>NC_140583.1:1177744465-1179076965 GCF_964204655.1 Triturus cristatus | reverse complement strand
TTGACGCCTCCCGGGCTCAAAAGTCAAATCAAGCTTGTTGAGGGGTCAGGGGTCCATTTTCGCATGCGAGGCCTACAAACTGCAGGAAGCCAGAAAAACCATATGAGACTCCAAAGCTCACCTTTCAGACTCCTGGGCAAAAAGGTGAAACAAAGCTTGTTGTTGGCGCCAGAGTCACGGTTGGTGGCGGGATTTCAAAAACGCTGGCAAAAGCTGCATTGGCAGCCATGGAGACTGGAAATGTGCTTGCTGACTGCAGGGAGCCAGAAAAACCACATGAGACTCCAAAGCTCACCTTGAAGCCTCCCGGGCAGAATGGTGAAATCAAGCTTGTTGTCTTTGGCGCCAGAGTCACGGTTGGTCGCAGGGTTTCAAAAACGCTGGCAAAAGCTGCATTGGCAGCCCTGGAGCCTGGAAACGTGCTTGCTGACTGCAGGGAGCCTGAAAAACCACATGAGACTCCCTAGCTCACCTTGTCGCCTCCCAGGCTCAAAAGTCAAATCAAGCTTGTTGAGGGGTCAGGGATCCATTTTCGCACACGAGGCCTGCATACTGCAGGGAGCCAGAAAATCCACGAGACTCACTAGCTCATCTAGACGCCTCCCGGGCTCAAAAGTCAAATCAAGCTTGTTGAGAGGTCAGGGGTCCATTTTCGCACCAGAGGCTTGCAGCCAGCAGGGAGCCAGAAAAACCACACAAGACTCCAAAGCTCACCTTGAAGCCTCCTGGGCAATATGGTGAAATGAAGCTTGTTGTCTTTGGCGCTAGAGTCATGGTTGGCGGAAGGATTTCAAAAAATCTGTCAAAACCTGCATTGGCAGCCCTGGAGCCTGGAAACATGCTTGCTGACTGCAGGGAGCCAGAAAAACCACATGAAACTCCAAAGCTCACCTGGAAGCCTCCCGGGCAAAATGGTGAAATGAAGCTAGTTGAGGGGTCAGGGGTCCATTTTCGCACGTGAGGCCTGCAAACTGCAGGGAGCCAGAAAAACCACATGAGACTCCAAAGCTCTCCTTGAAGACTCCCAGGCAAAATGGTGAAATGAAGCTTGTCGTTGGCGCCAGAGTCACGGTTGGTGGCAGGACTTCAAAAACGCTGGCAAAAGCTACATTGGCAGCCCTGGAGCCTGGAAATGTGCTTGCTGACTGCAGGGAGCCAGAAAAATCACATGAAACTGCAAAGCTCACCATGAAGCCTCCCGGGCTCAAAAGTCAAATCAAGCTTGTTGAGGGGTCAGGGGTCCATTTTCGCACCCGAGGCCTGCAGCCTGCAGGGAGCCAGAAAAACCACATGAGACTCCAAAGCTCACTTTGAAGCCTCCCGGGCAAAATGGTGCAATGAAACTTGTTGTCTTTAGGGCCAAAGTCACGGTTGGTGGCAGGATGTCAAAAACACTGGCAAAACCTGCATTGGCAGCCCTGGAGCCTGGAAACGTGCTTGCTGACTGCGGGAACTGGAAAAAAAAACATGAGACTCCCAAGCTCACCTTGCCGCCTCCCGGGCTCAAAAGTCAAATCAAGCTTGTTAAGGGGTCAGGGGTCCATTTTCGCACGCGAGGCCTGCAAACTGGAGTCAGAAAAAATACATGAGACTCCAAACCTCACCTTGGAAACTCCTGGGCAAAAAGGTTAAATCAAGCTTGTTGTCGTTGGCGCCAGAATCACGGTTGGTGACAGGATTTCAAAAACGCTGGCAAAAGCTGCATTGGCAGCCCTGGAGCCTGGAAACGTGCTTGCTGACTGCGGGGAGCCTGAAAAACCACATGACACTCCCAAACTCGCCTTGACGCCTCCTGGGCTCAAAAGTCAAATCAAGCTTGTTAGGGGTCAGGGGTCTATTTTCGCACCCGAGACCTGCAAACTGCAGGGCGCCAGAAAAACCACATGAGACTCCAAAGCTCACCTTGACTCGTCCCGGGCTCAAAGGTCAAATCAAGCTTGTTGTCGGCGCAAGAGTCACGGTTGTTGGCAGGATTTCAAAAACGCTGGCAAAAGCTGCATTGGCAGCCCTAGAGCCTGGAACCCTGCTTGCTGACTCCAGGGAGCCAGAAAAACCACATGTAGGAAGGTGGAATCTGACTATATGGTTGCCCCCAACTTTTTGCCTAGTATTTGAGTGGTTTTTGACTAGTCTGGCTGGGATCCTGCTATCCAGGACCCCAGCCTATCTGCTTTCTCCCTAAAACTAATGTGTGTACCCTAGGTACAAACCAATTGGATACGGAGGATACCCTGGCAGTCCCTTGTAGATGGTACCCTAGGTACCCAGGGCATGGGTCCCTCAGTAGGCCTACCAGGGCTGCAACACTTATTGTGCCACCCTGGGACAGCCATACAAAATGACACCACCAGACCACTACTGTAGTCTGGGTAAGGTGGTGCTAGCACCCCTTACAGGGGTATAGGTACCCTATATCCCACCCCATTACAACACATATACTCTCATAGGTCACCCCTATGGCAGGCCTTGGTAATCCTACAAGGCAGGGTGCTGGGATATGTGTGAGGGGGGACCACTACCTGAGTAGGGCCCCTCTGCAACCTTCGTAAAATCATTGCTGGGATGTTTGTAGTGTAGCCATACCATATACTCTTAACCGCATTATAAGTAAATTGCGATAACGCGATAACTTGAGAATGGCTACACAGAACCATATCATGTTTGGTGTCAAACATGTAGGAATCATACCCCCAGTCCAGCCATGGGCATGAGGGCACGATTCCCCCCCTGCTAGAGGGGCGATATGGGAAAAGCGGCATAATTCGGACACCAATTTAAAAGTGCACAGGTATCACAAAATGGATGCTACCAGCCACCGACACGACACTGGCTGCCTGTTGCTGGGGAAAATCCCAGCTTCGGCAGCTGGACCATAGGGCTCCTGTGGAAGGGAGGTGCCAGCACCTTCCCAGACAGGATATGTGGATTGGAACAGGGTGGGTGCACCAAATGTCCTTTCAGAGTTGCACGTAGGCAGCTCCAGCGCCTGCATTCTGCATACACCGCTTGGAACCGGTTCAGGGGCATCCTGCCCCTCGCCCAGGCGGGAAACACACAAAGGGGAGAGGGTGTAGCCACCCTTTCCCGCCTCACCTCCCATTGGTGGACACTACTATGGACACTCCCCTAATCTTGGGGATAAAGGTGAATAACGTGGCCCCAGAGCCTCAGATTAATCTTGAACTTTACAGTCTTGACCTTCGACTTGCTGCTGCCCAGCTGACGGAAGAAATCTCCCTTGGGATAAAGGAGTTATCCCCCTGCTTGGCAGGCACCTGAAACACTGCAAGTGACCCGGGTTGGAACCTCGCTGCTCCTTCGGACATAGACGACCTCCAGCTCCCTTGAGGTGGGTTTCCAGCACATCCCAGAGGCCAGTGAGTGTGCTCAACGAGTTTGGGCACCGTGGACCACGTGGGTGCTGAGATCCCCAATACCCCAGGACACCGGCCACCGCTTGCGTAGCACACGACCCTGACCAGTGGGGAAGTTGTGCTTTGGCCCGTTTTCGAGCCAACCACTCTACAGCAATTGTGCCAAAGACCAGCACCCTAGCCCCCTCCGGTGGTCCGTGGGTGCCCTTTTACGCACTCCAAATTGCCGCCTCCCGCGGTCCCTTGTCTCTTGACTTGTGGGCCCTAGCGGAGGTCAATCTTTGCAAACAAGAGTTCCCCTGGTTGCTCCAGGTCTGCTCTACAGCCTCCTCGAAGGAGATCTCTCTCAGACCCCGTGGGTCTGCACCGTAGCAGATGTGTTCACCTGGCATGGGTTGCAGTTGCCAAGGCTTAGTGGATCCAATCCGGACACTAACACCGCAGCGACCCTCATCCGATGTGGGACAGTCGCCCTCCAGAAGCTGGCCTTCCTTGAAGCCTCCCGGAGCCCGTGGCTGCAGATCCAAGCTACACCACCTTCCACCTGAAGCACCCGACATCAAAGGGCTCCTTGCTTTGAACCTCCTGGTCACTTTGTCGTGACCCAGACTCTGTCCCCTCTGCTTTCAGGTTCTTCTCTTCAATCTTCACATCTTTGATCTTCACGGAATCATCGACGCTTTTGACTAGCAGAACTTTTGACTATTTTCCCATTGAAAATCAGCCCGCGACCCGACATCGAAATCGACCTATGCACCCGGCTTCCCTGGGGCAGGTAACAGTGGTACTTCGGTACTCTCGAGGTAGTGGGCTCCTCAAAAGCTTAACTCTAAAGTTTTAACTTTGAACTCCTGCTAGAAGTATTTTAAAACTGTTTATTTCCAACCGCGACATTCTCCTTAGGCTTTAATAGAGATCACGATAGCAGCTACTTCCACTGCACGCGCCTCCCGTGGGTCCCCTTCCTCATAACCTGGGGTGGAATCTTAAGGGGCCAGCGATCCTAAATGCCCTAGGCATAGTCTGTAGAATTGTTGTGGTTCTTATACCACTATTTTAGTATATGGTTTGGTCCCCCCCTGGGGCCCAATGTTAACAGTGCTATTTATTTGTATCTATCAATGCTTGTTTGATGTGTAACTTTGCCTTAGCCTCATAAAGAGACTGTGGGATTCTGTTTAGAATAAATACATATATTTTATATATATACCTGTGTGGAATACTCTTTCATTTGGTCATTCAAGAGGTTATCTATGGTAAAACAATAAGCTTAACACTCCTTCAAGACTTAGCCTGAAGGCTGCTCTCCACAGCTACCACTAGGATAGCTTTCTTTAAAGGTTGTCTTTTAAACCTAACATCATAAGAGTCGAATTGGACTGGTGCAATGTGGCCACTATAACTAGTGACCAGCATATGCCAGGCCACCTTCTCACACCTGGAAACGTGCTTACTGACTGCGGGGAGCTAGAAAAACCATATGACACTCCCAAGCTCACCCTGCCGTCTCCCGGGCTCAAAAGTCAAATCAAGCTTGTTGTGGGGTCAGGGGTCCATTTTCGCACCCGAGGCCTGCAAACTGCAGGGAGCCAGAAGAACCACATGAGACTTCAAATCTCACCTTGAAGACTGCTGGGCAAAAAGGTGAAATGAAGCTTGTTGTTGGTGCCACAGTCATGGTTCGTGGCAGGATTTCAAAAACGCTGGCAAAAGCTGCATTGGCAGCCCTGGAGCCTGGAAACGTGCTTGCTGACTGCGGGGAGCTAGAAAAACCACATGAGACTTCAAATCTCACCTTGAAGGCTCCCGGGCACAATGGTGAAATGAAGCTTGTGTTTGGCGCTAGAGTCACGGTTGGTGGCAGGATTTCAAAAATGCTGGCAAAAGCTGCATTGGGAGCCGTGGAGCCTGGAAACGTGCTTGCTGACTGCAGGGAGCCAGAAAAAACACATGGAACTCCAAAGCTCACCTTGAAGCCTCCCGGGCAAAATGGTGAAATTAAGCTTGTTGAGGGGTCAGGGGTCCATTTTCGCATGCAAGGCCTGCAAACTGCAGGGAGCCAGAAAAACCACACGAGACTCCCAAGCTCACCTTGCCGTCTCCCGGGCTCAAAAGTCAAATCAAGCTTCTTGTGGGGTCAGGGGTCCATTTTCGCACCCGAGGCCTGCAAACTGCAGGGAGCCAGAAAAACCACATGAGACTTCAAATCTCACCTTGAAGACTGCTGGGCAAAAAGGTGAAATGAAGCTTGTTGTTGGCGCCACAGTCACGGTTCGTGGCAGGATTTCAAAAACGCTGGCAAAAGCTGCATTGGCAGCCCTGGAGCCTGGAAACGTGCTTGCTGACTGCGGGGAGCTAGAAAAACCACATGAGACTCCAAAGCTCACCTTGAAGCCTCCCGGGCAAAATGGTGAAATGAAGCTTGTGTTTGGCGCTAGAGTCACGGTTGGTGGCAGGATTTCAAAAACGCTGGCAAAAGCTGCATTGGCAGCCGTGGAGCCTGGAAACGTGCTTGCTGACTGCAGGGAGCCAGAAAAAACACATGGAACTCCAAAGCTCACCTTGAAGCCTCCCGGGCAAAATGGTGAAATTAAGCTTGTTGAGGGGTCAGGGGTCCATTTTCGCATGCGAGGCCTGCAAACTGCAGGGATCCAGAAAAACCACATGTAGGAGAGTAGAATCTGCACTTATGTTGCCCCCACTTTTTTTCTGATGTATACACTGGTTTCTGGCTATAGTCTGGCTGGGTCCCTGCTAATCAGGGCCCCAGTCTCTCTGTTCTCTCTAAACGACTTGGTGTGCATACTAGATGCACTAGTGATTGGATACTGTGGTACCTTATGAGCCCCTAGTATATGGTACCTTGGGTACCTAGGGCATAGGCACTTCACAGGCCTACCAGGGGCTGCAGCATGTAAATGCCACCCCTGGGAAGCAGACTCAATCTGATACCACAGGCCTGCTACTGCAGCCTGGGTGAGGTAGTGTTAGCACTCCTCACAGAGGTATAGGTTCCTATATCTCACCATACACACACATATAAACCTATCAGCCACTGTGAGAAGTTGGCCTGGTATATGCTGTTCACTAGTTCTAGTGACCACCTTGTACCATGCCAAGCAACCCTTATGGTGTGGTTGTAAGTCAACCTTTTTGGACTAGCTGCCCTAGTGGTAGCGTAGGCTAAGCAGTCTTTGAGGCTAAACTCGTGAAGCGTGTTAAGCAAGCTGTTTTACCAATAGTAACCCCCTTTTATACCAATGAAAGGACACCACACAGATATATATTCAAAATATATATGTATTTATTTCTCAAAGTAACCCCTAGTCTCTTTATGAGCACAGGAGCACAAATCGTCAAACAAGATTATCACAGAATACACAGAAGTTGCACTTTATATGGATAGGCCCTGGTGGCCACTCGAACCATATACTAAAATAGTGGTATAAGTACCACGAACAGAAAAGGGAAAAGGCCTAGGGCCTCTAGAATCGCTGGGCCTACAAGGAGCTAACGTCAGTTAGTGACCAGGAGGTCCACGGGTGGCGTGTGCAGAGCAAATAGTCACACGCGTGCTCCCATAGGTTTCAATGGGTGCGTAAAAAGTACAAAGTTACTGCAAAAGGAATCTTCCGGATGACCTAGGAACTTAAGATTTGGAACACAGGCACTAGAGATGTAATACTACACTTGGGCACAGGAGTGCCAGCTTTACCTCACCCACAGGAAGCGGGTGCATAGGCCTCGAAGTGCGTCGGGTTTCTTCTATCGGTTCCGTGGGGCCTGTAGACAAAAGTGCTGCAGGCGGTCGGTCGGGAAGAGATGCAGTGGATCCAAGAGTGGATCGGAGATGTTGAAGACCTGTAAGCAGAGGGGACAGTGTTCACAGTCACTAGCCAGTGACCAGCGTGGCACCAGGTGGGTACCAGGCGATGTCGGGTGCAAACAGGAAGGAAGGTGTAGCTTGACTCTGCAGCCACGTGGTCCCTGAAGGTCGACGACGTCCAGGAGTCGAGTCACGAGCTGTCCCACGCCGGCTCTCGCTGTCGGCGGTGTCGGCGACTTGATCGAAGCAAACAAGCCTTGGCAAAAGCAATTGTTGTGGGCAAGGAGTTTAAGCTGATGGTTCTGACCAGCAAGGTCAGAGGAACTGCTCCTTTGGAGGGGAGCAAGGGCCAGTCTGGAGCAACCAGACCAGCGGTGTTTGTCGTAGATTTCGTCGCCAAGATGGCCACTAGCCAGCGGGCCAGCAACCGGTTAGGCGCGTCGAGTGGCAAAATGCAGAAGGGCCCCACGCAGATCGTGGAGATGCTGGAGGGCTCACCTTTGGTGCAGATGCTGCTCGAGGGTTGGGCTTCTCAGGACCCAAAGCACAACTTGGAGGGAGCCTCGGTTGTTGCACTGGTCAGCTTGTCGTAGTCGTTTCAAGATGGCTGGCTCCACGTGTCTCGGTGCCTCCACGGGTCTCCTCTTTTCAGGGACTGTGGATCGGGCGGTGAGAGGTCTGGAGGTCCAGGTCTTGTCAGTCTCTGGGCTCGGGCTCCAGCGGGAGGCGGCGGCAAAGCAGACGTTGATTCGCTGGATGGTGCTTGCGTTAGCAAGGTGGTCACTCCCTGACCACAGGGGAGATTGGCTTCAGTCCTCTGTGCGGCAGAGCGTCGAAGTTCCCGTCTTCTTCTTAGTGTTAAGTTGATTCCAGGATGTCTGAAGTCTTAGGACACAGCTCCTACCTTTAAGCGGATTCTAGGGGCCGGACTACCTGCTAGGTCCCTCCCTATGGGTGGGACCAGGAAGGGGGGTGGTTACACCCCCAATCCTTTGTCCAGCTCGCCCCAGGCCCGGGACTGGTGTGCCCCAGGACCGGTTTGAACTGGCATATGCACCGAGGCTCCTTGTGAGCCACAGGCATGTCTGGTTTCTTTCAAGCCCTACCTGACCAATACACAAAATCCTGTCTGGGGTGGTGCACGCACCTCCCCTGGCAGGAAACCCTTTGTCCACACCTCCCAAGCTGGAAGGACTCCCAGCAGCAGGAGGGCAGACTTGTGTCTGTGGTGGCAGCATCCATTTTGTGGAGCTGAGGCTATGTCTGATTTTACCCGGGTTTCAGGTACTGTACATGTCGTGTCCCTCTAGAAGGGTGGAATGCTAACCCCGTCGCCAGAATTGGCGAGGGGTTAGTATTCCAATTCGTATGACACCTTACTCGACATGTTTTGATAAAGCCAAACCAAAGATAGCATTTAACCGCGAGGTTCATAATGCACTTAAGAGTATATGGTATGACGATATCTGGAAACAGTAGAAGGAAGTTGTTCCGACCACTGCAGACAGGCTCAGCTCATGCCAGAGCACCATCTCACATGGAACCAAGCACTCTGCCTTCAGGATTGTTAAGGCCTGCCATAGGAGTGACTTATAGGTTACCAGGTGTCCCATTTAAGGTTAGGTATAGGTATACTACACCTAAGTAAGAGGTGATTACACCAACTTACCCCAGCTGAGTGATCAGCCAGTTGTGTCAAATTGTTAGGCCAAGCCTGGGGTGGCACAATACATGCTTCAGCCCTTGGCAGGCCTTGGGTACACCAATGCCCTGGGTACCTAGTGTACACTGGTACAGGGGCTGACAGGGTGATCCAACCAATTGGGTATGTACCTAGGGTACATGGAGTCCATTTTAAAGAGAGAACAGCCAGGCTGAGATCCTGAATAGCAGGATCTCAGGCCAACTAAGTCGAAAAACCAGCTAGACACTAGGCAAAAATTTGGGGGTAACCATAGTCAGATATCCACCTTCCTACACAACCCCCCCCAAACGAAGGGAGATAAGGCTGACCTTGACCAGGTAAGCCTATATTGCCCAAGTGGCCATATAAGGAGGAACCAGCACTGGCATGGTTACCCCCTGTCTCATGGTCCACTAAGCAATCCCTCACCCTAAGGGTATCAAAGGGTCTCCACCATAGGGAATCTCTACCTTTGGTGTGTCTTGGCAAAGTAAAAGGCTGGTGTTGAGATGGAGTACTGAAGTGACTGTCCTCAAAGTGAGGCCTCAGCTTCCTCCAATCCCCCTCCACCATGGATGCCTTTCTTTCCTTAACTGAGTTGCACTGTGCTCTCAGGGTCAGCCTCTGGCTACCTAAAGCTGGAGGCTGGGTCCCTTTTGTGGGCTTACTGGAGGGACAGGTCAGGTCTGGGGCCCTAAGGTCCCATGTTTGCCTGTACCCAACAGAATCCCTCTGGGGGAGGTCCCTAACTACCTGTAAAGGAGATCCCTCAGGAATGTGTTTACCCATCACCTGACTAGGGCTACTAGCCAGGCAATCCTCATTCTTTTGATGGGGGGGTTCTTGTGGACAGGGGCCCTCTTGGGGTCCACTGGCCTCCCTGACCTCTGCAGCCCTGGGCTGACTGAGGCAGGGTAGAGAGAGGCAGGCTACCTGCACCAGACTGGGTCCCACCTTGGAAGGGGCCACTGACATCAGAGGCTCTGCCAGGCCAGGCCTGGCTACCTCTGGGGCAGTTCCTTCACAAGGGGTGAGGTCAGCTCCCTGAGGAGGCTGACTTTTTCCTAATGTCTGGGGAGAGGGAGACTTTTCTTCCTCCCCACTACTCTCTGTTTGTGTGGAGTGATCCATAGTTTCAGGCTTCACTACACCTATGTCAGTCTGAGTATAGGCTGAGACCATTACAGCCTTGCCAACCTTTTTAGGGGGGCACTCAGTTTGTGTTTGAGCTGTGACTGTCACAGCTCTGCCAGTCTCTACAGGGAAGTCTGTCTGTGCCTGGGCTGTGGCTACCACTGCCCTTCCAACCTTTCCAGGGAGGAAATCTATTTGGACAGGGGTTGTGAATGGCACAACCCCACTACCCTTTTGTGAAAGGCCTACCATTTTAGAATGGGTGTCTTGTTCAACTCCCGCCCAAGCTGAGAGTTCTAAGTCATTCCCCAGTAAGCAGTCTACAGGCAAGGTTGGGGACACTGCCACCCTTTTAGGGCCAGTGACACCTCCCCAGCTGAGACATACCTCTGCCATGGGATGACTGTTCTGTTTGCCATCAATGTTGGTCACCTGGTAGGAGAAACCAGGCAAAAGCTGCTCAGAGGGAACTAGCCAATGGGCCACCATTGTGATGCTAGCTCCAGTGTCTCTGTAGGCCTCAGCTTTTGTACCATTGATGTAGGGCTCCTGTCTGTACCTACCCAAAGTGTGGGGACAGGCAGTGAAGTTGGCAAACCCCATGCCACCATCACAGACAAGAGTATCTGCTGCAGGGGAATTGGCTAAGCCAGGGTCCCCCTGTGTTCCCCAAGTAAACCCACCCAAATTTTTGGGGGCACTCCCACCACCTGGGGGATTACTGCTGACAGTAATAGGTGGTGTGACAGGAGTAATTGGAGGAACAGTTTTGTTTGTAGCCCTTGGGCAACTGCTGTCAGTTTTCCAATGCCCAGGAGTTTTACACTCATGGCAGTAGGGCTTTTTACCTGTGGTAGAGGAGGGAGCTTGGGACCCACCACCCTGTGTGGAGTTTTGGGGCCCTGAGGAAGATTTCTCTTTTGTTTTATCCCCACCCTTCTCTTGAGGTTTGGTGGTATCTTTCTTTTGGTCACCACCCTGATTCTTAGGCCTGATCCTGGTCCTGACCCATTTATCTGCCCTCTTTCCCAATTCTTGGGGAGAGGTCAAATCTGAGTCTACCAGGTGTTGATGGAGGAGCTGGTTTTGACAGTTACTTAAAATCTGTTCTCTCATCATCAAATTGTACAATCCTGTATAATCAGATACCTTACTTCCCAGCAACCAACCCTCCAAAGCCTTAGTGGCACATTCAACATATTCAGACCAGTCCTGAGTCTGTGTCTTCTGGGTGTCTCTGAACATTAACCTGTACTGTTCAGTGGTTAAGCCTAACCCATCAACTAGGACACTCTTCAGGACTCTGTAGTTTCTGACATCCTCTTCTCTAACAGTGAGGAGTCTGTCTCTGCCTCTTCCCTCAAAGGAGAGCCAGAGGATTGCTGCCCACTGGTCTTCAGGAACCTGCTGTACTTTGCAGGCTCTCTCAAGAGCAGTTATCCACTTGTGGATGTCATCCCCACTTTTGTAGGGGGGCACAACCTTAGACAGGTTTCTATTATCGAAAACCCTATCTTTGTCCTTAGGGACAATGCTGCCACCAGTGGGTATAGACCCACTCTCTTTATGCTGTCTAGCCTTGCTCAGTTTCTCTTCCATCAGGGCTACTTCTAGCTCCTGCTTCCTGATCCTCAGCTGGGCTTCTTGCATCTTGGCCTCATGTTCCCTCCTCTGAGGGGTGGTCATCCTTCTCCTGGAGTGACCTTGAGAGCCTCTAGAGCCATGGGAAGCATTGGAGTCACCTGAGCGATTCCTTTGCCTTCCAAGCCCTGTGTTAAGTCCACTGGGGAGATCCAGTGGGGTGAACCCACTGTCAGTCCCCAATAGCCTTGGTTTAGCTGGGCCAAGTATAACACTTGGCACTGGGCTAGTTCTCCCTTCATCCTCACCACTGTCTGTATCCCCCTCACTTTCCTCCTCTGTAGTATGGTTTTCATCTAAGGGATGGCTATTGGAAAGGGGTACCTCAGTGGCATCTTCAGAAGGGGGGCCTCCTGTTCCTGTCCCTAAGGGGGCTAACTGGGAAGCTCTCTTGAGCTCTCTTTGATTCTCATCATCTTGCAAGAGTGCTCTGAGCACAGCAGAGGTAGGGTTCTTGGGCTGTTTAAGGCCTCTAAGAGTTGCCAACTGCCTGAGCTCATTCTGATTAAGGGTAGCAAAGATGGATGGTGCCCTCGGGGGGTCACTCTCAACAGAGATGGGTACAGTGGACCCCTCTGCCCCAGCCATTGCTCTTAAGTGTGGGTGGATGTGTTGCAATCTACCTACACTTGGGTTTACCTACTAAACCTATCTAGTAGTTGTAGTCAGGGTGTGCTACTCCCTTTGCTCTACAACAACTAAGTTCAGTAGAACTTAAGTATATCTAGTCTTGTTTTATATGTACCTACAGGTACCTATGTGATCTTTCAATTGGTAACCAAGAGATTACAATGGTAAAACACAGCAAGCTCAAATCCAACCGCTGCTCACCAATGTGAGAAGTTGGCCTGGTATATGCTGTTCACTAGTTCTAGTGACCACCTTGTACCATGCCAAGCAACCCTTATGGTGTGGTTGTAAGTCAACCTTTTTGGACTAGCTGCCCTAGTGGTAGCGTAGGCTAAGCAGTCTTTGAGGCTAAACTCGTGAAGCGTGTTAAGCAAGCTGTTTTACCAATAGTAACCCCCTTTTATACCAATGAAAGGACACCACACAGATATATATTCAAAATATATATGTATTTATTTCTCAAAGTAACCCCTAGTCTCTTTATGAGCACAGGAGCACAAATCGTCAAACAAGATTATCACAGAATACACAGAAGTTGCACTTTATATGGATAGGCCCTGGTGGCCACTCGAACCATATACTAAAATAGTGGTATAAGTACCACGAACAGAAAAGGGAAAAGGCCTAGGGCCTCTAGAATCGCTGGGCCTACAAGGAGCTAACGTCAGTTAGTGACCAGGAGGTCCACGGGTGGCGTGTGCAGAGCAAATAGTCACACGCGTGCTCCCATAGGTTTCAATGGGTGCGTAAAAAGTACAAAGTTACTGCAAAAGGAATCTTCCGGATGACCTAGGAACTTAAGATTTGGAACACAGGCACTAGAGATGTAATACTACACTTGGGCACAGGAGTGCCAGCTTTACCTCACCCACAGGAAGCGGGTGCATAGGCCTCGAAGTGCGTCGGGTTTCTTCTATCGGTTCCGTGGGGCCTGTAGACAAAAGTGCTGCAGGCGGTCGGTCGGGAAGAGATGCAGTGGATCCAAGAGTGGATCGGAGATGTTGAAGACCTGTAAGCAGAGGGGACAGTGTTCACAGTCACTAGCCAGTGACCAGCGTGGCACCAGGTGGGTACCAGGCGATGTCGGGTGCAAACAGGAAGGAAGGTGTAGCTTGACTCTGCAGCCACGTGGTCCCTGAAGGTCGACGACGTCCAGGAGTCGAGTCACGAGCTGTCCCACGCCGGCTCTCGCTGTCGGCGGTGTCGGCGACTTGATCGAAGCAAACAAGCCTTGGCAAAAGCAATTGTTGTGGGCAAGGAGTTTAAGCTGATGGTTCTGACCAGCAAGGTCAGAGGAACTGCTCCTTTGGAGGGGAACAAGGGCCAGTCTGGAGCAACCAGACCAGCGGTGTTTGTCGTAGATTTTGTCGCCAAGATGGCCACTAGCCAGCGGGCCAGCAACCGGTTAGGCGCGTCGAGTGGCAAAATGCAGAAGGGCCCCACGCAGATCGTGGAGATGCTGGAGGGCTCACCTTTGGTGCAGATGCTGCTCGAGGGTTGGGCTTCTCAGGACCCAAAGCACAACTTGGAGGGAGCCTCGGTTGTTGCACTGGTCAGCTTGTCGTAGTCGTTTCAAGATGGCTGGCTCCACGTGTCTCGGTGCCTCCACGGGTCTCCTCTTTTCAGGGACTGTGGATCGGGCGGTGAGAGGTCTGAAGGTCCAGGTCTTGTCAGTCTCTGGGCTCGGGCTCCGGCGGGAGGCGGCGGCAAAGCAGACGTTGATTCGCTGGATGGTGCTTGCGTTAGCAAGGTGGTCACTCCCTGACCACAGGGGAGATTGGCTTCAGTCCTCTGTGCGGCAGAGCGTCGAAGTTCCCGTCTTCTTCTTAGTGTTAAGTTGATTCCAGGATGTCTGAAGTCTTAGGACACAGCTCCTACCTTTAAGCGGATTCTAGGGGCCGGACTACCTGCTAGGTCCCTCCCTATGGGTGGGACCAGGAAGGGGGGTGGTTACACCCCCAATCCTTTGTCCAGCTCGCCCCAGGCCCGGGACTGGTGTGCCCCAGGACCGGTTTGAACTGGCATATGCACCGAGGCTCCTTGTGAGCCACAGGCATGTCTGGTTTCTTTCAAGCCCTACCTGACCAATACACAAAATCCTGTCTGGGGTGGTGCACGCACCTCCCCTGGCAGGAAACCCTTTGTCCACACCTCCCAAGCTGGAAGGACTCCCAGCAGCAGGAGGGCAGACTTGTGTCTGTGGTGGCAGCATCCATTTTGTGGAGCTGAGGCTATGTCTGATTTTACCCGGGTTTCAGGTACTGTACATGTCGTGTCCCTCTAGAAGGGTGGAATGCTAACCCCGTCGCCAGAATTGGCGAGGGGTTAGTATTCCAATTCGTATGACACCTTACTCGACATGTTTTGATAAAGCCAAACCAAAGATAGCATTTAACCGCGAGGTTCATAATGCACTTAAGAGTATATGGTATGACGATATCTGGAAACAGTAGAAGGAAGTTGTTCCGACCACTGCAGACAGGCTCAGCTCATGCCAGAGCACCATCTCACATGGAACCAAGCACTCTGCCTTCAGGATTGTTAAGGCCTGCCATAGGAGTGACTTATAGGTTACCAGGTGTCCCATTTAAGGTTAGGTATAGGTATACTACACCTAAGTAAGAGGTGATTACACCAACTTACCCCAGCTGAGTGATCAGCCAGTTATGTCAAATTGTTAGGCCAAGCCTGGGGTGGCACAATACATGCTTCAGCCCTTGGCAGGCCTTGGGTACACCAATGCCCTGGGTACCTAGTGTACACTGGTACAGGGGCTGACAGGGTGATCCAACCAATTGGGTATGTACCTAGGGTACATGGAGTCCATTTTAAAGAGAGAACAGCCAGGCTGAGATCCTGAATAGCAGGATCTCAGGCCAACTAAGTCGAAAAACCAGCTAGACACTAGGCAAAAATTTGGGGGTAACCATAGTCAGATATCCACCTTCCTACAGCCACCCCTATGGCAGGCCCTATCAATCCTGAGGGCAGGGTGCTTGGTTTACTATGTGAGGGGGTGCCTCGGCATGAGCAGGACCCCTCTGCAGCTGGCAGAGTCTATTCTCTGTGGCTGTTTGTGAATGCGGTTAAACCATATACTCTTAAGTGCATTATAACCTCGCGGTAAATGCTAACTTTGGAATGACTGCATCAAAACATGTTGTGTTTGGTGTCAAACAACTTGGAATCATACCCCTACACCAGTAACTGGTGTGGGAGTATGATCCCACCCTTCTAGAGGGGACGACATGTACCAACTGTACTAAAACGACAGAGCCCTGGCATCACAAAATGGATGCCACCAGCACAGACACTGGGCTGCCCTCCTGCTGCTGACTGAAACTCACAGTGGAGGAAGTCCAACAATAGGCATCCTGTCACAGGGAGGTGTCACCACCTCCCAGACAGGATTTAGTGTATTGGAGCTGGGTGGGTGCACTTCTAGAGTGCTTTGAAGTCCTGCACTGGGGGAGCAGTAGGCTCCTCTGTGCATATGCCAGCTCAAACCGGTTCAGGCGCTACCTGTCCCTGCTCTGGCGCGAAACTGGACAAAGGGAAGTGGGTGTAACCACCCCCTACCCTGACCCTCCTAGAGGAGTGGTCATAGAGCTATTCCCTTCCCTTATCTACAGTATAAGATAGCAAGCATTGCCATTGCAAAGCAGATAACCCTGGACGACGCTCTACAAAGAAGAATCCTGGCCCTTCGATGTTCCACTACCTTTGGAAGACAGAAGAATCTCCCTTGGAGTCAAGGAGTGACTCCCCTGCTTGGCAGGCACCAAAAACCTTAATCAACGGTTGCAAACTTTCCCGCTCCCGCTGGAGTTCGAAGTCCCTGCTGCCCCGGAAATGGATTTCCTGATTTCTCGACAGCCATTGTGAGTCCCCAGCAAAGCTGTGGCGAGTGGACCCCACGAGTGATGAGGAACAGCAATACCCATGGACAGTCTACTATTGTCAACTGCAATCCCTTTACGACGTTCAACGAACTTGTGCTTTGGACCATTTGTGGCCCAAGCCTCCAGCAGGTTTTGCAGTGAAAATCAGATGCCTACCCCGTCCAGAGTGACCGTGGGCTCCTGTGAAGCATTTCCTGAAGAGGTGTCTTCGCGACCACTTGGCCGTTGGCTTGTGGGTCCCCCGAAGTTTTTCTTATCAACTAAAAGGGCTCCCCTGGTTGCTCCAGGCCTGCCCTCACTCACCCTTGCTGGGTGAGTCCCTCAGACCTTGCTGGTCTGCACCATCGACTTTCTTCACTCTACACGAGACTTGCAGTTGCCAAGGCTTGTTGGCTCCAATCCGGTTGACGACATTGCAGTCAGCTGCAGACGTCGTGGTGCACTCGGAATTCAGCAGCTGGTCATCGTCGATCTCCCCTGGACCTCGTGGGCAAAGAGTCAAAACACCATCGACGACCTGAAACCACCCGACATCTGTGGTCATCCATCTTCCAGGCCACTGATCACTAGCAAGTGACTTTGAACACTGTCCCTTCAATTTTCAGGTCTTCTGCATCTTGAATCCACCCTTGGATTCCACCGGACACTTCTTCAGTTGACGCAAGCAGCAAGTCTTCTTTGGTCTCCATAGAAAACAGCGACGCGACCCGACACCAAAAGACACCTATGCACCCGGCTTCCCTGGGTGAGGTAACTCGTGCACTCTGGTGCCCTAGTGTGTGTTGGCCCTCGAAATACTTACCTTGTAAGTGCCTTGCTTGTAGACTTCCTTGAAGTACCCTAAAACTTTAAAAATCAAACCGCGACTTGCTCCATTGTAATCAATAGGGAACCCGCGGCTGTGTTCACACACTGCACGCGTCTCCCGTGGGCCTGTTACTTACCTGCTAACACTGCAGTAGTGAAGCCCCACCAATTCCCCAGGCCCTAGGCCTTGTCATTTTGCAAGTCGACATTGTTATACCATTTTTTTAGTATATGGTCTGGTACGCCCCTAGGGCTCCAGCCATATTTGTGCTTAATTTATTGTGAAACGTTGACATTTAAATGTGTATCTGGCTTCTAATCTCATAAAGAGATAAGTAGAGTGTGTCTAGTAATAAATACATATATATTTGATATATATACCTGTGTGGTGCCCTTTCATTTGGTAATTCAAGAGATTATAAGGTAAAACAAGCTGCTTTACATTGCTCTGAGACTTAGCCTGAAGGCTGCTCTCCACAGCTACCACTAGGATAGCTTTCTTTAAAAGGTTGTCTTAAACCTATCTACCATAAGAGTCGAATTGGACTGGTGCGAGGTGGCCACTATAACTAGTGACCGGCATATGCCAGGCCAACTTCTCACAGCAGGATTTCAAATACGCTCGCAAAAGCTGCATTGGCGGCTCTGGAGCCTGGAAACGTGCTTGCTGACTACGGGGAGACTGAAAAACCACATGACACTCCCAAGCTCACCTTGACGCCTCCCGGGATCAAAAGTCAAATCAAGCTTGTTGAGGGGTCAGGGGTCCATTTTTGCACCCGAGGCCTGCAAACTGCATGTAGGAGAGTAGAATCTGCTTCACATGGGTACCCCCACTTTTTGCAGGTGTTTCACTGTTTTTCGACTTTAGTCTGGCTGTGGCCCTGCTAATCAGGACCACAGCCTAGCTGCTTCCTCTCTAAAATGGTTTCCATGTACATTAGGTACATATCTAAGTGGATTCTGGAGTGCCGTATAAGCCCCTAGTATATGGTATACTATGTTCCTAGGGCATAGGTACCTCAGAGGCCTACCAGGGGTGCAGCATGTATTATGCCACCCCTGGGAAGCACTCCAAAATGACACCACAGGTCTGCTACTGCAACCTGGGTAAGGATGTGCTTGCACCCCTTACTGTGATTTAGGCTACCTATATCACTGCCTTATACAGAAACATATAAACCTATAAGCCACTCCTATGGCAGGCCTTGACAATCCTGAAGGCAGAGTGCTTGGTTTTATGTGAGAGGGTGCCCAAGCATCAGCTGAGCCCCTCTGCAACATTCGGAAATACTTCCTTATGCCTGTTCTGTGATACAGCCATACCATATACTCTTAAGTGCATTATAACCTTGCGGTAAATGCTAACTTTGGTATGGCTGCATCAAAACATGTCGTGTTTGGTCCCAAACGCTTTGGAATACTACCCCCCCCCCATCAGTTCTGGCGGCGGGGGTACCATTCCACCCTTCTAGAGGGAGAGACATGTTCACACTGGCTTAACCCGGTTAAATCTTTTCAAAGCCCTGGCATCACAAAATGGATGCCACCGCCACAGACACGGGTCTGGCCTCCCGCTGCTGGGGGAAACTTCGGCAGGGGAGGCCTGGACAATGGGGTTCCTGTCACAGGGAGGTGTAACCACCTCCCCAGACAGGCAGATGTGTATTGGGGCAGGGTGGGTGCATTCAGAGAATGCTTTTGAGACACTGCCTGGGGCACACAAGGTGTCCCCGTGCATAGCCCAGTTCAAATCGGTTGCAGGGGCACTCAGCCTCTGCTCTGGCATGAAACTGGACAAAGGGGAAGGGGTGTAACCACCTCCACCCCAGGCCCACCCATAGGTGGGGCCTTAGAGTTAGTCCATCCCCTAAACTTAGTATAAGTATAGGAATCCAGTCCCTAGGACTTTAGATTACCCTGGACGAACCTCTGAAACATATATCCTGGACCTTCGACTTTCTATCTCGACTAGAAGATAGAAGAAATCTCCCTTGGGGTCAAGGAGTGACTCCCCTGCTTGGCAGGCACCAAAGAAGCAACTTAATGGTCTGCATTGCTGAAGCTCCCGCCGGACGCCAAAGTCTTTGCATCACCAGAGGTGGATTTCCAGACTTCCCCGAGGCTACCCTGAGTCCACAGCAAAGGTGAGGCCCGTGGCTATCGTGGGTGACGTGGAACTGTGACCCCTGGACACCGTGAACTTTTGCAGCAACAACACCTTCCTGGTCCTCCTCGAAGTTGTGCTTTGGGCTCCAAGTAGCCCCAGCCTTGAGCACCTTCTGCACCAAAGATTGTTGGCCTCCACTCCATGAGTGACCCGTGGGCCAGCTCCAAGTGCGACCGCTTGAGGCTCCTTCGCGATCACTAGCCCATTGGCTAGCAGGTCCCCATGAAAGCAACCCCACTTCTACTTGTGCTTTTCTGGTTGCACCAGACTTGCTCTTACTTACCCTTGCTGGGTGAGTCCATCAGACCTTGCTGGTCTGCACCGCAGTCCTTTCTCTGATTTCCTGAGACTTGCCATTGCCAAGGCTTGTTGGGTCCTTTCTGGTCGCCGACACCGCAGCATTCGAGAGACTTCATGGGACAGCTCAAATCCGGCTCATGGACTTCATCGACGCCTCCTGGACCTCATGGCTGAAGAGTCAAGGCACCCGTCAACTCACCTGAAGCACCCGACATCTGTGGGCATTGGTCCATACTGCCCTAGGTCACTGGCAAGTGACACAGACTCTGTCCCTTCTGCTTTCAGGTTCCTTACATCCTAGATCCAGGCTTGGACCTCTCCGGACACTTCTCCTCTTCACGGCAGCAGCAGTTTTTTGCAGGCTTCCATTGAAATCGACGACGCGACCCGACACCAAAAGTCACCTATGCACCCAGCTTCTCTGGGTGAGGTAACTCAAGTACTCCGGTACTCTTGAGGGTGCTTGCCCTAGACCTAAGTCCAAAAGGGCTTGGTCCTAGTTCGATTTGAAGTGTCCCTAATCTTTCAAATTCCAACCGCGACATTCCCCATAGAAAGTAATAGGAACCCGCGGTTGTGTTTCCACACGTATACAGTTCCCGTGGGTGGTTCCTTGGGGTCCCAGTGATTCTAGAGGTTATAGGCACCCTGCCTATTCCAGTCATGGTTCTTATACCATTTATTTAGTATATGGTTTGGTACACCCCTAGTGCCCAAACGTGTATTTGTGCTTTTACTGATGCTTAAACAGTTGTAACTAAAGTACTTCGAACTCCAGTCTCATAAAGAGACTAGAGGGGTGTGTGTTATCTTGAATACATATATTTTGAATATATACCTGGTGTGGTTGTCTTTTCATTTGATCATTCAAGAGATTATAGACTGGTAAAACAAGCTGCTTTACATTCCTTCAAGACTTAGCCTGAAGGCTGCTCTCCATAGCTACCACTAGGATAGCTTTCACATAAGGTTGTCTTTAACCTATCACCATAAGGGGTTCTTTGGACTGATACAGGGTTCCCACTAGAACTAGTGGACAGCATATATCCGGCAACCTTCTCACACTGCAGGGAGCCAGAAAAACCACATGAGACTCCAACTCTCACCTTGAAGGCTCCCGGGCAAAAAGGTGAAATAAAGCTTGTTGATGTCGCCAGAGTCACGGTTGGTGGCAAGATTTCAAAAACGCTGGTAAAAGCTGCATTGGCAGCCCTGGAGCCTGGAAACGTGCTTGCTGACTGCAGGGAGACAGAAAAACCACATGAAACTCCAAAGCTCACCTTGAACCCTCCCGGGCAAAATGGTGAAATTAAACTTGTTGAGGGGTCAGGGGTCCATTTTTGCACCCGAGGCCTGCAAACTGCAGGGAGCCGGAAAAACTATATGAGACTCCAAAGCTCACCTTGAAGACTCCTGGGCAACAAGGTGAAACAAAGCTGTTTTTTGGTGCCAGAGTCACGGTTGGTGGCAGGATTTCAAAAACACAGGCATAAGCTGCACTGGTGGCCCTGGAGCCTGGAAACGTGCTTGCTGACTGCGGGGAGCCTGAAAAACCACATGGGACTCCCAAGCTCACCTTGCTGCCTCCAGGGCTCAAAAGTCAAATCAAGCTTGTTGAGGGGTCAGGGGTCCATTTTCGCACCCGAGGCCTCCAAACTGCAGGGAGCCAGAAAAACCACATGAGACTCCAAATTTCACCTTGAAGACTCCTGGGTAAAATGGAGAAATGAAGCTTGTTGTCTTTGGCGCCAGAGTCACTGTTGGTGGGAGGATATAAAACACGCTGGCAAAAGCTGCATTGGCAGCTCTGAAGCCTGGAAACGTGTTTGCTTGACTGCAGGGAGCCAGAAAACCACATGAGACTCCAAAGCTCACCTTGAAGACTCCTGGGTAAAAGGGTGAAATGAAGCTTCTTGTTGTTGGCGCCAGAGTCACAGTCGGTGGCAGGATTTCAAATACGCTCGCAAAAGCTGCATTGGCGGCCCTGGAGCCTGGAAACGTGCTTGCTGACTGCGGGGAGTCTGAAAAACCACATGACACTCCCAAGCTCACCTTGACGCCTCCCGGGATCAAAAGTCAAATCAAGCTTGTTGAGGGGTCAGGGGTCCATTTTCGCACACAAGGCCTGCAAACTGCAGGGAGCCAGAAAAACCAGTTGAGGCTCCAAAGCTCACCTTGAAGACTCCTGGGCAAAAAGGTCAAATCAAGTTTGCTGTCGTTGGCGCCAGAGTCACGGTTGGTGGCAGGATTTCAAAAACGCTGGCAAAAGCTGCATTGGCAGCCCTGGAGCCTGGAAACGTGCTTGCGGACTGCAGGGAGCCTGAAAAACCACATGACACTCCCAAGCTCACCTTGAAGCCTCCTGGGAAAAATGTGAAATGAAGCTTGTTGTTGTTGGCGCCAGATTGACGGTTGGGGGCAGGATTTCAAAAACACTATAAAAAGCTGCATTGGCGGCCCTGGAGCCTGGAAACGTGCTTACTGACTGCGGGGAGCCTGAAAAACCACATGAGATTCCCAAGCTCACCTTGCCGTCTCCCGAGCTCAAAAGTAAAATCAAGCTTGTTGAGGGGTCAGGGGTCCATTTTCGCACCCGAGGCCTGCAAACTGCAGGAGCCAGAAAAACCACATGAGACTCCAAATCTCACTTTGAAGACTCCTGGGCAAAAAGGTGAAATGAAGCTTGTTGTTGCTGGCGCCAGAGTCACGGTTGGTGGCAGTATTTCAAAAACGCTGGCAAAAGCTGCATTGGCAGCCCTGGAGCCTGGAAAGGTGCTTGCGGACTGCAGGGAGCCTGAAAACCACATGACACTCCCAAGCTCACCTTGAAGCCTCCTAGGAAAAATGTGAAATGAAGCTCGTTGTTGTTGGTGCCAGAGTGACGGTTGGGGGAAGGATTTCAAAAACGCTATAAAAAGCTGCATTGGCGGCCCTGGAGCCCGGAAACGTGCTTACTGACTGCGGGGAGCCTGAAAACCCACATGAGACTCCCAAGCTCACCTTGCCGCCTCTCGGGCTCAAAAATCAAATCAAACTTGTTGAGGGGTCAGGCGTCCATTTTCGCACCAGAGGCCTGCAAACTGCAGGGAGCCATAAAAACCACATGAGACTCCAAAGCTCACCTTGAAGCCTCTCGGGCAAAATGGTGAAATGAAGCTGGTTGTTGTTGGCGCCAGAGTGACGGTTGGGGGCAGGATTTCAGAAACGCTGGTAAAAGCTGCATTGGCAGCCCTGGAACCTGGAACTGTGCTTGCTGACTGCGGGGAGTCTGAAAAACCACATGACACTCTCAAACTCACCTTAACGCCTCCCGGGCTCAAAAGTCAAATCAAGCTTGTTGAGGGGTCAGGGGTCCATTTTCGCACCCGAGGCCTGCAAACTGCAGGGAGCCAGAAAAACCACATGAGACTCCAAAGCTTACCTTGAAGACTCCTGGGTAAAAAGGTGGAATGAAGCTTGTTGTTGTTGGCGCCAGAGTCACGGTTGGTGGCAGTATTTCAAAAACGCTGGCAAATGCTGCATTGGCAGACCTGGACTCTGGAAACGTGCTTGCTGACTGCAGGGAGCCAGAAAAGCCACATGAGACTCCAAAGCTCACCTTGAAGACTCCTGGGCAAAAAGGTGAAATGAAGTTTGTTGTTATTGGCGCCAGAGTGACCGTTGGGGGGAGGATTTCAAGAACGCTGGCAAAAGCTGCATTGGCAGCCCTGGAGCCTAGAAACGTCCTTGCTGACTGCGGGGAGCCTGAAAAACCACAATGACACTCCCAAGCTCACCTTGACCCCTCCCGGGCTCAAAAGTCAAATCATGCTTGTTGAGGGGTCAGGGGTCCATTTTCGCACGCGAGGCCTGCAAACTGCAGGGAGCCAGAAAAGCCACATGAGACTCTAAAGCTCACCTTGAAGACTCCTGGGCAAAAAGGTGAACTGAAGCTTGTTGTTATTGGCGCCAGAGTGACGGTTGGGGGCAGGATTTCAAAAACGCTGGCAAAAGCTGCAGAAACGTGTTTGCTTGACTGCAGGGAGCCAGAAAAACCACATGAGACTCCAAAGCTCACCTTGAAGACTCCTGGGCAAAAGGGTGAAATGAAGCTTGTTGTTGTTGGCGCCAGAGTCACGGTTGGTGGCAGGATTTCAAATACGCTCGCAAAAGCTGCATTGGCGGCCCTGGAGCCTGGAAACGTGCTTGCTGACTGCAGGGAGCCTGAAAAACCACATGACACTCCCAAGCTCACCTTGAAGCCACCTGGGAAAAATGTGAAATGAAGCTTATTGTTGTTGGCGCCAGATTGACGGTTGGGGGCAGGTTTTCAAAAACGCTATAAAAAGCTGCATTGGCGGCCCTGGAGCCTGGAAACGTGCTTACTGACTGCGGGGGGCCTGAAAAACCACATGAGACTCCCGAGCTCCACTTACCGCCTCCCGGGCTCAAAAATCAAATCAAACTTGTTGAGGGGTCAGGGGTCCATTTTCGCACCCGAGGCCTGCAAACTGCAGGGAGACAAAAAAAAACACATGAGACTCCAAAGCTCACCTTGAAGCCTCTCGGGCAAAATGGTGAAATGAAGCTGGTTGTCTTTGGCGCCAGAGTCACGGTTGGTGGCAGGATTTGCAAAACGCTAGCAAAAGCTGCAATGGTAGCCCTAGAGCCTGAAAAAGTACTTGCTGACTGCAGGGAGCCAGAAAAAACACATGAAACTCCAAAACTCACCATGAAGCCTCCTGGGCAAAAAGGTGAATTGAAGCTTGTTGTTGTTGGCGCCAGATTGAGGGTTGGTGGCAGTATTTCAAAAACGCTGGCAAAAGCTGCATTGACACACCTGGACTCTGGGAACGTGCTTGCTGACTGCAAGGAGCCAGAAAAACCAAATGAAACTCCAAAGCTCACCTTGACACCTCCCGGGCTCAAAAGTCAAATCAAGCTTCTTGAGGGGACTGGGGTCCATTTTCGCACGTGAGGCCTGCAAAATGCAGGGAGCCAGAAAAGCCACATGAGACTCTAAAGCTCACCTTGAAGACTCCTGGGCAAAAAGGTGAAATGAAGTTTGTTGTTATTGGCGCCACAGTGACGGTTGGGGGCAGGATTTCAAAAACGCTGGCAAAAGCTGCATTGGCAGTCGTGGAGCCTGGAAATGTGCTTGCTGACTGCCGAGAGCCTGAAAAAACACATGAGACTCCTAAGCTCGCCTTGACGCCTCCTGGGCTAAAAAGCCAAATCAAGCTTGTTGAGGGGTCAGGGGTCCATTTTCGCACCCGAGGCCTGCAAACTGCAGGGAGCCAGAAAAACCACATGAGACTCCAAAGCTCACCTTGTAGCCTCCGGGACAAAATGGTGAAATGAATCTTGTTGTATTTGGTGCTAGAGTCACGGTTGGTGGCAGGATTTCAAAAACGCTGGCAAAAGCTGCATTGGCAGCCCTGGAAACGTGTTTTCTGACTGCAGGGAGCCAGAAAAACCACATGAAACTCCAAAGCTCACCTTGAAGCCTCCCGGGCAAAATGGTGAAATGAAGCTTTTTGAGGGGTCAGGGGTCCATTTTCGCACCCGAGGCCTGCAAACTGCAGGGAGCCAGAAAAACCGCATGAGACTCCCAAGCTCATCTTGACGCCTCCCGGGCTCAAAAGTCAAATCAAGTTTGTTGAGGGGTCAGGGGTCCATTTTCGCAAGCGAGGCCTGCAAACTGCAGGGAGCCAAAAAAAACATATGAGACTCCAAATCTCACCTTGAAGACTCCTGGTCAAAAAGATGAAACGAAGCTTGTTGTTGGCGCCAGAGTCACGGTTGGTGGCAGGATTTCAAAAACGCTGGCAAAAGCTGCATTGACAGCCATGGAGCCTGGAAACGTACTTGCTGACTGCAGGGAGCCAGAAAAACCACATGAAACTCAAAAGCTCACTTTGAAGCCTCCCAGGCAAAATGGTGAAATCAAGCTTGTTGCCTTTGGCGCCAAAGTCACAGTGTGAGAAGGTGGCCTGATATATGCTGTCCACTATTTCTAGTGGGCACCTTGTATCAGTCCAAACAACCTCTTATGGTGATAGGTTAAAGACAACCTTATGAAAGCTATCCTGGTGGTAGCTATGGAGAGCAGCCTTCAGGCGAAGTCTTGAAGGAATGTAAAGCAGCTTGTTTTACCAGTCCATAATCTCTTGAATGATCAAATGAAAAGACAACCACACCAGGTATATATTTAAAATATATGTATTTAAGATAACACACACCCCTCTAGTCTCTTTATGAAACTGGAGTTCGAAGTACTTCAGTTACAAGTGTTTAAGCATCAGTAAAAGTACAAATACACGTTTGGACCCTAGGGGCGTACCAAACCGTATACTAAAAAAGTGGTATAAGAACCAGGACCGTAATAGGCACTAGGCCTATTGCCTCTAGAATCGCTGGGACCCCAAGGAACCACCCAAGGTAGTCACACAGGGGACCCACGGGAGCCGTTTGCAGTGTGAAAACCCAACCGCGGGTTCGTGTTATCTTCTATGGGGAATGTCACGGTTGGAATTTTAAAGTTTAGGGACACTTCTAATCGAACTAGGACCAAACCCTTTTGGACGTAGACAGTTCTAGGGTTAGCACCCACGAGAGCACCGGAGTACTCAAGTTACCTCACCCAGGGAAGCCGGGTGCCTAGGTGTCTTTTGGTGTCGGGTCGCGTCGTCGATTCCAATGGAAGCCTGCAAAGAACTGCTGCTGCCGTGAAGAGAAGTGTCCGGAGAGACCCAAGCCTGGCTCTAGGATGTAAGAAACCTGAAAGCAGAGGGGACAGTGTCTGGGTCACTTGCCAGTGACCTAGGGTAGGATAGACCTATGCCCACAGATGTCGGGTGATTCAGGTGAGTTGACGGGTGTCTCGACTCTTCAGCCACGAGGTCCAGGAGGAGTCGACAAAGTCCACGAGCCGGATTCGAGCTGTCCCACGAAGTCTGTCGAGTGCTGCAGTGTCGGCGACCAGAAAGGACCCAACAAGCCTTGGCAACGGCAAGTCTCTGGAAATCAGAGAAAGGACTGCGGTGCAGACCAGCAAGGTCTGTTGGACTCACCCAGTGAGGGTAAGTAAGAGCAAGACGGGAGAAACCAGAAAAGCCCAAACAGATGTGGAGTTGCCTTCGTGGGGACCTGCTAGCCAACGGGCTAGTGATCACGAAGGAGCCTCGAGCGGTCAGCACTTGAAGCTGGCCCACGGGTCACTCGTGGAGTGGAGGCCAACAATCTTCAGTGCAGGAGGTGCTCAAGGCTGGGGCTACTCAGAGCCCAAAGCACAACTTCGAGGATGACCAGTAAGTTGTTGTTGCTGCAAATGTTCACGGTGTCCAGGGGTCACGGTTCCACGTTACCCACGATAGCCACGGGTCTCAGCTTTGCTGTGGGCTCAGGGTAGCCTCGGCGAAGTCTGGAAATCCCCCTCTGGTGATGCAAAGACTTCAGCGTCCAGCGGGAGCTTCAGCAATGCAGACCGGTTAGTTGCTTCTTTGGTGCCTGCCAAGCAGGGGAGTTACTCCTTGACCCCAAGGGAGATTTCTTCCGTCTTCTAGTCGTGATAGAAAGTCGAAGGTACAGGATATATGTTTCAGAGCTTCGTTCAGGGTAATCTAAAGTCCTAGGGACTGGATTCCTATACTTATACTAAGTTTAGGGGATGGACTAACTCTAAGGCTCCACCTATGGGTGGGCCTGAGGTGGGGGTGGTTACACCCTTTCCCCTTTGTCCAGTTTCATGCCAGAGCAGGGGCTGAGTACCCCTGCAACCGGTTTGAACTGGGCTATGCACGGGGACACCTTGTGTGCCCCAGACAGTGTCTCAAAAGCATTCTCTGAATGCACCCACCCTGACCCAATACACATCTGCCTGTCTGGGGAGGTGGTTACACCTCCCTGTGACAGGAAACCTATTCTCTAGGCCTCCCCTTCCGGAGTTTTCCCCAGCAGCAGGAAGCCAGACCTGTGTCTGTGGCAGTGTCATCCATTTTGTGATGCCAGGGCTTTGGAAGGATTTAACCGGGTTTAGTCAGTGTGAACATGTATCTCCCTCTAGAAGGGTGGAATGCTACCCCCGCCGCCAGAACTGGCGGGAGGGGGGTAGTATTCCAAAGCGTTTAACACCAAATACGACATGTTTTGATGCAGCCATACCAAAGTTAGCATTTACCGCGAGGTTATAATACACTTAAGAGTATATGGTATGGCTGTATCTCAGAACAGGAATAAGGAAGTATTTCCGAATGCTGCAGAAGGGCTCAGCTCATGCTTGGGCACCCTCTTACATAAAACCAAGCACTCTGAGTGGCTTATAGGTTTATATGTGTCTGTATAAGGTAGTGATATAGGTAGCCTATACCACAGTAAGGGGTGCAAGCACACCCTTACCCAGGTTGCAGTAGCAGACCTGTGGTGTCATTTTGGAGTGCTTCCCAGGGGTGGCATAATACATGCTTCAGCCCCTGGTAGGCCTCTGAGGTACCTATGCCCTAGGTACATAGTATACCATATACTAGGGGCTTATAAGGCACTCCAGAATCCAATTAGATATGTACCGAATGTACATGGAAACCATTTTAGAGAGGAAGCAGCTAGGCTGTGGTCCTGATTAGCAGGGCCACAGCCAGACAACGGTCGAAAAACAATGGAACACCAGCAAAAAGTGGGGGTACCCATGTGAAGCAGATCCTACTCTCCTACACACGGTTGGTGGCAGGATTTCAAATCGGCTGGCAAAAGCTGCATTGACGGCCCTGGAGCCTGGAAACGTGCTTGCTGACTGCGGGGAGCCCGAAAAACCACATGACACTCCCAAGCTCACCTTGACGCCTCCCGGGCTCAAAAGTCAAACCAAGCTTGTTGAGGGGTCAGGGGTCCATTTTTGCACGCGAGGCCTGCAAACTGCAGAGAGCCAGAAAAACCATATGAGACTCCAAAGCTCACCTTGAAGACTCCTGGGCAAAAAGGTGAAACGAAGCTTGTTGTTGGTGCCAGAGTCACGGTTGGTGGCAGGATTTAAAAACCGCTGGCAAAAGCTGCATTGGCAGCCCTGGAGCCTGGAAACGTGCTTGCTGACTGCAGGGAGCCAGAAAAACCACATGAGACTCCATATCTCACCTTGAAGACTCCCGGGCAAAAAGGTGAAATGAAGCTTGTTGTTGGCGCCACAGTCACGGTTGGAGGCAGGATTTCAAAAACACTGGCATGAGCTGCATTGGCAGCCCTGGAGCCTGGAAACGTGCTTGCTGACTGCGGGGAGCCTGAAAAACCACATGAGACTCACAAGCTCACCTTGCCGCCTCCAGTGCTCAAAAGTTAAATCAAGCTTGTTGAGGGGTCAGGGGTCCATTTTCGCACCCGAGGCCTGCAAACTGCAGGGAGCCAGAAAAACCATATGAGACTCCAAATCTCACCTTGAAGACTCCTGGGCAAAATGGTGAAATGAACCTTGTTGAGGGGTCAGGGGTCCAATTTCGCATCCGAGGCCTACTAACTGCAGGGAGCCAGAAAAACCACATGAGACTCCCAAGCTCATCATGATGCCTCTCGGGCTCCTAAGTCAAATCAAGCTTGTTGAGGGTTCAGGGGTCCATTTTTGCACCCGAAGCCTGCAAAATGCAGGGAGCCAGAAAACCCACAATGAGACTCCAAATCTCACCTTGAAGACTCCTGGGAAAATAGGTGAAATGAAGCTTGTTGTTGTTGGCGCCAGAGTCACGGTTGGTGGCAGGATTTCAAAAACGCTGGCAAAAGCTGCATTGGCAGCCATGGAGCCTGGAATCATGCTTGCTGACTGCAGGGAGCGTGAAAAACCACGTGACATTCCCAAGCTCACCTTGAAGCCTCCTGGGCTAAATGGTGAAATGAAGCTTGTTGTCTTTGGCGCCAGAGTCACGGTTGGTGGCAGGATTTCAAAAACGCTGGCAAAAGCTGCATTGGCAGCCGTGGAGCCTGGAAACGTGCTTACTGACTGCGGGGAGCATGAAACTCCAAAGCTGACCATGAAGCCTCCTGGGCAAAATGGTGAATTGAAGCTTGCTGTCTTTTGTAGGAGAGTAGGATCTGCTTCACATGGGTACACCCACTATTTGCTGGTGTTTCACTGTTTTCGATCTTAGTCTGGCTGTGGCCCTGCTAATCAGGACCACTGCCTAGCTGCTTCCTCTCTAAATTGGTTTGCATGTACATTAGTGTGAGAAGTTGGCCTGGTATATGCTGGTCACTAGTTAAAGATGCCACCTTGCACCAGTACAATTCGACTCTCATGGTAGATAGGTTTAAGACAACCTTTTAAAGAAAGCTATCCTAGTGGTAGCTGTGGAGAGCAGCCTTCAGGCTAAGTCTTTAGAGGAATGTAAAGCAGCTTGTTTTACCTTATAATCTCTTGAATTACCAAATGAAAAGACACCACACAGGTATATATATAAAATATATATATATTTATTTCTAGACACACTCTACTAATCTATTTATGAGATTAGAAGTCAGGAACATATCCACAAATCAATGTATCACAACAAATTAAGCACTTATATGGCTGGGGCCCTAGGGGCGTACCAGACCATATACTAAAAAAGAGGTATAAGAAGAACGACTTGAGAAGGGAGAAGGCCTAGGGCCTTCAGAAGCACTGGGGCCTCACTAATCCACCCAAGGCAGGTAAGTAAGGGACCCACTGGAGACGCATGCAGTGTGAGAACACAGCCGCGGATCCCAATAGACTTCAATGGAGCAAGTCGCGGTTGGAATTTTAAAGTTTTAGGATACTTCGGGAGAGTCTAAAAGCAAGTCACTTAGAGGGTAAGTAGTTCTAGTGCCAACACACACAGGAGCACAGGAGTGCACGAGTTACTTCATCCACGGAAGCCAGGTGCATAGGTGTCTTTTGGTGTTGGGTCGCGGTGTCATTTTCAATGGGAGCCAAAGAAGACTTGCTGCTTGTGAAGACAGAAGAAGTGTCCGGTGGAATCCAAAACTGGATTCAGAAGAAGGAAGACCTGAAAGCAGAGGAGACAGTGTTCAAAGTCACTTGCCAGTGACCCGGGCCCAGGAAGATGGATGCCCACAGTCGTCGGGTGATTTCAGGTGATCACGGGTGTCTTGACTCTTCAGCCACGAGGTCCAGGAGGCGTCGACGATGACCAGGAGCTGGATTCAGCATGTCCCACAAAATCTGCAGGTTACTGACGTGTCGGCAACCGGATTGGAGCCAACAAGCCTCAGCAACAGCAAGTCTCGTAGAAAGTGAAGAAAGTCAGCGGTGCAGAACAGCAAGGTCTGAGGGACTCACCCAGCGAGGGTGAGTGAGGGCAGGCCTGAAGCAACCAGGGGAGCCCTTTGGTTTTATAGAAAAGTTTTCAGGGGACCCACCAGCCAGCCGGCAAGGGATCGCGAAGACGCCTCGGGAGGATTCACTTCACAGGAGCCCACGGTCACTCGGGAGGAGGTAGGCCTCTGATTTTTGGTGGAAATCCTGCTGGAGGCTTGGACCACACGTGGTCCAATGCACAAGTTCGTAGAACGTCGTGAAGGGGTTGCACTCGACAATAGTGCACGGTACCTGGGTATTGCTGTTCCTCGTCACTCGTGGGGTCCACTTGCCTCAGCTTCGCTGGGGACTCACAGTGGCCTTGGAGAAGTCAGGAAATCCACTTCCGGGGCTGCAGGGACTTCGGACTCTGGCGGGAGCGGGAAAGTTTGCGACCGTTGATTCAAAGTTTTGGTGCCTGCCAAGCAGGGGAGTCACTCCTATGGGAGGGTCAGGGGAGTGGGTGTCTACACCCACTTCCCTTGTCCAGTTTTGCACCAGAGCAGGGGCAGGTAGCCCCTGAACCGGTTTGAGCTGGCATATACACAGAGGAGCCTACTGCTCCCCCAGTGCAGGACTTCAAAGCACTCTAGGAGTGCACCCACCCAGCCCCAATACACTAAATCCTGTCTGGAAATTGGTGACACCTCCCTGTGACAGGAGGCCTATTGTTGGGCCTCCTCCACTGCGAGTTTCGGTCAGCATCAGGAGGGCAGCCCAGTGCCTGTGCTGATGGCATCCATTTTGTGATACCAGGGTTCTTTCAGGATTCTACCGTGTTTCCACAGTAGGTACATGTCTATCCCTCTAGAAGGGTGAGATCATACTCCCACACCAGTTACTGGTGTGGGGGTATGATTCCAAAGCGTTTGACACCAAACACAACGTGTTTTGATGCAGCCATCTCAGAGTTAGCATTTACCGCGAGGTTATAATGCACTTAAGAGTATATGGTTTAACCGCATCCACAAACAGCCACAGAGAATAGACTCTGCCAGCTGTAGAGGGGCCCTGCTAAGGCAGAGGCACCCCCTCACATGGAAACCAAGCACCCTGCCCTCAGGATTGATAGGGCCTGCCTTAGAGGTGACTGATAGGTTTATATGTGTTTGTAAGGTGAGATATAGGGAACCTATACCTCTGTGAGGAGTGCTAACACTACTTCACCCAGGCTGCAGTAGCAGGCCTGTGGTGTCAGACTTAGTCTGCTTCCCACGGGTGGCATAATACAAGCTTCAGCCCCTGGTAGGCCTGTGAAGTACCTATGCCCTTGGTACCTAAGGTACCACATACTAGGGGCTCATAAGATATCACAGTATCCAATCACTAGTGCACCTAATATGCACACCATGTCATTTAAGGGAGTAAGCAGATAGGCTGGGGTCCTGGATAGCAGGATCCCAGCCAGACTAGTCAAAAACCATAAAAACACCAGAAAAAAAGTGGGGGCAACCATGTAGTCAGATTCCACCTTCCTACAATTAGGTACATATCGAATTGGATTCTGGAGTGCCTTATAAGTCCCTTGTATATGGTATACTATGTACCTAGGGCATAGGTACCTCAGAGGCCTACCAGGGGCTGCAGCATATATTATGCCACCCCTGGGAAACACTCCAAAATGGCACCACAGGTCAGCTACTGCAGCCTGGGTAAGGGTGTGCTTGCACCCCTTACTGTGGTATAGGCTACCTATATCACTACCCTATACAGACACATATAAACCTATAAGCCACTCCAATGGCAGGCCTTGACAATCCTGAAGGCAGAGTGCTTGGTTTTATGTGAAAGGGTGCCCAAGCATGAGCTGAGCCCCTCTGCAGCTTTCGGAAATACTTCCTTATGGCTGTTCTATGATACAGCCATACCATATAATCTTAAGTGCATTATAACCTCGCGGTAAATGCTAACTTTGGGATGGCTGCATCAAAACATGTCGTGTTTGGTGTCAAACACTTTTGGAATACTACCCCCGCCCGCCAATTCTGGCGGGGGTAGCATTCCACCCTTCTAGAGGGAGAGACATGTTCACACTGGCTAAACCTGGTAGGACTTTCCTGAGCTCTGGCATCACAAAATGAATGCCTCTGCCACAGACACGGGTCTGGCCTCCTGCTGCTGACCGAAACTCTGGCAGGGGAGGCATGGACAATGGGTTTCCTGTCGAAGGGAGGTGTGACCACATCCCCAGACAGGCTGATGTGTATTGGGGCTGGGCGGGAGCACTCTCTGGTGCCTTGAAGTCCTGCACTGGGGGCACGTTTGGTGTCCCTGTTCATAGCCCAGTTCAAACCGGTTGCAGGGGCTACCTGCCCCTGCTCTGGCGCCCAACTGGACAAAGGAAATGGGTGTAACCACCCCTCTTTCCTGACCCACCCATAGGTGGGGCCTTAGAGTTAGTCCATCCCCTAAACTTACTAAAAGGATAGGAATCCAATCCCTAGGACTTCAGATTACCCTGGACAAAACTCTGCAACATATATCCAGGACCTTCGACTTTCTATCACGACTAGAAGACGGAAGAAATCTCCCACGGGGTCAAGGAGTGACTCCCCTGCTTGGCAGGCACCAAAGAAGCAACTGACCGGTCTGCATCGCTGAAGCTCCCGCCGGACGCCTAAGTCTTTGCATCACCAGAGGTGGATTTCCAGAATTCCCAGAGGCTACCCTGAGTTCACAGCAAAGCTGAGGCCCGTGGCTATCGTGGGTGATGTGGAACCGTGACCCCTGGACACCATGAACTTTTGCAGCAAAACTATCTTCCTGGTCCTACTCGAAGTTGTGCTTTGGGCTCCCTGTAGCCCCAGCCTTGAGCATCTCCTGCACCGAAGATTGTTGGCCTCCACTCCACGAGTGACCCGTGGGCCAGCTTCAAGTGCGTCCGCTCGAGGCTCCTTCGCGATCACTAGCCCGTTGGCTAGCAGGTCCCCACAAAGGCAACTCCTCTTCTGCTTGGGCTTTCCTGGTTGCTCCAGACGTGCCCTTACTTACCCTCCCTGGGTGAGTCCATCAGACCTTCCTGGTCTGATCCGCAGTACTTTCTCTGATTACCAGTGACTTGCCGTTGCCAAGGCTTGTTGGGTCCAATATGGTCGCCAACACCGCAGCACTCGACAAACTTCATGGGACAGCTCGAATACGGCTCATGGACTTCGTCGACTCCACCTGGACCTTGTGGCTGAAGAGTCAAGACACCCATCAACTCACCTGAAGCACTCGACATCTGAGGACATTGGTCCATCCTGCCCTAGGTCACTGGAAAGTGACCCAGACTCTGTCCCCTCTGCTTTCAGGTTCCTTACATCCTAGATCCAGGCTTGGATCTCTCCGGACACTTCTCCTCTTCACGGCAGCAGCAGTTCTTTACAGGCTTCCATTGGAATCGACGACGCGACCCGACACCAAAAGACACCTAGGCACCCGGCTTCCCTGAGTGAGGTAACTCGAACACTCCGGTGCTCTCGTGGGTGCTAGCTCTAGAACTTCCTAAGTCCAAAAGGGTTTGGTCCTGACTCGATTAGAAGTGTCCCTAATCTTTAAAATTCCAACCGCGACATTGCCCATAGAAGAGAATAGGAACCCGCGGTTGTGTTTCCACACTGCATACAGCTCCCGTGGGTCCCTTGTGTCACTATCTTGGGTGGTTTCTTGGGGTCCCAGCAATTCTAGAGGCAATAGGCCTAGTGCCTATTCCAGTCGTGGTTCTTATACCATTTTTTTAGTATATGGTTTGGTACACCCCTAGGGCCCAAACGTGTATTTGTGCTTTTACTGATGCTTGATCACTTGTAACTTTAGTACTTTGAACTCCAGTCTCATAAAGAGACTAGAGGGGTGTGTGTTAACCTAAATACATATGTTTTAAATATATACCTGGCGTGGTTGTCCTTTCATTTGATCATTCAAGAGATTATAGACTGGTAAAACAAGCTGCTTTACATTCCTTCAAGACTTATCCTGAAGGCTGCTCTCCATAGCTACCACTAGGATAGCTTTCACATAAAGTTGTCTTTAACCATTCACCATAAGGGGTTGTTTGGACTGATACAAGGTGCCCACTAGAACTAGTGGACAGCATATATCAGGCCACCTTCTCACAGAGAGGTCTTCTGACCATAGAAACCTAAGTAAGATTGCCCCTCCCTACCAGAGTGGGGATGGCATCCACAAATGGATAACTGCCTTGGAGAGGGCCTGTAAAGTACAAAAGGTCCCTCAAGGTCAGTGGGCAGCAATCTTATGGCTCTCCTTTGCAGACAAAGGTGGAGACAAGATCCTCACTGTAAGAGAAGAGGATGCTGATGGCTATAAAGTCTTGAAAAGTGCTCTGATAGATGGGTTTGGCCTAACCACTGAACAATACAGGTTAAAGTTCAGAGATACCCAAAAGGCACAGAATCAGGACTGGGTTGACTTTGTTGACTGTGCTGCTACGGCTCTGGAAGGTTGGTTATTGGGCAGTAAAGTGTGTGACTTCATAGGATTGTACAATCTGATAATGAGGGAGCAGATTCTTAATAACTGTCAAAATCAGCTGTTGCACCAGTACCTGGTAGACTTTGATCTGACCTCTCCCCAAGAATTGGGAAAGAAGGCAGACAAATGGGTCAGAACCAGGGTGAGGCAGAAGGTACAGAACCAAGGTGGTGACCCAAAGAAGCAAGATTCCAAAAACTCTGATAAGGGTGGGGACAAGGGTAAAGATCAGAAGTCTTCTCAAGGGCCCCAAAAAACTTCTTCAGGTGGGGATTCACAGTCAGGAAAGGGTAAAGGCCAAAAGAAGCCCTGGTGCAAAATCTGTAAGCAGAAAACTCACTGGACTAGTGACTGCACCAAGGCTAAAGAAAATATTCCAGCCCCCACCAATGCCCCTAAGGCCACTGCTCCCCCAGTGCAGTTACAATTGGTGGTGGGAATACACAGAATAAGGGTGTAGTAGGGTTCACCCTGGGTTCTGAGATGGACTCTGGCCTAGTCAGAGTACCAACTGAGGCTGTGCTTGTCAGTGATGGGGGCATGGATATGTCCCCCTTTGTGAGTCCCAGTAACTTGGGCAAATACAGACAGCAGCCTTTAAATAATGGAGTAGAAGCTTGGGCATTCAGCGACACAGGAGCAAGTCTCACAATGGTGACAAAAGTTCTTGTGGATCCTGGGCAGATTATACTTGGTGAAATGTACCAAGTGACCAATGCTAGCAATGTCAGAACAGATCATTCTCTGGCAGTTGTTAACTTCTCCTGGGGAGGGTTAACTGGCCTTAAGAAGGTTGTGGTAAGTGCGGACCTACCAGTACAGTGCTTGCTTGGCAATGATCTAGAAACTTCAGCTTGGGCTGAAGTGGAGCTCAGGACACATGCAGAAATGTTAGGGATCCCTGCACATGTCTTTGCTGTGACCAGGTCATAGGCAAAAATGTCAAAAGCTGGACAGGCCCTGGATTCTGGAATAATGGACCAGGTGCCTCACAAGAGGAGGAGCAGTAGGGTTAAGGCAGAGCCTTCCTACCAGTCTCAGGATATTGATCAGTCATCTCAGGATATTGATCAGTCTCCTCAGGGAGATGATCTTGAGCCTGAAGAAGGAACTGGCCCAGAGGAGCTTGAACCTGACCAGGTTGAGTTCTTGGGGACAGGGGGCCCTTCCATGTCTGATCTGAGTCAGGAGCAGAAAACCTACCCCTCTCTTGAAACCCCCAGACAGCAAGCTGCTGGGAATGCTAGTGGCACCCATAAAGTTTATTGGGATGATGGAGTCCTTTACTCAGAGAGTAGGGACCCCAAGCCTGGTGCATCCAGGAGGTCGATACACCTCTGAAGTTTAGGGGTTTCCTATTGACACTAGCCCATGATATTCCCCTAGCAGGACACTTAGGCCAGAACAAGACTTGGGACAGAATTGTTCCTCACTTTCACTGGCCACACGTCTGAAGACACAAAGGAGTTTTGTCACTCCTGTGTAACCTACCAAGCCAGTGGCAAAGCAGATGGCACGACAAAGGCCCCCCTGATACCACTACCTGTGGTGGGGGTGACCTTTGAAAGGGTAGGGATTGACAGTGTTGCTCCGATGGATCCCCAAACAGCATCTGGGCACAGATTTATACTGGTGGTAGTGGATCATGCCACCAGGTATCCAGAAGCAATTCCCCTAAGGACCACTACAGCACCTGTAGTGGCAAGAGCCCTCTTGTGTGTGTTCTCAAGAGTCGTTTTTCCAAAGGAGGTAGTATCTGACAGGGGTGCAAACTTCATGTCAAGTTACTTAACTGCTATGTGGAAGGAGTGTAGAGTGAACAACACGTTCACCACACCCTATCACCCACAATGCAATGGTTTAGTTGAAAGATTCAACAAAACCTTAAAGGGCATGATCAAAGGACTCCCAGAGAAGCTTAGGCGAAAATGGGACCTGCTCTTGCCCTGCCTTTTATTTGCATACAGGGAGGTGCCTCAGAAAGGGGTTGGCTACAGCCCATTTGAACTTCTGTTTGGTCACCCTGTCAGGGGTCCATTGTGTTTGGTGAAGGAAGGATGGGAGTTACCTGTCAAGCCCCCAAAGCAAGACATAGTGGACTATGTACTTGGTCTCTGCTCCAGGATGGCTGAGTACATGAAAAAGGGAAACAAAAACCTTGAGGCTAGCCAGGAACTGCAAAAAGCCTGGCATGACCAAAAGGCTGTACTGACTGTTTACCAGACAGGACAGAAAGTGTGGGTGTTGGAGCCTGTGGCCCCAGCAGCTCTCCAGGACAAGGGACCCCACACTATAATTGAACAGAAGTGAGAGGTTACTTACTTAGTAGACCTAGGAACTCCCAGGAGTCCCCATAGGGTTCTCCATGTCAACAGGCTAAAGCCATAGGTGGACAGGGCTGACATGGGCTTGCTCATGGCAACTGATGAGGGACAGGAGGAAGAGAGTGACCCACTCCCTGACCTCCTCTCACAGAACCCTGATGATGGGTCATTAGATGGTGTAGCCTTGGCAGGCAGCCTCACTGCCCAGCAGCAAACTGATTGCAGGCAGGTTCTCAATCAGTATAGACACATGTTCTCACTGACTACAAGTCAGACTACCTGGTGCACTCATGAAGTGGACACTGGAGACAGTTTGCCTATTAAAAATAAGATTGATAGTCAACCTGACCATGTCAGGCACTGTATCAGGACAGAAGTCCAGAAAATGTTGGATTTGGGTGTGATCCAGTGGCCCTTGTGCCAAAACCTCACACCAGTGGTGGAAAAAGAGAAATGAGGTTTTGTGTGGACTTCAGGGGTCTCAATGCAGTCACTAGGACTGATGCCCATCCAATACCAAGGGCAGATGAGCTTATAGATACTTTGGCCTCAGCGAAGTACCTTAGCACATTTGACTTGACAGCTGGCTACTGGCAGATCAGACTAGCTGATGATGCAAAGCCAAAGACAGCATTTTCAATTTGTGGTAATGCCCTTTGGTTTGAAGAATGCACCTGCCACTTTCCAAAGGTTGGTGAATACATTTTTCACAGGCCTGGAAGCCTTTAGTGCACCATATCTAGATGATATTGCTGTCTTTAGCTCTATCTGGGAGGATCACCTGGTCCACCTAAGGAATGTTTTGGAGGCCCTGCAAAAAGCAGGCCTAACTATCAAGGCTACTAAGTGCCAGATAGGGCAGAGTCAGGTTGTGTACCTGGGCCAACTTGTAGGTGGAGGCCAGGTTCAACCATTGCAGAGCAAATTCCAAACCATAATGGAATAGACTGCTCCAACTACCCAGACTCAGGTGAGAGCCTTCTTAGGCCTGACTGGGTACTATAGGAGATTTATCAAAGGGTATGGTGTGGTACTGTAAATTTCGGAACCATGTTGGAAGCATGGCCCTACCATGCCGATTTTAGTATCAGCGAACCGCAAATGACTAATGCGGTATATATGAGTGTTTTCGCCGTGTTTCTCTAATGAATTCACCATGTATGCGATACTACACATTGAACCCTTGGGTTCCATTTTAGAACAGTAGCCATTTTTGTGGTTACCCTCACATAGGCTTCACACGAAGGCCATGCCCAGGCCTAAAAGGACACGTACACCTTCTGTGACTTCTCTATGACCTGTGCAAACTGACTCCGCTGCCCAAGGTCAGTCCTGCCCGTTCAGTTCCTTTTCCCGCGGCCTAATGTGATTAGCATCAGGGCTTGACCCATCATAAAGTCCTTGTTCCCGCACGATCTCTGACTAAGCTATTTCACACCTGACTATGTTTCCTACTTTATGGCTTGTTTTACGAGCGGGAGGGCCCCGTTTAATTGGGGTCCGCTGTTATCTGATAAGGGTTCTGAGCCTTGCTGGGTAAAATGATTGTGTGCTTAACGAATTGAAATGTGGGATTGTCATTATGGCACTGCTGTTCCTTTGACACGAAAATATGTGAATGACCACTTGTAAAATGGGGGCGGTGTTGCCCAGAAGCATAATATTCTGTATAAAGGAAAGGACTGGTTTTTGGTTAGGGAGCAGTCTCCTGAGAACATACATTGCGTTGTACTTCTCGGATACCTGTGATTGGTCTGCAGCCAATAAATACGATCTTTGACTTCACCTAGAAGACTCTGTGTTTCTGTGGGTCTGAAACAGGAAGAACTCGAAGTCTTCGGGTGTGTTCCCCTGCACCGCTGGGTCCTAAAAACCCGGTACTTCAGTTGGCGCCCAACTCGGGGCGATTTCAGCGGTACCGGTCCAGCCAGAGGTTCGTGAGGAGCTTCGTGTGGAAATTCTGGAGGAAGGCCGCCACTTCATCGACTCCTGCATGTCGACGTGGTCCGAAAGTCTTTTCTGCGAGGTTCTCCGCGTCCCGACGGCTACAAAGGACTGCTGCCCTGATTATCGCCCTGTTTTGGACCCTTGACGATTTGGTAGAGCGAAACAAATGAGAGAGTCTTCTGGTGACGCCATCGATCATCGATACCTCTGTTAAGTATAAGTGGAGCGTCTCCCAGTTTGTTTGGTATCCTTTGGGATTTTGGTATCCTTTGGGATCGCTTTGATTTGGAACTTGCAAGTGCCAAAGCCAGAGGACTCGTATATTCACGAGACTATCGTATCCGATAATCCTTTGAAGTTTGAAACTAGACTAGTGAGCGAAGATGCCTGGTTCTAGTATATTTGGAAATTTGTTTTGTTTGGGTTGTAAAAGGGACTCCCGATTAGAGGATTCGTGTCCGGTTCTTCCAATTGGAACTCCAACTTATGAGCTTTATGTAAAACATGGCGTGGGCCCCATTACATATAATGAAGTATGGATCCGATACACCAGGAAGGATGGTGTTTTAAAATGGCCCCAAAATGGTAGTTTCGACACAGAAATCCTAGATAACTTAGAAGTTAAATTGTTTAAGAAGAAAGCCCGGCCGGCGATGTTTGATTCTTTCCGCCTATGGCGAAAGGAAGCCAAACAGAAAGAAATTAAATTAGCAAAGATGGTTTTGCCGCCCCTTCAGCAAGATGCGTCAAAAGAAAAGGAGAAAGATCCCCTAATGTCACATTTGTTAAGTTCGCCACACCCGTATGCGCAAACTGCTACAGCACCTCCACAACCTTTAAATGCACAGCCTCCAGTTAATTTGCCGCAAGCTTTCCCGCAGCCTCCAGCTCCTCCTCAGCCGGCTCCTATGGTGCAGCCCTCTCAAGGGCCGCCAATTTCGCTACCTGTCTCTTCTGTGTTTCCTGCGACTTTGCCTAGTACATCATCTGCCTCTCCTGGCATTTTTCCTGATACTTCCACTGTACCTGTATCTGCACCCATTTTTCTTCCCTCTGTTTTTCCGCCCGTTCTTGCCTCAACTTCTCCTTCTACACGACAACGAATAGCTAGTGCAGTCACTAGTTTAATGTCGCCTCTCTTTGGGTCAACTAGTATGACCCCTGGTTCGCAACGTAAGCAGTTGCGAAGTCAGCTGCCTGATTCTGAAGAGAAAGAGGTGTTAGACCATATGGCACGTAGATGGATTGTTTTTCCTTCAAGCTATGATGTAGAGTCAGTTGTTAATGGTTTTCACCAATGGGAAGCCCCAAAACAGAGGTATGTGTTTGAGAAAATGTGTGAATTCCTCTGTGAGGAATTGGAAGATCATGGTGGAGACTCAAGCCCGCAGGAGTTGTGTCGAGTGCGATTCGATTTTGGGAAAGGTACGATTGTGGGTCCCGATGTAGATAAAGCAGTTGCGACTTTGTTGTCCTTCAGGAATGGTGATTGTCATCAGTCATTGTTCGAACAGGAGTTCCCTGTGGGGAAAAAGGTAAAAGCGCGCCAATATCCGATGCGCGAGGTTCCTCCAGTTTGGAGACCTGGTGATGCCGCTGCTAATCCACCCGTTCTGCCACATTTTCAGCGTGTTTGGGTACATGTTCCATGGAAACGATCTGAAGTTTTAGCGCTTAAACAGACATTGCCTGATCCCCGTAAAAACCCCGCAGGATATTATAAGGAGTTATCACAAACTGCAGAATCGTGTGTCATGAATCTGGCTGACATAGATATGTTGTTCGGGAATGTTGTTCCACAGTCTTTATGGGGATCGATTCGTAATGTAGATCACGTTGCAGAACTAGGTGGCACATGGGCTAATATTGTTGCAGCAGACACTAGACAAGTTGGTGGTGCGAAACCTGAGCCCTTAGTAGCAGAACTCCCTGGTAGAATTATTACCTACATGAAAACTTTAATGCCCGCGATGCGTGTGAATTGGGATAAATTATCCGCATGCAAACAAAAGAAAGATGAAACAGTATCTGACTTCTTTACAATGTTTGAAGAAACATTTATCGACCACAGTGGTCAAGACATGAGTACTGAAGGTGGCCAACGGTTATTTGTTGATAAATTTGTGCATAATTTGCTTCCCGAGTTATGTAAGAAATTAAAAGACTCAGAGAGTTCTTGGGCTGTTTCCTCTTCAGCGCAAATACTGGCTACTGCACAGTATTACGAAAATAGGGATAAAGATAAGAAGGATAGAGCAGATAAGAAAACGAAAGAATTGAAGACAAAGGTTCTGTTACAGCAGGCCTACCCACCACGCAGTAGTCAGAGTAACTATCAGCAACCTCAACAGTTTCAGAGAAACATGCAAAGGTTTGAGTATTCCCAACCGCGTGTTCCTGTAGGTCCCAATCAATGTTCATATTGTAAAGAAGAAGGTCATTTTAAGTATAGTTGTCCTAAATTGTTGCAACGTACTAACAATGTTTATGGCGCAAGAGGTAGAGGTGGCCAGCAAGCTCCTAGGGGAAGAGGATGTGGAAATGTTCCCCAGAACGCGCGTACTCTTCCGCCCCAAAATACGATGAATAGCTTTGATCAGCAAGCCAATGCAACTGGCAATACAGCTCAGTACTATAATAATGACTATTATGCAGAAGACGAACATGTGGAAGGTAATGAATACTAGGACAGCCATAGACAGAGAGAGGGAGTGGTTGCAGTGCCAGTGGATCAGAGTGGCCCGCATGTTAAGGTAACTACAGCAGGTGTGTCAGAGCCTTTTCTGCTGGATACTGGTGCTGCAAAGAGTTCAATTATGCATTCAAAACTCCCTGGCGTGCCTTTGTCTGGCGAAATGAATGTTTCAGTAGGTTTTTCTGGCGCCCCGGTTAGGAACCCGATCTCTAGTCCTATCCCCCTTTCTGTTGGACCTCATGAGCTGAAAGCACCCCTTATCTTAACGACAGGTTGTGGCGAAAACCTGTTGGGATTGGATCTGTTAAAAAGATTACATGCGACACTATATTGTTCTCCTTCAGGAGTACAACTTACACTAGGTAAGGAAGTAATTTCTCCAATGTATTTGTCAAAGAATAAACTTCCACCAGAATTGTCGACTCTTCCTGATGCCCTTTGGGCCACTGGCCCTAATGATGTGGGTCTTTTGGAAATACCACCAAATGTGGTCACTTTTGAAAAGTAATGTCAGATTGCCACGCATTCCACAGTACAAGATCTCTAATGAAGGTAAACAAGCGTTGTTGGCAATCATTTATGATTTGATTAAAAAGGATGTAATTGAAGAGACAAGAGGCAACGTTTGCAATAGTCCGGTTTTACCCGTTTTAAAACGTACTGACCCTTCCCAGCCACCTGTTTACAGGTTTGTAATTGATCTTAGAGAAGTCAATAAAGTAGTTGTGCCACAGTTTCCAGTTGTCCCTGACATAACTGCCTTGTTAACTATGATTCCAGCTTCCGCCGCTTGGTTCTCAGTGATCGATTTAAAGAATGCTTTCTTTAGTATCCCAATTGCAGAGGAAAGCAGGGACATTTTTGGCTTCAGGTTAGGAGGTCGAAGCTTCCGTTTTAAACGCGCTCCACAGGGCTACTGCGAGAGTCAATCAATATACAGTCAGGCTTTAAAGGCGCAGCTTGACGCACTTGTTTTACCTAGTGGTGCTACCCTTATTCAATATGTCGACGATTTACTAATCGCCGCGGATACTGAGGAGATTTGTAAAGAAGCTACATTGTCATTGTTGCGTCATTTGTCTGCCTTTCATCACAAAGTGTCTCTCTCAAAACTGCAATATTGTCGACAAGAAGTGACCTACTTAGGTCATCTCTTATCGAAGGAGGGAAGGAAACTGACCCCAGAAAGAATTCAGGCCATTGCACAATTGAGCGTGCCAAGAACACAGAGAGAAGTGCGTGCTTTCTTGGGCATTACTTCATACTGTAGGCACTGGATCCCGAGTTTTTCTTTACTGGCAAAGCCTTTGTTAGCATTAACCTGTAAAAATATACCGAATCCTGTCCCATGGTCTGAAGAGTGCCAGAAAAGTTTTGGGAATTGCGCAAGGCATTATGTTCAGCTCCTGTGTTGGGTACCCCCGACTACAGCAAGCCTTTTACATTGTATGTTCATGAAAAGGAAGGTTTCGCATTGTCAGTGTTAACACAGTCTTTTGGAGGCAGACCGCGTCCATGCGCGTACTTTTCGTCGACTTTGGATCCGGTAGCAAGGGCATTGCCAAGTTGTTTGAGAGCTGCAGCCGCAGCAGCTATGTCTATTCGACAGTCTGCTGGATTAGTGATGAATAACACATTGATTGTAATGGTTCCACATGCTGTGGACACATTGTTAAACAGGACCAAGACACAGCATTTAACTAGTGCTCGATTGTCAGGGTATGAATTGACACTGTTAGCAAACCATGTACACATAAAGAGGTGTAACACATTGAATCCTGCTACACTATTGCCAATTCCAGCAGACACAGATGAAATGGAGCCGCATGATTGTCTGTTCAGAACAGAAGAAGAGACAAAAGGGAGAGTGGATCTTAGAGATACTCCCCTGACTGAGTGTGATGGTACCTTATGGGTGGATGGTTCGTGCTTCAAGCTTCCGAATGGTGATACGACTGCTGCATATGCTATCACGACTTTGCACACGATTGTTGAAACTGCACGCATACCACATAATTCGGCTCAAGCAGCAGAATTAATTGCTCTTACAAGAGCATGCGTGTTGTCTGAAGGAATGAAAGTGAACATATATACTGACAGTCAATACGCCTTTGGCGTGGCCCATAGTTTTGGGCGCCTGTGGAGAGAACGTGGGTTCCTAACTTCACATGGAGCTAAGATTCAGAATGGTCAGTTGGTGAATGATCTTCTTGAGTCACTGACCTTACCGTTACAAGTTGCGATTATGAAATGCAGTGCACACAAGAAGGTTACTGATGATGTTGGTCGTGGTAATTCATTTGCTGACGAAATCGCGAAAGAAACAGCAAAAGATGTGATGACTCGAATGTATGTAGCAGGCCCTGCAAGATGGGTTGGTGATGTTGGAATGTGTGAAGACACGATAGAGAGTGTGAAGTTCCTTCAAGCTGAAGCCACAGAGGAAGAATTGAGGATGTGGAGAGAACGCAAGGGTAAATTAGATGAAAATGGTTGTTGGGTTGATTTGTCAGAACATCGGCGTTGGTTGTTACCTGAAGCATATGTGCTTCCAGTGGTTACGATGGCACATGGAATGACACATATCAGTGTGAAAGGAATTTGTAAGTTGTTGGCTCCAGTATGGCAGAATGCTGGAATTCCCAAGTGTGCAGAGAATGTGGTTAAGAATTGCATGGTATGTTTGAAATACAATCCTGGTAGAGGAACCCCAACTCCAGCTGGTCATTTAGCGCCTCCATCATATCCATTTGAGGTTTTGCAACTAGAATTCATCCACATGGAAAGGTGCAACAATTTGAAATATGTACTGGTCGTTGTTTGCGCTTTTTCAAGATGGATAGAAGCATACCCCCTAAAAGACAATACTGCCTTATCCACAGCTAAAGCCCTTGCCAAAGAATTTTTCCCTAGGCTTGGAATGCCAAGAATGGTATGGAGTGATAACGGGAGTGAATTCGTAGGTCGAGTGATGAAGAATGTGTGTGAGGGACTAGGCATTAAGCAGAAGTTCCACGCTGCAAATCACCCCCAATCAGCTGGATTAGTAGAGTGCTACAATGGCACTCTGAAACTTAAGTTGGCCAAAATTCAGGCGAGTTCCGGTCTTAAATGGCCTGACGCTCTGCCCTTAGCACTCCTATCAACAAGAATGACTGTGCATTCGCGAGTGGGACTTAGTCCGTATGAAATTGTATTTGGCCGCCCGGCCAATGTATGGGGTGTGCCAAGACCGACAAAATTCAGCGAAATTGAACATCCAGTACTGCTTGATTATCTGTATGAATTGACGGCTAAATTGCGTGTCTTACACCAACAGGTTCACGATACTCTGCCTCAGGTCTCTGAAACACCAGGACACTCTATCAGTGCTGGAGCGTGGGTGCTGGTGAGGAATTTTCAGCGCACCAAAAATGATGAGCCCCGTTGGATCGGCCCTCACCTTGTCCTCCTCTCGGCAAGATCAGCTGTTCGAGTGAAAGGGAAAAAGAATTGGATACACGGCATTCACTGCAAAAGGATCCCTTTGCCTCTACCTTATGACCGGTGGGTCCAGGAGGGTATCGCTGATTCTGAAACTGACACTGTACCTCGTTTTGTGCCATTTAGTGATGCACACGTAGAAGGCACAACTTCAGAACGAGAAAGCGACGATATTTTGCAGGAAGCTGTGCCACCGTCAATTCGATTGGACACCACAGATCCTGAACTCTTGTTTCAAGACCAGACAGTACCTGGCAGGAACCGCTATAATTTGAGGTCAAGGCCTCTGGACAAATAAAAAATTCCCTTCCCTTACTATTTTTTTGATATTACAGCTCTCTCATCTGAAGGACTTTTTTGATTTTTGTTTTTCAAACCACCATCCGGGTTCAGCTGCTGGGTCGCGGTGCCAAGACTTTGGGGTACAGGCTGGAGACGTTAGGTCAACGGTTCTGGTTGGTCTAGGGCGTTCCCTGGACTGACAGGTGTACTCCTTAGCAGAAGATACTCATCCGCCGCGAGCAGCACGATTAGAGGATGGAGTTTTTCAAGATGGAGAGCCTCGCTGAGGAAATGAAATTCAAGAGCAGAATATGTAAAATAATGAATAGCAAACGTTTTGTAATATTATGTCTGTTTGTACTATTTAGCGTAATGATGTTTTCCGTAGGTTGTGTATTATTATCTTTCCAAGTGTCATTTGCGCCCACTGTACTGCCCACACCTCCTCCTACTGTTTTTCCGCACTCTTTTCACCCTCTGCCTGAACACGAACAAGCTAGACGTTCTGAGTTTGTAAACAATTCATTTATTCAACTCCTACACCAGCACCAACTAGTTATGAATACAACAAACTGTTGGGTGTGTGGCTTGATGCCACATACCATTAATAAGGGTATCCCGTATCTAGTGCTGCCGTTTAGCTATAATGGTTCATCATGGGCATTCCAGACTATGTTTCTTTTTGCACTTGAAACCGTTTCCCCGCGACCACCGCGTTCCACTAGACCTAGCACGAACAATAAAGCCTTGATGAGAGGAGTTGCAGATATGAGTAGAGATATCGATGCATATACATCTATTCCCAAGGATGAGTTACGAGCTTATGTGGGTTGGAACGCGACTGGGTATAGCATTAGTCTGGGCGAGAAACAGCGTAGAAGTTCATCCCCGATTTGGGTCTTACCCCACATAGGTCGTTTTTGTTTACGAGGCAATGGACAAAATCCTAGAGCTCAATTAGGGAAGAGTGACTGTACTGAAACGTACATTTTTCCATCACAGTTTTCCCCTGCGTTTTTGGCTGCCAAGGGTACATACTTTGTTTGTAATGACCGAGCATATACATGGTTGCCCCCTGATTTCTCGGGCACGTGTTATGTTGCGAATTTGCTACCGCCGACATTCACTGCTGCCTCTGATTATCACAAGACCAGAGTTATGAGAGGCGTTGTCAGTCAAGAGGATACTACCGGTCAGGAAGCGGGAGACTTCTTCTTGGTTTTCCTGCCATTTTGAGGACCAATGGTCAATAGTAGGAACCTGAGACAACTGACCCGTGTAGTTGAATCCACTGTTAATGTAACGGCCGGTGCCCTTGGTAACTTGACAGCTGAGCTCCAAGCGGATCGCCTCATGACGTTGCAGAACCGTATGGCTCTAGATGTCATACTAGCAGACTGTGGTGGGGTATGTAGGGTTATCCAATCAAGCTGATGTATTTTCATACCAGATAACGCTCCGACGGTTTATCAAGCCATCTCCAAACTGCATAAGATTTCTGAATCCATTCACGTGGATAAAGGAGATTGGTCGTTGTTGGAATGGTTCTGGGAACTGATATCAGCTTGGGGATGGAAAATTCTAATAGTCACTGGAATGATCTTAGCCATTCTTTTCCTGTTCTGTCTATGCATACAGTGTGCTCCTGTAATGAGTAGCCTCTGTGTTACATCATGTGTAAGGAAGCCTGTATCAAGGGACGAGCTAAGCAACAGGATGATGCTACAGCAACATCTCCATGACTTTATTAATATAGACCTGGACTCAGATTAGTATGAGTATAGTTATTGCCTATGTAAGGGCAAAAGGAGGGTCTGTGGTACTGTAAATTTCGGAACCATGTTGGAAGCATGGCCCTCCCATGCCGATTTTAGTATCAGCGAACCGCAAATGACTAATGCGGTATATATGAGTGTTTTCGCCGTGTTTCTCTAATGAATTCACCATGTATGCGATACTACACATTGAACCCTTGGGTTCCATTTTAGAACAGTAGCCATTTTTGTGGTTGCCCTCACATAGGCTTCACACGAAGGCCATGCCCAGGCCTAAAAGGACACGTACACCTTCTGTGACTTCTCTATGACCTGTGCAAACTGACTCCGCTGCCCGAGGTCAGTCCTGCCCATTCAGTTCCTTTTCCCGCCGCCTAATGTGATTAGCATCAGGGCTTGACCCATCATAAAGTCCTTGTTCCCGCACGATCTCTGACTAAGCTATTTCACACCTGACTATGTTTCCTACTTTATGGCTTGTTTTACGAGCGGGAGGTGCCCGTTTAATTGGGGTCCGCTGTTATCTGATAAGGGTTCTAAGCCTTGCTGGGTAAAATGATTGTGTGCTTAACTAATTGAATTGTGGGATTGTCATTATGGCACTGCTGTTCCTTTGACACGAAAATATGTGAATGACCACTTGTAAAATGGGGGCGGTGTTGCCCAGAAGCATAATATTCTGTATATAAGAAAGGACAGGTTTTTGGTTAGGGAGCAGTCTCCTGAGAACATACATTGCGTTGTACTTATCGGATACCTGTGATTGGTCTGCAGCCAATAAATACGATCTTTGACTTCACCTAGAAGACTCTGTGTTTCTGTGGGTCTGAAACAGGAAGAACTCGAAGTCTTCGGGTGTGTTCCCCTGCACCGCTGGGTTCTAAAAACCCGGTACTTCAGTGGATCAATAGTGACACCCTTGAATGACTTAACTTCTAAGAAAATGCCCAAAAAGGTTCAGTGGACAGCTAGCTGTCAAAAGGCATTTGATTACCTGAAGCAGGCCATGTGTACTGCTCCTATTCTGCAGAGTCCTGACTACTCCAAAAAGTTCATTGTTCAAACGGATGCATCTGAATTGGGGGTTGGGGCTGTACTGTCACAACTGAATGAAGAAGGTCAGGATCAGCCAGTAGCTTTCATAAGCAGAAGGCTGACCCCTAGAGAGAAACGTTCATCAGCCATTGAGAGGGAGGCATTTGCTGTGGTTTGGGCTCTGAAGAAGGTGAGGCCATACTTGTTTGGTACTCACTTCCTTGTTCAGACAGACCATAAGCCCCTCTTATGGATAAAACAAATGAAGGGTGAAAACCCCAAACTGCTTAGGTGGTCCATTTCCCTACAGGAGATGGACTTTACAGTGGAACATAGACGTTGGAGTAACCATGCCAATGCAGATGGACTCTCTAGGTATTTCCACTTAGAACATGAAAACTCAACTGGTCAAGGTTAGTTTAATGTCACTGCGTGTGGAATTCCAGCCAGAGACCGACCCGTTTTCTGTTTCGAAGATTTTTTTATTCAGTCTTCTTTTTAAGGCAAAGCAAAAATCCAAGACAAAACAAAGTTTAGGCCAGTCCCTTTGATTTCACACTCCCTTGTCGTCAGGAATGCGGTAGTAAGCTCCCGGTGGTTGGTCCTCCGCTTCAGGTAGGTTGAACAGTATACCGAATGTGAAATGAAAGAAAATAAAAAAAACGTCACTCTGGACTCTTTTGCGTTCTCATGTGCTGAGGGAGAAGGAGTGAGGGAAGAGCACCCGAAATGTCACCAACGCCGTATACAAAAATGGAGATGTGAATAACCAACCAAAGAGAAAACACAACACTTTTGTTTCGGGAGGTTCTAGGGATTTAAAGCTCTCCTCCCTCCCCTGGGTTATGGCTGCTTGCTGGGGACCCCTTCTTAAACCAGCCCCGCACTCTAGAACGTACCTCTGGGAGCCATGCTCCCCTGTGAGCGTGGCTGGTGGTCTCGTGGTACCGGATCGGGTCCGGCTCCCGTTTTTGGTTCCTCTGTGGATGGCAGCTCTGGGGCTTCGGCGTCTCCTGTTCTTCGAGGTGTAACGAGGCTTGGTCGGCGTCTCCCTCTGGTGCTGCGATTCCTTTCCAGCTCCTCCTGGTCTAACAGCTTCCGCGGTCCAAATACGCGACATCCTCCTCAGGTCCCGTACTGGTTAAAAAGGCCGCTGCCTCGTTCTCTGGTACTATCATTGGTGCATGTGACCCGGTCACATGAGATGGTTGCCCCTCACGGAAGAGAAAGGGTGTTGAATTAAAGGGGCCGCTGCAATCCTGATTTAGCGTGTCCCATGGTGACTGTAAAAGAAGCACAGGCGAGACGCAAGGAGGCAGTTGGTCATCCTCCCCTTCGCTTAATGTGTCCCCGGTGAGCGTCTTCTGACACTGCGTTGGGGGGGGTTGTGTAGGACAGTAGGATCTGCTTCACATGGGTACCCCCACTTTTTGCTGGTGTTTCACTGTTTTTCGACCTTAGTCTGGCTGTGGCCCTGCTAATCAGGACCACAGCCTAGCTGCTTCCTCTCTAAAATGGTTTCCATGTACATTAGGTACATATCTAATTGGATTCTGGAGTGCCTTATAAGCCCCTAGTATATGGTATACTATGTACCTAGGGCATAGGTACCTCAGAGGCCAAGCAGGGGCTGCAGCATGTATTATGCCACCCCTGGGAAGCACTCCACAATGGCACCACAGGTCTGCTACTGCAGCCTGGATAAGGGTGTGCCTGAACCCCTTACTGTGGTATGGGCTACCTATATCACTACCCTATACAGACACATATAAACCTATAAGCCACTCCTATGGCAGGCCTTGACAATCCTGAAGGCAGGGTGCTTGGTTTTATGTGAGAGGGTGCTCAAGCATGAGCTGAGCCCCTCTATAGCTTTCGGAAATACTTCCTTATGGCTGTTCTGTGATACAGCCATACCATATACTCTTAAGTGCATTATAACCTTGCGGCACAGGGTCAGACTGATTTGCAGATGGCCATGTCTGAACTGGGGTGGCAGAGTGGGCTAAAGAACGGTGACGGATTAAACCCAGATCAGTTGACTGGGGGTGAGTGCTTGCAATGTTCAACACTCCGTCCATCATTTCCTTTGGTTTTTGCTTTGTTCGCCATAAGTTGGCAGGGTATGCTCAGACGTGAGTCCCTTGCTCACTTCGCCACTGGATTCAAGCAAGCCTGGCTGAAGACGGCTGAAATGCCAGAAACCGGTCCTAGGAAGCTTGTTTCCGGTCCAGGGAAGACATGGCTTGGCAGTTCGGGCTGGACTGTTCCCATGAGGCACAGGGTCAGACTGATTTGCATATGGCCATGTCTGAACTGGGGTGGCAGAGAGGGCTAAAGAACGGTGATGGATTAAACCCAGATCAGTTGACTGGGGGTGAGTGCTTGCAATGTTCAACACTCCGTCCATCATTTCCTTTGGTTTTTGCTTTGTTCTGTGATACAGCCGTAGCATATACTCTTAAGTGCATTATAACCTCGCGGTAAATGCTAACTTTGGAATGGCTGCATCAAAACATGTCATGTTTGGTGTCAAACGCTTTGGAATACTACCGCCCCCCCCCCCCCCGGCATTCTACCCTTCTAGAGGGATAGACATGTTCACACTGGCTAAACCCAGTAGGACTTTCCTGAGCCCTGGCATCACAAAATGGATGTACCTGCCACAAACACTGGTCTGGCTTCCTGCTGCTGACCGAAACTCCGGCAGGGGAGGCCTGGACAATAGGTTTCCTGTCGAAGGGAGGTGTGACCACCTCCTCAGACAGGCTGATGTGTATTGGGGCTGGGCGGGAGCACTCTCTGGTGCCTTGAAGTCCTGCACTGGGGGCACGTTTGGTGTCCCTGTGCATAGCCCAGTTCAAACCGGTTGCAGGGGCTACCTGCCCCTGCTCTGGCGAAACTGGACAAAGGAAATGGGTGTAACCACCCCTCTTTCCTGGCCCACCCATAGGTGGGGCCTTAGAGTTAGTCCATCCCCTAAACTTACTATAAGTATAGGAATCCAGTCCCTAGGAATTTAGATTACCCTGGACGAAACTCTGCAACATATATCCTGGACCTTCGATGTTCTACTTTAACTAGAAGACTGAAGAAATCTCCCTTGGGGTCAAGGAGTGATTCCCCTGCTTGGCAGGCACCAAAGAAGCAACTGACTGGTCTGCAATTCTGAAGCTCCCGCCGGACGCCGAAGTCTCTGCATCCCCAGAGGTGGATTTCCAGACTTCCCCGAGGATACCCTGAGTCCACAGGAAAGCTGAGGCCCGTGGCTATTGTGGGTGACGTGGAACCGTGACCCCTGGATACCGTGAACTTTTGCAGCAACACTATCTTCCTGCTCCTCCTCGAAGTTGTGCTTTGGGCTCCGAGTAGCCCCAGCCTTGAGCCCCTCCTGCACCGAAGATTGTTTGCCTCCACTCCACGAGTGACCCGTGGGCCAGCTTCAAGTGCGACCGCTCGAGGCTCCTTCGCTATCACTAGCCCGTTGGCTAGCAGGTCCCCACAAAGGTGACTCCTTTTCTGCTTGGGCTTCCCTGGTTGCTCCAGACATGCCCTAACTTACCCTTGCGGGGTGAGTCCCTCAGACCTTGCTGGTCTGCACCGCAGTCCTTTCTCTAAATTCCAGTGACTTGCCGTTGCCAAGGCTTGTTGGGTCCATTCTTGTCGCCGACATGGCAGCACTCGGCAGACTTCGTGGGCAGCTCGAATCCGGCTCATGGACTTCGTCAACGCCTCCTAGACCTTGTGGCTGAAGTGTCAAGACACCCATCAACTCACCTAAAGCACCCGACATCTGTGGACATTGGTCCATTCTGCCCTAGGTCACTGGCAAGTGACCCAGACTCTGTCCCCTTTTTCTTTCAGGTTCCTTCCATCCCAGATCCAGGCTTGGATCTCTGCGGACACTTCTCCTCTTTATGGCAGCAGCAGTTCTGTGCAGGCTCCCATTGAAATTGACGACGCGACCCGACACCAAAAGACACCTATGCACCCGGCTTCCCTGAAAGGGTTTGGTCCTGGCTCGATTAGAAGTGTCCCTAATCTTTAAATTTCCAACCCTGACAATGCCCATAGAAGATAACGGGAACCCGCGGTTGTGTTTTCACACTACATACAGTCCCCGTGGGTCCCCTGTGTCACTACCTTGGGTGGTTCCTTTGGGTCCCAGCGATTCTAGAGGCTATAGGCCTAGTGTCTATTCCAGTCATGGTTCTTATACCACTTTTTTGGTATATGGTTTGGTACGACCCTAGGGCCCAAACGTGTATTTGTGCTATTACTGATAATTGCTGACTTGTAAACTAAGTACTTCGAACACCAGTCTCATAAAGAGACTAGAGTGGTGTGTTTGATCTTAAATACATATATTTTGAATATATACCTACTGTGGTTGTCTTTTCATTTGATCATTCAAGAGATTATAGACTGGTAAAACAAGCTGCTTTACATTCCTTCAAGACTTAGCCTGAAGGCTGCTCTCCATAGCTACCACTAGGATAGCTTTCAATAAAGCTTGTCTTTAACCTATCACCATAAGGGGTTGTTTGGACTGATACAAGGCGCCCACTAGAACTTGTGGACAGCATATATCAGGCCACCTTCTCACAGGCAGGATTTCAAAAACGCTGGTAAAAGCTGCATTGGCAGCCCTGGAACCTAGAAACGTGCTTTCTGACTTTGGGGAGCCTGAAAAACCACATGACACTCTCAATCTCACCTTGACGCCTCCCGGGCTCAAAAGTCAAATCAAGCTTGTTGGGGGTCAGGGGTCCATTTTCGCACCCGAGGCCTGCAAAATGCAGGGAGCCAAAAAACCACATGTGAGACAGGGCACTAAAACACTGGTATTCCCTGATCCCAAGGAGGCCCTCGCCTTTGCAAAAAAACTTGACAAATCGGCACGCTCCTTGCCGTCCAGCTCTCGGTCAGTGGATGCTGATCGTCTCAGTGACAATGATTAACTGGTTGTAATGCTTGGGGCTATTACTTGCTGAACGTTATCTGAAGTGTCGGTTGCTTGGCCACCCTGCTTAACTGCAGGGGTGTCCGTCGAGCCTTACCATGCCCTACCGGGATAATTCCCATTCTTCAAATGGTTTCCCCTCCTCCAAGTTGTGGGTTCCTGGGGTGGGTAGGGGTGGTCTCTCAGCCTGTTTGGGGGGTTGGAGTGGAGGGTTTTTCGGGCTCTGTTTTGGGGGTAGGGGTGGATGTCAGGTTCGGTGTCATTATGTCGCTACTGTTTGTTTTGTCGGGGTGGGATAGCTGGGTTGAGGGCGCGACACTGACATGCTTCTGGGATTGATTTTTGAAATGTGCTCAAGGGTGGGTATGCTGGGTGGGGGGGGTTATGGGATGTTAACTTTCGATTGTTCCTTACTGGTTCTCTTAGCTCAGATTGCGTCACTGCACTGTGCTTTTTGTCCTCCTTTGCAGCCATTATTTGTACGACATTGTCCCCTGTCCAAACTGTACAGCTCATTCCTCCTCCCTCTGGTGTGAGTTGCTCACCGGGTCTCTGCGCACGGGGAGCCTCCTCTAATGCTCGTCCTGCCCGAACGTCATGTTCCCAACTTATCATATCATCCGCAGGGGGTGGTTCCCCCTGCGTCTCCTCCTGTGGGAATATCGCGCTGCCGCGTATCCTCTGGGACTACCATTGGACTTTCCAGTTCGCACTATGCCACATTTCACTCGGATATCATACAATATGACTGATACCATTTGTTGGACCTGGAATATACGTGGTCTTAATGATCACTGAAAAGCCAGGCTCATTCATTCTCACTTGCAGCGCCGCAGGGTGGACATATCTCTCTTGCAGGAGACGCACCTATTGCCGGGGTCCGCCTCCAGACTCCAGTCGTGCCACTGGGGAGAGGCGCACTCCTCGTTCTATTCCTCTTATGCAAGGGGGTCTCCATCCTGATATGTAGGGGTCTCCCCTGGCAGACTACCCAGGCGCTCACGGATCCCGATGGTAGATATGTTATTCTGCATGGCTCCATGCTGTCTCAGCCTATGATCGCCGAAGTTTACGGCCCCAATTTGGACGATCCAGACTTCTTCAACAATGTATGGCATCTTAATTCTTCCTTTGGTCCGGCGGCGGTTCTTTGGGGGGGAGATTTTAATGTTACACTTTCAGAGGCACTGGACCGCATCACTTCAGTCCATACTTACTGACAACTCGCTTTCGGATGCCTGGCGTAATTTGTGGCCTGATGTCCGGGAGGGCACTTGCGTCACCAGGGCTAGGGGATGCTGGTCACGTATTGATCTCTGAATTGCTTCCCCGGACGTCCTCACGTGGCTCACCACTGCAACACATAAAGCGCGCACTTTTTCGGACTATGCACCGGTCCAAATTAGCCTTCGCCTCCCAGCCTCCACACAGCGAGCGTTCACATGGCGGCTCCCGCCGAACGCACTCCGTGACACAGTATTCTGCGACGAAATTCAAACAGCAATCATCAATTATTTTGATCTAAATGTGGGCTCCGTAGAATCTCCTTCCATTCTTTGGGAGGGCTTTAAAACAGTAATTCGAGGCGAGTGCATTTCGAAACAGGCCGGCGTCCTCCGTTCTATTCGTACCACTCTGGCTAAGTTGGAAACTGAGATTAGGGATTTGGATGCTTCCCAGGCAGCACACCCCAGCCCTGAGACCCTCGCGCTTCTAAGGCAAAAGCACAATGACTTTTCTGAAGAGGCTAAAAGAGAGCTTGCCTTTTTGGGCAGAGAGGCCCGAGCTCACTGCTTTGGGGAGAGCGATCGGCCTGGAAAGACCTTAGCCAACCTCCTACGCCCTCCTCGTGCTGCGTCGTATATTACGGCTCTTAGCGATGGGGGCCCCACCAGAACCACCTCTCAGGAAGAAATTAAAAGTCGTTTCATGGATTTCTACTCGCAGCTATATACTGCTGGCTCTTCCCCCTCTCGCGAGGCCTTCGAACAATACTTCGAGACTATTGCATTGGTATGGCTGGAAGATTACCATCGGAAATTCTTGGATGAGCCCTTCACTAGGGAAGAAATACTGGCTGCCATCAGTAGTTTGCATGGGGACAAGGCTCCCGGTCTTGATGGCCTTCCTGCCTCTTTTTATAAAATGTATGCGCCGCTGTTAGAACCACATTTAGCTGCTATGTACAACGATTCCTTTGATAATGGCCTCTTTCCTCAGTCCCTCTGTGAGGCGATGATTACGTTGTTACTTAAGCCCGATAAGCCAGCCGACTGTCGTGATTCTTATCACCCCCTCTCCCTTTTAAACATCGGCAATAACATTTTCGCTAAATTAATCGCCTCTCGTCTTATTCTACTCATGCCTACCATTGCCCTCCCTGACCAGTCTGGTTTTATTCCCGGACGGGCCACCTCGCATAATCTCCGGACCATGTTCTCGGTCCTTCACCAAATCAACCCCAGCCTCCCCGCAGTGGCCGCTCTTCTAGACGCCACTAAGGCGTTCGACACGCTCGAATGGCCCTTGTTATTTTTCCTTTTGCCCCGCATTGGCTGCAGCACTATGTTTATACGAAAGGTATCTCTTCTCTACACCCGCCCTTCAGCTCGTCTCCGGATCAATGGGCAAATAACGGAGCCCATCTGTATTGGATGTGGCACTCGGCAGGGATGCCCTTTGTCACCTATGCTCTTTGCCATCGCCATGGAGCCCCTTGCTGCTAGACTCTGGCAACATCACACCCATAGGGGTATAGGTTTCTCGGCCCGTTCCCTCCTGGTTTCTATGTACGCGGACGACATCACTTTGTACGTTCGTCACCTCCAGGACAATCTTAGCCCTCTCGTACGTGAGATAATACGCTTTGGTGGATTGTCGGGCATTCAGGTCAACTGGAATAAGTCCGTGTTATTCCCCCTTACGGATGCCACCAGACGGTTTACACCGGACTTCCCCTTTATATGGGCCTCTGGCCCCACCCGTTACCTGGGTATCTGGCTGAGTAGGGACCTTGATGACGTCTGGAGATCTAACTTCGGGCGTGCGGTGGATTGGCTGGAATCCAAAATTCCGACTTGTAGTCTGCTTCCATTATCTCTGGCCGGCCGCATCGCCATTGCTAAGATGGTGATTTTGCCGAAATTCCTCTACCTTTTTTTGAACATTCCGATCCTCCTTACTGCTCATTTCTTTTGCAAACTTCGCTCCTTGACCATTTCTTTAGTCTGGGCGGGTAAACAACTCAGAGTCGCGTATGACATCCTCACTCTCCCTATGTCGGCGGGGGGCATGGGAGCTCCTAATTTCAAGCTTTACGCCTTATGCGTGCAGGCCAGCTTACTGCACTTGTGGATTCACCCCTCCCCTTATCAACCACACGTGGCTGTGGAAACTGATATTGCATCCCCCTGGCCGCTGTCCACGGCCCTTTTTGCCCCGGCGTGTCGTCCGCGGACGGAGGTGGACACGGTGGTGGGCCTCGTCCGGTCTGCGCCGTGTTTCTAATCTTGCGTTGTTGTCGGCAAATGCCATGCCGATCGTGCGTCATCCTGCCTTTCCCCCTCTTCAGCCTTTCGGCATGTCCAAACGTGCATCACGCCTGGGTCTGTCGACATTGGCAGACTTACACCCCGGCAACACATTCTATGCTCTCCCCGCCTCCTCTGCTCCTCTGGACACTCTCTTGTTTTATCAGCTACGTGCTATATGCCGGGAGATTCACCCTACGTTCCCTCAGCCTTCGCCCACGATACCAGCCCTTGACTTCATATACACATCCCCGACACCACACATAATTGTAACTAAACTATATGCCCTCACGTTGGCGTCCACTTCCGTCTCCACTGATTGGGCGCGCGTGGTGTGGGGAGTGGACCTGGGCATGGAAATAGCCCAGGCCGACTGGCTGAACTGCTGCAATCAGACGAGGAAACTTTCACCTAACTATCGACTCCGTCTTATTCATTTTAAGTATTTACATAGGCTATACCGCACTCCTGCCCAGCTTCACAAACTAGGACTCATACCCAGTGATGGTTGCATGTGCTGCGCTGCCCCTGCTGTGGATTTTGCCCACTTAGCATGGCTATGCCCCAAGGCGTCAGACTTTTGGCGTGAGGTATGTGCCGCTATCTCCGAGATTGCCTCCGTGATGGTGCAGCCCGACCCTCTGCTCTGTCTGCTAGGCTTTGTAAAGTTCTGTCCTGATGCTTCCCGCCGCTTGATCGCAATGTTGCTTGTGTTGGCTAGGCGTAGGGTGGCCATGTGCTGGGGTCGTCGACCAGCGCCTACATTCGCTCATTGGCTTGAGGACGCCTCGAGATGTCAGACCTTGCTTTCGGAATTCTGGGACCTACGAGGTCTTGCCCAATAGACATATGGGGTCCCTTGGTGACATATCTCCGTTCCTGAAGTCCCTTGGGTCATGCTGCCTACCCCGCGCACCCTGCCGGCACTCCGCCAGCGGCAACCGCCGGTGCTGGTGAGTAATGGCTTCCCATATCCCTCCTTCTCCCCCTGTTCGCTGCACTTGCCATGCTCATAGCTGTGGTGCCTCTACCCCCTTCTGTGAGACGTTATTCATGTTTCTTTTATTGTCACACCAATAGTACTAGATCTTTGTTTGTTGTATTTGGGGAATGTCTTTGCATTTGCAACAATGGACTCGGAATTCACTGTGTATGTCGATCTGATCTGACGCAAACTGTACTCTGACTGTTATGAACTTGTTAATAAAGGCTTTAAAAAAAAAAATTCAAAAAGAAAGAAAAAAAACATGTTGAGGGGTCAGGGGTCGATTTTCGCACCCGAGGCCTGCAAACTGCAGGTAGCCAGAAAAACCACATGAAACTCCAAAGCTCACCATAAAGCCTCCTGGGCAAAATGGTTGAAGCTTGCTGTCGTTGGCGCTAGAGTCAAGGTTGCTGGCAGGATTTCCAAAACTCTGGCAAAACCTGCAGTGGCAACCCTGGACCCTGGAAACGTGCTTGTTGACTGAGAGGAGCCAGAAAAAGCACATGACACTCCCAAGCTTGCCTTGACACATCCCAGGCTCAAATGTCAAATCAAGCTTGTTGTTGGCACCAGAGTCACGGTTAGTGGCAGGATTTCAAAAAACGCTGGCAAAAGCTGCATTGGCGGCCCTTGAGCCTGGAAACGTGCTTGCTGACTGCGGGGAGCCCGAAAAACCACATGACACTCCCAAGCTCACCTTGACGCCTCCCGGGCTCAAATGCCAAATCAAGCATGTTGTTGGCACCAGAGTCATGGATGGCGGCAGGATTTCATAAACGCTGGCAAAAGCTGCATTCCCGGCCCTCGAACCTGGAAACGTGCTTGCTGACTGCGGGGAGCCAGAAAAAGCAAATGACACTCACAGGCTCACCTTGATGCCTCCTGGGTTCAAAATGTCAAATAAAGCATGTTGTGTGGGGTCAGGGGTCCATTTCTAGCACCCGAGGCCCGCAGAACTGCCCTTATGCATGTGAGAAGCCATCTGTAGGAGAGTAGGATCTGCACTTATGCTGCCCCCATTTTTTTTCTGATGTATACACTGGTTTCTGGCTATAGTCTGGCTGGGACCCTGCTAATCAGGGCCCCAGCTTCTCTGTTCTCTCTAAACAACTTGGAGTGCATATTAGATGCACGAGTGATTGGATACTGTTGTACCTTATGAGCCCCTAGTATATGGTACCTTAGGTACCAAGGGCATAGGTACTTCACAGGCCTACCAGGGGCTGAAGCATGTATTATGCCACCCCTGGGAAGCAGACTAAATCTGACACCACAGGCTTGCTACTGCAGCCTGGATGAGGTAGTGTTAGCACTCCTCACAGAGGTATAGGTTCCCTATATCTCACCTTACACACACATATAAACCTATCAGTCACCCCTAAGGCAGGCCCTATCAATCCTGAGGGCAGGGTGCTTGGTTTACGTCTGAGGGGTGCCTCTGCCTGAGCAGAGCCCCTCTGCAGCTGGCAGAGTCTATTCTCTGTGGCTGTTTGTGGATGAGGTTAAACCATATACTCTTAAATGCATTATAACCTCGAGGTAAATGCTAACTCTGGGATGGCTGCATCAAAACATGTTGTGTTTGGTGTCAAACACTTTGGAATCATACCCCCTCACCAGTAACTGGTGTGGGAGAATGATCCCACCCTTCTAGAGGGATAGACATGTACCTACTGTGGAAACACTGTAGAATCCTGAAAGAGCCCTGGCATCACAAAATGGATGTAATCTTCACTAGGGGGTATAGACAAAAAGGGAGTGGATACATCCATTCACATCACCACTCCAGAATAGGTATTCACAAAAATGATAGAATGCTAGTTTCGTAGAAACCAAACCTGTGTTTCTAAAAACAGGAGAGGAAAGGAGGGGGGCAGGTTAAAAAAAGACGAGCGAAGGCAGTAGAAAAAGGAGGGAAATCTTTTCTTTAAAGACGAGAACCCTCACTCACCCAAAGGTGACATGCTTCATCATTGGGTCCCCTCTTGCACACAGTTACCGCAAGGTATCCAGTGTGGGCTACAACTCTCGTTGATGGAGAGGAGCGTGAGGTGTTTTAATCAACCCAATTTCAACAGTTGGGGTGAGGGGCAGAGTGCATAAAAGAATATAATGTGTGTATTAAAACTAGCTCATGGGTGACTAAACTTAATTTAATATGCGTCCCCATAGACCAGTATTAAAAAAGCTAGTGATATTAAGGACTGAAAGGATGTCCTATTCGTAGTCAGGCCACACAATCATTATAAAACAAGCGATCAATAGTAAAAACTGCTTATAGCGATTAGCATAATATAAAATGGAGTTTGGTAAAGCAGTCAATGAAAAAAGTCAATAAAAAAACTCAATGAAAAACTCAATGAAAAAATCTCCAACACATGCACATCAAAACAAAGTTTATAGATCATATCACTTTTATATTAATAACCTGTGTTGGAAAAATATTTATGAGTAGTAGTGGCCAACAGCACTTAATACACGTCAGTCCTATTGTTTAAAAAGATCAAGTTAATAGATAGCATCGCGTTTACAATGGTAATACTCTTATTTTAGACACAGGACGCTAGACAAAAGGCCAAAAGTGCCCAATGTCGAAAGTATCTTAATAGGTATCTTGTTAGGGAGAGAAAATGGTTTGCATTTGTAATAGCCACCAAAACACGAAGCGCGTGTTGACTCGTAGGTTTATCTTACAAAATTCAACATACCTCTCAATACTCTGTGTCTGTGCCAACTCGCGGTAAAATCCAAGGGAAGGAAACCCTGTTTCTTCGTGTGTTTTAAGCTGTTACCAGGCTTCGTTATGACGTGTGCCCCGGAAGTTAAACACAATAGACTTCCGGGTTGGAGGCATCATGGGATTTGTAGTGAACAAAATCCCGAGAAACGAAAGGGCGCCACCAAAGTTTACAGCGAGAAAGCAGATGCCCAAAATCTACACAAGTCTTATACTCACTCTCGCGCATGGCGAAAAAACTAATGTCAAGAAAGAGAAACGATCCATCTACATGACAACACTCACGCCGTCTATATAGATACATATGATGTATCCTATGTATAACCAAACACATGTAATTTATGGCATTTTGTGGGGGTTCGCTATGCCTATGACAATGTTAAATCTGAAAAAGTGCATATACCCAATATGGAAGGGAATGTGTTACAATATATTAATGGCAAGCCAAGATCTTATGCACTTGCCAAGTTTGAGCGCAAATCATCCTTCAAAAGAGAACATGTACGTGTCCCAGGACTAAAAGGGCGTCCATCATGAGACAGTATGTATATACATATATATTTTTCTCTCCCAGGACAACCATGGCGCTACAGAACACCACGACCCATCCAAAAAGCAACACGTACCAGCATCAAGTGTGTACATGTATCTGAACATAACACAACCAAGACAAAACACAGATCACGCTCCCACCACCTGTGTCATGGGATAACGCATCCATAACGGTGATTTTGAAACCAGGGAAGTCTCCAACCGCCTGTGGCTCCTACAGGCCGATCTCGGTTTTGAATGGAGACTATAAGATCTTTGCCTCCATTCTTGCAAATAGATTGGCCTTGGTTGCTCCTTCCATTTTACATGTCGATCAGAAGGGATTTATTAAGGGGCGTCAGCTTTTTGAACTAACTTTTGATTTGATGGGTTCAATAGACATGGCATGTTTGAAGTCTTTGCCCTTGGCGGTGCTCACGCTGGACGCCACCAAGGCCTTCGACAGAGTTAATTGGTTGTATTTGTCGGAGGCCTTGGCAAAGTTTGGCGTGGGGGGTAGATTTCGGCAGGCGATTAGTCTTCTTTATAGTAACCCTAGTGCCCGTGTCTTGGTTAATGGTATACTCTCTGACTCATTTGACATCTCGAGGGGTACTAGGCAGGGATGTCCTCTCTCCCCACTCCTGTTCGATTTATATGCTGAACCCTTTGCCCAGATTTTGAGGGACAGTGTTAACATCAAGGCATTTGCGTACAGGGGTTGGGAGAGAAAGGTGGCACTTTACGCCGACGATATTCTCATTTTCACGTCTGACCCGCATGAGGCCCTCCCAGTAATATTCAGGTTGGCATCGGAGTTTGGGATGGTCTCTGGCTATGAGATTAATGCTCTAAAGACTGAGATGATGACCTGGAACATCGATCAAAGTACCTTCGATTCTGAAATCCAGCCGGCGAGTCGGATGAGATACTTAGGTTTGGATATTGTATCTGACCTCGATCAGATTACTATTATTAATTTTTTAAAAATTGCAAAGGACTGTCGCAGGTTGCTCCAGTCCTGGGCCCATCTTCCACTCTCCCTACTGGGCAGGGTCAACCTTGTCAAAATGTTCATCCTGCCTAAGGTTTCTTTTTTGTTTAATGCGATACCTTTATGTTTTGATCCCGCCTCCATCAGGAAATTACAGTCGGATATTAGCACCTTTATTTGGGATAAACATCTCCCAAGAATTTCTTGGAAAAAAATTAGGAGACGTAGGGAAAAAGGAGGGCTTGCTGCTCCTGATCTCCAGGCTTATGCCTGGGCTTTCCAGCTTTCACATGCTAGGATCCTACTAAAAAGACCAGTAGGGGTTGGAGTGGGTTCCCTCTTTTCAGTGTTATTGGACGTAGAAGGTGTAAGTCAGTCAGGGTTTCTTTTTAAATTTGGAAACCCCAAGTTTTTCAAAAAAATTAAATTGAAAATGTTAAGGGGTATGGCAAGAATGTGGGCCCAGGTGTCTAAAGCAATTAAAGTTGGTTATTATGGAAGTAGGACACCTTTGTGGGGCCTTCCTGATGGTCCAGCATGGTTAAGGGATGCACTAGCTACACCTATGAGAGAGGCAGGGTTGGAGGAGTGGGGTAACCTATTTGTTGACGGGGACTTGTTACCCTGGGATTATCTTTGTACAAAAATTGGTCCACACTTCTCCAGGCTCAAATATCTTCAGATGTTGAGTTGGTCTCGTGCATACTCTGCTCAGCCTCCACATGGTGCTAAATATTCCTTGGGCGTATATAGCTATCTTATAACGCTTTTGGCAGATAAGCCACCTGCCAAAAAGGAAATTTCACTGTGGTATAATCTAATCTTGGAGGAAATGGACGGAACTTTTTCACTGCCGGAGGATCTTTGGTCTCAACATGTCATCAATTCCGATTTGCAACATCTTTGGAATTCGTCTTGTAAGATGTTGTGGGATATTGTCAAGCCTGCATGGTTACGCAGGAACCATCTTTTCACCATTCATCGAGCATACTACTCTCCCCTTCGTCTTTCTAAATTCTCTGAGGGGAGTAGTGTGGCCTGTGCGAGATGTGGTTTGGTGGCTGCTTCTGACATTCATATGTTCTTTGATTGCCCACATCTGTCCTCATTCTGGGATGCCATTAGTAAGACTCTTTCACTTTCTGTTGGAGTTAACATTACCCTAGATTTAACATTAGTAATTTTTGGTTGCTACCAAGGGGTCCCCTCCTTGGCAAAAAAGCTTATTTTTTATGCTATCTTGCTAGCCAGGAGGGAGATATGCAGAAAATGGAAGGATTCTTCACCTCCTTCCATTAATGACTGGTATGCTTCTACTTTGCTGGTCTCCAAGCTGGACCTGGCCAGATCTGGTAATCCTGATACAAGATCTTTCTGGCACCTCCTGAATTGGGATCATTGATCATCTGGGGTTTTTTTTTTTTTTTTTTTTTTTCCCCAGGTCCAATGATTATGCCATCATCCTCATTCCGGGGGTCACTTGTTTCATGGTGCTAAGTTTAGTACCTTGGCTGGACTTTAGCAATTGCTTGTCTGGTAGCAAATCAGTGATCATTGAAGGTTGAAACATGTTGCTGAGGGGTGAGCTTTTCGTTCTATTACTGCCCCTACCAGTCTTGGCTACTGAGGCAGCACAATGTGTGTAAACCTACAAGATTGCATATTGAAACTTGTCTGGCAGATGAGGACAAAAAAAAAAACACAGATCACGCTCATGCAGAGCACCAGGGGATATCTTCATTTAGGCCCCTCAAATGGCTCTTTGTGCGAAACACCCATCGTTGTTCCCGACGAAAGAGCACACTATCCAGGGGGCCCATATTGATGTCATAGTTGGGTTTGTCAATAATCACCCATTTTAAATCATCCTCTGTATGCGCCTTTTCTAGAAAGTGTTTTGTCATACGTGTGTTAGATTTTTTACACCTGAAGGCACTCCTGTGTTCAATTATTCTTTGGCGAACCATACGTGTTGTCATTCCGATATAGATTAATAAACATGGACATGTTATCATGTAAATTACTCCACTAGTGTTACAATTATTATGTTTGTTTAATTTCCATGGTGAGTCTGGTAATATGTTGACTTCAGTCGTGTGTTGCGTAAATGGACAGACTGAACACGACCCACAAGGGAAATGGCCCAACACTGGTGTCGCACCCCACAAAGTCAACTGTCTGCTCTGGCTAGTAACAATTCTCGGTCTCGTGTGCACCAGCAGGTCTCGTAAATTGCTACTGCGTTTTAATGCAAAAAGGGGGCGATCTAAAGTTAGATTTCCAGTGTTCAATATATGCCAATTTTTATTAATGGCCCGTTTGATGTTGTCTGTAAGGTTGCTAAAGTAGTAACACACACCATCCTTTCTGTTTTGGCTTTAGCAGATGTTTCTAAAAGACCCTCTCTATCGTTATTGCGTGCTCTTTTGGAGGCTCTCTTAATAAGTTGCATTGGATAGTGTCTTGCGGCCAATTCTTCACTCAGTTTTTTTGGCATGTTTATGGTAGTTAGCCAATTCCGTACAATTTCTCCTCAATCTGAGGAATTGGCCCACCGGTAAGTTAGTCAGTAGGGCTCGAGGATGGAAACTATGATAACTCAATAAAGAGTTTCTTGCCATAGGTTTTTGATACAATTCTGTGTGAATCCTCCCATCTTTCGGGTATAGTCTCAAATCCAAACAGGAGATAAACAAATTGCTAGCCTCACCCGTAAACCTCAAGTTGGCCATTTCCCTTGTTGGTCGTGTTCAGTCTGTCCATTTACGCAACACACGACTGAAGTCAACATATTACCAGACTCACCATGGAAATTAAACAAACATACTAATTGTAACACTAGTGGAGTAATTTACATGATAACATGTCCATGTTTATTAATCTATATCGGAATGACAACACGTAAGGTTCGCCAAAGAATAATTGAACACAGGAGTGCCTTCAGGTGTAAAAAATCTAACACACGTATGACACAACACTTTCTAGAAAAGGCGCATACAGAGGATGATTTAAAATGGGTGATTATTGACAAACCCAACTATGACATCAATATGGGCCCCCTGGATACTGTGCTCTTTCGTCGGGAACAACGATGGGTGTTTCGCATAAAGAGCCATTTGAGGGGCCTAAATGAAGATATCCCCTGGTGCTCTGTATGAGCATGATCTGTGTTTTGTCTTGGTTGTGTTATGTTCAGATACATGTACACACTTGATGCTGGTACGTGTTGCTTTTTGGATGGGTCGTGGTGTTCTGTAGCGCCATGGTTGTCCTGGGAGAGAAAAATATATATGTATATACATACTGTCTCATGATGGACGCCCTTTTAGTCCTGGGACACGTACATGTTCTCTTTTGAAGGATGATTTGCGCTCAAACTTGGCAAGTGCATAAGATCTTGGCTTGCCATTAATACATTGTAACATATTCCCTTCCATATTGGGTATATGCACTTTTTCAGATTTAACATTGTCATAGGGATAGCGAACCCCCACAAAATGCCATAAATTACATGTGTTTGGTTATACATACGATACATCATATGTATCTATATAGACGGCGTGAGTGTTGTCATGTAGATGGATCGTTTCTCTTTCTTGACATTCGTTTTTTCGCAATGCGCGAGAGTGAGTATAAGACTCGTGTAGTTTTTGGGCATCTGCTTTCTCGCTGTAAACTTTGGTGGCGCCCTTTCGTTTCTCGGGATTTTGTTCACTACAAATCCCATGATGCCTCCAACCCGGAAGTCTATTGTGTTTAACTTCCGGGGCACACGTCATAACGAAGCCTGGTAACAGCTTAAAACACACGAAGAAACAGGGTTTCCTTCCCTTAGATTTTACCGCGAGATGGCACAGACACAGAGTATTGAGAGGTATGTTGATTTTTGTAAGATAAACATACGAGTCAACACGCGCTTCGTGTTTTGGTGGCTATTACAAATGCAAACCATTTTCTCTCCCTAACAAGATACCTATTAAGATACTTTCGACATTGGGCACTTTTGGCCTTTTGTCTAGCGTCCTGTGTCTAAAATAGGGTATTACCATTGTAAGCGCGATGCTATCTATTAACTTGGTCTTTTTAAACAATAGGACTGACGTGTATTAAGTGCTGTTGGTCACTACTACTCAAATATTTTTCCAACACAGATTATTAATATAAAAGTGATATGATCTATAAACTTCGTTTTGATGTGCATGTGTTGGAGGTTTTTTTATTGACTTTTTTCATTGACTGCTTTACCAAACTCCATTTTATATTATGCTAATCGCTATAAGCAGTTTTTACTAGTGATCGCTTGTTTTATAATGATTGTGTGGCCTGACTTGGAGGTTGATCTTTTCAAAGGAAATGCGTTTTTTCTTTTTCCTCAGAAAACCTGTGATCTGAGGTAAAACTCCCATAAGGTGGAGGTAAATTAATATTACCGCCTAGGTGAGTGAGCATTGATTGATTCAATGGTTTTTACTTTTTACTTCTCACGTTGTGTATCACGTGTGGGTGTCTTAACACGAATATGGTGATTAGAGGGCTTGATGGTAGAATTAGGTTATGATTTGAACAACAATGTTTATTTTATTTTCAGACACTGGACCGGACTGCAGCTGGTTCAACTGTCTATGTTACCATAACAATTAAGTATGGTCTTCATTTTATTACTTTTGTAAGCAGAGTGATATCGTTTGAGGTCCTGATGAATGCCGCAAACTCTTAGTCATCTGGCAGAAACATGTTGACCGACTACGAATAGGACATCCTTTCAGTCCTTAATATCACTAGCTTTTTAATACTGGTCTGTGGGGACGCATATTAAATTAAATTTAGTCACCCATGAGCTAGTTTTAATACACACATTATATTCTTTTATGCACTCTGCCCCTCACCCCAACTGTCGAAATTGGGTTGATTAAAACACCTCACGCTCCTCTCCATCAACGAGAGTTGTAGCCCACACTGGATACCTTGCGTTAACTGTGTGCAAGAGGGGACCCAATGATGAAGCATCTCACCTTTGGGTGAGTTTGGGTTCTCGTCTTTAAAGAAAAGATTTCCCTCCTTTTTCTACTACCTTCGCTCGTCATTTTTGAACCTGCCCCCCCCCCTCCTTTCCCCTCCTGTTTTTAGAAACACAGGTTTGGTTTCTACGAAACTAGCATTCTATCATTTTTGAGAATACCCATCACAAAATGGATGCCACCAGCACAGACACTGGGCTGCCCTCCTGCTGCTGACCGAAACTTGCAGTGGATGAGGCCTGACAATAGGCATCCTGTCACAGGGAGGTGTCAGCACCTTCCAGACAGGATTTAGTGTATTGGGGCTAGGTGGGTGCACTCCTAGAGTGCTTTGAAGTCCTGCACCGGGGGAGCAGTAGGCTCCTCTGTGCATATGGCAGCTCAAACAAGTTTAGGGGCTACCTGCCCCTGCTCTGGCATGAAAATGGACAAAGGGAAGTGGGTGTAACCACCCACTCCCCTGACCCTCCCAGAGGAGTGGTCATAGAGCTAGTCCCTCCCTCTCTTTTAGTATACGATAGGGAACCCTTGCCATTGCAAACTAGATATCCCTGGATGATGCTCTGAAGAAGAATCCTGGACCTTCGACATTCCACTCCCTTTAGAAGACTGAAGAATCTCCCTTGGAGTCAAGGAGTGACTCCCCTGCTAGGCAGGCACCAAAACTTTGAATCAACGGTCGCAAACTTTCCCGCCGGAGTCCGGAGTCCCTGCAGCCCCGGAAGTGGATTTCATGACTTCTCCAAGGCCATCTTGAGTCCCCAGCGAAGCTGAGGCAAGTGGACCCCACGAGTGACGAGGAACAGCAATACCCGGGTACCTTTGCACTATTGTCGAGTGCAACCCCTTTACGACGTTCTACGAACTTGTGCTATGGCCCACGTGTGGTCCAAGCCTCCAGCAGGATTTCCACCAAAAATCAGAGGCCTACCTCGTCCCGAGTGACCGTGGGCTCCTGTGAAGTGAATCCTCCCGAGTCATCTTCGCGATCCCTTGCCGGCTGGCTTGTGGGTCCCCTGAAGACTTTTCTACAGAACCAAAGGGCTCTTCTGGTTGCTCCAGGCCTGCCCTGACTTACCCTTGCTGGGTGAGTCCCTCAGACCTTGCTGGTCTGCACCACTGACTTTCTTCACTTTCCACGAGACTTGCTGTTGCCAAGGCTTGTTGGCTCCAATCTGGTTGCCGACACCTCAGTAAGCTGCAGACTTCTTGGGACACGCCGAATCCAGCTTCTGGTTGTCGTCGACACCTCCTGGACCTCGTGGCTGAAGAGTCAAGACACCCATGATTACCTGAAATCACCCGAAGACTGTGGGCATCCATCTTCCTGGGCCCGGGTCACTGGCAAGTGACTTTGAACACTGTCTCCTCTGCTTTCAGGTCTTCCTTCTTCTGAATCCAGCCTTGGATTCCACCGGACACTTCTTCTGTCTTCACAAGCAGCAAGTCTTCTTTGGCTCCCATTGAAAACGACGCCGCGACCTGACACCAAAAGACACCTATGCACCCGGCTTCCCTGGGTGAGGTAACTCGTGCACTCCGGTGCTCCTGTGTGTGTTGGCTCTAGAACTACGTACCCTGTAAATGACATACTTGTAGACTCTCCCAAAGTATCCTAAAACTTCCAACCACGACTTGCTCCATTGAAGTCTATTAAGACCCGCGACTGTGTTCTCACACTGCATGCGTCTCCCGTGGGTCCTGTCCTTACCTGCCTTGGGTGGATTAGTGAGGCCCCAGTGCTTCTGAAGGCCCTAGGCCTTCTCCCTTCTCAAGTCGTTCTTCTTATACCTCTTTTTTAGTATATGGTCTGGTACGCCCCTAGGGCCCCAGCCATATAAGTGCTTAATTTGTTGCGAAATGTTGATTTGTGCATATGTTCCTGACTTGTAATCTCATAAAGAGATTAGTAGAGTGTGTCTATAAATACATATATATTTTATATATTTACCTGTGTGGTGTCTTTTCATTTGATAATTCAAGAGATTATAAGGTAAAACAAGCTGCTTTACATTCCTCAGACTTAGCCTGAAGGCTGCACTCCACAGCTAGCAATAGGATAGCTTTCTTTATAAAGTTGTCTTAAACCTATCTACCATAAGAGTCGAATTGTACTAGTGCAAGGTGGCCACTTTAACTAGTAACCAGCATATACCAGGCCAACTTCTCACACCATCTGTCAGGATTTCTGGGGCACCAGAGTCAAGGTTGGCGGCAGGATTTCAAAAACGCTGGCAAAAGCTGCATTGGCGAGCCTGGAAACGTGCTTACTGAATGCGGGGAGCCAGAAAAACCACATGACACTCCCAAGTCCACCTTGATGCTTCTCGGGCTCAAATGTCAAATCAAGCTTGTTGTGAGGGGTCAGGGATCCATTTCCAGCACCCGAGGCCCACAGAACTGTCCCTACATGTGTTAGAAGCCATCTGTCTGGTTTTCTGGGGCGTCAGAGTCAAGGTTAGCGGCAGGATTTTCAAAAACGCTGGCAAAAACTGCAGTGGCGACCCTGGAAACGTGCTTGTTGACTGCGAGGAGCCAGAAAAAGCACATGACACTCCCAAGCTCGCCTTGAAGACTCCTGGGCAAAAAGGTGAAATGAAGCTTGTTGTTGGCGCCAGAGTCACGGTTGGTGGCAGGATTTCAAAACCGCTGGCAAAAGCTGCATTGCCAGCCCTGGAGCCTGGAAACGTGCTTACTGACTGCGGGCAGCCAGAGAAACCACATGACACGCCCAAGCTCACCTTGACGCCTCCCGGGCTCAAAGTTAAAATCAAGCTTGTTGTTGGCGCCAGAGTCACGGTTGGCGGCAGGATTTCAAACAACCTGGCAAAAGCTGCACTGGTGGCCCTGGAGCCTGGAAACATGCTTGCTGACTGCGGTGAGCCAGAGAAACCACATGACACTCCCAAGCTCACCTTGAGGCCTCTCGGGCTCAAATGTCAAATCAAGCTTGTTGTTGGCGCCAGAGTCACGGTTGGCGGCAGGATTTCAAAAACACTCGCAAAAGCTGCATTCCCGGCCCTGGAACCGTGCTTGCTGACTGCGGGGAGCAAGAAAAGGCAGATGACACTCCCAAGCTCACCTTCATGCCTCCCGAGCTCAAATGTTAAATCAAGCTTGTTGTGAGGGGTCAGGGATCCATTTCCAGCACCCAGGGCCCGCAGAACTGCCCCTACGTGTGTCAGAAGCCATCTGTCAGGTTTTCTGGGGCGCCAGAGTCAAGGTTGGCAGCAGGATTTCAAAAACGCTAGCAAAAGCAGCATTGGCAGCCCTGGAGCCTGGAAACGTGCTTGCTGACTGCGGGGAGCCGGAAAAACCACATGATACTCCCAAGCTCAACATGACAACTCCCGGGCTCAAAGTTAAAATCAAGTTTGTTGTTGGAACCAGAGTCACGGTTGGCGGAAGGATTTCAAACACCCTGGCAAAAGCTGCATTGGTGGCCCGGAGCCTGAAACGTGCTTGCTGACTGCGGGGAACCAGAAAAAGCACATCACACTCTCAAGCTCGCCTTGTCGCCTCTGCCTTCCTGCTGCTGAGCCAAGCTCAGGCAGGGGAAGGCAGAACAATAGGTATCTTGTTACAGGGAAGTGTGACCACCTCCCAGACAGGGTTTAGTGTACTGGAGCTAGTGCCACACAGTCTGCTTGAAGGGTGCTCTCCTTGCATAGTCCAGTTCAAACCAGCTCAGGGAGCCGTTGGTTCCCGCTCTCGCACGAAAATGGACAAAGGACATGGGCGTATCCTCCCCACTGTCCAACCCCTCCCCTGAATCCACCCTTTCCTTAGGAACTTAGCTGAGTGTGGGTCCTTAGATTCGTCGTGGGAGATCCATTTCAGACACCACGTCTTCTTCAACCCTCTGGACGCTCTGAACTTCACTCTGGGCATCAAGGCTACAACCGGGAAGACTCCTGCTGCTTCTGATCTCGTTGCCCTGCTCGTCTGCTGCAATTTCCATGTATGTGCACCATACAGGAACCTTCCAAGGCCTACTAACATTCAAGACACCTGAAGGAATCTCCCTTGAAGTGAAGGAGTCACTTGTCAGGGAACATCTCTGCTCCCAGGCCCCACCATGTCTCATTTGTACTCACCCACTAGGCTCCTTGGTTACCCATGTTTATTATCCTTTATAGGGTTTTAACTACTGCTTCTACATTCAATACTGCAGGATTCTATTGGTTGTAGCAATGCTTGTTTAATCCAACCTGTAAATGCCAATGCTTGTTTAATTGTAGCAATGCTTGTTGCACTGCCTTCATTAAGACATGTGATAGCCAACCATCATATTGTTGGGTGTGGCAAGCCTTGTGCAACTGCATGTGGAGGGGCGTGGTTTGCCTCATGTAGTAGGGGTGTGGTGGTTTGCCTCATGTTTACAAGCACATGTCCTGTTGGTTATAAAAGGGGAGGCCCTGCACATGCCTGTGCTTGCCTTATTTCCTGCAGGTTGCTGTCTCAGCATCTCTCGGCTGTCAATTGCCAACGCCCGATCCAACTTCTTTGATTAGGCTTTCAAGAGCATTCCTCACGCATCGGACAAGCTAAGTGCTGCACATTTCTTCTACCTGTCTTTTCATTTTGTCGGTGGCTTCTTAACCTCGCGCTTGGCTACTTCTTTTGCGCTCGGTGTAAAACATTAACCAGTGACTCTCTGGAGTGGCAAAATTGCTTTTAAAGGCGATTTTCTAGGTTTCTGTCGAACGCCCAAATATGAGACTTTTGGTAACAAGAAAACAACGACTTTAAGTGCGCTTATCGCCCTTTTGAAATTAACTAACAGTGTTTGTACTCAGTATTTCTTATTGTGAGTATTGTGAGTATTGTAGCATAATGTGCTGGAGAAGTGTGGCTCAATGGTTAGAGCGGCAGAACCTGATGCAAAGGTCCGGCCCGAGACCAGGGTTCAATTCCCGCTTCGGCGGGTCTTGGGCTTAATTTCCTCGGACCTGATATTTCTCGCCTCCGTGCCTATTCTAATCATGGTCCCACTCTGCAACTCTGGGCATTTGCTTGCTTAATCTCCACAACGGCCCCAACAGCGCAGGGGATGCCTGGCTGCACCTTGGGGGTGACCAGGAGTGGACACTTCACAGGGAAAGCCAGGAAGGGTTCCTCTGCGGTATAAGTTCAGCGCCGGGACACCTCCGTTGGTAGGTAGCTGCGCGCTTTACAAATGCCAGATTATTATTATTATAATTACTTTCCTGTGAAAAATTCAGAAACTGGAAACTCTAGTGCACGTTATGAATGGTGATATTCATTCTTGAAACACGAGTTCACGTTATGAATGGTGACACGCTTTAGTCCTTTTATTGTTCAGTTCTGCTTTATTTTGTTTATCCTTTGAATTTTAAAATACTTACTTCTGTTGGAACAAAAGACTATACTTTTAAATCAAAGCACGAAGTATACTATAAAGAGAACTCACATTATATTCATATCTACCACCCCTTTGGATTGAGATATTAAGAGGCTACAAGTGGTCCCTGCATAAGGTGAATACACATTTATTATAGGACTGTAGGAGAGTAGGATCTGCTTCACATGGGTACCCCCACTTTTTCTTGGTGTTTCACTGTTTTTCGACCTTAGTCTGGCTGTGACCCTGCAAATCAGGACCACAGTCTAGCTGCTTCCGCTCTAAAATGGTTTGCATGCACATTAGGTACATATCTAATTGGATTCTGGAGTGCCTTATAAGCCCCTAGTATATGGTATACTATGTACCTAGGGCATAGGTACCTCAGAGGCCTACCAGGGTCTGAAGCATGTATTATGCCACCCCTGGGAAGCACTCCAAAATGGCACCACAGGTCTGCTACTGCAGCCTGGGTAAGGGTGTGCTTGCACCCCTTACGGTGGTATAGGCTACCTATATCACTATCATTGCACACACATATAAAACCTATAAGTCACTCCTATGGCAGGCCTTAACAATCCTGAATGCAGAGTGCTTGGTTTTTATGTGAGAGGTGCCCCTGCATCAGCAGAACCCCTCTGCAGTGTTCGGAGTATCTCCTCTTCTGTTTGTGGTGCAGCCTGACCATATACTCTTAAGTGCATTATAACCTCTCGATAAATGCTAACTTTGGGATGGCTGCACGGAAACATGTCGTGTTTGGTGTCAAACGCTTTGGAATGCTACCCCCCCCCCCCCCGCCAGTTCTGGCGGCGTGGGTAGCATTTCACCCTTCTAGAGGGAGAGACATGTTCACACTGGTCTAACCCGGTAGGACTTTCTTGAGCCCTGGCATCACAAAATGGATCTGGCCTTCTGCTGTTGACCGAAACTCTGGCAGGGGAGGCCTGGAAAATAGGTTTCCTGTCCCAGGGAGGTGTAACCACCACCCCAGACAGGCAGATGTGTATTGGGGCTGGGCAGGAGCACTCTCTGGTGCTTTGAAGTCCTGCACTGGGGGCACACTTGGTGTTCCTGTGCATAGTCCAGTTCAAACTGGTTGCAGGAGCTACCTGTCCCTGCTCTGACGCAAAACTGGACAAAGGAAATGGGTGTAGCCACCCCTCTTTCCAAACCCTCCCATAGGTGGGTCCCTAGAGTATGTCCAAACCCAAACTTAGTATAAGTATGGAGACCCAGTCCTTGCGACGTTAGGTTACTGTGATGGGGCGTCAAGGAGGGACACTACACGAGTTCTGGGAATACGTGGTTTTATTGTTACAAGTCTTCGTTTAGTCCGGCTAGTTAGCCATTCTCTCGCGAAGGTGGCGGGATCCGTGGTGAGTGAGCCCTCCGAGGAACTCCTGGACGGACAGCTCCCCTCCTTCTTGGTCCTTGCGGCGGTCACGAGGTTGGCTCTCCGGGTGCCCAAGGAAGAGAGAGATAAGGGACTATATTAGTCTTGCCGTATGTGAGCGCGTATCCTTAACATCAGGGACCTGGAGTGAGGAAGCACCATACGTGTGTACAACCGAATACGGAGTGACAGAAACGGTGAGGGATTCAAACAAACTAAAGAAAGTAGAGGGACTGAGGAGTCGACCGGTTAATGTGGGTTCTCCCGCCTTCCCATCCAACCCTCTACCCGGTCCCGTACCTGTCCAAGCCACGCTCCTCCCCTGGGAACGTGGCCGGGCGCTTTGCGGAGTCCGTAGCCGCTGGGTCTCTCGATTCTCCGACCTCCGGTTTCCACCTGCTCTCGCTCGTTCGTCTCAGTCGCGCCGTCTTCTTCGTCTCCGTCTCCTTCGTCTCCGTCCTTCCTCCAGGGATCGCCGTCCGTCCACCTCCTGGTTCCGCCTCCTTTTGAACCTCCCGGCTGAGTGACGTCCTCCCTGGGCGGGGCTTGCGTTCCTGAATCGTCCCCGTTAAAGGGCCCGGCCCCGGTCAACAGAGGCAGTTCTTCTTCATCCGCTGCCCACTCGTTCTGTGGAGAGGGGAGAACGTTAGGGACCCCTGATACCGGTGCCCACCAGTCTGTGCCATCTTGAGTCCCCTGAGCCGACAGAAGGGTCCCGTCACAGTTACCCTGGACGAAACTCTGCAATATATATCCTGGACCTTCGACATTCTACTTTGCTTAGAAGACTGAAGAAATCTCCCTTGGGGTCAAGGAGTGACTCCCCTGCTTGGCAGGCACCAAAGAAGCAACTGACCGGTCTGCATCGCTGAAGCTCCCGCCGGACACCAAAGTCTTTGCATCACAAGAGGTGGAGTTCCAGATTTCCCCGAGGCTACCCTGAGACCACAGCACAGCTGAGGCCCGTGGCTATCGTGTGTGACGTGGAACCGTGACACCTGGACACCGTGAACTTTTGCAGCAACACTATCTTCCTGGTCCTCCTCGAAGTTGTGCTTTGGGCTCTGAGTAGCCCCAGCCTTGAGCACCTCCTGCACCGGAGATTGAAGGCCTCCACTCCACGAGTGACCCGTGGGCAAGTTTCAAGTGCGACCACTCGAGGCTCCTTCGCGATCACTAGCCCGTTGGCTAGCAGGTCTCCACGAAGGCAACTCCTCTTCTAGTTGGGCTTTCCTGGTTGCTCCAGACATGCCCCAACTTATCCTCGCTGGGTGAGTCCCTCAGACCTTGCTGGTCTGCACCGCAGTCCTTTCTCTGAGTTCCACTGACTTGCCGTTGCCAAGGCTTGTTGGGTCTAACCTGGTTGCCGACACCGCAGCACTCGACAGACTTCGTGGGCAGCTCGAATCCAGCTCCTGGTCGTCATCTGCGCCTTCTGGACCTCGTGGCTGAAGAGTCAAGACACCCATCAACTCACCTGAAGCACCCGACATCGGTGGGCATTGGTCCATCTTGCCCTCGGTCACTGGCTAGTGACCCAGACTCTGTCCCCTCTGCTTTCAGGTTCCTTCCATCCTAGATCCAGGCTTGGATCTCTTCGGACACTTCTCCTCTTCACGGCAGCAGCAGTCCTTCGCCAACTTCAATTGTAATCGACGACGCGACCCGACACCAAAAGGCACCTATGCACCCGGCTTCCCTGGGTGAGGGAACTCAAGTACTCCGGTGCTCCCGTGGGTGCTAGCCCTAGAACTTCATAAGTCCAAAAGGGTTTGGTCCTGACTCGATTCTAAGTGTCCCTAATCTTTAAAATTCCAACTGCGACATTGCCCATAGAAGCTAACGGGAACCCGCGGTTGTGTTTACACACTGCATACAGTCCCCGTGGTTCCCCTGTGTCGCTACCTTGGGTGGTTCCTTGGGGTCCCAGGGATTCCACAGGCTCTAGGCCTTGTGTCTAGTTCAGTCGTGGTTCTTATACCACTTTTTTTGGTATATGGTTTGGTACGCCCCTAGGGCCCAAACGTGTATTTGTGCTATTACTGTTGATTGCTAACTTGTAAATTAAGTACTTCGAACTCCAGTCTCATAAAGAGACTAGAGGGGTGTGTTTTATCCTAAATACATATATTTTGAATATATACCTGGTGTGGTTGTCCTTTCATTTTATCATTCAAGAGATTATAGACTGGTACAACAAGCTGTTTTACATTCCTTCAAGATTTAGCCTGAAGGCTGCTCTCCATAGCTACCACTAGGATAGGTTAAAGACATTTATTGAAAGCTATCACCATAAGGGGTTGTTTGGACTGATACAAGGTGCCCACTAGAACTAGTGGACAGCATATATCAGGCCACCTTCTCACATTGGTGTGGGATTCCAGCTTGCTATTGTTTTACCAGATAATCTCAATTGAATTGATCAACTGAAAACCACTAAAGGTACCTAAGGTACATATAATATCAAGTTTAGCTACAGTAAGTACTACTGAACTTAGAGTTGTGTGTAAAGGGATAGCACTCCCTTTCTACAACTCAAGAGAGTTTAGTAGACCACACTAGTGTAGGTAGTGCAATACACCATTCCACATTAGTAATGTCTAATCAGCCAGGAACCAGTGAGCTCCTTCCCTTTAGATATGAGGAGCTCTCCTTTGCTCAGCTTAGGGCCTTATGTTCCATTAGGAAGCTGAAGACAGGCAAACGCCCAGCCACCCAGCATATCACAAAGATACTGAAGCTGGATGATCTCCCAGGACCTAGTGGTTCTGATGGGGTAGGCAGTGTGGATGGGGCAGCAGGTGAGGGTGGGCCTAGGGGTGGAAACGCCCCTGACCCTAACTCTAATGCTGACCAGATTGGTGACAATGACCAGACTCTGGTGAACCCAGATCTCTTGGATGAGGAAGATGACAATAATGCTACTTCATGTATTCCTCTAGGTAGACCTGACAACAGGGCTAGAATGGATAGATCTCTGTCCAGGGGATCTGTCCAGTCTAACTCCTCTATATGAGCCTCTGTCTCTTCTCACAGAGGGAGGGAAACCTCCCAGGAGAGGAGAGAGAGACTGCAGAAGTATGAGCAAGACAAGTTCAACCTCAGAAAGCAGCAGATGGCCTAAGAGAGGGAAGCCCTAGAGCTCTACAGAGCTAGTAAAAAGGAGGGACTAGAGTCCCTTGGTGGCAGCAATTTTCCTAGAGATAGGGAGAGGTCTTATGACCATAGAAACCTAAGTAAGATTGTCCCTCCCTACCAGAGTGGGGATGACATCCACAAATGGATAACTGCCTTGGAGAGGGCCTGTAAAGTACCGAAGGTCCCGCAAGGTCAGTGGGCAGCAATCTTATGGCTCTCCTTTGCTGACAAAGGTAGAGATAAGCTCCTCACTGTAAGAGAAGAGGATGCTGATGATTACCAGGTCTTGAAAAGTGCACTAATATATGGGTTTGGCCTAACCACTGAACAATACAGGTTAAAGTTCAGAGGCAACCAAAAAGCACAAAATCAAGACTGGGTTGACTTTGTTGACTGTGCTGCTAAGGCTCTGGAAGGTTGGTTATTGGGCAGTAAAGTGTGTGACTTCATAGGATTGTACAATCTGATAATGAGGGAGCAGATTCTTAATAACTGTCAAACTCAGCTGTACCTGGTAGACTCTGATCTGACTACTCCCCAAGAATTAGGAAAGAAGGCAGACAAATGGGTCAGAACCAGGGCGAGGCAGAAGGTACAGAACCAAGGTGGTGACCCAAAGAAGCAGGATTCTAAGAACTCTGACAAGGGTGGGGACAAGGGTAAAGACCAGAAGTCTTCTCAAGCGCCCCAAAAATCTTCTTTTAATGGGGAGTCACAGTCAAGTAAGGGTGAAGGCCAAAAGAAAACTTGGTGCAAAATCTGTAAGCAGAAAACTCACTGGACCAGTGACTGCACCAAGGCCAAAGAGAATACTCCAACCCCCAACAATGCCCCATAAGGCTCCTGCTCCCCCTAGTGCAGTTACAATTGGTGGTGGGAATACACAGAATAAGGTTGTAGTAGGGTTGACCCTGGTTTCTGAGATGGACTCTGGCCTAGTCAGAGTTCCAACTCAGGGCTGTGCATGTCTGTGACAGGGGCATGGATATGTTCCCCTGTGTGAGTCCCAGTAACTTGGGCAAATACAGGGGGCAGCCTTTGATTAATAGAGTAGAAGCTTGAGCATTCAGGGACACAGGAGCAAGTGTCACCATGGTGACAAAAGATCTTGTGGATCCTGGGCAGATTATACTTTGTGAAATGTACCAAGTGACCAATGCTAGCAATGTCAGAACAGACCATTCTCTGGCAGTTGTTAACTTCTCCTGGGGAGGGGTAACTGGCCTTAAGAAGGTTGTGGTAAGTGCAGACATACCAGTACAGTGCTTGCTTGGCAATGATCTAGAGACTTCAGCTTGGGCTGAAGTGGAGCTCAGGACACATGCAGAAATGTTAGGGATCACTGATCATATCTTTGCTGTGACTAGGTCACAGGCCAAAATGTCTAAAGCTGTATAGGCCCTGGATTCTGGAATAATGGACTAGGCGCCTCACAAGAGGAGGCGCAGTAGGGTTAAGGCAGAGCCTTCCCACCTCACTCAGAGTGCTGATCAGTCTCCTCAGGGAGATGATCTTGAGCCTGAAGAAGGAACTGTCCCAGAGGAGCTTGAACCTGACCAGGTTGAGTTCTTGGGGACAGGGGACCCTTCCAGGTCTGATCTGAGCCAGGAGCAGAAAACCTGCCCCTCTCTTGAACCCCTCAGAAAGCAAGCTGCTGATGAGGCTGCAGTGAATGCTAGTGGAACCTATAAAGTTTATTGGGATGATGGACTCCTTTACTCAGAGTAGAGACCCCAAGCCTGTTTTATCCTAAATACATATATTTTGAATATATACCCAGTGTGGTTGTCCTTTCATTTGATCATTCAAGAGATTATAGACTGGTAAAACAAGCTGCTTTACATTCCTTCAAGACTTAGCCTGAAGGCTGCTCTCCATAGCTACCACTAGGATAGCTTTCAATAAAGGTTGTCTTTAACCTATCACCATAAGGGGTTGTTTGGACTGATACAAGGTGCCCACTAGAACTAGTGGACAGCATATATCAAGCCACCTTCTCACAATGACCTTGATATATCTAAACTTGTGAGTGTGTAGGTGTGCGGAGAAGTGTAACTTACTATTTTTACTGTCAGAGTATTACATAAAAAAATGCTGTAGATTCTTCAGAAACCCGAGACATGGTGCCCGGCTGGACCAGGCTGAGTGAAGAAGCAGTGTTTTTCTCTTCTTTCTCATCCATTTCCCATTCCCTTTTGCTCTTGCAGACATCCTGAGATTTGAGGTGAGTGCTCATGTCACATCCTTACATCACATCCCTGCAACTGCAGGCACTGCAACTAAGCTGACCCACGGACTCCGAAAGGGAAAGCAACACAGGTGGTGGTTTACTTCACATCCCTTGAGGCATGCACTATCCTCAAAGATTTGAGGCCAGAATAACTCTTCGAAGCCACAGGAACCGAACTCCTGTGCACAGCGTTGACTTTAGTGCCTCTGGGTCCTCTTGAAGGTCATCTTTGAATTCTTTGAGCTCCCCTGATTGCTCCGGTCTGCCCTTACACCCTTGCTTGCGGTGAGTCACCTAGACCTTTCTGGTCCCGACACTGCACCTTCATCACTTTCCACAGTGTTTGCAGTTACCAAGGCTTGTTGGTGCTCCAGACCGACACAGACCCCTCATCTCCCAACATTTGACATGGGACAGCTCGTGAACAGCTCCTGGTCTTCCACAGTGTCGCCTGGTCCTCACAGCTGCAGCTCAAAGGTCACTGTCATCTCTCCTGCAGCACTCGACATCGGTGGGCATTCATCTTCCTTGCTTCCTGTTCACTCCTGAGTGGCATAGACTCTGTCCCCTCTGCTTGCAGGTACTTTTCAACTTGACTCCACCTTTGGGTTCCACCGGACACTTTCACCTTCCCCAACAGCGGCATCTTCCTGAAGTCCTCCATTGGGTTGACAGCAGTTTCCAATGCCACTTTACACTTATGCACCCGGTTTCCCTGGTGTAGGTATTCTGGTTCCTAGGGTATCCACTGGTGGGGTGGCTCTCCAACCTTCTGTTTTCCACTGGGTTTCTTCAGGGTCCACTGGGAAGGGTCCTTCTTTAAAATTGCAACAGCGACTTACCCATTGACTTGCATTGATCCCGCAGTCGTGTACCCACTCTGCACTCAGCCTCCGTGGGGCTCCTGGTTACTTACCATGGGTGGCTCCTTGGGTACCCCGCCACTTCTACATCTTCTGGGTATAGTCTTGACTTGAGCCGTGGTTCGCACACCACTATTTTAGTATATGGTTTGGTCTCCCCCTGTTGACCACTGTGTATTACATGCTTCTTACCCGTTTCTAGTATTGTGTGCTAGGCGATATCTGTATGTTATAATAAATACATATTTTTATAAATACACTGTGTGGTTATTTTTCACTTAATTTATACCTAAAAGATTATGTTCTGGTAAAACAATCTGCTTTACACTCCCTCTTTACAGTGCCACTCAGTGTGCCTAAAAAAAGCGCCACATCAAGGATTCAGCAAGTGATTTTGCCCCCAGATTCGTGCTGCATTGGTAGCTGTGCTTACTAACATGTTGAGTATGCCTACATTTAAAGAGTAGTGTGGCCTTAAACATTTTGGGGCACCATGTTCAGAGGTCAAGTTCTTTCATGACTCGCTCCAGGGGAAGAGACTTCAAGCCAGCTATCTTACGTATGGCCAGGCATGGTTCCCCTCCATGTTCCATAGAAAGAGGCTTCAAGGCAGGGCGTGACCAGGCTTTAAAACCAGACTGCATCTTCTGGAAGCTGTCAGTCATTAAGAATCCCAGTCAGAGGAAAGACTCTTGCTTATTCACCTGAACCTACTCCTGCATTTCTTCAGAAGAACGAAATCTTTATTTACAAGGAAAACCACTTAGGAAGAGTAGTAAGTAGATTTTCATAGACTTTGTTTAGTGGCATTTGCAGACGTTTTGACAGATTCTCCACACCCTCAACCGAGGAAAATATTGGCTACACACTGAGGGGGAGATTTATAAGAAACTGACGCATCTGTAGAGATGCTTCAGTTTCCCTGCACCAGCACCAGCGAACAGGGAGTATACATTAAAAAACCAAAGAAACTAAAAAAAAAAGGTATAAATAAAGTACCGGTGCAAGCGAAAATTAACCGTTTGTACGAGCGGGAATTAAAAGACGCTTTTTTGAAATACAACAGGTTCAGACCCTTTCCTGTGCTTCATATATATATATATATATATATATACGGCCCTGCCAGAACCTGGCCTCTTGGGCCTAACTCCTCTTGTTATAATTGTCAATAAAGCATTGTATTGTTCATCAAAAGCACTGTCAGCAATAAATATGCAAATGAAGCATTGAAAATCAACATGCCGTGTCTTTGCCTTTCTTGAACCACTTTAGGCCACATAAAATGCAGCCATTGGACCAACCTCTGGAGGTCCCAGCACTCCTAAGCTGTAGAGCAAAAGCAGTTATCCATTTCTTGACCCTTGAAACTTACGGTCATTTACCAAAGTCACTTCTGGGGAGGCTACTGAAACTCCTGCATCCCTCCACATTCCTTCTTTAGTTTTCTGATGGTGCCGCTGCCATCCTTTGGTGCACTACCTAAGCGAGCAACTTTGGCAAACAAGCCCGTTACGGCATTATGGGACGCAGTCTCCGTAGTAGAGCAATGCATTTTATATGTGCAATCTTGGCTACAGCGGCTTTTGGCTACAAGGGGCTACGCAACCAGCATCTTTTGCTTTTCCTCCCCTTTTGGTGTCTTGTGTTTGCCAGTTCCCTCCTGGCAAACCCTGATGCCTATTCTGTTGGCACGTGCTGCCCAGCTGGCCCCCCATCCTGCCAGCTCTGTTGTTTGGACAATGAAGGAGCTGGCATACTCCTTCACCCTGCCTTGCTCGCTCCATGCGGAAAGGGTGTGTGGACTGCACGGCCACCAGTTTCTCCCAGACATGAGTACGGGCAGCGGGGGTGAGCACACCACCACTGCAGAGGGTGCAGCAGCGCTCCCCCTCTCATTTCTCTGGGGACTCAGGGATGGGGTCCCTGGGACTCGCAAGTCTGTGGGGAGGGTGTGCCATGTTCATGCCCTCTCCCTGGACATTAACTAGTCATGCACCTTGCACTTCCCTGCAACCCTAGGTGTACTTTTAAACCTTGTGTTAGAGCTCCAAACACTTTGTTGCACAAGCTGGGGAATGTTAAAGGTCAATTTGTTTCCCCCCTAAATAGCTAGGGCCCTTGGGCTGATTTCCTTGATTTTGGACTCATTTTGCTCTTAGTTGCGAGCCCTAACCACGAGGAGCGGTTTTAGCAAGCCATATGGCCTTCAGAAGGGTGCACTCTCTGTGGGTAGGGGATCTCACTGGCTCCCTGCACCAACTTTTCTCCTTTCCTGGCTTCTGATTCTTCTCTCCCCCTGCTGGGGGACAAAAGTTCAAGTCTTCCCCAACAGGCCTTCAGGGGGTAGGCTAGCCTCATTGGATCTAGAGAAACCCACTGGCCCTGGGGTCAGCTGCAGACAAAGTGCATAGTCCATCAGTGAGCTTGTCCTTCCAGCTGTCATTGTGTTGCAGTCATCCAAGTCTAGGGTCTAACTCTCTGTCTCTCCCTAGTGCAAGAGTTTCTAAGCAGGGTGGAAGGTTGTAGATGTCACCACCCATGGCCAATCCCAGGATGCCAAACCACCCCTGTCCCAACCCTCCTTCATAGCATGCTGGGACAATCCAATATGGAGCTGTCAGGTGGTCTATTTGCACAGCTCCTCTGGGGTCTCGAGTCCACCCCTAGCTGACACCACTACCAGGGACTTTCCCACCAAAACGTCAAAGGAGAGCCTCTCCTGTATGGGCTCCAGACATCTGGGCCTCTGCCTTTGTTCAGTGTGCCTGCGCTGTCCCAACCATGTTACAGTGTGACAGATCCTGATGAAGAAGGTGTGGAGAGGAAAATCTGCATCTGGTAATTATCTGACTAAAACTAATAATAGCTCCTTGTGTGTGGGTAGGTATATGGGCCAGATGTATGAAAGTATTTTGCGTTTGCAAATGGAGAGAATCGCAAAATTCAGCTGTTTGCAATTGCAAAAAGGCCTTTTCATTATGTATGAAAGGCTTTGTATACGCAATTTAGGTAATTACCTCAATTGCAAATGCAAACAGGGAATCGCAATTTGCGAAATCCTAATGCACACGCAAGAAGCCTTTCCTAGGAGGAGCCTAGCGCGCAACCAAGATGGCCGCGTAGGTGCGAGGCTCCCGAGGACCTCCGCGACCTCCTACATCTATCCTGTCTTTCTCCTGATTTGGTTGAGGGGACTTTATTGGTGACACTGAGCTGAGGTGGTGCCCGTTTTCCGTTTTCGAATTGGACCCTGGGAACCGCGATGGGCATCGCTTGAAGTTTGCGGCCCGCTTCACTTCTTTTTTTTTTTTTTTTTTTTAAAAACCTTTATTCGTATACTTCAGATACACTGCTATTCAGCCGACAACCCAGAGGTTCGGCAGCTCCCCAATCGACACGTGCAGTCATCTACAGCTCTCATACAGGATAAAAAACAAAGGTTCCAATTTTTAAAAATGAACACAAGCAAGGCAATATACATCATGAGTTTGCGTCAGCTCCCAGCGAGGGGGCGGCCCCATTTCCAACATCAGATCAAGCCACCGATTGAGAGGAGGAGGGAGAAGCAGAGGCGCTAACATTCTAGCAGAGGTGCATCAGAAAGACCCAAGTCGGACGCGAGGCTAGGGGGAAAGTTGCTCCTCTAGTGGTTCAGTGGCAGGAGGCAAACATATGTACCCCCTATACTGGTTCCAACCTCCCCATACCTTATGCCATTTCTTGGGCCTCCCCCGCGCACTATACACCGTTTTCTCCCGGAACATGCACCAGTCCATGTTGTCCTTCCAAGCATCCAGGGTGGGAGGGCTAGGGGATCCCCACAATCTTGCAATATCTCGCTTAGCCACCATATTACCTAGGGTCACCCATTGAGTCTGCGCCGCGTCGTAGTCTGTAGGACCCCACACATTCAAAAGACAGCGCCGCGCCTCTGGGTGCAATACAATGCCCGTGACCTCCTGCATCACAACGTGAATCCGCTTCCATAGTTCCGCAATCACACCACACTCCCATATAATGTGCAGAAAGGTGCCCACCATCCCGCAGCCCCTCTTACACAGCCCATCCTCGGAAAAACCCATATGGACCAATCGGGGCCCAGTGACATAGACTCTGTGGAGTATCTTAAGCTGGACAAGCCGCAACCTGGCGGGGATTGCGACCTCCTTAGGAGAGGAGACCGCGTACTGCCAATCCTCATCGTCCAGCTCAAGGCCGTCTCTAGTCCACTGGTCCCGCACCCCCAGGAGGAGATCGGTCCGAACGTTCACAAGCTTTTTGTAAATTAGGGAGATTGTGCTCTCCGGCATATGGCCGTCCAGGATCCGGTCCTCCAATGGAGAGGACTCAGGCACCTTTTCCCCCTCAACGAGGACCGACTGCAGCGCATGGCGCACCTGCGCATACCGGAAGTATTCCGTGCCCTCAAGCGCATATTCCGACCGCAGCTCATCGAACGACTTAATCCGCCCCTTGGTCAGCATGTCCCCCACCCTGGAGATGCCAATCAGATCCCATTTGTCGAATCCCTTAGAGTGCCAGAGGTTCCCCAACATGTCCGAGTCATACAACGGAGTGGCGAGGGTGAGCCTTTCCTTCTATCCCAGGGAGTTCGTGACTGTCTTCCACACGTGCACCGCCACCCCGGTCGGCCCTGTGAGGGACCCAGCCGGTGGCTTCGAATAAAGTGCTCTATAATAGCCACCACCCCGCAGCAACCACCGGTCCATAGCAAAGCCAGGGCCAAGCGCCGGACCGTAGACTCCATGATTGATCGCGCTCAGTTGGGAGGCCCAATAGTATCTTCGGATGTCGGGAAGCGCGATACCCCCGTCGTACCAAGGGAGAGTTAATTTTGCTATCGCTATACGCGGGCGGCCGTCCCACAGCAGCGAACGCTGCAGACTCTCAACCTCCCGAAAGTAGCTGGCCGGAACCAGCTCCTGGGTGTTCTGCAGGGCATAGAGAAAACGGGGAAGAGACATCATTTTGAATAGCACCGCACGGCCAAGGAGGGAAAGCGGCAGCCGCCGCCAGCCCGCCACGTCCCGCCGCAGGCGCGCCAACGGAGGGAGCAGGTTCCTCTCATACCGTACCGTTGGGTCGGCAGAGATATAAATCCCAAGATACAGGAAACCCTCCCGGGCAATCTGGATCGGGCAATTCCGCGGGGGAACCGGGACGTCCCCACACAGGGCATACAGATATGACTTACCCCAATTAATGGTTAGCCCCGAGTTCCTCCCGAAGGAAGTCAATATGTCGCAGACAACTATAAGGGACTTCCGGGGTGAAGTAAGATAGAGCAGAATATCGTCGGCATAGAGGGAAATGCGGTCTTCGTGATCAGGGGACCATCGAATCCCCCTCACATCTGGGTGCCATCGTATCCAGGCCGCCAGCGGCTCAAGGGCGAGAGCGAACAACAGCGGCGATAGAGGACAACCCTGCCTGGTACCCCTCCCCAGGTCGAAGGGACGGGACGCCCTACCGTTAACTGCGACTTTGGCGAGAGGTCCTTCGTATAATAGCCTTACCCAGCCCACAAATCCGGGCCCGAAGCCGAATTTCGCAAGCGCAGCCCACAGGTATGCCCACTCCACCGTGTCAAATGCCATCGTTGCGTCGAGTGCAGCCACCATGGCCGGCTCCCGCATCGTCCCCACCCTTGCGATCACTCCGTGGATGCGCCTAAGATTCAACGCGGTATTACGATGCGGGATGAAGCCAGATTGGTCAGGGTGGATCAGATCCCCGACCACCCTGACCAGCCGGTTTGCGAGGATTTTGGCAAGGATCTTCGTCTCAGCATTAAGGAGCGAGATCGGCCTGTATGAGCTGCACCGGTTCCTGGGCTTACCATCTTTATGGATGACCACGATCGTTGCCAGGCGCTGGTCAAGTGGGAGGCAGCCCATCTCCCGCGCCTCCACAAACATAGCCCGCAAATGCGGAGCGATCTTGTCCGGTCGGAGTTTGTAAAGCTCAATTGGCAGGCCATTCGGACCCGAGGCCTTGCCCGGACGCAAAGAGCGGATAGCCCCCGCAATCTCGTCGACTGTGATGTCGCCATCAAGATCGTCACTGTCTATGTCGGAGAGGCAAGGCAGGGCAAGATCGCGCAGGAGCTCACATGAATCCACCACTGGCCTGTCAGACACGGAGGTATAGACCGTGTGGAAGTAATCCGCAAAGCACTGGACTATGCCGTCCGGCTCCGTGACCATGACGCCATCCTCCGTCACAAGGTCCGGCACAACACGATTGGCCCGCTCCTTTTTATCCAGCCACGCGATCAATTTCCCGGCCTTGTCCCCGACGTCGTACAGACGGCCCCGCTGTTCCCTACTCAGGGCTTTGGCCGCATCCGTCACGAGGGCCCTGTACTCCGATTGTTTAAGGCTCAACTTGTGCAGCGCCTCCGCCGTGACCTCCCCTTCCAGAGCCAACTCTAGATCCGCGATCTCCGCCTCAAGCTGGGCGACCTCCGCGTCTCTCCGACGCTTGGCCGCTGTTATCAAGGAGAGGGCCTCACCCCTAATCACTGTTTTGAACGCTTCCCACAAGGACACCGCCGACGTGACCGAACCGAGGTTTTCTTGAAAGTAACGGTCGACCGCCTTCAGTACCGCACTACGAGTCGCAGGGTCCCTGAAATACCACGGGTTAATTGGGGCCACCCTACCACCCACTCCTCTGCCAACATCCATACAGATCCACACCGGGGAATGGTCGGAAATACCTCGTGCCATGTGCCTGGCCTCAGAGACAAAGGAGGCGTGTGCAGCTAGGGTAAGGACATAATCAATTCTGGAGAGACTGCCATGCGCCCCTGAGTGGAAAGTATATTGTCGTTGTGTGGGATGCAACAGTCTCCAACAATCAACCAGCCCAAGGGTATCTATAAAATCAGGAAGCCACTTCTGAGCCCCCCCCGAACTCCTCTGCGGGTGTCTGTCGAGCAGGCCAGAGCCAACCGCATTGAAGTCGCCACCCACCACCAACATTCCCTCTGGGAGATCCAACAATGTCCTCTCTAAGTCCGCTAGTGTAGAGGGCTGCAATGCAGGGGGGACATAAACCGACACCAGGACCAGGGTCCTGCCCTCCCACCGCCCCGCTACTGCCGCAAAGCGTCCCCTATCGTCAACGGTAGTGGAGTCAACCTCGAATGGCAGAGAGGACCTGACTAGTATTCCCGCCCCTCTAGAACCCGAGGAAAACCCGGAATGTGCAACAAATTTATAGCCTTTACGATTGAGTGCATAGCACGTGTTACCAATCAAGTGCGTCTCTTGCAATAAGACAATATCAGGGGTACATCGCTTCAGAAATTGCAGGACAATCCCACGCTTAATACGATCCCCCAAGCCATTTACATTCCAACTGAGTATTTTTAGGCCCCTACCCCCCATCCCAACATGTAAGGAGACCACCACCCCCCGCGTGGAACCAGACCCGAGTCACAGAAGCTTGCATCTTTACGCCTTGCATAACAAAAAACAACAACAACTCCCATCCACCCCCCACCCTGCCCCCTTGCGTAAGCTCTAAAGTGCCCCCCAACTTGCAGTGTGCCTGTCGCCCCTTAAAACTACTAATCTACGAAAAGAACCCCAGAGGAGGAAAAGGCTCCCCTACTGCCCCCGCTACCCCCCGGATTATCAACCTCCCGGAGGAACCGGAGTCCTAGTACTTAAGTCCTGGCTCAGTGTTCATCCCCACCACCGTCTGCGCCACCGGAGCGTTCCACGCCAGTCCGTCCTTGGGGCAATGTGTCCAGCCAGTCTCCGACCATGTCAGGAGACTCAAAAAAGAAAGTCCGCTCTTCGAACACCACCCGCAACCTGGCCGGGAAGAGCATGGCATATTTTAGTCCCATCTCACGTAGTCTTCTCTTGACCGCCAGGAAGCCTTGCCGTTGCTTCTGCACCATCTGGGTAAAGTCCAGATAGAAACTTACAGTAGTGTTCTGGAATGGCAGCGGGCCGGCCACCCGCGATGCTTGCAGAATGGCATCTCGGTCCCTGAAGTTAAAAATCCTGGCGACAATCGGCCTCGGAGGGGCCCCCACCTTGGGCCTCCCGCCAGGGACTCTGTGGGCCCGTTCGACAGCAAAGAACTTACTGAGGCCTTTGGGCGCCAGATGGTTCACCACCAGGTCCTCCACGAACAGGTCCACCGACTGCTCCTCCGAATTTTCCGGGACCCCAATGATGCGCACGTTATTGCGCCTTGCACGGCCTTCGAACTCTTCCAGCCGTCGGGCGAAGTGATCATTTGCCGTCCGCAGGGTACGGACTTCCTGCTGAAGGCCGGAGACGTCGCCCAGGAGGCCGGCAGTCTTGAGGTCCAAGGACTGAACCCGCTCATTAGTTTTCCCCAGGTCTGCCCGAACCAGATTGACGTCAATCGATATGGCATCCACTTTATGTGCCAGGGTCTCAAATTGTTGCCCAATCGAGGACTTCATCCCTTCGATGGCCCCCATGATATCTTGCAGGGTCAGTTCTGTGGGGGGAGGTGTCGCGTCCTTCGAGGCTTCCAGTATCGGGCCCGATCCGCCCGGAGACCCCTTCTGGTGGGCATAACGGTCCATGTTAGTCTGGGTGTAGCTGCCCCGCCTGGTACTCTTGGGCTTCTGTTTGTCGGCGTCCGATTTGGTCGACATCGCAATCTGCCGTGTAGACACTCTCCTTGCTCATACAGAGTAATCAACCATGCGACCAGTGGCTAGCACTACGCACGCCCCGTCCCGGGCGCTGTGGAGACTGGAAGGCGAAAGTGAAAGTGGAAACACCTTCCCTCCGCAGAGTCGTCCCCAGCCCGGCCGCTGTTGTTCAATTAGTGCACGGGCACTGTGCCAACGCAAGGCCCGGGCACCGTGCGGGGAGTAGGCCACAAACTTCCAGTCAGTACAACTTCGGTCTCCGGTGGACGATTTCGATCCGGACAGCGGCTCTCGCCTCAGCAACAGCTCCCCTCCAATATTCCGGGCATCAAAAGCAGGATAATAGACAGGATAGCTGCCGGAGGGAGCGAGGGTCTCGGGAGCTCTAGGCTCACGCGGCCATCTTGATCACGCGCTAAGCTCCTCCCCCGCTTCACTTCTGACCCCGGATTCGAGTTGAGGGGCGATCCAGTGGCAAAGTGAACAACGGCACGACGGACCTGGAGGGGCGCGCACCCCACACTTTCACTTTCGCTTTTGAGCCAACTCGCCATCATCGTTTGCGAGGTCTCGGCGCTTCCGCGAGGTGTGGTGGTTGGCCTGCTGGGGACACTGCCTATTTTGCCGGGACCCGGTCTATCTTTCTGGGGCGACCGCTGGGGTCTTCGGTATTGACTGTTCGCCTGCCGCTTCTGGACTCGTGGGACACAAATTGCAGTGGGATGGCGACGAAGCAAGATGGAGAGAGGCTGAAGGCCAAGTCGACCCGACGCAGGGCCTCTACCCAGGCTAACGTCATGGACTGCTACACCTTGCCGAGGGGGTCTCCTGGCGGGTCGCATAAGTCTCCGGAGCGGCCCGCGGATGCCCCGGATTTGCCATTGGACCTGACCCTGCAGGATATCATGGGCGCCATAGCGGAGGTGAAGGCCACGGTGGGCCAACAGCTCGACACCTTGTCGCAAAAACTCGATGCGGTCCTGATTGATGTCAACCTCGTCAGGGCCGATCTCTCAAACAAATGAGAGGGTTGACTCTTTGGGCCTTACAGCGTCGAGCCTGACGATTGATGTGGCTGCTCTCCAAGCGGAGATGCGTCGGCTCCGGCAGGCCAGTACTCTTACTGATAGGCGACTGGAGGACTCCGAGAGTAGGGCACGGAGGAATAATGTTCGCATTATCTGAGTGCATGAGGGGTTGGAAGATTCGGCTGCGGATCTTTATGTGGAGGATTTGATCTCCAACTGACTGAAGCCTAGGGGACTGAGCAACTTCTTTGCGGTGGAGAGGGCCCACAGGGTTCCTGGTGGCAGGCCGAAGGTCGGAGCTCCCCCGCGGCCTCTCATTGCACGTATCTTTAACTTTCGGGACAGAGATGCGATCCTGCAGGCTTCTAGAGTGCAAGGGCCGCTTAAGCTAGAGAATGCCGAGGTGAATTTCTATCCTGATTTTACACAGGCGGTCCAGAAGCAGAGACTGGGATTCATGGGCGTCAAACGGCGGCTACTACAGATGAACATAAAGTACGCCATGCTTTTCCCGGCCAAGCTGCGGGTGGAGTTCGAGGGCCGCTCTCATTTCTTTGACCGTCCGGAGACGGTGGGGGACTGGCTGGACACTTTGCCGAGGACACATGATCGAGAGGGGACAAGGGCCGCGAGTGGCGAGTACCCACTGGACCGGGCCTAGTGTGTTGACATTGGCACTAACCTTTGAGGGTGCCAACTTTTTATTGGGCTCAGGGTTTACTTGACTATGTTCCTTTTTTCCCCCCTGCTTGGAGGTAGTGGTGAGTCTAAAGGGGGTTCTCTTTCCTCCTCCAGAGGGTCTTTTTTGTAGTTTAGTTTATGCAAGGGCGACAGGCACACTGCAAGTTGGGGGGGCTGTTTGGGCTCACACAGGGGTGCAGGGAGGGGGGAGTTTTAGTTTATATGTTGGGTTGGGGTTGGGTTTTGTTTGTTTGTACCACAAGGCAGGAGTATTGTCGTCCTATGATCCATGTGCCCTCCGGGAGGGGGCTGATTGGTGCTGGCTGTGATGGGGGGTAGGGGACTGAGACTTCTTTCTTGGAATGCCAACGGACTGGGGGACAGGATAAAGCGTGGGGTGGTCCTGCAGTTCTTAAAACGGATCTCTCCCGACATCGTGTTCTTGCAGGAAACACACCTCATTGGTAATTCGTTTCGTGCCATGAATAGGCGGGGCTTTCGCCTCTTGGCTCACTCGGGCTTCACTTCTGGCTCAAGGGGTGTAGGCATACTGGTTAGAACCTCTCTTCCATTGGAGGTTGATGAGGTGCTCCATGATGACAGGGGGCGCTACACGGCACTGGTGGGCAGATGGGAGGGCAAAGTGATTGTGTTGGTATCTGTATATGTCCCGCCGGGTTTGCAGACTACTACTTTTGCGGACCTGGGGCGCCTTCTCCTTGGGCTACCGGAGGGGGTACTAGTGGTGGGAGGGGATTTTAATGCAGTGGTTTCCGAAGCCGAGGATCGTTACCCTCCGCGGGACCTCCCCCGGGCCCAAACCTGGTTAGCTGGCCTTTTGGACACCCTGGGTTTAGTGGATTGTTGGCGGCTAAAACATCCTGCACAGACACAGTACACTTTTCACTCGGGGGCCCATGGTAGCCTTTCGAGACTTGATTATGTTCTAATGCCATCGGCCCAGGCGGGGAGGATCGGGGAGGTGCGACATCTTGCCCGGGGAATTTCGGATCACTCCCCCCTTTTGTTAATGTGAGAAGTTGGCCTGGCATATGCTGTTCCTAGTTATAGGGACACCTTGCACCAGTCCAATTCGACTCCTATTGATGGTAGGTTTAAGACAACCTTTAAAGAAAGCTATCCTAGTGGTAGCTGTGGAGAGCAGCCTTCAGGCTAAGTCTTGAAGGAGTGTTAAGCTTATTGTTTTACCATAATAACCTCTTGAATAACCAAATGAAAGAGTAGCCCACACAGGTATATATATAAAATATATGTATTTATTCTAGACAGAATCCCCCAGTCACTTTATGTGGCTAGTGGCAAAGTTACAATATAAACAAGCATTTCTAAACACAATAAATAGCACAGAAATCAATGGGCCCCAGGGGGGGACCAAACCCTATACTAAAATAGTGGTATAAGAACCACGACAATTCTACAGGCAATGCCTAGGGCATTCAGGATCGCTGGCCCCTTAAGAATCCACCCACAGTTAAGAGGAAGGGGACCCACGGGAGGCGTGTGCAATGCGAGAAGTTGCTGTCGGGATCGCAATGTTAGCCTATGGAGAATGTCGCGGTTGGATAATTAAGGTTTAAGGACACTTCTAACAACAGTACAAAGTTAAGGCTTGAGACTTAAGGCTTTGGAGAGCCCACCACCACGGAAGTACCGAAGTACCACTGTTACCTGCCCCAGGGAAGCCGGGTGCATAGGTCGATTCTGGTGTCGGGTCGCGGGCTGATTTTCTATGGAAAAGGAGTCCAAACTGCTGCTAGCTGGAAGTGTCGCTGAAGTCGTGAAGATTAAAGTTGAAGAAAAGACAAAGATGAACCTGAAAGCAGAGGGGACAGAGTCTGGGTCACAGCACAGTGACCAGGGAGCTCACAGGAAGGAGCTCGTGGATGTCGGGTGCTTCAGGTGTGGAAGGTACAGCTGGGCTCTGCAGTCACGGGCTCCGGGAGGCTTCAAGGAAGGCCAGCTTCTGGAGGGCGACTGTCCCACGTCGGCTGAGGGTCGCTGCAGTGTTAGTGTCCCGATTGGATCCACTAAGCATTGGCAACCGCAACCCACGCAAGATGAACAAAGCAGCTGCTGGTGCAGACCCCCGTGGTCTGAGGGTGCTCTCCTTTGCAGGGAGCGTAGAGCAGGCCTGGAGCAACCAGGGGAACTCTTAGAAAAGAAGATTGTCCTCCGTCAGGGCCCACAAGTCGAGGGACAAGGGACCGCGGAAGGCAGCAAAATGGAGTGCGTAAAAGGGCTCCCACGGGCCACCGGAGCGGGCCAGGGAGCTGAGGGTCGGCACAAATGCTGCTTGAAGGTTGGCTCAAGAATGGGCCAAAGCACAACTTCCCCACTGGTCGGGGTCGTGTGCTGGACAAGAGGTGGCCGGTGTCTCGGGGTATGCGGGGATCTCGACACCCACGTGGTCCAGGGTGCTCAGACTTGCTGGGCACGCTCACAGGACGCTGGGATGCACTGGAGACCCACCTCGAGGTTGCTGGAAGGCGTCGAAGGTCGTGAGAGCAACGAAGTTCCAACCGGGTATCTTGTAGTCTTTTAGGTGCCTGCCAAGCAGGGGGATAACTCCTTTATCCCAAGGGAGATTTCTTCAGTCAGCTGGGCAGCAGCTCGTCGAAGATCAGTTCTGTGAAGTCCTGTACGAATCTAAGGCTCTAGGGCAAAGTTATTCCCATATATCCCCAAGATTAGGGGATGGTCCAAAATAGAGCCTACCAATCAGAGTAGAGGCGGGAAAGGGTGGCTACACCCACTCCCCTTTGTGTGTTTCCCGCCTGGGCGAGGGGCAGGATGCCCCTGAACCGGTTCCAGGCGGTGTATGCAGAATTGGGGCTCTGCAGCTGCCTACGTGCAACTCTGAATGGACTTTTGGTGCACCCACCCTGTTCCAATCCACATATCCTGTCTGGGGAGGTGCTGGCACCTCCCTGCCACAGGAGCCCTATTGTCCAGATGGCGAGGCTGGGGTTTTCCCCAGCAACAGCCAGCCAGAGTCGTGTAGGTGGCGAACAGTAGCCATTTTGTGGTACATGTGCACTTTTAAATTGGTTTCCAAATTCTACCGCTTTTCCCATATCACCCTCCTAGCAAGGGGGAATCGTGCCCCCATGCCCATGGCTGGACTGGGGGTATGATTCCTTCATGTTTGACACCAAACACAATATAGTTCGGTGTAGCCATTCCAAAGTTACAGCGATGACGCAATAACTTATAATGCGGTTAAGAGTATATGGTATGGCTACACTACAAACAACCCAGTAACGATTTTACGAAGGTTGCAGAGAGGTCCTACTCACGTAGGGGTCCCCCCTCACACATACCTCAGCACCCAGCCCTGTAGGATTACCAGGGCCTGCCATAGGGGTGACCTATGAGAGTATATGTGTTGTATGGTATGGGACATAGGGTACCTACATCCCTGTAAGGGGTGCTAGCACCACCTTACCCAGGCTACAGTAGTGGCCTGGTGGTGTCAGTTTGGGTGGCTGTCCCAGGGTGGCACAATAAGTGCTGCAGCCCTGGTAGGCCTACTGGGGGCCCCATGCCCTGGGTACCTAGGGTACCATCTACAAGGGACTGGTAGGGCATGTCCAGCATCCAATTATGTTTGTACCTAGAGTACTCACAACAGTTTTAGGGAGAAAGCAGATAGGCTGGGGTCCTGGATAGCAGGATCCCAGCCAGACTAGTCAAAAACCACTTAAATACCAGGCAAAAAGTTGGGGGCAACCATTAGTCAGATTCCACTCTCCTACATAACCCCCCCCCAAACGAAAGGAGATAAGGCTAACCTTGTCCAGATAAGCCTTTATTTCCTGAGTGGCCATATAAGGAAGAACCTGTACTAACATGGTTGCTCCCTGTGTCATGGTCCACTTGGGAAATCCTACCCCAAGGGGTTCTAGAGTTTCTCCAAAGTCTAGGGAAATTACCTGTATTGGTTTTTGGGTCAGAGGTGGGCTGGTGGGGTGTCTGAGTCTGGAAGTGAGACCCTACTTGGGTTGGTCTCAACCTCCTCAGATCACTGGCCACTATGGAAGCCTTTCTGCCCAGGACGGTGTCATATCTGGCCCTAAGGGTCAACCTCTGGCTGCCTACAGCTGGGGGTTGGATCCCTTTGGCTGGAATAGTGGAGGGCACTGGAAGGTTTGGGGCAGCTAGGCCCCAGGTTTCCCTGTGCTCAACAACATCCATTTGAGGGGGGCCTATACCTAGGGGTAAGGGGGATCCCTCAGTTTGTAGAGGAATATTCACCTGGCTGAAACTACTCTGCTGGGTGTCCCTAATCTGTTGATGAGGGGGTTCCTCTGGGCAGGGGCCCAATTAGGGTCCACTGACCTCCCTGACCTCTGCAGCCCTGGGCTGACTGAGGCAGGGTAGAGAGGGGCAGGATACCTGCTCCAGACTGGGTACCACCTTGGAAGGATCCCCTGCCATCAGAGAGGTGGGCAGGCCAAGCCTGTCCACTTCTGGGGCAGTTACTTCACAAGGGGCAGGGTCAGTTCCCTGAGAAACTGGACCTTTACCTGTAGTCTGGTGGGGGGAAGACTGCTCTTCCTCCCCTATGCTCTCTGTTTGTGTAGAGTGATCCATAGTTTCAGGCTTCACTCTTTCTATTTCCTCCTGGGGTGGAGGTGAGGCCCTCAGGGTCTCATCCACTCTCTCAGGAATTCCTACCATTTTCAAATGGGCCTTGTGGTCAACCTCAGCCCAGGCTGAGATTTCTAGATCATTCCCCAGTAGACAATCTACAGGCAAGTTTGGGGACACTGCCACTCTCTTGGGGCCAGTGACTCCTCCCCAGCTGAGATTTATCACTGCCATGGGATGATCTGTCCTGATTCCATCAATATTGGTCACCTGATAGCTAAACCCAGGTAAAAGCTGATCTAGGGGCACTAGCCTCTTGGTCACCATGGTGACACTGGCCCCTGTGTCCTTATAGGCCACAGCCTTCTGACCATTGATTATTGGTTCTTGTCTGTACCTGCCCAGAATACTGGGGCTCATGGTAAAGTTGGCAAACCCCATGCCACCATCACAGACCATAGTTGCTAATGCAGGGGACCTGGCTAGGCCAGAGTCCACTGGTGTCCCCAAAGAGAACCCAACTAAGTTTTTGGGTGCACTCCCACCACCTGGGGGATTACTACTAGTAGTAACAGGAGGTGTTGGAGCTGGTTTTGGAGGAACACTTTCTTTATTGCCATTCTTAGGACAGCTGGAGTCAGTTTTCCAGTGGCCAGGTTTCTTACACACATGGCAATATGGTTTCTTGGTATTAGAGGAAGTATTTTGGGACCCACCCCCAGCACTGGTTTGTTGGGGCCCTTCAGAGGACTTTTCTTGTTTATCATCCCCACCTTTCTCTTTGGGCTTAGTGGAATCCTTCTTCTGGTCACCAACTTGGTTCTTAGGCCTAATCCTGGTTCTGACCCATTTGTCTGCCTTCTTTCCCAATTCTTGGGGAGAGGTCAGATCAGAGTCCACCAGGTGCTGGTGTAAAAGTTGGTTCTGACAATTATTAAGAATCTGCTCCCTCATAATGAGATTATACAATCCTTGATAATCATTAACTTTACTGCCATTTAACCAACCTTCCAGTGCCTTGGTTGCACAATCCACAAAGTCTACCCAATCTTGATTCTGTGCTTTCTGGGTGTCTCTGAACTTAAGTCTGTATTGATCAGTGGTTAAGCCAAACCCATCTATTAAAGCAGCTTTCAAGATATAATAATCATCAGCATCCTCTTCTCTTACAGAGAGGAGCTTGTCTCTCCCTTTATCTGAAAAGGAGAGCCACAGGATTGCTGCCCACTGCTCTACAGGGACCCTCTGTACTCTACAGGCCCTTTCAAGAGCAGATATCCATTTGTGGATATCATCCCCATTCTGATAGGGGGGCACAATCTTGTGGAGGTTCCTATTGTCAGGGACTCTCTCTCTAACTCTAGGGGTTTCATTACTGCCACCAGGGATCTCTAGACCCCACTTTCTTGAAGCTTTCTGAAGCTCCAGGGTTTCCCTGTCTAATGCTAACTGTTCTCTTTTAAGCTCAAGCTTAGCCTGCTCAAATTTGATCAGTCTGCATTTCCTCTCATGAGAGGTTTCTCTTCTCTGAGAAGAGGCAGAGGACCCTTTGGATCCCTTAGAATGGTTGGATCCCACTGAGGGGGATCTGTTCCTTCTTGGACCCACCACTCCCCTTTTAAGGGTGGAGGGAGTGCCTCTTGGGCCATCACCTCCATGCTGTGAGTGGTTTGTTTCTTCCAGGTCAGGATTTTCATCCTCTTCCTGTTCCTCTTCAGATTCCACTCTGGGAGTGTCCTCTTCTGAGGGGTGCCCACCCACTCTGTCCGTCCCTCTGGATCCTATGGACTCCATAAAGTCTGCTATGAGCAGGATCTCCTTGAGACGTTTTGTGTTGGCACCTCTTTCTGTCTTCAGTCCCCTAAGGGTGCACATTTCCCTGAGCTCTGCAAAGGTGAAATTATCATACTTATCTACTGGGACCCTCTGGGGTCCTTCCATAGCCTTAGTGCCACCTGAAGACATGTTTAGTGTAGTGATGTATCTACCTACACTAAGCGTGGCCTACTGAACCCTCTCTTGAGTTGTAGTCAAGGTGTGCTAAACCCTCTACACACAACTCCAAGTTCAGTAGAACTTATTGTATTCTAGCTTGAATTTATATGTACCTTTGGTACCTTGTGGCTTTCACTTTAGAAATTCAATTTGTTATCTGGTAAAACAATGGCAAGCTTGAATCCCACCACTGCCACCAATGTGAGAAGTTGGCCTGGCATATGCTGTTCCTAGTTATAGGGACACCTTGCACCAGTCCAATTCGACTCCTATTGATGGTAGGTTTAAGACAACCTTTAAAGAAAGCTATCCTAGTGGTAGCTGTGGAGAGCAGCCTTCAGGCTAAGTCTTGAAGGAGTGTTAAGCTTATTGTTTTACCATAATAACCTCTTGAATAACCAAATGAAAGAGTAGCCCACACAGGTATATATATAAAATATATGTATTTATTCTAGACAGAATCCCCCAGTCACTTTATGTGGCTAGTGGCAAAGTTACAATTCAAACAAGCATTTCTAAACACAATAAATAGCACAGAAATCAATGGGCCCCAGGGGGGGACCAAACCCTATACTAAAATAGTGGTATAAGAACCACGACAATTCTACAGGCAATGCCTAGGGCATTCAGGATCGCTGGCCCCTTAAGAATCCACCCACAGTTAAGAGGAAGGGGACCCACGGGAGGCGTGTGCAATGCGAGAAGTTGCTGTCGGGATCGCAATGTTAGCCTATGGAGAATGTCGCGGTTGGATAATTAAGGTTTAAGGACACTTCTAACAACAGTACAAAGTTAAGGCTTGAGACTTAAGGCTTTGGAGAGCCCACCACCACGGAAGTACCACTGTTACCTGCCCCAGGGAAGCCGGGTGCATAGGTCGATTCTGGTGTCGGGTCGCGGGCTGATTTTCTATGGAAAAGGAGTCCAAACTGCTGCTAGCTGGAAGTGTCGCTGAAGTCGTGAAGATTAAAGTTGAAGAAAAGACAAAGATGAACCTGAAAGCAGAGGGGACAGAGTCTGGGTCACAGCACAGTGACCAGGGAGCTCACAGGAAGGAGCTCGTGGATGTCGGGTGCTTCAGGTGTGGAAGGTTAGCTGGGCTCTGCAGTCACGGGCTCCGGGAGGCTTCAAGGAAGGCCAGCTTCTGGAGGGCGACTGTCCCACGTCGGCTGAGGGTCGCTGCGGTGTTAGTGTCCCGATTGGATCCACTAAGCATTGGCAACCGCAACCCACGCAAGATGAACAAAGCAGCTGCTGGTGCAGACCCCCGTGGTCTGAGGGTGCTCTCCTTTGCAGGGAGCGTAGAGCAGGCCTGGAGCAACCAGGGGAACTCTTAGAAAAGAAGATTGTCCTCCGTCAGGGCCCACAAGTCGAGGGACAAGGGACCGCGGAAGGCAGCAAAATGGAGTGCGTAAAAGGGCTCCCACGGGCCACCGGAGCGGGCCAGGGAGCTGAGGGTCGGCACAAATGCTGCTTGAAGGTTGGCTCAAGAATGGGCCAAAGCACAACTTCCCCACTGGTCGGGGTCGTGTGCTGGACAAGAGGTGGCCGGTGTCTCGGGGTATGCGGGGATCTCGACACCCACGTGGTCCAGGGTGCTCAGACTTGCTGGGCACGCTCACAGGACGCTGGGATGCACTGGAGACCCACCTCGAGGTTGCTGGAAGGCGTCGAAGGTCGTGAGAGCAACGAAGTTCCAACCGGGTATCTTGTAGTCTTTTAGGTGCCTGCCAAGCAGGGGGATAACTCCTTTATCCCAAGGGAGATTTCTTCAGTCAGCTGGGCAGCAGCTCGTCGAAGATCAGTTCTGTGAAGTCCTGTACGAATCTAAGGCTCTAGGGCAAAGTTATTCCCATATATCCCCAAGATTAGGGGATGGTCCAAAATAGAGCCTACCAATCAGAGTAGAGGCGGGAAAGGGGGGCTACACCCACTCCCCTTTGTGTGTTTCCCGCCTGGGCGAGGGGCAGGATGCCCCTGAACCGGTTCCAGGCGGTGTATGCAGAATTGGGGCTCTGCAGCTGCCTACGTGCAACTCTGAATGGACTTTTGGTGCACCCACCCTGTTCCAATCCACATATCCTGTCTGGGGAGGTGCTGGCACCTCCCTGCCACAGGAGCCCTATTGTCCAGATGGCGAGGCTGGGGTTTTCCCCAGCAACAGCCAGCCAGAGTCGTGTAGGTGGCGAACAGTAGCCATTTTGTGGTACATGTGCACTTTTAAATTGGTTTCCAAATTCTACCGCTTTTCCCATATCACCCTCCTAGCAAGGGGGAATCGTGCCCCCATGCCCATGGCTGGACTGGGGGTATGATTCCTTCATGTTTGACACCAAACACGATATGGTTCGGTGTAGCCATTCCAAAGTTACAGCGATGACGCAATAACTTATAATGCGGTTAAGAGTATATGGTATGGCTACACTACAAACAACCCAGTAACGATTTTACGAAGGTTGCAGAGAGGTCCTACTCACGTAGGGGTCCCCCCTCACACATACCTCAGCACCCAGCCCTGTAGGATTACCAGGGCCTGCCATAGGGGTGACCTATGAGAGTATATGTGTTGTATGGTATGGGACATAGGGTACCTACATCCCTGTAAGGGGTGCTAGCACCACCTTACCCAGGCTACAGTAGTGGCCTGGTGGTGTCAGTTTGGGTGGCTGTCCCAGGGTGGCACAATAAGTGCTGCAGCCCTGGTAGGCCTACTGGGGGCCCCATGCCCTGGGTACCTAGGGTACCATCTACAAGGGACTGGTAGGGCATGTCCAGCATCCAATTATGTTTGTACCTAGAGTACTCACAACAGTTTTAGGGAGAAAGCAGATAGGCTGGGGTCCTGGATAGCAGGATCCCAGCCAGACTAGTCAAAAACCACTTAAATACCAGGCAAAAAGTTGGGGGCAACCATTAGTCAGATTCCACTCTCCTACAGTTACACTTTGAAATTGTCCTGGGTGCGGAGGGGAGGGTGGTCCCGATCAACTCCTGGTACCTGCGTAATCCCACTATTCGTGCAGGTCTGATTAAATCTCTTGAGCACTACTTTAAAGACAATGTGGGCTCGGTGTCATCTGCTGTTTCCCTGTGGGAGGCTTTCAAAACGGTACTCCGAGGAGAGGCCCTATCCCTCATCTCTAACTCCAAGAGGAGCGAGCGGGAGCAGGTGGTTCGTATTGAGTCTGAGATCTCTGAGCTGGAGGGTGAATTGGATGGTGGTGTTACGGAAGACAAATTGCATGTTCTTGGCCTCAAACAAGCGGGTTACAAGGCTCTGGTCACTGAAGCTGCCAAGAGTATGAGTAGGGAGCAACAGGGGCGTCTGTATGATATGGGTGACAAGGCTGGGAAGCTAATCGCGTGGCTGGACAAAAAGGAGAGAGCGAGTCGTGTGGTGCCACAGGTTCAGAGGGTGGATGGTGTGTGTGTTACTGATCCCGTAGAAATTGTCGACTGTTTCGCGGAGCATTTCCGCGGGGTGTACTCTCCGGTCTCCGATCGCTCGGAGGAGGATTCCCGCGTCATGCTCAGAGACATTGTGTTGCCGTCCCTTTCGGACGATGATAAATTGTTGATGGATGCGCCCCCGACGTCTGAGGAGATCGCCCTAGCCATACGTTCAGTTGCCTCCGGCAAGGCCATGGGTCCTAATGGCCTCCCCATCGAATTGTATAAGCTGCGTCCGGACACGTTAGCGCCTCATCTTCGCGACATGTTTATCGCGGCCCGTGCAGCGGGTTTCCTCCCGCTGGACCAACTTCTTGCCACCATCGTGGTTATTCATAAAGAGGGGAAGCCGCGGGATCAGGTCACGTCCTACAGGCCCATATCGCTTCTGAATGCGGAACCCAAAATCCTCGCCAAGGTGTTGGCTACTCGATTGGCTAGTGCGGTCTGTGATCTGATACATCAGGATCAGTCCGGCTTCATCCCCCATCGTAATACTGCACTTAATCTGCGGCGTTTGCATGGGGTGCTCGCGAGGGTTCCCTTTATACGTGAGCCGGCCATTTTGGCGTCCTTGGACGCAACTATGGCTTTTGGTACGCTGGAGTGGCCGTATATTTGGGCAGCGCTGGAAAAGTTTGGGTTTGGCCCGGGATTCATTGGTTGGGTGAAATTGCTGTATTGTAGACCGTTGGCTCAGGTAGTGGTAAACGGTAGAGTGTCGGCTCCCTTTGAATTGGGCAGGGGCACGCGTCAGGGTTGTCTGCTATCCCCTCTCCTCTTTGCACTCTCCTTAGAGCCCCTGGCGGAATGGTTGCGATGGCACCCTTCGATTCGTGGACTCCGATGGACTCCGGAATATGAGGATCGTGTCTCTCTATGCGGACGATATTCTTTTGTACCTTGCCTCCCCCCGTGAATCGCTGATTGTGTTGGTGGATATACTACGCTCCTTCGGCTGTAACTTTGGTTTGGTCATCAACTGGGCTAAGTCCTGCGTATATGTCCTCTCTGGGGAGGCCCCCATCCTTCCGCGGGGTTGCCCTATTCAGGTTGCCCAGCAGGGCTTTAAGTATTTGGGTATTTTTGTCACTCTGGATCCAGTGGCCCGGTATACGCAGAATCTACTCCCCCCTCTCCAGCGTTTGAAGACGGATGTGACGCGTTGGCGGCGGTTGCCGCTTTCGCCGCTTGGCCGGGCGGCGCTGTTTAAAATGATGTCGCTACCGCGGTTTTTATATGCCTTACAAAACACGATGGATGTCGTGCCTGCTAGTTTTTTTCGGGAGGTTGAGGGTCTCCAGCGCCGATTGTTTTGGGATGGGAGGCCGCGGATTGCTCTCGCCAAGCTAACGCTCCTGTGGTATGACGGGGGGGTCGCTCTCCCTGACATCAAACGTTATTATTGGGCCTCCCAGCTGGCAGCGATAAACCACGGGCTCTATGGGCCGGCCCTTAACCCGGCCTTTGAGATGGACAAACTGTTATTGCCGGGCGGCGACTACAATCGTGCGCTCTATTCCAGGTCGATTGACGCGCGCTTGACAGGCCCGACACGGGTTGCGATACGGGTGTGGCATGCGGCAAGCACGGCGATGGGGTGGAGGGATCGGTTGACCTGGGCGACGCCATTATATGCCTCCGAGCGGTTGGGTTGATTGTGGTCGACGAAGGGCTTTGAGAAGTGGGACATGATCGGCATCAGCAGAGTAGGTGATCTCTGGACGAAAGAGGGATTTAAAACGTTTGATGTGCTGAAAGCTGAGTACCAGTTACTCGATAGGGAGTACTTCCGATATGTACAGGTTCGGCACGCGTTACGTTCTGTATTCCCGGAGGTCGCGTCTATCCCGGTGTGTTCCCCATTGGAAGATAGAGTGCTAGACGGGTACGTGCCGGATAGCACTATCTCACTGATCTACAAGAAGCTAACGATCGATCGGGGTTGTTAACCGCCCTTCGTGATGCATGGGTTGCTGATGGACTGGAGCTGGATGACGAGGATTGGGTGTCGGCGGTGGCCTCCCCGAAAGAGGTGGCCATACCGGCCCACCTTCGTTTCGTCCAGCTTAAGATACTTCATAGAGTGTACGTCACGGGACCTGGCCTGATGCGTATGGGTTATGCGGTGGATGGGATGTGTAAGCGTGGGTGTGGTATGACAGGGACTTTCCTCCATGTTCTGTGGGAATGTCCGGAGGTGACTCAGTTCTGGCGTGGTGTGCATGCTGTATTGCAAGCATTCACGCATGTTGCGTTGTTCCCAGAGGCGAGGAGGTGTCTGTTGAATGTATGGGAGCCGACTGATTACACGGTGGCGCAAATGTGGTGGGCGACATTGGGATATATGGTGGCCAAGCGTGACATTGCACGTTTGTGGGGCTCCCAGAGGCCGCCCACGGTTTCGGCCTGGAAGGAAAATATGGACTGGTGCATGTTTCGAGAGAAGACGGTGTATGTGGCGAGAGGCAAGCCTGGGAAATGGAAAACGGTGTGGGGTCCCTGGAACTCCTATCGCGGAGGAATTTGCACCCCGCCCCTCGTGTGGGATTTGGATGAGGCCTTGTCTCCTTAGTCTGCGCATTCCTGTGATCCTGTTCTACTGTGATAATCTTGTCTCTACCACCTGCCCTCCTCCCCCCTTCTTTTACTGTACTTCTATGGGTTCCTCCCTGCTGTGGGGAGCACATTTTGCTACTTAGATTTTCGCTGCCTTGTGGGTTTGTTTGTTGATTGTTTTTCTTTATCATCTTAAAATGAAACCGCTATCTGTGATGTCGCGACCTCTCAAAGCCGCCAGCGACACTACTCTGAAACCTGGTCATTTATTGTCGGCAGCTTTTTGCCTATATTTGTGTGGTTATGATTATGTTGTTTGTTGGCGGCCGGCCTGGAGGTTGTAGGCCCGTGTCTGTATATCTTTGAAATTTGTAATAAAGGTTTCAAAAAAAAAAAAAAAAAAAGCCTTTCCTAATGCAAACTGCCCACGCTAATTACCATCAACTTCAAGTTGATGGTAACCATGTGTGAATTTTGAAAAATGCACATAAATGCATTTTTCAAAGGTACATGTTGCGCATACACAAGCCCCTAGGGCATGTGTGCGCTTTACGTGTGCACAATTACAATTTTGGGGCTGCTTCAGGGGGGCCTTAGGCCCTATGGCACCCTTGGCTTTGCATTTGCCAATTTGTGATTACCAATTAGGTAATCGCAAATTAGCGAATGCTAAACCATTCGCACCTATGGGCCAAACAAATTGAGTCATATTACCTAAGAGCGATTCGCTATTTACCGAAACACTATTAGGTAATATTAAGGAATCGCAAGATCTTTGGCGATTCCTACATACATAGCATTTTGCGATTCTCAAACAGCTTTTCAGTAAAAAATTGCTATTTAAGAATCGCAAAAGACTCTTTTGATACATCTGGCCCTATGTTCCCTCTGCTGGGGAGAAAAGTTATTTACTTTGCCCAGTGCCAGGAAATCCAGGGTGACAAAAGGCCTGGAATCTGATTCTGAGTTGAGCCAGAGAAATAGGACAATTCTGGGCAACCATAAAGGTGTCCGTGTAGGTTCTTAGGAGCTGGATGTTCAAACTTGGTGTGCATTTTCCAGATTGATACCTCACTGGATTGTGTAGGCCAAAATGCAAATTTAAGACAGATTTCCCCCTTGTGTAAAAATACAGAGGCACTGCAGATAATTCAGTAACCGTATTGATCTATCTATGACTGTATACTGATCTTATAAGGCCTAACCCAGCTCAATATCAATCCCTGCAAAGTCCCTTCTGAGTTAGACTACCTCTGCGCAATTGCCAGGCTGCACACGGTGGTCATCTCAAATGCACAAATGGCAAATGTGTAGATATGTTTACATGTAACCAGCCCAGTGCCCCTTACCCTAGCTGATTCACAGTGGCCTCATCTCAAAAGGTGGACAGTGATGGTAAAAATGTGCAGTCCATTTACCATGTGATTACCGTGAATGAAATACAAGTCATGCGCAATGTTCCCTCTAATTTGTGTTCCTCTATGTGAGGCAGTGTAAGGTCTCTGTGTGCTGCAACCAAAGCAATTTGCGCCGGGAACCAGACCGCGTGTGTGCGCTGCAATTAACATGAATGCTCCAGCCCTGCCAAGTAGCACGCATTAGGTGTGGTCCGCAACACCGCACTAAAATGCTTTAATCACGCATTTTTAGCACCTTGACAATGCCTGTGTAATAGGAGTCAGTGATCGTGAGTGTCGGGCTGAATTTACAGCAGTGCGGCAAGTGTTGGGCATATGGTGCTGTAGGTGGGGCACTGGAGAGTGGAACAAGGGGCTTACTGCTTGCGTCATTGTTTCAAGTAAGCATTTTACGTGCTGTCCGATTACTCAGCTCTGATGTTGTGAGGCCGAGCGTAGGAAGTGCTGTACTGCGCATGTCTGTCTTGTAGAGGGTTCCTGGTGAACGCTGCATGCACTCACAGGTAAAAGCATGTGACTTGTGCACAAGCCCCTGGTAGCCCTGTCTGGCGTCAGGCACTCACAGGTGTGCGTTTGCGCATGCGCCCCACTAATCCCAGGTCTAACGCGAGAAGAGGGGAGGGCGCGGCTTGCGCCTACAGGCCGTGCACCCACAGCAGCTCAGGTCTGAACAGGTAACGTCTAAAAGCAGGCTTCCACCTGTGAGGGGCCAATGTAAGCGCTCCTGCATGGATTGTTAAAATGCATACACAGGAACGATGAGGGGAATGCAGGTTTGTAAAAAAAGGTTCTACTTTAAATACACCAATATGTGCATCCACAGGAATGCTGAGGGGATATGCAGATTTATAAAGCGTTGTACTTTAAATACAACAATATGTGCATGCAGAGGAACGTCTGAATGTTGGGGTTTGTCTATGCACAGTATAATGCCATAGCAGACCGGGGAAGGGAATACACGGCAGAACTGAAGCATTGCACGTGCGCAGCTTGTTTGTTGCTGTGTGTCTTCTTTATGCTGAAGGCCCAGAGCTGCCCTGCTCAGCGATGCTGCATGTGACTCCTCACTATGGCCAAGGCCATTAGCAATACCGGAGTGTGGCAGTGCGACAATAGGAATTTATAGGATTAAAGCAGAGAAGCTGAGGATGAGGCCTGATGTCTCATGCTCCAACCCACAGATCCCAGAAAAGGAGCTTTCAGCCTGCCACTCCACTGCACTTGTGTGGTGTCTGTGTCTGTCAGTCTCAGTGCTGTGCGTTCTCCCCACCCCCTTTTGGCCAGGCATTCTTCGATGCCTTGTCTCACCACTGTGTATAGTCACAGGTGACGCCGAAATCTGCACGAGGAGGTGTGCAGGGGCCCCAATGTAAAGAGTAAAATAACACCCACAGCTGGCGCTGAGCCCTTCCCAGCCCTGCGTGCTGGTGTCACTGCACCTCTGGTACCGCCAATCCCGACATAAATAGAGTAAATGTTCCCATTTCCAGGACACCTATGCACCTCCTGCACTTTGAGGAGCTATCGTTCTCTGGCAGATAAGACCAGCCTCTCTCTGATACTTCCCTGTCCAGAGCTGACAGGGTCTCCGAGTTATCAGAGTTGTTCTTCTCTGGTGAAGGAAGGGGCTGCACAGGACAAGCAGGGCACGCACTGCACAAAGATCCATCACAGGACCTGGGCGGGATCTGTGTGGATCCTCTCCACCTCCCCCCCCACCCCCCTCCCAAGAAGCTGTTAATACCACCTTTATTAAAGAAACTCCTTTGTAGTTTTCAGGTAGGCTCCCTTTGCCTTTCATTTGGAAATACTTTTAAAGACTAAAACAGCAAGAAGGTTTTGCGGTTTTCGATGTTAGAAGATGGCAAGAATTAATGACAAGTGCTCAGTTAAAGGTTATTTTGCCATTGGTTGGTCCGCCTGATGTTTTCATCTCTATGTGTGCCTGAAGGTGGACTTTTCAGATTCAGCTAACTCTGCAGCTGATCTTCAGGGTGCACTCAGCACTTCTGAGCCTTTCTACTAGAGGCAGAAATGCAAATCGATTGTTTAATAAATTAGAATAGGATGCTTGAGTAAATCTGTTGTCATGTTTACTGGGGGTATGACTTCTGCATCAAAGTTTACCTGAACAAGGTACACACCTCTTCGGCTTCCAAGTTCCATCCCTGACTAACTCATACACTTCAGGGTTTTCTTTGCAGCCTGAGACTTGTACTCCAAACTTTAGAACACTATAGCCAAGGCTAACAGTCTCAAAAGACAAAGAACATTTGTGGCTTGGATTTGCTGCTCAGGCATAAAACAAGACTTGTAGCTCCAAATAGACTATACATTAACAGTGCATGATTAAAAAAAGAGTAGGCTTAATTTAGACAAATAAATCAGTGATTTATTATAGTGAGAATGGGTCCGTTGAAAAGCGTTGACTTGGTGAAACACAGGTCACTAACATCAATTATCTGAAGAGTGTATGAATTCCACAAAAGCCATGTCACCCTTCTGGCCTTTCTGTGAATTTAAGGTAATTGATTTTAGTAAGAGCAATAACAACTCCTGAAATGTCACAAGTGTGCTATGTGCAGAAGGTACTAAACACAGTACTGCTGGAAACAACATGAATTGGGCTGGCTGCTATTTCGGCTGCATACATTTTCTTTTATAATTACACATGATAAAGTGGCACTCAAAGTGTCACACATCAGGATGCACCTGTCACTCGTAGGCACGCTGGAAAACCGAAATGTCACACATACGCATAACGAAAACTTGGCAGCTGTGGATTTGCTGCATTCCATTTCCAAATAGTACGTAGCCGCAGGGCAGATTGTGAGCCTTTGAGATAGTATTCATGTTAATTGCACCGCCCGTGTGCACTGCAATTAACATTAATACTATATCAAAGGCCCACAATTGCCCCCGCAACTACGCACTATTAGTAAAAGGAATGACACACATCTAAAGCAGGACGTGTGCTTTCAGACTCTGAAAGCACACGTGGTGTTGGAGACTCAGTATTTCTTTTATTAATAGTGCACAGCTGAGGGGCTGGTTGTGGACCTTTGAAATACTATTCATGTTAATTGCAGCGCCTGTGTGCGCTGCAATTAACATGAATACTATATCAAAGGCCCACAATCAGCCCTGCAGCTGTGCACTATTAATAAAAGAAATGCTGAGTCTCAAACAGGAGGTGTGCTTTCAGAGCCTGAAGCACACGTCCTGCTTTAGATTTGTGTCATTCCTTTTCCTAATAGTGCGTAGCTGCGGGGCCAATTGTGGGCCTTTGATATAGTATTCATGTTAAGTGCAGCACACATGGGCGCTGCAATTAACATGAATACTATTTCAAAGGCCCACAACCAGCCCCACAGCTGTGCACTATTGTAGGAAGGTGGAATCTGACTGCATGGTTGCCCCCACTTTTTCTTGGTGTTTGAATGGTTTTTGACTAGTCTGGCTGGGATCCTGCTATCCAGGACCCCGGCCTATCTGATTACTCCCTTAAAAGACTGGTGTGCATATTAGATACACTAGTGATTGGATACTGTGGTACCTTTTGAGCCCCTAGTATATGGTACCTTAGGTACCTAGGGCATAGGTACTTCACAGGCCTACCAGGGGCTGAAGCATGTATTATGCCACCCCTGGGAAGCAAACTCAATCTGACACCACAGGCCTGCTACTGCAGCCTGGGTGAGGTAGTGTTAGCACTCTTCACTGAGGTATAGGTTCCTATGTCTCACCATACACACACATATAAACCTATCAGCCACCCCTATGGCAGGCCCTATCAATCCTGAGGGCAGGGTGCTTGGTTTACTATGTGAGGGGGTGCCTCTGCATGAGCAGGACCCCTCTACAGCTGGCAGAGTATATTCTCTGTGGCTGTCTGTGGATGCGGTTAAACCATATACTCTTAAGTGCATTATAACCCAACGGTAAATGCTAACTTTGGAAGGACTGCATCAAAACATGTCGTGTTTGGTGTCAAACAACTTGGAATCATACCCGTGGGGGTATGATCCCACCCTTCTAGAGGGGACGACATGTACCAACTGTACTAAAATGACAGAAATCTGAAAGAGCCCTGGCATCACAACATGGATACCACCAGCACAGACACTGGGCTGCCCTCCTGCTGCTGACAAACTCGCAGTGGAGGAAGCCCAACAATAGGAATCCTGTCACAGGGAGGTGTCACCACCTTCCAGACAGGATTTAGTGTATTGGAGCTGGGTGGGTGCACTTCTAGAGTGCTTTGAAGTCCTGCACTGGGGGAGAAGTAGGCTTCTCTGTGCATATGCCAGCTCAAACCGGTTCAGGGGCTACCTGTCACTGCTCTGGCGCGAAACTGGACAAAGGGAAGTGGGTGTAACCATCCCCTACCCTGACCCTCCCAGTGGAGTGGTCATAGAGCTAGTCCCTCCCCTATCTTCAGTATAAGATAGCAAGCATTGCCATTGCAAAGCAGATAACCCTGGACGATGCTCTACAAAGAAGAATCCTGGCCCTTCGACGTTCCACTACCTTTGAAAGACAGAAGAATCTCCCTTGGAGTCAAGGAGTGACTCCCCTGCTTGGCAGGCACCAAAAACCTTAATCAATGGTCGCAAACTTTCCCGCTCCCGCCAGAGTTCGAAGTCCCTGCAGCCCCAGAAGTGGATTTCCTGACTTCTCGACAGCCATTATGAGTCCCCAGCAAAGCTGTGGCGTGTGGCCCCACGAGTGACGAACAGCAATACCCAGGTACCGTGCACTATTGTCAAGTGCAACCCCTTCACGATGTTCTACGAACTTGTGCATTGGACCATTTGTGGCCCAAGCCTCCAGCAGGTTTTGCAGCGAAAATCAGAGGCCTACCCCGTCCCGAGTGACCGTGGGCTCCTGTAAAGCATTTCCTCAAGAGGCGTCTTTGCGATCACTTGCCCGTTGGCTTGTGGGGCCCCCGAAGACTTTCTTATCGATTCAAAGGACTCCCCTGGTTGCTCCAGGCCTGCCCTCACTCACCCTCACTGGGTGAGTCCCTCAGACCTTGCTGGTCTGCAACGCTGACAATCTTCACTTTCCACAAGACTTGCAGTTGCCAAGGCTTGTTGGCTCCAATCCAGTTGCCGACAACGCAGTCAGCTGCAGACTTTGTGGGACACTCCAAATCCAGCTGCTGGTCATCGTCTATCTCCTGGACCTCATGAGCGAAGAGTCAAAACACCATCGATGACCTGAAATCCCCCGACATCTGTGGTCAGCCATCTTCCTGGCCACCGGTCACTGGCAAGTGACTTTGAACACTGTCCCTTCAATTTTCAGGTCATCTCCATCTTGAATCCACCCTTGGATTCCACCGGACATTTCTTCAGTCGACAGCAAGTCTTCTTTGGTCTCCATAGAAAACAGCGACGGAACCCGACACCAAAAGACACCTATGCACCCGGCTTCCCTGGGTGAGGTAACTCGTGCACTCCGGTGCCCTAGTGTGTGTTGGCCCTTGAAATACTTACCTTGTAAGTGGCTTGCTTGTAGACTTCCTCGAAGTACCCTTAAACTTTAAAAATCAAACCGCGACTTGCTCCATTGTAATCAATAGGGAACCCGCGGCTGTGTTCACAAACTGCACGCGTCTCCCGTGGGCCTGTTACTTACCTGTTTTCACTGCAGCAGTGAAGCCCCAGCGATTCCCCAGGCCCTAGGCCATGTCATTTTGCAAGTCGACCTTCTTAACCCATTTTTTAGTATATGGTCTGGTACGCCCCTGTGGCTCCAGCCATATTTGTGCTTAACTTATTGTGAAACGTTGATATTTGAATGTGTTCCTGGCTTATAATCTCCTAAAGAGATTAGTAGTGTGTCTATTAATAAATACATATATATTTAATATATATACCTGTGTGGTGTCCTTTCATTTGGTAATTCGAGAGATAAGGTAAAACGAGCTGCTTTACATTCCTCTGCGACTTAGCCTGAAGGCTGCTCTCCACAGCTACCACTAGGATAGCTTTCTTTAAAAGGTTGTCTTAAACCTAGCTACCATAAGAGTCGAATTGGACTGGTGCAAGGTGACCACTATAACTAGTGACCAGCATATGCCAGGCCAACTTCTCACAACTATTAATAAAAGAAATGCAGAGTCTCCAATACAACGTGTGCTTTCAGAGTCTGAAAGCACATGTCCTGCTTTAGATTTGTGTCATTCCTTTTACTAATAGTGCGTAGTTGCGGGCCGATTATGGGCCTTTGAGATAGTATTCAAGTTAATTACAGCGCCCATGTGCGCTGCAATTAACATGAATACTATTTCAAAGGCCCAAAATCAGCCCCGCAGCTGTGCACTATTAATAAAAGAAAAGATATCAGGGACCACGAGAGATTGGCCTCTTCGGCCATGTCCAGAACTTTTGTAAGGGGGCCGATGGTGTCCAGCAGTTTGTCCTGGCATGCCCGTCAGGACCTGTCAATAACCTTTTTGGGTCCTTTATATACTTTTGGAGAAACGTGGCCAAAACGTGCATCAATTTCCGGCATGAGGGGCTCCTTCCCTCCAACGAGGGGCGCGGACACTCTGCCTGGAGGCAGTTGCGTGATTCTTTCTCCGCGGAGGCCCATTCGGAGGACCGAGGGTGTCCAATCTCGTCAGGGTTGAGCACTGTGACAGTATAAAAACAGAGGTTCTGCCACGGAGAGATAATAGCTTTTAATCAGTGGGATATATCCACATTAATAAAGGACTATTGATTGACACCCTTTAAAACAAACATTTAGAAAAGACCACAACACTGTTTGTTTGATAACAGTTAGAGATGACCGATATATTTAAAGTCATATATTGTCTGTGCTTAGTACATCGGAACATTCAAACCAAATACAGACTATGGACAATGTTTTGTAACGTGTATATATACATGTGTAGTAATGTGCCTCAAAATGATACAAGTGCTATGAGAATAGACAATAAAAGACAATAAACATATATCCACATAAGTTTGTTTTAGTGTCTAAATATAGTTGATGCCCTTAGAGAAGACGTGTTTTTCATACTGTCTTATATAAGTCTACTTGGGTATGATACGCTTTTTGTTCTTATCATGTTGACGTTTCGACCCCCCACAAAACGGGTGTAAGAGGGCAGCATCACAATGGGGTCTTCATCAGGACTAGGAACACATCGGTGCACAGCCTGTGAGGCTAACTTCTCGGAATTAGGGGAAGTCGCAAGTGATCCCTTCTCATAGATTCAATCCTTAGAAAACGGTTGAAAACTCAATTCCGCTCTGATCTTGTAAATCGGCCAGGTAATGTGCTTCCTCTTTAATGGAGTAACTAAATGGACCTTCTGGATACAGGAGCACAAAGTGCTTTTCCAGTACCTCCGGAAGCTGAACAATCAGTGTTGCTTGGTTTGAAAAAAACACGTCTCATGAACTGTGGGCAGCATAGGAGGGAAGCCATGGTCTAGTAGGGCCAGGGTCTTCGCCCAATCTCTATCGGGTTGGGTTGGTGTCGGAGGGTCTGTGGCTGGACCCGCAATGTCCTTCGTAGGGAGGGAAGGAGGGTTGCTAGCCAGGAAAGCCTGTTTAAGCCAATTAAAGGCCTCCAGGTCCACCCTGGCCTCGAGGAGACGCTTCGCCTGCATTGGTTCCTGGCCAGTAGGGGAAGGGGCCCCCAGGGAGTCAAGGGGTCAGGAGGGAGCCTGTCATTTTAGCACAGGCCAGGGCCTTCTCAGTGGCCCATAGCCTCTGAAACCGCCCTATAAATGGATGCATCTACCGCATCATAGAAGTTATAATCCCATGGGAGGGCTGCCAGGTGGTCATCTACCCCGTGGGTTTCCTCTTCAAATCCCATGACAGGGACACAATTAACTGTGAGATGTTTACAGGACACCACCAAGAATTGGGACGACCTGGGTAGGGCCAATTAGAAGGTGGCTCACAGGCCAGTAGAAGGTTTTGGGTGGAGGCCACAAAATCTGTTGTGGGCAAACGCTCACCTTCAGGTGGGTCCAAGCCCGGGACACGTTGCCCTGGTGCAATTTACAGTAGGGGCCGTCCAGGAAGCATGTCCCCAATATGTTTCAGAGGCCTACAATAAGTAATAAACACTCCTGTTCAGCAGTAAGAAAATACCAACCCTGCACTGCAGGGTGTCAAATATGCAACGTGACACGACTGGCCACAATTAAGCTACTGACAATGTGGTCCGATCGTTAGTACAGACCCCGGCTGGGGCGTCTCTCCTCAGACAGCAAGGCTCCTGTGGGACCGTTAGCGCACAGCTTCTCCCCTTCTGTGTGGAATTTAAAGCTCACGCACTGTGGCGCCGCAGCACACGCTGGCAATGGGAGGAACCCACCACAGAAGCCGCATCTACAATGCCCGCTGAGTGTTCTTGCGGCAGGGGGGTCAAATAAGAGAGAGACCGCAACACGGAAGCGCAGTATGACAGGCAAACAAAGCAAAATCATAACGCACAAGCAGCGCGAATACAAACATTAAGCCAAAATAAGCACAATCACCATTAGTGTCATAAGGAGTAAGAGAAAGGAAAGAACACTACTCTTGGCTGCGTAGCAGTGAAGAAAGAGGTTGAAGGGACAATGAAGAGGGACTATACTGGACATGGTAGTTCCTCATTAGTCACCGCGGAATTGTTACCCCATTGGCTGTTTTGTGCTACTATATTCCCTAAGCTTCATGGGAATTGTAGTTTGTGTTTAAAGTTTATTAAATGGCTGCTATGAAAAATAAAGTGAAGAAAGAAGGTATAATCCTCGCCACCGGTACTGATATAGAATTTAATGTGAAATTGGGTAATTTGAGAGGAGATTTTCAAGAACACAACAGATAATTAGTGATTCTAATACGCTAAATGCTAGTGCGGTTGGTGTTAGTAACGCACCTGATGATGCTTCAGGGACTTCTGGGCCATTAGGAGGTGCAGTCAGTAAAAGAAAGACAATTGCTACCTCGACTCACAACTCCTTTGTATCTTCTGACTGGTATTATAGAAAGAGATTCACCTCGTACTGAGCCTCACTCTTCACCCTGAGGAAATTCGATTTTCGATCGTGATCGTATCGACCCGCTATTTTGTGCTCCGCCGCCATTTTGTGTTGCCCTCACTCAGGCAGCACGGCAAACGAAGTCTTTTCTGTTTTTCCTGCAGTATCGTGTCGAAATAAGCCTTCTGCCTCTATTTACAAAGCTGGTGTTAGGACTGGCCGAGTACACTAATCCCCGTCTGGTTTTCCTAATCCCTGTCTCAACTATCTGTTGGTTCACACTATTCTTTTCTGACTTTATCTTATCGTCTGGCCTTCGCAGTCCTCTGCTCGTATTCTCTCGTTTTACAACTGTCCTCCAAAACATACAAACATGACTCGCCACCTGCAAGTCAGTTACACTCGTTGATTAATTAACTTGTGGGGAGGGGTGTCAAACACAGTTGGAGGAGAGGCTTCTTCGGGTTACTCGATACTTCTGTTTTCCAACTTTTCCTATTGGTTCTGTTCTGTTTTCCGACTTCTCTTATTGGCTCCTTTTATATGTTTTAGGTGTGTTCTTGGTTAATGTATGTCACCTATGTACTATACAAGATTGTGCGCCCCGGAGTGAAGTGGCAGTCTCCTGAGAACCTACCTCATGTACTTCTGGGATAACTGTACTAGCTGCAGCTAATAAATCCGATCTTTTACGCCTAACAGAGTGTCCCGTGTCTCTGTGCAGCTAAGCAGGAGAACCCTGGAGATTTTAGGCGTACCCTGCGCCGCCAGGCCCATAAGGTTCTGGTTCTTCAACTGGCACCCAACGTGGGGCGGCTTCAGTGGTAGTGGTTCTGCCTGAAGGTCGTGAGAAACCCCGCAAGGAAATTCTGGAGAAATCGCGAACCACGTCAAGCGACACCTGTATGTCGAAGTGGTCCAAAGGTCTTTTGCAGCGTGGCTACTCCTTCCTGACGGTTACTGACGACTGCTGCCCTGACTGCCGCCCTGCCTTGGCCCTTCTTTTGGTGATGTATGGTAAGGCGAGACGATAGACGGGCCTCTGTTGGCGTAAGAAGACGTCCTTAGTTAAGTATTTTGGTGGGTCGCGCCCACAATTTTGGTTCTTTGTTCCTTTGGTCCTTAGATTCGACTATTGCAATAGCCGAAGCCTAGGGGTAAGTGCATTTGTGCTGTGTAACGAGTTTACCCCCTTGAAGTTTGTGAACAGTCCGGTGAAATCACGGGATGCCTGGTCTGACTAAGTTTGGAAAACTTTGTTGCTTTGGTTGTAATAGGGATTCCCGGCTTGAGGACTCTTGTCCGATTCCTTCGGTTGGAACTCCCACTTATGAGCTCTATTCAAAACATGGTGTTGGCCCAATTGCCTTTAACGAGACATGGACCCGATACACGAAGAAAGATGGTGTTTTAAATGGCCAGAAAATGGTAGTTTCAAGCCTGATGTGCTAGATAATTTGGAAGCAACGTTATTTAACCCCTTCCCTGCTTATGACGGAACCACTCCGTCATGAGCCACGGGTGCCGTGTGCTCATGACGGAGTGGTTCCTTCATGCCGCAACCGTTGGCGGCCGCTCCGCCCACGCGGCGCTAATTCCCCGCCTGTGCGGGCGATTAGCGCAGTGGGCGGAGTCGTGACGGAACCACTCCGTCATGAGCATAGCTCAACCGTGGCTCATGACGGAGTGGCTCCGTCACATGAGCACAGCGCCAGCGCGCTGCCCCCAAACCCCCCCCCCAGCGCTGCGGCGGAATATCTGCCGCAGCCAAGGGGTTAAAAGAAAAGTCCGACCGGCAATGTTTGACTCTTTCCGCCTTTGGCGTAAGGAAGCCAAACAGAGAGAAATTAAACAAGCAAAACGAGATAGGAAAGCACAGGGTATGACGATTATACAGGCGGATCTCTGACAAAATTTCGAAGGTCAGAAATTCGACCTACAAAAATAACGCAACACAAATATCGATGTCAAGAATATCGACATCCTATCTACAACATGGTAAGTGCAAAAATATCGAAAATAAAATATAGATGTCAAAAATATCGTTTTTAAAAATATCGGGTTTTTTTTGGTACAAAAAATATGTAAAATAAACATAATTAAATATATTTCATAATGTTAAAAATTAATAATTAATCAATATAATTTAATAAAAAATGATTTAAACATATACATATAATATATAATATATATACTTACTTAATAATGTTTTTATAATTATTTTAATAAATTATATAGAGTAGTAGCGCGGGTTCTAGTCCATTTTGTCCCCGCTCTACGTTTATTCCCATAATGCCCAGAGACGCCATCGATGTGTTTAGCGACCGTATGATCGATGACCTTAAACAATTAAACCGCTCCACTTCTTTAAATCGTAAACGGCGGAGCTATACTGAAATGCAATATTTTAAGCTTATTCGCAAGATTAGTGACCATGGTGACATTGTTATTAATAAAGCGGATAAAGGGGGCAATGTGGTCTTATGGCCACGTGATATGTATAATACTGAGGCAGAAAGACAGCTGAACGACTCCCAGTGTTACAGAAAGGCTTCCTTTTCAGGACTCAATCGAGTTAAAGAACTAATTCACAGATATTTATCTGAATGGAAAGGACAGGGCCTAATCAATAAAAAGGAGTATTTATTTTTGAAAAAAGACCACCCTATTACTCCTACCCTTTATCTTTTACCAAAAATCCATAAAGGTGTATCCCCTATACCTGGCCGTCCGATTATTTCTGCGCAAAATGGGCTACTTGAGCCGATTTCGAAATATGTGGATTTTTTCTTACATAGTTACATGGAATCTCTCCCTACTTATATAAAAGACACCGGTCATTTTCTGTCCAAACTGAATGTTTTGTGGAATCCTAATTATCATTTTATAGTTATGGATATTTGCTCCCTTTACACGTCCATTAACCACCTAGATGGACTGCGTGCTATTCAATACTATCTGTCTGATAGAAACATTAGCCATTATGAACACAGTAAGATGTTAGTCCGAATGATTGAGTTTTGCCTCTGTAATAATTACTTCATTTTTAATAATGAGGTTTATCAGCAGCTGCGGGGCGTGGCTATGGGGGCTTGCTTCTCCCCCAGTTACGCATGTTTACATGTGGGCTGGTGGGAGGAGCATGTCCTTAGCCACGCCTCAGTAGATCCAGAAAATGGCATTGTTCACATGTGGCGTTTCATTGATGACGTGTTCATTATTAGGAACGGATCTAGAGAAACTGCCGATAAATTTGTGACTGACATGAACAACAATGATCTCAATTTAGAATTTACCGCTACTATTAGTAAAGAAAGAGTGGAATTTTTAGACGTTGAAATCTATGTTGTAAATAATGAAATTCATACCAGAATGTATAGAAAAAGCACAGCAGGCAATTCAATTCTTCATGCTTCTAGTACTCACCCACAACATCTCATTAGAAGTATCCCCTATGGGGAATGTTTAAGAATTCATAGAATTTGCAGCAATGAAATTGATCGTAAGAAATGTCTTGATGAATCCTTTCAGAGATTTTTGGCTCGTGGCTATACTAAAGTAGTTCTTCATAAAGTTATGGATAAATTGAGGAGTATTACGAATGATTTATCTCAGGCTTCTAATACTGATGTCACGATTTCTAGGGCCCTTAGACCTGTTAATAATGAAGATATGACCATACGACTTATTACCACCTATAGTTGTTATGAGAAAAAAGTACGAAATATTCTCAGATCTAATTGGCCCATCTTAAAAACTGACATAACTCTTGCTCCTCTTATTACTGAAATTCCTGGCATTACCTTTAGAAGGGCTCCTTCTATGCGAGATGCTTTAGTTAAAGCCAGTCCTGAAGTTTGCAAATCAACTAATTGGCTTTCCAATCGGAAAGGTTTTTTTAAATGTAGCTCGTGCAGGGCATGTAAATTTGGTGCTAATACTTGTGAATATAGTGATGCCTTCAGTCAAGACAGTATTAAAATTGGAGTTTTTTTTACTTGCAAAACTGATTATGCAGTTTATGTGCTTCAATGCACTTGTCATCTCCGCTATATAGGTAGCACCAAACTTCAAGTTTTTAATCACATCCTGCAACACCTTAGAGCTATTGTTAATTCTGATTCAAGCTATCCAGTGGCGCGTCATTTTAAATTAGTTCATCAAAATAACTTAAAAGATCTTCACTATTTTGTTATTGACGCTGTCCCATTCTCCAAGAAAGGTGGAGATAGAGAGAAAAGACTCAGACAATTGGAAAGCCATTATATTTTACTTTTGGACACCAAGATCCCTAATGGATTAAACACTGGGGAAGACCTGCACAATTTTCTATAAATGTAGAGAATTGATCTCCCCTTACTGTATATCTCTGATCAATTGAATCCTTTGGTGTTGATGATTCTTAGTTGTTCTTTTTGTCATTGCTGCTATATATTCTCTTCTTATTTATTAGATGTTGTATAGTGTTTTATATCCCTTTTTTCTATTTAGCTTTGCTTTGTTTTAGTCATTTTTATACTTTTTCTGTATCGTTTTTAGCTGGTTTTATCTTGTGGTTTTACCAGTTTTATTCTCGATATTGATGGGGTGTTGATGATTGGATTGAAGTTTAGCTGGTGGTTAATGGATTTGAAAGTAAGATTTCTCATCACTCTTTTTACTCTCTTGTTAGAGACATTTTATACAGCTGCAAGATATTTGTCCCTTTCATTACTCTTTCCATTGGGATGGCTTATTAATAATATTAATTTTATTTAAAATATTTCCATGATAGGATTTATTTTGTATTGTTTTTTCATAAATTAATTTATATTTATGAATTCATTTATCTCAGATTTGGAATTTGCTTTATGGACATATCTTTATTTCGCTGTATTATGTGTTTTCTCAGTGTGTTGTCTAAATTACAGTTGTTATTCTCTTTTCGTATTTAGTTCATTAGTTTGCTACTTCTTGTGTTATTTTTTACACAGTTCATTTTTCCTACTTTCGGGTATGATTTAATATTAGTTTGTTGATTTATTAACTTTATGCGTATTTATTATTTATGCATTGAGCTGCTACTTAAATCATGAATACAGGTCTGTTCTGCTATTTCATAAGACATTTTTCTTATGATCTTCTTCTTTTTTCATTGACAGTCTATGGGCACTGGCCCAAGATATCTTTATTTCCCTGTTTTCTAGTACTAATTTTAGCGTGATATTTTTATGATATATATTATATATATTGTATTTTTTATCTTTTATCGCTTGTACTGTTTACATGGGTGTATTTTAATAATTGAATAATTTAATCAATTATTTTGCCTGTCAATCTAATTTTAAATGTATGGAAGAATATTTTCATGGATACATCTCGTCAGACTTGTAATGATTTTTGATCAATAGTATGTTTTCTATGTTTATTTCAAGAGTAGCAGTTTTGGCGGCAATCCATACGCTATTTAAACTCTACGATCTTTTTTGCATGTCATGTGATCAAGACCGGGTCTCCCAGTCGAAACGCGTCATGCTGTTGTCAGAAGAAGAATAAAAGCACTTTACTCTCTAAGTTACGGAGTGGTCTGTTCCTGTTACCTGCATTTCTGTGCATCGTGAAGGACTTTGGAAAGCATATAATATATAATATATATACTTAATAATGTTTTTATAATTATTTTAATAAATTATAAATTATTTAAAAATATTAAAAATTGCAAAAACATTACACACAAAACAATAACAAAAATTAAATATTTATGTATAACAAATTTAAAAAATTACATTTAATTTAAATATTGTTAAAATTAATTTTATACTACATTAGCTAAAATAATTAAAAAAATATTAAATAGCAGAGACAATAAAACTACTACTCTAGCTTCCAAAAAAACAACATAAAGGAAAATTATGGATAGCGGAGGGCTAAAAATTACTATATCCACTCCAGATAGTGTAACAGTAGGGAAAGTGTTGGATAACGTAGAGGTATAAATTACTATTCCGACTCCAGGGAGTGCAACAGTAAGGAAAGTGTTGGATAGCGTAGGGGTAGAAATAACTATTCCAAATCCAGAGAGTGCAACAGTAGGGAAAGTGTTGGATAGCGTAGGGATAAAAATTACTATTCCAACTCCAGAGAGTGCAACAGTAGGGAAAGTGTTGGATAGCGTAGGGGTAAAAATTACTATTCCAACTCCAGAGAGTGCAACAGTAGGAAAAGTGTTGGATAGCGTACGGGTAAAAATTACTATTCCAACTCCAGAGAGTGCAACAGTAGGGAAAGTGTTGGATAGCGTAGGGGTAAAAATTAAGATTCCCACTCCAGACAGTGCAACAGTAGGGAAAGTGTTGGATAGCGTAGGGGTAAAAATTACTATTCCAACTCCAGAGACTGCAACAGTAGGGAAAGTGTTGGATAGCGTAGGGGTAACAATTACTATTCCAACATCAGAGAGTGCAACAGTAGGGAAAGTGTTGGATAGCGTAGGGGTAAAAATTAAGATTCCCACTCCAGACAGTGCAACAGTAGGGAAAGTGTTGGATAGCGTAAGGGTAAAAATTACTATTCCAACATCAGAGAGTGCAACAGTAGGGAAAGTGTTGGATAGCGTAGGGGTAAAAATTACTACTCCAATTCCAGAGAGTGCAACAGTAGAGAAAGTGTTGGATAGCTTAGAAGGTAAAAATAACATACTTATAAATAAAATAATTCTTTTAAAAAATTAATAATTTAAGTATTAAATAACTCAAAATTACTTACAAATACCAATAGATATTTATTAAAAACATAACTACCAATAAATAATTAATTAGCAATAAATTATTAATAAATACCAATAAATAATAATTAATGAATATTAATTACCAATTTAAAAATATTGAACAATTACATATTTTTTATACCCAAAATAATAGATATTATACATTAATTACCAATTAATAATTGCTTATTAATATATTAATTAGAAATATCAATAAATAATATTTAAACATATTTAATTACCAATTGATTATTAATCAACAATAAATTATTTTTCATAACCAAAATATTATTATTTTAAATATTTACCAATTAATAGTTAATCTCTAATTATCAATACCAAATACAAATTTAATAATTACTTAATTAGATTTCAATTACTTCAAACACTATTCCCCTATAAACGCACGAAACACTCAAATAATAACATAATACAGTTAACATAATTATCAATTAATCAATTAATAAACTAATTACCAATTAATAAAAATTAATTACCAATTAATACTTAATTAACAATAATATAATTATCAGTACCAATAAATAAATATAAATATTACTTAATTACAATTAAATTACTTCCCACCCTATTCCCCTATAAACCCACAACCCGCTACAGAATTTAAACGCAAAAATATTTTAAAAAAAATTTATAATTCCTAAAAATGTATAATTAATTTCATATTATTAAATTACTTCCCACCCTAATCCCCTATAAACCCACAACCCGCTACAGAATTTAAACGCAAAAATTATTTAAAATTAATTAATAATTCCCAAAAATGTATAATTAAATTCATATAATTAAATTACTTCCCACCCTATTCCCCTATAAACCCACAACCCGCTACGGTACTAAAACACAAAATTAACTTAAAATAACCATTATTAACATATAAAAATTGTATACATATATTTTAAAACCAGTAGAACACTTAACAAAAAAAAATTAACACATACATATTAAATACATAGCAATATTATAAATATCGATATTAGTGACATGGATATTAGTAACATCGATATATTTCATATCGATATTACTAACTTCGATATTACTAACATCGATATAAAAAAAATCGATATTACTTACCTTAGGGTCGATATTCTGTCCATCGATATTCTTCACATCGATATCCTGTCCCTACGATATTCTAGACTCGATATTATGGTAGGTCGAAATTAAATTATCGATATTTAGACTGCTCACCTATACAGGCTGCCCAACAATTCAAAGATGACGAAATTAATAATGCAATGGAAATTTCAGAAAGACAGCATCGTATGGCGATAGATAAATGCTATCCAGTATTGCCTGCTTCCCCTCCCGATAACAAGAAAGACTTAGAAGAAGATCCCCTGATGTCCCACTTATTAAGGTTGCCTCCGCCCTATGTACAAGGTGCTAATGCACCCCTGTTGTTACAGCCTGTTCAGCCGCCAGCAGTACCTCCGCCTGCTCCGGCTCTTCCACATTTGCCCCTTCCAGTATTACCTCTACCAGCTTTACCTTCAACTTCGATTTCTTTGCCCTCATCTCCCGAACTTCGATCTCCTTTGCCTTCTGCTCCTCCTGCAATTACTGGTTCTCCTTCAGTTAGTTCGCCTAATACCTTGTCCCCTATCCTTATGTCTAATTCTCCGTCTATGCGCAAGCGACTCACGGACACTGTCACTGGTATTTTATCTCCTTTCTTTGAAGCCTTAAATGTGTCTCCGGCTTTTGCTCGAAGACAATCTTGTAGTCAGTTCCCAGCTTCTGAAGAACGAGAAAAGTTGGACTCTCTCGCACGCAAATGGATTGAGAGGGGTCCCCAGTATAGTGTGCCCGATATTATGCCTACCTTTTCACAATGGAATGCGCCTACGCAGAGATAGGTTTTCAATGTAATGTGTGAAATTCTTGCTAAAGAATGGGAGGATATGAATTTGAGTCCGGTTCCACAGGGTCTGTTAGATGTTCAGACTGATTTTGATAAAGGACTTGTTGTGGGTTCTAAGGTTGAGAACGCTATAAGGACATTTATTACCTTTAGAACCTTATTGTCCTCTCAGACTTTCCTTGATTAAGATCCTTCGGTGAGCCACTCAAGAACTCCATCAGAGATCATCAGTTCAACAAGTACTTACTTGCACCCACTGGGGTGAACCACTCAAGAACTTCATGTACCAGCTTCCCTAGGGGTTGACCCGGAGGAGGGGCTAGCGGAGTGCGGTCCATTGCGATTGTTTCTAAAAATGGCTCCCTCGAGCTTTGAGCTGACGAGCTCCTGGACGACGTGCCTGTGCGGGCACTGAGGCCTTTGACGGTTGCTTGGCGGCCCTCTCTTCCACCCCTAACTATTTTCTCTACTGATGAGGGAAGTTATCCCGAAACCCGAGCCATGTCTCGGGCGATATTTTAAAACCTGGGACATGTATCGGGTCTAGAGATCATCAGTTGAACAAGTACTTACTTGCACCCACTGGGGTGAGCCACTCAAGAACTCCATCAGAGATCATCAGTTCAACAAGTACTTACTTGCACCCACTGGGGTGAACCACTCGAACTTCATGTACCAGCTTCCCTAGGGGCGACCCGGAGGAGGGGCTAGCGGAGTGCGGTCCATTGCGATTGTTTCAAAAAATGGCTCCCTCGAGCTTTGAGCTGACGAGCTCCTGGACGACGCACCTGCGTGCCTGTGCGGGCACTGAGGCCTTTGACGGTTGCTTGGCGGCCCTCTCTTCCACCCCTAACTATTTTCTCTACTGATGAGGGAAGTTATCCCGAAACCCGAGCCATGTCTCGGGCGATATTTTAAAACCCGGGACATGTATCGGGTCTAGAGATCATCAGTTCAACAAGTACTTACTTGCACCCACTGGGGTGAGCCACTCAAGAACTCCATCAGAGATCATCAGTTCAACAAGTACTTACTTGCACCCACTGGGGTGAACCACTCAAGAACTTCATGTACCAGCTTCCCTAGGGGCGACCCGGAGGAGGGGCTAGCGGAGTGCGGTCCATTGCGATTGTTTCTAAAAATGGCTCCCTCGAGCTTTGAGCTGACGAGCTCCTGGACGACGCACCTGCGTGCCTGTGCGGGCACTGAGGCCTTTGACGGTTGCTTGGCGGCCCTCTCTTCCACCCCTAACTATTTTCTCTACTGATGAGGGAAGTTATCCCGAAACCCGAGCCATGTCTCGGGCGATATTTTAAAACCCGGGACATGTATCGGGTCTAGAGATCATCAGTTCAACAAGTACTTACTTGCACCCACTGGGGTGAACCACTCAAGAACTTCATGTACCAGCTTCCCTAGGGGCGACCCGGAGGAGGGGCTAGCGGAGTGCGGTCCATTGCGATTGTTTCTAAGATCCTTCGGTTAGGCTGACACTGAAAAATTATCCAATGAGAGAGGTTCCTCCAGTGTGGAAAGAAGCGGTTGCAGCACAGGGTCCTAATCCAGCTGTTCCTGCTCACTTCCAACGTATATGGGTACATGTCCCCTGGAAGAGATCTGAAGTTTTAGCACTCAAACACACTCTACCGGATCCTCGTAAAAATCCTGCAGGTTATTATAAAGAATTATCACAGACTGTTGATGCTTGCATCATGAATCTAGCTGATATCGATATGTTGATGGGAAATGTAGTTCCACAAGCATTATGGGCCAAGATTCGTAGAGAGGACCACGTTCAAGCATTAGGTGGTGATTGGAATGCTATAACTGCCGCGGATGCAGCTCAAGTGGGTGGTGCCAAACCTGAAGCTTTGATTACAGAATTACCAGGTAGGATTATTACATTAATGAAAACGATGATGCCTTGAGAGTTAATTGGGATAAACTGGCAGCATGCAAACAAAAGAAAGATGAGAGTGTTTCCGATTTCTTCACTCGTTTCGAGGAGACATTTATCGATCACAGTGGTCAAGATATGGCTACAGAGGGTGGACAGCGATTATTTGTAGACAAATTTGTATTCAATTTGCTTCCTGAGCTGTCACACAAATTGAAAGATTCTGAAAGTTCATGGGCTGTTTCTTCTTCTGCCCAGATATTGGCTACTGCACAATATTATGAAAATAGAGATAAAGAAGAAAAAGAAAAGCAAGAGAAAAAGACGAAAGAATTAAAAACGAAGGTTCTCTTGCAACAGGCTTATCCTCCTCGTTATGTTCAGCCTCAGTTTCAACGGCCTCCGCAGTTTCAAAGGGTGTATCAAAAGCCTGAGCCATATATTCCGCGACCTTTGTTAGGACCTAATCAATCTGCCTATTGTAGAGAGGAAGGTCATTTTAAGAATAGTTGTCCGGTTTTATTGCAGCGCAATGGAGCACTATCTGCTCCACGAGCTCGTGGTGGCCTCCAGTCAGCAAACAGAGGTAGAGGTCGAGGTGTGTTGACTCAAGAACAGCGTCCCCTTCCTCCTCCTAATTCTGTGAATTACGTTGATGAACAAAGTGTTAGATCTACACAGTATTACAATGAAGACCATTATATTGAAGGCGAGAATGAAAGTCTTCATGCTAACTAGGACAGCCATGGACAAACTGTTGTATTCTAATTATTTTAACCTTGGGACCACACTTACCAATAGTCCATTCCCAATTACCAATTATCAATAATCAGTCAGTTGGCAGTGAAGAAGGGTCAATCATTTATTATACAAAGGAGCTCTGGCCAGAGGAGCCTCTCACATCCTCACCCCTCGAGGTGCGCGGAGAAGACTGCTGGCTTACAGTCAAAACCAGACAGATATACTTTCAGTGAACACATGAAGTCAGCACATGGAAATCTACAAGTTGGCTCAGAGAGAAAGGAAGGTCCATATATGGCACACATGATTAGTTCAGAGCTGGGCTATTCATTACTGGGAAGGTCAGGAAGGTGCCTCCCTTTCTATCTCAGGCATGGGAGTACAGTAACAGAGACTGCAAGAATGTGCTTATCATAGGCCCAAGGCCCGACATGGCCTTGGGCCTCAGAGAAAGGAAAGACAGTTCACTTTCAGCTGCTCTCAGTAAATCAAACTCCAAGAGGGAGGGGGAACTGTGCCATGCACGGAGCTGCAGAACAAGTGTCTGCATCAGAGGTCTTTCTGCCATTAACACGCCACTATTTATTATAACAGAACATACAAAAACATCCATATTATAAACCTAACTGAAGGAAAGCAATGTGGCATAACAGGTCTCTTACTGAGTAGGCAAGGATAAGATAAAAGCTTCCACATTACAGGAACAATTCTATAAACCTGAAGCTTGCACATTACAAAGATAGCTCAGTGGGTTGCAGCACATGAATATCAAGTTGCAACTTCATATTGGTTAATCACATTAAGGCAATGATATATATATATGTCGAGTAAAAGAATGAATAAGTACATCATGCTAACCCATATATTGGATACATTACACCAATGCCACCTAAATCGAATTCTAGATCCCATCAGACGGCACTTTATATGACCGGAATACTGTCATAGATACATTGTGCTAACATTACATTGTACGAACAAACAGAATAAAGGATTTTTATACTACAAAAGTAAGGGAGTTGTGTCGATTCCAGTAGATCAGAATGGACCTTATGTTAATGTCACTACAATGGGTGTTTCAGAGCCATTACTTTTAGATACTGGTGCAATGAGAAGTTCTATCATTCATTCTAAACTCCCTGGGGCACCTTTGTCTGGCTTAACAAATGTATCTGTAGGATTTTCTGGCGCCCCAGTTCGTAATCCGGTTTCTTGCCCTTTGCCTATTTCAATTGGCCCCTACGATTTGGAAGCTCCGCTTCTTTTAACGAATGGTTGTGGCGAGAATCTGTTGGGCTTAGATTTGTTGAAGAGAATGCATGCTACGATATATTGTTCTCCTTCTGGTGTATATCTTACTTTAGGACAGAAACTGACTTCTCCAATGTATTTGTCTAAAGACCAATTTCCACCTTAATTGCTCTCTCTTCCTGCAACACTTTGGGCTACAGGTCCGAACGATGTGGGTTGTCTTGAGATCCCACCTTATGTTACTCTCAAGCCTAATGCTGAATTGCCACGTATTCCGCAGTTTAGAATCTCTACTGAAGGTGAAAAAGCGCTTTTTGAAATCATTCATGATTTGATTCAGAAGGGTGTGGTTGAGGAAACAAGAGGAAACATATGTAACAGTCCTATTCTTCCTGTTCTTAAACGCACTGATCCTTCTCAACCTCCTGTATATCGTTTTGTAATTGATCTTCGGGAGGTAAACAAAATTGTTGTACCACAATTTCCTGTTGTCCCAGATATCACTGCTCTGTTGACAATAATACCTTCCACAGCAACTTGGTTTTCTGTCATTGACTTGAAAAATGCTTTCTTTAGTATTCCCATTGCAGAAGAGAGTAGGGATATTTTTGGCTTTTCTCTTGGAGGCCAAAGCTTCCGGTTCAAGCGCGCACCACAAGGCTATTGTGAAAGTCCCTCTATTTACAGTGAAGCTTTGAAATGTCATCTTGATGCTTTTCATTTACAGTCTGGTGCTACCCTTATCCAGTACATGGATGACTTGTTAATCGCTGCTGATTCAGAAGAGATTTGCTAAAATGTGACTGTTGCATTGTTACGTCACTTGTTTGACCTGAATCATGAGGTTTCACCTTCCAAATTACAATATGTTCGTCGAGAAGTTACTTACTTGGGTCATCTCTTGTCAAAGGAGAGACGACGATTAACCCCAGAACGAATTCAAGCGATTGCTCAAATGTCTGTGCCATCCACACAAAGAGAGGTACGTGCCATTCTGGGCATTACTTCTTATTGTAGGCAGTGGATCCCGAACTTTTCCTTGATGGCTAAACCTCTGTTGGCACTCACTTTGAAAGATACACCTCAGTCCCTTCCGTGGACTGACGAATGTCAGAAGAGTTTTTCTGACTTACGTACTGCTCTATGTTCTGCTCCTGTGTTGGGTACTCCCGATTACAGTAAGCCTTTCACGCTCTATGTCCATGAAAGAGAGGGTTGTGCCTTGTCAGTTTTAACGCAGCGTTTTGGAGATAAACAGCGGCCATGTGCCTATTTTTCGGCTATGTTAGATCCAGTAGCTAAAGCATTGCCTAGTTGTCTTAGAGCGACAGCAGCAGCAGCAATTTCTATTCGACAGTCTGCTGGAATGGTGCTAGATAACACTCTTATTGTTATGGTGCCACATGCAGTAGATACCTTACTAAACAGGACGAAAACGCAACATCTCACTAGTGCTCGTTTGTCTGGATATGAGCTGACGCTTTTAGCTAGTCACGTGCACATCAAACGATGTAACACTTTGAATCCAGCTACTTTGTTGCCTCTACCAGTAGATAAAGGTGTTCAAGAACAGCATGATTGTTTCCTCCGTACTGAGGAAGAGACAAAAGGAAGAATTAACTTGAAGGATACACCACTAGAAAATCCGGATGGAATTCTATGGGTGGATGGTTCTTGTTTTAAACTTCCTAATGGAGAGACAGTTTCAGCCTATGCATACAGTTGTAGAAACTGCACGTATTAGACACAATTCAGCCCAAGCAGCAGAATTGATAGCTTTGAAGAGAGCGTGTATGTTGTCGAAAGGAAAGAGAGTGAACGTGTATACTGACAGCCAGTACGCGTTTGGTGTGGTGTTCAATTTTGGGCGTCTCTGGAAAGAAAGGGGATTCCTTACCTCACATGGCACTAAAATACAGCATGGTCAGTTGGTGACTGACCTTCTTGAATCACTTGTTTTACCTGCTCAGATAGCTATTGTGAAATGTAGTGCACACAAGAAGATTACCGATGATGTTGGCCGAGGGAATGCATTTGCAGTTGAAGTAGCGAAAAAGACAGCAAGAGATGCTACAAGTCGAATGTATGTTGCGGGTCCTGCGAATTGGGTCCGAGAGAGAGGAATGTATGAGGATACAGTAGAAAGTGTAAAATCGATTCAAGAAGAGGCTACAGAGAAAGAATTGAGGAAGTGGAAAGAAAGTACAGGAATGTTAGATGAGATGGGATGTTGGGTGGAATTGTCTGAGCACCAACGTTGGCTGTTACCATACGCCTATGTATTACCAGTAGTTACTATGGCGCATGGTCCAGCTCACCTAAGTGTGGCAAAACAAAGGAATTCCAAAGTGTGCAGAAAATGTAGTAAAACATTGTATTGTCTGTCTGATGTACAATCCGGGAAAGGGAACTCCAACTCCAGCAGGTCACTTTGCTCCTCTGACATATCCATTTGAAGTGTTGCAAATCGACTACATTCATATGGAAAGGTGCAACAACCTCAAATATGTTCTGGTGGTGGTATGTGCTTTTTCCAGATGGATAGAAGCATACCCTCTAAAAGACAACACAGCTTTATCCACAGCCAAAGTTCTACTAAAAGAATTTTTCCCCAGGTTTGGTTTGCCGTGCATTGTCTGGAGTGACAATGGGAGTGAATTTGTGGGCCAAGTCATGCAGAAAGTTTGTGCAGGTCTTGGTATCAAGCAAAAGTTTAATGCGGCAAACCATCCACAGTCAGCGGGTTTAGTAGAATGCTACAATGGTACACTCAAGCTTAAGCTTGCGAAAGTGCAAGCTAGTACAGGACTTAATTGGCCCGATGCTTTACCATTGGCTCTTCTATCCACCAGAACAGCAGTACACTCTTGTTTGGGACTTAGCCCTTACGAAGTGGTTTTTGGACGCACAGCTAATATATGGGGAGTCCCTCGCCCTAAGAAATATTCAGACTTGCCATATCCAATGTTGATTGATTATTTGCATGACCTTACGACTAAATTGCGTGTTCTCCATTAACAGGTTCAGAGTGCATTGCCAGAGGCCTTCACAGACCAAGGTCATTCCATCCAGCCAGGTGACTGGGTTTGCATAAAGAATTTCCAGAGGACGAAAAATTTGGAGCCTCGGTGGAAGGAACCTCGGTTGGTCCTCCTAACTACGAGAACAGCGGTGAAAGTTGAAGGAAAGAAAAACTGGATTCACGGCGTGCATGGCAAGAAAGTGCCTTTGCCTCTACCCTTCGATCAGTGGGTCCGTAAGGGCATTAGTGACTCTGAAAGCGAGAAGATTCCACGATTTGTACCTTTCAGTGATGCACGCCTGAATGGAACATTGTCAGAGAAAGAGGACGACGACATTCTTCAGGAAGCAATACCACAACATCGTCGTTTGAAAACTACCAATCCACGAACATTGTTCCGAGACCAAACTGCACCTGACAAGGAAAATTATAACCTAAGACCTAGACTAAAGAACATTTAAGATTTTCTCTCCCATGTAGTTTTCTATCCCGGTTGCAGGGTCACGGTAGGAGTCTTAGTTGTGACCCGAGTAGTGGCAATAGGCCTGCAGGACTTGCAGTGTCATAGGACGGCAGACACTCGTGACTAAGTGATTGAAGAAGATTGCCGTGAGCATCCACTTAGAAAGATGGAGTCTACATTAGGGAATAGAGAGAAAAAGAATAAAATGAGAAAAGAATCCTGTAAAATAATGTACAGTCGTTTTAGTATAACTTTATGTTTTTATATTATTGTGTATTCTATTGGCGTGTATAAGTTGGATTGTTTATGCTCTGCAGCGAAAAGTTGTCTCTCCTTCTCTCTCTATCTTCTTCTTCTACTATCTCTCCACATCTATTTCATACACTTCCTCAACATGAACTCATTAGACGAACTGAGTATTACAATAATTCATTTATTCAGTTATTACATCAGCATCAATTAGTAATTAATACAACCGACTGTTGGGTATGTGGACTTATGCCACATACCACAGAAAGAGGGATGTCGTATTTAGTTCTTCCATTCTCCTATGAGGGTTCCGCTTGGGCTTATTTTGTTATCTTCTCCAACGCCTATCAAAGTAAATTCAGACGACCCGTTAGTTCATATATTGGTGATCCAGATTTTAGACTGTAGGGGCCTTAAGTAATATCATGGCAGAACTACAGGCTGATCGTCTTATGACTTTACAGAACCGAGTTGCCTTAGACTTTGTTCTTGCGGATCGTGGTGGAGTGTGTAAATTGATCGGGTCAAGTTGCTGTATTTTCATACCTGATGACGCTCCGACAGTATACCAAGCCATCTCTAAGTTACATGTAATCTCCGAGTCGATTCATCAGGACGAAGGAGATTGGTCATTAATGGAGTGGTTTTGGGGACTACTGTCCAAATGTGGTTGGAAGATATTGACATTCCTTGGAATAGTTTTAGCCATCATTTTCTCTTGTTGCCTTTGTATGCACTGTGGCCCGCCATCTGCAACCTTTGTGCTACTGTGTGCATTCCTAAACCCAAGTCACAAAGAACAGAGAATATTAGAATGATGCTACAGCAACAGCTCGATGACCTCATGGCCATCGACATTGACTCAGATTAACGTGAGTCTATGTATCTTGCCTGAGTTCTGGCAAAAGAAGGGTCTGAGGAAATTCGATTTTCGATCGGGATCATATCGACCCGCCATTTTGTGCATTTTGTGTTGCCCTCACTCAGGCAGCACGGCGAACTAAGTCTTTTCTGTTTTTCCTGCAGTATCGTGTCGAAATAAGCCTTCTGGCTCTATTTACAAAGCTGGTGTTAGGACTGGCCGAGTACACTAATCCCCGTCTGGTTTTCCTAATCCCTGTCTCAACTATCTGTTGGTTCACACTATTCTTTTCTGACTTTATCTTATCGTCTGGCCTTCGCTGTCCTCTGCTCGTATTCTCTCGTTTCACAACTGTCCTCCAAAACATACAAACGTGTCACGCCACCTGCAAGTCAGTTACACTCGTTGATTAATTAACTTGTGGGGAGGGGTGGCAAACACAGTTGGTAGAGAGGCTTCTTCGGGTTACTCGATACTTCTGTTTTCCAACTTTTCCTATTGGTTCTGTTCTGTTTTCCGACTTCTCTTATTGGCTCCTTTTATATGTTTTAGGTGTGTTCTTGGTTAATGTATATTTCACCTATGTACTGTATAAGATTGTGCGCCACGGAGTGAAGTGGCAGTCTCCTGAGAACCTACCTTGTGTACTTCTGAGATAACTGTACTAGCTGCAGCTAATAAATCCGATCTTTTACGCCTAACAAGAGTGTCCCGTGTCTCTGTACAGCTAAGCAGGAGAACCCTGGAGATTTTAGGCGTACCCTGCGCCGCCAGGCCCATAAGGTTCTGGTTCTTCAACCCTTTGAAGAAAAAAAAGGGGTGTGTAGGGGAAGAACTCCGATTTGGCCTCTAAAGACAAATCCGAATGGAAGTCACTATTGACCTGGGCTCACAGATTTAATATTTTTCCTGGGCTCACAGATTTAAAATCGTTGATGCAAAACTTAATATCCTACTTTGGAGTATCCATGCTCAAAGTCAAAGCTTTTATATCAGGTCTATTCTCTCAGGTAATCAAAAAAACTAAAGGGTTTTAAGTCCAATGTTTTGAAATTTCTGGCTCTAGAGTTTAATGGGTGCAAAGCTACAGGGAAAAAGACTGCACCAATAAATTCAGATTTTGACAGTGGTGGGAGAAACCAAAATTAAAAAATACCACCTGTTAGAGGCTAAGAAAGGAAGTAACGAGCAATTTACTAACCTTCGGTAACGTCTATCTGGTAGAGACAGGATCTAGCTGCAGATTCCTTACTTAGAATCCTCCCCAAGTGCCAGACTGGATCCAGAAACTTTTTTCCCCCAGTACATCTGTGCGACGGCAGAGAACGTTGAGAAACTCCGCAGCTACATCGTCCCCGGATGTGATGTCAGCGGAGTCCATATAATCCTTCCACTGACGCGCTGATGTCAGTTTCTTCCTGACTATAGTCTGTGCTCAAATGTGGAGCTACATACCGAAACTGTCTGTTGGAACAGGGTACCAAGACAATAGACACCATGTGTCACTTATCTGTGGATGCATGGGAAAAACTGAAACAGTCAAGGATGCAAGAGGTCCAAAAAACACTCAGGGCAGAAAGCAGGAACAGCATTGTCCTTCTGACTCTCCAAGAAATAGACATAACCACCAAGGTACACCGTACTGAATGGATAAGTATGCATAAATGAAGAAGGAACAACAACACAACTGCAACACAACCAGGATATCCCCTGGGAGGATATCTCATGAGACTACAACACAAAAAGAACATTTAAAAGTAGGACATCCCAAACAGAGACAATATAATTGAAGAAGAAAGAAAAATAGTTTCCAGTGCTGGGAGGATAGGAGGGACATAAGGAATCTGCCGCTAGATCCTCCTTCTACCAAATACATTGTTACTAAAGGTAAGTAACTTGTTCATCTGCTAGAGACAACTAGCTGCAAATTCTTTACTTAGAATCAGATACCCAAGCTATATCATCCCTGGAGGATGGTCTGTGAACTGGGACGACAAAGAATATACAAGCAATATGAACCCGGTCAGAAAACAAAAGACCGGGTGAAAAGACGAGGAGCAATCACACTCAGTCATAATTTCAACACATAGTAACTTAATCACCACAAGCCCAGATAAGGGACCAGGTGTTGAAGAATTGTACACCAAAAGCCATGGGAACAGAATGCTGGTTGACCACCTGTCACAGCAAGCCAAGAGAAATACAACAGGGAAAAACAAGACATTTTGACCTCAATTACATCTGACCCAGGTATATATGGTGACCACAACTGAAACTACCACAGGGCAAACAAGATAACACCCACAGTGTAAACGGAAATAGTCAATGGTAAGAAGAAATGCCAATAATGGACCTAATAAGGCCATGGCGATCATAGTGTGAATCTAGGATACTGAATAGGACATGTGGAACACAGAACCTCTGAAAAGCCACTGAGCAATCTCCCAATATCACAAAGTATTCATGATAGCGAAGAGAAACAATCGTAATAACTATCCGCAAGAAGCAGCTTTAAATAAAATAAAATGCTATAAACAACCCATCAAATTATATACATGTAGCGGAAGTATACAGACATAGGATCTTATTAAGATACACAGAGGTTATCTAGCTATATGCAAATATCCCCTTGGGGAAAAGTACAAGAAAATGCTACTCTACTCCAACGAAAAATATACAAAAAATATGGAAGAATGACAGGTATAAGTGCATGAAGCACCGCTATGACAACATAGGAAATGGAGTATTACAGTGCATAGAAAACAACCCTATGTTTGCCACGAATGGGAGAGAAAGGTGCATGAAAACCACCATACCAGGCGGTAACATAATAAGGAAAAAAGAGTGCAACCGAAGGAAACCCCCAGAGCAAAATGCAGTGTCGGACCTCAAGTGCAGTCCAACGTGATGACAAATGTTGCGAATAGAAACGACCAGGTGACATATGAAAATGTCTCCAGAGCACAGAAGGAATAGAGATGAATTTCGTAGCAATTAATCCATAAGGATGTAAGTGGTAGGCATGTAAATACAAGGTAGTCAATAGATATGCCTAACCATGCCACATAAGGGTAAATAGGGACCATAACGATAAAATCAAGTCCCAACTATCTGCAATAGAGGCATGAAAAGAAAGGGACCATCCCCAGAGGGACAAGAACCTGAATGAGAAAGGGGAAGAAGTAGCCAGTGGCAGAACCAGAAGGCTAGTGGCTCTGCTGCTGACGGACAATGGATAAGAACAGGGTAACATAAACAAAATCATTCTATTACCTCAAACTGTGCTGGTGACACCTAACAAAAACAGTCTGAACTCAGATTTGTATCATACCACTCTGAGGACAAGTATGAAATATAACTACTACATATGAGGTCGATTTATCAGGTCAGTTAGCTTTGAACAGACGCAGGGCTGAACCAGCCTGCTCTCCAAAGAGAATAATACAATCAAAAGGCATATTTGGAAGATCGCCGTTGACAGGCTCCAAGAATCCCGACTGCTGCAGCCACGTATGTCTGTGCAGCGCCACAGCCCTAGTCATATCTCTACTGACAGAATCTGTAGTGTCCATACTAGACTTAATAACAAATTTGGCGGTTTCCCGACCATCCTGTACTACTTAGAGGAGCTCCTGTTTAGCTTCTCGGACACGGAGTACAAGCATGGGACATTCTGCCTAAAATGCAAGCAGTATTTAAAGATTGCAAGGCTGCACTGGCAGAAGAGAAAAGACCCCAACCACAATTATCCAATCATCTGGCGTCCACCGACGGCCGGACAGAAGGGTAGGCCAACGTGGTAACAGCTGTATCACCATTTCTTCAGTGGTAGGATGGTGTAAGAGGAAGGGGGAGGCTGGGAGTATCCTGGGGCAGGGAGGTTTACAGGTCAACAGGCTGACCCGTGATGGGTTGTGTCCAACTCCCCAACAGTATGTTGAAGGGACTCGTAGGGGAGTAACGGGGCCACTCCCGTCTTACTTGGTGGAGAACCTACATCAAGGGCTCTGTGGTTAGTTGCACAGAAGGAAATTGGCAATGCAAAATCATAGCTGCTCTTCTCAGAACCTCTGACAAAGAGGAACTATCATCCGCTGCAATACCCGGAGGAGAGAGCAAGTCTGAGGCTGGGGAAGACTGCAGGCCGCTAGCACCCCCCAGATCAGTCAGCCAGGTTTCTTGCAAGGGTGGTGGGGCAAGAGCACCAAGTAGAGCTTGCCCCATATCCTCCTATCTCCCTGCAAAACAAGGATTTCTCACAGGAAACCCCAGTAGAGGTTGAATAAGATTTGAAGTAGATATATCTACAATGAGCGGCGCCATCGACAGTGTACCAATCGCCGTGCGGCGTCATTGCAGTAGCAACTCGACGTCACAAATGGCACTGGGGTCCGCATCGAGCGGCGCGGCTGATGTCATAGGCAGAAGAGGCACCGATGCTGAAGGTTTGAACCTCCGGAATGCTGTGCACTCGCGCTGTGTTGAATCCACTTACGGATTTAGGGGGCCTGCTGTTGCTGAGGTCGAAGCCATCGGCGAAGAGACAGCCGGGGTACCCCTACCTCTTTGCGGTTGGAAACCGCAAAAGAGGGAGTCTAGGGGTCGCAGACCCGCTGAAGAGAAAGAAAATATTCTTTCATCTGCTCCAAGTGGTCGTTTGAGAGGCCTCTGCAACCCAAGGGGGAGGGGAGGGGGGGGGGGGGGGGGAGAAGACGCCCAAACTATGCTTGGAATGCTGGGTCTTTGGCGCCTTGTGGGAGGGCAACGGCTCCTCACCTGAATGACTCCTCGACCTGTCCCCCTGCATCGGCGAAAACGAACAACGTTGTGCCTCATCAGAAGGCCACTTCATGTCATGAAAGATTAACGACGCAGAGATTATCTGCGCCACGAGGAGTTTCATAAGGCATTCTTTCAATGCCTTCGTCCAGATATGCTGACAGGACGTGGTGTTCACCGAGACATGTGGATCAGTGATAGACATCTGTCTCTCACAAGAACGACAGGGTTTAAACCCAGAAAATATTGTGTTGGCACACTGTTCGATAATACAAGAAAGAGGGAGGGCCCATTAACGACATGAATTCCACTCCAGATCTGCGTTGTAAGCACAGAAAAGAAGGAACTGATGTCAGCGTGTCAGCAGAGGGGTTAAATGGACTTCGCTGATATCGCATCCAGGGACATCATCGCTGGGGAGTCGCCCAACACCCACTGCCGGCACACGGATGTACTGGGGGGAAAATGTTCCCAGATCCAGTCTGTTGCCTGGGGAGGGTGTAATGTAGTAGGTCTGCCTGAATGATGACACTTGGAGACGGTAATATATTGGCTCAATAACTACTTTATTTTATCTCTGTATGAGAGCGCCGGGCAAGACACGACCGTGCGGTCGATTCCCCGACTCGCGCATGCGCAGTACACGTTAGTGCTGTCCTCGCACGCTACGTGGCTACGTAGCGTGCGAGGACTAGAGCGCAACATTACATATCTCCCTTCTTTTATATTGCCCAATGAATGTACGGTCCTTACAGTCTTACAGGGTGCTTAGCTCCCCTCTAGATCAAAGTCTCGGAAGCGGCTGGGTCTTACCATCACTCTGCCTGCTCTGGTACGCCTTACCGGAGTGGAGGAAGCATCTGGGGTACCATCCTCAGCTGGGCTCCCCACCCTGTCTCGGGGAGTACCTCGTTCTCCTCTCCTCGGGGTACCGCTCTCCTCTTCCTGTAGTTCCTCCGTCTCCGTCGTCCCTTGATCTTCCTGCTCCTCGCGGCTCTTTTCCGCCTTCGTGTCTCTTTCTTCGGCTGATTTACTTCCTTCGTTTCCGCTTGGTTTAGGTTCTTGTTGTGTCTTTTCATTCTCTTCCAGGGGCCATCTTAGAATCTTGTTGCATTTGGACATGCGATCTTGGGACCACACATTCCCATCGCTGAGCAATGCTGCCCTCTCGTACACTTCCTTCACCTGTAGGGGTGGACTGTACTTGCTGTCTCCCTTCCTTTTCCGTATAGCTAATCTGACTCTCACCCATGCTCCTCTCTCCAGAGTTGTTTCCTTCACTTTTCTCCTCTGATTGTAGTACTCCGTGTATATCCTCTGGGCCTTCTCTAGATTGTGCTGTACCACTGCGGGAGACCATTTACTGGTGATCGTCTTCTCTCTCCATGTCACGTTGTCCTTGGTGAAGGGGTGTCTTCCTCTTAAGATTTGGAATGGGCTATACCCCGTGCCCGTGATGCGGTAGGCCCAAATCATGTTCTGTACCTCCTTCTCCCAATCTTTTCCCATCATGATGGCTGCTTGAATGGATCCCATAAGGACTCTGTTGAATCGTTCCACCTGTCCATTACTCGACGGGTGATACACTGCGGTGTGTATTAGTTTGATTCAGTTTCTCTCGGCGTACTTGTACCACTTTTCCGACTTGAATTGAGGTCCATTGTCACTCAGGATGGTTCTCGGAATACCTTCCCTTAGGAAAACGGTAGTTAGAAACTTAATCACTGTCTCTGCATCCATTACTTCTTGTATGTGTATCTCCGGCCACTTCGAATATTTGTCGACCAGAACACATAGGTATTGGGGCGTTCCATGGGTATCCAGCACAGGTCCCAGAATGTCCACGGCCACTTCTTCCCACGGGCCACTCGGTAGTGTGAACTTCCCCAAAGCTGGTCGTAGGGGGTTCAGTGTTTTGTCCGCTCTTTGGCACTGATCGCATTCTCTCACATGCCTTTCCACTTGAGCGTCCATTCCTGGCCACCAGTACATGCGCTTCGCTCTCGCTTTGGTTTTTACTATTCCTAGATGTCCTTCGTGTAGTAGCGCGACCAGTCGAGAAGCTAACGCTGCCGGGGGAATTACTTTATCACCTCTGTACAGGAATATGCCTTTGTCCCCCACTGATAGTTCCTCCCTGACTTCGTAGTATTTCCTAAGTGCCTCACCTAGCCGTTTTTTCTCAGGCCATCCATGTATTATGTTCTCTTTGACTTCACTAATCTCCCTGTCTTCTTCGTATGCTAGGGACCAGTTTTCCTTACTTATCACTCTTTCTGGATCTTCCAGCACCGCTACCATTTCTTCTTCTTCTATTGTTGTGTTCGGGGCTTCTTCCATGGCTGTCGCTCTACTAAGGTAATCTGCTACTTTGTTTCGTGTCCCTGGTATGTACTCTATTATATTAAACAATTAGAGTGCTAATACTGCCCTAGAATTAAAGCTTCCATATTATTCTGGAAAACACATTTCGAAAAAATGAAACAAAATGTGTCACAAAAAATGAATTTATTCTTTTGTTTGATTAAATCAATATTTTAGTAATCTAATTTATAGATTTTTAGAACCTTCCTGTTGCCAGAGCGGCTGAATTTAGAAAAAGTGATTAATACAATATTTACATTGCAACAATTATACATTCAATACTGTCATATCACAAACACATCTCATGCATTCAAATCCATTCATACAAACACACAGGCTTGTTCATTGGCACACAAACAGAAAAAACGGTTTTTACAATCAAAAGACCACAGAATAAATTGTTAGAGCAACAAGCTTAGCTATAAACAATTCTTAATTTTCAGTGTTTTAACTTCTTGTGGTCGCAATATAAGGTCTACGCGTTTCGAGACCCTTAGATCATTGGGTCTCTCGTCAGGACCTGTAAAGTAATGAGAAACCTGTATAAGTTTATGTGCTTCCCCTATGCCTCTCCCTAAAAGCTTTTTAAGGAACTCAGTGATATTACCTTGTATCAGATGGAGACGGACGGAATTAATCTAAACAGAGAAAAGTATAACAAAAAAAGAGTGTGTAAGGATAACTATACCATTCAAAATACATTTGAAATGTTCATAATTTGGGCAATGACTTACTGTGGTGTGGAGTGTGGATCACTCGAACCAAAGAGATTGCTTTGTGCTTAGGAAAAACAGGAAGGGAGCGTGTTTGGCTAACCCTCGTTGGAAAACTGGGGAGAAAACAGGCATGTGAGGATCAGATGATGCCTTGTATTTTCATAGGAAAAACGTGAGTCCATAAAGTGTGAAAGCAAAGGTTTACCTTTAATAGAAGCATCTTGAAGTTATTTTGGGTCTGTACGTGCGGTGTATGGACGCTGCTTTTCGTCAGGAGAATTTTTAGACTCTGTGAAGAATCGACATAGGAGTTAAACAGGGGGGGGGAATAGAAATAATACCGATCATGTCGGGGTCTAAGTCAGCCGGCGCTGCATACCTGTATAAGTCAGAGGATTTTCGGAGCAAAGTATCCGTTCGTGTCCGTGCTGGTCAGTCGATTTTTGCCGCGATAGTGTCCCGCTGTTGATGACGTTTTATGCGTACTCCACATCATTTATATGTACTCCACATCATACCTGTACTCTAGTAACTTGAGTGTCATTTTTGCGATGCGGGGTGTGGCACTGGCATGTCCACTCGAGGTGAGCACTTTGACTAGTGGCTTATGATCCGTTTTGAGTTTGAACCTTGTGCCCCATAGAAATTGGCGGAACTTCCCCATGGCCCACACCACCGCTAGCATCTCCTTCTCGATTACGCTATATTTCTGTTCAGTGGGTGATAGCGTTCTTGATGCGAAACTGAGGGTCTCCGTCGTTCCTTCTCTCCTCTCCTGCATGAGGACTGCCCCCAGTCCTTTCTCGCTGGCATCCGTCGTCAGTACTGATCGACCGAGCGGGTCATATCCTTGCAGTGGCACTGCTTGGCTGATCTTTCTTCAGGGTTTCAAATTCCTTTTGTGTTTCCTCTGTCCACTTGTATACCGTTTTGTCCCTTGTTAATTGCCGTAGGTGGTGTGTCTTGGTAGCAAAATGTTGCACAAACTTGCTGTAATATTCTGCCATTCCCAGGAAGGATCGCACCTCTTCTTTGTTGGATGGGGCCATAGCATTGCATATCGCTACCACATTTGCGCGTTTAGGCGTGATGCCTTGTCCTCCTATTTCATGACCCAGATAGGTGACAGACGTCATTCCCAGTCGGCACCTCTCCCAATCCGCGGTCAGGCCGTTGTTTTCTAGCACACGGAGTACCTTATCCAGCTTCTCATCATGGTTTTTTTCTATCTGTCCCCATCACCAGTATGTCCTCTTGGAAGTACTGAATGCCCTCGATGTCCTGGAATAGGCGATGCATTAATTTCTGGAACATGGAGGCAAGGCCGAACGGCATTCTGCGAAATTGGTAGCATCCAAAGGGTGTTATAAAAGACATCAGTTTCCGGCTTGTCGGATGTAGGTCTATCTGGTGATAGGCCGAAGTAAGGTCAATGGTGGAGAACCACTTTACCTCCTTGGTCTTGGACAACATTTCTTCGATTCGAGGTAATGGGAATTTTTCCACGATTAGGCATTTGTTCAGTTCTCGAAGGTCCACACACAGGCGGACTTTCCCATTGGGTTTCATTGCCACTACCAAGGGGGTGAGCCATTCCGAGCTGTCTATAGGCTCTATTATTCCATTTTGTTCCAGTCTACGGAGTTCCATTTGCACTGCTTCTTTTATGGCTAGGGGCACGTTGCGGACTTTGTGGGATACTGGTCTGGAGTTCTCTTTGAGTACAATCTTGTGTGTGAATTTCTCCAGTTTCCCGACCTTCCCTCCAAATACCTTCGGGAATTTGCTCTTCATCTCTTCCAGTCCCGGCCAGCTCCCGGGCGCTGTCATAAGCACTTGTGTGTCTCCTCCTGGGTCGAACTTGATCCCTAGATCACCTTGATCCATCCATCCTAGGACGGATGGGCCCTTCTCCGCTACATATAGTTTGCACTCCGCACTTCTTCCTCTGAATTCGAAGATCAACTTCCTGTATCCCACCATGGGAATCGGTTCACCTGTGTACAATACTGGTCGTATATCTGGTGGTTCTAGCCTTGATCCCAACCTGGGCTCGAATTCTTCCTTCCACACTGCTCTTTGGATGATGGTGTATGGGGATCCCGAGTCTATTACTATCTTGATTCTCACTCCTCCTATGACCATGTCACATTGCGGTTTGCGGGAGCGCTTTCCATCAATTCCTAGTACTTGGTCCTCCACGCACAGTACCTGTTAGAATCCGGGGTCTCTGGTTGGCGCAGGTATGCACTTGCGACAAGCAGGGACCCTTTCCTCTAAGTCAGGGCGTAGGATTACCTCTTTAAAAATAACCCCTGCTCACCCTCTAGGTAACGTGGCACGAGCAGTCAGGCTAGATTTCCAGAGGGCATTAGGTTAAGCGTTCAAGATATCTCACACAATAATCACCTCCCCACCACACAAAGACACAAGGCTGTATTTATATCAAAATAAAGTTCTTTATATAAAAGATTTCTTTAGGCAGGTTGTCAAAATACAGTTCTCTTGCTTCAATAATGTTCCAGTTACTTTTAAATGCTTTCAGACAGTCCACAGTTCTTAAAATGGCACAATTCTACTTAAAATAGCTTCTTTAGAGGTTCTGTGCGCTTCGTAGCGCCTTGCGTACGCTTTGTACAAGGTTTTGGACGTCACTTGCCGTTTCTCACGCTTCTCGCGTGAGCACGCGTACTCGGGACGTGAACCGTACGGACCGTACCTTAGTTGGTACGCGTCGTACACGTCTGGTACGCCTCTTGCCAAACCTCACGCTTCTCGCGTGAGCAACAGGTAATACTTTCAATGCAATACGGCTCGTACTTCTCCGGAGCGCTTCGGCCAGCTGGTACAATGGTTGCCAAAGCTCCCGCCTTACGCGTGAACAGCGTAGCGGGTCTCCAAAGTCAGTACGGTGCGAACAAAGCCACGGACGGCTTGCAGTCCAACGCGCTCTCACACAGTACCTAATTCTTGTACCAGGACGATCACAGCAGCTTCAGGGGTCCCTGCAGGAGCATCCCACGTCGCGTTGTCGTCCGTCTGTGATAGTGGGCGGCGGTGCTTCGTGGGGTGCTTCAGGACGGTCTCGGCCACACGATCACGGGCAGAAGCAGGAGGGGCAGCTCGGGGGCAATCACTTCAGCGCGTCGCGCTGTCAGCTTCACGTAGGGGACACACAGTGCGTCGCAGGTCTTCACAGGAGCTTCTACGACCAGGGGGGTTACAGAGGCTCGGCGCTCAGAGCCTAGCCAGTCTCTTCTTTGCGTTGCGAGCTACGGCTCGGGGGCAGATGCTTGCGGTGCTTGGACCAAGTAGACGGGTCTTTGCGGTGCTCGCAGTAGCCCCGGTGGCAGATGTCGCGGTGCTCAGATGAGGGGCACACAGGTCCTCAGGAGTCAGCATCACAGGATCGCCTCCAGCAGCTTCTCCTCTTCTTGGGGAAAGGTAGCGCCCACTGTTCCTGGGGCGCAGTTCAGGGGGCAAGTTCACAAGCAAGCCCTTGGAGATTGTTCAAAGCACAAGTTGATTTAAAAGTCTTTTCCTTTAGTCTTTTCCTCTCCTTCTTGCAGCAAGGCACCCACCACAGGCCAGTCTCACAGGTCAGAGACAGTAGTCCTCCATGCAGCTTTCCCAGGTCCTTCTCTTCAGGCAGAGTTGCTTCTTGGCGCAAACAGGATCTGATTTCTTAGGAGCAGGGCTCCTTCTTTTATAGCACAATTCTTTTGTTCTTTGTCGCCAGGGGGCCTGGGCCTGGCTCAGTCCAGTTTTGGAGCACTTTGTTGTGGTGACTCTGCTCTTTCCTTTCAGCAGCAGAGCAGAGACATCAGCCGCTCCACAGGGGGCGGAGCCGGCATTGTGGAGGCAGAGCACAGGTCTATTCAGAGTCAAAGGTGTACTCCTCCCACCCATCCTGGTGTAATCTCTCTACCCACCACCTGGCAGCCAGCCTGTCTCCTGTAAATTTCCCCAGCCCTGCTCCTTTACTGTTACTAGGCAGAACACACACACACACACACACACACACACACAGCAGAGGCGGACTGAAATGGCCAGGTCAGTAAATACTAACTTTCTAAAAGTAGTATTTACAAACACAGGATATTAAAATAAACTTAACTAAAAGAAGTATTTTATTATTCTGAGTTCAGGCATACTAAACTTGACTTTCTACCATGCTCTCTGAGTCCACTGGGATTACAGCGTGTAGTAATTCCAGCAGTCCATTCTGGCCTATGGAGAGCAGGTAGCCTTCAATAGTGAAAAACGAAAATGGCTGTAATTCACTATTAGGACATGCCCCACACATCAGGGCATGTCCTACCTTATACCTACAATGCACCCTGCCCTTGGGCCTACCAGAGGGGTGACTAATATGTAGTTAAGTGAAGGTTTGGGGAATTGCAAGTAGGTGCACTTGCGCAATCAGCGCAACAGTACCAGACCGCGCGCAGGTTCTGCAATGGCAGACCCTAGACACATTTTACTAGGTCGCTTCTGTGGGTGGCACAACCAGTGCTGCAAGCCCACCAGCAGCATTTGTATTTACAATCCCTGGCACTCCTGGTGCACTTTACTAGGAGCTGATAGTAAACCAAATAAGCCAAACATGGACAACAATCAATGTATACATTTTACCATAGGGAGAGCATATGCACCTTAGCACTGATCAGCAGTGGTAAGGTGCCCAGAGTCATAAATCAGCCAACAACAGGTCAGGAAAAATACAGGAGGAAGGCAAAAAGTTTAGAGATGACCCTGCAAAAAGGGCCAAGTCCAACAGTACCCAGTCATCTTCCTCTTGTTCCTCTTCTTCCTCCTGTTGATCTTGCATAACGTACTTCACCATCGGTCTCTTTGTTTTTCGTCGACAAACCTTTTCATAGTGTCCCATTATGCCACAGAACATACACTTCGCTCGAAACGCAGGGCAACGTTTGTCTTGGGCTGCATGTGCTTGACTTCCGCACCTGTAGCATGACACGTTGTTGTCTCTATTCTGCTTCCATGTTTGTCCCTGTTTCCCTTTCCATTTTGTTGGTCCTTTACCTTCCGGAGACATGGTTTTGCTCCTTCCCTGTGGTTCGCCGTCGTCGACTTTGTTCACCATGGTCTTCTGGAGCGTCTCCCTTTTCGCTGCATCAGCGCACCTTTTTGTCAATTCCGCCTTTTTTACCATGGCAATTACTTCTTTTAGTGACGCCTCACTGTTTGCCCACAGCTTGTCTTGCACACTTTTATTGGTGGTGTGCATGACTATCTGATCTTCTATGAACTCGTCATGCATCACTCCATACTTGCATGTCACCGCTAACTTCCTCAACGCCGCCACATAATCGTCTAAGGATTCACCGGTCTCTTGTTTCCGTTGTTGGAAATTGTATCGGTCAATGAAAACACCCACCGCTGGGCGGTAGTGGGTGTCGAGATCCTCAATGGCGTACTTAAATACGTCGGCGGCGGCAGCTTGTCTGGGTGTGGGGACCAAGTTCTGAAAAACTCTTATGCATTCCGGGCCTAAGTTGTGCAGGAGAATCCTTTTCTTCCTCGCGCTGGGGAAGGGTTCTCCGTTTTCGTCTTCTACAGCTGCGATATAGTTCTTGAAATACTCTCGCCAATCCTCCCAATTCATTTGGGGTTCTCCTGGTCTCGGCAGGAACGTGATTGGTGTCGTCAGCGAAGATCCTTGCGCGCTCATCTCGGCGTGTCTTTCTGGTGCCGCCCCTGGGCCTCTTGGACTGCCTGGCGCGTCCGCGCTTCCTTCCTGCGCCTGCTCCTGTCGTGTTTCTTCTGCTCCCCCGTCTCTGCGTGCTGCTGTCTCCGCCAGGTTCCCGATGGGTTGGAGTCTTCTCTGTCCTTATCTTGCCTTCTACCCCCTTGCTGGTTTCTCACCCTGTAGTTGGCTCCTGTCTGTTCTTGTTACCTCCGCCGCGCTCTCCTTCAGTTATGTGCACCTCAAAGATGGTCTTCCTACATGCAGTCCCCAGTGGTGGCTTCCAGGCTGGCCTGTGCTTGCAGGAGTGGTGGGTATGGTCTCTCAATTCTCTTCACCACGTTCTTTAAGATCCCTTAACTCGTCGCCACTAATGTAGTAGGGCTGCCTGAATGATGACACTTGGAGACGGTAATATATTGGCTCAATAACTACTTTATTTTATCTCTGTATGAGAGCGCCGGGCAAGACACGACCGCGTGGTCGATTCCCCGACTCGCGCATGCGCAGTACACGTTAGCGCTGTCCTCGCGAGCTACGTAGCCACGTAGCGTGCGAGGACTAGAGCGCAACACTACAGAGGGTTCTAAGTAAGGAGTCTGCGGCTAGCTATCTCTATCAGATCAGTAATTACTGCTATCCCTATGGAGGGTCGACACATGTCACCCCTAAACCTAAACGGGAGCTCCCTTAGGATAGCACCTATTGGAAATTGAAAGATCTCAAATCCTCAAACTCATCTTATTTCCAACAAGGGGAGAAAAAACTGCCTACTAGTGCCTCCAGATGGTACCCTCTTTGTGGTAGTCCTGGGAAATGTCTCTCCCTTAACGCAACATCAGTCTGAGAACTGTCATGAACTAAGGAATGAGGGCCTCATTTATATCTCAGTGTACAGGTTACTCCGTCATAACGGTGGTATATATCCCACCCACCAATGGCTCCACGAAGGCTCAGCATCTTGAAGACTGGATGGATTGATGGGACTGACCTCCTGGACACTCTGACTTCTCTCTTCCTGGTGAGTTGCTCCCTCTGTGGACCCGATGGTCAGCAAAACGGTGGACCGGGCATATACGGTTGGTGCCTGCTGGTGCAGGGACATGGCTCCTCCACTCCAAGGCAGATATTGCTGGATCAATGAAGTGCTGGGAAAACCTCCAAGGGTTCTTGATGACTCAGTCTTTGTGACTGTCGGGACAGCAGTAGCCAGGCAGGGTTTCAAGCCAAGTTCGGTGTTGGTCCATAGTTCTCACTTCTTCGGCTCTTCTTGTCCTCCTTCTTATTTCAGGCAGAGAAATCTGAGTTCTTAATGTCAGGGACCTCCAAAATACTAAATTTAGGAGCTTTAAGGAGAGTAAAGGGTAGTAGCCAATGGGCTACTCAACCCTGAAATCACAACACCGCCTATATGACCACTTCCTGTGAGGAGTGGATATAACCTTGTCTTAGAGTTACTAATTCCACGAAAACAGGGTGGAGCACTTCAGGTAGCCCACCTTAGGGGTGCGACTAGCCTGGAGGTGCAATAAGTCTACTGCATAGGTTATTTTCCATCTGCCCTGGTGCCAAATGGGCCTTTGGGCTGGAGATGGCATGCTCTAGGTCTGAAGGCAGCAGGGCTTGCATATCGAAGTGGGCAGAGGCTTTCAGGCTTCTAGCCTTGGTATGCAGTACCCATCCTGTGTGAACACCGTCCTTCGGAGAATGCATTACTTCTGACCAGAGAGAGAGAGCAGGCTTTCACCTGCAGGGGGTCAGAAACTTGTCTGCAGTGGCAGGCTGAATGATACCAGTCACCCAGCACACCTTCTGGGGCATGTATTCGTCGAGACGTCTGTCCTCAATGATGAGGACTTTGGCAGACCCACTCCCTTTAGGAGGATTGCTTGCTGTAGTGTCCGGCTGGACACGTTCTAGTGTTTCTGCCTGCTGTGCCCCACCCTTTACACCCACCCACCACAGGCGTCACCAGTGAGGTGACCCTGCAAATAAATGGTGGCTAATCAAGAGTCGATATCATCTGCTGACAAAGGTGCAAATCCTGCATCGTGTCAACCACTGCGCCCCGTCTCCCTTAACAACGGGGCGCGCAGCATGAGGAGGGCCGCCGTGGCCTCCTACCAAGTGGGCCCGCAGCATGAGGAAAGCTGCTGGGCCTCTCAGTAATCACCTGCAGTGCCACCTAGTGATGGTGTGCAGTACTACATTAAAATAAAGACGCACTCGTAGCATTTAAATAAAGAAGCACTCGTAGCATATAAATAAAGACAATCAGCCCCACTGCACCGGCATAGTATGAAAAAAAAACACAGCACCAGCATTCTCAGGACCCAGGAAAGTGACAGACAAGGAATGCAGCCCCGACGAAGCACACCACAGAGACTGACTAGGTGAACGGTGAATGCCCTTGTGGGATGCCTAGGGTCTGAGGGGAGAGACTGTTGTCCCACACAGTAAGCACCAAGTAGGGGAAAGCTTCCGTAACCAAGATAACGGACAAAAGTACGTCAAGAGACTGCAAGACCTTGATGGTTATGAATGTGGGGGAAGAAGAACCTGTAGTGGCAGCAGGTAGAGACATTGCAGCGTTGATGAAAGTGCTGCCCCAGCGCTGAGGAAGGACACACCGGCTGGTTTCTGCACATCACAAGTAAGTAACAAGACATCCTGACAGAAGCGCCTGCACGTATAGCTGCCATGTGCCTGAACGGCAACCAGTAAAAGGAAGAGAGACCCATAAGATTTTACAGACTGCATTCTAAGCAATCACCACCAAAAGACTGGTAGAAGAGAGTGCAGCACTCCCTCATTGGACTGCCTAAGCGATGCGGAACGGGAAAGACTGAACACCGGCTGAAAGAGTGCCAAGAAGCCCAAAGATGCCCCAGCGCAGAGAAGCATTAAGTAGCTAAGAAAGCAGTAAGCCCTACATGAAGCACTAGAAGAACGTGCGCAGAGTGTGCAACCTCCATGCGGCTGTTGGACGCCACAGAAAGCAAGAGGAGTGCTTGCATGCCCCCAGTGGTGAAGGCCATCCCCACAAGCCAGGATAACGGGCATGCCAAGGGCCAGAAGAGGGCACCCATGAAGGCCTGAGAGACGAAAGACTCATGTCAAAGTCTGCACCTGCAAACTTGACGACACGGACAGGCGGCCTGGAGAGAGAGACCTCTCCACTGAGAAGTGCACTGCTGAAGACGGTAGGGAGATCCTCCACATCTCCACCGTGCAAGCAAAGCCCCACAGTCGGCTGAAGACAGCACAGAGTGTCCTACCTCTCACTGCCTCAAGATGGAGTTGCCAGAGGCCCAAAACAGGCAAGGGGAGAGTCACACACTCCATGTGGCAAGCCGCCACCGCAACATGTGCTATGACGACAGGCAACATGTGGCCGGACGGCACATCGCACCACAAGCAAGGAGTGCGTCACACGAAGTGACCAACCCTGCCAAGCATGCCTGAACGGAGGCAGAATCAAGTGCCACGATGGCGCAGCCTCGAGGCACAAGCACGACACCCTCGAGTGAAGAGAAGAGGAGCACCGCGAACACCCCTGAGGAGGGGAAAAGGCCTGCAAGAGGTCCTCAAGGAGAAGAAGCACGTCCTACCAACAGGACAGACCTGTGACAGGTCCGTAGAAAACTGAAGACTATCCCAAGAACTAGACGCGACCAGCGAGATGTCCATGTGGTGCAAACATAAGACAGGTGGTAGGATGCCACATCCAAGTGAGGACCTGGTCGGAAAGAGGAAGAGAGTGTGGCAGGACGCCACTCCACAAAGGAAGAAAGAACAGTGGCACACCGCCACAGGGCAGACAACCGTCACAAGCGCGCAAGATGGAACGGAGAAGAGCGACAGGACAGAGGACTTGTGCCAGCACTGGAGGAGAGGTTCATCAGCACAAGCCAGCCACCGGGGTGCAGGGACATCACTGGAGACAGCTTCGCGGGAGGACCAACCGTAAGCCGCTAGCAAGCACGATCTGCCTCCAGGCCCCATGCTTCGCAGTTTGACCGTCCTCTCACCGGTCACCGGCTACTTGGTATCGTTAGCACCACAACTAGCAAGTGCACCTGCTGGAAGATAACTCCAAGTGGCCACAAAGTCTCTCCAGTCCTCCTCACTCCACAAGGTCACCCAAGACAAGAGATCGCCGCCTGTTGCCCAACTGAAGGAAAATCACTGTTTCGTCATTGTCCTCTAGGTGCATCATTACCAAGGAGCATCGCACCAACAGAGTGGATCCCCACACTCCAGACACCCAGAGTTCAATGAGGAGAGCCACCCAGGAACCTTCTGTGTGCCCCTGTCAACCCGAAGCCTGCCGAAGTAGAGCATACCCGTCCGTTGGAATATCCACCCTTGGGATTACACAAGACTTGGCCGTGGCCCTGTTGGGAGTTCCACAGTGACCCCTGAGCGCGGCCTACGAAAAGGCTCGCACAGCCCACGCGGTCACGTGGCAATCCAGGGGCAAGGGCCTTGACGGAGTTCCTGAGAGAGGGCAATCCGAATAGGAGAGATGCGTCGCCAGCAGCTCCACGACAGGCACAGGAAGCATGGCGGTCACAGTCGAAGACTGGGCACCTAAAGATCATCAGAGGAAGGCACAGAACCGGAGTCCTGACGGCGAGAACATCTAGATAGAGACACCACCCTCTGCGGCTACATGAGCGACTTGGCTGCGAGTCCTCAGCGACACCTTTGCACGGCTTACACGAAGCCCGCACAGTCCACACGGTCCCATGGCAGTCCGGCAGGAAGGCCCTCCAGGATGCTCCAGTGAGAGAAGTGTCCAGGCGAGAGAGGCAAGGCTGAAGTTGCTTGGCTGCCAGGAGCGAGGAAGACCATCAAGCACGTCGCCTCCAAGGAAAGGCCTAACACACAGAGATCATCTCCAACAGCTGTAGGTTTGTCGTCCACCGGAACCGGAGCGCCTGAGAGATCTCCAGAGTGGACTCCACCACTGCTCCAGATGCACCGATATTTGAATTTTGTACATAGACTCCAACACCGCGAGACCAGGCCAGTCTGAAGTACATCGCCAAGGCGGACTAAAGCATCCTGACCATGGGGTCCAAAGCTCCAGTGCTGCCTGGATGATGGCTTGAAGAGACTCATTTGGTGCTATGTGTAGTTCATTTGTTTTCTTACAGGTTGGACTTTTGTTTGTTTCTTTTCATTAAAGTTTGGGAGGGATGTAGTGTCTGGCTGGACACGTTCTAGTGTTCCTGCCTGCTGTGCCCTACACTTTACACCCACCCACCACAGGCGTCAACGGTCAGGTGACCCTGCAAATAAAAGGGGCTGGGTGCACGTGCCCTGGCCCAGTTCTAGTACCCCACTACCGTGTCTGTGTGGTTACTTGTCCAGCATGTGGGCCTAGTGGCCCAAGATACCACACTTGCAATGCATGCTGGGCTTTTAAGTATTTGTAGACCTCTGCAAGTCGCAATTGATATTCCTGTTGTAACTCCGGTATCCGTGGAGATTCCTATTATGTCCCATTTCTGAAATCCTGGTGGACCCTGCAGGGTATTACAAAATTTGTAAGCGGGCTATTTACTCCAATGCACGGGGAGGACTGGTTGTTTTAGTACCACTTGATTGCCCTCACCTTATTGTAAGAACATTAACCAGCACTCGTTTTTCATCAAATCTTGCTCTTAACCATTGTGAGCCATGAAAAAATTATATTGATGGATTTTTATCACAATATGTTTGACCCCAATTGTACTATTGTAGTGAAAGAATTAGAGCAGGAACTAATAAAGACAATTGAGCAAACCTGAAACCAGGTTGCTAATTGTTTTGGATGGAGATTTTAATATAAAAGTCTGTGGGTTTCCTTGCAAAAAGGTATGTGATTTCATGGATCTGGCTACGGATGAAATGTCACACTTTATTCCTGTTTGTTTATTTATTTATAAAGTTTTATATAGCGCGAACAAGATCTCGAGGGATAACCGAGCGCTTTACCATATGAGGGAGGAAGGACAAAAGCAATATCTATAACAATATCCATAAGAGGAAGGGAGAGGGAAAATACAATGCAAAAAAACAACTAGGAGGGTAATTCAATAAAGCAGGTGTAGGCTAGCAGCAAGGGTGAAACACATTGTACAAGGGGGAGCTGAATCAAAAGTAAGAACAAAGTCAGCAGGTGCAATGTCAACAGGCCCGTGAGTCTAACCCTATTAGGGTATGAATTTGTTCATTAGGAATCTTTTGCCTTCCACTTTGAACGCCGACAAGGAGGAAATACTGCAAACTTCCGGTGGGAGAGAGTTCCAAATCTTTGGGGCAGCTCCAGGGAAAACTCGGTGACAACTTCTCTTTTTCTTAAGGCCCTTCTTAAAGCTCTTGCGCCACAGGATAGTTTAAGTTTTTGCGCAAGGTATGTAGGAGTATTAAGGTGAAGGGCTTTGTGTGTAAGAACAGCAATCTTTAATTGAATTTGTGCTTTGAAGGGCAACCAATTGAGGGATTTTAGGACTGGGGATATATGATCTTTTCGCTTGGTATCTGTAGGAAGGTGGAATCTGACTATATGGTTGCCCCCACTTATTTCCTGGTGTTTTTCTGGTTTATGACTTAGTTGGACTGGGATCCTGCTATTCAGGGCCCCAGTCTATCTGCTTTCTCTGTAGAATGGTTTGCAGGTACATATCTAGTTCTGGAGTGCCTTATAAGCCCCTAGTATATGGTATACTGTGTACCTAGGGCATAGGTACTTCAGAGGCCTACCAGGGGCTGCAGCATATATTATGCCACCCCTGGGAAGCACTCCAAAATGACACCACAGTTCTGCTACTGCAGCCTGGGTAAGGGTGTGCTTGCACCCCTTACTGTGGTATAGGCTACCTATATCACTACCTTATACAGACACATATAAACCTATAAGCCACTCCTATGGCAGGCCTTGACAATCCTGAAGGCAAAATGCTTGGTTTTATGTGAGAGGATGCCCAAGCATGAGCTGAGCCCCTCTGCAGCTTTCGAGAATACTTCCTTATGGCTGTTCTGTGATAGAGCCATACCATATACTCTTAAGTGCATTATAACCTTGCGGTAAATGCTAACTTTGGAATGGCTGCATCAAAACATGTCGTGTTTGGTGTCAAACGCTTTGGAATACCACCCCTCCCCCCCCCCCCCCCCCCCCGCCAGTCCGGGCGGCGAGGGCAGCATTCCACCCTTCTAGAGGGAGAGACATGTTCACACTGGCTAAACCCGGTTAAAACTTTCCAAAGCCCTGGCATCACAAAATGGATGCCACTGCCACAGACACGGGTCTGGCCTCCTGCTGCTGAGGGAAACTCCGGCAGGGGAGGCCTGGACAATAGGTTTCCTGTCACAGGGAGGTGTAACCACCTCCCCAGACAGACAGATGTGTAGGGTTGGTGCATTCAGAGAATGCTTTTGAGACACTGCCTGGGGCACACAAGGTGTCCCTGTGCATAGCCCAGTTCAAACCGGTTGCAGGGGCACTCAGCCCCTGCTCTGGCGCGAAACTGGACAAAGGGGAAGGGGTGTAACCACCCCCACCCCAGGTCCACCCAGAGGTGGGGCCTTAGAATTAGTCCATCCCCTAAACTTAGTATAAGTATAGGAATCCAGTCCCTAGGACTTCAGATTACCCTGGACGAAACTCTGCAACGTACATCCTGGACCTTCGACGTTTTATACTGACTAGAAGACTGAAGAGATTTCCCTTGGGGTCAAGGAGTGACTCCACTGCTTGGCAGGCACCAAAGAAGCAACTAGCCATTCTGCAATTCTGAAGCTCATGTCGGATGCCGAAGTCTCTGCATCTCCAGAGGTGGATTTTCAGACTTCCCCGAGGCTACCCTGAGTCCACAGCAAAACTGAGGCCTTTGGCTATCGTGGGGGACTTGGAACCGTGACCCCTGGACACCGTGAACTTCTGCAGCAACACTATCTTCCTGGTCCTCCTCGAAGTTGTGCTTTGGGCTCCGAGTAGCCCCAGCCTTGAGCACCTCCTGCACCAAAGATTGTTAGCCTCCACTTCACGAGTGACCCGTGGGCCAGCTTCAAGTACAACTGCTTGAGGCTCCTTCGCGATCACTAGCCCGTTGGCTAGCAGGTCCCCACGAAGTCAACTCCTTTTCTAATTGGGCGTTCCTGGTTGCTCTGAAGTACTGGGTATTTTAGTCCCAGCGGTGCAGGGGCACACACCCTATGACTTCGGGGTTTCACCCTGTTCCGGACCTACAGAAACACAGAGTCTTCTGGGTGAAGTCAAAGAATCGTTTATTGGCTGCAGACCAATGACAGATATCCTAGAAGTACAACAGCGTGTATGTTCTCAGGAGACTGCTGAAAATCATAGCAACGGACTTCTCCTTAAGTACAAAATATCATGCTCCAGGCATACATTCCTGAGTTTTATGAAACGGCAATATACAAGGATATGTTACAAAGAAAAGGCAGAGTCATGATGACCATCCCACATTCCAGTTCGGCCAGCCCACAATGACTTACACAACAAGGTTCAGATCCCACATTAGATTTACAGATCCCCCCAATAAACATGAGCATCTCCTGTTTTGGGAAACAAGTCATAAAGCAGGAACAAGCAGGTGTGGAAGAGATTAGCCAGGGGATTGTGTAGAATGAAAGGGTTTTATGACGGGCCAAGCCCTGATACGAATCACAGGTGGACGGAGGAAGGGGAGCTCGTGAGACCGGTTTGACCCGGGGCAGCAGAGCCAGCTGCCCAGGTCACAAAGAAGTCAGAGGGAAAACCCATGTACTGTGAGGCCCGTATTAACTCCATCATAGCCTATGTGAGGGCAATGACAAGATGGCCACTGCTTCCAAAATGGAACCCGCGTAGTTGAGCAGAATACGTGTACACAGTGCATTCGTAGCTAGAACGACACGCAAAGCACTCGTACGTGCCGCATTTACCATTTGCGGTTCGCTAATACCAAGATAGACAGAGGTAGGGCCCTGTTCCCTACGCGGTCCCGAATATCAAAGTACGACAGACCCTCCTTTTGCCCTTACATAGGCAATCACTACACTCATCTTAATCCGAGTCTAGGTCAATGTCCACAAAGTCATGGAGATGTTGCTGTAGCATCATCCTATTACTTAGCTCGTCCCTCGATACAGGTTTCCTTACACATAAGGTAGCACAGAGGCCACATATCGTAGGAGCACACTGTATGCATAGACAGAACAGGAAAAGAATGGCTAAGATCATTCCAATGGCCATCAGAGCTTTCCAACCCCAGGCAGATATCAATTCCCAGAACCATCCTATCAGTGACCAATCTCCCTTATCCACGTGTATGGCTTCAGATATTTTATGGAGTTTGGAGATGGCTTGATACACTGTTGGAGCATTATCTGGTATGAAAATGCAGCAACTGGATTGGATGACCTTGCATACCCCACCGCGGTCTGCAAGAATAACGTCTAGAACCATGCGGTTCTGCAAAGTCATAAGGCGATCCGCTTGGAGCTCAGCTGTCAGATTACTAAGGGCACCAGCCGTTACATTGACGGTGGATTCAACCACACGAGTCAGCTGTCTCAGGTTCCTACTATTGACCATAGGTCCCCAAAACGGCAGGAAACCCAAGAAGAAGTCTCCTGCTTCCTGACCGGCAGTGTCCGCCTTACTAATCACACCTCTCACAACTCTGGTCTTGTGATAGTCAGAGGCGGCAGTAAATGTCGGCGGTAGCAAGTTCGCAATATAACATGTGCCCGAGAAATCAGGGGGCAACCATGTATATGCTCGGTCATGACAGATGAAATATGTGCCCTTAGCAGCCAAAAACGCAGGGGAAAACTGTGACGGGAAAGTGTACGTTTCAGTACAGTCACTTCTTCCCAGTTGAGCCCTAGGGTTCTGACCATTACCCTGTAAGCAGAACCGACCCATGTGGGGTACGACCCAGATTGGAGATGAGATTTTTCGCTGTCTTTCACCCAGACTAATACTATACCCCGTCGCGTTCCATCCTACATAAGGTCTCAGCTCTTCTTTGGGAATGGATGAGTATGCATCAAGATCTCTACTCATATCGGCAACTCCTTTCATCAAAGCCTTATTATTGGTGATGGGTCTGATGGAACGCGGTGGGCGAGGGGAGTATGTATCTAGAGCGTAGAGAAACATGGTCTGGAATGCCCATGACGATCCATTGTAACTGTACGGTAGCACCAGGTAGGGAATACCCTTGTTAATGGTATGTGACATTAACCCACAGACCCAGCAATTGGTCGTATTCATTACCAGTTGGTGCTGGTGCAAGAGTTGGATAAACGAGTTATTTACGAACTCTGATCGTCTGGTCTGTTCGTGCTCAGGCAAAGGGTGAAAAGAGTGAGAGGAGGCAGTAGAAGGAGATATAGGCTGTTGAGTGGGTGCAATGGGTTTTGGAGCAGAGAAAAACACACATCCTACAATAAACATCATGATACTACACAGTGTAAAAAAGCACAAAGAGACAAAACATTTACTTTTTACAATTCTACACATCCTTGTTTGAGAGTTCATTTCTTCAATCGGTCTCTCCATCTTACAAAACTCCATCCTCTACTCGGGCCGCTCGCGGTGGATGAGTTTCTTCTGCTAAGGAGTACGCCTGTCAGTCCAGGAAAACGCCCTAGACCAACCAGAACCGTCGACCTAGCGTCTTCGGCCTGTACCCCAAAGTCTTGGCACCGCGACCCTGCGGCAGAACCCGGATGGTGGTTCGAAAAACAAAAATCAAGAAAGTCCTTCAGATGGGAGAGCAAAAAATGTCAAAAGGGAAATAATGAGGAAATCTTTATTTGTCTATGGGCCTAGGTCTCAAATTATAGCGGAGACGGCCAGGTGCTGTTTGGTCTTGAAACAAAAGTTCAGGCTCAGTGGTGTCCAGTCGATTTGATGGCGGCACAGCTTCCTGCAGAATATTGTCACTCTCTTGGACTGAAACTGTGTCTTTTAAGCGTGCGTCACTGAATGGTACAAAACGAGGTACAATGTCTGTCTCTGAGTCGGCGATACCCTCCTTGACCCACTGGTCATATGGCAGAGGCAAGGGAACTACCTTGCAGTGAGTACCATGAATCCAGTGTTTCTTCCCTTTCACTCGCACTGCTGATCTTGTCGAAAGAAGAACAAGATGAGGGCCAATCCAGCGAGGCTCGTCGTTGCTCTTGCGCTGGAAATTCCGTACCAGGACCCACGAACCAGGGTTGATGGGGTGTCCAGGAGGTTCAGAGGCTTGGGGAAGAGTATCATGTACCTGTTGGTGCAAAACACGCAGTTTAACAGTCAAATCATACAGGTAATCGAGCAGTACTGGATGCTCAATCTCACTGAACTTCGTAGGCCTTGGCACACCCCATACGTTGGCCGGGCGGCCAAAGACTACTTCATAAGGACTAAGTCCCACTCGTGAGTGTATCGTCATTCTGGTGGACAAGAGTGCTAAAGGCAGAGCGTCAGGCCATTTAAGACCAGTGCTCGCCTGAATTTTGGCTAACTTGAGCTTTAAGGCTCCATTGTAGCGTTCTACTAATCCAGCTGATTGGGGGTGATTTGCAGCGTGGAATTTCTGCCTTATGCCTAAACCTTCACATACATTCTTCATCACTTTACCCACAAACTCACTACCATTATCACACCATACCATTCTCGGCATTCCAAACCTGGGGAAAAACTCCTTCACAAGGGCTTTGGCTGTGGATAGGGCAGTGTTATCTTTCAGAGGATAAGCCTCTACCCATTTGGAAAAAGCACAAACAACCACCAATACATATTTTAGGTTGTTGCATCTGTCCATGTGAATAAAGTCCAGCTGCAAAACTTCGAATGGACATGATGGGGGTGCAAAGTGACCGGCCGGAGTTGGGGTTCCCCTACCAGGGTTGTACTTCAAGCATACTATACAATTCTTGACCACATTCTCTGCACACTTGGGAATCCCAACATTCTGCCATACTGGAGCCAACAACTGACAGATACCTTTCGTACTGATATGCGCCATTCCATGCGCCATAGTAACCACTGGAAGCACATATGCATCAGGCAACAACCATCGCCTATGTTCTGTCAGGTCAATCCAACAACCATTCTCATCCAACTTACCCATACTCTCTCTCCACTTGCTTAACTCGTCTTCCGTAGCTTCAGCCTGAAGCGACTTCACACTCTCTATTGTGTTCTCGCACATTCCCACATCATTAACCCATCTTGCGGGGCCTGCAACATACATTCTAGTCTTCACATTCTGTGCGGTTTCTCTCGCGGTCTCATCAGCAAACGCATTCCCACGTCCAACATCATCTGTGACTTTCCTGTGCGCACTGCATTTCATGATCGCAACTTGCAAAGGTAGGGTCAGTGACTCAAGGAGATCATTCACCAACTTGCCATTCTGAATTTTAGCTCCATGCGACGTCAGGAACCCACGCTCTTTCCACAATCGCCCAAAATTATGAGCCACGCCAAAGGCGTACTGGCTATCTGTGTATATGTTCACTCTCATTCCTTCAGACAACACACATGCTCTCGTGAGGGCGATTAATTCCGCTGCTTGGGCCGAATTATGTGGCACTCGTGCAGTTTCCACGACCGTGTGCAAAGTCGTGATAGCATATGCAGCAGTCGTGTCACCATTAGGGAGCTTGAAACATGACCCATCTACCCATAAAGTGCCATCACACTCAGTCAGGGGAGTATCTTTGAGATCTACTCTCCCTTTCGTCTCTTCTTCTGTTCTGAACAGACAGTCATGTTGCTCAATCTCATCTGAGTCTGCTGGAATCGGCAATAATGTGGCTGGATTCAGCGTATTGCATCTTTTTATGTGTATGTGATTCGCTAACAGTGTGAGTTCATACCCTGATAATCGCGCACTAGTCAAGTGTTGTGTCTTGGTTCTATTTAATAATGTGTCTACAGCGTGTGGAACCATGACAATCAATGTGTTGTCCATTACTAGACCAGCAGATTGTCGGATAGACATCGCTGCAGCAGCTGTCGCTCTCAGACAGCTTGGCAATGCCCTCGCTACAGGGTCCAAGGTGGATGAAAAATACGCGCATGGGCGCGGTCTGTCGCCAAAAGGCTGTGTTAACACTGACAACGCACATCCATCTTTCTCGTGAACATACAATGTAAAAGGCTTGCTATAGTCAGGGGTGCCCAACACAGGAGCTGAACACAACGCATTGCGCAATTCCACAAAACTTTTCTGGCACTCTTCAGACCATGGGATAGGATTCGGTGTGTCTTTGCATGTTAATGCTAATAAAGGTTTTGCCAACAAAGAAAAACTAGGGATCCAATGCCTACAGTATGAGGTGATTCCCAAGAAAGCACGCACTTCTCTCTGTGTCTTTGGCACACTCAACTGTGCAATGGCTTGAATTCTTTCTGGGGTCAGTCTCCTTCCCTCCTTCGATAAGAGATGACCTAAGTAGGTCACTTCTTGTCGACAATATTGCAGCTTAGAGAGAGACACTTTGTGATGGTAAGCTGATAAATGGCGCAACAGTGACAATGTGGCTTCTTTACAGATCTTCTCAGTATCCGCAGCGATCAGTAAATCGTCCACGTACTGGATCAGGATAGCGCCACTGGGTAAAACAAGTGCATCAAGCTGCGCTTTCAAAGCCTGACTGTATATGGATGGACTCTCGCAGTAGCCTTGGGGAGCGCGTTTGAAGCGGAAGCTTCGGCCTCCCAAACTAAAACCAAAAATATCTCTGCTCTTTTCTGCAATTGGGATACTAAAGAAAGCATTTTTTAAATCGATCACTGAGAACCATGCAGCAGAGGCTGGAATCATTGTTAACAAGGCAGTTATATCGGGGACAACCGGAAACTGAGGCACAACAATCTTATTAACTTCTCTAAGATCAATCACAAATCTGTAAACAGGTGGCTGTGAAGGGTCCGTTCGTTTTAAGACAGGTAAAATCGGGCTATTGCAAACGTTGCCTCTTGTCTCCTCAATCACATCCTTATTAATCAAGTCGCTGACAATGTCTAACAATGCTTTCTGCCCTTCATTAGAGATCTTGTACTGGGGAATACGTGGCAGTCTGACATTAGCCTTTAGAGTCACCACATATGGTGGTATTTCCAAGAGGCCCACATCATTGGGACCAGTAGCCCAAAGGGCATCCGGAAGGGATGACAATTCAGGTGGCATCGTGTTTTTAGACAAATACATTGGGGAAACCACTTTCTTGCCTAATGTAAGTTGTACTCCTGAAGGAGAACAATACAGTGTAGCATGTAATCTTTTCAACAAATCTAATCCCAGCAAATTCTCACCACAACCAGTTGTCAGGATCAGGGGCGCTTTCAGCTCGCAAGGTCCAACAGAAAGTGACATGGGACTGGAAATCAGGTTCCTAACTGGGGCGCCAGAAAAACCTACTGAAACATTTATATCGCCAGACAAAGGTGCGCCAGGGAGTTTTGAATGCATGATTGAACTCTTTGCAGCACCAGTGTCTAGCAGAAAAGGCTCCGTTACATTTGCTGTAGTCACCTCAACATACGGTCCACTCTGATCCACTGGCACTGAAACAACTCCCTCTCTCTGTCTATGGCTGTCCTAGTAACCATTATTTTCTGCATCACCATCTTCCGCATAATAATCATTATTGTAATACTGGGCCGTATTACCAGTCGTGTTAGCCTGCTGATCAAAACTATTAATGGCGCTTTGGGGCGGAAGAGGACGCGCGTTTTGGGGAACACTTCCACGCCCTCTGCCTCTAGGAGCTTGCTGACCACCTCTACCTCTGGCGCCATACGTATTACCATTCCGTTGCATTAATTTAGGGCAACTATATTTAAAATGACCTTCCTCTTTACAGTATGAACATTGGTTGGGACCTACAGGGACACGTGGGTAATAATACCCATTCATTTGCTGATTGTTCTGAAATTGTTGGGGTTGGTGATAGACACCTTGGGGTTGTCCATAATTATTACCTCCTCCACGTGGCGGATAGGCCTGCTGTAAAAGGACCTTCGTCTTTAGTTCCTTCGTTTTCTTCTCCGTTCTATCTTTCTCGTCTTTATCTCTGTTTTCATAATACTGTGCAGTAGCCAGTATTTGCGCTGAAGAGGAAACGGCCCAAGAACTCTCTGAATCTTTCAACTTTTTACACAGGTCAGGGAGTAAATTCTGCACAAACTTATCCACAAACAACCGTTGGCCACCCTCAGTACTCATATCTTGCCCACTGTGGTCAATAAACGTTTCCTCAAACCTAGTAAAGAAGTCTGACACTGTCTCATCTTTCTTCTGCTTACATGCAGATAACTTATCCCAATTTACGCGCATCGCAGGCATTAGTGTCTTCATATACGTGATGATTCTACCAGGCAATTCAGCTACTAAAGGTTCTGGTTTCGCACCACCCGTCTGTCTAGCATCAGCAGCGACAATGTTGGCCCATGTATCCCCTAGTTCTGCATTGTGATCTACATTACGAATTGATCCCCATAGAGGCTGTGGAACAACATTACCAAACAACATGTCTATGTCGGCCAGATTCATAATGCATGACCCTGCCGTCTGTGACAACTCTTTATAATAACCTGCTGGGTTTTTACGGGGATCAGGCAATGTCTGCTTAAGTGCTAACACCTCAGAGCGCTTCCATGGAACATGCACCCAAACACGTTGGAAATGCGCTGGCACAGCGGGGTTATTGCCGACAGCTGCAACTGCTTCCTTCCATACCGGGGGAACTTCTCTCATAGGGTATTGTCGCGCTTTTGCCTTTTTCCCCACAAGGACCTCTTGTTCAAACAATGACTGTTGGCAATCGTCATTCCTTAAGGACAATACAACCGCAACTGCTTTATCTACTTCGCGGTCCACAATTATACCAGTTCCAAAATCGAACCTCACTCTACGCAATTCCTGCGGGTTCGGATTTCTACCACTATCCTCCAATTCTTCACAGAGAATTTCGCACATTTTCTCGAATACATATCTCTGTTTCGGGGCATCCCATTGATGGAAAGTGTTAACAACCGATTCCACATCATACAGTGAAGGAAAAACGATCCATCTACGCGCCATGTGATCTATTACCTTTTTCTCATCGGGGTTAGGCAATTGGCTGCGCAACTGCTTACGCTGTACACCAGGAGTTGCACCAGATGACCCAAAGAGAGGCGACATTAAGGTAGTAACCACATTAGCTAAACGCTGTCGCGCTGAAGGAGAAGCTGAGGCGAGAACAGGGGGAAAAACAGAGGGAAGAAAAGAGGATGTAGAGACAGGTACTGGAGTGGTAGAAGGAAGAGTGTTAGGGGAGGCAGTTACTGGATTAAGCAAAGTCGCAGGTAGTGCGGGGGCAGTTGGAAGCACTACCGGAGGCGCTTGAGAGGACTGCGCTACAGGAATAGGAACTGGTTGCAAAGCAACTGGCGGTTGCGGCAAGGCTTGCAGTATATGCCCTGGAGGTGGCATATTTACAAGCTGGGGAGGCGCCGTGGCAGTTTGAACATACGGGGGTGGCGAACTCAACAAATGTGACATCAGGGGATCTTTCTCCTTTTCTTCTGACTCATCCTGCTTAGAATGTGGCAAAGCTGGGTAACATTTGTCAATCCCTAACTTACGCTGCCTGTGCATTTGCTCGCTCATCTGCTCCTCCTCATTGTCTTTAAATTGTACAGCTGCTTGCATTACTGACATACCTCTCTCTCTCTTATTCTTTTTCGCTAGCTTAATTTCCTTCTGTTTGGCTTCCTTTCGCCATAAGCGGAAAGAGTCAAACATCGCCGGCCGGGCTTTCTTCTTAAACAATTTAATTTCCAGATTATCTAAAATATCGGTATCAAAACTACCATTTTGGGGCCATTTTAAAACACCGTCTTTCCTGGTGTAGTGGATCCACACTTCGTTATATGCAATGGGGCCTACGCCATGTTTCACATAGAGCTCATAAGTTGGAGTTCCAACCGGAGGAACCGGACATGATTCCTCTAGCTGGAAATCCTTTCCACAACCCAAACAGAATACTCTACCAAATAGTCCAGAACCAGGCATCTTCGCTCACTAGTCTAGATCCAAACGTCAGAGGATTATCGATTACGATATTCTCGTGAATACACGAGTCCTCTGGCTTTGGGGTTTGCAAACACCAAATCACCAATTACCAAATCAAACCAAACGATCCCGAGGGATACCAAAACAAATGGGAGACGCTCCACTTATACTTAACTGAATATTGCTGATCGATGACGTCACCAGAAGACTCTCTCGATTGTTTCGCTCTCTCAAACTCGTCAAGGGTCCAAAACAGGTCGATTAATCAGGGCAGCAGTCCTTCGTAGCCGTCGGGACGCGGAGAACCTCGCAGAAAAGACTTTCGGACCACGTCGACATGCAGGGGTCGATGAAGTGGCGGCCTTCCTCCGGAATTTCCACACGAAGCTCCTCACGAACCTCTGGCTTGGACTGGTACCACTGAAATCGGCCCCACGTTGGGCGCCAAACTGAAGTACTGGGTATTTTAGTCCCAGCGGTGCAGGGGCACACACCCTATGACTTCGGGGTTTCACCCTGTTCCGGACCTACAGAAACACAGAGTCTTCTGGGTGAAGTCAAAGAATCGTTTATTGGCTGCAGACCAATGACAGATATCCTAGAAGTACAACAGCGTGTATGTTCTCAGGAGACTGCTGAAAATCATAGCAACGGACTTCTCCTTAAGTACAAAATATCATGCTCCAGGCATACATTCCTGAGTTTTATGAAACGGCAATATACAAGGATATGTTACAAAGAAAAGGCAGAGTCATGATGACCATCCCACATTCCAGTTCGGCCAGCCCACAATGACTTACACAACAAGGTTCAGATCCCACATTAGATTTACAGATCCCCCCAATAAACATGAGCATCTCCTGTTTTGGGAAACAAGTCATAAAGCAGGAACAAGCAGGTGTGGAAGAGATTAGCCGGGGGATTGTGTAGAATGAAAGGGTTTTATGACGGGCCAAGCCCTGATACGAATCACAGGTGGACGGAGGAAGGGGAGCTCGTGAGACCGGTTTGACCCGGGGCAGCAGAGCCAGCTGCCCAGGTCACAAAGAAGTCAGAGGGAAAACCCATGTACTGTGAGGCCCGTATTAACTCCATCATAGCCTATGTGAGGGCAATGACAAGATGGCCACTGCTTCCAAAATGGAACCCGCGTAGTTGAGCAGAATACGTGTACACAGTGCATTCGTAGCTAGAACGACACGCAAAGCACTCGTACGTGCCGCATTTACCATTTGCGGTTCGCTAATACCAAGATAGACAGAGGTAGGGCCCTGTTCCCTACGCGGTCCCGAATATCAAAGTACGACAGCTCCAGACGTGCCCTGACTTACCCTCGGTGGGTGAGTCCCTCAGACCTTGCTGGTCTGCACCGCAGTCCTTTCTCTGCATTCCTGTGACTTGCCGTTGCCAAGGCTTGTTGGGTCCATTCTGGTCGCCGACAACGCAGCACTCGACAGACTTCGTGGGACAGCTCGAATCCAGCTCGTGGACTTCGTCGACGCCTCCTGGACCTCGTGGCTGAAGAGTCAAGACACCCATCAACTCACCTGAAGCACCCGACATCTGTGGGCATTGGTCCATCCTGCCCTAGGTCACTGGCAAGTGACCCAGACTCTGTCCCTCTGCTTTCAGGTTCCTTACATCCTAGATCCAGGTTCGGATCTCTCCGGACACTTCTCTTCACGGCAGCAGCAGTTCTTTGCAGGCTCCCATTGAAATCGACGACGCGACCAGACACCAAAAGACACCTATGCACCCGGCTTCCTTGGGTGAGGTAACTTGAGTACTCCAGTGCTCTCGTGGGTGCTAGCCCTAGAACTTCTCAAGTCCAAAAGGGTTTGGTCCTGACTCGATTAGAAATGTCCCTAATCTTTAAAATTCCAACCGCGACATTGCCCGTAGAAGATAATAGGAACCCGCGGTTGTGTTTTCACACTGCATAGAGCTCCCATAGGTCCCCTGTCACTACCTTGGGTGGTTCCTTGGGGTCCTAGCGATTCTAGAGGCAATAGGCCTAGTGCCTATTCCAGTCGTGGTTCTTTTACCACTTTTTTGGTATATGGTTTGGTACGCCCCTAAGGCCCAAATGTGTATTTGTGCATTTACTGATGCTTGATCACTTGTAACTTTAGTACTTCGAACTCCAGTCTCATAAAGAAACTAGAGGGGTGTGTGTTAACCTAAATACATATATTTTAAATATATACCTAGTGTGGTTGTCCCTTCATTTGATCATTCAAGAGATTATAGACTGGTAAAACCAGCTGCTTTACATTCCTTCAAGACTTAGCCTGAAGGCTGCTCTCCATAGCTACCACTAGGATAGCTTTCATATAAGGTTGTCTTTAACAATTCACCATAAGGGGTTGTTTGGACTGATACAAGGTGCCCACTAGAACTAGTGGACAGCATATATCAGGCCACCTTCTCACAGTATCAGTAACCAGTCTAGCAGCCGAGTTAAGTGCAGCCCTTAGTGGAGCCAGAGCGTATTTGGGAAGGCCACAAAGGGGGTAGCACTGCTGTAATCTAACCTCGGCAAGACCAGCGCTTGGACCACTTGCTTGAAATCATTTAGAGGAAGAAAAGGTTTAATATTTCTGAGAGATCGCATCAAGTGGTCAGCTCCTTTGCATACATTGCTGATATGACCTTTCATGTTCAGGTGCTTGTCCATAGTGATACAGAGAGACTTGGCTGCGTCAACGATGAGAGGCGTACAGTTGAAAGCAGTGAAGTGATTCAGCCAGAGTTCTAATGTGGGGATGAGATTCGGAGGGGAGATGAGCAGGAATTCCGTTTTAGAGGTGTTGAGCAGTAGGTGATTCTCTGTTAACCAGTTTTGAGTAAACATTAGGGTAGTATTGAGTGAAATGATGTTTTCCGAGGATGAGATTTTCAGATATAATTGCGTGTCGTCCGCATACATGTGGAAGCAAATGTTCATGGAATTTAGAGAGTGTGCAAGGGGTTCCAAGAAAAGATTGAAGAGGATAGGAGATAGAGCGGATCCTTGGGGGACTCCCATGAGTATGGGAGAGGGCTGGAAGAGAGAGTGGTTTGCCTTGACTCATTGAGTTCTGTGATGAAGGAAGGATGAGATCCATTGTAACACCTGATCAGAAAAACCCATTCTATTCCGCAGGATGGATAGGAGGTTGTCATGATTAACTGTGTCAAATGCGGAGGAAAGGTTGATGAGGATCAGGAGGCAGGATTCATTTTGGTCGAGCATAATTAAAATGTCATCAAAAACTTGAGTGAGAGCCGATTCAGTGCTGTGCCACTTCCTAAAGCCTGATTGATGCTGGTCTAGGAGTTGGTAATTCTCTATGTGGGCACAGAGTTGGGATTGCACACATTTTTCTAGTAGTTTCGCTAAAGTGGGGATGTTGGATATGGGGCGGAAGTTATTGAGATCAGATTTGTCAGTGTTAGTTTTTTTTAGTGTGGGTGTTACCTGAGCTGGTTTTAGGTATTCTGGGATCATGCCTTGAGCTAGGGAAGCATTAACAATCCTAGTCCAAGTGGGGATCAGTGCATTCTTAATTTCTTTGAAGATAGAGGGGGCAGCGGGTCGCTGAAGTGGTTGGAAGGGTTGATATTCTGAAGAATCTTGAAGATATCATATTCACTAAAGCTGCCCCATGAAGCAATGTTCTTGGAATTCGTGGAGGTCGATTTACACCTTACAGAGGAGTCAATGGGTGAGGCAGCAATGGAAGATAGTAGTAGAGCCTTCTTAGAGGTGAGGTCAATGGAGAGGATTCTTGATTTCTCCGTAAAGAAGGCGGCAAGATCATTGCAAGAGGGTGGGTTGCCCTCAGGATCAGATTGGTTAGACCCTATGACCGATTGTTGTTTGACCAATTCAAAGAGTTTTTTGGGACGGTTTGCCGCTTGATCCAGTTGGTGTCTGAAGTAAGTCACCTCAGCACTCTTGATTTGTTTGTTGTATTGGCTCCTGGCATCTCTAAGGAGTTTTAGTTGGTCCGAGGAGGGATTGACTCGCCATGAACGTTCAAATGCCCTAAGGTTGCGGCGTTCTGAGTTTAAGTTTTTGTTAAACCAAAGTTTGGATAATTTTGTTGAGGCATTTTTTTGTTGGAGTGGAGCAATATTCTCCATGATGTTGGAGATGGTTGAATTGTAGGCATCGGTGAGTGATTGTACCTCAACTATGTCAGCTTGGAAGGAGAGGGCAGATTTACAATGGGCAGCTAGTTCGTCAGAGTTTATGGCTCTTATGTCCCTTTTCCAGATCTTAGTGGTTGAACCTTCCTCATCAAAACCTCTCTGTTGAGATCAAAAAGGATGCAGTGGTGGTCGGACCAGTCACAAGGGGTAATAGAATCTATGGACATAGACTGCTCTTTAGAGATAATGAGGTCTAACGTTTCTCCTTTGTTATGAGTCGGTTGGGCACAGGGCGGAGTCAGATCTTGATCAACTAAAAAAGATTTAATGCAAGATACAGCGGGGTCGTTGGGGTTAGACCAATGAAGGTTGAAATCACCAAGGAAGATTTGTGACACCACTGAATCAACATTAGTCGAGATGATTTCCATTAGCTGCTCAGTGAAAGGGAGATTGTCACCCGGGGGTGATAAAAGGTGTGAAGTTTGCAAACCGGTAGGTTCATACTTGATATAGTGAGACAGAGGTCTTCACAGGAGGTAGGCGTTAAAAACTCTGAGTGAGAAACCTAAAGTGTGTTTCTGTGAATACATGCAAGTCCCCACCCAGTTTCAGAGCTCTGCCAAGCCTAATAATGTCATGAGTGGGGGGTACTAGGAGGTCTAAGATAGGAGTGGAAGCTGGATTTAGCCAAGTTTCAGTGAGGATGATAATGTCTAAATCATTGTGTTGGATGAGGTCGAAGATATCGGTGGCGTGTTTACTGGCTGACCTGCAGTTAAGTAGTACACATTTAAGACGGGGTGGATTGGGGGGGGCGGGGAGATGACTGGGTGACGCTCACACAAGTGAGGTTGTTAGTATTGCTGCAACTAAGATTGGGATGGGGTTCTCTGTACGGGTTAGAGGGGATGGAAGGAATTTGTCTCGGAGGGTCGAGGTTAGGTTCTGACAAGGTCATGCTAGAGTTGAGTGTCATGTGGATCAGTGGTCGGAGGGTGGAACTCAGATCCACTGTGACAGGCGTTGGCGTTGGGTAGTGTGGTAAGTTTGGAAAAGGTCGTGTTAGAGTTGAGAGTCAAGTGGATCAGTGGTAGAGGGTTGGGACTCAGATCCTCTGTGAAAGGCGTTGACGTTGGGTAGTGGGATAGATTCGGGGGTGGAGGGAACTATAGGCTGGACCATGTGATCAGTAGTCCTAGAGGCCTCTCTAGGCCCGTTCGTAGACGAGAGAAATGATCATAGGGAAGAGGTCACTGTACCTTATTGAGAACCCTAAATTATACTTTGTCACTAGTTTCTTTAAAGCTTTGTCATACAAGAGGAGACAGCAACTGGTAATGGAATGCCCCCAACTTTTGTGGGTAAAGGTCTAGGAAGTACAATTGATTTTAATGTATTTACATTGCACCAGATCCCTTATATATCCAATTTTAGAGTGATTCCAAGATGTTCAATGACCATAACCCACTTGCAATTGATTTTAATCTCACATTGAATAATAATTTCCCCAAGGGACCAGCAACTACATTTTCGAAAAATCAAGGTATTTAGATAAAAGTGGGACAAAATCGATCCTTTTATGTTTTTTAGCCAAGTAGTTAAATGTTGAGCATTGTGCAGTTGAGAAATGTCTTGTTTATTTTTTTTAAACAGATTTTATTGATAACAATAGAGAGATCTAGATATCCCCTTCCATTAGGAGACAAAGTTACAATCCAGTCAAATGTAAACACATGTGCCAAAATAGAGTGATCATGTCATCTTTGTCAGGTACATTATACAATCTGCGCAGTGATCATAGACACCAATGACAGAGTCCGAACCCCAACTAGTTCCCCCTGACCCTCCACAGCTCCAGGCGTGTCACTAGATCTAGGCTGCAAAGGCCAGCGGGCCAGCCTCTGCAGCAAGGCAATGTGTTGGAATAGGGTATGGCTACGGTTATATTGGATCAACATATTTGTCTAGAATAAACTTAGTTCCCAAGGTTACATCTTGTGAGGATCAGAGAAACAAAGTTAAGGATGAAGTACACAGCATACACACAGGAAGCATGTGAGAGATAATAATGGTATGGTTGGGAAGCTAGGGTTCATGGATATTGGAGGTAAATATAATTGGGATAGCAGCACTGATCACCCTTTGCATAATGATCCAAGTTTGCCCAGCATTTATTTCAGCTTTGGCATCCAGCTGTGCATGATGTGTGCCAAAATACAAAGCACACGAACACCACAAGTCCAGGGCTGACATGAGTTAAGAAGGATCAGAGATGATGATGAGACATGATACGAAGTAGGTATTCGGTATCAGATGGGGTAAAATGGAAACCATCTTTTTGAGTTAATACAATGGGCCAGATGTATGACCATTCACTTTTGCGAGTCGCAAATTGCGTCAATTTGTGACTCTCAAAAGTGAATGTACAACAGCATCTCAGACACTGTTTGAGATTCCCAATGGGGTCGCAAATTGCATGACATCAAAATTCATGAGGCAAGCGCAATTTGCGACCCCATTGGGAATGGCTAGCACTTCCAGGGATGGTGGCCTGCTGGGGTCAGCAGACCACTATGTCTGTGATTTCTTTTTAAATAAAGCAGTTTTAGCAGCCCGTTTTCCTTAAAAGAAAACGGGATGCATTTAAAAAAGAAAAATGACATTTTCAGTTTCAGTTTTTAAGGGCAGGCAGTGGTCCCTGGGACCACTGCCTGCTCTTAAAAAATATTTACGCACACACTCACAAAGGGGAAGGGGTATCCTGGAGACCCCTTCCCGTTTGCGAGTGGTTTACCACCTACTTGAAGTAGGTGGTAAACTGCGAGTGTTTTGCAGCCGCAAAACATAAGTAGATGGTGTTAGAAATTGGATTTCTGGCTGGCTAAGGCGTGCGCCAAGGCCAGGCAGAAACCACCTGTGAGAAGTTGGCCTGGCATATGCTGTTCCTAGTTATAGGGACACCTTGCACCAGTCCAATTCGACTCTTATTGATGATAGGTTTAAGACAACCTTTAAAGAAAGCTATCCTAGTGGTAGCTGTGGAGAGCAGCCTTCAGGCTAAGTCTTGAAGGAGTGTTAAGCTTATTGTTTTACCATAATAACCTCTTGAATAACCAAATGAAAGAGTAGCCCACACAGGTATATATATAAAATATATGTATTTATTCTAGACAGAATCCCACAGTCGCTTTATGTGACTAGTGGCAAAGTTACACTTCAAACAAGCATTTATAAACACAATAAATAGCACAGAAATCAATGGGCCCCAGGGGGGGACCAAACCATATACTAAAATAGTGGTATAAGAACCATGACAATTCTACAGGCAATGCCTAGGGCATTCAGGATCGCTTGCCCCTTCAGAATCCACCCACAGTTATGAGGAAGGGGACCCACGGGAGACGCGTGCAGTGCAAAGAGCTGCTATCGGGATCTCAAAGTTAGCCTACGGAGAATGTCGCGGTTTGAAATAAACTGATTAAAAATACTTCTAGCAGGAGTACAAAGTTAAAGCTTTAGACTTAAGCTTTTGAGATGCCCACAACCCCGAGAGTACCGAGGTACCACTGTTACCTGCCCCAGGGAAGCCGGGTGCATAGGTCGTTTCTGCTGTCGGGTCGCGGGCTGATTTTCAATGGGAAAATAGTCAAAAGTTCTGCTAGGGTCGATGATGCCGTGAAGATCAAAGATGTGAAGAATGTAGAGAAGAACCTGAAAGCAGAGGGGACCGAGTCTGGGTCACAGCAAAGTGACCAGGAGGCTCAAAGCAAAGAGCCCTTCGATGTCGGGTGCTTCAAGTGAGAGGTGCTGTTGCTTGGATCTGCAGCCACGGACTCCGGGAGGCTTCAAGGAAGGTCAGCTTCCGGAGGGCAACTGTCCCACGTCGGATGAGGGTTGCTGCAGTGTTAGTGTCCGGATTGGATCCACTAAGCCTTGGCAACCGCAACCCACGAAGAATAAACAAATCAGCTACAGTGCAGACCCACGAGGTCTGGGAGAGGTCTCCTTCGAGGAGACTGTAGAGCAGGCCTGGAGCAACCAGAGGAACTCTTGTTTTCAAAGATAGACCTCCGCTAGGGCCCACAAGTCGAGAGACAAGGGACCGCGGGAGGCGGCAATTTGGCGTGCGTAAAAGGGCACCCACGGGCCGCCGGAGGGGGCTAGGGCGCTGGTCTTTGGCACAATTGCTGTAGAGTGGTTGGCTCGTGAACGGGCCAAAGCACAACTTCCCCACTGGTCAGGGTCGTGTGCTATGCAAGAGGTGGCCGGTGTCTCGGGGATCTCGGCACCCACGCGGTCCACGGTGCCCAAACTTGTTGAGCACACTCACTGGCCTCTGGGATGCGCTGGAAACCCACCTCAAGGTTTCTGGAAGTCGTCGAAGTTTGTGAGAGCAGCGAAGTGCCAACCGGGTCACTTGCAGTGTTTCAGGTGCCTGCCAAGCAGGGGGATAACTCCTTTATCCCAAGGGAGATTTCTTCCGTCAGCTGGGCAGCAGCTCGTCGAAGGTCGGTTCTGTAAAGTTCCAAATTAATCTCAGGCTCTGGGGCCACGTTATTCACCTTTATCCCCAAGATTAGGGGAGTGTCCAGAGTAGTGTCCACCAATGGCTGGTGAGGCGGGAAAGGGTGGCTACACCCTCTCCCCTTTGTGTGTTTCCCGCCTGGGCGAGGGGCAGGATGCCCCTGAACCGGTTCCAAGCGGTGTATGCAGAATTAGGTCTCTGCAGCTGCCTACGTGCAACTCTGAAAGGACATTTGGTGCACCCACCCTGTTCCAATCCACATTATCCTGTCTGGGGAGATGCTAGCACCTCCCTGCCATAGGAGCCCTATTCTCCAGCTGGCGAGGCTGGGGTTTTCCCCAGCAACAGCCAGCCAGGGTCGTGTAGGTGGCGGGCAGTAGCCATTTTGTGAAACTTGTGCACTTTTAAATTGGTGTCTAAATTCTACCGCTTTTCCCCTATCGCCCTTCTAGCAAGGGGGAATCGTACCCTCATGCCCATGGCTGGACTGGGGGTATGATTCCTACATGTTTGACACCAAACACGATATTGTTCTGTGTAGCCATTCTCAAGTTATCGCGATATCGCAATAGACTTATAATGCGGTTAAGAGTATATGGTATGGCTACACTACAAACAACCCAGTAACGATTTTACAAAGGTTGCAGAGAGGCCCTACTCATGTAGGGGTCCCCCCTCACACATACCTCAGCACCCTGCCTTGTAGGATTACCAATGCCTGCTATAGGGGTGACCTATGAGAGTATATGTGTTGTAATGGGGTGGGATATAGGGTACCTATATCCCTGTAAGGGGTGCTAGCACCACCTTACCCAGACTACAGTAGTGGTCTGGTGGTTTCAGTTTGTATGGCTGTCCCAGGGTGGCACAATAAGTGCTGCAGCCCTGGTAGTCCTACTGGGGGACCCATGCCCTGGGTACCTAGGGTACCATCTACAAGGGACTGGTAGGGCATGCCCAGCATCCAATTAGGTTTGTACCTAGAGTACTCACATCAGTTTTAGGGAGAAAGCAGATAGGCTGGGGTCCTGGATAGCAGGATCCCAGCCAGACTAGTCAAAAAACACTCAAATACCAGGCAAAAAGTTGGGGACAACCATTAGTCAGATTCCACTCTCCTACACCACCACTCTAGTCAGGGCAAGGAAGTTACACACCAAAGATAACCCCTGCTCACCCCCTTGGTAGCTTGGCACGAGCAGTCAGGCCTATCCCGGAGGCAATGTGTAAAGCATTTGCGCACGCACACAGCAACAACATCCCAGGCCCACCACAAAGAAACTCCACACAAGGTTATATATAAAAAATAGCCTTTGTATTATCATAACACATTACAATAGTAAGCACATATTATACATGGTGCCACCTGGCACTAGGTCATATTTACAAGGGATTATTTACACAGGACAGGGCCACAGGGACCACTGTCAGATCCATCGCAAAGTGAACTCAGTAAAGGTAGAACTTATCCTAAACATAGAACACAACAAGTAACTACTGGTAACCACTGTACTTAGCATCAGCCTGTAACATAACCTACATTATGCACAATATCACATCAGGCGCACATTACATTCTGCGCCAACCTCACCATCATCAACACATGAGGCCATCATCCCACCAGTCTAAACGCATTAGACCCTAAACTCCTAAGTATAACTACATTAGGGAATAACTCTCACTAGCATAAACCATAATGCGAAAACAACCTCATAATCAGAAACCACATTTAGAGGTATAACACAGGGTGCGTAATCATACTACATACATCACATTTCCTAGCACCGCATCGCATTAGGGCCTGGTGCCATATAAATCTAAAAATCCCCCTGGCCAACTGGCCGTCTCCAAAGGGGCTCAAAAGCCCTCTGTCCAAAAGTTAGAGCGCACTGCCTGTGCAGCAAGAGTCAAGGCGGCGCCTAAACGGTGCAGCTGCCCACTACTTGCTGGGCAGCTGGGAAAGTTACAAATGAGGCTTGGGCTCTCAATGGCCCTTGAAACCAATGTGCCCAACGTTGAAGCCATCTGGCTCTGAAAATAAACATGTCCCCATGGAGCGCGCGGGCTCCTGCAATAACTATGCGTCAGTAAAGAAGGAGAAGAACTTACCCCCAAGCACTGTGGAGCGCACTGGCGCTTTAAATAATCTTGCACATGGTGGAGCCACGCACAGGCTCTCGCATCAACACATGCCTGCCTTGTTGGAGCCCCGTAGGCTCTGAAATATTGAGGCCAACATCGAAGAAGCACTTGCCCCCAAAGTTGCAGCTGCCTTCTAGCAAGCGGGGCAGCTGTAGGACTGGTCAAACTGGTAGGCGCTCAGGCCCATCTGGGCTCTCCTAAGCAAATATGCCCTCTAGTAGGAAAAATGGCGCGGGCACTACACGTGCCATCTGAGTCCCCCTCCGGGACTCTTACGTAACCGAGATGGCCCCCAACGTTGGAGCCACACGGGCTCTTGACCCAACACCTGCCCCACGAGGGAGCGGCCCGCAACGGCGGGTCCGCTCAGCAATTAAACAAAAGGGGACAACAATTTCAATTCAATGGAGCAAGTCGCGGTTGGATTTTTAAAGTTTTAGGATACTTCGGGAGAGTCTACAAGCAAGTCACTTACAGGGTAAGTAGTTCTAGAGCCAACACACACAGGAGCACCGGAGTGCACAAGTGGTGTCAGATTTAGTCTGCTTCCCAGGTGTGGCATAATACATGCTTCATCCCCTGGCAGGCCTGAGAAGTACCTATGCCCTTGGTACCTAAGGTACCATATACTAGGGGCTCATAAGGTACCACAGTATCCAATCACTAGTGCATCTAATATGCACTACAAGTTGTTTATAGAGAAGAGGGAGGCTGGGGCCCTGATTAGCAGGGTCCCAGCCAGACTATAGCCAGAAACCAGTGTTAACATCAGAAAAAAAAGTGGGGGCAACATAAGTGCAGATCCTACTCTCCTACACACACCTTCTCCCATTTCCGGGGGCATCCTCTTTTAGTATAGGCAGTTTTTTCAGCCACCATATACGAGTCCATGTCTCTCTACCAGTCGTTCAGGGACGTTGTTGGGTCAGATATTTAAGTCCGTGCAGTATTTATTTTAGCAATCATCAATGCTAGTGTTACTCCGATCTTTCTCCTCTCTCCAGATCTGTCGCCTCCCACACATTCAGCAGACACCATTTTGCCGACAATAGGAGCTCAACCCCATATACCTCACTCAAACACGGTTATTAATACCTAGTAGGATTGGATTTCAGATGGATACATCTGCCTGTGGTTTCCTCACCTTTAGAATTACCCCTTGCACAGCATTCCACTGAAACTTTTTTCATAGCTCTCCAAGTCAAAGAGGACGCCACAATAGCAAGGCTCCGCTCCCAACTCTGCGTGACGTCATAAGTAGACCTCGTCGGTGTGCTGACGTTAGTTCCCTTTTTTCTACAGTTTTCTAGAACTCTTCATTTCTTTGTAGTCTAATTTATTGCAGTTATCTTTAAACTATTTCCGCACAATGGCTACTCAGAAGAAGCCTGGTTTTAAACCCTGTCGGGAAAGTGGGGACCATATGTCTGTCACGGACTCCCACAAAGACTGCCTTTTTGCGTTTGTCTGACCACAACGTCAAGGGATGCTCGTCGTGTCGGATGAATCCAAAGAGAGAGAAGCAAAGCTATTTATGGCCCGGTCGAGGAAAAAGAAGAGCGGTCGGAAGAGGACTAAGTCGAGGTCGAAGTCGCGGACTCCGCACACCTCGAGGTCGTCCAAAAAGCATAAAAAGAAGCGGCGACATGGTTCCAAGCGTCATTCTTCGAAGGGGAAGTAATCGAAGTCGGCATCGCAGGTTCAGCTGCATCATAGGAAGGATGACATCTCGCCTTCTCCTTCCCCGCAGGTGACTCAGGAGCATTCTCCGTCGGCGAGGGGCTCTATGGCACCCAGAGAAACGTCTCCTGTGCCTCGGACCTCGTTGATCCCGGATCCGATGTCTCCGGCACCGCAACCTGAACCCGTCTTACGACCTTGATCTATCTCCGATCAGGTGGTTCTGGATCAGTACCCGCCTTTCCCAGCTCCGGGGGCAGATCCTTCGCATTTTCTTAATGCAATGTATGGCATGTTTGCCATGGCGGTTAACCCATCCACTGCGCCGGCTGGCCCAGTGGGACCGCTTTCTTATAATTTGGGCTTTCCCCAACATTATGCCCTTGCCCCCTTCATGCTGATGGCTCCGTCTTGAGCTCTTCCGACGTCGAGGTTCTCAAAGCCGATTCCATCCCAGGAGGGAAGGATGGACTACTCTCCATTGCCGTCGGGCTCCGGTACTGGGCAGTCTCGACTTTGTGCGGCGGCGCCGGCCGCTCATGAAGGACTTGCATCAACACTGGCTCCGAGGTCACCAGCACTGCATCTAGCACCGCCGCTGCCGATTCCTAAGTTGCGTTCAAGAAGGGAGGCTCAGAGGCTCCCGGAAGAGGAGTAATTCCAGGAGCAGCAGGAGCAAGCTAAGGAGGAACGGATTCTTGATACTGTGGATGACTTTGAAGGCCTTCAAGAGGCCAGAGTGTTGGACACTTCACCAGAGAGGGAGCTCTCTTTTCCCAAAGCTATTCCTTCTAGGAGGTGGCCTCTTAGTACTCAGCTATAAGGACGGCAGCAGACCTTCTGGATTCATAGTTGCCCACTGTGGAGGTCAGATCTAACATTCTTACTGAGTTTCAGTACTCCCCTTCATAAGCAGTGGAGCATTTGTCGGACCCAATTTTGGAGGTTTGGCAGAAGCCAATGTCTGCCCCGGCAGTGTCCAGAACAGTGGCATGGTTGCACCTGGGGATCCAGCAGTTTTTGTCGTCACACCTTTCACCTGAAAGCTTGGTGGTTCAAGCTTCATGTTCCTCTAAGCAGTCGGCAGAGTCCTGGGGGATAGAAATTCTAATAAGCTGGAACAGTCTACTAAGAAGGTGTTTGCATCAGCTAGCATGGCCTTGAAATCTACTCATGCCACTTGCCTGTTAGGACGGTATTTTCATGCTTTGATGGACAAAGCTAAGGAGGTGGCTCCTAAGCTGCCAGAAGATGTTCGGGTCACTTCATAGAAGGGCTGGTGGATACCCAGGCGGCAGCCCATCAGGTGATCCAGTCGGATCTCAATATGGCGGACTCAGTTGCCAGGGTTATTGGGCTCTTCGGTAGCAACCAGGAGGCATGCCTGGTTGAGAGGATCAGGATTCTCTCCAGATGTTCAAGCCACGCTGCTGTATCTTCACTTTGATGGCTCCAGGCTTTTTAGAGCAAAGGCAGACTCAGCTTTGCAATGCTTTAAGGATAGCAGGGCTACTGCTAGATCCTTAGGCTTACAGTCCCAGCCTAGGAGTTTTGGTTTCCAGAGATTTTGTGGCTTTGGGAAGGTGGTGCCATTTCGAGGCCGTCTGTAGCAGCAATATCAGCAGCAACAGAACCCTTTGTATAAGTCATACAGAGGGAAGGGAAGAAGTCGTCTGCGAGGGGCCGCTTGCCTACAGGTCTCTTCCTCCTCCTCTTCCTCCTCCTTCTCTTCCCCTCCTGTCCCCCCCACTAGTTCCGCAGGGAAGCAGGTCTAGATCCCCCACCTTGGAGCATGTGGACCCGTAGGAGGCCGGGTGTACCATTTTCTACAAAATGGGAAATCTGTTTTATCACATCTTTAGGTTTTGAATCTTGTAGAAAATGGGTATGCCTTGCCTTTCCTTTCCAGGAGTTTCCCCCTCCTTACTCTCCTCGCCAGGGCTGGTGTTCAGAGGGCCATCTTTTGCTTCTGCAACAAGAGGTCACGTCCTTGTAACCGAAAGTTGCAATAGAGGTGGTTCCGGAGCAGGAAAGGTGTCAGGGACGCTTCTCCTGGTATTTCCTGATCCCCAAAAAGGACAGGCGATTGAGGCCGATCGAGGCCAATCCTAGACCTCAGGATCTTGAATTTTTACCTCAAGCAGGAGAAGTTCAAGATGTTGACCCTAGCTCAGGTTCTTCTGGCACTGCAGCAGGAAGACTGGATGGTGATGATAGATTTACAGGATGCGCATTTTCACATTCCCATTCTGAAGTCGCATCGGATTTATCTCCGTTTTACGATGGGGTCTCAACATTATCAATTTGCGGTCCTTCCATTCAGTCTTAAATCCGCGCCACAGATCTTCACGAAGGTGATGGTGGCTGGTGGTGGCAGCGCATATCAGAAGTTCGGGTAGTCCTGTTTTCAGCTATCTGGACGATTGGCTGCTCAAAGCAAAGTTGCCAGAGATGATGCTGCATCATCTGCAAGTAACAACTCAACTGTCGTTCGTCTTTGGTTTTTCGATAAATGAACCCAAATCTCACCTGGTACCATCTCAGCGCAACCTGTTCATAGGGGCAGTACTGGATACTACTCTGAGTCGTGCTGTTAAAGATTGTATTAATCTCTTAGCATGAGCTGAAAGCCATTTTGTACTTGGCAGCCATTTTAGTTAGCTATGTGCTGGCCATTTGCTGTTTCCCTCTTCCAGAGTCTTGCACATGCTCAGAAGTGCCTAGCTAGTAGAATGCACCTGCTCCTAGTATAGAACTGTCAGGCTGTTCTAACTGATGTCAGCAACTTATTACTCCTCCTACTTGTTGACTGTGCATTTTCTGTATGACCATCTATGTGTGTAACTCTTCTCATGTGTACTTGTACCGCCTTCTTTTGAGCCCCTGTGTGGGTATATAAGGCCCCTGTTCTCTGTACTCCTTAGAAATGTCTCCTACAGTGATTTGAGAATACTGTATGACGCATTTTTCCCTCTTCTGAGGTTAAATAAAAGATGTATTTTATATTACAGCTCCTGTGCCAATCTCTTCTTTATTGGTTTAAAAGGACCAGGTGTATCAGTGAAGCCCCTGAGAAGGTTTTGATTTCTTCAGTGCTTTCCCGCCTCTTCAGAGGACTCTAGACATCCAAGCAATGATACCAATGTTTCAAGATGAAGTGGCTATTCCAGTCCTGAAGGATTTGTGCCTGCTCGGTCTGTTCGCTTCTTGCATACTGATGGTCAACCATGCATGCTGGCACATGAGGGCACTCCAGTGGTGTCTCTGCAAGCAGTGGTTTCAACACAATGGGGATCTCAGGGAGGTAGTCAGAACCTCCAGAGACACTGGAGTGGATCTGTTATGGTGGAATGTTTCAGGCAACTTGTTGCAAGGTAAGGCGTTTCAACCTCCGTCACCGGTGGCAACTGTGATAACGGATTCCTCCACTATGGGGTGGGGTGCTCATCTGGGGGATCTGGAGATCAAGGGTCTTTGGTCTCCAGAGAAAAGATTGCTTCACATCAATCTTCTGGAGCTACGGGTTATACGTTTGTCTCCCAAGGCTTTTCTTCCCTCCCTTTGCGGTCAGTCAGTGGTACATCAACAAACAGGGAGGTGTAGGGTCATATCATCTCTGCAGAGAGGCTCTGAGACTCTGGTCCTGGGCTCAAGACCATTAGATTTGCATAGTTGCAAATCATCTGGCCAGGGTGCTGAATGTGAGTGCGGACAGTCTCAGCCGGCAATACTCGGCCGATCACGAGTGGCGTCTTCATCCGTAGGTGGTTCACCACATTTTCAGGATGCGGAGGTTCCTCGGTTGGACCCGTTTGTCACTAACGAGAACGCACACTGCCCGTCATTCTGCAGTCTCCAGTATCCGATGCTGGGAGCATTGGGGGCACGTTTCAACTAGATTGGAGCTTTCAGCTTCTTTACGCGTTTCCCCCCATGCCCATTGATTCCTTAGCTTCTCAGGAAGATTTGCCAAGACCAGGCCCATGTCATATTGATCGCCCCAGATTGGCCAAGAAGGGTGTGGTACCCAGACCTTCTTCACCTCTCATCGTACCATCCGCTTCGTATCCCTCTCAGGGCAGACCTCCTCTCACAATCACAGGGGCAGGTTCTACACCTCCACCTCCACCTCCAGAGCCTGCATATGCCTGGAGATTGAACAGGGCAACCTGAGTTCTTTCTCTCTCCCACCGGATGTGGTGGCAGTTATATTATCGTTCAGAAGACACACCACCCAATCTGTTTATTCCAGTGGGTGGGCCAGAGTTGTTAAATGGTGTGGAGGGAGCTCAGTTGATCCTTTGAAGGCCCATTTGTCAGATATTCTTACTTTGTCCTCTTTCTTTGGCTCAGCAAAGTTGTGCTGCAACAACTTTTGAGGGGTACATGTCGGTCTTGTCAGCCTTTCTTTGTTTGACAGACTAGCCATCGTTGTTTAAGTCTCCCATAATCATGAGATTTATTAAGGGTCTCACTAATAGATTTGCTCCCACTCTTTTCAATATGCCTCAGTGGGATTTAAATGTAATTCTTATTTTCCTAATGGGGTCCCCTTTCGAGCCCGTACATAGTTATCCATTGAGGCTTCTCTCATTCAAGACAATTTTTCTGATTGTGATTACCTCTGCCAGGAGGGTTAGTGAACTACAGGCTCTTAGGTCTAAGCCTCCTTTCACCACTATCCAGGAAGATAATATGGTTTTCAGGACCAAAGCTGCTTTCCTGCCTAAAGTGGTTACTCCTTTTCATCTAGGGCAGTCCATCACTTTACCCACTTTCTATCCTACCCCTCACACTTCCAAGCAGGAGGAGAAACTTCACTGCCTGGACCCTAAGAGCAAACACAAGGAGATGATGGACGGAGTGCTGAAACTTTTCAGGCACAGATCTGGGTTGAATCCATCATCGTTCTTTAGCTCACTTTCCCACCTCAGTTCAGACCCAGCTATATGCAAATCAGTCTTGACCCTGTGCCTCATGGGAACAGTCCAGCCAGAACTGCCAAGCCAGGTCTTCCCTGAACCGGAAACAAGCATAATAACGTTGGATTTAGGCCCAGATCTCTGTACTGGGGTGAATGTATGACATTGTTCTGCATTCTGTCCATCAATTGTTGTTTTTGCATTTGTCACCCTGAGTGGGATGGGTATGCCCAGACGTGGGTCCCGTGCTCTCCATGCCACTGGAGTCGAGCAATCCTGGCTGGTGAGGGGTGAAACACTGAAACTGATACTAGGATGCTTGTTTCCAGTCCAGGGAGACCTGGCCTGGCAGTTTGGGCTGGACTGTTCCCATTGGGCACAGGGTCAAGACTGATTTGCATATGCCTGGATTAAAACTGGAATGGCATGGTGAGCAAAATAAGGATGGATTTAGGCCCAAATCTATGTACTGGGGTGAATGTATGACATTTTTCTGCATTCTGTCCATCAATTGTTTTTGCATTTGGACCCTAAGAGGGCAGTCAGTTTCTACCTGGCCTTAAGGCTGGATGACCAGCTCTTCATTATATACATGGGAAAAATGAAGGGCAAGGCTGTCCACAAGTGAACGCTGTCCAGGTGGATTATCCTCTGCATCAAGACCTGCTACACCCTGGCCAAGAAGGAGCCGCCTGAAGGTATTTGAACTTATTCCACTAGAGCGAAGTCTTCCTCTTCTGCTTTGGCTAGAGGTGTCCCTGTTGTAGACATCTGTTTGGCAGCAACTTGGGCCTCCCTCCACACTTTTGCAAAGCAATACTGCTTGGATTCGGAGGTGAGGAGGGATGGCCATTTTGCATGATCTGTGCTGCAAGATTTTTTAGTAAAGGTAGGTGGACACCTTCCTCCGGGATTGGGACTGCTTGGGGATTCAATTCAAAAGATGAGGAATGCCCAGGCAGATGTATCCATCAGAAGAATAAGTTACTTACCTTCGGAAAGCTTTTTCTGGTGGATACAGTATCAGCCAGTGGATTCCTCTCTGACCCACTCACCTCCACGTTGTCTACATTCTTATACCCAAGATGGCTTGGCAGTTCGGGCTGGACTGTTCCCATGAGGCACAGGGTCAGACTGATTTGCATATGGCCATGTCTGAACTGGGGTGGCAGAGTGAGTTAAAGAATGATGATGGATTAAACCCAGATCAGTTCACTGGGGATGAGTGCTTGCAATGTTCAACACTACGTCCATCATCCCCTTTGGTTTTGCTTTGTTCTACCTACTTATACCAAAAATAATTTTAGTGATGACTGTCACTTATTCCTTTTTCATTTGAAATACAATGCTTGTCACAAGAAAATGTCTATATTTTGGAATTTCCAGTTTCCCTTTCTTGTTTGAATCATATACTGTGATATATTGTATACTGTCAATACTTGTATAATATGGAGAATGGGATACCCAAATAGGAAAAAATGTTAACTATACCCGGAAAAATGTTACCTCTGTAATGAGTTCTAGTCTTGGCTTCTTTTGGGCCACAGGTCATAACAAAAGTACTTTGTATGATTAATATTTAATTAAAGTTCAATCATAAAAAGGACAAACCCATCCAGTAACTATTGTAAACCATTTGCCATACTAGATAACGGGACAGCATCATCTGCATAAAACAAAAACTGGTACTTGGCTGCTCCCTAACTGTGGCCAATGTTTTCCATTACAGAATAAAAACTTTTTCCAGACTACATATATGAAAAAATGAAAAAGGGGCTAAAACACACCCCTGTCGTACCCCTGCCCCTTGCAAGGCTATTTTATCTGTGCACTCCCCATTAGTGCCATAACGGACCCTTGCAGAAGCAATCTTGAATGGTTTTCATTAAGTGCTGTAATTTAGAGCAATTCACAGAATCACAGAAACATGAAAGATCCATAGAACCCATATGGAGCGATTCAGTTTTATCCCAAGTATGTTTCCCTATTTTCAGTTGAAGGTAAAAACACCGTTCAACCATGTCCAAACTTGTTCTCAATACATATTGGATCTCAGAAAATATGCAATTTTTCTCTACCCAAGTCTGGCTCCAGGTAAAGCTAAAGGCAGCTATAGCATCTTGATGTGCTGCACTATAGGCTTCCAGGCCTGTTAGGACTTTATTCACCAACCTCTGGAATGTGGCAGGTGCATTCTTCACACCAAAGGGCATGTACTGATTTATCATCAGGGTTCTGAGAGAGGAGATCAGGGAGAGGGTCAGGGAGAGGTTCCCTCTCTTCCTCCTGTCCCTCATCAGTTGCCATGAGCAAGCCCATGTCAACCCTGTCAACAAAAGATTTAAGGTGGTTCACATGAGGTACCTATGGGGAATTCTGGGAGTACCTAGTGTGAGAAATTGGCCTGGTATATGCTGTCCACTAATTATAGTGGGCACCCTGTACCAGTCCAAACAACCCCTTATTGATGATAGGTTAAAGACAACCTTTATTGAAAGCTATCCTAGTGGTAGCTATGGAGAGCAGCCTTCAGGCAGTCTTGAAGGAATGTAAAGCAGCTTCTTTCACCAGTCTATAATCTCTTGAATGGCTAAGTGAAAGACAACCACACCAGGTATATATATAAAATATATGTATTTATTTCAAACACACCCTCCTAGTCTCTTTATGAGGCTAGAGGTCAAAACACATAAGTTACACTTCAATAATCACAGTGAAATAGCACAAATACACGTCAGGCCCTAGGGGCGAGCCAAACAATATACTAAAATAGTGGTATAAGAACCACAACTTAACTAGACACAAGGCCTAGAGCCTGTAGAATTGCTGGGACCCCAAGGAACCACCCAAGGTAGTGACACAGGGGACCCACGGGGGCCGTGTGCGGTGTGAGAACACAGCCGCGAGCTCCCGTTAGCTTCTATGGGGAAAGTCGCAGTTAGATTTTTAAAGATTAGAGACACTTGAAATGAGTCAGGACCAAACCCTTTAGGATTTAGGAAGTTCTAGGGTCAACACCCACGGGAGCATCGGAGTACTTGTTTTACCTCACCCAGGGAAGCCGGGTGCATAGGTGTCAAATGGTGTCGGGTCGCGTCGTCGATTTCCATGGGAGCTGGCAAAGTGCTGCTGCCGGGAAGATGCGAAGAGTCTGAAGAGATCCAAGCCTGGATCGAAGTCGAGAAGAACCTGAAAGCAGAGGGGACAGAGTCTGGGTCACTTGCCAGTGACCAGGAGGACGACAGACGAATGCCCACCGATGTCGGGTGATTTCAGGTGAAGAAGGTGAAGCTCGACTCTTCAGCCACGAGGACCAGGAGGCATCGAGGATGACCAGGAGCTGGATTCGAGCTGTCCCACGAAGGATGTCGAGTGCTGCAGCGTTGGTGCCTGGATTGGACACAACAAGCCTTGTCAACAGCAAGCAACGCATAAAGGAGAAAGTTGCTTCGGTGCAGACCAGCAAGGTCTGGGGGACTCACCACTTGGTTGGGAGTCAGGGCACGTCTGGAGCAACCAGGAAAGCCCAAGGAAAATCAAAGTTGCCTTCTCAGGGACCCACCAGTCGATGGACCAGGGATCGCGAAGGAGCCTTGAGAGGAAACACAAAATGGCGGCCCACGGGTCACTCAGGGTGACTAGGCCGACAATCTTCGGTGGATCTTCTGCTCGAGGTGACCAGGAGTTCCGGTTCCATGCTACTCACGAGGGCTGCGGGTCTCAGCTTTGCGGGGGACTTGGGTCGACCTCTGAGATGTCTGGAAATCCTCTTCCTGGGCTGCAAATACTTTGGAGTCCGGCGGGTGCTTCGGGAATGCAGACCGGCAAATTACTTCGTTGGTGCCAGCCAAGCAGGGGAGTCACTCCTTGACCCCAAGGGAGATTTCTTCAGTCCTCTAGTCTTTAGTAGAGCACCGAAGTTCCAGGTTTCAGCTTCAGAGTTTCGTCCAGGAATATCTAAAATTCTGGTTACAAAGGTTCCTAACTTATACCTAAGGAAGTGGTTGGACTAGCTCTGGGGACCCACCTATGGGAGGGTTTGGAAAGAGGGGTGGCTACACCCATATCCTTTGTCCAGTTTTGCGCCAGAGCAGGGGCTGGAAGCCCCTGAACCGGTTTGAGCTGGACTATGCACAGGGACACCAAATGTGCCCCTAGTGCAGGACTTCAAAGCACTCCAGCCCCAATACACATCATCCTGTCTGGAAGGTGGTTACACCTCCCTGTGACAGGAAACCTATTGTCCAGGCCTCCCCTGCCGGAGTTTCGGTCAGCAGCAGGAGGCCAGACCTGTGTCTATGGCTGCAGCATCCATTTTGTGATGCCAGGGCTCTGTTAAGTTTCTACCGGGTATACCAGTACTGCCATGTCTCTCCCTCTTGAAGGGTGGGATCATATCCTCACATCAAGAACTGGTGTGGGGGTATGATGCCAAGGTGTTTGACACCAAACACATGTTTCCGTGCAGCCAGACCAAAGTTAGCATTAACCGTTTAAGATATAATGCACTTAAGAGTATATGGTCAGGCTGCACCACTGACAACCCCTGAGAAGAGATTCCAAAGGGTGCAGAGGGGCTCAGCTCATGCCTGGGCACCCTCTCACATATAACCAAGCACCCTGCCTTCAGGACTGATAAGGCCTGCCATGGGGTGACTGATAGGTTACTATGTGCAGTGATGGGTGAGGTATAGTGAACCCATACCTCAGTAAGGGGTGCATGCACCACCTTACCCAGGCTGCAGTAGCAGCCCTGTGGTGTCATTTTGTAGGGCTTTCCAGGGATGGCACAATACATGCTTCAGCCCCTGGTAAGCCTCTGGGGTACCTATGCCCTGGGTACATAGTATACCATATACTAGGGACTCACGAGGGTACCCCAGAATCCAATCTGGAGTGCACCTAAAGTACATGGAATCAATTTATCAGAGAAAGCAGATAGGCTGGAGACCTGAATAGAAGGTTCCCAGCCAAACTAAGTCAAAAACCATCAAAACACCAGGAAAAAAGTGGGGGCAACCATGTAGTCAGATTCCACCTTCCTACACCTAGGTCCACCAAGTAGGTGACCTCAACCTTTTGCTCAAGTATAGTGTGGGGTCCACTCCATTTGTCATGGAAAGCTGCTGGGGCCACAGGCTCCAACACCCATACTTTCTGGCCTGGCTGGTAAATGGTCAAGACAGCCTTTTGGTCATGCCAGGTTTTTTGGAGTTCTTGGCTGGCCTCCAGGTTTTTGCTGGCCTTCTTCATATACTCAGCCATGCATGAATGCAGGCCAAAGACATAGTCCATTATGTCCTGTTTAGGAGGTTTGAGAGGTTACTCTCAACCTTCCTTCACTAGACATAATTGACCCCTAACTGGACGTCTAAACAGAAGTCAAATGGGCTGTATACACTCAGCCATGCGTGAATGCAGGCCAAAGACATAGTCCATTATGTCCTGTATAGGAGGTTTGAGAGGTTACTGTCAACCTTCCTTTACTAGACATAATTGACCCCTAACTGGACGTCTAAACAGAAGTCAAATGGACTGTATACACTCAGCCATGCGTGAATGCAGGCCAAAGACATAGTCCACTATGTCCTGTTTAGGAGATTTGAGAGGTTACTATCAACCTTCCTTCACTAGACATAATTGACCCCTAACTGGATGTCTAAACAGAAGTCAAATGGGCTGTAGCCAACCCCCTTCTGAGGAATCTCTCTGTTGGCAAAGAGAAGGCAGGGTAATAGGACATCCCATTTTTGCCTAAGCTTTTCTGGGAGACCCATGATCATACCCTTGAGGGTCTTGTTGAACCTTTCAACAAGTCCATTGCACTGTGGATGGTAGGTTGCTGGGCACAAGACCCGCAGGCCAGGTAGATAATGCATGTATCATACCCCGTAAGTCAGCCCCCACTACTCCTGTTCTCTCTTGTATGAAGATTATGTCCTGGAACATAGCTGGACTGAGTTCCAAAAGAAATGATAGTGGAGGTCCCTTGCATGTTGTCACATATTAGTGTAGGAGAGTAGGATCTGCTTCACATGGGTACCCCCACTTTTTGCTGGTGTTTCACTGTTTTTCGACCTTAGTTTGGCTGTGGCCCTGCAAATCAGGACCACAGTCTAGCTGCTTCCGCTCTAAAATGGTTTGCATGCACATTAGGTACATATCTAATTGGATTCTGGAGTGCCTTATAAGCCCCTAGTATATGGTATACTATGTCCCTAGGGCATAGGTACCTCAGAGGCCTACCAGGGGCTGCAGCATGTATTATGCCACCCCTGGGAAGCACTCCAAAATGGCACCACAGGTCTGCTACTGCAGCCTGGGTATGGGTGTGCTTGCACCCCCTACAGTGGTATAGGCCACCTATATCCACACATATATACAGACACATATAAACCTATAACCCACTCCTATGGCAGGCCTTGACAATCCTGAAGGCAGAGTGCTTGGTTTTATGTGAGAGGGTGCCCAAGCATGAGCTAAGCCCCTCTGCAGCTTTCAGAAATACTTCCTTATGGCTGTTCTGTGATACAGCCATACCATATACTCTTAAGTGCATTATAACCTCGCGGTAAATGCTAACTTTGGAATGGCTGCATCAAAACATGTCGTGTTTGGTGTGAAACGCTTTGGAATACTACCCCCCCTGCCAGTTCTGGCAGCAGGGGTAGCATTCCACCCTTCTAGAGGGAAAGACATGTTCACACTGACTAAACCCGGTAGGACTTTCCTGAGCCCTAGCATCACAAAATGGATGCCTCTACCACAGACACGGGTCTGGCCTCCTGCTGCTGACCGAAACTCCGGCAGGGGAGGCCTGAACTATAGGTTTCCTGTCGAAGGGGGGTGTAACCACCTCCCCAGACAGGCAGATGTGTATTGGTGCTGGGCGGGAGTACTCTCTGGTGCTTTGAAGTCCTGCACTGGGGGCACATTTGGTGTCCCTGTGCATAGTCCAGTTCAAAACGGTTGCAGGGGCTACCTGCCCCTGCTCTGGCGCCAAACTGGACAAAGGAAATGGGTGTAACCTCCCCTCTTTCCAGGCCCACCCATAGGTGGGGTCTTAGAGTTAGTCCATTCCCTAAACCTACTATAAGTATAGGAATCCAGTCCCTAGGACTTTAGATTACCCTGGACGAAACTCTGCAACATATATCCTGGACCTTCGACGTTCTATCCTGACTAGAAGACTGAAGAAATCTCCCTTGGGGTCAAGGAGTGACACCCCTGCTTGGCAGGCACCAAAGAAGCAACAGACTGTTCTGCATCGCTGAAGCTCCCGCCAGACGCCAAAGTTTTTGCATCACCAGAGGTGGATTTCCAGACTTCCCCGAGGCTACCCTGAGTCCACAGCAAAGCTGAGGCCCGTGGCTATAGTGGGTGACGTTGAACCGTGACCCCAGGACACGTGAACTTTTGCAGCAACACTATCTTCCTGGTCCTCCTCGAAGTTGTGCTTTGGGCTCCGGGTAGCCCCAGCCTTGAGCACCTCCTGCACCGAAGATTGTTGGCCTCCACTCCACGAGTGACCCGTGGGCCAGCTTCAAGTGCGACCGCTCGAGGCTCCTTCGCGATCACTAGCCCGTTGGCTAGCAGGTCCCCACGAAGGCAACTCCTTTTCTGCTTGGGCTTTTCTGTTTGCTCCAGACGTGCCCTGACTTACCCTCGCTGGGTGAGTCCCTCAGATCTTGCTGGTCTGCCCCGCAGTCCTTTCTCTGAATTCCTGTGGCTTGCCGTTTCCAAGGCTTGTTGGGTCCATTCTGGTCGCCGACACCACAGCACTCGACAGACTTCGTAGGACAGCTCAAATCCGGCGCATGGACTTCGTTGACGCCTCCTGGACCTCGTGGCTGAAGAGTCAAGACACCCATCAACTCACCTGAAGCATCCGACATCTGTGGGCATTGGTCCATCCTGCCCTCGGTCACTGGCAAGTAACCCAGACTCTGTCCCCTCTGCTTTCAGGTTCCTTCCATCCTAGATCCGGTCTTGGATCTCTGCGGACACTTCCCCTCTTCACGGCAGCAGCAGATCTTTGCAGGCTCCAATTGAAATCGACGACGCGACCCAACACCAAAAGACACCTATGCACCCGGCTTCCCTGGGTGAGGTAACTCGAGTACTCCGGTGCTCTCGTGGGTGCTAGCCCTAGAACTTCTTAAGCTCAAAAGGGTTTGGTCCTGACTCAATTAGAAGTGTCCCTAATCTTTAAATTTCCAACCGCGACATTGCCCATAGAAGATAACGGGAACCCGCGGTTGTGTTTACACACTGCAGACAGTCCCCATGGGTCCCCTGTGTCACTACCTTGGGTGGTTCCTTGGGGTCCCAGCGATTCTACAGGCTATAGGCCTAGTGTCTATTCCAGTCGTGGTTCTTATACCACTTTTTTGGTATATGGTTTGGTCTGGAGAGATCCAAGCCTGGATCTAGGATGTAAGGAACCTGAAAGCAGAGGGGACAGAGTCAGGGTCACTTGCCAGTGACCTAGGGCAGGATGGACCAATGCCCACAGATGTCGGGTGCTTCAGGTGAGTTGATGGGTGTCTTGACTCTTCAGCCACGAGGTCCAAGAGGCATCGACGAAGTCCACCAGCCGGATTCGAGCTGTCCCACGACGTCTTTCGAGTGCTGCGGTGTCGGCAACCAGGAAGGACCCAACAAGCCTTGGCAACGGCAAATCGCAGGAAATCAGAGAAAGGACTGCGGTGCAGACCAGCAAGGTCTGATGGACTCACCCAGCGAGGGTAAGTAAGAGCAAGTCTGGAGCAACCAGAAAAGCCCAAGCAGAAGTGGAGTTGCCTTCGTTGGGACCTGCTAGCCAACGGGCTAGTGATCGCGAAGGAGCCTCGAGCGGTCGCACTTGAAGCTGGCCCACGAGTCACTCGTGGAGTGGAGGCCAACAATCTTCGGTGCAGGAGGTGCTCAAAGCTGGGGCTACTCGGAGCCCAAAGCACAACTTCGAGGATGACCAGGAAGGTAGTGTTGCTGCAAAAGTTCACGGTGTTCAGGGGTCACGGTTCCACGTCACCCACGATAGCCACGGGCCTCAGCTTTGCTGTGGACTCAGGGTATCCTCGGGGAAGTCTGGAAATCCACCTCTGGGGATGCAGAGACTTCGGCGTCCGGTGGGAGCTTCAGAATTGCAGACCAGTCTGTTGCTTCTTTGGTGCCTGTCAAGCAGGGGAGTCACTCCTTGACCCCAAGGGAGATTTCTTCCGTCTTCTAGTCGTGATAGAAAGTTGAAGGTCCAGGATATATGTTGCAGAGGTTGACCAGGGTAATCTAAAGTCCTAGGGACTGGATTCCTATACTTATACTAAGTTTAGGGGATGGACTAACTCTAAGGCTCCACCTATGGGTGGGCCTGGGGTGGGGGTGGTTACACCCATTCTCCTTTGTCCAGTTTCGTGCCAGAGCAGGGGCTGAGTGCCCCTGCAACCGGTTTGACCTGGGCTATGCACAGGGACATCTTGTGTGCCCCAGGCAGTGTCTCAAAAGCATTCTCTGAATGCACCCACCCTGCCCCAATACACATCTGCCTGTCTGGGGAGGTGGTTACACCTTCCTGTGACAGGAAACCTATTGTCCAGGCCTCCCCTGCCGGAGTTTCCCTCAGCAGCAGGAGGCCAGATCCGTGTCTGTGGCAGTGGCATCCATTTTGTTATGCCAGGGATTTGGAAAGTTTTAACCGGGTTCAGCCAGTGTGAGGGTAGTATTCCAAAGCGTTTGACACCAAACACGACATGTTTTGATGCAGCCATCCCAAAGTTAGCATTTACCGCGAGGTTATAATGCACTTAAGAGTATATGGTATGGCTGTATCACAGAATAGCCATAAGGAAGTAGTTCCGAATGCTGCAGAGGGGCTCAGCTAATGCTTGGGCACCCTCTCACATAAAACCAAGCACTCTGCCTTCCCTTCTGTATTGTCAAGGCCTGCCATAGGAGTGGCTTATAGGTTTATATGTGTCTGTCTGTATAAGGTAGTGATATAGGTAGCCTATACCACAGTAAGGGGTGCAAGCACACCCTTACCCAGGTTGCAGTAGCAGACCTGTGGTGTCATTTTGGAGTGCTTCCCAGGGGTGGCATAATACATGCTGCAGCCCCTGGTAGGCCTCTGAGGTACCTATGCCCTAGGTACATAGTATACCATATACTAGGAGCTTATAAGGCACTCCAGAATCCAATTAGATATGTACCTAATGTACATGGAAACCATTTTAGAGAGGAAGCAGCTAGGCTGTGGTCCTGATTAGCAGGGCCACAGCCAGACTAAGGTGGATTTTAGCAACTGAATATAATTTTCAATAAGGAACAAGTTTTTCGAATACAAGAAAAATCTGGACCTGCTTTTTCTATCGAATATCACAGACATTTCATGATCTAATGAACTTTAATGAGATTCACAATTGATGGGTGGTAACTCCAATTTTCTTCTGTAAATGTATTTATAAGTGTCTTTGGTGCAACTGTTTTTACTTGTGCCCGTTTATGGCTTTTATTGGCTGAATAAAGAATTTTTGAAAAAGAAGATCAATGGGGTACCAGTTCTGTTTTTATGAAGTGATACTGCAGGACTTCTCTGAAGAGACAGAGTCAGCAGTATCCTTAAATCTCGGAGTTTGCAGAACAAATGAATCCGCATCCAAAAATCTTTTCTAATAATCATTCATCATTAACCGTATACCTGTAACCAGAGACACAGGAACTGTAATCGAGGATTCTTGTAGGTGGTGTTCTTCCTCTTGTTCTCCGTAGGGATAGTGATCCTCAAAAGTATCATACCTGCGGGAACCTTTCTTAGTTTATCCTGGAAAGAATATTCCCCTTGCAGGAAAGTAAACCTCTACATCTTCCGTTTCCTCGCACTTCATGTTCAGTTGTGAAGGACTATAAGCTGAGCCAAACATACCTTCGTCTCCGAAGTCCTGAAACTAAGTGCTTTACAAGATGTAAAGGCGTAATGTTTTATATATCTGCCTGAAGAGAAACCCTGATGTGAAAATGGAGACAGTCTCTTTTGTTGTCGTCAATGGGGGTTGACGTCAATGCGGTCTTCGTCGACGGGATGTTGGTCGGCGATGATGAAGATGTGACTGGCGTTATGCGGGCTGTCGTTGACTGTCCCATCGACTATGCCGTCATTGTCGGAGCCTTCAACAAGGAGGTGGTCGTCAACGTTCTTGGAAAACACGGTCAGTGCCGCTGCAGAGGTAACGGTCGTTGGGGCAGACTGTATCATCAACACTCTTGACAACAAAGCCACCGTCGACAGATCAGTAGATAAGCACATTTTTAAAGTCACTGCCTCCTTGAAGGAAGTCACAGGAACTGAAGGAGGAGCAGATAGAGATATTTTTAGGGAGGGAGATGCTACGGATGATGTTTGTCACTCGATCTCCCAGCACTTGGTTCTCTGAAATGGGATTTACCTCTCTGGCAGATGAGGCAGATTCCTCATTTTTACGCCTTTTATAAGATGCATGTCCTTTTTCATTACTGTCAGAATTGGAGTCTGACAGAGCCTTCTTCTTTCTCTGGAGCCAGAGCAATAGCCTGGCCCCACTGTCTTTTAGCATCTTCGCAGTAAATGTACAGCAGTACTTACATTCCTTTGGCTTGTGTTGAGCGTACAAGCAGTATAAGCACTCTTTGTCGGGATCTTCTGAGTAGAGCCTGGATTTGCCACAAGATTTGCAAGACCTAAAAAGCCTTTTTATGGACTCAGACTTGTCCCAAAATCTGAGATGTAAGCTTTCTCACTGTGGGCGTGGTTTCACCGAGCAGCAACATGGCTGCGCCTTAGGCGAGCTCTGCTAGCTGAGTCTTTCATCCAACACAATCCGCTCACTACAGGGTGCCCTGGCAGCATCAATGTTGCTGGCAGAGCCGCAGAGCAAACTGTCTTGCGTCTGAGACCCTGCGGCTGTGCTGCGGAGGCGATCGGGAGACAGACGGATCCAGACGTTGGGGCTGTTACTGTGTCCATTGCCCTTCCCGCCTCGACATTACTACCAGCTGGTGACTCCATTGTTGGGTCTTCACTCTCCATCCGCCGACCCTGCGGTCTGCAGCTAGAGCACCTCTCCACAGAACTTGCACAGAGTGGACTTGCAGGTGACAAGGATCCACTGACCTTCCCCCACCTTCACGTGAAGTAGACGCAGTTTCCTCTCTTCTTCTGTGGCTGCTGGAAGCGGCCTGCGACTGCCGACTGCTGAGGCTTGCCTGGGGAGGTGATGGTGCCAGTTGACAGTCTTGTTTCTTTTTCCACTGCCTGCTGCGAAGATGCCCTTTTGTACAGTCCCCCCTGTGGGGCTGACAGTGGCCTAGGGTACAAGGTGTGAGATGTCGCCGTCGCGGGGGCTCTGAGGGCCGCTGCTGGAAATTACTGGTGCATCATGGGCAAACACGATGGGAGGCAGACCAAGCTCACCTTGGGGAAGAGGCGCACCTCTCGTCAGAGTGACCCCACGGGTGGCGCAGCTGGTGGGGTGCTGGACAGCGGGGAGCCCGTCAAACAGGAGTTGTACCTTTGTGAGATACTAATGGAGGTAAAATCCAGCTTGAAGACTATAGATTCCAAGTTGAACGTGCTCACAGCGCATTTGGACCATGTAAAAAAGCACATTGACACATATGACGTGAGAATTGAGCAGCTGGAGACCCGGGTATCGGATGTTAATGATGGCCAGGCTGTAGCCAAGAAGCAAATGCTGCGCATGGACAGAGTCTTGGAATTGATAAGGGCAAAGAAGGAAGAAATCAAAGCCTGTTCGAGGCGCAATAATATCCGTATTGTGTGGGTGCCAGAGACAACAGCAATGTCCAAAACGGAGGACTATGTGGAAACTTTACTCTAAGACCTGTCCCCGGTGTTCCTGGTTGAAAGAGTCCACAGGTCACTTAGCCCTCAGTCTCCGGTGGGAGCTGCCCAGCGCCCCATCACTGCCCGGTCGCTGAACTACCGGGCCCGGGACGCAGTCCCCAGGCTGACCTGGGAAAAAGGGAAGTTGCAGCACCAGGGTAATTCTGTGACTTTTTATCCTGATTTCACGGTGGCTGTATAAGCCGCCTGCAGTGAATCTCCACCAGTTAAACGCCTGCTCCAACAACTGGACATATCGTATGCCCTCTTATACCCAGCGACACTGAAGGTCACGGGAGAAGGCAAATCACAGTATTTCACGGATGCCAAGCTGGCTCGGAAATTCACCAAGCAGAAGGCCAGATCTGCTTGGTCCTCGAAGGATTCTCTGCATTCCTTGGCTGAGGCACAGCTAAGTGATAATGACTGAACTTTCACTGTCCCATTGGTTCTCTGAGAGATTCGTGTATATTCTTGGAGGTTTTTCTCTCTTTGGTTGTCTTTAGGCACGCCGACTTATTTCAGATACTTGCCTGTTATACAGTCTTTCAATTGTCAATGTTTTTATGTCTACCTGAAACTACAGATTCCCCTGTATCTTGCTGTCTGCTGAGATGGGCTACCGAGATACCTCTCGGTGCTTGGCCACCCAGCCTCTCTGGCAGGTTGTCGGCTCAGTACATCCATTGCCCCGTGGGATAATTCCCAGTTCCAAATGTTAGTGGGTGGGTGAACACTACCTAATTGGGGGGGTTGGTATGGGCGGGGGCAGGATGAGGCACGCACAGTTACTGTTTGGGTCCAGGTTGGGAAGGGTGTAGAAAAGTTAAAGTTGCTGGCTCTTAATGATGCATGGGCAAAATGTCCTGCAATACTCACAGATGATTGCGCTGTTATACTGTATATCTTTGGTGCATTGCCTCACATCTTGATCATGCATGTTTACAGACATTATAGCCCAGAATAAGATGTCCACAGTCACCTGTATCACGTGGAATGTGCGTGGCCTAAATAATTGCAGCAATGTATGGCTGATACACTCTTATTTAGTCAGATACAAGATTGACATTTGCTACCTGCAGGAAACTCACCTGGCCAAGGTATGGCTTCCCATTCTCCTAACATGAGGTTGGGGGGGCGAACTTCTCCTCGAGTTACTCAAATTACGCTAGGGTGGTCAGTATCCTTATACGCAGGGGCCTAGCGTGGCACACCACTAATTGTATCAGTAATAGGGAGGGCTGCTACATTATCCTGACGGGTACCCTGCACAACACTCCCGTCATCTTGGTTGCCATATATAGGCCTAATACTGATGACCCTGACTTTTTTGTTCAGATGTGGCAGCTGATCACTGATAATAGTCCCCGGACGGTGCTCTGGGGGAGTGACTTTAATGTCCCTTTAGATGACGCCCTTGATAGCGCAGGTAGCTCCCGACGTCCCTACCCCCGCGTGGCCCAAACCCTTCATACATTAATCACTGGCAATCACCTTGTCGACCTATGGCAATGCGCCCACGGAAAGGCTCGATCAGGCACTTGCTTATCAATGCAGCACAGAGCTTGGACCAGAATCGACTATTAGCTCACCACTAGGGATGACCAGCTATGGACAACGTCCAGTCACACATCGCCCCCACACCCTTTCTGATCACTCCCCAGTCCAATTAACTATACAACTGCCTCATGTTTTGCCACATGCATTGTCCTGCGGCTCCCCTAGGGTGCCCTGTGCGATGAAGTTTTTCACCAAGTGGTTCGGGCGGCCATTGAAGACTACTTTAAGCTAAACACTTGCTCGGTCAGCTCGCCTGCTATTCTGTGGGATTCCTTTAAGCTCATTGTGAGTGGTGTATGTATACCCAAGCAGAATGGTATCCTCAAAGCGATCCGAGGCACGCTCACAAGACTGAAAGCTGAAATTGCGGCATTGGAATCAGACTTCTCCCATTCAGGTGACCCAGCCACGCTGGCAGGTATTCCAGATAAGATGTCGGAATACCAAGATGAGGCGCTACACAAAACACATTACCTGGGCCGCGAGTCCCAGGCCTGTAGATACGGTGAGAGTGACCGCCCTGGCAGGACCGTAGCTCGCCTACTTCGAAAGCTGCACGGTATGTCACACATGACTGAGTTGCTCGATGCCCAAGGGCATGCATGCACCTCCCCCACTGACATCCTACAAACAATGGCGGCATTCTTTGCTCACCTTTACTCCACCACCCCCATAGCGGGCACTGCGGCCCTACAAAAGTACTTGGATGACGTACAGCTTGTCTGGTTATCTGATGCCCAACGAGAATTCTTGAATTCTCCCATTGCAATTGAAGAGGTGCATCAGGCAATCTCCTGCCTTCCTCTTGTGAAAGCCCCGGGAGTGGATGGACTACCTGCTGCCTTCTACAAAGAATATTCTCAGATCCTTGCTCCCAAACTCCTAGAGATGTATGAGGGTGTTCTGGAGATGGGGCGCCTTCCCCATCACTCCGGGAAGCTGTTATAGTCACTAGCCTCAAGCCTGATAAGCCGCCGAATTAGTGTGACTCTTACCGTCCCCTATCTTTGATAAATACAGACACTAAAATATACGCCAAAATATTAGCTAACCGACTACAATTGCTCCTACCCGTCATGGTGCAGCCCGATCAACCTGGCTTCATACCGGGCAGATCGACATGCCACAACCTGCGAACCCTCTTCTCGATATTGCATTACCTGCACCTACCATTCCCGGCGGCAGTCGCTTTATGGGACGCTACTGAAGCGTTTGATACGCCTGAATGAGAATATCTCTTTCCTCTGTTGGGGAGGATGGGTTTGGGTGCCCAATTTCTAGCACAAATCCGTCTCTTGGACACTTTGCTCACTGCTCGTGTGCGCCTCAGTGGGCACATTTTGACCAATTTCCAGTTAATCGGGTTACGAGGCAGGGCTGCCCGCTGTCCCCCTTATTATATGCCATCCCAAAGGAACCATTTGCTGCACACTTGCGCCAACACCATGGGGAGAGGGGCTTGGGGCTTACATCTCGGGGCTTAGTAGTATCCTTATATGCAGATGATATCGCTCTCTAAATGAGAGACCCGGAGGTCAACCAGTCACCTTTAGTTCGTAAAATGGTCAGATTCGGTGCTCTCTCTGGGGTACAGATAAATTGGACTAAGTTTGTTCCCTTCACCTGGACTGAGATGGCAACCCCCCCCACCCACCCACCCACCTCAGAGTATTCGTTGCAGGGGGCGGTCCAATAAAGTATTTGGGTGTGTGGATTTGTAGAGACGTTGAGGAACTTTGACGTGCTAATTATGGCAGGGCTATAGAGTGGTTAAAAAATCGCATGCCAATGTGGTCCAAATTGCCCCTGTCAGTGGCGGGACGCATCGCAATTGCAAAAATTATTTTGCTGCCTTAATTCCTTTATTTATTCCTTGAATGTCCCAATTCCACTAACGGTCCGCTTCTTCAGGCACCTACGATCCTGTTTTAGATCATTGGTGTGGGCGGGTCGGCAGGCTTGAGTCACATACGAGTTGCTCAAGCTACCACAATCGCAGGGCGGAATGGGAACTCCAGATTTTCATCTATATGAACTCTGCCCCCAAGCCCTGTTTCTCCATTATTGGATACACCCTACACCTTCTCAACCCCATGTTGTTATTGAACTAGACACGGTCACTCCCTGGCCACTTGCTACGGCCTTGTTCCTCCCTAACAAGCCACCTCGGGCGGAAATTGATACAACGCAGTGTTTGCGGAGGGCGTGGACTGGACTCATGAGATGCGCTGGCTGCGCACAGCTGCATGCTCCATCCGTTCCTGTGGCCAATCACCCCCTTCTGCCACCGCTCCAGGACAGAGGAGCGGCTGACCTTTGTTGATCTCTATACCTCGGATCACCTTCTCGAGCCTCCGGGCTCTACTGACACCAATACTGTCACGCTACTGAATACCTTCTTGTACTTTCAGGTTGGGGCCGTGTGCTGCATGCTTAACAACACTTTTCCGGCTCCCCCACAGACATTCTCGGCACCAGAACATATATATGTAACTCCTCCATAGCGCAAGCTGATCACGCGCCTCTACCCAAGGGCTCGACAGGAGTGGAACACAGATCTCTCTAGTCCTCTGACGGATGCGCAGTGGACCTACTGATGTGCTCAGCTTGAAATGTTGTCCCTAACTATAGACTTCGTCTTACACATTTACATTTCTGCACCGACTGTATTGTATGGCAATGCAATTATTTCGGATGGGACTCTCACTGACACCTTTGTCATGAGCCCAGCTCGGATTTCCTGCACTTAGCTTGGCATTGCCCAGCGGTTGCCACTACTGTCATGAGCAGCTATCAGCATACTGGGGTTTGTTGCCCCTTAGAGCCCGTCCCTAAGACATATGGGAACCCTTCTCCTCCGTTCTCCTTAGCAGAGATGCGATCACAGAAGCTGACCCTCAACATACACTGCACATGCAAGGAGACGCAAGAAATATATCTTCCATTGCATCTCGCTGTTTAGTTAGATTTGTGTAGGGTGCCCACTTGCTTGTATGTGATCTGCGTTACTAGTCTAATGTAGAGTTGCTATCGGCTGAATGCCCTATGCATTGTGTTTGGAAATGTAACTAGCAGAACTCTTTTGTCTGCAATGCGCCTCTTTGTCAACACTGTCATTCTGTATACCATGCAATGTCAGATAATGTCTTATGTCATGCGACTGTGGATTGCATAGCCAGCTGGTTATAAATACAATTAAAAAATAAAATAAAATCTTTCTCACTGTACCTCAGAAGTAGCTGAAGGTTTAAAAGTCACCAAAGAGCTGACAGGTCAAAAGGTCAAAGCTGACTGAGCGGAGCTTAGGGAGACTCCCTATCACACGATGTGCGGTAAGAAATCTGAGGTATGGTGGCTCTGCACAGTAAGAGTGCTTCTGGGTCTCTGCTCTGATTGGCTGACGTTTTGATGCTTTAAAACAAGGTCAATAGGTTGACAATTGCTATTGTTTTAAATGGATTTTCTAAGGCCTATCTGCTAGCATTGCTTTTCTATTGCGGTTATCGTGGGACTCCCACCATGACGACCGGGAAGATTCAAGCATGTGAATCTATTAAAGAAATAATGCTGGAGAACTTTCAGCCACGTTGTACAGCAGCTGCTATGCAACATGTCTGAAAGTTATTTTCAAAAAGCACTATGATGCCTAACTGCTCGGCATTACAGCGTTTTTTTTGTCTCAGGCACGTTGCACAGCAGCTACTGTACAGCATGGCTGAAACAAACAAAACAAGCATTGAAAATGCAATCAGTCTCGCATTTGTTTGAGTTGGAGCTATTGGCATTGTAAACGGCAATGTATTTTACTTATGTGCTATGAAGTGTATGTATGTGGTGTGTAGTGGAACTGTATGGGTTGGATTAGTAAGTTGTGTAATTGTTTGGTATGGAATTGTGTGGTGTGGAGTGGATTTGTGTAGTGGCATTATGTGGCATAGTGTGTTATTAAAATATATGGTTAGCAATTATGTGTATTTCAGTGTAGTGGCATTATGTGGAGTGGGGTTGTGGAGTGGTAAGTAGTTCAGTTTAATTATGTGTTGTGCTGTTGAATTTTGCGGCACAATGTGGAATTGTGTGGTGTGGATTGGATGTATGTGGTGGGTTGTGTAATTGTGTTGTTGAGTTGTATCATGTGATTTGGTTTTAAATTATGTGGTATGGATTGGAAATGTGTGGAGCTGGATTGTGTGGCATGGAACTGTGTGTATAGCTTTGCGATTTTGGTGACGGAAAAGAACAAATAGATTGGAGCTAAGCATCAGATCTATGTGTTTGAAAAAAAGATAAGAGTTGAAGCTATTGCATTGTAAATGTAAATGTCTCTTAGCTACGGTTTATGGATTGAAGTGGATGTATGTGGTGTGTACCGATTGGACTTGTTAGTTGTGAAACTATGTGGTGTGGATTTGTGTAGTGGAATTAAGTGGCATGATGAGCAGTTGTATTATGTGGATAATAATTGTATTTTTTAGTGGATTGGAATTATGTGTAGTGGGACTGTGTATAATGGAGTGTAAGTATGTTAAATGGTATTTTGTGTTGTGGGGTGTTATGTAGTGGAGTTTAAAGAAGACATGAATGATTCTATTAAAAAAGAATTAACAAAAAAAGTCTTCTATTTTTTTTGTCCTTGCAATGATGGCAACGTCTTCCTGCCTGTTGTAATGCTGGTTTATAATAGCTTTTTTGTTATGAATGGAGGGACAAAGAAAATAGGAGGGTGGAGATTTAGAAATAGGACCGGAGTCACAACACTAGCAGTGGACAGGCATTAGGAGAGAATCAACAGATGCCAGATTTCAAGGGCACATGGAGGTGGTGCTAAGTAATGCTGAAGTGGGGCTGAAGTAGTGGTGTGCTGGTGCAGATGTGATGCTGAATGATACTCAGGTGGTGCTGAGTGATGCGGAGGTAGTGTGTGCTGGTGTGGAGGTGATACTGAGTGTTACTGAGGTGGTGTTGAGTGATGATGAGGTGGTGCTGAGTGATGCTGTGGTGCCGAGTTATGCTGAGGAGGTGGTGCTGCGCTGGTGCTAAGTGATGCTGAGTTGGTGCTGTGTTGAGGAGATGCTCTGCTGAAGCTGGTGGTGCACTGATTTGGAAATGGTGCTGTGCTGATGTTTACGTTGTGATGCATTGGTGCTGAGGTGGTGCGGCGCTGATGCTGAGTTGGTGGTGAACTGATGAGGAGTTGATGCTGAGGTGGTGCCGAGTGATGCTGAGGTGCTGGTTCATGCTAAGGTGGTGGGGCTGCACTGGTGCTCAGGTGGTGCTGAGTGATGTTGAGTTGGTGCTGTGCTGAGGTGATGCTGCACTAATCTTGCAGTGGTGCGGTATTAGTGCTAAGTTGCTTCTGAGGTGGGGCTGCTTTGGTGGTAAGGTACTGATGTGCTGGTGGTGGTGCACTGAGGCGAACATGGTGCTGTGCTAATGTTGAGGTGGTGCTGCGCTGATACTGAGGTGGTGCTGAGTCATGCTGAGGTTGACCTGGGTCATGCTGAGGTGGTGCTGCTGCACTGCGGCTCAGGTGGTGCTGAGCTAGTGCTCAGTTGGTGCTAAGTGATGCTGATGTGGTGTTGTGCTGAGGTGGTGGCTCACTGATGTGGCTATGGTGCTGCGCTAATGCTGAGGTGGTGCTGCGCCAATGCTGAGTTGGTGCTGCATTGATGAGGAGTTAGTGCTGAGTGATGCTGAGGTGGTGCTGAGTGATGCTGTGGTGGTGCTGAGTGGTGTTGAGTTGGTGCTGTGTGGAGGTGATGCTGTGTTGATGAAGAGGTAGTACCGCACTAGTGCTTAGGTTATGCTGCATGGGTCCTGAGTTGCTGCTGGGGTGGGGCTTCGCTGGTGGTGGTGCACTGATGCGGAGATTGTGCTGTGCTAATGCTGACATGATGCTGTGCTGATGCAGAGGTGCTTCAACACTGGTGCTGAGGTGGTGCTGCACTGATGAGGAGGCACTGCTTGGCTGATGCTGAAATGGATGCTGAAATGGGGCTGTGCTGACGCTAAAGGGGTAGTGTTCAGGTGGTGCTGTGCTAATGCGAAGATGGTGCTACGTTGGTGCTGCACTGATGCTGAGGTGGTGCTGCACTGATGCTGTTTGGTGCGGCTTGGCACTGCACTGGTTGTGGCTCACTGATGAGAAGGTGGTACTGTGCTGATGCGGAGGTGGTGCACTGGTTCTGAGCTGGTGCTGAGTGATGTTGAACTGGTGCTATGCTGAGGTGGTGCGCTGATGCTGAAGTGGGGCTGCGTTGTTGCAGAGTTGCTGCTGAGGTGTAGGCTGTCTAAGCACTTTGCATCACACACAAATTACACAGAGACAATCAATCATACGTGTATAAATTAGCGTAAAGGAAATGTTACATAAGACAGAGGACTACAGGGTGTAGGAGTCACAACTCATGCATATTGGTATGCAGCATTGCTAAAGAGTGCTTGGGCCCCAGAAGCACAAACTCAGATTTGAAAACAGAATACCATAGTTGGGGTGCTCTTAAATAAAAACAATACATTTCTTCCCAGATTAACCCCTTTGTAACATTAATATCTACTCTAATCTAGACTTTACAGTGCATGCAGTTCTTTAATGACAGTTCTAAATTCACTTTTCTATGTTAGGATTTTAACTTATAAGCTATTTAGTTTGTATGCACTTTGTGTTCCGCATGGTACATTTTCTTTGAAGTCGGCATATTAACCCTCTGCTACCTTGCAATGAGTCAAAACGTCTTCCACTAGACAACTCCATCTCTCCAGCAAGAACATTAATCTCTGGAGTTATCTTGACATTTTTATTGTCTGGAATTGCTTGAGGCCTGGAATGTGTCAGGGAGTGCTTTTAAAAGCAAAATAAACTTAGAAACACAGCCCCTCTAATTTAAGCCAAATGCACATTTACAGGGGACATTCTTCCAGAAAAACATTTTGGCCTCAGCGCTAAACCGAGAGCGGAGACTTCCAACCCCACAGCCAGCAGCCAAGCACAGGTCCTGGAGGGGAGAAGAGTAGACAAGCAGCATGCATATTAAAGTATCATTTGAAGCACTGATTTAATGGAACTGAAACAATGCATACTAAAGTATCATTTGAAGCATTGACTTAATGGAACTGAAACAATGGCTCTTCTTAAGTAGTGGTTTAACTTTTTTTTACATGATTTAGAGCTGCAGTTGCTAGATGGTATGCTCTTGTAGTGTTTTTGTGCCTGTTTCTGGAGGAAATGAAAGGAGGCAGACTTAGACTTAGAACCACAATAATTAATTGCTTGCATTCCAAGCTAGCCAGCAAGCTGTCAAAACAATGCCAGCCACATGGAAGGAACTGGGAGGGTTAATGCTGCAATAAAATGTAAGCATCTATGGGTCTGTGCAGCCACAGTGTAACACGAGGTTGAAAACATAATAAAATAGTCACCCCTTGAGCAGATCAACATAACAAAGTGTAATGATATTGTACTAAATCCCTGCTCCTTGGAGGAAAAAGGAGGGACAAAGACTGGCCACTAGCAAGCAAGGATTTGTAAAAGACATTGAAACAAACAAATGAGAAGCAAGGAATGGCATTTGGCCCACAGAGTTATATGTATACTAAAGTATACAAGAAGTCGTACACTTACGCTCAACCTAAAAAAGCATTATGAAGTGGCCAGTGTTGCTCACATCATAGCGCTTTTTTTTAATGCTGGTGGGAGGATGAGGGACAACAGAGAGACAGGGAGGGTGTGTGGGGAATGCAACACTGACAATGGAGAGAAGGGAAAACAAGGAGTGGGGGGGAGAAATAGTACCTGAATCACAGGGCAAGCACGGGATGGGCACTAATTAAGTTGAATCAATCTGTGCTTGGCCCATGCTCCACAAAAAGGAAAGGAAGTGATGCTTGGCCTGTGCTGGACAAATAGTAAGCACCAAAGAAGAGTGACAAAGAAGCCAACGAATGGTGAAGAGCAACACTGTCTTTTGCTGCTACCCTCCTCAACATAGGATTTGTGTCCCTTCCATAGCCAATCAGTAAAGAAAGACTGTAATGAACACCTACACAATTGTTTCTCTAATGCGACCGCCATTTTGTAATGGTACTGGACATACCACCAATTACTCTGTCTCTTTACCTTCGCCCCAAGGTAATTCTGGTTGGTTGCTCATCAACTCAATCAGCACCTCACACCCCTTGACACAGTGGCAATTAGGAAATCACTTTTTTCTGCCTTTCTCGCATAACAGCCACCACCAAGAAATGAAAGTAGGACTATACTAACACACTGAGCCTCCGCTGAGACAGCCATTTTAAAATGGTCAATAGGCTTTCCCCCACTCCATCCTTAAGGGCTCTATTTAACATTTACTTTAGCATGCCACTCTACTTATCAAAAAAATCAAATGTTTTTAACAACCTTGATGAGTGGACTTTAAGGAAGAACTTATTCAACTATTATGTCCTACCTTTGCCTATAACTGGTATTCTTCCGCAGTTACTCACTCTAGCCCTAATCCTGCATCCCCCTTGCCCTCGCCAACTTCCTCAACCCCCGCCTCCATTTGTACAGCTTGCTTCTGTCTTGGAACCACAAAGAACAACTAACACCAACTTGGAGACGTTATGCTTATAAAATTAATTACCCCCTGAATCTATCTAAAAAAGCCTTAAAACACAGACTCCTCATATCTCATTCAGAAACCCAGGTTTCTGACCCCTACTTTTGCACGAACAAAGGAGCTATAATAAGTGACCTCATTTTTTATACATATAGATGAGCATAATGTAGGAAAGTCTTGTTCTCACTGCTCTTTATCTCCACAACCAGGGAAACACCACACGTTCTCAAAATGCCGGTAGCCCCTTCATCCGCTTGCAGAGCAGCAGTCTCCATCACCATCTACAACAATGGTATTATCTTAATCCAGTAAGCAGATCACCACCTTAAATTATTTGAGGAATTCTTCCCTCTCATCATGAAAACGGCATTGAATTCTGATTCCTCCACCGTTCCAGCCCTTCCTAACACTGTAGGCATCACTAACTCACCTCCATCATCCTGTGGCTCGGATTACGCTGCTCACCTCGCTAATTTGCAGTATCATCACAGACCCAGAACTTTTAATTCCCAGTTACACAGCCAAATTACCCGACTGCACCTTTGATCACCACCCGCCTCAACCACCGTCTCCCTGTTTGCTGATACCCAATGACTTCCCACTGGCCCTTCATCTATCCCATCTCTTGTGCTCTCTCCCTCCTAACATCGATCTTACCCCTACTCTCAATCTACTCTCCCTTATGCCTTCTCACCCATTACAACAGCACCCTAACCCCACTGACATCTCCCCCTAGCCCCACTGCCCACCGCTTCAAGGCCTGACATCCTGCCCCCATACTATACTAGAATCCAGACTGGACAAGATTACAAAAAGCTTGCAAGATCTCGAAGATTTACATAGACTCATTCACTTCACTACAGAGATGAACAACTTTCGGTATCCTAATAGGGACCATAGGTTGAAAACTCTCACTTAGAACCAACTCTACAACCCTCCACCTTATCTCCAACACACCTCCCCTCCAACCTGGCCTTTCCTGCGTCACCTATGCAATAGCGATGGAACACTAGACTCTAACTTAATGCGCCCACACAACCGATTAGACAGAAATTCCCTCTATCTGACAACGATATCCAAACCATCCTCTTGTATTCTAACTCTCTTCACCCTGACAACATTGATAATCAGGGAAAAACCATGCAATCCTGGCGAACCCTCATAGAGCTCCTAGGCTCGACTTTAGGGTGGTCAACAAGCACTACCTCAGGCGAGTTATCCTCACAGTCTACCACAACACACCTCAAACCCCATTTGAAAGGCATGCTAATCAACTGAAAATCAGCCATGACATGCGGGAGATATTGCTGACCTGATCCTCACACATGATCTTGACTTTCTTATCCGGACTGAAACCTGGCTAAATAACTCCTCTGCTCCTTTCCTTGACATACTAGTCCCTCCTAACCATGGCATTTTCGGATTGGATAGACCCAGTAGACCAGGTGGTGGCATTGCTTGCATTCACAGCCTCGACCTGTCAGTTAAATATGCACAGACCCCTGCACTATTCTCCTGCAAATACCTATGCTTCAATATCTCTTGCAACAACAGACCTCTATGCAAACTACACACGATCTACAACCCTCTAAGAGACAATCAGGTTTTCACAGAACAGATCATGGAAACCATTGTAAATAACACTAGACAACTGTGCACTCAAATCTTCCTCGGAGCGGAGACTTCAACCGCCATTGGAATGATCTTGATGATTGTTCGACTTGGCATCTTTTGGCGTGTTTCCCCTGAATCTTTGCTTTCTGACCTCCTGGTTTTGACTCTGTTTGTGCTGGCTTAGTGTTTCTGCGCACTTTTCTCACTGCTGATCAGTGGTAAAGTGCAAGTGCTCATGTGTTATAATGTGTTATGTATTGGTGTTTCCATGATTGGCCTATTTGAGGAATTCTTCCCTCTCATCATGAAAACTGCATTGAATTCTGATTCCTTCACCATTCTAGTCCTTCCTAACACTGTAGGCATCACTAACTCTCCTCCATCAGCCTGTGGCTCGGATTACGCTGCTCACCTCGCTAATTTGCAGTATCATCACAGACCCAGAACTTTTACTTCACTTTCTAAATTTTGCTTGAGGAACCGTGAATTAGAAGTGGCATTCGCAGAGTATGTTCTTGTATAACACAAACCTCACAAATGTAAATCAAACCATTTGTGATATTTAATCTTTCAGGAGTAATCCCCGGCAATTCCTGTAGTAATCTTATTGCACAGTTGACATGAAATCATCTAAGAAATTCAAGCTTGTCCTGAAGTTGTCATGAAAGCATCCTAAAGTAATCCACACTCATCTTGAAGTTGTATTGAAATCACCCAGGACTAATCTGCACTCATCCTAAAGTTATCTTGAAATCATCCTATAGTAATCGGTGCTCATCATAAAGTTATCCAGGAGTAATCCACTCTCATCCTGAAGTTGTCACTTAGTATTCCTGGAGTAGTAGGAGATCATCACACACTTTTAATTGAAGTCATCAGGAACTAATCCTGGAGTAGTTTCTCTGATGACTTTAGACTCATCTCATTTAAATATTTATTACTATAGGCATACTTCAGGATGGCTTCGGATGACTTCCCCAGATAATTGCAGGAATAGCCTGGCTGAAGTCATCGGATGGCTTCAGAATGACTCCAGGATGATATTCCTTTTTGACATGGGTCATAATTTGTATCCAAACACAACCGAGGGGCTGGGCGAGGCTCCAAAGGTATTAAATAAACGTGTTAGGAATCGCCCGGGATTCCAGCACGGAACCACCTACGTGTCTGAGTGTGCGTGTATCTGGCATAGACGAAAGGGTAGGCCTTGTCCAAGGTGACTCATCATGACATTCGCGACAAAGGGGTACTAACCCCATGTCGAGCGAGCCATGCTGGGGAGAGAGCAGCGCGGGAGGGCATGAGCATGTCCCGAATGTTGAGAGGTGGGGGGACTGGCGCCACATCAGAGGGTGACGACAGAGTGTGAGTCCGGCTGGCGCAGGCCTTGCTTTGCCGCAGAGGAGTGAAGCAACAGCGTGGCAAGGTGCCCACAGCCTGTCAGCTCAGCAGCGGAGAAGCAGGACTGCAGGTGGTCGAGCAAGCCACGAGGCTGGTGGTGAGAGAGCCTGAAGAATCCACGCTCCGACTGCGGTGAGCTGAGCGGCAGCGTGGAGTAGCGCTGGAGGCCCGGTCGGAAGAAAAGGGGAGTGGCCACAGGCCCGGCAAGGGTGGCAGTGAGCACAATGAGGCCGCTTGTAACAGGCTACTAAGGAAGGGCAGGAGAGGCTCAACGTTGAGCCAGAAGAGCAGTGCCTCCCCTGTAGAAAAAAAAAGGAAAAAGAAGAAAGTCTAATACTAAAACACAAGTGAGGAGGGGGGTCAAGAGCTACCATAAAACCAAAAGAGGAAAGCCAAAGAAAAAAAGGGAATTTAAGTAATAAAATAGAGGAGAAACACGGTATAGGAAGAGAGTAGCAAAAGACACATAACCCATACAAAAGAGAGAAAGGACAGCCAGGTCAGGACCTCACACAGTAGTGAGATACCTAACAAGACAAGCAAACACCAGAGAAAAAGAAGAAAAAATACACATGAACACTAGGTAGACACTAAGATGTCAGTGCAGGACAATGAAGATCAAGCGCACCCCCATGAACGCTGCTCTCAATCAGCACTAGCGTCACTACCCCCTTTAAGTCAGCTAGCGGACCCGGCCACTGCGGCGCAGAGGTGGAGAATGTGGATAGGGTAGTTGGAGAACTACTTTTGCGCGGTGCGCGAAACAGAAGGTGGCATGAAAGGGTTTACCATGCTACACTTGGGAGGAGATGATCTGTATGATCTCTTCCTTGACTTACCTAACACTGACGATAACAACGATTATGACTCTGTAGTAGCAGCGCTCAACCGAATTTTGATTCCCAGTTGAATCCGGATTATGAGCATTTCAAGTTAAGACAAGCTCGCCAACAAGAAGGGGAGTCGGTAGACATTTTTTTTGCCAGGTTACGGAAACTGGCCAGCACGTTCACTGCCACTAACAAGCAGTTCGAGATAAGGGCACAGCTGATCTAAGTGTGCCGGTCGGCCAAGCTGAGAAAACTGATCTTCCACCAACCAGGCATATCACTAATGACATCCTAATACTGGGCAGATCGCATAGACTAGCTGATCTGAGCTAAAGAAATGAAGTCGGCTCTAGCCCGCAGCGCAACAACTCTGGTGCAGTCAACTCCCATGAACATCAAAGAGGAATGAGCGGACACTATCCGAAAGGGAGTTGAGCGAGGATGAGGAAAGTTAATGGCAGGAGCTAATCAAAAAGCCTACGGAAACTGTGGTTTCTCTAGCCACCACCTGAATAACTGTCCTGCAAAAGGGAAAATGTGTTTGCAGTGTGAAAGATCAGATCACTGCGCAAGGGTATGTCCGAGAGAGTCAAAACAGAACAGCAGTGGAGGGAAGTTCAAGAAGTTGAGAAGTCAAATTGGTGTCGGACGCAGAGGAGGAGGGAGGCGCGGCAGCCATGGTGAGCAAACAAATAAGGACAACGAAGATGAAGTGTTTACTGTATCATTCACAGGATGGCACCATCAAAAGAAGAAACCCCCACCAAGTGTAAAGTATGTGTGGATGGTGTACCAATAACAGCACTCATTGACACTGGGGCATCGGTGAACATCTTAGACGCAGAGCAGTATCTACGGTTTGACCCGCGTCCGCCGCTGACAAAGACCACCGCCAAAATATACAATTATGGAGATGCCACACCCATACAGGGTCGGAGAGGTGGAAGGAAGTCATAGGGCAACAGAACTGCAAACAAAATTATAAGTCACACAGGAGAGTGCTGGCACTTTGATGGTATGTCACACGGCTGAAGAACTCGGACTGTGCTTTTTGCAAAACAATTACAACTATCCAAGGTGGAAGACATCATGGAAGAATTCCCACAGTAGTTTGAAAGACTGTGATGTCTTAAAGGGGTCAAAGTAAAATTGCACATTGATAGAACCGTGAGACCGGTGGCACTGAGACATCGGAAAGTTCCATTTCACTTCCAGGCCCTAGTCGAAGAAAAGCTGGACCAAATTGTGATTGAGAAAGTATCGGGCCGACCCAGTGGGTATTTCCCCTGGAAATAGCCTCTAAACCAAAGCAGCCAGGGGCAATAAGATTGTGCGTGGACATGCATCTGCCAAACAAGGCTATAAAAAGGGAGACACATATCACCCCTACAAAGATGAATTTGTAGCCAACATCAACGGGGCCAAATGGTTTTCTAAAGTGGACCTCAACTCAGAGTATCATCAACTACTCCTTGATGACGACAGTTGTTACATAACCACTTTTTCTACACAGGTAGGGTTCAGGAGGTTCAAGAGGCTCAATTTTGAGGAGACCTCCACAGCAGAAGTATTTCAGAATGCATAAAGAGAAGCACTATCTGGACTAGTGAGAGTCATCAATGTCAGTGATGATGTGCTTATCTTTTCGGACACATTAGACGCACACCAGGCCAGATTGAAGGCCACTCTACAGAGACTCGTAGACCAGGGGTTTACTCTCCCCAAAAGCAAATGTTCTTTCTACACCAACGAGGTGGAATTCTTTGGATATAGATTTTCCAAAGATGGCCTTTAGGTTGACCCGGCTAAGGTTGAGGCTATTTGTGCAGCTGCCATTCCGCAGAACCCCACGAAAATGCATAGTTTCTTAGTAATGGCAATTTGCTGCGGACATTTCATTCCCTAGTTGGCAACCCTTTTAGAACCACTGCATGCGTTGACCAAGAAAGAAACACTGTGGGAGTGGATGAGTGAGCCGCACAAGCATTCAAGGACGTAAAGGGGGTACTGCTTCAGGGAGCCACCGTAGCTTACTTCAAACCGAGAGGCAAGACAGAGCTCATTGCACATCCCAGTCCGGTGGGGCTGTGGGCTGTTCTCCTGTAATAAAATGAAAGGGGCGAGTGGCTGGCCATCACATATGGCAGCCGAGTCTTGACGAAGGCGGAAACCAGGTATGCCTAGATCGAAAGGGAGGCTCTCGCCATAAGATGGGCGCGTCAGCACTTTCACATCTATCTGTGTGGGCACAAATTCAAAGTGATCACCGATCACAAACCTCTTGTGCCGTTGTTCAGCGGATCAGCCCGGAATGGACCGCCCCGAATTCAAAGGTGGGCGGTACAATTTTAACAATACAACTTCAAGGTTGCAAATCGGATGGGGACGAACAACCCAGCCGACTATCTAGCAAGAACCTAGCTGGCCGAAGACCCTAAGGCACAGAAAGAAACGGATGGAGAAGTGGAAGATTTTGTAAGGTTTGTTACAGAGAGTGCTTGTCCTCGAGTTCTGTCCATAGAGAAGTTGGTGGAAGGCACAAAAGAAGACCGCTGCATAAGCAAGGTGAAAGAGGCGCTAAAAGGTCACCGGCGAAAAGACTTCTTGAAGGGAGTGAGCGGGCTCATCGATGAGGAATGAGAGGTTCGAACAAGCCTGTGGAGGTGCCATGATGGAGTGCGGAAGGACTTCTACTGGGAGGACAACACATAGTTGTTCTGAGGAACCTATGGAGACGTACAGTGGAACTAGCCCATCAAGGACATTAAGGGCTAGCAAATACGAAAGCACGGATATGGTCGAAAGTGTGGTTTACCGGAGCGGACAGAATGGTGGAAGAAATAGTGAGGGGATGCCACTTGTGCATGATCACAGGAGCCAATGTAGCCATAACCCCAATCATCATGGAAGAACCTTGTGACAAGCTGTGGTCAAAGGTCAACATGGACTTTGGAATCTTTCCCGATGGAAGGGTGACTCTGGTAGTGATAGACAGCACCACAAAGTTTCCAGCTGTTGAACTGATCAGGTCCAGAACATTTGAGTGTGTTAAGACCGCATTGGAGAAAATATTTGCGATGCTGGAACTGCTGGATGTAGTGAAAACTGATAATGGGACGCCCTTTCAGGGCCTGGATTTCACAGAATACTTGCATAATCTAAACATTCGACACAGAAAATTCACTCCCCAATGGCCTCAGGCGAATGGGGAAGCAGAAGGATTTATGAGGACACAGAATATAACACTGAGAATAGGTGTACACCAAGATGCTGATTTAGAAGTATGCCTACACCAATTCTTAAGGGCATATCAGCAAACACCCCATTCCACTACTGGATGCGCTCTGAGTGAATTCATCATGAAGAGACAGATGAGAGATTTGGTGCCAGTTAGCTCCGAGTGGGTATATGCCACCCTTGACCTGGAAGGAGGCCACAGCAAAAGAAAGGACGCCAATGAATGGGTTATCAAAAGGAGAAATGGACAGGATCCGGAGTTGTGACTGGGAGATGCCGTAGTGATCAAGGACCGACATCCTGGATGGAAATTCCAGACTCCATTTTAAAGAGAAATATGGAAAGTTTTCGGTATGAAGAGGCACAAGGTGATGGTGTCATGTAATGCATCCTGGTTCAAGAAGGTCACAGGCATGCCGGAGGCCTTGAAAAGATTGGGACCAGAGAGAAGGTCCGAAAATCCCCGAAGGGTGTCCATGGAGTAGGAGGCAAATGATGGGGAATAATATGATGGGATAGAGGATCTCGCGCCGCCATCGGGTCAGCCAGAGAGAAGGACCGATGAAAGTTTGCCATGCCCGGAGGAAGGGTCGGAACCCCAGAGAGGACATCCATATAGCCTAAGACCTAATCCGAAACTGAGTCAAACGTTACGAGACTTTGTCTGCTAAAGAAAGACAAAGAATCCTTCAATATACTGCCCCCGTCCCATAGCATTCGAACAACAACTTGGGGAACTGTCATGGCTGTACCATGTGTTGTTTAACATTTTTTCTTTTCCTTTTTAGGTCTCATCTGGCGAAAGCAGCGCAGGCGCTGCTCTCGCCATGCAAGTGCCTTTTGCAATCAATTCTCCCGAGGGCTTACATGCACGCGTCTGCATGGACAAAGACAGCGTCTGACAAATGCACATTATCTGGTCCTCTCGACCCTTGCTGTCTATGAGGCGAGAATGTATAGACGTGTTGCATTGTGGGAGCGGTCAGCAGTGGCTCAGGCAAGTGTAGGGCTGTCTCATCGAGTGCTGATTTGTTATATTTTGGCATTACTAAACACGTTTTGGACTTCAAGAAGGCGCAAAGACACAGATTTTCTGTCACAATACGAAGGAGCAGAAAGAAAATACTGTTCTTATGTAGGATTTGAACTGTAATGAGTATTAGTTATGAAGACCCAGCGATCTTGTGGATGCCCACGTCCCAGAAGCAAAACTGATCAGTCTTAGACAATTTTAATTACATAATTTATGTAGAGTCTATAGCATTTTCTTCAAGTGCTTTTCCACTTTTCTAAGAAATTGTCTCTGATTCTAAACATAAAAAATAGCTAAAATTGATCCATGTGTATCTTTCAGTTAACAAATTATATTGCAAACAGCACAGGGCACTTGTGAATTGTGTCTAGAGTATGCATAGGATGCAGTACATAATCAGAATATTGTCATTTACACAGGAGTTCCAAGACCATATAAACACCACTGACTGAGTGCCTTTCTAGTGTCCCTGTACTTAAAGGCACCTTGGCATATCATAGTCAAGTTAACATTTGGGCTTACTTTATTCCTGATCATACCTGGAGCCACACCAGATACTAGCTATTCTGGACTTTCCGCCTATTCAAAGGATTACCAGTTACCAACCATGGTGTCCTACGAAGGAGATGAAAGTAGACGAAAGGTACTTGTATTTGGATAATATTATATTTGTGTTATATTTCTAAGCTGTAATAAGTTAAAGCCAGAACATGATGGGATGCTTGCAGCTTTGCTCTATGCACCGTTGGCGGTGTGCCGCTACAACATGAACCGCTGAGCTCAGTGTCGCTTAGGCCACGTCTTACCTACGGAGCCCCAGGAGGGCCAGTCCCACCTAGGGTTGCTTGTTTCTCTGTGTCTGAAGAACAGCAAGTTTGCTCCTCTTGGAGTAGGATACTAGTTTGCATATGGTGGTCCTTTCTCGTTAACAGCACTCCAGGCCACAAACAAGTGAGCTATACGGCTGCGAGGGTTCACTCCCAGTGGTTTACAGTCAAAATACACATGGGGTCCTCTCACAGCTTTTATATTGTGTAGCAAGTATAGTCAGTAATAAAAACATCTGCAGGTTTTATGCAGGATTTGTAGCTCTCACCACATAATATTTCTGCAAAATTCAACCTATCAGGGTGCTGCAAACCCAACACAGTGTAACAGATTACATAGTAAAAGACTGCCCTTCATTGTGCTTTTGTAACTTCCTCTGGAAGCCAATTTGTTCCTCTTTGGACTTCCCTGAAAACTCACCTTTTTTGACATGTGTAGAGTGGTATGATACCATTTGTATAGCTTCACAGTGGTAATCCGTTTACAGGAACAACTGGTGACAACTGGCTCTGCAGACATACCACTGATAGAAATGCAAAGTCTTAACAAGCATTGGCATAGCCAATAAGTCTCGCCTTTGGGACCTTATAAGTGTTTAGTTATCCAGCACAATATCCTTGGTGCAACAACATCAAGTGTTAAGACTTTGCATTTCTATCCCCTCAAGGTTGGGAGGGATGTAGTGAGCCAGCCAGCCACTACCATAATTCGTATCCAAACACAACTGAGGGGCTGGGGATCGGCTTCGGAGGTATTAAATTAAGGTTCTAGGAATCGCTCTGGATTCCAGCAAGGAACCACCTATGTGTCTGGCTGTGTGTGTGTGTCCGGCGTACACAAAAGAGTAGGTCTTCTCTGTGGGAGCTCATCATAACAGTTTTCTCAAGCGGTTTTTCCATCCCTACCTAGTTGACTGATGCCAACAATTTTATAGTTGAATGGATGTACATTTGAAATGATACTCCTGTTCTCATGAGGCAATAAAACTACATTTCACAAGCAAATGTCAGCGCAAATTGTGTTTTATTTACTCTTCATAATAAACAAAGTCATGTAGCAAACATCAACATTTCAAGAATAACAACTGATATGATTCAGAGTACAAGTTTCTTAGTGCACCTATTCAAGCCACCTGGCCTTAGATAATTCCTTCTATTGATTCCATGTCACTAGTATTCAGTAAATTAATTTTCACACCTAAAACAAAAAAAAGAGACAAAGTTTTGACTGGTTGCAAGAGTTTCGAAAGATCGTTTATAATGCATTGTAGTAGAACTGTAAACGTTTCCTGAAATTAAAACTGAACAGAGAAAACATTCTCAAGCATGCAACCATCTAGCCCAGTGGTTCCCAAACTTTTGACTCCTGAGGACCCCCATTGAGTCACCACTGAAAGCCGGGGACCCCCAAGCAATTTGTAGGATTTACATTTCAAACATTAAAACAGTAATTAAAAAAAAAAAAAAACGTGTGCACACAAAACAAGTACTCGAATTACTAAGGATTTCAGGGGCATATTTACAAGTCCCTATCGCCATGGGAACGTCACTTTTAGTGATGTTCCTGTGGCAATAGGGGCTTTGCCTTATTTACAAGGCAGCGTTAAGCCACTTATTGTGGCTTAAGCTGCCTTGTAAATAAGGCCCCCTATCACGCAATGCTTAGCGTGAAAAAGGTGGGCAGTGGGAGTTACAGTGGGCGTTTCACTTCAACACCCATTGATTTTGACGCTGCCCTCTATTTACAAGGTCAGCTTAAATAGGAGACAGCACCCAAATTAAGACCATGAAAAACCTGGTCTTAACTTTGCGAAATGAGGAGAAATGCCTTATTTCTCCTCGTTTTTACTTTTCCAACGGAAAAAGCAAAACACCTTTGATTGTTTGTTCAGGAAGGTGACCCTTCCTGCACATAAACAATCTTTAATAAAAGTGACGTTTTGTAACTTCCATGTGTGCTGCATTAGGCAGCACACATAGAAGTGACAAAACAGCATTACAAAATTGTTCATGTGCAGGAAGTGGGAACATTGCAGCATCAGGATAATGATAGACTGGGAATAAACATATGTTGCTAAATTTTACCATGCAGTTTGCAAGCAGCTCTTTGATGACAGTTCATAGGACACTGCTAGATTACGATTGTCCCTTATCAATTGCACAGTGACGAAAGAATCTCTGTGACCTATGCACATAAAATACTTTTTTTTTAAATGCATTGTTCACGTTCTTTGCAGAAGGCATATTAACTCTGGGTCACATTAGATAAGTCACAGCTGCCACTGGACAAAACTCTCATCTCTCTCCAGCAGGTACATTAATCACTGGCATTTTCTTGACACTTTTATAGTTGCTCATAAACTGCTAATTTCACAAAGAACTTTGCAGTGCTTTTAAAATTGCTGGCTGAGGACCCCCTGGGAATGTGCCACGGACCCCTGGGGGTCCTCGGACCCCAGTTTGGGAAACACTGATCTAGCCAGTTAATTGTATCAGAAGAGAGTTTCCTGACACGGTTTAAAACAAGCAATGACAAAGCCAATACATCTAGAGTTCCTTTAAAATGAAACTTCTTTGGCTAGTGAATGGGCATGTATGTTATTATGTGGATGAGCCAGGAATCAATAGTTGATGAACGGTTGGATGACAGCGCATGGATGGATGAGTGATTGACTGCATATTGTATTCAGTGTCTATGATAATTAAGCTACTGACTTTCAGCTACGCTCTTTCTGGTAGAGACTTTAACCGCACAGTTCAATTGGTCTGTTTTGGCGTTCAAGGAACCCACCAGGTGGTTTGTCACCAGAAAAATTCCGTGAAGGTATAGCAATGTACAGAAATGCAAAACCTCCTGGCGTAGGATCCACGGTCCCACCCTGCCCTGCTTGTTGCAGTATCGCATGGTGATGGTGTTCTCTGTGAGCACCTGCACCAGCTTTCCATTGATAGAGGACAGGAAGGCTTTTAATGCCGAGTGGATGGCCTTCAGGTCCAGAAGGTTGATATGAGCCGGGCCACTGTCGGAAACCAGACACCTCTCACTTCCACCTCTCTTAGAAGGCCTTTCCAAGTCAGAAGGGATGCATCGGTCACCACTGCAAGCTCTGGGTTGGGCAAGGAGAGGAGTTCTGCCACTCACCCAATCGCTGTCCCACAGCCACCACTACAGAACTTTTGCAGTCTCCTCCGAAATCGGGACCAGACTGGAAAGATCCCTCTGGTGCTGTGCCCACCGGAACTTCAGATCCCACCGCAGAGCCTGCATATGTATGGTGTGCTTTGCCAGCAGAATGCAGGAGTCCATCAGTCCAAGCAGCCTCAGAATCCTCCTCCCGGAGAACTAGGAACCGAGGTTGAAACATCAGGATCATAACCTGAATATCCTGGACTCTCTTATCCGGGGGATAGGTGTGAAACTGCACTGTGTTCATAATTACTACTATGAAGGGGAGCATCTGTTAAGGAGTCTGGAGTAACTCTGGCACATTGATAGTGATCCCCAACAATGTTAGGAGGATTGCCATAGTCTGGAGGTGAGAGACGACTACCTGGAGTGAGCCCACCTTCAACAGCCAGTCATAGAGGTGGGAAGACTGAAACCTTTGGCCTTCAGAAATTGGCCTTACCAGCACCACTTGAGTGTTTGGTGGTGGTTGCAGCACAAGGGAAGAACAGTGAACTGAAAATGCTTGTGGCCTACCATGAACAGCAGGTAACGCTTGTGGGCCTTCAGGACGGGGATGTGAAATTAACGTGCGTGTCCAGCACTACCCTCCAGTCTCCAGGATTGAGGGTAGACAAGACTTGGGTTAGAGTAAGCATCTTGAACTTGTCCTTTTTTGCAATAGCAATGAGAGTGTGAAGGTCTAAAATGATAAAGAGCCCCCATCCTTTTTCAGTACCAGGAAGTAGTTGGAATAGCAACCACAACTAATTCTGGTGTGGTAACCTCTATATGGCTCCTTTGGACAAAAGAGCCTGCATTTCTTGCTGCAAGAAGTACAGATGGTCCTCCGTCAGCCACTCTGAAGATGGTGGGAGGTGCGGCAGGGTTTTGAGAAACGGTAAAACGTAACAATTTGCAGTACACACCTGTCCAAAGTTATTGCCTGCAACCCTGCCAGAAAGTGTTGGAACCTGCCTCAGATTTGGTGGCCGTGTACAGACAAGGGCATGCTAAAAAGGCTTGAAGGAGACGGCAGCTGCAGATGTGGAAGATAGGGCTCCCAGATTTCCCTGTTGCCCTCTCCGATGAGGACCGTGGCTGTATAGATTGCTATACCTGTGGGGACTGCTGGTGGTAAAGGGAGTCCCTCCCAAAGCCTCAAAGTGGGTGAAACTGTTGGTGTGGCTGGAGTGGGGGAGCAGAAAGACCCAGAGAGTGCTCTTTGGCCCTTCTATATTTAAATCACTGCAGGGTCGAGTTGGTTTTACCCCCAAACAGTCGGGAACCATCAAATGGCATTTCCATAAGACTGCCCTGAATGTCTCCTGAAAAGCCAGCTAACACATCCACATGTGTCTGCAAATAGCCACACTAGCATCAACACTTTCATCAATGTTATCAGTAATATCCAGTTCACAGCAGATTGTGAACTTTGCTGCATCACAACCACCTTAACTGGCCTGAAAAAGAATGACCCTGGCTTCTTCCGGTACCATGAGCAACATCTGGGCCACAGAGTAATACAAGGTATAAAAATAATTGGCCTAAAAGGCACGGAACAAAGAGCCAAATTTGAACAGGAGATAACCCTTTTACCAAAGGTCTACATCCTCTCTGATTTCCTATCGGGGGAGTAGTGGGACAATAATGTGGGTTTACTCAGCTGGCTGAAGCCTGCACCGCAAGGTTTTAGGAGTGGGGTGCTGAGTGAGGAAACAAGGATCACCATGAGCATGGCGATGACATCTGGTGATGCAAGGCAGGCTGGAACACAGTGTGGCCCAGGTATGCAAAAGTGTAAAGGTAAAAGTCACTGTGAATAGGAGCACATGTTCAGAACGTAAATGGCAAGGCTGCAACACCTCCGTCAGAACACTGGTCTTAACCTTTAGAATCAGGAGATGGCAATTCCCTTCCACACTGAAGAATTTTGTTCAATGTAGAGTCTCGATAAGACCAGGGGTAGCTTCGGATCTGTGTATTTTTAACAGGGAAAGAAAGAACTGATGTCAGTGCTCATGGGTGATGCCTCTATAGACCTGCGCATAGCACATCTGGAGTAGAACAAGGCCTGTAAAGAACCAAACTGATTGCAATGTACCTCTTTCAGAGGGCTCAGAGGAAGTAATCCTGGCTGCTCCTTCGATGAGGCACGTCATATCTGCAGCGCTGAAGTAAAAGTAGCAATTGTCTACGGAAAGATATGCATTTGTATCTCTTCCGTTCATTAATATACACATACACCCAAACTTGGCAAATCATTTACATTAGACTTTGCTACACTTATCTATGCACTAATACCAACTAGAATAAATGGCCTTTAAACCAGCAGACTCTTTACAATTTTCACCTTTCCATTGGTGTCTCAGTCTAACACAGCCCATATCCACTTCCTTATCTAATACTTTCCATTCCCTACCTTTTTGATTTGTTCTGCTTTCACACACTTTTTCTCTCCGTCCAACCTTTGCACTGACATCTGCATAATGTTCATTTAGTCCTGCACTCTTCTTGCACTGTAGATCTTACAATTTAAGCATTGCAATTCGTTGCATGCCTAATTCATGAAAGCCTGAAAAAACAATCTAGGGTCTTGGCTATATCAGCAGCAAGGCTTAGCCTGATAATATCAACAAAACAAGAGAGCTGCCAATGCTGCCCATTATTTATCACATATTCTCATTCAAAGTGTGATCATTGAAAAATAACACTGATGACTTCTTTTTCTGTCAGATTTAATCTTAAATTACTTGAATTATAAAAAACACATAACACTACATTGTACCCCAACCAAAAGACTCATCTTACAGTGATGTACATAATTTTTTGTATACAAAAGTATACAAAAAATTATGTACATCACTTTAAGATGAGTCTTTTGGTTGGGGTACAATGTAGTGTTATGTGTTTTTTATAATTCAAGTCATTTAAGATTAAATCTGACAGAAAAAGAAGTCATCAGTGTTATTTTTCAATGATCACACTTTGAATGAGAATATGTGATAAATAATGGGCAGCATTGGCGGCTCTCTTGTTTTGTTGATAATTCATGAAAGGGCACGGACTAAAAGTGTACCTAAAATTAAACAAAATTGCTGACTGCATGAATGAATAACTGGTTAAGTGAGGGTATGGTTCAGTATGACACAGCAGATATGTGCCACTTGTGTCTTGGCAGTGCAAGCTTCCATCCTCTAGAGAACAGGAAACATAATACGCCTCCCTCATCCCAATGAAGCTGCAGCATAAAGCTCTGCACATTAAAGTCCTCCATCACAGAATGGCTACAGCATGAGCATTAGCAACTGAAGATTTTTTCCTTCACATAACAAATATAGTTTGGGCACCAGCAGCACAACCCTTAACCAGCAATTGCAATATGAGTGGCAGAGGTAAACGAGCAGTGCAGGGTCCAAAGAAGGTGCAGCATGCCCCCAGGATTCAAGGGGGCATGTGGAGGAAGAAGGCAGGGAGCAGTGCACTGCAAAACTTCTCTCTAATCACTCCACGTTCTCTTGAGCATGCTCCTATGGTTCACCAAGTCCCTCCCCTTCCCACATGCTCTCCTGAGAATTCCACTCCTTCCCACCACAGCACCTCATCCCTCCTCCCACATTCTTGTGTTAATAGCCTCATCTTCAGAAAACTCCTCTCCGAGGGCCTTCTACTCCACTAAGCAGGTCTCTTTTACGGCAGAATCCCACTACTCCTATCACATTCCTCTGAACATGTCCTCATGATCACCATATTCATCTTCCAGGGACATGGCCAGCACCAAGGAAGAGCAAACTAACTGCAGAGAGCTCTGTTCCTTCTAAGACGAATCCGCAAAATTACGAGGATGCATCACACCCTACCTCACAAGATTATCAAAATACAGTGCACCCAATGAGGAGGCAACAACTATTTTCAAGGCAAAAAAGAGAAAAGAAGGAAGGGCCATGAGGCTTACAAAGCAGAGTAACACAACAAGATGGTGACTACCACCCCATGGACATGAGCTGTGCGCCTGAGTCAGAAGAGGAAGATGGGGACTTGGCTCGTATTGTTGAAGCCATCTTTCTTACATGATACCAAATGCTGTAAGCTTTTAGGCCCTGCTAAGTTGACATAAAAAGCAGTGCACAAAATGCTTGTACTTTTCCATTTGCTTCAGAGACACAGCTTTTGTAACACAAGGTTTGATCAAGAATAATATGTGACAGTGAATTTGCTCACGTAGACAGACATTTCAGCATAGCACATTTTGCAATATGTCTGGTCCTTTCTATTATGTTGCAATAATTAACTGGGAAGGTACCAACGTTGATAGATTACATTACAGTGGAAAGTCCCCATAGCTGCCCACTTGGGACACGTGGTTAGCAACAGTATATTTCGGACCTTAAAAGGTATAGCACAATGTAGGCCTTTGCTAATTGGTCAAATGGATAGGACTTAATTTGTGCTACGTATGTGATGATGCCACATCCTTTGTGGTTTTGGCCTATAAAAGCTGTCACCAACATCACATCTTTGGGCATTCAGTGTCTTTATTGTCTGCCTCCGTTCTGCACGTACTTTTGCATTATTTGTGTTCCCCAATAAATCTTTCTAACAGTTGTGCTGACAGAGACTTGTGTTATTTGTATTAGTCCTTATTATTTCTATTTCAGCTTCTACAAGGCAAATACAAGGAAGATGAAGTCATCACCACCTCCCCTGTGCTGCTGAGGAGCACGACGGAGCTGAAAACACCAGCAAACAAACTGAAAAGAGTCTGACCAGGGAGAACATCACCACCTGCTCCACAAGGAGAGCAGCCTGAAAGATCGGCTGATCCACTCCCGAACTTGCAGGACCCATGCAGTCAAAAATACACCTGGGCAGAAGCAGCAGAGAGGGCAGGTGGGGAGGGTAACAATACTACTACTGCAGGCGCGGAAGCGAAGAACCCCGGCCTATATGATCTGGTAGGAATAGAGTGAAAGGGGAGAAAGCACTAACGGGATGAGAGGCAGGTGCACCAAGTTTTGAGGCTCGCTTCGAGCCCCTCCCACTGTAACAAGAAGGAAGCATTGCACCAACCATAGGGGCTTAAAGCTGTGACTAGACAGGAAGGACTCAAATCAAAAGGCCTACAGATGTCTGAGGAGAGGATTTCCCCCACTTCTTTCTTCCCCACCCCAGAAGCAAAGATTTCTAAATGGGAAGGGCAATAACACAAAGTTGGGTCAATGAACAAAGATAAAACCAGAGACCTGAGCAGCCCCATTGTGTGCCCCCTAGGCATACTATAGTACAAAGAATAAGAAATACGAGTGACCAGAACATAGTCTATAGTAGAAGGAACATTCAAAAGACACAATAACAGTGACTTACAGTCAGAGATCAGAAATGTGAAAGAGACCACACAAAGAACATAATGCAGTGGGAGTACTGAAGAAAACTCAGAGCGAGCACTGGACAAAAGATATAAAAGAAATTAAATAGAACACCAGCAACAGATCAGACCCCAACAGGGACTGAAATGGATTTCACAGGGTCTAAGTCTTGGTTGGCTACAATAGCTTGATTTCTAAATTTTCGAGATCAAGACACAATATTTCAAGGTTTATAAATGCAACAAGTGCTACAACTCTGGACTTTTGACACAGTAAAATGAAAACTCTGGGGGGAAAAACTTGAAATACATGCTTATGTTCCCAGCCAAAGAGTCTTGATAGATGGAAGGTCTCATTTTAATGTCCCCAGAAAAAGCACAGAACTGGATAGAAGATTGGGAGAGACGTCGTCAGACAGGAGGAGGCTCATCCATCAAACCAAGCAAGAACTCGGGGGGCATGGCCAACACCACAAGGAAATGGCCGCACACTAGCTGAGCTCCTGAGGGACCAAGGCCCTTTTTCCCCAAAATCCATCATAACATCCGGCAAAGCAGTGCCAAACCAATGCAACCGATGCCTGACACCTGAAGGAACGTTCCGGGAGATCCCAACCTGGGCCCTTAAAATATCTGCAAACCCTTGAGAAACTCCGGCATGGCAGAGACAGAGGCCTGCCTCGGGGAGGAATATCAAAGCCACAAACCAGATGCCCAAGAGAGGGGAGTGGACATACCAGTAAGTGCGGCAGCCTGCGGGACCGGAGGCAGGGAGCAAACGCTGGGTGGCTGAACAAGGGGTGGAGACACAAAAAGTAGACTACCTCGAGAGAAGACCCCACAGTAAAGTGCCACATCTATAATAGAAAGCCACAGCAAACAGGGGGGATGGAAAGAGGCAACATACCCCACAGTATCATTACACAGCAAGCCCCGCTGTGTGAGGGACCAAACCAAAATGTTACCCCCCCCATCCCTAAGCAATGAGAAAAGACAGGAGTCCACAGTTGATATAACCAAGCTCACGAGCGCAACTACACCACACTACTGATCCTGGTGGAGAGACAGTGCATATCAGGCTGGCGAGAACTGGGTCACACCCACAGAAAACAGTGACAAGAGTGATAGCGCATGAACAACTTAGTCCTCCTCACCTCAGGGAAAGCCGACAGGCTGTGGTGACAGTCAGTTGGCGGGAAGTACCTTGGTGGTGGAAGACAGCTGCCCTGCAAGCAACCCTCACCCAAACTAAACATGTCAGGCAGCAAAGGAGGGCACGGAACACACCAAACAAGATTAGATAAATATGCCCCGCAAAAAGGACTAGAAGATGGCAACAGCAAACCTGTGCACGGAATAGGAAAAGAAGAGCAAACATTAAGTGATGTCATTGTGGCGATCGATAAAGTTCAAACCTCATTGGTAACACAAAAAGATACGCTATCTACAGAGGTTTCCCTAATAAGAGCAGATTTACGAAAACTGGGTGACGGAGCCCAAGAAATAGAAGACATGAAGAGCTTGTTGAAAGCGGACACTAAGCTCCTTAAACAACAAGCTCAAAGCTAAAAACCATAAAAAAGATACTTGAAGCCAAATTAGATGGCTACTAAGGTTGCTCCAGAGGGAACAATATAAGAATTATTGAGGTGCCAGAACGGGCAGAGGGGCCAGCAGTGGATCTCTTTGTGGAGGATCTAATCCGCCAACAGCTACAACGCGAGGACTGTCAAATTACTTTTCCATCGAGAGGGGACACAGAGTCCCCAGAGGAAGGCCCAGAACAGGAGCCCCGCCAAGACCGATCTTGGCCAGAGTCTTTAATTTCCGTGACCACGACAGCCCGCACTTTACAATCAATTTGCAACGGCGCAGCTTTCTCAAAGTCAAAAAAGTGCTCAGAGTTAAAGAAATCAAGAATGCAATGCTGTTCCCCGCTAAGCTGAGAGTGGAAGCACACGGTAAGACCTGGTTCTTCTCCAACCCTGAAGACACTTGGGAATGGCTAGATAGATGGTGCACATTGGGCAAGATGAGCTCCTCGGAAGGCAAAATAGAAAGAGGTGAAATGGGGATAGAAAAAGCAGATGCAACCCAGGAGAGAGATAAAAAAAATAACGAGGAATCAGCCAAAAACTAGTGATATATTACCCCATGGCTCATTTCAACAGATACCATAATCAAAATGACACTTTGTGGCCGCAGAAGTGAACTGTTTAAGCTCACATACTAACTGGTTCACCCATAAGAGGAACAAATCTGACATTGCAGTGACAAATGCATAAATGTAAAGTGTTGATTCCTCTCTGAGAATTAAGAAGAAAAGGAAGTAATGACACTCTACATGGAAGCAGTAACAGTGGCACCTTGCAGATACAATAATCAAGAGACACAGGGGGGGGAGGTAATGGTTCCCGGCTGTCCTAGACCCCCTCAGTTCAATGGGGTGGGACGACAGGAAATCTGAAACATTGGGGACGCAGGCAGTTCCAGGACCATCATGCTGGGAGGCGGGGGGGCGGGTGCAATACTTTGTATTTTATGCAGATTTGAACACAGTATCAACACAACAAGTTGGGGTAACTGTAATACAAGATATAGTTTAATAAGCGTAGCACACACTACCCAGTTTCAATTAAAAGAGTCTCAAAAGAAATGGCCAACTCCGAGAGCAATGCACACATCACAGCATCTCAAGCACCGAGACATACCTCATGAAACCGACAGACACGCAAAAAGATACATCTATCACTGTGCCGATAATGCCTGCAGGTAAGATGGAAGCCACTCTTCGGCTCCTCTCCTGGAATATTAACGGGCTGGGGGACGGTTTGAAAAGAGGGAAAGCCCTTCAATTCATTAGAAGTGAAGTACCGGGGATTTTAGGACCCAGCGGTGCCAGGGATAGCACCCTATGACTTCGGGTTATCCTGTTGCTGTAGTATTATAAAAGAAGCTCTCATGGTAATGTAACAAAGAACTTGGCAAAAGAAGCTGAAATATGAAAAAGACATCTTTATTAGACATTAAATGAGTGAGACTACGTCGCACAGAAGCCTTAGCAACTGAATGAGGCAGTCTGCAGAACAAAAACCAGTCTTCTATTTTATACAGAATATTACGCTTTGGGCAACACCGCCCCTGTTTTACAAGTGGTCATTCACATATTTTGGCTTCAAAGAAAAGGCAGAGTCATGATGACCATCCCACATTCCAGTTAAACCAGCCCACAATTATTTACCCAGCAAGGCTCAGATCCCACATCAGATATCGATAGGCCCCAATAAACATGAGCATCTCCTGTTTGGGAAACAAGCCATAAAGCAGGAACAGTCAGGTGTGAAAGAGATTAGCTGGAGGCTCGTGTTTAATGTAAAGGCTTTTATGGTGTGTCAAGCCCTGATGCTAATCACAAGTGGCCAGAGGACGGGGAACTCGTGAGACCGGACTGACCTAGGGGAGTGGAGCCAAGCTGCCCAGGTCACAGAAAAGTCAAAGGAAAGCACATGTGCTCTAAAGGCCCGTATTTTCTTCATAATATGTAGCCTATGTGAGGGCAACCATAAGATGGCCACCGCTCTAAGATGGAACCCACGTAGTGATGTATAATATCGTATACATAGTGCATTTATCAATGAAACGTTATATAAAGCACTTGTACATACCGGATTGGCCATTCGCGGTTTGCTAATACCGGGATAGACAGGGGTAGGGCCCTGCCTCCTACGCGGTCCCAAATTTTAAAGTACCACAGAAGACATGCACCATACATGGTATTGCTACAGGAAGCACATCTAGTTGGAAACACATGTAAATCACTGAATAGAGGAGGATATAGACTAGTCACACACTCAGGTTTCACGACAGGCTCCAGAGGGACAGGAATACTCCTACATAATCCATGTCCACATATGGTAGAACAAAAATGGACAGACCCACTGGGGAGATTTGCAGCCATCACAGGGACATGGGCGGGCAAACCTCTAAATATACTATCCGTCTACATACCACCGGCATTGCAGAGGGTAACTCTGCCTGACTTGAGTGCAGTACTCCTCAAATTACCATAATAATAATAATAATAATAATAATCTTTATTCGGCATATGAAAATACAACCAAGAACGAGGCAGTTTAAAATACACATGCATCAAATGTAAACATTTCCCGTGAATCAACACAGTGTACCAGGTGAGGCAGCACGAGATCCATGATATATTTCTATCCCAATAGGTTTCTTAAGTTCATCATAGTACTTCCAACAGCTCTTTCTTCAATTTAAAAGTATGATCAATAAAATCCTAATTTAGCGTTAATTTAACATGTAAAACCTACCCCTAATCCTAAAAAGTGGCCCACATTTCGAGACTTATATAGTAGCATCAAACAGTGCAAAATTAGCAAATACTCTTGTGACCATCAGTCACCTCTATTGTTTCTTAATTGAAAAGCAGATCTTAAGAAGTTAGAAACACAAAAAAGTGTAAAAACATCAGATGAAAGTTGTAAAAACAGTAAGGCTGCCTAAATCTGAGCTTTTTTAAAAGCCTCTTAACGAACACTCGTCTTGGATGTGAGTAATATGGACAAAGGAGGACAAAATGTAAAGTATCCTGTAGAGACCTTTTGTTGCAGCCACAGATTCCTCTATGTTCTGTGTATACCGTGAAGCCAGGGGGTAAGGCTAATAGGGGATGAAATAAGTTCAATCTAAAACTGTAATTAAAAATCTATCATGTGCACTTGTTATAATGGATAAATAGGGTTCCATGCCCTGCACTGACTTTACTAAAATGTATTCTCTGACCATGGTTTTCCTTATCTCCTTATCCTCACGGTAGTATACAATGGCATGTTTAAAAAACAAAGCTTTGATAATCGCTTTTTCCTGAGATCCCACCTTGTCATGATTAGTAAACAGATCTTCACGTCCTAGTGCATTGAGAGTGTCCTTTACATATTTTAACCACAGGATTTTTGATGAATAATCGAGGGAGAGGCAATTCTGAATTACCATCTGTTAAAGCCTGCCTCCTCGTTGGACCAGATCTTTACCCCACACAGGAGGGGTTTGACAGCCACCATGTCAGAAATATACTTAGACCCCAATTCCTCATGTACAGAGTACGCAGGGGTACTCTGAGGGACTTTCAGCATCTGCCTAAAATATTTATTTTCTTCAATTTGTAAATTGTTAAACACCTTATATCCCCATACCTCACTACCATGTGAAACTTTAAAAATACAGAAGGAGTTGTATATCTTTAAAATTATCCCAGGTGACCAGTTGCCTAATCTTTGAGCATTGTTTGCAATTGCTCCAGTAGAACTTGTCATTCCTAGACACTTCTTCTCTAATAAGTGTTTAATACTCAATTTCTCGTCAAATAAATAACCCAGATACGAGAAGGCCAGTACTTTTCCTAAACTATGTGTGTCTACTATATATGTATTGTGCTTCTTGCTCTGCTTTCCAATTCCCATTATACAGGATTTCGTTAAATTAGGTGACAAATCCATCGCATCCATAAAAGTCACAAACCTGTCTAATAAAAACTGCAAGCCCTACAGGGTTTATGCAAGGTGTACCGCTTCATCCGCATATAACAAAACAGAGACCGGTCTTGTGCCTATCTTCCGGGGTGTCAGCCTGTAAGGCCGTCAGTGCAGAGTCGAGACCATTAATGTATAGTGTAAACAAAAACAGCGCTAATATACAGCCCTGTCAGACCCCACTTGAGCAGTTAAAATGATTTGTGGTTTTCCCTCCTGTGTGTATCTGACCACTGCAGTAGTGTTATAATTTTTATTTTACAGAGTTTTATATAGCGCAAACTTGACCCGAATCGTGTATCAGAGCGCTTTACATAGCACCTGTTGCGTCACATGAGGACACATTCATTAAAAAAAAATAATAATAATTTATGCACGGGGAGATTAAGTGATTTGTCCAGAATCACAGGATGTTCAGCGTCATTGCTGAGACTTGAACCCGGTTCCCCAGATTCGAGGTCGACGGCCCTAGCCGTTAGGCCAACTCCTCTCCCCAAATGTGCCATTAGGGTATTAGTTATTGCCGGACCCACCCCAAGCTCTCCAAGGAGTTTCCAAAGATTACAGGGGTTCAATTGATCAAAGGCCGCAGTAAGGTCCATAAAAGCTGGATACAGCTGCCCCCGATTTAGCTATTGTGTATTTTGCAATTATCAGGTAAAGGTTAAGGCATCGATCTGTTGTGGATTTACCGGCTCAGAACCCATATTGTACATCAGATATTATTTGGGTAGCCTCCGCCCATTCCGACAACCTAGACAGTAACACCCGACCCAGAACCTTCAATGTCACGTCAATAAGGGATATGGGGTGATAACAAAGTGGGCTATCCCTATCTACCTTCTTAAAAATCGAATACAATGGTGGCAGTAGACCATGATGCTGGCATTTTAGATGCTACTGCCATGTTTAAAACCCTCACTAGGAGAGGGGCCCATATCTCTGTATTGCATTGAAAAAGGTCTGGCGGGATCCGATCTGGTCCCGGCGCCTTATTCTGCAAGAGTCCCTCAATTCCTAGTCTCACCTCACCCAAAGTAAAGGTAATGGGATCAGATCTCTGATCAGGGTTTAGGTCCTCTTCTCTGTTGGAATGATTATACACTCCCTCAAAGTGATCCTGCCATTGCTCTGGTAAAATATTATGGCTTAATCAACTAAGAGAAACACCCGCCAAGTTTGTATAATAGTGGGCCTAAAACAAAGGTCCCTAGATAAGACAAACACTAACTGGAGCTGAAAGGACAAACTGATTACATAATGACATAACATTAATAGATAGAAAAATATATTTCTTATTTATTTTTATGGATACAACATTTTCAAAAGATTTTTTTAAAATTATACACATAAAAACATTAAATAATGAAGAACAACGGATATGCTACATAACAGTTATACACAATGTTTTTCAATGTCCCACACATCACTAAATTCATACACACATACATTCATTCCGTCAGCAATCACGCTAACAAATAACGATCTGGGTGGAGAAACTTCCAGATGAGATCATCAAGGTGGTTGACTCATATATCATCCAGTTAGGAGATAAAGATATTGTAGAGTGAGAAATGCCGAAAGTTCTAACGCCAACGCGCGTTTCGGTATCAGACCCAAAACTGGGCCCCACCTTCATCAGGGCGAAGACCGATAGGTAGTGGGGGACATGAACCAAACCTAGAATCAATCAAACACACATATATGAACAATAAATAAATATACATGTACATTGATGCAGTATCATAAGTATTACAAATCTGTCCAGAAGCATCAGCTCCAGAAGTGAATCAAAAAGGATATCTATAGCATTATTTTCCAGAAATGAGCATGTGTAGGAGAAACCTCCAATGTGAAGATAGTCAAAGCAATATATTATACCCAGGTTTAGAATAAAGAAAATCAAGAACAAGAAATCCGTGAGGTTAGGTATATGTAGATAGATAGAAAGACAGCAACCCGCATATATGGCACCCGTGTTCGAAGTGAATAGGCAGGGAAATTATTTGTGTATAAACGCAGGCTATGTGGGTCCCATTCATCATACGTACTTTAAAACTAAATCCGCAACAATATGGGTTTATGTGCACATCTTCACTGGATGGATGTATATATATTCAGAGACTCAACTGGTCGCTTGTCCAATCTAGAAAAGATTAATCAAGGGACAATCTGTTCAAATATCTGCACTAGATAATATTCGTCCAGAAAACGAAGGAAGGGAGGTCATGTTAAGTTACAAAGGGACCTACCCGAGTGACTGGTTATGGCAGGAAGGATTCTATAACGTGTTGGTCCCGCGGATCAAGTAGGACTAGATGCATTTAGTGGTGTTTAAAAAGGATAGCTCAGGAAGGTGAAACTAGATCTGAGGAAATACAAATAGAATAAATTGCAAAAGAAAAAACTGATTAAGAAGGAAAATTTAACTTCACAGGGACAAGATCCCGTACCCGACATATTCATGGAGGAATATATGGATATTTCAGACATACCTGCGATTTGCGGCAGGGCGGTGATAAATGCAAACTGGTTTCCACACGAAGAACGGTGGTTCAAAGATAAGCTGCCCCGCGACGCAAGGGCTTCATCAGGGTCATGGATATCGTGTTTTTAAAGCAACGGATATTTTCTACATCAAAAGGAGAAAATACTTCTGAATAGAAGGAAAAGAGTGTCACTATATAACTGCAGAATTCAAACAAATAATAACGACCTCTTATGGGATATAAATGAGGTGCCATACCAGATAAATTAAATCGTAGATGGCCCAAAAATCCTAGGGTCAAGCACAGCAATAGTTATGGGATCAAAGCAACGAAGGTAGTAGGTTAACGCTATGGTGTAGTCTCCCAGGGGAAGGGGATAGGGAACCAAGAAGGTCGGGAAAAGAAAGGGTTTGAGAGAAGTCGAACAGAGAACGGAGGGACAAAACACAACAAACCAACAAACAAACACAGACAGGAAAGGAAGAGGGAACAGATGGGGACGGGAGCACGAATAGAACATATAAAGCCCTCAGCCTAGGGGAGGGATTATAGCACCGAAGGCATATATCTCCCAGTCGCATGGGGCTGGCGGTCAAGCTAAAGGTAATAGATAGCGACACCTCACATGACTAGGATCTTACCTGTCTATACTAGTTCGACCATATAGCAAAACGCCGATCGCAGGTCAGGCAGTGCGCCGAAATTATCCTGGATAAATTACCCAGTAGGTTACGCCCTCTTTAACGTGTCACAGATTCCCAGTAATCCAATGGGGGGGGGCGCGTGACGGGAAGCCTATAGAAATAAAAAACGGACTGGAACTGAACAAAGTGTTAATCTGCATGGTATTATAGCGGCCATGTTGAGACGATAAATATGGCCTTTAGAGACAAAGAGACCAAATGGTGAAAGAGGATATATAGGGAATCGCAAATCGACGTGCTCAAATCAATTCTGCACAGAGTTAACAACCAAACAGAGTTAAATAAACATAAGGCAAAGAGCGTGCGTATGGCCTGAACTCCTACAGTTTACAACTAATCTAGAGGGGCCAATCAACAAATGATAAGGACAAGGGCAGCAAGTTAGTTAATCGCATTTTCCCATGGGATAATCTCCTTCAGGCCATGTTAAACAGAGTCCAAATAAAAAATCCAAACGGTCTCTCTCTTTTTCCTAATGCGGCTAGGGTCTCTGCCAGGAAGGGTACAGATCTTTTCTAGAATGGACCACTTCAGGTCCGTTTCATTATGGCCTTTGTCAAGCCAGTGACTAACCAGTGGAGCAGAGACTTTTTTGATGCGAATGTTGGAATTATGTTCGCCAATTCTGACTCTACATTCCCGTCCTGTCTCTCCAATGTATATGAGGTCACATGGACATGTGATGATATAAATCACATTGGAAGTGCGAAAGTTCGTCATCTCATGGAGTGTAATGGGGCATGCCTGACAAGTGCCACAACGATGGTTCCCCTTGATGGGTTCTAGGCTCGATATGGCAGTTTGAACGGGGGTCTTTTTATCCATGATTTTGCCTCTGACTAGAAAGTTTTGTAGGTTCTTATTTCGTCTGAAGGCAAAGAGAGGTTTCGAGATTTTATTTTCATCGTTGCCAATATTTAAGAGATACCATAGTGAGTTGATGGTCTGTCTGACCTTGTGGTTGATGTTGGAATGTTTGGTAACATATACCAACTTGTCCACAGGGTTGATCTCCTTGGTGTCGAACATGGACTCTCTGTTGAAATATCTGGCTCTTTTAAGGGAGTCATAGATCAACTTATGCGGGTAACCTCGACTAAGTAATTTTTCCTTGAGAATATCAGCCTGAATCAGAAAATCTTTGATATCGGAGCAGTTCCTCCGAATACGGAGAAATTGGCTAAAAGGGATACTGTCCCTTTGGCATCTAGGGTGGTAGCTGCCGTATTGTAACAAAGTGTTTCTGGCTGTAGGTTTGGTGTACAAGGAAACAAATAGTTTTTTCTGGTGATGTTCAATGCAGACATCCAGAAATTCAATCTTGAGGTTACTAGAGTGGACCGTGAATTTCAAGTTAATGTCAGCTGCATTCAGCCAGGCTACGAATTCATCCAGGGATCTTTGGTCCCCCTTCCAGATGAAGAAGATGTCGTCAATGAATCGAGACCAAGCTCGAACGTTTTCATAGAAGGGCGCCATTTCGTTATATATATTGATCTGTTCAAAGCGTCCCATAAGAGGCCCCCATGCTGACGCCCTGTATCTGATGGAAACCGTTATTGCTGAATTCAAAATAGTTTTCACTCAGGACAATCTTTAAACATTCGATGATAAATGGGGCGTTGGTCACTTCTGTTTCCAAAGCTAGAATATCTTGAAGCACCAACAGTGCTCCTTCCTGGGGGATATTCGTATAAAGAGATTCCAGGTCCAGAGTGACCAAGAGCTCCTTCTCAAAATCGTAGGGCATATTCTCGATCTTTGAGATGAAATGGCCTGTGTCTTTCACATAAGATTCAAGTTTGCTCACCAACGGTTTCAAGAAGCAGTCAATATATTTGGAGAGAGGTTCGATGGCCGAACCGATGGTGGAAACAATGGGTCTTAGAGGTGGGTTAGAGATATTTTTATGAGTCTTAGGTACCCCGTATATGATGGGCATACAAGTGTAGCTAGGTGTCAGAAATTCAGCTTCCTTGGTGCAGATGAAATCCTCCTCAACCGCAGATTCAACCATGGCTAGAATGTGTTGTTTGAGATTGGGTTCGGGGTTCCTATTGATACGTTTATAGTGTCTGGTAGATGACAAAAGGGTGTTCATTTTCTCAATATATGTAGGGGTGTTGAAAATAACAATACCCCCCCCCTTATCACAAGGCTTGATGGTGAGTTGCTTGTTTTCTTTTAAGGATTTCAAAGCACTCTGTTCCACAGACGACAAATTACTGGCGGGCTTAGGGACAAATTTGATGTTTCTGGCAATTTTGAGTAGAACCGCTTTCTCGAAAATGCCGACCTCCGATCCAACAAGGTCCAGGCTGGGGGTAAAATCAGAGGGGGGCCTAAGTCCTGAAAGATTATCCATAGTGTCAGGAGATGGTCGGTTAAGAAAAAATGTTCTTAACCTGATTTTCCTAAAAAACGGAATAGAGATCTTTCATAAATTCGAATTTGTTGAAAGAGGTGGTGGGAACAAAAGAAAGGCCCCCCCTAGATAAGAGGGTCACTACTTCAGGGTCAACATTAGAGTCAGATAAATTGAACACAGGTATGTTTATTGTGTTTTCCAGTACTGATTGTGTCTGGTTTGTATATACATTTGTGGTTGACCCTGATGGAAGTTCCTCATTCGAGGTGTTCTGGTTCTGGGGCGATAGTTCCCTCTGCGGTTGCCTAAAAAATTATCAGGCATAGCCGGTCTATCAAATGATTCATGTGGGGATTGGTAGTTCGGATTATAATTCGTCTCATAGTCAACAGGACCTTCTCCTTCCGAATCCGTGATGTCAGAGAATGTGGTGATCTTTTTATTCCCCCCATCTCATAGTGCCATTACTGGGCCTGTTAGTATCTGTATATGTTATAGAAATTGGACATAAGATACGGATATGTCCGTTACTGGGAAAATAGCCTAATATCTTTTCTCAGTTTTTCAGTTTTCCTTTTCAGGAGATAGGCAGAGAAGGAATCTAGTTCTTGGGCGATCTTTTCCAGTTTTTTTGTTGCCATTTCAACTGAGTTGTCTTTTTTGAGTTTTTCTTCCAATTCTTCTATTTCTTTATTCATGATGGCTAAGACTTCCCTGGCAGTCTCGATGATTAACATCATCCAATCCCTTGAGCATCTGTTTGATATTAAAGCCCATTTCTCAAGGAATTGTCTGATTTCTACAAATAGCCCTGGAATATTGCGGACCCGTAATCCAAACGGGATTGTTCCGGCCTTCAAATACTCGAGCATAAAATTAGCATGGCATAAAATTAGCATGGGCTTCAGTGCGTTTGGATTTTTTCCTTAAATTGAGGAGTTTTGTCCATTCACCTTCAAGACCTTTGGATAAAGAAAACTGTTTATCGCTACCTGCTGCTAAACTATATTATGGCTTAACCTTGGTTTGTTCGAATCTTAAAAACATGGGTTATTAATGACCCTCCAGAAATGAGTAGAGTCCTTCAGTTTAGATGCCTCTGTTAGATCCTCCAATGCATTTTTTTGCAGTTGGCACTTCCGCCCCTTGACAACTTGCTTGTATCTTTTTACGGCATGTCGCCACGGTGGTCTCTCGGTGTCTGTTTAAGGGCCATCTTAAGATCTCTAAGGGCCCAGGAGCACTGCCCATCAAACCATCTTGGAGCATCTTGGACATCTGTGCTAGGGGAGTTTACCAGCACTGTTGATAAACCGTCCACTAATTGTCTAATAGCAATAAATGACTGAACTATTTCTTCCCCCTGCACTTGTGGGTCTAAACATATCAAAATCTCCTGTTTGCCTATACCAAAAAGCGAATTACCAGAAGGAGATTTGCTACTTAGAGGTGATCTGAGCATGACACTCTGTGGGCAAAAAAACAGAAAATCCCCTAGACCGACATCTAGTGAGAACTCTACACTATCAAACTATTTAGAAGCAATGGATCTAGTAGATGTCTGGAGAGCGAACAAGCCACAGACCTCACAATTCACCTTTCACTCTGGAGCATATAATAGTCAGTAACGCATAGACTATGTCCTCAGGTTGGCACACCAACTGCCCTATTTTAGAGAAATCCGGCATCTAGCTAGGGGAACATCAGATCATTTGCCTGTTTGGCTCACCAACACTCGGGGAACAAAGCTAGCTCGAAACACAATAACCCTTAACGCTGGGTACTTAAAACTCCGACAAATACGAGACAATCTAATCCAAACCACAGACAACTACTTTAATGAACATAAAGGCTATGTCTCCTACCCACAGACACTATGGGAAGCATACAAAACAGTAATAAAGGGACAAGCACTCTCCTTGACAGCGGGACATAAAAAAGACAAACAGAAAGAACTCACAGAGTTAGAAACCGAGATTCCAGAGGGAGAATCACAAATCGTCAAATCAGACAGCGCTGAAACCAAACATGCACTGGCTATCAAAGGACAAGAATACAAAATTAAAGAAACAGAGAAAGTTAAAAATAAGCGACTGATAGTGCTCCATACAATATATGAAACCGGAGACAAAGCCAGGAAATTACTGCCATGGCTAGACGGGGGTGAACAAGCTAAAAGATGGGAGGCATACCCGAAATTCGAAAATGGTGAACTAATAAGAGACCCCCAAGGAACGACATAGATATTCGCAACACACTTCAGGAATCTCTACACACCCACCACCACAACCACACTAGATGGCTCGAGAGAACTAATTGCAGAAATGCAACTTCCCTCTCTGACGGCAGATGACACCACTTTATTGGATAGTGACAACACTGAGGATGAGATCACTTGGGCAATAAATAGTACACAATCCGGGAAAGCAATGGAGCCTAATGGCCTTTCAATTGAATTATACGAACTGGTAGCGACAAAAATTGCACCATACTTACGAGAAATGAATGAAGATAGTAAACAACAGGCTTGCCTACCTCAAGACCAGAGACTAGCTTCTATCATAGTTATTCATAAACAGGGGAAGCCAGCAGAACTCTGCAGCTCATAACGACCCATATCACTACTTAATGCAGAAGTTAACATTTTGGCCAAACTGTTGGCAAACAGACTCATGCCACTTATCACGAGCCTAAAACCCCCAGATCAGTCGGGCTTCATGCCAGGAAGAAACACAGCATTAAATGTGTGACGCCTTCATAGCGTGCTGGGCAAGAATGATACAATAAAAGAAGCGGCAGCAATACTTTCACTAGATGCCCGTATGGCGTTCAATACTATCGAATGGCCATACTTATTTTCAGTACTAGAGCAACTTGGCTTCTACCCTAAATATATCACCTGGGTTAAGCTATTATATGCGCAGCCCCTGGCTCAAGTAGTAATGAATGGACACATCTCACGCCCCTTTTCTCTCACACGAGGTACTGGACAAGGATGCCCACTCTCGCCCCTAGTTTTTGCTTAAATGCTAGAACCTCTTGCAAATTGGATAAAAGTTGACCCAATATTTCGAGGACTGCGGTGGGCAGTGGGATGGGAGGACAGAATCTCCCTATATGCAGACAATATCCTCTTATATGTAGCATCACCTCACTGATCCATAAACAGAATTATCCAAATCTTCACTAATTTCAGGAAGTACTCCGGGTACACCATTAACTGATCAAAATCAGTATTATCTATCCTACAAGGCCCAACCCCCAAATTACCGGCAGATTGCACATTGACAATGACTGAGGAAGAACTCCGCTAATTGGGGATCTATGTCACAAGAGATCCTTCACTCTTCTACACACACAACCTCCTCAGCCCATTGAAACGGCTACAAAGTGACACAAGACATTGGAGAACATTACCATTGTCCCTAATGGTCCGTGCTGCCCTTCATAAAATGATAACATTGCTAGGCATCAAACATAATTGAGCATGCACTCCTTTAGTTGATGTGCCACCATGCTTTACGAACTTCAAAGGTGCGTGCGTTCAGTGCTGAGGATCGCCCCCACCACAAATACTACTTAGTAAACAAAATAGAGCACTCATCTCGTGCTGATCACAGTCACACTGAGAGAATCGGGAACTGGTCCCCCAAAGAGTATCCAAATAATCCTGGTATTCCATAGTAGACCTATGCTCCTGTGTTTTCACCATCCATTAAAGCTTTTTACTTTTTGTACTTCATCACAACGGAGACAGTGGAATTCAATCCATAATCTTTATTCAACATTTCAAGTACCAATTGTATGCCATTCTGGGCTTCGTACAGCGGTATGTGCAGATTAAAATCCATGTAGTTGGAAAAATAGGCACAAAGTAAATCTGTCTAATGCATTTCGAGCTCATAAGGCTCTTCGTGAGGGAATTCTAAAACAAATAATATAAACAGCTTGACTGCCTGATTCACGATGCTACGTGCATATTATACAAAAAAGTGAGTATATAAACACATGACTCTACCTACCCCCTGCCCTCTCCCACAATCAAAAAAATCTTTAACCTGAAAACTAACCCCTGTTCTTCTCCTAAATTCTCCCTTGTTACCCAAGTCAAACCAACCTTATTCTAAAGCTTATGCTCACACTTAATTGTACTCCTGTTCCCTCTTCCTTAATCACCGCCTTCATACCCTTCAAATCCCACGTGTGGTTCACTGAAACAGTCTCATATATCAAACTGAACCCTTCTCCTCATTCCCATAAGTTCACACCCTCCTGTTATCCACTACCCCTCCTTCACCCTCTCTCACGTTGTTTCCACTTGAAAAAGGACACCTACACCGATTGGCGCTCACTTACTCGTGCTTCTCTCCATTAACCATTCTCCCCCCCGTGCTGCGTGACCATCAAGCCATGTTTCCTGTTCAATAAATACAATGATGAGGGCTACTACTCTGTGTGCACCAGCGAGTAATATTCTGTGCAATTGTATAATATGCCTCCAATTAATAGCCTCCAGCTCACTTCCAGTGGCCCATCGTTAAAAGCCACTTAAATGTACAACATTTGAAGAATGCTCATAGTGAAAGGAGCGAAATAATATTACATAATCTAAACAAATAAATGTTGTAATCCAAAAATAAAGTCCACAGAATATTGTCTACTTCAGAGTTTTTTATTATTGTTTTTTTGTATAATTCTTATTTGATTCTTCCCTACTCATTTCTCAATTTCTCTCTATTAATCTAAAGTTCAGTAGTATTCCAACTATTTCAGTAGTAATCCAATCGACTACTACATTGGTTTATACTTATTTACTATCCTGCCGCTGTTACAAAAAATCACATGTAAAGAATATTACATAAATTCCAATTTTAAGTTCAGACACTTTCAAAACTTTGAACACAAAAAACGTTATATAGATTCCAACATATCCGTTGAGCAAGTATTGCTAAATGTACACAGCCAACGTGTTTCGTCCTATTTAGGACATCATCAGGGCTGTAGAAAAGAAAAAGAAAAGCATAGTATCACTGTACAATACTAAAGATGTAAGCCTTCCAAATTCTCTTTACAAGGAAGAAAGTATCCATAGTTCACATATTATGCCTATTTGACATCATCATCTTTTAACCAAAATTAGACATGTCCATTCATAATGAACAGTGTTAACAGACTGCCATACATATATTAAATAAAACATTACATTCAGTTATGATGGTGATCTGATCGTCCCATAACAACTTAATTACGTCCATTCCCTTCTATCTCGTTAAAGGCACATTATCCCTCAGGTTTCCAGTCGTGTCAATATTCCTACCTACAACTTCCCATTAGGTAAATTAAATTCTAACATACCTCTTTTCAAAATTTACCGTCACTTTGCATTTCCCAATTTAATTCTATAGATATCCTTGGAGGATAGCGCAATTCATTTAGCATGAATCTTCACCCACGTCGCACCCTTCCATTTTCAAAAGATGAACATAATCTATAAGTAAAAAGCATAATGCCTCAATGTTAGCCCTCCTTTTGTATATGAGCTATTGCTCTTGCCTATCTTAAATACTTTCCAACAGCTACCAAGCCCATACTAATTATTTCTCACCTAAATTCCGAATCTGTCACTTCTCCCAGATCAATGATCTGCCTTAGTACGATACTTGTACAATCCTTAGTTTGTCCAAACTACTTGTAGAATTATTCATTCCATTCTATCCTCCTTAATGTAGTTAATTAACCTGAAAATATGACAAGAAAACACCCCGTTAGTGACTTCCCTTTCATCCGTTCCACAAAAACGTCAAGCGTCTTATCCTAATAACATACCTTGCAACAGAAGAATTCACGACTCCCAAAGCCGGTCCGATAGCCCTGCTCTGTAGCCTTTACCGCGCCAAAGCTCTATTTAAAAAAATCAGGCACCAATCACTTTTCCTGATTTAAAGACCTCATTTGCATATACCTTCTGCTCCCAATCTGGTCCGCTAGTTTAGCCACCAATCAAATCACCTTTTCCTCTGTTCTATACTGAACGTGAACCGGAATTCATCCCTTCTACGTAACCTGTCACCAGAACATCGTTACGTGACCGGAAGTATATCCCATCCGACTCAAAATATCCCATTCACCGGTCCCGATTCATAGCACAAAGCACCAATGACTCCTCACCTCAATTGTAGTCCAATCAAAACGTTCCTACAATGTTTACTATCCAGTCCCTCATAAATTTAACTCCATTGTCGGTCCCGGTTCATTACACAAAGCACGCTTCAATCATTCAATTCATTTGTAATCCAATAAGAACATTTCTACAGTGCTACCTATCTAGTCCCCCATTAATTACACCATTACCATTACGTCCGTGAAAAAGCGCAAGCGAAGGAATCAGAATAATCCCTAATTCTGCATAACAAACCCAATAGCCCATCGAGTCTCAATATTCAACACACATACCCCATATACATCACATATTCCACAATCCGAATCAAGTTTTTCTCCCTCTTGGTCTGTTCGGTAAATATAACCGCGCTGACGTTAACGCCTACTCGGATCCTTTCTCCCATATCACCGGAACTAATCTATGTACCACATAAATATTGAAATTTCCGATAATCAATATTAGTCTGGCCACCCTGGGATATTGATAAAAAACAATCGTATTGGGATTTTCTATCCTTCACTTATCATTATACTATGAGAACAACAACACTACAACAGCAAAAGACCGTTCCATAATTATAATATCACAATACTTAATACCGTATTACCAGGGGCAATTCCTTACTATATAATTCCACGTTAACACTAGAATACCATAAATGGAGCCTGCACTTCATCACCAATACTACCATCACTCTATTTCCCTCCTACTCGAGCTCTTCCATTTAAGCAAACAAGTCCCATACTGATTATAGACAATTAAGACGTTACTGCAGAGGATACCAATACATCTTATTCCAAAAAATAATGGTAATGGAGTAATTAATGGGGGACTAGGTAGGTAACACTGTGGAAATGTTCTTATTGGATTACAAATGAATTGAATGATTGAAGCGTGCTTTGTGTAATGAACCGGGACCGACAATGGAGTTAAAATTATTAGGGACTGGATAGTAAACATTGTAGGAACGTTTTGATTGGAATACAATTGAGGTGAGGAGTGATTGGTGCTTTGTGCTATGAATCGGGACCGGTGAATGGGATATTTTGAGTCGGATGGGATATACTTCCGGTCACGTAACGATGTTCTGGTGACAGGTTACGTAGAAGGGATGAATTCCGGTTCACGTTCAGAATAGAACAGAGGAAAAGGTGATTTGATTGGTGGCTAAACTAGCGGACCAGATTGGGAGCAGAAGGTATATGCAAATGAGGTCTTTAAATCAGGAAAAGTGATTGGTGCCTGATTTTTTTTAAATAGAGCTTTGGCGCGGTAAAGGCTACAGAGCAGGGCTATCGGACCGGCTTTGGGAGTCGTGAATTATTCTGTTGCAAGGTATGTTATTAGGATAAGACGCTTGACGTTTTTGTGGAACGGATGAAAGGGAAGTCACTAACGGGGTGCTTTCTTGTCATATTTTCAGGTTAATTAACTACATTAAGGAGGATAGAATGGAATGAATAATTCTAAAAGTAGTTTGGACAAACTAAGGATTGTACAAGTATCGTACTAAGGCAGATCATTGATCTGGGAGAAATGACATTCGGAATTTAGGTGAGAAATAATTAGTATGGGCTTGGTAGCTGTTGGAAAGTATTTAAGATAGGCAAGAGCAATAGCTCATATACAAAAGGAGGACTAACATTGAGGCATTATGCTTTTTACTTATAGATTATGTTCATCTTTTGAAAATGGAAGGGTGCGACGTGGGTGAAGATGCATGCTAAATGAATTGCGCTATCCTCCAAGGATATCTATAGAATTAAATCGGGAAATGCAAAGTGACGGTAAATTTTGAAAAGAGGTATGTTAGAATTTAATTTACCTAATGGGAAGTTGTAGGTAGGAATATTGACACGACTGGAAACCTGAGGGATAATGTGCCTTTAACGAGATAGAAGGGAATGGACGTAATTAAGTTGTTATGGGACGATCAGATCACCATCATAACTGAATGTAATGTTTTATTTAATATATGAATGGCAGTCTGTTAACACGGTTTATTATGAATGGACATGTCTAATTTTGGTTAAAAGATGATGTCAAATAGGCATAATATGTGAACTATGGATACTTTCTTTCTTGTAAAGAGAATTTGGAAGGCTTACATCTTTAGTATTGTACAGTGATAATATGCTTTTCTTTTTCTTTTCTACAGCACTGATGATGTCCTAAATAGGACGAAACGCGTTGGCTGTGTACATTTAGCAATACTTGCTCAACGGATATGTTGGAATCTATATAACGTTTTTTGTGTTCAAAGTTGTGAAAGTGACTGAACTTAAAATTGGAATTTATGTAATATTCTTTACATGTGATTTTTTGTAACAGCGGCAGGATAGTAAATAAGTATAAACCAATGTATTAGTCAATTGGATTACTACTGAAATAGTTGGAATACTACTGAACTTTAGATTAATAGAGAGAAATTGAGAAATGAGTAGGGAAGAATCAAATAAGAATTATACAAAAAAACAATAATAAAAAACTCTGAAGTAGACAATATTCTGTGGACTTTATCTTTGGATTACAACATTTATTTGTTTAGATTATGTAATATTATTTCGCTCCTTTCACTATGAGCATTCTTCACATGTTTCCTGTTGTTCAAACTCACTCACACAATGATTTTTTTGATTGTGGGAGAGGGCAGGGGGTAGGTAGAGAGTCATGTGTTTATATACTCACTGTTTTGTATAATATGCACGTAGCATCGTGAATCAGGCAGCCAAGCTGTTTATTTTATTTGTTTTAGAATTCCCTGACGAAGAGCCTTATGAGCTCGAAATTAATTGGACAGATTTACTTCGTGCCTATTTTTCCAACTACATGGATTTTAATCTGCACATACCATTGTACGAAGCCCAAAATGGCATACAATTGGTACCTGAAATGTTGAACAAAGATTATGGATTGAATTCCACTGTCTCCGTTGTGATAAAGTACAAAAAGTGAAACGCTATAATGGATCGTGAAAACACAGGAGCATAGGTCTACTATGGAATAACAGGATTATTTGGATACTCTTTGAGGGACCTGTAGGAGAGTAGGATCTGCACTTATGTTGCCCCCACTTTTTTTCTGATGTTAACACTGGTTTCTGGCTATAGTCTGGCTGGGTCCCTGCTAATCGGGGCCCCAGTCTCTCTGTTCTCTCTAAACAACTTGGAGTGCATATTAGATGTACTAGTGATTGGATACTGTGGCACCTTATGAGCCCCTAGTATATGGTACCTTAGGTACCACGGGCATAGGTACTTCACAGACCTACCAGGGGCTGAAGCATGTATTATGCCACCCCTGGGAAGCAGACTAAATCTTACACCACAGGCCTGCTACTGTAGCCTGGGTGAGGTAGTGTTAGCACTCCTCACTGAGGTATAGGTTCCCTATATCTCAACTTGCACACACATATAAACCTATCAGTCACCCCTAAGGCAGGCCCTGTCAATCCTGAGGGCAGAGTGCTTGGTTTACAATGTGAGGGGGTGCCTCTGCATGAGCAGGGCCCCTCTGCAGCTGGCAGAGTCTATTCTCTGTGACTGTATGTGGATGCGGTTAAACCATATACTCTTAAGTGCATTATAACCTAGCGATAAATGCTAACTTTGGGATGGCTGCATCAAAACATGTCGTGTTTGGTGTCAAACGCCTTGGAAACATACCCCCCACACCAGTAACTGGTGTGGGAGTATGATCCCACCCTTCTAGAGGGATAGACATGTACCTACTGTGGAAACACGGTAGAAATCTGAAAGAGCCTGGCATCACAAAATGGATGCCACCAGCACAGACACTGGGCTGCCCTCCTGCTGCTGACAAACTCGCAGTGGAGGAGGCCCAACAATAAGCATCCTGTCACAGGGAGGTGTCACCACCTTCCACACAGGATTTAGTGTATTGGGGCTGGGTGGGTGCACTCCTAGAGGGCTTTGAAGTCCTGCACTGGGGGAGCAGTAGGCTCCTCTGTGCATATGCCACCTCAAACCGGTTCAGGGGCTACCTGCCCCTGCTCTAGCGCGAAACTGGACAAAGAAAAGTGGGTGTAACCACCCACTCCCCTGACCCTCCCAGAGGAGCGGTCACAGAGCTAGTCCCTCCCTTTCCATTAGTATAAGATAGGGAACCCTTGCCATTGCAAACTAGATATCCCTGGACGACGTTCTACAAGAAGAATCCTGGCCCTTCGACGTCTCACTACCTTTGGAAGACTGAAGAATCTCCCTTGGAGTCAAGGAGTGACTCCCCTGCTTGGCAGGCACCAAAAACTTGAATCAACGGTCGCAAACTTTCCCGCTCCCGCTGGAGTCCGAAGTCCCTGCAGCCCCGGAAGTGGATTTCCTGACTTCTTGACGGCAATTGTGAGTCCCCAGCAGAGCTGAGGCGAGTGGACCCCACGAGTGACGAGGAACAGCAATACCCGGATACAGTGCACTATTTTCGAGTGCAATCCCTTCACGACGTTCTACGAACTTGTGCATTGGACCAAGTGTGGTCCAAGCCTCCAGCAGCATTTCCACCGAAGGTCAGTGGCCTACCTCGTCCCGAGTGACCGTGGGCTCCTGTAAAGTGAATCCCCACGAGGAGTCTTCGCGATCCCTTGCCTGTTGGCTTGTGGGTCCCCTGAAGACTTTCTCATCGAACCAAAGGGCTCCCCTGGTTGCTCCAGGCCTGCCCTGACTTACCCTCGCTGGGTGAGTCCCTCAGACCTTGCTGGTCTGCACCGCTGACTTTCTTCATTTTCCAAGAGACTTGCTGTTGCCAAGGCTTGTTGGCTCCAATCCGGTTGCCGACACTTCAGTAAGCTGCAGACTTCGTGGAACACTCCGAATCCAGCTCCTGGTTGTCGTGGCTGAAGAGTCAAGACACCCGTGAATCACCTGAAATCACCCGACCACCGTGGGCATCCATCTTCCTGGTCCCGGGTCACTGGCAAGTGACTGTGAACACTGTCCCTTCTGCTTTCAGGTCTTCCTTCTTCAGAATCCAGCCTTGGATTCCACCGGACACTTCTGCAGTCTTCACAAGCAGCAAATCTTCTTCGGCTTCCATTGAAAACAACGCCGCGACCCGACACCAAAAGACACCTATGCACCCGGCTTCCCTGGGTGAGGTAACTCGTGCACTCCGGTGTTCCTGTGTGTGTTGGCCCTCGAAGTACTTACCTTGTAAGTGTCTTGCTTGTAGACTCTCCCGAAGTACCCTAAAACTTTAAAAATCCAACTGCGACTTGCTCCATTTAAATCAATAGGGAACCCGCGTCTGTGTTCTCACACTGCACGCGTCTCCCGTGGGTCCTTTATTTACCTGCCTTGGGTGGATTAGTGAGGCCCCAGCGATTCTAAAGGCCCTAGGCCTTGTCCCCTTGCAAGTCGACATTCTTATACCTCTTTTTTAGTATATGGTCTGGTACGCCCCTAGGCCCCAGCCATATAAGTGCTTAATTTGTTGTGAAACATTGATTTGTGCATATGTTCCTGACTTCTAATCTCATAAAGAGATCAGTAGAGTGTGTCTAGAAATAAAAACATATATATTTTATATATATACCTGTGTGGTGTCCTTTCATTTGGTAATTCAAGAGATTATAAGGTAAAACAAGCTGCTTTACATTCCTCTGAGACTTAGCCTGAAGGCTGCTCGCCACAGCTACCACTAGGATAGCTTTCTTTAAAAGGTTGTGTTAAACCTATCTACCATAAGACTCAAATTGGACTGGTGCAAGTTGGCCACTATAACTAGTGACCAGCATATGCCAGGCCAACTTCTCACAGGACCAGTTCCCGATTCTCTCAGTGCGACAGTGGCGAGCACGAGATGAGTGCTCTATTTTGTTTACTTTTTAAAATGATGGCACTCGTCTAAGGTTTCTGTATGCCTGTTAGACCTGGCACCATTGGCGTGGGTCTCCCTTCCATTTTTTGCTGTTGCCTCCTGTGTTTTTGCTATATGTTTTGCTGGTCTAGACACTTTGGGCACTGTGCCACTGTTATTCAGTGCCACAGTGCAAGTGCTCCCTATAGTAAATTGTTGTAATGGATTTGTGACTACATGATTAGCTTATTTGGTTTACTTGTCAGACCCTAGTACAGGGCACCGTGGGTGCCCAGGGCTTGTAAATCAAATGCTGCTGGTGGGCTTGCAGCACTGATTGTGCCACCCACTGGAGCAGTTGGTAACCTGTGGCTCAGGCCTGCCATTGCAGAGCCTGTGTGCAGCCTAGTGCTGCCATGGTGACTTGGTAATTGCACCCACTTACCAGTCCCTAAACCTTCCATTTTCTACATGTTAGCCACCCCTAAGGTAGGGCCAAGGGCAGGGTGCACTGTATGTAAGATGTAGAACAGGCCCTGATGTGTGTGGCATGTCCTGATAGTGAATTACAGCCATTTTTCTTTTTCACTATTGCAAGGCTACCTGTTCCCAAATGCCAGAATGGGCACATTGATTATAACATCTTATACTCCTAACTGACTCAGGGAACTAAGTAGAAATTCAATTTTAGTATGCCTGAACTCAGAATGATAAAATACATCTTTTAGTGAAGTTGGTTTTAACATTCAGTGTTTGAAAATATCACTTTTAGAAAGTAGGTATTTTCTTGCCTAACCATCCAAGCCTGCCTCTGCTAGGTTGTGTATTCCATGTCTGGTCTGTGAGTGACAGGGGCTGGGGGCTCCAGGAGACAGAGTCAGCCCAAAGCTGAATAGACCTATCTGCATGAGGAGGGTGGGAGGAGTAGCACCTGGGCCTGAATAGGGCTGTGCCTGCCTTACACAATGCTCACTCCACCTCCTGTGGTGCGTCTGATGACCCTGGCCCTGTGGAAATGTGGATTTTCCTGATCAGTTATGTCCCCTATCTTGGACCCCAACGGTTCTATATGCATGTTACAAGTACATGTATGTTCCCTCCAGTTCCAGTTTCTAAGACGCAAACATATGTGTGTCTACCGTCGACATGTTCTCTGTCAGATCCGCCATCAATGGGCTGGATATTCGATTCCTAAGTATGAAAGGCCACCGACTTTATATGGCTAAGTTACTCCATTTTTACAGTTCAGGCAAGTAGGCCCGATTCTGTCCTCAAAGCCTTTCCCTGCTCTCTGTCTTTTGACAGCTTCAGCTTGAGCTCGCATCTGTATCCATGAACTTTGTCCTACTCCCTGTGCAGCTAACGGTGCCTGCCTCGGCCAGTTTTCGCCTGCCTGCCAAGAAGCTGTATTTCACCTTCGAATTATCTATCTTGCTCTTCAGCCGATGCATTCCTGTCTAGTGATTTAGGTAAACATTTCCTTTAGCTCACAAGCAAAGGACTCAGCCTTTCCGTCCTCCTGCAAGTGATTCATAGCCCTGCTGCCATGGAAAGTTTTCTGCCTCTCGCATCTCATATAGACACTTAGGCGTTTGTGCACGCACACAGTCAGTATAGACTAGATTCTGTCCGAGAGTCCTTCCTTGTGGATAACATAGTTCTTTAAACATAGGATGTTAGATATGATTTGGGATTAGGTTGACTTGACCCCCCAGACTTCTCGTCTCCACATGTAGAGCTAAATGTCAAGTCCCTTCACCCCCTAGTTGCACGTCACTCACACGTCATGCTGCTGCGCGCGCATCTATGCCAAGTATTATCTTATAGATCCACCTATGTCTGATAATCCTAACCAATCATGTTTCTTTTATTCCTTATTACGCCTAGTTTCGATTACGTACCTGTTATGTCACTTTTCTTATCAAATGTTACGCCTTCTACATTCGTTTCATTGTAATGTACTTATTATAAAAATGCATGTCTGTCAATAAAGTATTGTACTTCACTTCCTGAACCCTCGTGGTGACGGAACCTGAAGGCCGCGACTCGAGTCGGCCATTTTTGATGGAATAAAGCCCATTTAGAAAACCTCTTATACCACGGATTCTGCCTCTTGTTATTTTGAGCTATTTTACTTTATTTTAAGATTCCGTATGAAATTCAGTCCGGTAAAGAAGATTTTATTTACCACATAATGGCGCCCGAATAGGGACACTTTCTCATCTCACGCGCCGGCGGTGCGTTGCAGGCCCGGTCTCCTGCCACAGCTGGACGGACCATAAACGCGTACCAGCAGGATTTCCTGTAAGCTCCCTCCGGTCAAGCGGGGGCGACTGAGGCTGCGATCAACCCAGACGAGGCGGTGAGAAGTGCGAAGTATCCCGACCAGAGCCTAGCTGAGAGAGCAAGATCCGAGGTATACAGAGGCCCACCAGGTTTCTCGAAATCCCGATGTCCAGAGGGTCCGCTGTCCGCAGTCATCGAGTCCTGTCCATTCTCTGAGGCCTTCCGTTTCAAGGAGCTACTCGGTGAGTACCATCGCCGGGGAGGCGTGTTGACGCGCACATAGGTTGTGCCGGTCAAGACGGATTTGGGTACACAAATCCGGTCTGCACTGTTTAGCAGTGTATATGTACTGTTTAGCAGTATATCAAGTATTCCGAAGTATGCAGTTATTGTCAAGAATTCAGCGTGGTGATTAGTTAGGCAGACTGTCATCATTGTCGGTCATTGTTAAATGTTTAATGTTTAATGTTTTCAGAAATGTCTTGCATATTGTGGTATGAATGATTGTTCATTGTACACTGTTCATTATTGGGGTTTTTTTCGTATTAAGTAAGTTCAAGAGTAAGTATCAGATCAGTTGTCAATATGCCGCTCTTCTCGAAGTTAAGACAGATTACTACCAGAAAAGGGGTGCTTGAAGAAGCAGTTCCTATTCCTCCTAGGGACACTCCAGGGCATTTTATGTACCATAAGCATGGCTTAGATGCCATATTGTTTCTTGATCTATGGGTAGATTATACCAAGGGATTGCCGGAAAGTCAAAGGTGGCCCGTAGCGGGAACCTGGGATGCAGAATGCATCATGAAAGTGGAGGAAGAGTTATGGAAAAGAAAGGTCAGACAATCACAGAAAGACGCTGTTGAGTTATGGCGTAAAGAATCTCATAGACGAACAGAAAAAGCACGTAGACAAGAAGAGAGGAGTAAAGAAAGTTCAAATAAAGTTCAAGAAAATCTATTAATTAAGGAAGGTATCCGAGTGAAATCAGAACAAGTAAATAGACAAAGAAATGCTCTTATGAGTGGTATGTATCCCCTTCTAGCCGAAGGACTACCTAAGGCTGCTCCAGAGATGCCAAAAGACTTGCCACCCCCATTATTTCCAATTAAGGTACATCCAAAAGGGCATCCCAGAACCGCAGAAGATGTTTTTCTTTCCTCATATCTAGACGACGCAGCTCCCGAGTATGCTAACGCCGCACCACATAGACCGTCTGGTGTAGGGGTTCAACGTCAGGATCAGGTATCTGTCCCCGTGCAACAGCAAGTCCCGACACAAGCTTCGGCAAGCACATCTGTTTCCGCATCTGTCTCCGCAGTCGACTCTACAGAGGTATCGACACCCATAGTTGCTGTGTCACGTTCAACGAACCCATTCACACCCGACGCCCCAGATGGGGCCACGGGAGGTGCTAGCATTACCTTTACACCACCTAGAATAAATAAACTTGTCTTTCAAGAGTCAGCACATTCACGTACACCTAAATTCGTAAGTGAACGTACGCTTAAGGAACTCCTTGTAAATTGTAGATATGACCCGGTGGTTGGTAAAGAGGACGAAATGGTCCTGGCATCATTACGTATCAGGCGAGCCGCAGAGTATTTAGCAAGGTTACCAGGAATGACTACGCATCTAGATAACATATATCATTTTGTTCAAACAGGACGAGATCCAGGATGTATTAACAGAGCTATGGAATTCCAGAAAGTAGAAATACAGGGGGAACTGTTACGTTTCCTCATAAATTGTGTGATCAGAAATCAAGACCGCCCGGGGGTAGACCCGAATGCAATGCTTATTCTTACAAGATGGAGTCAGAATATATCAGAAGGGAGACACGATAAGCAAAATTGTATAATAGCCATGTGCCGAAAAATCCGTAAAGAAATAGAGCGTATTCATGAAGAAAGATTGGGAACAGACGAGTTTGAGCAAGATGAAGTGTCCGAATCAGGGAATTCCGCAAGACAGTCAGAGACCATAGCCTATGTAGGTAGAGGAGGATCCTGTGATAATGCTAGATGTTTTTCTGATCCCATACACTCAGTATGCCCAAATAATAGCAGAACGTATCCGACGCCTATAATAAATCTGAAGTCTCCTGAACATTCGTTTCAAGCCGCAGATAAAATACCACGAGAACGAAGGGGTTACCACCTCCTCGATTCCATGGATGAGCAAGAATTAGCCAGATCAGCCGTTCACTGGATTGACAGTCCTGAAAAATACGGTGATGAGACCGTAGCACACACGTTTTTTAATCTCAGTACAGATGAACAACGTTTAGCTGGAATATATATGATTCAGCAACTCCTCATATTATATAAGAGCCAACATGCTGACCCTGGTCCTTTACCTGATATATTAACGGAACTACTCACGAACAGATGGAGAGGTTCTAGTAACAAGCTAATTAAAGAGATATTAGTGTCACGTAAGCAGTATGTCCTTTTTGTAAGTCCGGATTCTCTCTCGCTGCCCCGCAGAGAAAGAGCGCCGTACTATATGGATAGACAAAATCCCCTACGAGAAGTGCACCCAATAAAAGGCGAAGACAATGAGTTTCACCGTGTATTTGTTTACACACCCATATCAAAAATGGAATTATTAGAAATGAAAAAAGTAGTACCTAGTCATGACAAAGACCCAGCGGGTTTCCACCGAGAAATTAAAGACATGTTACTGATGGGAGAGTACACCTTTCCTGATATTATGACGATATTAAAGGTGCTTTTGCCTGCTGGCATTTATGAAAAATTGAAAGAAAAAGAGTGGGAAGTGGGAGACCAAAAGATAGACTGGACAGCATTAGCAGAGGAAGAAAGGGGCCGAACTGCAGGTTCAGGGCTCGGGGATAAAGTTAAACTGTTACCAGGTTTACTAGTACAGGTACTGCCACGTTTATTAACTACAAAAAAGGAAGATTGGGGTGCAATCACAGCCTGCAAACAAAAGCAAGATGAAGACACAAGCGATTATTATGCTCGATTTGAAAAATGTTTTGGTATAAATAGTGGTATAAAAGCAAGTAGTGACTCATATCCACATTTATTTGTGACAAAATTAGTGGAAAATGCATTGCCTCCAGTAAAGAATAGAATATTGAAATTCGAGAGTACCTGGCAAAGTAACACTCCGTCGCAAATGCTACAAATGTTACAGTATCATCACAATAGAATTAGGGATGAACAAGAACACGAGCATAGACGCATGAAGGATACAAAAATGAAAATGCTAGTTTCTCAGACAGTACCAGCAGATGGTCACAAAAAGGGTGTGACACATTCTGGTGATTCTGCAGTTCCTGTAAAGGGAACCTGCAATTACTGTAAACAACTGGGCCATTATGTACACGATTGTCCAGTCCTGAAACGTAATATAGCTACAGGTATTGCAAAAGAGAGACCACGATTAGTTAGACAAGATCAGAATGAACAAGGAGCTATGCAGCATGGACAGTCCATGCCAGTTCAACAACAGTCCATGCCAGCCTCACAGCAACCCATACAGTTTGTGCCAGCTGCACCACCGTTGCCTGCTACTGCCACACAAACCACAACACGACAAATGTATCAGACTGCACAGTATGAATACCCTGAGTATCAGCGTTACGCATGAACCAGCCTAGAGAGGGAAGTTGACTTACCGCTTATCGAGATTCCTGTAGATCAAGAAGGACCTTATGTACATAGTGAATTATTAGGTCAAGATAGAAAATTCTTACTCGATACAGGGGCAAGTCGAACAACCATAAAACGTAGTGAAGTTCCAGGGGCACCCCTCTCAGGCTCTCAAAATGTTTCCCTTGGTTTTTCGGGAAAACCTATTGTTAATGAAGTATCACAGCCTCTACCACTTACGATAGGACCTTTGACACGAACTACAGATTTATTGCTTACTAAATCATGCCCAGAAAATCTGTTAGGAATTAAAACTCTGAAAGCACTAGGAGCCATAATATGTTGTTCTCCGGAAGGAGTAAGGTTGTTTTTACGTGATTTTAAAGGTCACTATGTGTCTAGAGACATGGATCCCCGACTACAGACTTTACCAGTACATCTATGGGCACAAGGCCCTACGGATGTTGGCTGCATGAACATTACACCCTATCGAGTCACACTGAAAGCAGGAGTGGTACTACCACGAATGCGACAATACAAGTTACCGCATGATGCTGTAGTGGCTTTGCTGAAAATCATTGATGAGCTGATTGCCCAGGGAGTAGTTGTAGAAACAGACTCCAATGTATGTAATTCACCGATAATTCCGATTCTTAAACGAACTGATCCTACTGCCCCACCAGTGTACCGATTGGTTATTGATTTGCGTGAACTAAACAAGTGCATTGTACCACAATTCCCTGTGGTCCCTGATATATCATCATTGTTGACAGCAATTGATTCCGAAGCAACATTCTTTACTGTAATCGATCTCAAGAATGCCTTTTTCAGCGTCCCAATAGATCCGGAAAGCCAATACTTGTTCGGATTCAGTTTAAATGGACGCAGTTTTAAATTCTCACGCGCTCCCCAAGGATTCACAGAAAGCCCCAGCATCTACAGCCAAGCACTGAAACGAGAACTTGACAGTATCCACATGCCAGTCAATACTGCACTGCTTCAATATGTCGATGATCTGCTGATCACAGCGAGAAGCGAGCCAGAATGTGAAAAAGCTTCTCTGACAGTTTTACATTTCCTAGCCGACAAGGGGCACAAGGTGTCTCCTTCTAAGCTGCAATTCTGTGTCCAGCGAGTTATTTATCTTGGTCACTCGCTGTCCAAGGAGGGAAGGCAGCTTACACCAGATCGCATCCAGTTAATTGCTAACATGTCAATACCCCAGACACAAAAGGAGGTGCGAGCTTTCATAGGCCTCACTTCATATTGTAGGCAGTGGATCCCTCAGTACGCATTTCTAGCAAAACCACTCATTCAGTTAACCACACAGGAGGCAGCCACATCGACTGTTCTCCCTTGGACTCAGGAACATACACAAGCTTTTGAAAGCCTAAAGGAAGCTTTATGTCAAGCACCTGTTTTAGCAACACCATGTTATAGCAAACATTTTACACTCTTTGTTACAGAACGCGAAGGTACTGCCTTGTCAGTACTCACTCAGGATCAAGCAGGATCACGCAAGCCATGTGCTTATTTTTCCAGTACATTAGATCCCGTAGCTCAGGCTTTGCCTGCATGCCTGAAATCAGTGGCAGCGACAGCTTTAGCAATCAGACAAAGCGATGCCATAGTATTAGGACACCCATTGACAGTACAAGTACCACATGCAGTAGAGGTTCTTGTGAACCGAACACAAACACAACACTTGACCATAGCAAGACTTACCGGTTATGAACTGACATTGTTTCAACCACACATAGAGATCCGACGGTGTAATACATTGAATCCTGCTACACTATTACCTGTAATTGGAACAGACCCACTAGCTCATGATTGTGTTGAAATCATTGAAATAAAGACGAAACCTAGACAAGACTTGACAGACGTTCCATTGTTAGATCCAGACCTGACGTTGTATGTAGACGGATCGTGCATGAGAACAAATACAGGAGATTTAGTGACCGCGTATGCAGTCACAACAGACACTGAAGTTATTGAGACAAATTGTATAGATACTTTGTCAGCCCAAGCAGCAGAACTTATTGCTCTAACACAAGCCTGTATTCAAGCCACAAATAAGAAAGTTAATGTATACACTGACTCACGTTATGCATTCGGAGTTGTACACGACTTCGGCGTGCTATGGCGAGAGAGAGGTTATTTAACCTCCCATGGTGCCCACATTCAGCACGGACCCCTCATTCATGCTTTGTTAGACGCAATACATCTACCCACTGCTATATCGATTATGAAATGTAAAGCACACACGAAGGTTACTGATACCATTTCTCAAGGCAATGATTTGGCTGACAGAACAGCTAAACAGACTGCTCAGAATCGCACATTAGACATGACAAAGCCAATAGTTCAGACACCAACACAGTGTATGACAATTAAGGATCCCGCACTTGACGTAATTGACATACAGACACATGCCACAGCAGAAGAAATAAAGAAGTGGACTGAACTAGGAGGGATCCAGACAGATCAAGGATGGATGACGAAGGAGAAATCTGTATGGTTTCTCCCTGATTCCATGGTTCAAGCCATTATAGCTACAGTTCACAGTCCAGCACATTTAGGAGAGAAGGCTATGCTAGACAGCATTCAGCACATTTGGTTCAACAAACATTTACGAGCAGCAGCTAAACAAAAAGTTCGTACCTGTATGATATGTTGTCAGTTTAATCCAGGAAAGAGTGTTCCCGTAGAGCAGGGTGGATTTCAGCCTCCTGACCATCCTTTTGAAGTCCTCCAGATGGATTATATTCAGATGGAACGTTGTCGAGGATTCAAATATGTTCTCGTAGTTGTCTGCGCTCTCTCCCGTTGGACAGAGGCATATCCCGTATCAGATTACACTGCCCCGACTACTGCCAAGCAGCTAGTTCGAGAATTCTTCCCACGGTACGGTTTACCACGTGTTGTATATTCAGATAACGGCCAGCCTTTCTCATCCGAATTAATGAAACATGTCTCGCTTTTGTTGGGATATCAGTGGAAATTCCACTGTGTCCGACACCCCGAGGCAGCAGGTCTCGTGGAACGACATAATCAACTTTTAAAAATCAGACTGTCTAAAATATGTCAGGAAAAAGGTGTGGACTGGATAGTAGCTTTACCAGTTGCGCTATTTTACATGAGGATGGTAGCACACTCTCGAACAGGGCTATCACCTTATGAGGTGATCTTTGGTAGACCACCGAATATGTGGGGGACGCCTATACCCCGTAAAATAACTGATGTTGACTGTAATATGCTGACAGATTACCTGGCTTCCTTGATGTCTGCACTACAATCTTGTCGTTCACAGGTAGTCGCAGCTTTTCCCGACAACACCGAGGTGAAACCTCATGATGTAATTCCCGGCGATTATGTTCTCGTCAGGAATTTTGATCGGAAAACCCAACTGGAGCCAAGGTGGAGGCTTCCTGAGTTGGTCCTGCTGACAACCAGAACAGCTGTGAAGATCGAAGGGAGAAAAGGCTGGGTGCATTCCAGCCATATAAAGAAATTTCATGGACTTCCTCCTGACACAAACAGTACTCCCCGTGTGTCTTCCCCCATTGACTCAAAGCTACCCTTGGCTGAGGCCAGTAGCACCGAACTCTATAAGCAGAAACTCAGGTCCAGATCCAAACTGTCGGACGATTTGATTGTTTAAGTCCTCTCCAAGGTGAAGCGGTTGAATCTGTCCCGACATGTATCCCTTAGGTCTGAATGATGTAGAGTCCAGAATCATAATGAAACGACATGCTTATTGTAAATTACTGTGTAGCCACTGTATTGTGACTTTATTAATTTTGTTTTCCTTGAGTTTTTTAATAGTTACTGCAAGTATATTGTTGCATATGTATTATCCTGTTTCTAAACGTGCTTTCAATATAACTGATGAACATTCTTTTAGTGACCTACCCCCACATGAGTTGTCCTATAGACTTGCGCTGCGCAACAACACCTTCATTAGTATGTTACATCATTCCCATCAGACTAGTAATGCCACCAATTGTTGGGTGTGTGGCCGACTCCCTCCCTATCAGAATAACAAAGGAGTTCTGCCTTTCTTTCCACATCCGTTCACACACAATGGCTCCTGTGGAGCATGGTTTAGTTTATTAAATTCCATAGACCCAGACACAGCAGTTTATCAACAACATTGGATATGGGGAAATCTGAATCTAGTTTTATTCAAAGTCTGTCACCCTAATAAGGAGGGTCACCCCAGTAGAACAGGAACTGAATTAGAAAATGAAGTGTATAAATTAGGTAATTTTAAGCCTAATCTTATGATTTTGAATGTCAAATCCGAAGTTGAACTAATTCTGCCCACTATGTCTGTATTTCCAGTTAAGGGTGAATTATGTGTAAGAAAAGTTGGTTCCATACACATGGGCCATAGCCAATGCGTTACTACAGTAGAATATAGTGATCAAGGTAAATCTTCATTTAGAGCTTCTCGCCATTCTTACTTTATATGTGGTCAGACTGCATATATGCGTCTGCCTCTAGATTGGGATGGTACCTGTTACATAGCATTCCTTCTGCCACCTGTTTTTCTAGCTCCCCCTGATTATTATCGAAATGTTCATTTAGTACACAATAGAGAGCGAAGAGATCTCCCAGTTGTCGATTATACTGAGACGGCATGGGACAAGTATGTAGATTTCAATAAAGGTATCTTTCCCTATATAGGTACAATATCAAATAGTAAGCTGATACGCAGACTAACCAAGACTCTTGAAGCTGTAGTAAACGAGACTATAGCCGCCCTAGGCAATCTGACAGAAGAACAATCAGTGATGAGAATTGTTGTTCTCCAGAATCGTCTTGTCCTTGACGTCATCCTGGCCGATAGGGGCGGAGCTTGCAGGGTCATCGGATCCAGCTGCTGCATATTTATACCAGAAAATTCGCCATCTGTATATAAAGCTATAACACGCCTTCATAAGATTGTGAGCCAGATGCACGAGAATCCAGGCACTTGGACGTGGTCCGGGTGGTTTTGGAGTGTGATATCAGCCTGGGGATGGAGAGTTCTATCCTTCCTAGGTATTGGCCTTCTTATGCTTTTCAGTTGTTGTTTATGCCTGCAATGTGGACCAGCGATTTGTGGTCTGTGTGCCACATCATGCATTCCATATCACAGTTCTCGTTCAAAATACCGGAAGAAGAAGGAAGAAGAAATGATGCTCCATGAGCAAATCGATGGAATGATGAAGATTGATATCTCTTAAAGGGCAAGTAGGGGACAAGGAGGGAATGTGGAAATGTGGATTTTCCTGATCAGTTATGTCCCCTATCTTGGACCCCAACGGTTCTATATGCATGTTACAAGTACATGTATGTTCCCTCCAGTTCCAGTTTCTAAGACGCAAACATATGTGTGTCTACCGTCGACATGTTCTCTGTCAGATCCGCCATCAATGGGCTGGATATTCGATTCCTAAGTATGAAAGGCCACCGACTTTATATGGCTAAGTTACTCCATTTTTACAGTTCAGGCAAGTAGGCCCGATTCTGTCCTCAAAGCCTTTCCCTGCTCTCTGTCTTTTGACAGCTTCAGCTTGAGCTCGCATCTGTATCCATGAACTTTGTCCTACTCCCTGTGCAGCTAACGGTGCCTGCCTCGGCCAGTTTTCGCCTGCCTGCCAAGAAGCTGTATTTCACCTTCGAATTATCTATCTTGCTCTTCAGCCGATGCATTCCTGTCTAGTGATTTAGGTAAACATTTCCTTTAGCTCACAAGCAAAGGACTCAGCCTTTCCGTCCTCCTGCAAGTGATTCATAGCCCTGCTGCCATGGAAAGTTTTCTGCCTCTCGCATCTCATATAGACACTTAGGCGTTTGTGCACGCACACAGTCAGTATAGACTAGATTCTGTCCGAGAGTCCTTCCTTGTGGATAACATAGTTCTTTAAACATAGGATGTTAGATATGATTTGGGATTAGGTTGACTTGACCCCCCAGACTTCTCGTCTCCACATGTAGAGCTAAATGTCAAGTCCCTTCACCCCCTAGTTGCACGTCACTCACACGTCATGCTGCTGCGCGCGCATCTATGCCAAGTATTATCTTATAGATCCACCTATGTCTGATAATCCTAACCAATCATGTTTCTTTTATTCCTTATTACGCCTAGTTTCGATTACGTACCTGTTATGTCACTTTTCTTATCAAATGTTACGCCTTCTACATTCGTTTCATTGTAATGTACTTATTATAAAAATGCATGTCTGTCAATAAAGTATTGTACTTCACTTCCTGAACCCTCGTGGTGACGGAACCTGAAGGCCGCGACTCGAGTCGGCCATTTTTGATGGAATAAAGCCCATTTAGAAAACCTCTTATACCACGGATTCTGCCTCTTGTTATTTTGAGCTATTTTACTTTATTTTAAGATTCCGTATGAAATTCAGTCCGGTAAAGAAGATTTTATTTACCACACACTGACAAAGGAAGAAATTGTGCACTGGCAGAATGCACCCAAAACTGGTTTGGACTAGGTACAGACACACTCTGCCTTCAGAGACAAAGGATTTGTGTGTATAAAAAGGGGGACCCAGACCCCAGAACTTTAGATCACTTCTGGGAATCAAGACAAACCTTTGCTGAAGAGAAGAACCAGGAAGCTGAAGGAGGAGGCTACCCCTGTGCTGTGTATTTGGGGGTTGGCCTGCAGTGGTTGCTTCATTGCCAAAGAAAGGAGAAGAGGACTGAGTGTGCGTTCATCATCTTGAAGAAGAATCTCCAAGGGCTTGAACTTGGAGCTTGCCTCCTGCCTGAAGTCTCAGGGATACAAGACTTCACCACCAGCTCCCCCTGAATTCCCTTGCTGGGAATTGATGTGCCTGCTGTTGTGCTGGGCCTTCTGAGAGACTGCGTGTCTCTAGGAGCTGAAAGTGGAATTTAACGCGAGAAGCGTGTCGTCACCGCAGCAGTTGCCGTCGCATCGCCGAGTAAGTGTGCCGCCGCTGTCACCATCGCTCGCCGAAGTGCGTCGCATCACCGTAGAAGCGTGCCGCCGCCACAAAGGTCGCTGTCGCATCACCGGGGAAGCGTGTCGCAGGGCCTGTCGTGGCTCAGAAGATCACCGAGTCACCGCGCAGCCGTCGGGCGTGCACGCATCGCATCTATGTTGTCGCACCGTAACCAAGACGCCATTTTGTCGCATCGCACCCGAGCATCATCGCAACGGATCGCAGAAAGAAACTGACGCATCACCTCCCCACACAGTAAGGAAGCGAGCATCAACTCCCCTGCGCAGCAATAAGGAACCGAAGCATCCACTCCCCTGAGTATAAGGAACCGACGCGTCACATTCCCTGCGACCGGTTTTTTTTGTTCTGCCTTGCGCATCCAAGGTACTTTGAGAGTAAAGTGTTGCATTTACAATCTAAAGTGAACGGAGCTATTTCCTACCATTTTGAAGTCTATTTTTGATTACAGTATTGTGGATTTTTGTCGTTTGGTCTTGTGTTAAGTCTAGTAAAGATTACCTATTTTTCTAAACCTGTGTGGTGTCCATCTGTAGTGTGTTCACTGTATTACTGTATGTGTCCACAAATGCTTTACACACTGCCTCTGAGATAAGCCTGGTCAGCGGTGAGGATTTGGACTTGCATTTGTGACTCGTATAGAGTGATTGGTGTACACTACTAGTAAGTGCAGACCATTACGCAACCACATACATTTTGGTAGAGTTTTTCCTCTGAACTTCTTTTCGGTTTTTGATTCTTGAGAACTGCCAGTCCTTTCTACCATGAGTAAGCCAACTTCTATTGAATCTGTTGACATTGAATTGGAAGAAGAGAAGATTGATACCTACAATGTGCAAAACCTCAAGGCTCTGTTTAAGAAAAGTAAAATCTCCTTAAAAGGCCTCACCAGGAAAGAGGAATACCAAAAGGCGCTGAGGGCCTGGGTAGAATCTAGGAATGCCAGTGAGCATCCTGAGGAGCCGGTGGTGGAGGCAGAGAATTCAGATGGGCAGCTTGAGGGGCCATTGGGCCCAACCGGGGAGAAATTACCTTTCAGGGCGGGCAGCAGTGTTTCTTCCAAGGGCCTGTTCCCAGGAGAGCTGAAGGACAGGGAGAGAGTGCATAAGTTGGAGCTGGCCAGGCTCAAAATAGATGGTCAGAAGGACATAGAGAGCAAGAAGATAGACCTTAGGAATGAATTAGAAATGAAGAAGTTAGCCTTAGAGGAAAAGAAAATGCATTTTGAACATGAGAGTGTTGAGAGAATTGGAACTCAAAGCCAAAAGTTTAGAGGTTTCTCCCTCTGGTGGCAGCATACCGCCAGTGTCTATAGAAGCAAGGGCCTACATCCCAAAGAAGTAGTTGAGAATTTCCACATAAATGAGGATATTGGTCAATGGTTTAGGGCTTATGGAGCTGCAATGTTGGCCCACCGGGTCCCTGAGAAGGCTTGGGGAGCGGGGTTGTGGGGTTGCTTTGTTAGTGATGGGCGGGACACCTTGTTAGATTTTCCTACAGAGGAGCAGGGGTCCTATGCCCACATGAAGGGAGCCCTAATGTCCAGATATGGTTTGATCCCAGAGTTGTACAGGCAAAGTTTTAGGAATTGCAAGAAACTTGATTCTACCACATGAGAGGAATATGTGTCTTTCTTTTGCAGAGCATTGGATGGTTGGGTGAAGGGCAAAGTGGATCATTTTGAGGCGCTCTATGATTTACTTGCATGGGAGCACTTGTTCAATAATTGTTTTTCAGAGCTACGCCAGCACCTGATTGATAGTAAGCTGACTAATCCTAGGAAGCTTGCTGAGGAGGGGGACTGCTGGCTGAGCACCCGGGTCCACAAAGGTCATGTGGGAGACTTCGCCAAAGGAGGGTAGGGTCCCCAGCAGAGGAGTGGGGGGGTCAAGGTTAAACAGAGGGAGTTCCATAAAGGACCCTAAAGTAATCCCCAAGGGAAAGGTTCTCAGCCTCCCCCTGAGAAAAAGGCAGGGGCCCAACAGATAAGCCTGTTCACAGGGGGCCCAAGACCTGTTTTAAGTGTGGTCTAGTGGGCCACTGTTCTTATGATGCTAGATGTCCCCTGTATGGGAAGACAGCACCCACTGGTGCACCACCCCGGCAGATGGCTAGTGTAGCCCTGGGGGAGGAGATGGGTGCCCAAGATGGTTGGGGTCCCGCAGAGATGTCCCTAGTCTCCTTGGGTAACGATTTGGAGAGCTCCCTTTGGAATAAGGTGAAGAGAAGTGCTCATATGTAGATGTTGAGTTTGCCTGAGTGGGCATGCGTGACCACTCAGTCCATGGCAGCCAGTAAGGGTGTTCAAGAGGGCCTGGAACCTGAAAGAGTGGCCCAGGTGCCTGCCTTAAAGAGAAGAGGCCGGGGCGTGGGAAACCCACCCCCACAGTTCCCACGGTCCAGGAGGAGGCAGACCTTGAGAGGGATGCCCTGGAACCTACAGGAGAGCAAGTAGCTGAACTGAGGGACCTGCCTAAGCTAACCCACTGGCAGCAGGAAGGAGGACCCTCCAGGGAAGAGTTCTGCGAGGAGCAGAAGTGCCCTTCTCTTGTGGGTTTCCGGCAACAGGCCACAAACCAGGCAGCAGGTGATCAGTCTGGATCACATTGTATCTACTGGGAGAATGGTCTCCTGTATAGTGAGCCTAAGGTTGCAGAGCCTGGGTCAGCCCGTGTGCTGGTGGTATCCCAGCGCTTCAGAGCCTTCCTACTGGGGCTGGCTCATGATGTGCCTTTAGCAGGACATTTGGGGCAGGACAAGACCCTTGAAAGGCTCGTCACCCACTTTTATTGGCCCCAAATGCGCAAGAGGTCAGACAATCATTGCAGGAGCTGTAAGACTTGCCAGGTAAGTGGAAAGAGTGGGAGGAAGCACAAGGCTCCTCTCCAGCCATTCCCTGTGGTCAGCAACCCCTTTGAAAGGGTGGGCATTGACATTGTGGGCCCTCTGGATCCCAATACAGCCACGGATAACAGGTTCATCCTGGTCTTGGTGGACCATGCCACCCGATATCCGGAAGCCATCCCTCTCCGGACTGTGACAGCCCCCGTGGTGGGACGTGCACTGATGGGGATTTTCTTCCGCATGGGGTTCCCCAGAGAGGTGTCAGAACGTGGTACAAACTTCATTTCCAAGTATATGAAGTCCCTGTGGCAGGAGTGCAGTGTAACATACAAGTTCACCACTCCTTACCACCCCCAAGGTAATGGGCTGGTTAGGAGATTCAACCGGACCCTCAAAGGCATGATTATGGGTCTTGAGGAACCTATGAGGCGTAAGTGGGACGTCTTATCATGCCTTCACTTTGCTTACAGTGAGGTAACACAGAAGTCCCTAGGGTTCAGCCCCTTTGAACTTCTCTATGGTCACCTAGTAAGAGGACCTCTGAGTTTGGTCAAGGAAGGCTGGGAGCAAGCTCCCAGGAAACCTCCCGAGGATGTATATAGCTACATGCTGGCCTTCAGGAAACAGACTAGGCGATTCAGACAACTCGATCAGGCGAATCTGGAAACCAGCCAGGAGGAGATGAAGCTGTGGTATGACCAGAATGCCACTCTGGTTGAGCTTCAGCCTGGTCAGAACGTGTGGGTCATGGCCCCAGTGGAGCCCTGTGCACACCAGGTTAAGTGGACTGGACCACTTGAGGTGGTGGAACGCAAAAGTAATGTCACCTACTTGGTGGATTTGCTGTCTCCAAGGAACCCTTTGCAGGTCCTACATGTCAACTGACTGAAAGCCCACTTAGAGAGGTCCGAAGTGGGCATGCTTCTAGCAACAGATGCTGGAATGGAGGAGGAGACTGAGCCTCTTCCTGACCTCCTGTCTGCAACAGAGCAAGATGGGTCAGTGGATGGTGTAAACCTCTCTTCCACCCTGACCCCTGAGCAGCAGAATGACTGTCACCAGTTGCTTGGATAGCTTTCTGATCTGTTCTCCCTGACTCCCAGTGTCACTGATTGGTGTGTCCACGATGTAGAGACTGGGGACTGTCCTCCTGTAAAGCACAAAACTTACAGAGTGACTGACAGGGTGAGAGCTTGCATCAAGGAGGAGGTCTCAAAGATGTTTGCATTGGGGGTGATTGAGTCCTACTACAGCCCTTGGGTCAGCCCAGTGGTCTTGGTCCCAAAGGCTGCCGCACCTGGTGCCACGCCTGAACTCCGGTTCTGTGTGGACTACCGTGGACTCAATTCAGTCACCAGGACTGATGAGCACCCCATCCCCAGAGCTGATAAGCTCATTGATCGGTTAGGGGCTGCCCGGTACCTCAGCACGTTTGATTTGACGTCTGGGTACTGGCAGATCGCCTTGACTGATGGGGCAAAGGAGGTCAGCATTCTCCACACCAGATGGGCAGTACCAATTCCGGGTTATACCCTTTGGAATGAAGAATGCCCTTGCCACCTTTCAGAGATTGGTCAACCAGGTGTTGGCTGGACTGGAAGAGTTCAGTGCCACCTACCTGGATGACATTGCAGTGTTCAGCACCAGTTGAGAACAACATCTGCGCCACCTCTGGGAAGTGTTGATGGCGCTGCGGAGAGCAGGCCTCACGAGCAAGGTAATTAAGTGCCAGATCGGGCAGGGTTCCCTGGTGAACTTGTGACACCAGTTTGGGAACAGCCAGGTTGCGCCCCTACAGCCCAAGGTTGAGACCATCCTGGCTTGGGAACCCCCCAAGACCCAGACAGAAGTAAGAGCCTTTTTAGAACTCACTGGGTACTACAGGAGGTTTGTCAAGGGGTATGGCAGCATTGCTGCACCCTTGACAGAGCTGACTTCCAGGAAGCAGCCCAAGAAAGTGAACTGGACTGACACCTGTCAGAAAGCTTCTGATGCCCTGAAAACTGCCATGTGCACGGCACCCGTGCTCCTGACACCCAACTTCTCAAAAGAGTTTATTGTTCAAACAGATGCTTCAGATCATGGTGTGGGGGCTGTTCTGTCACAGATGAATAGGGAAGGCCCAGACCAACCTGTAGCCTTCATTAGTAGGAGGTTACTGCCACTGGAACAGAAGAGGAGTGCAATTGAGCGTGAGGCATTTGCTGTGGTCTGGGAACTGAAGAAGTTGGGACCATACTTGTTTGGGACTCACTTCCGGGTTCAGACAGACCACAGGTCCCTCAGATGGTTGATGTCGATGAGGGATGAGAATCCAAAGCTGTTGAGGTGGTCTGTTAGAAATGGGGGTCTCTAGTTGGCAAGGGCTTGCACCTTTGTCCGAGTAGGGACCCTTCTTCCTAGGCAGGATAAGGGAGTTACACTCTTAAAATAACCCCTGCTCACCCCGTTGGTAGCTTGGCACGAGCAGTCAGGCTTATCTTAGAGGCAGTGTGTAAAGCATTTGCGCAAAACCAACAGTAATACAATGTAAGCACTACAAAAGGACACCCCACCAGTTTTGAAAAATAGCCAATATTTTTATATACTTAAAAAAAAGACCAATACGATATAAATCCACAGTACAGTACTTTAAAAATCTTCAGTTATCACAGTATCCTGGAAAAACAGTTCCTTGATGTCGATAGCTCCGTCCGGGGCTATCACGGCGTCATGAACAACCAAATCCAAACAGCTCTGGCTGACAGCGGCGTCGCGGGTCAACTACGGTATCGGGAAGACCCGCAAACAGTACCTTTCAGAAATGCAGGTCATCGATGACCTCTCGTTGTCCCACGCGTTGTAGGTCGATCTGCTCTCTGAGTCGGGTGCTGCAGTGCGAAGTGCAGCGTGTGGTGCCCATAGGTCCCAGTGAGAACAGCGGCTCGGTGGCGGCGTCAGATGGCGTCATTGGTGAGACCAGGGTCGCGGTATGAGATAAAGGCGGTGCTCGTCACGGTGCTGGCAGGTCACGGTGCAGCAGCAGCAGCGTCGTCGCTGCTGAAGCGCTGTCGTCGGCTGACGAACTGGAGTCGATGGCACCGGCGTCGGCAGGCCAAGGCTGCGGTGCAGGAAGAGGGCAGTGCATCGTGTAACTTTACGAGCAGTGCCCTCGAACCACGGTGCAAGCAGCGGCGTCGAGTCCGACGTGGAGCGGCGTCGTCGGGGATACCAAGGCGTTGTCGTGAAGCAAGGCAGTGCGGTGTCCACAGGTCGCTGTGTGAGCAGCGGCTCAGTGGCGGCATCAGCAGGCGTCATCGGTGAGACCAGGGTCGCGGTGCAACATTGCAGCGGTGCTCGCTGCGGTGCCTAAGCTTCGGCGTAAAGTGAGGCGGTGCGGAGAGCGGTGCCCACAGGTCGCAGTGCAAGCAGCGGCTCGGTGGCAGCGTCGACAGGCGTCGTCGGTGAGACCAAGTTTGCGGTGCGGCGTTGCAGCGGTGCCCTCTGCGGACACGGAGTCGGCAGCGGCGTCGTAGAGGGCGTCGGGCTTGAAGTCTTTGCTGTTCCTGGGACTTCTTGAACAGGGGGCAAGTTCTACCTCAAGCCCTTGAAGAAACTCACAAAAGTAGATTGCAGAAAGTTCAGTCCAGTCCTTTTACTGCCCAAGACAGAAGCAGCCACTGCAGGCCAACACAGCAAAGCACACAGCAAAGTGGTAGTTCCTCCTCACAGCTTCTCCAGCTCTTCTTCTTGGCAGTCTTCTTGATCCAAAAGAGTTCTCTGTAGTCTTTTCTATCCCTGAGACTTCCAACAGGAGGCAAGCTCTACTTCAAGCCCTTTGAGAAAACTCTAACAGCAGGATGATGAAAGCAGAGTCCAGTCCTTTCCCTACCCAAGACAGAAGCAAGCACTGCAGGCCAACCCCTCAACACGCTGCATAGGGGCAGTACTCCTCCTCCAGCTTCCCGGTTCTTCTTCCTGGCAGGTTCCTTAGTTCAGAAGTAATCTAAAGTTCTGGGGTCTGGACCCCAATATTTATACCACCAAATCCTTTGTCCTCCAAAGGCAGAGGGTCCTGTACCTAGTTCAAACCAGTTCTGGGTGCATTCTGCCATTGCACACCTTCTTCCTTTGTTAGTGAAGGCCAGGGTCATCAGACGCACCACAGGAGGTGGAGCCAGCATTGTGGAAGGCAGACACAGCCCTATTCAGACCCAGGTGGGACTCCTCCCACCCATCTATGTGCAGATAGGTCTATTCAGCCCTGTGCTGACTCACCCTGTCTCCTGGAGTCTACCCCAGCTCCTGTCACTCACAAACCAGACAGACAATACACAATCTAGCAGAGGCAGGCTGGATGGTTTAGGTAAGAAAATACCTGGTTTCTAAAAGTGGTATTTTCAAACACAGAATGTTAAAACCAACTTCACTAAAAGGTGTATTTTATCATTCTGAGTTCTGGCATACTAAACTCGAATTTCTACTATATTCCCCTGGGTCAGTTAGGATTATAGGATGTTATAATCACACTGCCCATTCTGGCCAATGGAGAACAGGTAGCTTTGCAATAGTGAAAAACGAAGTAGGCTGTAATTCACCATCAGGGTATGCCACACACACCAGGGCATGTCTTACTTTCACTTACAATGCGCTATGCCCACAGGGGTACCTTGGGCCTACCTTAGGGGTGACTAACATGTAAAGAAGGTTTAGGGACTTGGAAGTGTGTGCACTTGCCAAGTCGACATGGCAGCCTCAGGCTGCCCACATGCACTGCGATTGCAGGCCAGAGTTACACTTTACGGGCTGTTTGCTTTAGTGCACAATCCAGTGCTGCAGCCCACCAACAGCATTTGATTTATAGGCCCTGGCACTCGCAGTGCACTTTATTAGGGACTGACATAAATCAAATTGGCCAATCATGGAAACACCAATCCATAACACAGTTTACATAAAGAGCATATGCACTTTAGCACTGATTAGCAGTGGTACAGTGCCCAGAGTCCTAAAACCAACACACACAGGTCAGGAAAAAATAGGAGGAAAAAGCAAAACGTTTAGGGATAACCCTGCAAAAAAGGCCATTTCCAACTTGGTCCATTTCCCTACAGGGGATAGACTTCACGGAGGAACACCGCCCTGGTACAGAACACGCCAATGCTGATAGTCTGTCCAGATTTTTCCGCCTTAGTGATGAGAACTCCCAAGAGGTAGGGTAGTTCTCCCCACATTTCAGCTGGAGGGGACATGTGTTAGACCTGGCACCACTGGCGTGGGTCTCCCTTCCATTTTTTGCTGTTGCCTCCTGTGTTTTTGCTATATGTTTTGCTGGTCTAGATGCTTTGGGCACTGTGCCACTGCTATTCAGTGCCACAGCTCAAGTGCTCCCTATAGTAAATTGTTGTAATGGATTAGTGACTCCATGATTGGCTTATTTGGTTTACTTGTCAGACCCTAGTATAGTGCACCCTGGGTGCCCAACACTTGTAAATCAAATGCTGCTGGTGGGCTTGCAGCACTGATTGTGCCACCCACCGGAGCAGCTGGTAAACTGTGGCTCAGGCCTGCCATTGCAGAGCCTGTGTGCAGCCTAGTGCTGCCATGGTGTCTTGGTAAGTGCACCCACTTACCAGTCCCTAAACCTTCCCTTTTCTACATGTTAGCCACCCCTAAGGTAGGCCCAAGGACAGGGTGCATTGTATGCAAGATGTAGAACAGGCCCTGATGTGTGTGGCATGTCCTGATAGTGAATTACAGCCATTTTTGTTTTTCACTATTGCAAGGCTACCTGTTCCCAAATTCCAGAATGGGCACATTGATTATAACATCTTATAATCCTAACTGACTCCGGGAACTAGGTAGAAATTAGAGTTTAGTATGCCTGAACTCTAAATGATAAAATACATCTTTTAGTGAAGTTGGTTTTAACATTCTGTGTTTGAAAATGCCACTTTTAGAAAGCAGGTATTTTCTTACCTAAACCATCCAGCCTGCCTCTGCTAGGTTGTGTATTGTCTGTCTGGTTTGTGAGTGACAGGGGCTGGGGGAGACTCCAGGAGACAGGGTGAGTCAGCACAGGGCTGAATAGACCTATCTGCATGAGGAGTGGTGGGAGAAGTAGCACCTGGGCCTGAATAGGGCTGTGCCGTCCTTCTACAATGCTGGCTCCACCTCCTGGGGTGCGTCTGATGACCCTGGCCCACACTGACAAACGAAGAAGTTGTGCACTGGCAGAATACACCCAAAACCGGTTTGGACTAGGTACAGACACTCTCTCCCTTCAGAGACAAAGGATTTGTGTGTCTAAAAAGGGGGACCCAGACCCCAGAACTTTAGATCACTTCTGGGAATCAAGACAAACCTTTGCTAAGGAGAAGAACCAGGAAGCTGAAGGAGGAGACTACCCCTGTGCTGTGTGTTTGGGGGTGGGCCTGCAGTGGTTGCTTCATTGCCAAAGAAAGGAGAAGAGGACTGACTGTGCTTTCATCATCTTGAAGGAGAATCTCCAAGGGCTTGAACTTTGAGCTTGCCTCCTGCCTGAAGTCTCAGGGATACAAGACTTCACCACCAGCTCCCCCCTGAATTCCCTTGCTGGGAATTGAAGTGCCTGCTGTTGTGCTGGGCCTTCTGAGAGACTGCGTGTCGATGGGAGCTGGAAGCGCGACTCAACGATGAGAAGCGTGTCACCGCCGCAGCAGTTGCCGTCGCATCGCCGAGTAAGCGTGCCGCCGCTGCCGCTCACCATCGCATCGCTGAAGAGCGTTGCATCACCGGAGAAGCGTACCCTCGCCGCAGAGGTCGCCGTTGCATCACCGGAGAAGTATGTTGCAGGGCCTGTCACGGGTCAGTAAATCGCCAAATCGCCGCAAGGCCGTCAGGCGTGCACGAATCGCATCTACGTTGTCGCACCGTAAACAAGACGCCGTTTTGTCGCATCGCACCGGAGCGTCATTGCAACGAATCGCAGTAAGAAACTTACACATCACCTCCCCACACAGTAAGGAAGTGAGCTCGAACTCCCCTGCGCAGCAGTAAGGAACCGACGCATCCACTCCCCTGAATGTAAGGAACCGATGCATCACCTTCCCTGCGACCCCTTTTGTTTATTCGGCGTTGCGCATCCAAGGTACTTTGAGAGTAAAGTGTTGCATTTACAATCTAAAGTGAACTGAGCTATTTCCTACCATTTTGAAGTCTATTTTTGATTACAGTATTGTGGATTTTTGTCGTTTGGACTTGTGTTAAGTCTAGTAAAGATTACCTATTTTTTCTAAACCTGTGTGGTGTCCATTTGTAGTGTTTTCACTGTATTACTGTATGTGTTCACAAATGTTTTACACACTGCCTCTGAGATAAGCCTGCCCGCTCGTGCCAAGCTACCAAGGGGGTGAGCAGGGGTTATTTTAGGAGTGTAGCCCCCTACCCTGAGTAGACGCAAGGGTCCCTATTTGGAGAAAGGTGCCAACCAACTAGAGACCCACAAATCTAACAATGCCCTACAAAACACACCCTTCCCAATACCCGACACATCTCCCAGATGGAGAATCAGACAAGATCACTGCTATGCTGCTATGGGAGGGGAAACCCGTGCGAATTGCCACATGTAAAGTGGTGAAGGGGTGGTATGACAGTGGAATAGCCCTTCCAGACATCCGTCTATATTACTGGGCATCTCAACAATTAATCAATTAATCAATGGATATATGGCCCGCACTCAGATCCTGCATACCAAATGGAAAAATTCCTAGTGGATCCTCAAAGTTATAGACAGGCACTATATACAAACCTTAAATAACAGGTCCTAACTGGACCAATGCAACTAACAGTCCAGCTCTGGCATGCAGTAAGAAAGCGACTGGGATGGGAAAATAAAATAACTCAATCCACACCACTATGGGACGCAGAAAGACTGGGTGAACTGATCAAACAACCAGGGTTTGACAGATGGGACATGATAGGAATCTCAAACGTCCGGGACTTATGGACAAATGTAAGGGTCAAGCCCCTAGATGACAGCATCGGAGACTTACATGTATTGACAAATTAGACATGCACTGACGGCCATCCCCCCTGGAGCAGACCTTGCAGAAACTTCCCCGTTAGAGGACAGACTACTTAACGAAAAAATTGACAGTAAAGCTGTATCGAAGACATACCAAAAATTACTAAATGCTATGCCCGACACCCTAACAAAATTACGAGAGCACTGGCAGGTTAATTTAGGAGAACTAGAAGATGAAGACCGGCAAAAAGCACTCGCTTCTCCCAGGGAAGTTGCCATAAACTCCAGGCTGAAACTAATACAACTCAGAATCCTACACAGATCTTATTACTCCTGTAACACTATGACAAAAATGAAACGGAAAGCTGACTCCACATGTAGACGACAATGTGCAGAAGAGGGCACATTCTTCCACATACTGTGGGACTGTCCTCCGATCCAGATGTACTGGAGGGCTGTGGTGACAACTTCCCAAAGTGACAGGTAAGAAAATCCAACAAACACCACAACTATGTCTGCTCAATATATGGGGGCCAACAGACCTCACCAGTAAGGAACGTATCCTAGCAACGCTTTGTTATTGCCAAGCAAAACATTGCAAGCAAATGGGAAGTGGATGTTCCACCCACAATAACAGAATGGGGGAAGGACATGGACTGGGCAATGGTGGCAGAGAGGACAGTCTATGAAGGGAGATGGTGCCCCATGAAATGGGAACAAATCTGGAGCAAGTGGGACACACACAAGGGTCAGATATGTGCCCCAAAGTTACTCGTTAATGATAAAACCCCCAGGCAGACATCAAGCAGGAGGGAATAACAAATTGTAACACCCCAATGTAGGAACTATCTAGCACATGCATCAAGCAAAAATCAAGTCGGTAAAATACCGAATCGGTAAAATCAGCCGTTAGCGAGTGAATCCCAATGCATCAACACGAATCGGGATAAAATAAGGAATCGCAAAATAAGAACCCGGAAAAATAAAGAATCGCTAATAACCAACCCGCAAAATAAATAATCGCAAAATACCGAACTCACTATCACTGAAATCACTATTAGCTACCGGCAAGTGCCAATGGCTAATAACGAATCGCTACTCAATGCATCAAAAATCGCAAATAGCGACAATCCTAAAATTCGCTATTTAGCATGAGCAGATTAAGGGGAATCAGAACCTGGAGGTAAAGTTACCAAAAAAAACAAAAAGGTGAAAAAAAAAATACATGTGCCACAGATGGTACCAATCAGTAAGCCCTTAAAATTGGCCCTGGAGACCCTGTTGGCTTGCACAAAATGGCAGCCCTCTACGTGCTAGCAAGGAGGATGCGAATCAATGCAGCAGGACAGCGCAGGAGAAGGGTCCAGGAGAGAGTCTTCAGAGTGCGTATCACATTGCTAGGACAGAATGAGGATGAGGTGTACGACAAGTACCGACTGAATCGTGGCATGATCATGCGCCTAATTGCAGACCTCGAACCACCACTGCAGCACCAGACACATCGGACAAATGCAATTCATGCGCACGTCCAGGTCCTATGCAGCCTGCACCTACTGGCCTCAGGAAGTTTCCAGGGGGTCATCGCCGTAGCCGGAGGCGTATTGCAAAGCGCACTCTCACGCTTCTTCCACAAATTCATAGATGCCATGCTGACAATGATACACACTCACATCAGCTTCCCCACAACCCCACGGCAGTTGGACCGCAACAAACAGGCATTCTACCAGTGGCCCATTTCCCCCATGTCATTGGATGCATCGACTGCACGCATGTCCCCATCTGTCCACCCTCTGCCAATGAGTACATATTCCGTAACCGGAAGTCATACCACTCAATCAACGTGCAGGTTGTGTGCGATGCCAAGCACATAATCACGGACCTAGTGGCCCAATTTCCGGGGAGCACACACGACTCCTACATGTTCCGTCACAGTGGCATCCACAGGCACCTACTCAACGGAGAATTTGGAGAGGGACTTCTGCTTGGTACGTATAGATACCTCTTCCAAACATGAGCACCACACATGTATATACATCACCTTTGCTAAGCCTTTGCTTCCATCTCTTAGGTGACAGTGCATACGCCCTGCGGGAATATATACTCACCCCCTACATCAATCCAGCAACACCACAGGAGCAACGATACAACGCGGCCCACATAAGCACCAGGAATGTAATAGAGAGGACCTTTGGGATTCTGAAGAGTCGCTTTAGAATCTTACACAAGACTGGCAGTGCCATGCAATACAAACCTGACACCTGCTGCAGGATTGTAGCTGTATGTGCCATGCTGCACAACATCGCTACCAGAAGGGGGATACCCATAGAGGTGGACAGGAATGACGTCTACCGGGATGACCAACCACCCGCACAACACCGACAGGCACACGTCCCTAACACAGCTGAGGGGCAAAGGAGGCGGACATACATCACGCAACATCATTTCTGATCCAGGTAAGAATGAACCATGATGAATGCATTTGTGGTGCTACTGTTTTAATGCACAGGAGCACTGAGGCATGTGTGGGTAGACATGATACAAAATAAGAGCTCCCCAAAACAAGTGTAACAAAACATGCCCGTTGTAGTCACGGGTGTGCAAGTGTCAAATAGGAGAGGACCCTGGTTACCCCACCATGGTCATGGATGGCCTTCAGTCAGTCTAGTGGCGCTTGCCACGAACGCCCAGCCTCCTTTCAGGTGTCTCCTCTACCTCACCACGGCCTGTCCCTGTGGCTGTGGAGCAGCGCGAACTGCGCCTCCTGGTGCTGGCCTCTGCCACGGAAATACTGCTCACACTTGAGGCAGCCTCACTGCCGTCCTCCCCTCCCAATGCGCTAGCACTGAAAGTACCGCTCTGCAGGTGTTCCACTGCATCGCTCACCTGGCCTAGGGCCTTTGCAACATCACCGCAATAATGGCCCAGGTCCACCTGCAGTGACACCGAGCGGCGTGACAAAACAGCTGTGCTGTTGCACAGCCTAGTGATGGCCTTTGTAGAGGCTGCGGACCGGAGCAAGTTCTGCCGGTACCTCCTTCTCTCGCTGTCATGCCCTGCCCTCATGGCACGGGTGAGTTCCTGTATGTCCTCCCTCAGGTTCCCATTACCCTCTGCCACCACAGTGGTCGTGTCCCTCACTGCCGCAGTCAGGGTGCGCATTTCTTTTGCTAGGCGTGCTATGTGACTGCTGATGGTAGCCATGTGTCTCCCCTGTAGGCGCTGGACCCGCAGCATCTGTTCTTCAATGCCACCATTTGGGGAGCTTGCATCTTCGCCTACATATGGTGTACTGCGCAGAGACCTGCGGCGCAGTGGGAGTCGGACACGTGCTGGTGGTGCTGCAGGCGGTGGGACGAATGCTGGACTTTGGCCCGATGGTGTGGCAGGTGTCTGACATGCATCCATCACCTGCATGGGTGGCACTTGTGACCTGCGTCTCCGCTGTCTCGTTGCAGTTGGCACATCAGCAGGTGGGGTGGTGGTGGTGGTGAATGCGGCTCTGCCGGAGTATCGACGTCCGAATCGGCTGGTGTCTCTGATATGATAAGCCGGCCGCTGTCGTCGGAGTCGCCAGGAGATGCAGCTGTGTGTGAAACAGTGCATGGTTAGTGGGATTGTTACTACTAAGGTGTATTTTACTACATACATGTCCTACTATGATTCACTGAATTAAAGTCTATTTCTAGCTTCTACAGATGTCTTGACTAAGGTATATTTTTTCTCCCTGTACATGCACACCGGCCTGACATGACTACGACTCCCATGATGCACTATTGTTATGAGTGAAGATGTGTGGGGCAATTCTGCATGCACACTGTGATCGTGCTGGGGGCTTGGGAATGGTTGTACGCAATGCTGAGTATGGGCACAGACATGCATCTTACCTTGGGCACTTGTGGCTGCGCCGGAGGTGTCCATCTGTGTGACTCCCACGACGGCCTCTGGCTCGATGGTCCCTTCTACCAGCTCCTCAACGGCAGTGTTTTCTGGCACTGTAGATGGTCCCCCTCCTGTTCTAGCAGCCTCCCGGAGCCTTTCAGCGATCCTCTCCTTTGCCCGCTTCCTGAGGTCGTACCACCTCTTTTTTAAATCGTCGATGCTGCGGGGCGTCACACCCACCGCATTGACCCTCTCTCTGATGCGCAGCCATATGCAACGCTTTTCAGCCTCTGGCACCTTTAGGGACAGCTTCCCGAACAGCCGATCGTGTTTGCTGCACACCCCCTCGATCAGGTGCTCCAGTTCCCGGTCGGAGAACTTGCGCTTTCTCTTTCTCGCAGATTCTGCGCTGGCTGGTGCATCTTTCTCCATCCTGGTTGGTTAGGGTGGTAGTCCTGTCAGTGGTATATCACTGGGCTCAGGCTGTCTCCAGTTCCTGCTCCTGTTTGCTCCTCTGCCGAGTGAATGAGGGTGGGGCTGCTGTACTTCCTGGTTGTGATGTCATTAGACCGTTCCCAGAGCGACCCGTTTTTTGCGAAATCGCAATTACCGATTTCGCTAATACCGATTTCGCTATTGCCGGAATCGGTATTAGCGATTTCGGACATACCGATATCGCAAATAGCTACTTCGGTGTTTGCTGTAGTCGCTATTGTTGATTCGGTAAATATTAGCGATTAAGGAATCGCTAATTTTTGCCAAATCTGTTGATGCATCCTGAAAAGCGATTCCTTAATAACGATTCCTTATTTATCGCTATTAAGGAATCGCTATTGGATTTGTTGATGCATGTGCACCTATATCGTTAGAGGGTATTGATACACTAGAGTTGACGAAGTGATATAATGCTGTTAATTGCAGTGGTACTCATGTGTGTGCAAAGTTTAACAATAAAAAGAGTTTTAAAAAAAAACTAGAACTTAACAAATCATAATGAAGCTAAACTGTGAAGGAGTAAGGAAAAATTGGGATCAAACTTTCAAACCTGAACAAATCAGTGACCAACTACGATTTCACTTTATTCATGGAATAACAAGACAACAATGGAGGAAAACATGAGACGTGTAACCTCACCTTAAAGTAATCACCATGGGTACATACTTCTGAACACTGAAAGACTAATAAATGGGGAGGAGCTGGACTGGCACCATACTCACCAACCAAGTCCCTTCCTCACAGGGCAAGCAGGCAGGCACTGGTGCTCCAGGCTCCAGGGCAGGTGGTCTTGGTTGTCCCCAGCAGGGAGACTAGCAGGCATTGGTCGCCAATCCTGATCACAGGCAATAGTCCTGCAGAGCTTCCCTTACTCACACAGTCCAGATGACATGTTCGGGGTCTCAACCTCCCCTTCTTATAGTAATTTTCCTGACACTAAATTCGATTTAGGGTCTGAAACTTTGAAGTTTTATGTTGGCTTCTGCTTCTTTTGAAGTGTAAATTCTTCCTTTTCTTCTTGAAAGAATGCCTGTCACAGCAGGCTAGACTTTTAAGCTGATTAACCCACAATTCATGGGAGCGATGAGAGTTCACACCTGGATGTCAGCCACAGTGATATGGGCATCAAAAGGTTAATCCCAAGGTCCCAGCCCTACTCTGTATGGTTTCCTTATCAGCCTTCTGTCTATTCCCGAGATGTGTCCAGGCCCCTTCTCGATCTATACCTGAATCAAAGAGCAGCCTTTTGAAGTCTAAAGGGAAGGTCCCTTACTACTTCCCTCTAGCATGCGGCCAACCCAGCCCACAGGAATGCAGCTATACACAAATCTATCTGGGGGTATTCCTCTCCCCCTCACGTCTTCACTAGGCAGGCCTGCGCTTCCCAAAATGGAACTGTGGAAATCAGCCTTTTTAGGGGCTCACCGGTGCAGGGGTTCACCCTTATCTCTCCACTGGTTCTTAAACCAACAAAGAAGAGATTGGCACGGAAGCTGGAATATCAAATAACACGTTTACTAATCTCTCATGAGTGGGACTACGTCAATACAGTACCCTCAGTCCACTATAGGAGGTAGTCCATGGAATACAGAAACCACAGGTTTTATATACCCTATTTACCACTGAATAAGCATGGAGACTCAAAGAGGAGGTACAGTCATATACAGGAATAGTGGTTGACTAACATGGGCAGACAGAAATCACTTGGTCAACAAAGTGGAAGGGGATATAGAACTGCTTATGTCAATTGGAATAGCCTGACATTATATTCTAAAACAGGTGCATTCTAGCAGCTACAGGCCTTTCTGAGAATGTGCAGTGCTCTGGCACTGTACTGAAGGAGTTAACTATAGTAGATGACTCAAGCAGAATAGAAAATCAGGCAACAGTGAAGACGGAAGAAGCACATAACTAACACATGGCTAACGAAAATAGATGCCACAACCAAAATGGCTTCAGGTTATGCTAACAGTAATTTCTACGATTTCCACAGATGGCCTTTTTAGCATTAGCTGAAGACATTCGCTCTGCAATAGAGGAAACATGAAAGTTATCTCCTATATTCACTCAATCAATCAAACATTTGTAGAGCGTGCTACTCACCCGTGAGGGTCTCAAGGCGCTGGAGGGGGTGGGGGATGTCGCAGCTACTGATCGAACAGCCAGGTCTTGAGGATTCTCCTGAAAGTCAGGAGGTCCTGGGTCTGACACAGGTGGATGGGGAGGGTATTCCATGTCTTGGCAGCGAGGTGGGAGAATGATCTGCCGCCGGTGCTTGTTCGGCAGATGCGTGGGACAGTGGCAAGGGCAAGGTCAGCGGAGCGAAGCTGGCAGTTCGGGGTGTAGAAGGTGAGCCGTTCGTTAAGGTATGCTGGTCCGGCATTGTGGAGTGCTTTGTGAGAGTGGGTGAGGAACTTGACGGTGATCCTCTTGTGTATCCGGAGCCAGTGCAGGTCTCTCAGGTGGGTGGGGATGTGGCTGTGGCGAGGGATTCCGAGGATGAGGCGTGCGGAGGCGTTTTGTATGCGTTGGAGTCTTTTCTGGAGTTTGGCTGTGGTTCCCGTGAAGAGGGCGTTGTCGTAGTCCAGCCTGCTGCTGATGAGGGCTTGGGTGACCGTCCTTCTGGTTTCAGTGGGGATCCATCTGTAGATCTTGCGGAACATGCAGAGGGTGTTGAAGCAGGAGGAGGAGACAGCGTTGACTTGTTGGGTCATGGAGAGCGTTGAGTCCAGGATGAACCCCAGGTTGCGTGCGTGGTTGGAAGGTGTTGGTGTGGCTCCCAACATGGCCGGCCACCAGGAGTCGTCCCAAGCGGAGGTCGTGGGGCTGAGGATGAGGACCTCTGTCTTGTCGGAATTCAGTTTCAGGCAGCTGGACTTCATCCAGTCTGCGACGGCCTTCATTCCCTCTTGGAGGTTGGATTTGGCAATGGCCGGGTCCTTGGTGAGGGAGAGAATCAGCTGGGTGTCGTCCGCATACGAGATGATGCTGAGGTGGTGTGCTCGGACGATTTTGGCGAGGGGTGCCATGTAGATGTTAAAAAGGGTCGGGCTGAGGGATGATCCTTCGGATACGCCGCAGGTGATTGTGGTGGCTTCGATCGGAATGGGGGAGGCGGACTCTCTGGGTTCTGCGGGTAAGGAAGGAGGAGATCCAATTCAGGGTTTGGTCACGGATCCCTGCGTCGTGGAGGCGTGTGCACAAGGTGTGATGGCAGCGGGTGTCGAAGGTGGCCGAGAGGTCCAGGAGGATGAGGGCTGCAGTTTTGCCGTTGTCCAGCAGGGTCCTGATGTTGCCGGTGACGGCGATGAGGGTGCTTTCGGTGCTGTGATTGCTGCGGAAACCGGATTGGGAGGAGTCCAGGACGTTGTTCTCCTCCAGGAAGTGGGTCATTTGTCTGTTGGCGGTCTTCTCAATTACTTTCGCTGGGCACGGGAGCAGGGAGATGGGTCGCAAGTTCTTGGCTAACATCAGTTGACTAATCTCTTGATCAGTTACTAGTCGGGCATTTACATTTTTGGTATTTTGTTTGACTGGGATACATGAGGTAGCAGCACAAAGGGAACAAAGCATCGGGCCACATTGTATACAAGGGCAGCAGGAAAAAAAAGGATCGCAACAATTGTATATATAGAGTTGATAATAACTTCCAACCCCAGACGGAAAACAGTTAGCCAACAGCACATGTCTGATGCAATGTCTAAATAAAAACATTTTCTTGATAGACCTTCCGGTGTTCTTCTTTATGAGGGCTAGGGTACCAATGATATGTTCAGGAGAAGGGCGGAGTAGTACTCATCAAAAGTGTAAACAAGATGTTTCTCTTGCAGAAAAAACTGCATTCCAAATATGAATATTACACAAAAACAATCTTTGTCAGGGGGGACCAGGAGGACCAAACGGGGCCATGGGAATTAGGACGAGGAGCCGCAAAGGGCTGCTCCTCCTCAAAAATGGAACAACCAAAGGGGTACATTGCTAACAAAAAAGTACTTGGGGAATTGAAGCCGTTGTACAACCAGCCAGGGGGGAGTCTTCTCCCTGTGTCCGTCTGAGCCTCACAGGCAGGCTCTTATCGTTCATCAAGTGTTCACTTCTCCCACGGTGGAGCTGCACAACCTGCAACCCAGAAAAACAATCACGGCCCAGGCTTAAAGGAGAAAGTATTTCTTCCAGGATAGGGCAATCACCCTCCAGGGCAAATACCCTCAACGATCCTATCCATTGTCTCAGGCAGTGCACCAGTATTCTTCACTCTAATCTAACAGGCACCAAAGGCACAGCACCTGTACCCTGAACTCAAGTCCTTCCCTAACTCCTGTATTGCTCTGCTGGCACACTGCTCTTTTGTCGGGGCCGCACATTGTCCCTAGTATGCCCAGGAACTTCTTGATCAACAAACAGAGGTGCAGGCTTGCATTCACTTGGGGACCAGTATTCAGAGGCCTGATGCTGGAGTATCTGAAGAAACCCTTGTTTCACAGGGTATCACCTCAAGCAAAGCCTCCTTGTCGTCTGTGCCTCTCTCAGCTGGGCATCAGGAAAAAAGGAACAAAGGAAGGAATCAGGTCTCCGTCCTCATTTGTGACCCCGTCTTTCACCCAAGACAGTGGTAGGGGTACCAACTTCTTCCCTTCACCTCGGCTCCAAGCTGGACTTACGCGGACTCCCCAGGCTGGATCTGATGTCCGGGCCCCTCTGGCAATGGTTGTAAGGCAGCAGATATCTGTTGGTGAACAGAACGGAGATCTTTAGACAAGGCATACAAATAATCAATCAAAAGAGGGTATTCAATCTCAGAAAAGTGCCTAGGTCTCGGGACGCCCCATACATTAACTGGGCATCCAAAGACTACTTCATATGGTGATAATCCGGTCCTAAAGTGTACCGTCACCCTTATAGACCTATTAGCGTGTATAAAACGAACTTTTAGTGAACTGGCAAGGGTAAACAATTTTTCTCTCCCAATCCCAAGCAGCCGGGAAAGTCTGTATTCATTTACTAAACATGCTCTGAATCCTTAAATTAGTTTATTCCTATATTATTAATCTGAGGAACCTCAAAAAAAAAAAAAAAGGAATTTCAAAACAACTATTCTTTGGTGTTTCTTGCGTTAGCAAGCTTGTGTTCCATAAATCATATAGTTCACAACACTTCTTCTACTTGTGGTTTTTCACTACTGTACAGGACTGTGGACACTTCTAGAATTATTTTCCTTACGTAAGAACAACTATATGTTTCGCTTCTGACCATGCTCTCATGTTATAGATGTAACCGGAAACCCTAAAACTGTGAACGTAACAGAGATCTGTATTGCATGAATAACTGACAAATTAATCCTAACATAGTAATAAATCTCTCCAGCAGAACTTGTTGTGGCAAACAAACTCCTATATGGCTATATTTTTCTTCAAAATGTTTGCTAAGGATCACATGGGAATTTTTACTAGCATTGTGAACCATGTGTATACTACCTTTCATGATCTGGACTATGTAACATTTTTATTCAGGAGAAAAACCTATTCGCCAGCTCTAATAAGGGTTGTCAGCTCAATTACACGGACTAACTGATAAAGGACTCATGATGCCTCTGCGACTTTGTGTAGTGCTGAAATAACAAACAATAATGGTGTTGCCACCTGGGAATTTTGGAACAAAAACTCCTCACATATAGTTCCCCTTAAAGGTCAAATAAGGGAACATCAGTCTATTCTACCCATCCTATTATCCTTATCCATATTACATCAGTTTACAGACAGGAGGGGCAGTAACATGGCGTATTTATTTATTCATTTTGCTAATTCTAACAATTTGTTCAAACAGTATTACTTAATAGCCAATTAGACGTGCACTGGTGAGGTGCTTTGTCTCTATTTATTCAAAAACATATTCACAGCATTTTGTGAAATGAATGACTGAAGCGAGCCCAACCGATTGTCTAATGGCCGTTCCTAGACGGCTTAGACAGGCAAGAGAGAGAGAGAGAAAACACAACAACAAGCTTCCCTGCGTACTTTCCACGCAGAATAGCTCACAATAATACACATAATAGGCACATAAACCAAGAAAAAGGACAATGTGTTACTTAATTTTGCTTACCCTTAATTTGCCCAGGAGCTAGTCTCCTATGCCAGTCTCCTACCCCCCTTCGACAGTAGGTAACCTAAGCAGGTGACCTCCTGTCGACAATACACACCCCTTTTGGCAGCTGGACATGGACAGACTTGTAGGAAGGAAACAACTAGGCGAAACCACACTAAGGAGGCCATGTCCAATACTATTGGGCTGTACCACTTTGTAAATTATTGTGTACAAGCACATTGAGCTAACTAGAAAACATTAACCCAATAACCAACTACCAATTCCTTTAGCTTATTGTGCTGTTTAACAGGATGGCGCATTAATGCAAACTTTATTTTATGGCCTTTTTATCTCACCCTAGCACAACAATTTGGTTTTAAAAACCATTATTCTGTATACATGGCAGAGCTGCTTTCTGCGTCACGAACTGGTAATGGCCCACAGACGCTGCTGCCCTTCCTTCTCTCTTATGACTTCATGGAACCTGCCTGGTCTTTTGCCAACAATAATAAGCAAAGCTTCTCTTTCTCTCTCTACGCTCTGACCCCCTCCTTCGGAATATTTTCCAAGGTCGAAGCGCCAGAGCAAGCCTGCCATAAATAAATCCTCCTGTGTGGGCATTTTGCTTTCAGCCGTGCTAGTCTGCTAAATACAAAACTCGACCTCTGACCCTTAAAGCTGTTGTCCCTTGTCTGTGCAAAGTCATCCCCATGCGGCCATCACAATTCAAAGAAACTCTTCGCATGACTGAGGGGCATCCTGCTCCGTGCCTGTGTGCTGATATTCCAAAGGTAGCGTGTAACATTTGCTCTTTATTATTTTTATTCTTGTGTACTGCGCTTTCTAGCACCTAAAAAACTGGCTCAAAATTTTTGTTTTCAGAATGCCATAATGCGCCCAGAACTATTGTGTATTAAGGTGTGCAATGTAGGTCACAGATCTCTAGAGCTAATCTTTTTACATAACTTTTAATTGTATTTAAGACTGCAGCCATTAGGCCAAACTACAAATCATATTTTAAGTTTGTCACTAAGATACAGTAATATTGTCATTGTAAGAGAAACTAATATTCACCTTTTTAATTTTGATGCACAATATATTTAACCAGTTAGACATTGAAATCTTAATGCACACTTTGAACAGGGTAATTTTCTACATTGCGAAATATTATTGAATTTTCGCAGTAGTGTTATTAGACATTATAAAGGTCATAATAATGCAAAAACGATTTTAGTGCAATAAGTTTTAATACATTTTTTCATGTAGTTATTTTTGAAGAATGCTCACTAATCCTTTTGTTGTTTCCACAGATGAAAAGCAAGCCTTATTCCTTTCCTTCTGTCTTTAAATGCATTTATTTATAACACTTACAAAACTTCTTTTGAAACTAAGCACAGAAGCTTTACTGAAACACAAAGTTTGTTTCACTTTTTTTTTTTTTTTTTTTTAAAGCAGTAAATATTTACCATCAGATCAGATCCACAGATGTGCTTCATAGGAAAGCAACAAGAAAGAAAGTCCCTTACTTTTATCCTTTCTCTTTTATCCACAATAATGAAGCTGTATTTCTAACTTTCAAAATTAGTAGTCGTTAATGCACATGTTTTTATGCCATTTTGTACTAACTTGCCAAAGCGTTTATTTGTAGCTTGTGCCTGGGTAAAGCCTGTGTTATTTATTCAGCTGTGTTTCATGACCGGCAGGCGTTGGCTTCAACATTTCTTTTCAGGAGAGAAGGCACTGTTTTCTAGGACTGATAAATCCTGTCTGACAATTAATGGCACAGGGGCCCTTATGATACTATCCGTTTCCAATATTACAGCAATGTGCTGTATTCTAATGTCCTCACAGAAACCCCCAAAAAAGTTGATAAACCACTCATTATCTCCCTCTGCTCTGACAGACAGCTTCCTTTGGACAGATACCTTAAGCAGCTGTTAAAAGCTCTCTTTCTGGTGCTGGGAATGAGACTCTGTTCACTCTATTAAAAACCAGGCATTCCAAGCCAGTTAAAATCTATAGTTGGCAGTGTGGTAAAAGGAGGACGCTTTTAATTTAGCAGTAACCAATTACTCATATAATGTGAATGCCTTTTAATATTTAAAATGATGTATCTAAGGATAGTGTTGTAACATTTTGCACAGCTGATAGGCAACACCAACAAAATGCTGGGCATCTATTTTTAATGTTGTTAAGTCCTAGTTGTGTAAAACACACATTCGTTTTTCTCTGTGAGGCCTACTTTTTCCTATTGAGTTGAGAATTTTTTTACAATTGTGGCAATATAATGATTGAATGTTCACACATCTATACGTTGCTACTGCTTTACTTTTAATAGTAGCGTGCATCTACTTAACACATTTTATATAATTCATTCTTTGAATTTGAAAGTATAATTCTTCCAATGGCATCTGCAGAACATAATGACGACAACAAACCAAATTGAGCTCATTTCAGACATATTCAAGAAGGGGCCACACACTCATAACACATAACACAGCTTGCCGAGGCAAGCCATTCTTACACAAAGAGCACAGTCGCTACTCACTCAAACAAGTACTTCACAAGCATCACCATCGGTGTCAGTCAACAATCCTCATAGACAATCAAACCAGAAATCAACACCAGGACAAAAACAAGATGCAGCCCACAGACTATACTCAAACCAAACCAATTTTAAATCATATTTACAAACAAAAGAGCTCTCAAAAGCAGTCCAGAGACTGTACCAAGACAAGTAGACAGCCCAAAGACTGTTCCGTATTCAAGAAGACAGACTCTAGACCCAGACCTTTTCCAAAATGCGCCGAATTACCAGTTGGTCTGGGGGAACACTCAAAAGCGCTCCGTATCACCACTTCCAAATTTTACTAAGTGCGTAGATCAGGATCCTTTTACATATATTTGTTCCACAGGGTACTATACGTTATGGAAAAAATACCATATTTAATATACATAAACCTATTAGGTGTCCCCTCTAGGGGAGCCGGCTGACTACTTCCTAGATCCATATTGGTACCTCCAAAACAGCAACACATTCTACAGAGTGCGCTAGAAGCAGGCATGCCAAAAATATTATAGTAAATATAATATTATAACTAAAGTAGTACTTATCCCAAATATAGTACTTATCCCATATATGTTAAAATTAGAGACACACCATCTCCTCATTACCTGCCTTTGTGTATTGCAATAAACAAAATCAAACAAAACCAAAATCTTGGCCAAGGAAATCCAAAACAAGTGTGTCACGTCAGCGACCTTACCAAACCAAAGTCTCCAACCTCCACCTGCCAAGCTCTGGGTTGACCTAATGGTCTTTAGAAAAAAATTACAACAAGGGAGATCTCAGTCGGGACCGGCCACCACCTGGAGGGTCAATCGGGAAAACCGGAAAAACACATCAGTCTGCAAAGACAAAGGGTCTCCTCATGCAGGGTACCTCCTCAGTAGATTCCTGTCCTCCGTCAAGACCACGCCTTCGGATGGCCGCGTCTCCGATAAGGCCCACGAGTTGGGCGCCAATTTGTGGAAATTAGCCTTTTTAGGGGACTATCGGTGCAGGGGTTTACCCTTATCTGTCAACTGGTTCTTAAACCAACAAAGAAGAGATTGGCACGGAAGCTGGAATATCACATAACAAGTTTAATAATCTCTCATGAGTGGGACTACGTCAATACAGTACCCTCAGGCCACTGTAGGAGGTAGTCCATAGAATACAGACACCAAGGGTCTTATATACCCTATTTACCGCTGAATACGCATGGAGACTCAGAGGATGTACAGGCTTATGTCAGTTGGAATAGCCTGACAGTTACATTCTAAAACAGGTGCATTCTAGCAGCTACAGGCATTTCTGAGCATGCACAGTGCTCTGGCTCAGTACTGAAGGAGTTAACTATAGTTGATGACTCAAGCAGAATAGAAAAGTAGGCAACAGTGAAGACAAAGAAGCACATGGCTAACGAAAATGGATGGCACAACCAAAATGGCTTCAGCTTATGCTAACGGTAATTTCTGCAATTTCCACAGAACCCAGGTTGATTCATGTAATGTACCATTGCAAGCACACTTACTCAGTGTACATTCACAGCACACTTACTGTCCAGCACTGTTCCCTCCATGCATTGTACCATTATAAGCACACATCCATTCACTACACGCATTCCGTCTGTATGCACTGCTGAAGACTGAAGCTTTTCTATACTGTACCTGTTTGTGCTATTTGCAAACACACACACTGCCAGTAAGAACACTTCACCCTTCATGAATTGTGCTTACTGCAAGCAAACATACACCCAGAACATGCTTTCATTGCGTGCGCACTGCAACTCTCCTGTAATGTGTTCCTCACAGGCATACCTACACTCACTACACGCACTAACCACACATATACTGCACAGCACTGCTCTTTACTGTACCCTTCCCAGGGTCACGTACATAAAGTGCAGAGTCAGTACTCCTGTGCTGCACAGCACTCCACATCTACTTGATGTAGGTAAAGGATGAGTTAAGCACACAGCAGCGGAACGTTTAAAAAAGTGATTGAGCCTGTAGGCTTAACTCTAGTGACACAGGGTAAAAAGGTCTGTTTCACTACTACTGATCACTACATGGTATCGGTCACAAATGCGCTTGTGCTGCTTAACTCCCATGAAGGCAGTAACCCTCCCAGGCCAACAGTACTGCAATCCGTGATAATGGCTTATGCCACAGCACACATGCATTATCTTCATTTACCTGTAACAAAAAAATAAAAATCTGCATTAAGGATCAAAGTTACAGTGAAGTTGGGAACTCAATCAGGGGTACACATCTTTAACAATGCAGATGACTCTTCCGATCAACAGCCATACAATACAGAGATCAGGTGTGCCTGGATGGCCAATCGCCGGCAGGATGGTGGTGGTGGGGGGGATGGAGCCCCACTTGCAAATCAATAGACTCTGTCCTGCCTTCACAATGAACCTTGGAAGTGGTGCTAAAGGTGCCCGATAACCAAAATCAAAAACTTGTGACTTAGAAATGCTTTGGCTAAAGAGTGCTCTGAGAACCGAGAGGAGACCTGCTCATCGATATGCCCATGGTGCATTACCATTCCTCCTGATTTCGGGGGCAGCTTGTACTACATTCTTCTCTGCAGCAGTAACTCCTGTTCAGCGGATCTTTGCAGAAGGGATACCAGGCCTCGTGGAGCCCTTGTAGGCCACAACCTGCTGCTTCGTCTCGCTACGGATTTGGACTTCCACAAAAGCGTCAAGGTCCGAACCTAGAAATCCTCACAGCAACATTGTCTAATGGCTTGCTGGCATTGACGCCTACTCCTTGGACACTGCCTGCAGCCTTATACCACCAACCTTTATGTTCTCAGACATTTTTCCCACAAAATTTGTTCAAAGTCTGAAGGTAAGTGCAGACCATGCCCAATACACTTCTTCTATTTGATCCACTCTCCATCGCGGTCAGCCATAACCTTCGGCTTTACCCCGGTCTTGTGCAACTAGATAATCTGTGGTTGGCGCTTTGATCTTTTAGGCACTAGTTTTTACCTTAAACTTAAAAAATTCATCATTCTGGTTCTACTCATTGGATTTTTGTCATTTTGGTGTCAAACTATTTATTAAAATGTATTCTATTTTCCTAAATTTGTGTGGGACTTTTCTTGTGCTGAGTTTTCCCTTTATTACTGTTTGTGTGCTGCATAAATACTTTACACATTGCTTCTAAGTTAAGTCTAACTGCTTTTGTGCAAAGCTATCAGAGGGTTAAGCACAGGTTAATTTAGTGACTTTAGTGGTTCATCCCAACAGGGACTGTGGCTGTTGATTGAGCAGGGTTTCCATCCATTCAACCAACAACACACTTTCTGGCAGATACTCATACATGCCGATTTGACAATACAATAGTCAAGAGATTTAAGCTGTGGAGCATGGGGCCAATTAGACAGAACCCCCCACCCCCAATATAAGACATGGAAACAGTACAATAAGAACAACCTAAAGACATAATATCACACTTTGATCTAATATGGAGACTGCCAAAAAGCACACATTTACTCTTTCTACTCTCCTCAAGTAACACATTTAGCAGAGTAGACAACGTAATCACTTCCTAAGAACTTATACATTACTGCCATGAAACAGAATACCTAAGCGGAATAATCTCATATCGCTGTCCACTGTCAGTCCTATACTCCAGGGAGAGACACCGGATAACAATACTGACATGGAGAGGGTGACCACATAGTTTATAAGAGCCACAGTTCAAACAGCATGTGAAGTAAGAAATAATAAAATGACCAAATTGTGCCCTCTCAAGCAGTGAAATGGGATGTAATTGAGGGTGGCCCTAAGAGGCAGTTGATTAGGAAAGACATATGGTGTATAATCCCAGCTGATAAGGGATATAACCCAAATTGAAGATGAAATAGCAAAAGTACAGAAAAAGTAATTGTAGGGACAACCAGAACTAACGCCACTGACACGCAAATGGGGAGAACTACACATTACTAGAAAAATAATCACACATATCCTTTAGGCAGAATGGGACAAATTAGGGAAGGTGCTAACATGATTAATAAACAAAATGCAAACACGATCTAACACTTAAGATTAAAGATATGGAGGTACACATGCAATACAGACAAACAGGCATCAACAAGGTGTTGTAAATCTATTTGAAGGATCTCTACTCACAAAAACAACCACTTAAAAAAGAAGACATGGGACATTACCTAGAAACCATTAATCTTTCAAAATTTACCACAGAAATGAAGGAAGGCTTTAAGACCCCGCTGGAAAAACCAGAATTGATATAGGAACGACAGGAGAAGCCGGTAGAAGAAACAACAGGACCGGACAGGCTACTGGTAGTACTATATAAATCAGCAGCAGCCACACTGATATAAAAACTGCATTCAGTATGCCTAGAAATATATGAAAACAATAAGTTCCCAGTGTATATGAGAGAGGCACGACTAGTATTAGTCCCAAACACCTAAAATACCCCATAATGCAAATCCTACAGGTCACTTTCAATGATGAATGTGACCATAAAAGTACTAACTAAAGCACTAGCAAATCACCTTCTAAACATCCTCAGACAGGGAGTCCACCAGGAATAGAAGGAGTTTATACGAGAAGACTGGCACATATTCAAACCTTTCTTCAAGCAAGAGAGCAGTGTGTTTCGTGTCAGCCTTGGACAAAGCAAAGGTGTTTGAGACTGTACGTTGGGAGTACCTAAAGTACTAAACTCAACTTTGGTCCAACATACATAGGTTGGGTCAAAGCAGAGAGATATCTGAAGGATGAGAATTCCAAATGGACATGGAACATGGATATCCCTTGTCGCCCCCTCCTTTTTCCCTTGGACATGGAGAAATTTGTGGCAAAGCTCAGGTCAGACTTGGCAGAACAGGTTAGTAAAATAGGAGACACCAGGCCTGGGACCAGGTACAGACAAATAGTCAGCAAAGAGATAAAAACAAGCATAAAGTTGGAAACACAAACTGGAATATGACCAAGGAGGCCTGGTTCTCTTGGATTTCTAAAACTAGAACGTGGCTGCCAATGGCACCATCTGGTCCTCTGGTAGGTGCTAACCCAAACAGAAAATCAAATTATTGGTGCGATATCATGGGAATAAAGAATTGGAAACAAAACCCACACATGGGACAAATGTACCTGATCAAATATGTATGAAACATGACAGTGAAGAAAGTATTTAGAGCGACCCCCTTCGATAGCAGCATAAGCATACGGTCTTACCCAGAATTGGAAACAGTAGAGAAGACCCCACAGGCCTTACCACAGCAGGGCTCACTAAGATGGTTAATCTATATAAGGGTGAATGAATAAAAACATTGGATAAAGAGAAAAATATCCACTAAAGCAAACAATGAGAGTTGGCATTGAAATACTGTAAGGAAACGGGCTATTATTTGTGTGGCCTGCACAAGTAGTGGGCCCAAATTCACCCTCCACTGGGAACCAAGCCATTGTAGCGCTTGACTCTCTCAGGGTAGATGCTGAGCTCCGTCCAGGCCTGACAAAAATCCTGGAATTATCCGTGTCATTGAGCGAAATTGTCTGCCAGAAGGGATGGATTAACCTCCCCAAAGCTCTTTGCCAGGCTGGGAGCGAAGAAAATCAGAAATTGGAGCCGGGGGCGACGTGGAGTGAAGTGCGATGGCCCTGCTGAGGCCGAGGGTCAGGTGGGCCTAGAGAGAGCGAAAGCGAACGCAACTGCCAGGGTGGTAACTAGCTGCAAGTAAGGTTGCGGCACCCCAGGACACTCTCCTATCGAACGGCGACTGGGTCTTGAGGACGTGGACCAGCGAGGCTGAAAACCCAGTGAGGCGACGTCACTACCGATGATGCATGCCTAGTACACCCAAGGAGCGTGAAAGGGGCAGCGAAAGCCGGGGAGTCACCATTGAGACCAGAGCTGTGGGAAATTCTCTCCAGTACCAGCAACAAAGCCTTGGGGAGGAGAGCCAATAGAACCGGGACTACAGAGGGCAAGATAAGCACCAGGCTGAACCGAGTGACACACCTGAGGCACATGAGGTAGGAGATTGAGGAGTACCTGGCTGGGAGCGGGGGCCTCCTGGATGCCCGTGGCAGGCTGATACAGGGCCTGGCCTGGGTAAACTGGAGAGTAGCAGCGGTCTAAGTGTAAGGCCGGCTTGGGCTGAATACCGGGACCGACCCCCAGTCTACGCACTCCCACTGAGTGGAGCAAGAGAACCCTCGTGATCAGAGGGCTGCAGATCTGATGGTGCAGAGAAGGTGGGGAGGTCCCAACACACAGTGGCGGCACCCTCTCTCCCCAGAAAATTAACTGGAGCACGCAATAAGCCCGAGTGAGGGAGTCCCCGGGAACGCTAAGACTCGAGGCGCAGGGGCGGTGTGCCCACTGAGGGCAAAACAGCGGGGACCCGGAGCGCCTGGAGCACACGCTGGGCTGCCTAAGGCACAGAGGGCTGATCCCCTGAAAGTGTGGAGGTGGGAATCACCCCAAAGTCTGGTCTGGTTACTGAGGTGGTGCAGAAGAGAAACGCAAACTGCCAAGCCCCATAACCCGCAAAGAGGGAGGCATAGCAGCACCAGAAGACCGGGCCAAGAGATCTAGGAGGCCAGGGCTGTACCTGGGACAAGCCTACAGGGACCCATTTGATACACTATTCCAGTGGAGGCTGAATATCATGGAGAGCCACCAGTTATGCCTGTACACACTGATAAGAAGCCTACCCTTGAGACCTAGTCCAATTGCATGGGTGGAGAGACTATATAGCGAACCGCATCAAGGTTCCCAGAAGTAATGCGGCAAGAAGTCCTGGTGATCAGGGGCTACACACAAGCCTAAGGGAAGACACAGATGTTGGCGCTCCAGGTGGGATCGATCCCTCGAGAGACTGGAGAGCTCCGAATCATAGTCCCTCGATGTGAAAAGTTGGCCTGGCATATGCTGTCTCCTAGTTATAGGGGACACCTTGCACCAGTCCAATTCGACTCTTATTGATGATAGGTTTAAGACAACCTTTAAAGAAAGCTACCCTAGTGGTAGCTGTGGAGAGCAGCCTTCAGGCTAAGTCTTGAAGGAGTGTTAAGGTTATTGTTTTACCATAGATAACCTCTTGAATGACCAAATAAAAGAGTAGTCCACACAGGTTTATATATAAAATATATGTATTTATTCTAGACAGAATCCCACAAGTCTCTTTATGAGGCTGAGGCAAAGTTACAATTCAAACAAGCATTGATAGATAGATTAAATAGCACTGGAATCATAGGGCCCCAGGGGGGGACCAAACCATATATTAAAAAAGTGGTATAAGAACCACGACAATTCTACAGACAATGCCTAGGGCATTTAGGATCGCTGGTCCCTTAAGAATCCACCCCAGGTTATGAGGAAGGGGACCCACGGGAGGCGCGTGCAGTGGAAATAGCTGCTATCGGGATCTCTATTAAAGCCTATGGAGAATGTCGCGGTTTGATTTAAACAGATTAAAGACACTTCTAGCAGGAGTTCAAAGTAAAAAACTTAAGAGTTAAGCTTTTGAGGAGCTCACTACCACGGGAGTACCGAGGTACCACTGTTACCTGCCCCAGGGAAGCCGGGTGCATAGGTCGTTTTCGATGTCGGGTCGTGGGCTGATTTTCAATGGGAAAATGTACAAAACTGCTGCTAGCCAAAAGCGTTGATGATGCCGTGAAGATTGAAGTTGTAGATCTTGTAGAGAAGACCCTGAAATCAGAGGGGACAGAGTCTGGGTCACGGCACAGTGACCAGGGAGCTCAAAGGAAAGAGCCCTTCAATGTCGGGTGCTTCAAGTGGAAAGAGGTGTAGCTTGGATCTGCAGCCATGGGCTCCGGGAGGCTTCAAGGAAGGCCAGCTTCGGGAGGGCGACTGTCCCACGTCGGATGAGGGTCGCTGCAGTGTTAGTGTCCGGATTGGATCCACTAAGCCTTGGCAACCGCAACCCACGCAAGATGAACAAATCAGCTACTGGTGCAGACCCACGAGGTCTGTGAGAGGTCTCCTTTGGAGAGACTGTAGAGCAGGCCTGGAGCAACTAGGGGAACTCTTAGAAGTCGAGATTGTCCTCCACTAGGGCCCACAAGTCGAGAGACAAGGGACCGCGGAAGGCAGCAAAATGGAGTGCGTAAAAGGGAGCCCACGGGCCACCGGAGGGGGCTAGGGCGCTGATCTTTGGCACAATTGCTGCTTGGTGGTTGGCTCAAAAATGGGCCAAAGCACAACTTCCCCACTGCTCAGGGTCGTGTGCTATGCAAGAGGTGGCCGGTGTCCTGGGGTATTGGGAATCTCGGCACCCACGCGGTCCACGGTGCTCAGACTTGCTGTGCACACTCACTGGCCTCTGGGATGCTTAGGAAACCGGTTGCTGGGAGTCGACGAAGTCCGTAGGAGCAGCAAAGTTCCAACTGGGTCACTTGCAGTGTTTCAGGTGCCTGGCAAGCAGGGGGGTAACTCCTTTACCCCAAGGGAGATTTCTTCAGTCAGCTGGGCAGCAGCTCGTCGAAGGTCAAGTCTGTGAAGTCCAAGATTAATCTGAGGCTCTGGGGACACAGTATTCACCTTTATCCCCAAGATTAGGGGAGGGTCCAGATCAGAGCCTACCAATGAGAGTTGAGGCGGGAAAGGGTGGCTACACCCACTCCCCTTTGTGTGTTTCCCGCCTGGGCGATGGGCAGGATGCCCCTGAACCGGTTCCAGGCGGTGTATGCAGAATGTAGGCGCTGTAGCAGCCTACGTGCAACTCTGAAAGGCAACATATGGTGCACCCACCCAGTTCCAATCCACATACCCTGTCTGGGGAGGTGCTAGCACCTCCCTGCCACAGGAGCCTTATTGTTCAGCTGGTGAGGCTGGGATTTTCCCCAGCAACAGCCAGCCAGAGTCATGTGGGTGGCGGGTAGTAGCCATTTTGTACTACGTGTGCACTTTTAAATTGGTGTCTAAATTCTGCCGCTTTTCCCATATCGCCCCTCTAGCAGGGGGGAATCGTGCCCTCATGCCCATGGCTGGACTGGGGGTAGGATTCCTACATGTTTGACACCAAACACGATATGGTTCTGTGTAGCCATTCTCAAGTTATCACGCTATCGCGATAGACTTATAATGCGGTTAGTAGTATATGGTATGGCTACACTACAAACAACCCAGCAATGATTTTACAAAGGTTGCAGAGAGGCCCTACTCAGGTAGGGGTCCCCCCTCACACATACCTCAGCACCCTGCCTTGTAGGATTAGCAAGGCCTGCTATAGAGGTGACCTATGAGAGTATATGTGTTGTAATGGGGTGGGTTATAGGGTACCTATATCCCTGTAAGGGGTGCTAGCACCAACTTACACAGACAACAGTAGTGGTCTGGTGGTGTCAGTTTGTATGGCTGTCCCAGGGTGGCACAATAAGTGCTGCAGCCCTGGTAGGCCTACTGAGGGACCCATGCCCTGGGTACCTAGTGTACCATCTACAAGGGACTGTCAGGGCATCCTCAGTATCCAAATGGTTTGTACCTACGGTACTCACATCGTTTAAGAGAGGAAGCAGATAGGCTGGGGTCCTGGATAGCAGGGCCACAGCCTGGCTAGAGTCATAAAACAGTCAAAACATCAGCAAAGAGTTGGGGGCAACTATGCAGTCGATGCCACTCTCCTACACTCGAGACCCACAAAATCATGCCGAAACAAAAGGGCAAGATGGGAGCAACTCAGCCACTCACGAGAGAGCCCTCTCTGGCCGCCCCTGACAACAGTGGTGGTGAGCCCACGTCCATGGACTCCGCGTTTGACCTCCAACTGGACAAAGTCTTTGCTGCCATAGCGGACCCAAGGCGGCCCTCCAAAAAGATAAAGGGGCAGAATAGGTGGGACTGGGCCTACTACGTGCACAACACCAGAAGCTGGCCAACCTAGTTAAGGAAGTGGAGACTACAGTGGAGGCGCTTGTCCCAGAACACAAAGAAGGGAAGGTCCGCCTGAATGAACTTACAGCCTTTCAGAGTGTCTGAACTGGAATGTAGAGCTGAAGATGCAGAAGGGAGGAACAGGAGGAATAACATAAGAATAGTAGGTATTCCAGAAGGGACTGAGGGCTCGGTCATGACAGTGTTCTTAGAAAAATGGCTGAACGAGGTAATGCCACCAGACTCCATCTCCAAGTTCCTTGCCATAGAAAGGGCCCACCAGGTGCCGGGCCGTCCTCCCACCCCGGGACGCCCTTCGAGACCGGTGGTAGCAAAACTACTACACTTTGAAGACAAAGTCTCCATACAGCAGCAGTCAAGAACCAGAGGGCCTTAGATCCTAGACAACAGCAAGTTATCAATGTTTCCAGATTTCACGGCGCATACACAGCGAGCGTCCTTCATCGATGTGGAGAAGGCTTTGCAGGAGGCGGGCCTACAATATTCTTTGGGATCTTCCCTGAGAGAACTTCGTATCATAGTGGATGGCTCCTCACACTTCTGCCACAGCCTAGAGTAAACTTGGAGCTGGCTGGAAGCATATGGGAAAGGTGCACCTCTGCCTAAACCACAACGGGCCCTTGGAGGCCGATACACACAGAGGGTCTAAAACACAAACGACCCAAGAAACAGAGTGCACTAAAGTAACTCATGATGTCACAGATGCAACAAGACAGGACAGCCGCCCTACAAGCTGTTGCATTGTCAATGTCATCCCAAAACACGGGAAAACACAGGGGGTCCTCATCGGAGCAGCTCGTGAGGTTGTGGGACTCAGAGGTAAACACAGGGACAGACACGTAACTGCCACAAATCACTCCAGGTTCAGCAGACGATATTATATGAATGAGAAAAAGTCTGAAAAATACCCTTACTATAGTTGGGGGTTGGACCTACCCTCATCTTGGCTACAATGACTTCCTGGGGCGGGCAATGGCCAGCATCCCACACGAGTTGGTGAACCGGGACGGAAGAGTCGTCCTATCTCTTTGTTTTTCTTTTTTCTCTCAGCATTTGTGGTTTCCTTTTTTCTGGTGAATTCCCCCCCTCCATCAGAGTCTCCCACGTGAAGAGCTGAAGGAAACATTCTGTGAGTGTTTGGTTACAGGTTTGGGCAGCTGGCCGATGCTGGCCCGCTCTTGGGTGTGGGGTTTGTAGTCCTTGGGCCTACTGTTAACTACATTGGGGTCCTTCTTTCAAGAGCTGTGTTGGGGGCTGGGAGTGTGAGGGGAGGCGGGTGGACAGGGCATGGCTTTACACATGGCGGGTGTTGAAGACTTTAAGTTGATTTCCTGGAATATTAGGGGCATGGGCTCCCCCACCAAATGATATACCATCCTAAGCTATCTTAGACAAAAGAGAGCACAGGTAGTGATGCTTCAGGAAACACACCTGACAACAGAAGAAGTCACTAGGCTCAAACGCAAATGGCGTGGCCAGCTGTTTGTAACAACTAACTCAGCATATGTGTGAGGGGCTCTAGTTTGGGTTAAGCTGGGTGTAGGAAATTAAGATCTGCTTCTTATGGTTACCCCCACTTGTTGCTTGATGTTGCACTGTTTTTGACTAATCTGACTGGGATCCTGCTAATCAGGACCCCAGTCTATCTGCTTTCCCCCTTAAATTGTTACACATGTACTTTGGTAAACTCCAGATTGGATACTGGAGTACCCTTATCAGTCCCTAGTATATGGTACACATGTACGCAGGGCATAGGTACCCTAGAGGCCTCCCATGGGCTGAAGCATATATTAAGCCACGCCATGCTAAATGGAACTACAGGTCTGCTACTGCAACCTGTGTAAGATGGTGCCTGCACCACTTACTTTAGATATAGGTTAACTATATCTATAAGTCACTACACTTAAAACCTATAAGTCACCCCAATAGCAGGCTTGATCAATCCTGAAGGCAGGGTGCTGGGTTTTTAGTGAGAGGGTGCCCCTGCATGAGCAGAGCCTCTCTGCAGTCTTCGGAGACCGTTCTCCCGGGTTGTCTGTGACTCAGCCGAACATATTGGTAGAGGTGCATTATAATCTCGTGGTAAATGCTATTTTGAAAACCGCTGCATAGAAACAGTTTGTGCTTGGTATCAAAACACCTTGTACTCATACCTGCACACCGGTCTGGTAATTGGTGTGGGCGGTATGAATCCACCCTTCTGAAGCAAGCTTTGTGGGGTCACTGGTCTATACGGTGCCAGCCTTCTCGACCCGGTCAGCACAAAATGGATGCTGCAGACCAGAGACACATTTCTACCTTCCTGCTGCGGAGCCAAGCTCGAGCAGAGGAAGGTAGCACAATAGGCATCCTGTCACAGTGAGGTGTGACCACCCACCCCAGACAGGATTTATTGTATTGCGGCTGGGGGGTGCGCTCAGAGTGCCTTAAGGTATGCACTTGAGGCACATTTGGTGTCCCTGTGCATAGTCCAGCTCAAACCAGTTCAGGGAGCCATCGGCTCCTGCTCTGGCGTGAAACTGGACAAGTGACCCAGACTCTGTCCCCTCTGCTTTCAGGTTCCTTCCTTCCAGAATCCAGGCTTGGATTCCTCCGGACCCTTTTTACCTTCACAGGAGCAGTACTTCTTCACAGCCCTCCACTGAGAACTACGGAGGTTTCCGACACCACTCCAGACCTATGCACCCGGCTCCTCTGGGATAGGTAACTACGGTATCCACGGATTGGGTGGCTCTCCAACCTCTTAAGTTCGAAAGGGTTTGCTCGAAGTCCTCCTAGAAGGGTCCTTAAACTTTTGTAATTGCAACTGTGACTTTCCCATAGAAGTATACGGAGCCCGCGGTCATGTGAGCACACTGCATCCGTCCTCCGTGGAGTCCCTATCGACTCACTTTCGGTAGTTCCTTGGGGTCCCAGAAATTCTATGTGCTCTACACCTTGTCTTGACTCAAGTCGTAAATGTTATACCACTATTTTAGTATATGGCTTGGTCTACCCCTGGAGCCCACTGTGTATTGTGCTACTTAAACTGTTCTATTGATCTCGTTTGTGTGCTTTGTGTTCTATCCTCATGTAGAGGATAGTACAGAGTGTTATATTAATAAATACATATTTTTATATAACTGTGTGGTTCTCCTTCATTTAATTGATTCAGGAGGTGATATTCTGGTAAAACAAGCTGCTTTACATTCCTTCAAGATTAAGCCTGAAGGCTCCTCTCCACAGCTACCACTAGGATAGCTTTCTAAAGATTATCTTTGACGTCATTCATCATAAGGGTCGTTTGGACTGGTGCAAGGTGCCCACTTTAATTAGTGGACAGCATATACCAGGCTAACTTCTCACACCGGGAACCCCCTTTCACGCCACAGATACAATTATAGACAAAGAGGGTCACTTTGTACTAGTAAAAGGGAGACTGCGGGGGAGCGAAGTCACGATAGGAAGTGTATACGCCCCGAACCACAACCAGACACAGTTCCTTCAACGCCTTTCTGGACCACTGTCGGAAGTGGCGGCAGGTGATATAATTCTGAGGGAGACTATAACTGTGTGATAGACCTGGCAATGGATAGACCCAGACTTCCCCTGAACGGTATGACGGCGGCTGCAATGGCTGAGGGCCTTCGTGGCCAGGAGTTGCCGGATATTTGGTGGTTACAAAACGAGCAAAGTAGGGAATACTCATATTACTCGCCATTATATGGCTTCCACACCAGACTAGATATGTTTCTCTGTTGCAGGCAACTGGCAGCCAATATGGAGGGTTCGGAATACTTAGGGAGGTCCCTATCTGACCACAGGCCCCTCCAATTGAGATTTGCCCCTACCATGAAGAGCGGCCATTCCCCTGTGGAGACTAGACTCTGGTCTCCTTGAGGTTGATTGCTTTAGACAGAAGCTTTCCACCGCCATCTCGAAATACGCTGATACCAATCAGGGTACCACTAGCTCCTCACTGATAGAATGGGAAGTGTTTAAGGTGGTAATCAGGGGGCAATGCATGGAGCAGACAGTGGGCGCCAGGCGAGAAATAAAGCGCTTCAGACGCTAGAAGCACAAATACAGGCACTAGACAGAATCACTGAAAATGATACAGAGACTAGGAAAGGATTATCAGACCTAAAAAGTACTTACAATGAAACCTGGGAAAGGTTAAAAATGTTAAATCTATGTGCCTACTGGGAAAAAACAACACGTAGAAGGTGGGAGGGCCGGGAGGTTGTCGGCTTGGCCGATCGACCCTGAAACTAACGGATCCCCTATTCCTAATTTATTAAGGACAGAGGAGCACACACTCTTCTCGCCTAAATGTATCAATGGTTCATTTAGAGAATACTATGCTGCATTGTAGGCGGAGCCTAGAGAATTACACGAAATTGGTCTAACAACAGATCTGAGGGGCTTAGAACTCTGGAAGATAGACCGAAGCGCAGAAAGACCTTGGGGAAGAGATCAAGGCACACAAGAGAAGTATAGCAATTAAGGAAATGGCCAGAAGGAAGACTCCTTTCCGCTCTACTGTACTTATGTTACCATCCTGGACCCTCAACTGGAGAAACTGTATGCAGCTTCACTGCAGAGTGGAAACTTTCCTGTGTTCACTAGGGAGTCATTAGTAGCCTCCTTCGCAAAAACCAAGTCGATCTACCAAGTACGGCTGACTTCAGGCCATTGGCAATGTTAAACCTCTACTTTAAAATACTGAGTAAAGTTTTGGCCAACAGATTAATGCCCTACATGCAGAAAAGTGTCCATGAGGACCAAAATGGGTTTATCCCGGTCGACCTCTAATAACTTGCATCCGCAAAGCTGAGGCACGCTTCCACCATCCTTGAGGGAAAGGAGTCCTGAATCAACTTTATCTTAGCTGTAAAGAAGTTGGCAAGAGCACAAACCCACGACTCAGTGGGCGCGGCCTGGGTTACATTAGACCGTGGAGTCGTGAACTCCCTCACAATGGTGAAAATCTCCTTGCAGGAATTGGAGGCAGCCTCTATTCTCCTGGCAAAATAACCCTTTTTCTCAAGGAGGATGTCACGATGGTATGTTTTAATCGTGGTCCTATACAGCAGCCTGGCCGCCGGGTCATAATGTGAGCGCCACGCCCTCTCAGCCACCTTGCACTGCCAGCGAGAAGCTGACAGTGCTTCCGTAAACCAAGGGGCAGAAACCCGCTTTGATGTTGCTCGGGGTGTCCTCACAGGGGCGAGATCATCTAGCCTGTCCATCAGCCACGCCTGCAGAGACTCGAGGTCCCGTTCCAAATCGCCCGAAAAGGGGCAAGGATGATCAAGAGAAGTCTGAGCTAGCATCTCTGGGGTCACCCGATGGAATGCCCTCACTCCTAGTCCCTGCTGTCTAAAGACGGTACTAGAGGGTTTCTCCAAGCCTGGCACATAAAATTTGGCCAATCTATGATCAGACCAAAGCACCGGTAAAAGTTCTAACCCCTCTAAGGGGAGCGTCGAAAAAACCTGATCCAGGGTATGGCCCCTATCGTGTGTTGGACCGGAGAGGTGGGGGACAAGGCCTAGAGGGGCCGTAATATCGATCAATTTAATCACCTCAGGGTCCTCTCCCTCATCCATATGAAAGTTAAAATCTCCAGCCAACACACAATGCTCCGCTCTTAAGGCCAGCATCGAGATAGCTGACTGCAGCTCCTCGAAAAAGGAACCAGCCGGTCCAGGGGGTCTATAAACCAACAGCCCTTTAAGAGCTTGGTGGGCGGCCAGTACGATAGAAAAGGCGAGGGATTCCGAGCCTGTGATAGCATCCATAGGGATAATGGAACAGGCGGCAAGTTTATTCACTACAAGTGCCACACCTCCACCCCTCCCCTCCAGCCTATCTTGCCTAAAAATATTATAATCAGGAGGAATTGCTATGGCGATATCAGGATTGGACAGATCCCCAAGCCATTTCTCTGTCAACATCAGGCAAAGAGGTTTTTCCGTAACAATGAGATCAAAGATCTCCTGAGCATCTCTGGGCACAGATCTGGTATTTAAAAGCATGCAGATATGCTTCACATTGCCCGCTCCCGTATTCAGTTGGATAGTCGGGACAGTACCTGGTGTCCAGCCACAGGCCGGGCAGTGCCTCTTACCCCTAAAACGGCCAGGGAAGACTGTATGGCAAGCGCCCGATACCTTTTGCAAGGAGCGCAGCTCCTGCGACGAATAACATACCATCCTATTAGCACCACTCCTAATCCTACAGAGCTAACCCCACCCGCCGCTCCGACGCCTCCAGGGCGCAGACGGGCAAGACTCTGGCAAGACTCTGGCAAGACTCTGGCAAGACTCTGGCAAGACTCTGGCACAGCGAGGGCGCACCCGCTGCGCGATCCCGCTGCGCGCAGAGGACTGATTTAAGTAGGGCCGCCAGGTGAGGTGAGAACCGCCCCACTAGGACACTCAATATGGCGCTGGGAAAGCATCACTACCCCTCCCAAGATGGCGCCCAAACAAAGATCGAGACTAAGCTCCTAAACCCTCAGAACCGGGCCCGCTAAGCAGCAGTGAACAGACCAATTATATGCAGGTAAGGGGACAGCTACCCCACTAAAAACAGGGCAAATAGAAAGAAAATTAAAATAAAAAAAAAACCGGGTAGTTTAAAAACAAGCGCGCTTCAAACACAGCGGTAAATGCACTGCCAAGCTGCCAAGCAGGACGAATGGAACCTGGTAGGGCAGAACAACAAAACGGACCGCCTTAAGTAGGGCCGCCAGGTGAGGTGAGAACCGCCCCACTAGGACACTCAATATGGCGCTGGGAAAGCGTCACTACCCCTCCCAAGATGGCACCCAAACAAAGATCGAGACTAAGCTCCTAAACCCTCAGAACCGGGCCCGCTAAGCAGCGGTGAACAGACCAATTATATGCAGGTAAGGGGACAGCTACCCCACTAAAAACAGGGCAAATAGAAAGAAAATTAAAATAAATAAAAAACGGGTAGTTTAAAAACAAGCGCGCTTCAAACACAGCGGTAAATGCACTGCCAAGCTGCCAAGCAGGACGAATGGAACCTGGTAGGCATGGTTGGTAAATGATTTTATATTGATCAAAATGATATTTTTGACAAACTTGATTGTTTTAAATTGTATAAAAAGTTTTTATTATGTAATCTTTTATGATTGATTTGCAGCCAAATAAAGGGCAGGTGTTATTCCACACGGACATGGCAATGTTTCCTAATGCGGTGGTCGTAGCTGTAGACCTGGAGAAGGCCTTTGATTCCCTGCAATGGAATTTCCTCATCGGAGTGATGGGGGCCATGGGAGTAGGAGGCGAGTGGCTGAAATGGGTCAGCCTGCTCTACTCGAAACCCACAGCAAGGGTGAGTACGAGCGGGCTAGTGTCTGAGTCCTACCCCATCTATAGAGGAACGAGGCAGGGATGCCCATTATCTCCGCTGCTCTTCGCTTTGGCTATGGAGCCGTTGGCGGAGTGAGTCCGCCAAATGGGGGAGAGAGATGGAATCACCCTAGATGGCTCAGTACATATGATCTCGTTATATGCTGATGATATCCTACTCTACATCAGAGATGGTGGGACGGATATACACAAGGCGTTTCAATCATAGAGGAATTCTCCAAACTGCCGGGACTCAACATCAACAAACGTAAGACTCAGATCTTCCCGGCGAGTCCCACACTAACTAGACCCTTGAGCCTACCAGAGGGACTGACCTGGATGCCAACCTCCTAGGTATACAGATATTTCATAGCCAAGTGGAATTAATGGAGGGTAACGTGGGGAGGGCGATCCGAGCCTTAAAAACAAGCGTGGCATTTTGGCAGACGCTCAGGTTGCCGGTAATGGGGTGGTTGGCGCTCTCCAAAATGGTAATGCTGCCAAAATTGCTGTATTACTTTGCAAACCTACCGGTGGTGATACCTAGTAAATGGTTCAGGGTTCTGGACAGTCTGTTAAGAGATCTGAGAGCAAATGAACGCTAGCAGAACAGGAAAGAAGGGTCTACATAGCCTATTAGAATGTATGAAGTTACAACGCATACATTTACAACGCATGTCTTTACAACGCAGTTTTTACATCGCAACATCCTTTACAAAGCATTCTTTTACATCGCATGCCATTACATCGCATTTTCAGAAACTACCTTTACAACGCATTCCATTACATCGCATTATACCTTTACAACGCATACCATTACAATGCATACCATTACATTGCATTTAAGGTAAGTGTTGGACAGTATGGGATTAATAATTACTATTCTAACTCCCGTGAGTGCAACAGTAGGGTAAGTGTTGGATAGTGTAGGGGTAAAAATTACTATTCTAACTCCAGTGAGTGCAACAGTAGGGTGAGTGTTGGATAGTGTAAGGGTACTATGCGTTGTAATGGTATGCGTTATAATGACTTGCGATGTAATGCCTGCGTTGTAGTGACATGCGTTGTAATGACATGCGTTGTAGTGACACGCGATGTAATGGCTGCGTTCTAATGACATGCGATGTAAAGGATGTTGCGATGTAATGACTGCCATGTAAAGGTAGTGCAATGTAATAACTGCGTTGTAAAGGTTGTTTCCCGCCTATTAACACTCATAAGATCTCGACACAGGCTTACACCTGCTGGAGAGCTCCTGGAAACAAACACACTTTTCAGTAGCTGGTGCCCCTCGTGCCGAACACGCCGCTGCTTGCAGCTTCGCTAGCGCCAGTAAAGTTCTAACTTTTAAAGTATTTGTTTTTAAACTGAACTGCTATTCGGCACACTTTTACTCAAAAGCATACCTGTATTTTAAAAGCTGCTCTTGCCCACCTTCCTAAGCCGTCTCCGGGTCCACCACAGCTGGGTGCTGATTGCGTGGAGGAGACATTGGCTTTACTTCCTGTAGGAAGGTGGAATCTGACTAATGGTTGCCCCCAACTTTTTGCCTAGTATTTGAGTGGTTTTTGACTAGTCTGGCTGGGATCCTGCTATCCAGGACCCCAGCCTATCTGCTTTCTCCCTGAAACTAATGTGAAGTACCCTAGGTACAAACCAATTGGATGCTGAGGATGCCCTGACTGTCCCTTGTAGATGGTACCCTAGGTACCCAGGGTATGGGTCCCTCAGTAGGCCTACCAGGGCTACAGCACTTATTGTGCCACCCTGGGACAGCCATACAAACTGACACCACCAGACCACTACTGTAGTCTGGGTAAGGTGGTGCTAGCACCCCTTACAGGGATATAGGTACCCTATATCCCACCCCATTACAACACATGTACTCTCATAGGTCACCCCTATAGCAGGCCTTGCTAATCCTACAGGGCAGGGTGCTGAGATATGTGTGAGGGGGGACCCCTACCTGAGTAGGGCCTCTCTGCAACCCTCGTAAAATCATTGCTGGGTTGTTTGTAGTGTAGCCATACCATATACTCTTAACCGCATTATAAGTCTATCGCGATAGCGTGATAACTTGTGAATGACTACACAGAACCATATCGTGTTTGGTGTCAAACATGTAGGAATCCTACCCCCAGTCCAGCAATGGGCATGAGGGCACGATTCCCCCCTGCTAGAGGGGCGATATGGGAAAAGCGGCATAATTCGGACACCAATTTAAAAGTGCACAAGTAGTACAAAATGGCTACTACCCGCCACCCACACGACTCTGGCTGGCTGTTGCTGAAGAAAACCCCAGCCTCGCCAGCTGGACAATAGGGCTCCTGTGGCAGGGAGGTGCTAGCATCTCCCCAGACAGGATATGTGGATTGGAACAGGGTGGGTGCACCAAATGTTCTTTCAGAGTTGCACGTAGGCAGCTGCAGTGCCTTCATTCTGCATACACCGCTTGGAACCGGTTCAGGGGCATCCTGCCCCTCGCCCAGGCGGGAAACACACAAAGGGGAGAGGGTGTAGCCACCCTTTCCCGCCTCACCACTCATTGATGGACACTACTCTGGACACTCCCCTAATCTTGGGGATAAAGTTGAATAACGTGGCCCCAGAGCCTCAGATTAACTTTGGACTTTACAGACTTGACTTTCGACGAGCTGCTGCCCAGCTGACTGAAGAAATCTCCCTTGGGATAAAGGAGTTATCCCCCTGCTTGGCAGGCATCTGAAACACTGCAAGTGACCCGGTTGGAAATTTGCTGCTCTCACGAACTTCGTCGACTTCCAGCACCCTTGAGGTGGGTTTCCTAAGCATCCCAGAGGCCAGTGAGTGTGCACAGCAAACCTGTGTACCGTGGACCGCGTGGGTGCCGAGATTCCCAATACCCCAGGACACCGGCCACCTCTTGCGTAGCACACAACCCTGACCAGTGGGGAAGTTGTGCTTTGGCTCATTATTGAGCCAACCACCAAGCAGCATCCGTGCCAAAGATCAGCGCCCTAGCCCCCTCCGGTGGCCCGTGGGCTCCCTTTTACGCACTCCATTTTGCTGCCTTCCGCGGTCCCTTGTCTCTCGACTTGTGGGCTCGAGCGGAGGACAATCTCGACAACTAAGAGTTCCCCTGGTTGCTCCAGGCCTGCTCTACAGTCTCTCTAAAGGAGACCTCTCACAGACCTCGTGGGTCTGCACCAGTAGCTGATTTGTTCATCTTGCGTGGTTGCGGTTGCCAAGGCTTAGTGGATCCAATCTGGACACTAACACCGCAGCGACCCTCATCCGACGTGGGACAGTCGCCCTCCCGAAGCTGTCCTTCCTTGAAGCCTCCCAGAGCCCGTGGCTGCAGATCCAAGCTACACCTCTTTCCACTTGAAGCACCCGACATTGAAGGGCTCTTTGCTTTGAGCTCCCTGGTCACTGTGCCGTGACCCAGACTCTGTCCCCTCTGCTTTCAGGTTCTTCTCTAGAACTTCTACAACTTCAATCTTCACAGCATCATCAACGCTTTTGGCTAGCAGCACTTTTGAACATTTTCCCATTGAAAATCAGCCCGCGACCCGACATCGAAAACGACCTATGCACCCGGCTTTCCTGGGGCAGGTAACAGTGGTACCTCGGTACTCTCGTGGTAGTGGGCTCCTCAAAAGCTTAAGTCTAAAGTTTTAACTTTGTACTCCTGCTAGAAGTGACTTTAATCTGTGTAAATCAAACCGCGACATTCTCCATAGGCTTTAATAGAGATCCCGATAGCAGCTATTTCCACTGCACGCGCCTCCCGTGGGTCCCCTTCCTCATAACCTGGGGTGGATTCTTAAGGGGCCAGCGATCCTAAATGCCCTAGGCATTGTCTGTAGAATTGTCGTGGTTCTTATACCACTTTTTTCATATATGGTTTGGTCCCCCCCTGGGGCCCTGTGAGTCCTGTGCTATTTATTGTGTTTATAAATGCTTGTTTGACTTGTAACTTTGCCACTAGCCTCATAAAGAGACTGTGGGATTCTGTCTAGAATAAATACATGTATTTTATACCTGTGTGGGCTACTCTTTCATTTGGTTATTCAAGAGGTTATTATGGTAAAACAATAAGCTTAACACTCCTTCAAGACTTAGCCTGAAGGCGGCTCTCCACAGCTACCACTAGGATAGCTTTCTTTAAAGGTTGTCTTAAACCTATCATCAATAAGAGTCGAACTGGACTGGTGCAAGGTGTCCCTATAACTAGGAGACAGCATATGCCAGACCGACTTCTCACACTTCCGGTCGGGGCTGGGTCAGCGCACTAGTTGCAGCCTCCCTCACGGTCATAAGAACGATGCTGCAACGGACGCGCCTAAAGCAAGCCCGTCTGCGCCCGTCCGGGCCAAGGGGCCAGGTACTCTGGTCAAAAAATGGTCTATACCCGAGATGAACTCATGAAACTACAACAAACACCACACACATTGGCCCTTCCAGAAGCACTAGTAGAAAATCTCCATCTAAATAAGCTACTGGTAGACACCGAAGACCTATGGAGGAGTGGTGTGCCAGGGGATAAGGCCATCAACCTAGGGAGGGAGGCACCCTGGTGCCTAAAGACCGCTCTCCTGAACACCCAGTCCCTCCAAAAGCACGACCTTGAGATCTTTATACTCCTCCAGGATAAGGAGCTTGATCTCCTTGCCCTAAAGGAGACCTGGTTAGAGGAAACATCCGGCCCGATATAATGGCCTCCCTCCCCCCAGAGTACGAAATTTTAACGTACAACAGGCAGGCTAGCAAAAGAGGAGGAGTAGTTGCACTCTATTGCCGTAGGTCACTGTCCACCGAGAAAATAGTCGAGGAGAGCCTGGATGGGGCGGAGGTGCTGGGGACCAAGATCAGGCTCAAATCATCATGCCCGATAGTGGTTGTGGTTTACCGTCCGCCCCAACCAACCCCACAATTTAATGACATGTTCCATGAAGTGATTAGCGACTTATGCTCCAGATATCAGCAGATCCTGGTACTAGGGGATTTTAACTACCATTGGGACTCTCTACCCAAGGGTCATGTAGCTAGCAGGTTCGGAGAGTCTATGACTATGCTAGGGCTAAAGCAACTGGTAGAGTCCCCCACTCACGAGAAGGGTCATACCCTCGATATTATCTGGACTACGTCCTCAGCAAAGATACACACTGACTGTAAACCCTGCAGCTGGTCAGACCATTATTTGATCAGCCTCCAACTTCCGATGGATAGCCGCCCGATACACCCCCCCCAATCTGGAGGACAGCAGGGAACTGGCACAAAATAGAGGACGCTAAGCTGAGGGAAGCACTAAATAAGACACTACATGCGGGGTACAGACCGGGGATCCGGACCGGGCGTACGAATACCTTCTATCCGGGCTGAGGGAAGCCTTCGATTTGGTGGCCCCTATGCAAAAGGATAACGCACACCATGAAGGGTACTCCCTGGTACACGCTAGAACTCAGAGGGGAAAAACAGACCCTACGTCAATGTGAGAGACACTGTTGGAAAGCATATGACCCAGAATCCTGGGTGAAGTATAAAACATCACTTGATCTCTATAAAAAAAATCAATCATTAGGTCTAAATCACTGTACTATGAAGGGAGGATTAGGGAAACGACAAACGTCCAGAAAGAGACTTTTAACATACTCAAGGAATTGAGTCGCACAAAAGAACAAAGGACTGTTGTAAACCAAGCACAATGTGAAAGGATACAGGATTTCTTCCTGACCAAGGTTAAAAACATTATCACTGAAATAAACAATACCGGCATTACTCCCTGACCCCTACTAGTGGCGGACCGACCAGAGCCCCTGGATACCTTGCTTTCTACCTTCCCGACACTCGATCCCAAGGCCCAGCCCACATTGTGGCCAAAGTAAAGTCTGGGTCCCCCGAAGATCCTTGCCCCCTCTGGTGTTTAAAAAGGTTGTCTCAGAAGTAGGGTCAGAGGTACTATCCCTACTAAATCTCTCTCTAACTACAGGGAGGGTATCTCAAAAATTCAAAGAACCTATGGTGATACCATTGCCAAAAAAAGCCGGGGCGGACCTGAGCAATCTGAAAAACTTCCGACCTATCTCCCAGCTACCTTTCTTGCCGAAAGTCCTTGAGCAACATGTACTCAAAACTCTCTCGACCTTCCTCGAAGAACATCAGCTGCTACATACACGACAAGCAGGCTTCAGGGCCCACAACAGCACTAAGTTGGTGATGCTTTCGTGCTGGATGAACTGAGGCTAGCAGCTGACAAGAAGATTTTCTCGGCACTGATCCTACTAGTCCCCTCAGCCGCGTTTGACACAGTGGACCATGCGCAGTTGCTGGCACGCCCACAAAAGCACTAAGTTGCTGATGCTTTCGTGCTGGATGAACTGAGGCTAGCAGCTGACAAGAAGATTCCCTCGGCACTGATCCTACTAGTCCTCTCAGCCGCGTTTGACACAGTGGACCATGCGCAGTTGCTGGCCCGTGTCAGGCGGCTGGGAGTTAGTGGGGCGATGATTCAGTGGATCACTTCCTTCCTGGAAAACCGGTCTCAAAGAATCCAACTAGGGGAATGCAGGTCTAGGCAGGGTGTCCTACGCTGGGGGGTCCCACAAGGCTCAGCACTATACCCCCTGCTATTTAATATGTATCTTCAGCCGCTGGTCGAATCACTGGCAAAATTAGACTGCAAGGTGTTCAACTATGCTGACGACACCCAGCTAATATTTCGAGTCAATAACTGCCCCCAAGCACAGCTCAATGTCCAGAACATTCTACGGTTCACCATGAATTGGATGACCTCGAACTCGCTGAAAGTGAATCCAGATAAGACAGAGGTGCTGGCTTTAACTACAGATGCCTCACCCTGGTCAAATCTTTTCTGGCCCCAAGAGCTCAGTACTGCCCCAACACCAGTACCAGTTGTAAAGAGCCTTGGCATCAAATTAGATACCAAACTTACCCTAACCAATCAGGAGTCGGCGGTAGTGGGGAGCTGCACAAGTCTGCTGCGGCAACTCCGAAAGCTCGGTACCCTGCTGTCATCTTCTACCATGCGTACCGTCGTGACAGCCCTAATACTGTCACGCTTGGACTATGGCAACGCAATATACATAAGGCTCCCTGAAAAACTCCTGGGGAAACTCCAGGTAGTTTTAAATGATACAGCAAGGCTGATTTTTAAATCTCCAAGAACAACACATGCCACCCCCCTGCTGAAACAGTTGCACTGGCTCCCTATTAGGCAGAGGGTCAGGTTCAAGGGTCTGTGCATTGCGCATAAAGCCAAATATGGAATGGCACCCAAATACATCACAGACCGCCTGAAATCCTATGTGTCTAGTCTGCACCTCCGGTAATCTGAGACCAGCTTGCTGGCCTGCCCGCGTTTTAATAGAACCACCATGGGAGGACGGGCTTTCTCAGTTGTGATCCCTCAGCTCTGGAATAGACTTCCAGATAATATACGGATGGAACCTTTGCTACTACCGTTCAGGAAAAAACTTAAACCCATCCTGTTTGCTGAGGCATTCGGCTAAATCCACTCAATGCGCTGACTACACTTAGGACCAATGGACCTAGGTCCACGCTACTAGCACCTAGAGACCTATGGTGATTGGCGCTCTACAAATATAATCTAACAATAACAACAATAACAACAACTTACAAACATAAGAACATGAAGAGATAAAAAAGCAGTTACAAATCCTGGAGAAATAAAACAAAGGCCTCTGAACTGATGATAATGTCAAACAATTAAATATGTTACCTTAATTGTATTTAACTGCTGCCTGTATCACAACAACCAACGTAAGGCAAGGAATGTAATGTAAAAATAACATTCAGGTTCCATATTCTCGCACTTATCTGTACATGCCCCACCTGCTTATCAAACTTCTCTGTCAGAACCTTACACTTCCATGAGCATGTCACTCCTCCTCATCCAGAGCTACTAAAACTTCACACTACTCTTTGCCACCCGGTCTCTCTCACTCCCTAGGCATGGTCACACCAACTCGCTCCAGGTTCTTTCACATCACTGTCACCTGGACATGCCTGTTCTAACACCAGATTCAGGAACACGTGCTTCCCAGCCCCTCTCCCCTGCCAGTGTTTTCAGCAGGTCGAGTCTTTGTGCCACTCAAAGTGTAATGCTTCCCTTATGTGATACTGTGTTGCTAAACCTGCTGGCACAGAGGTACCCACTGACAGTGAGTGAATCCAAACCTATCTCATCTCTAGGGGCATAGGAGTACCGTCAATTAGAAACAATTCTCAGCACGTGTAACAGGGCTCAAGGTATCAGGTGCAACACACTCTCTGTGAACCACAAACGTCTACCCACACAGGTGTAATGCAATAATTTAAGGAGCAGTCAACAGTTCACAAAATCATGCAGGGTTTCTATATGGCCTCTGTTGTTGGGAAATTTCAACCGTTTATCTGCCAGCACAGCAGCCTAAAGCACAGACAGAATAAGGACTAATCATTCTAAAGGACACTAAGCAAGAACTCCAATTTACATGGGACCAGGAAGAGACCTTTTTCCTTGGGACATCAGTGCTGGGAGCACCCTCCGTACTTTCTTCACGCAGCGAAGGTCGGGCGCCGATTTCCAGGCGCATTCACACCCCGGGCGAGGACTTCAGCCCTCAGGGTGCATCAGCGGGTGCACAGCTGCCGCGAGTGAAAGGGAGGCGTGGTGACCGCGCATAAAGCGCTGCCTCTACCCCCACGGCACGAACCGCGCGCAGGACAGCGCCCGGACGAAGCCAAGACCAAAGGCGAGTCCCTCTGAGCCTGTCAGAGACAGTTAGAGGCAGGGCTGGGCAACTACCCTAAGATTGTGGTTCAGGGTTTGTAAATTCATACTGTTTGTTCGTTTGGATACTGTTGTTATAAATACTGTACATACCCTGAAACTGTACTCGGTCAACCATGAGTAAGCCCAAAAACAGTAAAGGTCGGACTGCTGTAGGGACCTTAGATGCTTTTTTGCAGAGAGCAGAATCTGTCCTTATACACGAAATACAGCTCACAGAACGAAGACTGTCTCTAGAGCTTCTACCTCCTCAAAGCTGACTTTCCTTGTCCCCCGCACTTGTGGAATCTAGTTATCTCTTTCATTGACTAGCACCCCAGCACAAGTTGTGATAGATCAAGCTATAAACAACAATTCCTCATTATCGTCTGAAATCAGTCCTGATAGGTCCATAGTTATTATTAGAGGACAAAAGGCCAAACGAAAACGTAGGCCAGAACACGCTGTAGAACCGCCCTTAAAAAAAGGCAAAGGTAGAAATATCCAAAAGCAGATCAAGCCTGCGCTGAGAACTATGGGGAATAAAGGGAATAATGCAGCTAGCACGTCTGAAAAAATTGTGGTTTCAGTAACCCCTGCTAAACAGAATGAGAAAGGCAAGCTTGCCGATACTGCGCAAGACGGGAACTTCTGGGGCCGACTTGAGACTATGATGTCAACCGTTTTGGAACCTATCCTTCTAAAAATAACCAACGTAGAAGTTAGGTTAGCTAAAGTGGAGGAGCTGGTTCGTAGTAAATGCCCAGTTCTACAGACAGCTACCACTAACCCAAGTCTTTGCACCTTGCCCAGGAGGGTAGAAGGCTCCGGAGCTGGTCCATCACTTAATCCCATCACTGGCGGTCAAATGCAACATAAGGATGATGACATTACATTAATCCCTGACACTTCTGCCCGTATTGAAAGCAGAGTACAGACTAGTGGGATGAAAAGAGGAAGTAATCATGTGGTAGCAAATGGTATAATGCAAAACTTAAACTTACCCCCCGGAAACCACTCCGTACACGGTTGTTTTGGCTAATGTACCTCCCTTACCTCATAATGCTTTAGAACACTGGTCATTGTTAAGGAATAAGTCACTCCATTTTCTTACCTTAAGGACAGCTTTAAAAAAAATCCTCTCTTTTTGGACTTTAAAATGATACAAAGGATTGGGTGGGTTGGCACTTCTGCCAAATCACTACACGGAGATTGTGTTGTGATCACTTTTGGGTCGCCACTCTTGGTGCGTACAATCTTAGAGAGGAGCTACAATGGGCCTGTTAATCCCAACGATGTAGACATATTACCACTGGGACATTTTTACCGTCCAGCAGACCCTTCAATGATGCAAGGCCCCCAGTCTGTATGAAACAACTCTTTGGGAATTAGGCAGTTTACCCTATCCCAACACACAACCGTTTTGATGCCTTGCGTTCCTTGGAAGACATTGACTGACTTCTCCTTGGGACGACTGCACATTACAACTGTGTAACTGGCCTACACAATATCGGGGTTAACTCTAAGAACCATCCTGCGCACACATAAAATTGATCAAATCAAAGTTGACATGGGTGAGTACAGAAATGACAAAAGAAGCATCCGCATATAAACTGGTGATTCTGTTTAATAGGCGTAACCAGCCGACACGTGTTTCGTCATGGAAAGAGTAGACCACGACTCTTTAGGGCTGGGAAAGATTCAAAACATTTCATGCTAAAACATATGCCACAAAAGCAGTAGTTACAAGAGTGTGACAAAGACAAAATCGTAGATTAACTCGCCTATCTTAGACCAAAAGGAAACGAGAACACCACTAATTCAAGAGGGTGCTGAGTGACGTGCTATTAAGAGCAAAGGTGTTGAGTAAACCTTCACCATCACTTCGGTGAAAAGAAACGAGGAAAGGGAAGAAAGGAAGAAAAGGACAAAGTTATTTCCAATGCACAGCAGATATGCACCAGAGCACAAGGTCAAGGAAAAAAGTCTAGTAAGGGTGCAAAGACGGTTCGGGGAAAGTGCCCAAGATCTCTATAGGAGCAGAACCAAAAATTGCATCCATACCTGTAGCTTTAGCCAAAATGACAGTGGATGCTAGTAAAAAATGTATAGCGAAAAATGATTTAGAGACTACGTGTACAAAAAGGCATAAACAGTAAGCCCAACCTAACGTCAGTAAACAACACACTTCTCACTATGACACGGTGTCTTTGTTTTTTGAGTACGAGCATTCTTGGATGTTGTGTCGTTGCCTGACTTGGGCTCCGGTGCTTGTTTTTATTTCAGATTTGTTGGTCGCATAGACTTTCTGTTGCTGAAACTTTTGCCCGATACTCACGGGCTGGAGCCAATATATATGGAATACGTTGCACTTTGGACTTGATTCCACGTTACTGGCGGCTTGGTATCTTGATGACTACTTTTGCTTAAATTTGAAGGTATGGTTTGTATTCATGCACCATGAAGTTTTGCCTACGCATTACACATGGACTTTCCGGCCACTCACACTAGGTGGTGTTCTTCCATTTTTACAGAGATTAAACCGATTTGTCCGGCCTGATTGACCTACCGTTCTCACCTAGTGCTTGACCCAGCCGGGTTGGAATTATCACCGGTTGAGGGGTAAGATCCTCTTGTAAACCTTGTTTACTGACGTTAGGTTGGGCTTACTGTTTATGCCTTTTTGTACACGTAGTCTCTAAATCATTTTTCGCTATACATTTTTTTCTAGCATCCACTGTCATTTTGGCTAAAGCTACAGGTATGGATGCAATTTTTGGTTCTGCACTTATAGAGATCCTGGGCACTTTCCCCGAACCGTCTTTGCACCCTTACTAGACTTTTTTCCTTGACCTTGTGCTCTGGTGCATATCTGCTGTGCATTGGAAATAACTTTGTCCTTTTCTTCCTTTCTTCCCTTTCCTCGTTTCTTTTCACCGAAGTGATGGTGAAGGTTTACTCAACACCTTTGCTCTTAACAGCACGTCACTCAGCACCCTCTTGAATTAGTGGTGTTCTCGTTTCCTTTTGGTCTAAGATAGGCGAGTTAATCTACGATTTTGTCTTTGTCACACTCTTGTAACTACTGCTTTTGTGGCATATGTTTTAGCATGAAATGTTTTGTATCTTTCCCAGCCCTGAAGAGTCGTGGTCTACTCTTTCCATGACGAAACACGTGTCGGCTGGTTACGCCTATTAAACAGAATCACCAGTTTATATGCGGATGCTTCTTTTGTCATTTCTGTACTCACCCATGTCAACTTTGATTTGATAAATTTTATGTGTGCGCAGGATGGTTCTTATTGTTTGGTTGTAGGTTTTTCCTATATGATTTGAGGGTTTTTTGGGGGTTTCCCCTCCCTGTTTGCACCATAATATACATCTGAGTTCATATTACCTACGTTTACCTGCTGAGCGCCATTACTTCCTAACTGTTGAATACCCTGCTCGTACTTTTCTCATTCGGGGTTAACTCTAGTCTGACTTTAACGGATAAAGATGATGCTGCTGCTAATCATCATGTGGGAAGCAACAGAGTTGTGCCTTGTGGGTTCAGGGACATAAGCAAGGAGACTCAGGTTGATACTCAGAATACTTCTAATGCTCTTTCCCCATCTGGCTATCCAGAGGAGGTCACAACAGAACCTATGAGTGACGGGGTTCAAAGGCTTAGGGATTTAAGAAATAAGTCTCTGCTTGGCTCCCAGGGCATGTCTAATGGTTTGCCTTTATCTGTATGTTTAATTGAGGATTTACCAAGGGCAGCATCTCTTTGCCATAATCACACTATTGTTGGTAAACCCCCTCTATGTCACATCGTTTCATGGTATATCGCTGGATTGCGCTCAAAATTAAATATCCAATTATGGTGGGATTTTATTGAACAATATGAGGTTCTTTGCTTTCAGGAGACATGGACCAAGGAAGCAATCCACCTAAATGGGTTCAGAACTTATCATGTCCCAGCTGTTGACGGTCGGAGTGGTAGAGCAAAGGGTGGTCTGTGCGTATATATATCCAGTAGCTTGAACCTAAAGAAAATAACGAAGCTCGCTAATGATGATTATCACCAATTAGTGGTGTTGGATTTAGACACAACATCTTCCATAGCTTTGGTTAATTTCTATAATAATATCGCCCCAGGTCTAGTGGGTACTGTTATTAAAAATACGGTTCAATCGTTGAAATTATTGGGTAAAAGTGAAAGTAAAGATTATATGTTAATCTTGGTGGGGGACTTTAACTGTACGTTGTGTGAGAATGCTGGGGACAAATTGTGTGGAGCACTATCTGAAGAAGGTGTATGTTCATCTCACTTCAGTCATACTGCCCAGGGGGAACCGCTAAACAAACTTATATTTAGCTTTGACCTAGGCTTTGAAAATGAATTGTGCCCATCACCGGCCCCCCTGCCCTGGACATATAATGGTAGGGGATGCTGTTCCACTATTGATTATGTTTTGGTATCCAGTTACCACGCACAAAGCATCCATTCCTTTTATGTCTCTGAGAACTCACTCAGTGACCATTACCCTCTCGGTCTGTCCATAACATTACCCTCTAGTAACATTTTTGGAACCAACAATAATGATCGATTGTTAGAAAATATAGCCATCGGGAGCACCAACAGATACTCCCTCCAATGGGTTATGGTAGATCAAGAAGCACGGATTAAACTAGTTGTTGGTAAATGTAAATCAGACATAGAGACATGCCTGGGTGAAAAAGTCGCACTTGCAATTATATTAGCATCCTTCTCAGTAATAACCAATGAAATTAGAGAGTCTCTCATCAGGGAAAAAAAAAGAGTAATAGATCCCAGAATGGATGGTTTGACTCGAGGTGTACCTAAGCCTACTCTCAGTTTAAAAAACAACTGCATAAAAGCCCGAGAAATACCTCTGATATTAGGAAAGTAAGAGGGGTATATAAACAGCCGATTAGGGATAGAAAAATTACACTGAGGAAGGAGGCATGGGAGGCACTGCATTCAGCCTCAGTAGCTAAGGATAGTGCGGCTTTCTGGAAGGTAATTAGGGCACCTTTTTTATTTAAGGAGCCCGGCCCAACAATAGAGATAGCCATAACTGAGGAACAGTGGATCAAGCACTTTGCTCATGTATATAGCGGTGATGAACCCCCTGTTATGAGGGAAAATTGTGCCCAGGTGGTCCATGGTTCAAATTATTCCCCACATTATAAGGAACTAATATTTACCTTAGAGGAAGTAGAGAGGGCTCTACATGCTAGTCAGGGTGGTAAGGCTCCTGGTCCGGACGGGGTCCCCATAGATATGCTAAAGTCAATCATTCCTCTGTGGGGGCCCCTACTGGTGCAGGTGCTCAATGCTAGCTGTAGTACTGATTTATTCCCTACTTGGGTGGAATCTACAATTGTGCCCATCTTCAAAAAGGGGGATAGGCAAGACCCGGGGTGTTACAGACCAATCTCCTTGTTGGATGCCACAACAAAGGTAGCGGGCAGAGTTATTCTGGAACGTCTTCAGGATTGGGCTGTTCTATCGGACCTGCAATATGGCTTTCGGGCCGGTGTGGGGACGATAGAGCAGGGTTTGAATCTTTCCCTTCTGGTGGGGAAATACACAAGGGCCAAAAAAGGGAACCTATTTTTAACATTTGTGGATCTCACATCCGCTTTTGATTGTGTGGTCCACTCTAAATTATGGAAATTAATGGAAGCCTTGGGGGTGGATGTAAGTATTATTTATTTTCTTAAGCGTTTTTATAGCGATGCGAAGGCAAATGTGCGTTACGGTCTGAAGGGCGAGTGTTCGGCTGCTTTTCCAATTAAGAGCGGAGTCAGGCAGGGTTGTGTTCTGGCTCCGTTCCATTTTAACTTGTATATAAATGGACTTGAGGAAGCTCTGCTTAAAGATAACCAAGACTTTCCCCAAGTAGCCGGCCACCCAATTCCAGCCCTCTTGTATGCAGATGACACCGTGCTGATGTCTCGCACACAAGTGGGCCTTCAGCGCGTTTTGGATAGTTTTTCCCTTTTTATGAAAGACTTAGGATTAAGGGTAAATTCTTCCAAAACTTTTATCATGCGCTGTGGCAGGGGTTTTAAAACAAATAGAAACATGTTTGTTGCAAGACAAAAGATTGGGGCTACAAATAAATTCTCTTATCTGGGCATTCTTTTGGCCCATAACGATACCTGGACACAAGCTGTAGCAGCCAAAAAATTGGCATTTATACGAACTACATCTGCCCTTATCACCTTTGCTAGGAAACTGGGGAAAAGACCACCAGAGGAACTTATTAAAATATATAAGGCAAAGGGTGTTTCTACTGCAGCTTATGGGAGTGGGGTTTGGGGGTTTGTTGACCTCTCCCCTATTCAGTTAGTTGAAAATACCTCAGCATGCATCTGCCATGCAGAGCTTGGTCTTCCCTACATCTCCGATTTAATTAGACTGGAGCCTGTGCTATTATGGCACAGGCTGTGGATGAAAGAGGAGGCCAAACTGAATAAAGATATCCTTTTAGATATCTTAAAATTGGAAGGTGTTATGAGGATTCCATGGCTAAGATATGTTTACAACTTTTTTAAAGATCTTGGCCACTTAAGAGTATTTTACCAATCCTACTACCATCATGACAGTAACTAGGAAGGAACTAAGAAAAGAGGATCTCTTGCTGTTGGATAATCTCAGAATGTCATCTGAGATTTTAAAGCCCACAGTCCTGCACAATCAACTGGTTTTAACTACTTTTAACATTCAACCCTATCTAATTTTTGTTTCTCCGGTTCTTATGATAGGTTCCTATTAACTCGATTTAGGCTGGGTGTCTTCCACAGACTAGTCTCTTTTCATATTATGAATGACTGGTCACAAGACCTCCAGCTTTGTCCTTCTCCCCCCAATCCACGATTCATGTTACCCTTTTCTGTAAACTCTATTCTTCTGTAAGGAGTCTGCTTTTGATACCCATCTTAAAACAGTATGGGCTCCGTCAATGCCATCCTGCCTTTTTGGCATTACAATCCCTAGATAACGAGAATAGTGTCTGAAGGATGACAGTTTTCCTGAAAAAAGTTCTGAGTTTTAGGAAAAGTGTGTCTATTTAATTGATTCTTTTTAATGTAATAAGGGTTTTTGTCAGTGTAAATACTGATTTGTTTAATTGGATTTTTATGTTTTAATATATGAATTGTGTATATACTTTTAATTGCTTGCTCTTATGATTGTTATTAATCATTCGAATAAAGACTTTTTTGAACATGAGTGAGAGTGTGTGTGTCAGTGTAAGTGTGTGTGTGTGTGTGTGTGTGTGTGTGTGTATGTTTGTGGTTGGTTGATGGCCAGTACACCCGTCATTAGCCTTAGAAACACATGGCTATGGATCCCGCCTGTCAGCCTTTTACACTGAAAGGCAATGATGGGCAGTTAGTACAGTCAATGATAGCACAGCAGGTAACACACCTGTGCTCTTTCTTGTTGAAATTCTCTTCAGGGTAACACACCTGTGCTCTTTCTTGTTGAAATTTTCTTCAGGAAAGTTAGTTGTACATTGCTTGTAAATGTACGCAAGACTAGCTGATTCTCATTATTAGTCGGCAAAGGTGCTCTCTGATGCCACGCACATTGAGATAGTAGCAAAATAGAGTAGCATAAAAGTCATGGTCCAGATCGATGTTTATATATAAAGGACTACCGGAGATCAGCACTGAGATGTTCGACTGTAAAGAAATTCTAACAAATACCAAAATCATGAAATTATAGATACACGTACAATGGTTTCACATTAAACACTACACTGGTCTGAATTTGGATATTAAAGAGGTCCACATGGAGGCTATAGAGCTTTTTTAGGTAGAGGGAGAGGCAGGGGGAGATGAAATCACAAGCCACAGCAATAAAGACAAGAAAACCTACCAATGAGGGCCAGGATATGGGAACGGCAACAAGAATAGAATACCTTGCTGTTAACCTATTCATAACCCTAATAGACACCCTACAAAAGGTACACAGTAAAGGTCAAAGGTTTGCCCCCATCAACAGACACAATCCATACCTGGTAAAGGCAGAACTCTTTCAGTTCTTTGGGAAAAAATCATCTTCAATACTATTTCTCCACTAATCTTACTAAAAACACGATGACAAAGAAACAGGCCTTGGTAAAAAGATCAAATTGTACAGCCCTCCACCTACAAAAATTCTCCTGAAGTCTTAACTTCCAGGAAAGCTATTCTCACTGAGCTAGAGAAACTTGAAAGAAATCCAAAAAGATCATTTAATCATTTTTCAGGCGCAACCAAGATGGCCGCGTAGGTGCGAGGCTCCCGAGGACCTCCGCGACCTCCTGCATAAATCCTGACAGAATCCTGTCCCAGATGAGGGGACTGTATTTGTGAGCCCGAGCAGAGGTGACGCCCGTTTTCCGTTTTTAAATCGGACCTCGGACACCGGCAGGAGCATCGATTGAGGTTTGCGGCCTTCTCCACACCGGCCCCCCGTACTGGAGTTGTGGGGCGATCCGGACACAAAGTGAACAACAGCGGCGGGCAAGGCTGGGTGACTCGCGTACCCCGCACTTTCACTTTCGCTTTTGCGCCCTCCTTGCTGCCAGGCGAGGTTGGGTTGCGGGGCGGTGTGCGGTGGTGTGGTCTCGCTGGGGTGCCCTGCCGGTCCGCCAGCTGCGCTCCGTCCTGCGGAGCGGTGGTCGCTCCCCCCTGGACCCCTTGAACTGGATTGTCGGCCCCCCCCTTTCTTGAGGAGACTGACTCGTCTTGGGGATTGAAACCATGTCCACAAAACAAGATGGCGATCGGGCTAAGATAAAATCGACCCGCCGTGGCGCGGCCCAGCAATCCAACAGTATGGACCGCTACACCCTCCAGAAGGGATCCCCAGAGGCGCCGCGTAGGTCCCCTACGGGCCCGACTGATGCTTCCGCTCTGCCCACGGACCTGACCCTCCGAGACGTCATGGGCGCCATCGCCGAGATGAAGGCCTCGGTGGACCAGCGCTTCGACACTCTGGCGCAGAAGATTGACTCGGTCCTCGTGGACGTGGGCCTCGTGAGGGCTGATTTGTCTAAAACCAACGATCGGGTCGACTCTTTGGCCCACTCTACCACGGGCCTCACAACGGACGTGGCGGCCCTCCAACAGGAGGTGCGCAGGCTTGGCCAGGCGAGCGCCCTGATGAATCGTCGGCTGGAGGATTCCGAGGGTCGGGCCCGGAGGAACAACGTCCGCATTATCGGGGTGCCGGAGGGACGCGAGGCGGAGGCGGCGGATCTATTTGTTGAGGACCTGGTTCTCACCCATCTCCAGCCTCGGGGGCTGAGTAAATTCTTTGCGGTGGAGCGTGCCCACAGGGTCCCCGGGGGTAGGCCTAAGGTTGGAGCCCCTCCGAGGCCTCTCATCGCCCGGATCTTCAATTTTCGGGACAGAGACGCTATCCTACAGACTTCCAGGCTACAATGGCCGGTCAAACTTGACAATATGGACATCAATTTCTATCCTGACTTCACTCCGGCAGTCCAAAAGCAGAGACTGAGCTTTCTTGGAGTTAAACGTCGCCTAAGGGACCTGAATCTCAAATATGCGATGCTTTTTCCAGCTAAGCCGAGAGTGGAGGTGGATGGCCACACGCACTTTTTTGATCGACCCGAGGTGGCCGGGGACTGGCTAGACACTTTGCCCGGAGATCGGGGCCGGGGGGGTGGGGGGGGGTGCGGTTGGTGGGGAGGGCCCGCCGGATCAGGACTGAGGGACTAATGGTAGGCCTTGCTCTGGACTGCGTTGTTGTCACTATTGACTGTTAGGGTAAGTTCCCCTCCTGTGGAGGTCGTGTGGGGTCTCTTGGGGGATCTCCCTCCTCCTCTGGGGGACTAGTTAGTTTTCTTATCTATGGGGCGACAGGCACACTGCACTTTGGGGGGGCTGTTTGGGCTCATGCAGGGGTGCAGGGTGGGGGGAGTTCTGTTGGGTTGGGTGGGTTGGGGTGGGGTGTGGTTCGTTTCTACCGCAAGGCAAACCCGTTATTGTATTGTTGTTTTTGAGATGCTCTGGGGGGGACAAATGATGGCTTCGCTATGTGATGGGGGGTAGGGATTTGACTTTGTTGTCCTGGAACGTTAACGGACTGGGTGATAGGATCAAGCGGGGTGTGGTCCTGCAGTATCTGAAACGGATTTCGCCTGATGTGGTCTTTCTGCAGGAGACACACCTTATTGGTAACTCCTTTTGTGCCATGAATCGCCGTGGCTTTCGCTTGGTGGCCCACTCGGGCTTCACATCAGGCTCGCGGGGGGTGGGCATCATGGTCAAGACCTCGCTCCCGCTAGAAATAGACGAGGTGCGCCATGATGAGAGGGGACGCTACACTGTCTTGGTGGGGAGGATGGAGGGCAAGGTAGTTGTCTTTGTCTCTGTGTACGTCCCACCGGGGCTACAGTCCACCACCTTTGCAGATCTGGGACGCCTCCTCCTTGACCTCCCGGGGGGGCTTCTGGTGGTTGGGGGGGATTTCAATGCGGTGGCTTCTGGGACTATGGATCGTCATCCCCCTAGGGACCTCCCCCGGGCACAGGCGTGGTTAGCGGGCCTTTTGGACACACTGGGATTGGTGGACTGCTGGCGTCTAAAGCATCCCGCCCAGCTGCAGTACACCTTCCATTCGGGTGCCCATGGTAGCCTCTCGCGGCTTGATTATGTCCTTGTCCCTGCGGCCTATGCTGGGAGGGTGGGAGAGGTGCGCCATCTGGCGCGGGGTATTTCAGATCATTCCCCGCTCCTGTTGCACTTGGGTGTCTTCCCGAGGGGAGAGGGCAGGGTAGCTTGGTACCTGCGTGACCCCACTATTCGTGCTGACCTGATTAAATCATTGCAACGGTATTTTGAGGAGAATGTGGGGTCCGTCCCGTCGGCTATCTCCCTGTGGGAAGCCTTAAAAACAGTTCTCAGAGGGGAGGCCCTCTCCTTTATCTCCCATGCCCGCAGACGCGCACAGGAGGAGGTGACCCGGGTGGAAGCCGAAATTACTGAATTGGAGGGTGGTCTGGGGAGTGGGGTGACTGACGCGGCGCTGCATGTCCTACACCTTAAGCAGGCGGCCTATAGGGCCCTCGTCACGGAGGCAGCCAGGGGCCTTAGCAGAGAGCAACAGGGGCGACTGTACGATGTGGGTGATAAGGCTGGCAAACTGATTGCGTGGTTGGATAAGAAGGAGAGAGCTAGTCGTGTGGTCCCGCTGATTGAGAGGATGGATGGTGTACGAATTACTGAGCCGGAAGGCATTGTTTCTTGCTTCGCGGATTATTTCCGCGAGGTATATTCTCCGGTCTCTCCCTGCTCGGAGGAGGATTCCCATGCCCTGCTGCGGGACATCGCGCTGCCCTCGCCTTCAGTGGAGGACAGGGATTCGTTGGATGCCGCTCCCACCTCGGACGAAATCGCCCTCGCCATACGCTCAGTCGCCTCGGGCAAGGCCATGGGCCCGAATGGCCTTCCTATCGAATTGTATAAGCTGCGACCGGATGTACTGGCACCTCACCTCCGCGCGATGTTCCTTGCGGCCCACTCGCGGGGCTCCCTCCCGCCGGACCAGCGTCTAGCTACCATCGTGGTTATCCACAAGGAGGGGAGACCGCGAGACCGGGTTACATCCTATCGGCCGATCTCGCTCTTAAATGCGGAGCCTAAAATCCTCGCCAAGGTGCTTGCCAACCGGCTGGTCGGCGTGGTGGGCGATCTGGTCCACCAAGACCAGTCCGGCTTTATTCCCCATCGCAACACGGCCCTTAACCTGCGGCACTTGCAAGGGGTGCTCGCGCGTGTTCCATTCGTGCGGGAGCCGGCCATCTTGGCGTCCTTGGACGCCACCATGGCGTTTGACACGCTCGAGTGGCCGTACATCTGGGCGATGTTGGCGAAATTTGGATTTGGCCCGGGATTCATCAGCTGGGTCAAATTGTTGTACTCTGACCCATTGGCGCAGGTGGTGGTGAATGGTCGAGTCTCGGCCCCATTCGTGCTGGGACGGGGCACGCGACAGGGTTGCCCCCTGTCGCCGCTCCTGTTTGCACTGGCCTTGGAACCCCTGGCGGAGTGGCTGCGGTGGCACCCTTCTATCCGTGGTCTCCGTTGGACCCCTGAGTATGAGGACCGCGTGTCCCTCTACGCCGACGACATCCTGTTGTACTTAGCCTCCCCGCGTAAATCACTGATTGTCCTGGTCGATGTTCTGCGCTCCTTCGGCCGTAACTCAGGTCTTGTCATCAACTGGGCTAAATCCTGTGTCTATGTGCTTTCCGGGGAGGCCCCTGTTCTCCCGCGGGGCTGCTCGATCCAGATTGCCTCGCAGGGGTTTCGTTACCTGGGCGTCTATATTACGCTGGACCCGGTGGCCCGCTACGAGCGGAATTTGCTTCCCCCCCTCCAGCGCTTGAAGGAGGACGTCGCGCGCTGGCGGCGTTTGCCGCTTTCGCCGCTCGGCCGGGCGGCATTGTTCAAGATGATGTCATTACCGCGCTTTTTGTACGCTCTCCAGAACTCGATGGACCTGGTCCCGGCGCGCTACTTCCGTGAGGTGGAGAGTTTGCAGCGCCGCCTGTTCTGGGACGGGAGGCCGCGTATAGCCCTGGCAAAGTTGACGCTCCCGTGGTATGACGGAGGGATTGCCCTCCCGGATATTAAGCGGTATTACTGGGCCTCCCAATTAGCTGCAATTAATCACGGCCTTTACGGGCCCGCCTTAAACCCGGCATTTGAAATGGACAAGACGCTCCTGCCCGGTGGCGATTACAATCGAGCGCTCTACACTAGCGTGCCCGATTCCCGCCTGACGGGACCCACGCGTGTCATGGTGCGAGTATGGCACGCGGCCAATGCAGCTATGGGATGGAAGGACCGCTTGACCCGGGCGTCACCGTTGTATGCGTCTGAGAGGTTGGGCTCCCTATGGACCTCGAAGGGCTTCGATAGGTGGGACACGATAGGCATTAGTACAGTGGGGGATCTCTGGACGAGGGGAGGATTCAAAACATTCGAGACACTGCAGGCGGAGTTTCAGCTGCAGGGCAGTGAATACTTTCGATACCTGCAGGTCCGTCACGCACTGGGTTCTGTCTTCCCAGACGTGGCCGCCATCCCGGAGTCCTCCCCACTGGAGGATAGAGTGCTAGATGGCCACGTTCCGGACAGCACGATCTCCCTCATCTACAAGAAGTTGATTAATGACCGCTCGGGCTTACTGACAGGGCTCCGCGAGGCTTGGGTTGCCGATGGGTTGGAGCTGGACGACGAGGACTGGATTTCCGCGGTGGCCTCCCCGAAGGAGGTGGCCATCCCGGCTCGCCTTCGCTTCGTCCAGCTTAAGATACTTCACCGGGTGTACATGACGGGGCCAGGGCTTCTGCGTATGGGCTATGCCGAGGATGGACTGTGTAAGCGTGGGTGCGGTGCATTGGCGACTTTTTTACATATTCTGTGGGAATGTCCGAGGGTGGAGCGATTCTGGCGTGGTGTGCATGAGGTCCTGCGAGCGGTTACGCATGTCGTGCTGGTGCCTGAAGCGAGGAGATGCCTGCTGAATGTGTGGGAACCGACCGACTACTCGGTTCCGCAGAGCGATGGGTGACCCTGGGTTATATGATTGCTAAACGTGACATCGCTCAACTGTGGGGATCCCAGAGGCCCCCGGCAGTGTCGGCCTGGAAAGAACACATGGATTGGTGCATGTTCCGAGAGAAGGTGGTGTATGTGGCGCGGGGTAAGCCTGGGGCGTGGCTGAAGGTGTGGGGCCCCTGGAACGCCTACCGCGGGGGTATTTGCGAGCCGCCATTGTTGCCTCCCGCTTCACCAGCTCCGTCCCCCTAGATGACCCCCTCCCTCAATCCCGGGCACAGTGTTTTCCCAGTCCCGGACCTATTCCCCTTCCCCTCCTTCGATTTTAGTGTATGGTTGGGGTCCCCCCATTTGAGGAGCATATGTTGTCACTTTCGCTCTCGGGTTGCCTTGCGGGTGTGGTTTTATGTTGTTGTGTTGTATAAAACGAAACCGTATTGTGGGCTCAGAGTCATGTGGCCCACGTTGTTGATACCTCTTGCTTTAGCGTCTCTGTAACGCCAAGTGCCTTATTGTATATATGTCATTTATTTCTGTCACTTTAGCGGCCGGCCGGAAGGTTGTAGGCCCATACCTGTATATATTTGAGATTGTAATAAACGGTTTCAAAAAAAAAAAAAAAAAAAAAAAAAAAAATCATTTTTCAATGGAGCAACACACACGTATGGAACTTTTATAGGACGAGAAGATGGCCATAAAACTAGCTGACAAGGAAGGTGGTATTGTATTTTAAGACAGGGACACGTACAGCCATAAATGTCTTCAACAGCTGTTCAATATAAAATTCTATAAAATAACCACAGTCAACCATGACATTATAAACTAAATTGTCACAATGATAGAAAATGCCACTTCAGCAGAGTGCATCTCAAAACAAGAAGGCAACTTCTTCTAAATGAAAATCGGGACGTATATTACTTTTGCCCCAAACCCAAGATCCACAAAATGAAGATTACAACACCAGACAGGTCTTTCATTACCGGGTTTGGTTCTGTGAGAGAACCACTAGCTCAATTACTGGATTCTTCTTAAAGCCTCTATTTCATAATATTCATTCTATTTTCCATCAAGGATCCCAAAGAAATTCTGAATCTACTCAATATACTTAATTTTGATCCAGCTTCACAAATCATGATCTCATTATTTGTAAGGGTTCCTCACACAAAACCCCCACAAGAATCTACCCTAAGCATATCAGAGTTACTATTGAGACACAAAGGAGTGGTCCTGTAACACGTCTACCAATTTCACAATGGATTATGACACTTTGGGGCACCAGCATAGGAAGTTCTGGTGCCATTAGTATGGCCAATTTAGATATATACACCACGCCAGATTAACAAACTGCAAAAGTGTACGTTTTGCTTATACTTATATGCGAAGAGTTCAGCGCCCCAAATGGGAAGTCCACGCACATGTAAGCATAGATTTTAGTAGTAAAAGTAGAAATTGACTCCCTTGGGTGGCAAAATACATGCTTCTGCCCATGGGGGATCCCTGGTGTACCTATGCCTTGGGTACCTTGGTACCATATACTAGGGACTTTTAGGGTACACCAGTAGCCAATCTGGGGTGTAGCTAAGTACTTACCATAGTCAATTTGTGGGGAGAAAGCACAGAGGATGGGGTCCTGATTAGCAGGATCCCATTCAGACTAGTCAGAAACAGCATAACACTAAACAAAAAGTGGGGCTAACCATGAAAGCAGTTCCTACTTCCCCTACATGCACTATGTGCGTGTTGCACTGCATAAGTGCGATTATGAGTGCTCAGTTGTCTGTAGTCTAAAACTAACCGGGATGAATGGTCTGGTTTCACTACCGGAAGCGAAAGATTATTCATCAGAGGGGTACAAGGCTCGATTATGCCTTGATATTGAAGTTGTGTTAGAAATTCTCTAGCTGGACGTTTAGTTTCTTGTTTTATGTATGTCTTGAGTATTGTGGTTGCACTTGTGGGCTGGACCTTATGGATATTTTATGGTGAGGAAATGTTCATCCCAGCCCACATGGTTGCGATATAATGCCAGGAATTGTGCAAGGACGTACTCCTTGGCATAAGCATGATTGTTTCACGAAGAAGGACCTTTCGTACAAACTCAGGTAGCCAATCATTTTCAGCCAAGGGTATGTTATAGGCAAATTTTAGGTTCTGCAGACAGAGAACTTTAATTGTACGGGGTATATCACCCTCAATTTGGAGTTTCAAATTATACAATCTGCCTGGAGAACTAACTTTCTGATCTGGGTTTTCTATCTGAAGCAACTCATTAGTTGGTTTTGCCACGAGAAACTCTTCAAGATTCCGTCGAAGTGTTGTGACCTCTGTCACACTGTCTAGCAGAGTCAGAGCCCACTCCTTGTTCGGAATAAGAGTCCTCAATATATTTATGGCATATTTAAGGTTGATATTGGCCACCTTTTTCTTCTTAAATTGAGGCGCTTGTTGTAGAAGTTTTTCTTCTCTTTTTATGGTGATGTCATGCTCCTCTGACCTGTGCTCTGATCTTCCTCCTCTCTCTGAGAGTTTTTCAGATGTTTCCTGAAAGGAACACGAAGGGTGTGTATAAGTATAATGATACCTTTCAGGCTATTTTATAGTTTCACGGTTACGCATGTTGTAGCCCTTTTCAGGGGATTCCTGTGGAGGAAATTCGCCGTGATTTAATTTTTCATTATTTTTCTTATTATCTCAGCATTTCGTAGAAGAGTCTGGTGCCTGTCTCTGGGTATAATTAAGAATTGCCCTTTAGTGAGGTTTATTAGGTCTAGGCTCCAAATTATCTTGACCTATTGATGTAGGTTTCAGCAATAATTTTAGTTAGTTCCGGCTCTTGGTCTGCCAAAGCGACCTGTGTGAGACGTTGGTGGACTGCCAATCCTGCTGCTACTCCTTAAATATTACTTACTATGATTGAGGCTACAGTAGAAAAATTGTCTATTTATTTCATACCCAAATCCAGGACAAAGGTAACCCCATATTCATTTTCAATGTGTTTAAGCACATCAGGCAAAATATATACGGATGTACAACAAAAAGGTGGTGCACTATCAGTACGCCACCTGATGGCAGCCCTTTGAATGGAGGCAAGGGGGTCCGATGGACCTCGCAGATATCCTACTTCAGGCAGGTGTGGTCATTCATTTCTATACGCCTGTAAGGGCATCTCCAATGAATCTTGAAAGTCCAGGCTGGTTCTGTCTGTGCTGTGAAACACAGCACAGCTTTGAAGCAGCCACTTTGTAGTTCTGATAGACTTCTAGCTGCAGATTGCTTACCTTAGAATTATAACCAGGAGTCATACTGGATTAGGAAATGTGTTTATGAGCAGTGCCCCTGCGCGTTGGTAGGTCGTGTCGTTTGGCTCTGCGTGGCATTGTCTACGCAGGAAGTGACATGTGCGATGCCTATATAGGCGCAACCCCAGCTCACTGAATTCAGGTTTATTTTCCACGTTGGTCAGCATAGATCCTGAGAGAACTACAGTGAGAAATTTTTTGCCTTAACTTTTTCTACATTTTGTCAAAGTTTTTTTAGACTTGTATCCTGGTGTGGCAGTAATGTTTCGGAGGAAAGCTGTATTCAAGCCCTGTGGGGCTTGTCACCAATAAATATCAGTGGAGGACCCGCACCTCATCTGTCTCTGGTGTCTTGAGAGTGACCACGACGGCAAAACCTGCTTCAGTCGTTACTAGTTACATATGTAAATCTCATGTATGTACTTGAATTAAGCAATCATTCAAGTCGCCCAATTCATTTTGGGCTGTGGAGCCCTTCATCAGGTGCCAATAGTAATTATGGTCTAACGACGGTCGGTGTTGACGCAAGTCTCAATTCCGTCAACACCGATCGGCGTTAGACCTTAACCCGGGACGTTCGTCTACCGGATGACTCACATTTTGAATATCGGCAACCAGGTCGCCATAATTACATGAGATTTACATATGTAACTATGTTATTGAAACAAAGACTACCTTGAAGAGAATTAAAGGAAGATTTCTTTGAAATTTCAATGAGAAGAAAGTTTATTGTAACATGATGAACGATTGAACATTAATCACGAGTGCAAAAGGGAGACACACTCCTCAAACAGGAGCGTGCATTCACGTATTCACCATCCCCACTCAGGAGGATTTACCTGATTGCACCACCGACCTTATTAATCTGATTTACACCACCGAGATCACTTTGGAGTGCGCTACTCTTTTTCATTTCAAGGACGCGGTATCCCCAGAGCCTATGGGTCAGGTACCCAGAGGTCAGTCCATTACACCCCCCCCCCCCCAAACCCCCTGACAGCCGCAGCCTTCAAACCTCTTTAGTTTGCCCTCCAATCATCATGGGCAACCAGTGGGAGGCAGGATACACCATCACCTGCACCACTGGAGGTTGATAACACCAGACTGCTGGGTTCTTCAGATTGTCCGAAGGGGCTACTCCCTCCCCTTCGTGTGTACCCCTCCACCCATGCTGTTTGCTTGCGACAGGCTGATAGAGGACCACCTCTCCTTACTCTGCCGGAAAGGGGTGGCACTTTTGCCCAAGGGAGCCATAGAGAGGGTGCAGATGCCAGAAGTAGATTGTGGTTGTTATTCCCTCTACTTGCTGGAGTCCAAAAGGGATGGAGGCCTTCGCTCTATCCTAGACCTGTGCCTTCTCAATTTCTTCCTGAAAAAGGAGAAATTTAAAATGCTCACACTCGCTCAAGTTCTGTCTGCTCTCAACCCGGGAGACCGGTTGGTAGCGTTAGACTTGCAGGGTGCATACTTCCACATTCTCATCATGCCTGCCACAAGCATTATCTGCAGTTCACTATGAGCATTTTCAATTCCACTTGCTTCCTTTTGGCCTTACCTGCAACCCTCATGTGTTCACCACGGTGATGGTGGTGGTTGCAGCTTATCTGCGGAGATCAGGTGTACCAGGCTTCTCTATCTCAATGAATGTCTGTTGAAGTCAGCTCGCTCCAGGCAGTCTTCTCCTATCCCCATACTACAGGGTCCCTCCTGCACTCCCTGGGGTTCACTATCAACATGCCGAAGTCCCACTGACTCCCTCTCAGAAGATCCCCTTCATTGGAAAAGTTCTGGACATGGTTCAGGTTCATCTCCCAAAAGGCAAGTACAGATTATGCAGGTTATGATACCGATGTTTTAGCCTCTATCCAGGGGTTTTGGTGACACTGACTCTGAGGCTGCTGGGCCTCGGGGCCTCCTGAATCATGTTTGTGCCCTCTGGCATATGTGGGCTCTGAAGAGGGACCTGATGTGCCAGTGTGTGCAGCTTCAAGTGAATCTCATCAACATGGCTCAGATCTCAGAGGGAACTGAAAAAGATCTGCATTGGTGGTTAGCGAACTGTGATTGGATCAGCGGCAGACCCCTCTCCCTTCCCCACCAAGATCTGACAGTAGTGAAATAAGCATCACTCATGAGATGGGGCGGCCATCTGGGAGAGGTCGAGAGGCGCCTCTGGTCTCCGGCAGAACCCGGACTGCACATCAACCTACTAGAGCTCCAGACAATCCGGCTAACATTGAAAGCCCTTCTACCCTCCATTAAGGGAAGGCTAGTGCAGGTGTTCACAGACAACACCACCACCCTGTGGTGCTGCAACAAACAGGGAAGGGTGGGGTAGTGGATCGTTTGTCAAAAGGCCCTGCGCCTCTGAACATGACTGGAATGTCAGGGTATATCCCTGGTGGTTCAACACCTGGTGGACTTTCTGAACGCAAGGGCAGATGAACTCAGAATAAGATGCCTAGCGGGTCACAAATAGCGTTTCCATCCAAGGTGGTGCAAGGTCTCTTTCAACAGAGGGGGAGACTTTGTTAAATCTGTTTGCCACCGCCGAGAACCAGTAAATTTTGTGTGCAGGAGTTTCCTAGGCGCCTCTTGCTCAGAAATGCTTTTCATCTCAAGTGGAGCTCAGGCCTTCTATACACCACTCCTGCCCAGAGTTCTCAAGAAGATCAGGAACGACGAGGTCCAAGTCATCCTTGTGGCGCTGGACTGGGCTTTGAGTGTTTGATATGCCAAGCTGTTGAGCATGGCCATTGGTCTTCCGCTAAGCCCTGCCCCTTTGGGGGGATCTTTTGTCACAGCAGAAGGGGCGGATTCTCTATCCGAACCTGGCAACACTCCGCCTTCATGCGTGGATATTGAGCAGCGACAGTTGACAGCTTTCGACCTTATGCCCGAAATCTTCAATGTTATCTTGAAAGCCAGGGATCCCAAAAGGTAAGTAACTTATTCTTCACTTGAATGTGCTGCCCCCTAGGCAGCACAAATGTGCGCCTGCCCTGGGGGCAGCGCATTCAATGCAATATGGTGCAATTTCCCCGTTTAAGCATGGCACACCTATTTAAAGGTGCATCGTGGCACAAACTTGAAAAGTGCGCCGTATATGTAACACAGCCCCTGGTGGCCAACTAACCTCGGCTCCTCCCCCACCACCCACGCATGAAATCTTTGAATTATCCTGGATGACATGCTCCACATGAAGCGTTCAAAGGAGACAAGGGACACCCTTTTCACAGGGAACCAGGGTACATGTTGTATATCAAGAAACAATGGTGCCTGTGAAATAATAACAAAATAACACTAATATTTGCAATAATAGTATTTTCTAAGCACAATGGCAATATTCCAGGAGAAGATGTACAAACTTAGGAAAAGCACTCCAAATGCCCACTAGGTAAAATGCATTATCATTTATATAGAGAAGTCCAGTAAACATGTACGGTGTCCCAAGTGGAAAGTAGAACCTATATATAGAAGTGACTGGTTGTTACATAAATTAAGGTTTCAAAAATAAAAATTGACAGAAAGCGACCATTTAATCAATTATAATAATCATTCACAGCCTGCTGTGACAATGACAGAGACAGAGTACAATGGTTCGCTTTGTAAGCTTATTTTAAGCTCCACATGACAGCCCAAGTCACTGCAGTTACCTCCACCTGCTTCCACATTCCTGAGAAGCTACGAAAACATCCTCAAATTGCTTCCTGAGAACACTAGGAAAACGGGCACGTAGCCTTGATCACCAGCAGATTCTATTATGGCAACACACTCTATGCAAGAATCTCCAAAAAACTCCTGAACTTGCTCCAAATAATCCAAAAGTCAGCAGCAAGGCTCATACTTGATCTACCTTACATAACACCTCACCACAGAGAACTGCACTGGCTCTTAATCTGCAAACGCACACAATTTAAACTGTACACACATACACACAAAGCACTACTAAACACTGGCCCTGATTAACTTAAAAACATTCTACACACCTCTCAGGCAACTCTGCTTGGCCGCACTCTCACTGGCATTCATACCTTGCATCTGCAAAGCCCCAGCCAGACTCATAGCCTTCTCATTTCTCCTCCCTAAAGCCTGGAACAACCTCCCTCATCACGTCAAAGCCTCATCGCTTTTTGAGTTCCACAAGAAGCTGAAGACTTGGATCTTTGATTAATCCATCCATGGGAAAGCTGCCCGCCACCTACAAAGCGCCTGGATACCTTCCGGGTGATTAGCGCACTACACAAATATTATAACTGTGAGAAATGTGGTTACTGATTGAAGGGGTGAAACCCTACTCAAGCAGCAACCACAGTCATTTACAAGGTGAAGTCACAAGCAAACCCTAAATTAACCTGAGCTCAACAGCAATAAAGTGAAACATAGCACGAGGGGCGTAGCCAATCGGCATGCCGTAAGCATTGAAGAGATTGAGGTCTTCGCCGACCCATGCATGCCTGGCCTCACTTGGCTGCCACTCCAGCCTCCCAAGACGGCTTGTGACACCCCCAGGGAGCTGCAGATGTGCTGGCAGTTGGGAGGAGTGATAGGAGCAGAGCCACTAGCCCTGCGTTATGGAGGAGACAGTCAGCCCAACAGCGGGAACAAGATGGGAACTCCGTAGCCGTTCTGGGCTATAGAGCTCGCCGATGCAGCACCCTGGGTGGATGCGGTCCTGGTAGTACTCATGACCGCGGCACCTCTGGTGAAAACTGGATACCCGATCAATAGATCCCCTAGTGAGGCTCCCTCCAACTATTAAGGATGGAGGCCACAGGGGACCGAGGCTTTGATCAGACGGCCCCTCCTCCTGCTACGGAGTGCAGCATCCTCTTCCGTGAAGCTCTGCATCAACTGCAGGTGCTGCAACAAAGGTGGGACCTCCCCGTGGATTAACCTCCTCAAGATCTGCAACACTGCTGGCGCCCCATTCCTCTTTCATTACAGCTGTTGCCATATTTTTTAGGCCTGGCCTGAAGACCTTGGAGCCGGGCGACCTCCAAATTGGCAGAGGCATACCCCTTTGTAATCAGTTACCTCCAGCTCATACAGTGGGCCACCCCCCGACAGTGTCCTTGGAGACCCAGGGGAGTTGACATTGTGCTTTCTGGGACAATCCATGTGCCAGATAGGCAGTCTTCTGCTTCTCCCCCCCTTCTTGTGCGCTTCTCACCCCTGGCAGTGCCTTCCATTTGCAAGGCAGATGGTCGCCTACTCATTTATCACCTTCTCGAACACCATTCACCCCCTGGAGGCACTAACGCCTCCCCCTGAGGACTATGGTGGTAGTATGTTCCCCTGACACCTTGTGGACCTGCGGAGACAAAGGTACAGTGACGTTTAGCGGCCCGTCTTCAATTGCTTTTACTACTCTCAGGGTAGGAATACTTCCCTTTCACCTGTCCGCATTAGCCATGGGCTGCAGGAAGAAGATCAGGAATGATGCTACAACTAACGCCCAAAGTGGATCAAGCAGGGCACCAGAGGAGGTGGCACACCCTCCATGGACTCCAATTTGGGCAAACACTGCTGCCAGCGATCGACGTGACTGGAAGACGCCTCAAGGGCAAGATGGACTCCATCGCGGTTGAACTTGGTTGCCCCATGTAGACTCTAAAAAGGTGGCTGGGAGAGTGTTGGCCTTGGAAACAACGGTTCACGTGTTCGCACTACAGACCCAAGTCATAGAACGCCATCTCACGGACCCAGAGGTATACACAAAGCAACTGTCTACCCAGCTTGACAATTAGGAAGGAAGGGCGTGACACAATAATATCAGGGTTGTTGGCCTGCTAAAGGGAGTGGAGGGTGACGCCATGGTCGACTTCCTAGAGGACTGGCTTCAGCAAGTAGTGGTCCCTGACGGTCTGTCCTAAATCTATGCGCTAGATTGGGTGCCTGCTTCCACTTCAAAACCTTGCTACCCAGTGATGGCTTGCGTCCTCCATTTCCAGGACAGGAACTTTCTACTGCAGCAGACCTGTCTCCATTGCCCTTTTTTGGTGGAGAACGCAAGAGTCTCACTGTACCTTGACTTTACTTCACAAGTGCAAACACAGCGCACCTCGTTTCTCTCTGTCAAAAGATGACTTAGTGAACTGGAGCTTCTATACTCCCTGTTTTTTCAGCCCGCGTGAGAGTGAAAGCTGAGGACAAGACTCATTTATTTCTGGATGTGACTACAGGCTGTCATTGCGGCCTGTGTAAGCTGGTGCTAGCACCACTCACAACAAATATATGGTTGCTTATATCTGAGGTAATTGCACTTAAAACCTATAAGTCACCCCTAAGGCAGGCCTTTCAGTCCTGAAGGCAGGGTGCTCAGTTGTAAGTGTAAGTGTGTCCCTGCATGAGCAGTACACCTCTTCAACCTTCAGAGTACATTCTCCTGGGTTGTAAATGCATCAGCTATTACGATATATAGAGTGGCCATGCGTTATTACGCAATGACCATCTCTAAACTGGCTGTAATGAACCCTGCCATGTTTGGTATCAAACATGTTGCAATCATACCCCCACACCATAAACGGTGTGGGAGGTATGATTCCATTAACTGTAAAGCTTCTCCAAGAGGCCCTCAGTGCTCCCTGTACCAGTCTTACAGAACTGCACAGCGAGCTAGGGCTGCTGCCGGCCAGAGACACGTCTCTGCCCTCCTGCTGCTGAGCCAAGCTTGGGCAGGGGTAGGCAGACCAACAGATATCCTGTCACAGGGAGGTGTGACCACCTCCCAGACAGGTTTTGTTGTATTGGGGGAAGGTGGGGCGCTTGTAAGGGCCACTGAGACTGCTTGAATGGGACATTTGGTGCCCTCCTTGTAACTCCAGTTCGAGACAGTTCAGAGAGCAGTTGGCTCCCGCTCTGTTGTGAAACTGGGCAAAGGACATGAGAGCATCCTCCCCACTGTCCAGCCCTTCCTCTGGGAGGGACTCCTGTATCGTCCCAACCTTTTCCTTAGGGTACCTAAGGGCTTACCTGTTCCTAGGGGCCTTAGATTTGTCATGGGACAAGATTCAGGTCAAGATACCACTTCATCTTCGACCGTCTGGGCACTCTGTACTTCGATGGACACTGTCTTCTCACCTAGTTTGAGGCCAGTATATCTTGTCGGAACTACAGGAACCAAACCCCTGTGCACTGTGTCGACTTGTTGCAAAGTCTTTTTGTCTCTCTTCCTTAGAGATCATTGGCCTCCAAGTAGCCTCAACCTGAAGCATCTCCTGTGACCAAGATAGTCATCCTCACTGCATCCCTTGCACTGTGGGCCTGCATCTTGGGTGAGCTGCTCGAGGTCCTCTTGAGACTCCAGTGCCTCCGGCCAGTGGGTCCTCTTGAGGGTCTTCTTTGATTCCAGTGGGCTCCCCTGATAGCTTGAGGCCTACTCTGACTCCCCTGCTTGTGGCGAGTCATTTAGACCTTGCTGGTCCAGACACTGCACCTTTTCCGCTTGCCACGTTGTTTGCAGTTGCCATGGCTTGTTGGTGTTCTCGCCAGACACCGACCCCTCAACTCTCAACATCCGACGTAGGACAGCTAGTGAACAGCTTCTGGTCTTCCACAGGGTTGCCTGGTGCACACAGCTGCAGCTCCAAGGTCTTCAAGATATGTCAAGGCAAGTAAGAAAGTCGTAAAGTGTGTGAAAATAATTCAGTTTCTTTATTCGATGATTATAGTATCATGTTTGACTCTTTTTTTAGATTTCAAGTCTTTCAGAGCAAAAATAAATCATAAGTCCCAAACGGGACACGATCATGTTGCAGTCAACATGTATTTCACCCCTTCACATTGCCTTTATCAGCCTGGGGCTTCCTCAGATTTCATCGATTTAGTCAAACAGTGGATTTCCTTTACGGAATCAGAAACTTATATAAGAGGAATAATTACCTGATCCCTGGAGTCCGGGTTATGTACAATACCCGCCAGGCGTAGCTCCTTTCCTTTTTAAATGTGAATCAGTTTTAAACATTTTTTACTGTGTTGGTAATGATGTTTTAAATGTGCCGCTAACCTGTCTGTTTTAACAATTTTTAAGTTGTTATTGCACTATTGCACGGTTTTGCACGTATCTTTCTTGGGTTGCTGGGGCTCCGCCTCCCGCTCCTTTCGGAGACGCAGAGGAGAGCCTGTTCATTGGTTACTCAGGGAGGTGGGGACGGGGCCCGGATTGGGTGCTGGAGCGGGCGGGAGAGTGAAATTGACTGCTGACGCGACCGCGCGGGGCTGATCCCTGGAGTCCGGGTTATGTACAATACCCGCCAGGCGTAGCTCCTTTCCTTTTTTAAATGTGAATCAGTTTTAAACATTTTTTACTGTGTTGGTAATGATATTTTAAATGTGCCGCTAACCTGTCTGTTTTAACAATTTTTAAGTTGTTATTGCACTATTGCACGGTTTTGCACGTATCTTTCTTGGGTTGCTGGGGCTCCGCCTCCCGCTCCTTCCGGAGACGCAGAGGAGAGCCTGTTCATTGGTTACTCAGGGAGGTGGGGACGGCGCCCGGATTGGGTGCTGGAGCGGGCGGGAGAGTGAAATTGATTGCATGACGCGACCGCGCAGCGGACGCGCGCAGCGGGCGCGCCACCGGCGCGCCAAAGGCAAGCCCGTCTGCACCCGTCCGCGCTCGGCCAGGGCTCAGGGCGTGTTACTATGGATCAGGAGGATCAGATGTGTGCAGATATTCATCAGATCAACTTAAATCTCTAAATCCTGAAGGTGGGAAGGTTGATTGTCTTAGGCTTTGCCCGGAGATAATTTTAAATGAGTCATGGGAAAAATATAGGTGCTGTCGATGTCCTTTAAAAAAGATCTTCACCACCAATGGCAGCGTACAGAGTAGACAGAGGAAGGGCCTGCAGGCTAGAGAGAGGAAAGCCCCAACATGGAAATGCATGTTAGTGAATGCTAGGTCCTTGGTGAAGCACAGCCTGGAATGCAGGCTGTTTATGGAGCAACACCAGATTAAACTTGCCTTTATTACGGAGGCGTGGACTAACAAGTCCTCAGGCCCCGATATCGTTAATGCTCTCCGGGCAAATTTCCTCTGTTTTACGCTAGACCTACCTACTGGAAGGGGAGGTGGGCTTGCGGTGATTTATCACAATAGCCTTGATCCTGCATTCTCCACAGCCTCCAACAATGTTTGTGAGGCCTTATCTATCACGGTGCGCCTGTCTCCCCAGAATACGTTTAAAGCACTTCTGATTTACCGTCCCCCGGGACCCAGAAGCACATTCTTGGAAACCCTTGGTACTTTGGTAGAGGATGGTCTCAGTGCCTGTTCGTTTACCGTCATGGGGGACTTTAATTTCCATTTGGAGAATCCTTTAGACCCAGAGAATCTGCAACTTTCGGAATTTATGGCTGCAGGAGGGCTGGAACAAAGGGTGACAGGACCTTCGCATACAGGAGGGCACACCCTAGATGGCATTTTTTCAAACAGACCCGATCTTGCCATCACTGATATCCTGCCTCTTCCCTGGTTAGATCATACTGCCATAATTTTCACACTTGCCCCGGACTCTCAGATGCTGTCTAGTTCTAAGCCAAGGGCGAAGATTCGGTGCCGGGCTTGGAAAAAGATTGACAGGGTTGAAATGGGGAATCACCTAAGTCGCAATGCCCCTAGTATCCCAGTGGATGTGAATAATGCTGTTAACTTATACTCCAAGTGGATTGAGAGGGCTTGCGATATTTTTGCACCTGAAAAATCTTTTACGCCTAAAAGGCACCTTGGTTCTCAGATTCTTTGCAGATGGCCAAATCAGCCTGCAAGAAACTGGAGAGGAAATGGCGGAATGGGTACAGTCCAGCTAATAAAGAAAGTTACAAAAGGAGCCTCTCGATTTACAAAAATCTAATAACTGAAGCCAAAAAAACGTACTTCACGGAGCAAATTGAGAGAGCCAGTTCTTCTTCTAGAGAGTTGTTTAGGACTATAACCAAACTTACAACTCCAGCGGTGCCTATCTCAGCGCCCAGTGCTGGTATGTGTGAGACCTTAGCCACCTTTTTTCAGTCTAAAGTGGCAGGGATTTTTTCATCCTTTGCAGAAAGCTTTGGAGAGGGTGGTATTGCAGCACAAAGGGGGGACGCTGGGTCAGGATGGCCGCAGGATAAACTTAGGGAATTTACCCCACTGTTATCTGAAGAGGTCACTGGTCTCTTGTTGTCTGCACGTTCAGGGGCCCCTAGTGATCCGTGTCCGGTAGCAGTCCTTAAAGAGTGTTCAGTGGTGATTGCCTCCACGTTATCTCCGTTATTCAACGCCGTTATTAAGGCAGGCACCTACCCTAGGAGATGGAAAGTGGCCTCCATCTTACCCCTAATTAAAAAACCAACGCTAGACAAAAGTGACCCTACCAGCTATAGACCGATCTCGCGGCTCCCTCTGCCTGCAAAACTATTTGAGAAGGCCATAAATAAGCAACTTAGCCTTTTCTTGGAGCGAACGAAGGCCCTGGATTCAACGCAGTTCGGGTTTCGTACTGGACATAGCACAGAACTGGCTTTGATTAAGGCGACAGAGGAAGTGAGAGAGGCTGTGGATCAGGGGGGAGAGGCAGTCCTAATTCTGCTTGACCTGTCCGCGGCATTCGACACGGTCCTACATGGTGTTATGATGGACCGGTTGGCTAAGACAGGAGTGGTAGGTACGGCCTGGAGTCTCCTGAAGTCTTTTTTGACCGATAGGACCCAAACCGTGGAGCTGGGGGCTGAGGTATCTAAGCCGTTTGCTCTCCCGTGTGGGGTCCCGCAAGGGTCTTCTCTCAGCCCTACTCTATTTAACGTTTACGTCAGCCCCCTGGGAGATTTGATTAGATCCTACGGCCTCCAACTTACTTCATACGCTGATGACACGCAAATCGTGTTATCAATCCATAGAGAATCTAAAGTGGATATGACAACAAGGTGTCATGACTGTCTTAAAGATATTGCTGGTTGGATGGCCGCGAACTGCCTCAAACTGAACGCTGCCAAGACAGAGGTCATGATATTTGGAAACAATCCAAAATACCTGGTCGCCTGCCATGTGGCCTGAGGCCCTAGGGAAGCCACCAGCACCCACCTCAAAAGCCAGGAACCTAGGCGTCTTGATGGATCAGAAATTGGACTTTGGTGGTCAGGTCAGCGCAGTGGTGTCCTCTTGTTTTCATATTATCAGAATTCTTAGGAAGATAAAATCCTTCCTGCCCAAGGATGGTTTCCGGCTAGCCGTCTCTGCTTTAGTCTTGTCACGCCTCGACTACTGTAATAGTCTGTACCTCAATTTGAGGAAAAAGCATCTGTACAGACTACAGGTGGTTCAAAACGCGGCAGCAAGACTACTGACCGGGGCCCCCAAGTTTGTTTCAATTAGGGAAGGAATGAGGAAATTACATTGGCTCCCGATTCACAGACGCTCGCAATTTAAGGCCATCTGTACGGTCTTTAAGGCCTAGAAAGGCTCTGGCCCAGAGTTTTTGAGAGATTGCTTTAAGCGGTATGTACCAGTGAGGGCACTTCGCTCCGCTGAAAACAACCTTGTGGAGGTTCCCAGAATAAAAAAGGCCAACTGGGGTGGAAAGATGTTCTCCTTTGGCGCCGCCACCATTTGGAATTGTCTCCCACAACATCTTAGGAGGGAGGTTGAACTTATGCCTTTCAGGAAGGGGCTGAAGACCTGGTTATTTAAGGATTAGTTCCTCGGTCTTCAGGGTTAATCAGCATTTCAGCGCCAGGACACCTTCGGGTATTAGTGCGCTTTATAAACTCCTAAATAAATAAATAAATAAATACTTGTGCACTTTATGGTAAGCACGGTACAACCGATTTTATAGGTGGAGGGTCACTTTTTTCACAATCCGGACATGTTTTGAGAGAAGCACAGCAAGACACACACTCACAGGGCACCCTGCTTCTTGCCATTCAGAACCAATTGTTCACTAGGGGCACTTGCTCTAGTATCAGTAAATGTCTCAAACTATATTAATGGGCCAAGATGCCTAACTCTGCACATATTAACACAAATCTCTGCCTTGATATTAATATCACTACACTACTCTGAATGATTACCTGCTAATTCTAATGAGTATGTATTTTCAGCATAACAATCTAGACATGATATTGCACTAACTATGTGGCTTTTGTATGTGTTTCTTGTACCCACTTATGGAACAATACCTACCGCACTGGACATCACAAGTTCGTATGTATTTATATATATTTTTTTTTATTCTTTGCAATGTTACCAATGTTCAAAAATGCCCTACTGCCAATCCAATTATGATTTTTTTTCTCTTTTCTCGCCTTCTTTTTCTGTCTCTTTTCCCTACCATTCCCCTCCCAACTAACTACCTTTCCCATTCTCGCTTCTTTTTTTCAACCTTCCACTCTTCCCCGTTCCCCGCCATACCGATCCACCTCCCCCTTACCTCCCCCTCACCTCCCCCTTACCTTTTCTCTTGTCTTTTTTGTAATTCCTGTGTACCTTAAAATATTTTGTGTACTGTATTTTTCATATTTTGATATGTCTGTATCTTTTTATTTTTGTACTTTAGCTTATATGCATCAGTGTATTTCGTAATGGAATTGACCCATGATGTGAGCCATAATAATATTTTTTTTTAAACTGTCAATACTATACTGTTTGCATTTTTGTGATGAGCAGCCCTGAGGAATCCCCAGGCTGATAAAGCCAACGTGAAAGGGAGAAACACGTGTTGGCTGCAACATGATCTTGTCACGTTTGGGACTTCTGATTTATTTTTGCTCCGAAAGACTCGGAATCTAAAAAAGGACAATACTATAATCATTGAATAAAGAAACAGAATTATTTCAACACACTTTACGATTTTTTCTTACTTGCCCAGACATATCTCGAAGTCTTGTATAACTAATGGGGAAGGGGTTGCCCATTGCCAAGGACAAGTAACCTTCACCAAATATGCTCTATTTAATGCAGGCATGTTAAAGATCTGGATTCATTTTCCACTCTTGTTTCTTCTTCAGCAGCTCCAAGGTCATGTCAACTTTCCTGCAACACCCGACAATGGTGGGCATTCGACTTCTGTGCCTCCTGGTCACTACTGAGTGGCATAGACTCAGTCCCATTTGCTTGCAGATACTTCTCACCTTGAATCCACCTTTGGGTTCCACCGGACACTTTCAACCTCTTCGCCAGCGGCATCTTCCTGAAGTCCCCCATTGAGTTCGACAGCGGTTTCTGATGCCACTTTGCACCTATGCACCGGCTTCCCTGGTGTAGTTATCCCGGTTCCTAGGGTATCCACGGGTAGTGTGCCTCTCCAACCTTCTGTCTTCCACTGGCTTCTTCTTTAAAAGTGCAACTGTGGCTTACCTATTGACTTGGATTGAGCACGCAGTGGTGTTCCCACTCTACACACAGCCTCCGTGGTGTTCCTGGTTACTTACCTCAGGTGGTTCCTTGGGTCCCCAGCACTTCTGCGACTTCTGGGTATGGTTTTGACTTGAGTCGTGGTTTGCATACCACTATTTAAGTATATGGTTTGGTCTCCCCCTGGTGACCACTGTGTATTTGTGCTACATACCTGTTTTCTTTGCAAAGTATTGTGTGCATTGTGTATATCTCCTAGTAGGAGATAGTTGTATGTGTTAGTGAGTGTCTTATAATTAATACCTATTTTCATAACTCCACTGTGTGGTTATTTTTCACTTAATCTAGACACATAAGTTTAAGACCTGGTAAAACAAGCTGCTTTACACTCCTTAAGACTAGGCATGAAGGCAGCTCTCCACAGCTACCACTTAAAGAGCTTTCTAAGGTTCTCTAAGACCACTAAAATCACCATAAGTGTTGTCTGGATTAGTGCAGGGTGCTACACTTCCATAAGTGCAAACACAAAAGTTGATGGACAGAATGCAGAACACTGTCATACATTCACCCCAGTACAAATATCTGGGCCCAAATCCATCATTGTTTTGCTCACCATGCCATTCCAGTTTGAACCCAGCCATATGCAAATCAGTCTTGACCCTGTGCCTCATGGGAACAGTCCAGCCCGAACTGCCAAGCCAGGTCCTCCCTGGACTGGAAACAAGCATCCTAGGACCATTTACTAATCCAGCCTCCTACATTGGTGTGCAGCGGTTGGGATTCAAGCCTGCGTTGTTTTACCAGCTAATCTTGGTGTGAATTAATTGAAAATACACCATTAACATTAGGCACATGTTAGATTTGCCATCTTTTGGCGTGTTTCCCCTCTTTTTGCTTTCTGACCTCCCAGTTTTGACTCTGTTTTTGCTGGTTTAGTGTCTCTGCGCACTTTCTCACTGCTGTTCAGTGTTACAGGGCAAGTGCTCCTGTTGTAAATTATGTTATGCACCCACTTGCCAGGCCCCAACCTTCCCTTTTTCTACATGTCAGTCACCCCTAAGGTAGGCCCCAGGTACCCCTGTGGGCAGGGTGCTATGTATGTTAGAGGAAGGACATGTACTGCTGTGTGTGACATGTCCTGGTGGTGAATTACAGTGTATTTCGTTTTTCACCATTGCAAAGCTACCTGTTCCAATAGGACAGAATGGGGAGTTTGTTTATAACATCTTATAACATAACTGGCCCTGGGAACAAGGTAGGAAAATAAAGTTTAGAATGCCTGAACTCAGAATGTTAAAATGCCTCCTTATGGAGGGTGATTTTTACATTCTTTGTTTGAAAATACCACTTTAAGAAAGTAGGTATTTTCTTGCCTAACCATCCATGGTGCCTATGCTAGGTTTGTGTATTGCATATCTGGCTTTTGGATGACAGGGACTAGAGAGGGACAGCGGCTCCAAAAGTCTGATGGGTCAGGGAAGGGCTGAATAGACCTGGGTTACATTTAGAGTAGTGGGAGGAGATTTCCTTACACCTGAATGGGCCTAGTCTGCCTTCACAATGCCATCTCCATCCCCAGCCAGGAAGCTGCACCAGTGAGAACAGAACTGTTTTTGGCTGGTAACAGACTCTATGCCTTCAGAGAACAAAGGATTTGGTGTTATAGATATTGGGGCCCAGACCCCCGAACTTTAGAACTCTTTTGGACCAAGAAGACTGCCAAGAAGAAGAGCCGGAAAAGCTGTGAGGAGGAACTACCACTTTGCTGAGTTCTTTGCTGTGTTGGCCTGCAGTGGCTGCATCTGTCTTGGGCAGTGAAAGTACTGGACTGAACATTCTGCAATCTATTTTTGTGAGTTTCTCCAAGGGCTTGAGGTAGAGCTTGACCCCTGTTCAAGAAGTCTTAGAAACAGCAAAGAATTCAAGTTATTCTGCCCTCAGCACTGGGGACTGTGTGTTTTGTGCTGCAACAGAAGAAAAAGCAACCCGACGCCGCTGCCGACTCAGTGTCCTGAAGGCACCTCAGAGAGCACCGCTGCAATGCCGCACCGCAACCCTGGTCTCACTGACTATGCCTCCTTACGTCGCCACCGGGCCGCTGCTTGCACTGAGACCTATGGGCTTCGTACTCTGCACCGGCTTGCTTCACAACGTTGCCTTGGTATCCCCGATGACGCTGCTCCACGCTGTAATCGACGCTGCTTCTTGCACCTTGGTTTGACGGCACCACTTAAAGTTACACGACGCACCGCCCTCATTCCGCACCGCAGCTTTGACATACCCATGCCAGCACCATGACTCCAGTTCGTAAGCCGATGACAGCACTTCAGCAACGACGTCGCTGCTGCTTGCACCGTGACCTGCCATCACCGCGATGAGCACCACATCACTTCACACTGCGACCCTTGTCTCACCAACAACGCCATCTGACGTCGCCACAGAGCGGCTGCTCGCACTGCGACCTGAGGGCACCGCACACTGCACTGCTGCACTTCACACCGCAGCATCTGATGCCTGCCGATGCCGGCGCTCCTCACTTCAACTGTGAGGAGTTCAATCTGCAATGCGTGTGACTTCAAGGGCCTGACGACTCCAGCACCGACCTCCGGAACTGAAGCGTGCAGATGCCGTGCTTTCGAAAGCTCAACGAGAAGTCACCGATGCCCTGCCCTGAGATACTGTTTTGCGGGTCTTCCAGACACCGTAGCTTGCACGTGACGCCGCGGTCAGCCAGAAATGTTGGGTTTGTTTGTTCATGACGCCGTGATAGCCCCAGACGGAGCTATCAACATCAAGGAACTTCATTTCAAGTTCATTTTGATAACTGAAGATTTCTAAGTACTGTATTGTGGATTTTTATCGTTTTTGGTCTTGTCCCAAGTATATAAAAATATTGGATATTTTTCTAAACTGGAGTGGTTTCCTTTTGTAGTGCTTACACTGTATTACTGATGGTTATGTGCAAATGCTTTACCCACTGCCTCTAAGATAAGCCTGACTGCTTGTGCCAAGCAACCAAAGGGGTGAGCAGTGAAGAACCAAGGTCTTATGGGCTTGGCGGCGCAGGGTACGCCTTAATCTCCTGAGTTCACTTGCTTTGTTGAACAGAGACACAGGACATTCTGTTGAGCGTAGAAGATCAGGTTTATTAGCTGCAGCTAAGTACAGTTGTCCCAGAAGTACACTCAGTATGTTCTTAGGAGACTGCCACTTTACTCCGTGGCGCACAATCTTTTATAGCGCATAGATTAACCAAGAACACTCCCAATGCATGCATGGTTATCCAATGAGAAGAGTTTGAAAACAAGATATAACCAATGAGAAAAGTTTGAAAACAAGATAACAAGTAACCCAAATAAACCTCTCTTCCAACTGTTTTGTCACCCCTCCCCACAAGTTAATCAGTGGTAGTGTCTACAACTCAACTTGCAGGGGGCAGGACATTTGTATGCTTTGGAGGACAATTGTGAAATAAGAGAATACAAGTAGAGAATAGCGAAGGCCAGAAGATAAGATAAAGTCAGGAAAGAATGGTGTGAACCGACAGACAGTTGAGACAGGGTTTAGTCAAACCAGACGAGGATTAGTGGACTCAGCCAGTCCCTGACATCAGTCTCGTAAACAGAGGCAGAAGGTTATTCGACACGTCGCAGTAAGATCAGCAGAAAAACTTTGTTCATTGTGCTGCCTGAGTGAGGGCAACACAAAATGGCGGTGGAACACAAAGAAATGGTGGCTGAATACAAGCGAGATCGAAAATCGAATTTCCTCAGCAGGGCTTATTTTAGGAGTGTAACTCCCTTATCCTGACTAGAAAGAAGGGTCCTTACTTGGACAAGGTGCAAACCATTGCCAACTAGAGACCCCATTTCTAACAACACATATAATACAGTTTAAAATAATAAAGTTCTACTGAACTTGGGGTTGGGTAGTTAAGGGTCTAGGACCACCCTTTCTCCAATGTTAGAGAGTTAGTTTACACTAGGTCAAGTAGGTGCAACACCACACTACACCTAGTAACCATGTCTTTAGTTTGGGATGCTAGTGCACCCCAGGCCGCTAGATATAATGGTCTTAAGTTCCAGGAACTAAGGACTCTGTGTACTTTTAGAAAGTTAAAGACAGGTAGTAGTCCAACCACTAAGCATCTCTTAGAGTTGCTTATCCTGGATGATCTCCAGCACCCTGACAGGTTGGGGGATCAGGACAAAGTGGGTGGGGATGCTCCAGAGGATGGGACAGGAGGGGTAACCCCCACTTGCCATAATGCTGAGCATGATCAAGAGGAGTCTGAAGACTCCATCTTGATAAACTGTGATCCAGGGAATAGTGCAGATGATACAGAAGGTGTCCCTAGAAGTAGGTCCCCCTTTATTTCTCCTAGGAGAGTTCAAAGCAGATGGAGGAGGTCTAGATCTCCCTCTGCCGAGTCCAAAGCTTCAGGACAGTCACTTGGGACCTCAATCTCCAGTAAGATAGAGGAATCCTTGGATAGGGAATACCAGCTGATCAAACTTGAGAAGGTTAGACTCCAACTCAGGCGAGACGAGATGGCCCTTGACAGAAAGGCCCTGGAAGTCCAAAAACCTATGAAAAATCTGAAACTAGAGTCCCATGGTGGCAGCCCGAGTGTCCCTAAAATCAGTGAAAACTCGTTTGATACTAGGAACTTGAGCAGGATAATCCCTCCTTACCAGGAGGGGGATAACATCTAGAATTGGATCACTGTATTAGAGAGTGCCTGTCAAGTTCAAAAGGTCCCTCAAGGGCAGTGGGCAACTATTCTGTGGCTCTACTTTGCTAACAAAGGTAGAGATAAGCACCTCACTGTTAGAGAAGAGGTTGCTGACAATTACTCAGTTCTAAAGACTACACTCATTGATGGGTTGGGATTAATCACTGAACCGTATAGGATTAGGTTCAGAGACAACCAGAAGGCACACACACAGGACTGGATAGATTTCATTGATGGTGCTATTAAGGGTCTGGAAGGCTGGCTTCATGCAAGTAAGGTACAGGACCATGAAGGATTGTACAATTTAATAATGAGAGAGCACATCCTTAATAACTGTCAGAATCTACTTTTGCACCAGTACCTGGTGGACTCTGATCTGACCTCTCCCCAAGAATTTGTAAAGAAGGCAGACAATGGGTCTGCACCAGGGTCAAGCAGAAAAAACATGGTAATGGAGGTGACCAGAAGCAGCAAGATTCTTCTAAATCCCAGTATAAGGGTGGGGACAAGAGTAAAGATAAGAAAGAGCCTTCACAAGGGCCCCAAAAACCTGCCTCTGGGGGTGAGTTCCAAAATTCCAAGAAAGGCAATAAGAAACCTTGGTGTTATTCATATAAAGTAAAGACCCATTGGACAAGGGATGCCGTTTGCCCAAAGGCCAAGGAAACTTCAACTACCACTGCCCCTAAATCACCTGCTCCCCCTAGCACCAGTACAAGTGGCATTACAGCAACCAAGGGATTAGTGGGGTTAACCTTGGGTAACCCTAAGGGTTCTGCCCTAGTCTGAACTCCAGCTCAGGTTGTGTTGGTCTGTGATGGTGGCATTGATCCTGTCACCTTACTGGTAAGTCCCACTAACTTGGGCAAGAACAGACAACAACCTTTGATAAATGGAAAGGAAGCTATAGCTTTCAGGGGCACAGGGGCCAGGATAACCATGGTGACAGAGACACTTGTATCCCCTGAACAAATCATACTTGGAAAAATGTACCAAGTTACCAATGCTAACAACGTCAGGAATGATCATTTCTTGGCAGTCGTGAATCTCTGCTGGGAAGGGGTAATTGGCCCTAAAAGAATTGTTTTATCTCCAGACCTACCTGTGGATTGTGTGTTGGGCAATGATTTGGAAACTTCAACCTGGGCTGAAGTAGAGTTTAGGTCTCATGCAGAAATGATGGGCATTTCTGCCAGTGTCTTTGCTGTCACCAAGGCTTAGGCCAAACAGCTCAGCACTGAAGGAGCACTGGATCCTGAAACAATGGACCGGGTACCTCCTAAGAGAAAGAGCAGGAAGGGTAACTCTATATTCTCCTCTCACACTCCCAGTGAAGATCAGCCTCCTAAGGGAGATGATCTCAGTCCCTATGAAGGAACTGTCACAGAAGCACTTTGGCCTGACTAGGCAGAGCTCTTGGGGGCAGGGGGCCATTCCAGGGCAGACTTCAGTTTGGAGCAGCAGACCTGCCTCTCTCTTGAACCCCTCAGGAAGCATGCTGTTGCTGAGGAAGCAGGAAATATCAGTGGGTCCCACAGGATCTACTGAGAAGAGGAGCTCCTGTATTCCCCAAGCCTGGTGGCACTAGGAGGTTGATGATACCCCAGAAGTTCTGATGGTTTCTCCTCTCCCTGGCACAGGATATTTCTCTTGCAGGACACTTAGGGCAAAGCAAGACTCAGGACATACTTGTCCCTCATTATCAGTGTCCCCATATGTCTGAAGACACCAAGGAGTTTTCTCACTCCTGTGTCTCTTGTCAAGCCAGTGGTAAGTCAGGCGGCACTACAAAAGCCCCCTTAATTCCACCTACAGTGATTGGGGTCCCCTTTGAAAGGGTAGGGATTGATATTGTCGGTCCCTTGAACCCTCCAACTGCATCTGGGCACAGTTACATACTAGTGGTGGTAGACCAAGCCACTAGGTGCCCAGAGGTTCCCCTTAGAACCAATACAGCTCCTGTAGTGGCCAGGGCCCTCCTGGGGATCTTTTCCACGGTGGGCTACCCTAAGGAGGTCTTAACAGAGAGAGGTACAAACTTTATGTCTAGTTACATCACTGCCATGTATAAATAGTGTGGGGGTAAACTACAAGTTTACAACACCCTACCATCCACGGTGCAATGGGCTTGTTGAAAGGTTAAACAAGACCCACAAGGGTATGATCATGGGACTCCCAGAGAAGCTCAAGCGAAAATGGGATGTCTTACTACTCTGCCTTCTCTTTGCCTACAGAGACGTTCCTCAGAAGGGGTACGTTACAGCCTATTTGAACTTCTGTTTGGACATCCACTTAGGGGTCCATTGTGTCTATTTAAGGGAGCAACCTATCAAACCTCCTAAACAGGACATTGTGGACTATGCGCTTGGACTGCATGTTACGCAAGGATGAGTACATGAAGAAGGCAAGCAAACACCTGTAGGCCAGCCAAGAGCTCCAAAAAGCTTGTCATGACCAAAAGGCTGACTTGACTGTTTACCAGCCAGGCTAGAAAGTGCGGGTGTTGGAGCATGTGGCCCCAGCAGCTAACCAGGACAAATGGCGTGGCCCCCACACTACCCTTGAACAGAAGGCTGAGGTCACCTACTTTGTGGACCTAGGCACTCCAATAAGTCCCCATAGGGTACTTCATGTGAACCGCCTGAAACCTTTTGTGGACAGGACTGACATGAGCTTGCTCATGGCAACTGATGAGGGACAGGAGGAAGAGAGTAACCCTCTCCCTGATCTCCTCTCTCAAAACCCTGATGATGGCTCAGTAGATGGAGTTGCCTTGGCCGGCAGCCTCACTTGCGAGCAGCAAACTGATTGCATGCACGTCCTCATTCAGTACAGACATATGTTCTCCCTGACACACAGTCAGACCATCTAGTGTACCCATGAAGTGGACACACGTGACAGCCTACCTGTCAGGAGTAAAATCTACAGACAGCCTGACCATGTCAGAGCTTGCATCAAGACAGAGGTCTAAAAGATGCTGGAATTAAGCCTTCGGATAGCCTCTGGGCTAGTCCACTGGTCCTTGCATCAAACCGTCACACCAAGGATGGAAAAAGAGAGATGAGGTTTTGTGTGGAATACAGAGGCCTCAATGCAGTTACTAGGACTGATGCCCATTCTATTCCAAGGGCAGATTAACTAATAGATACTTTGGCCTCAGCCACGTTTCTGAGTACATTTGACCCGACTGCTGGCAAATCAGACTAGCTGAGGATGCCAAGCCAAAAATAGCATATTCAACCCCTAGTGGGCATTATCAATTTATTGTGATGCCCTTTGATCTGGAAAATGCACCTGCCACATTTCAGAGGTTGGTGAACAAAGTCCTAATAGGTCTGGAAACCTATAGTGCAGCATATTTAGATGATATTACTGTCTTTAGCTCAACCTGGGAGGTTCACCTGGTCCACCTTAGGAATGTTCTGGAGGCCCTGCAAAAGGCAGGCCTCGCTATCAAGTCCACCAAGTGCAAGATAGGGCAGAGCAAGGTTGTGCAATTGAGCCACCTGATGGGTGGAGGCCAGGTTCAACCACTGGAGAGCAAAATCCAGACCATTATGGACTGGATTGCTCCCACTACCCAGACTCAGGTCAGAGCTTTCTTGGGCCTGACTGGGTAATACAGAAGATTTATCAAGGGATATGGGTCTATTGTGACTCACCTAAATGATCTCACATCCAAGAAAATGCCAAAGAAAGTTTAGTGGACAGTAAGCTGTCAAAAGGCATTTGATTACCTGAAGCAGGTCATTCTGCAAAGTCCTAACTACTCTAAAACTTTCATTGCCCAGACAGATACATCTGAGATAGGGGTAGGGGCTATGTTATCACAACGTAATGCAGAGGGCCAGCATCAGTCAGTAGCTTTTATCAGCAGAAGGTTGAACCTCAGGGAGAAAAGTTGGTCAGCCATTGAGAGGGAGGCCTTTGCTGTGGTCTAGGTCTTGAAGAAGCTGAGGACATACCTGTTTGGCACTCGCTTCATCGTTCAGACAGACCGCAAGTGCCTCTTATGTCTTAAGGAGATGAATGGTGAAAACCCCAAACTTTTGAGGTGGTCCATTTCCCTACAGGAGATAGACTATACAGTGGAACACAGACCTGGGAGTAACCATGCCAATGCAGATGGACTCTCCAGATATTTCCACTTAGAAAATGAAGACCAACTGGGCAAGGTTAGCCTCATCTCCTTTCGTTTGATGGGGTAGGAAAGTAGGATCTGCTTTCATGGTTAGCCCCACTTTTGGCCTGATGTTATGCTGTTTCTGACTAGTCTGACTGGGATCCTGCTAATCAGAACCCCAGTCTCTGTGCTTTCGCCCCTAAATTGACTGTGGTATGTACTCAGGTACACCCCAGATTGTTGGCTACTGGTATACCCTTATAAGTCCCTAGTATATGGTACCAAGGTACCCAGGGCAGAGGTACCCCAGGGGTCCCCCATGGGCTGAAGCATGTATTATGCCACCCAAGGGTATTAAGTCACTCAAACCGTGACTACAGGCCTGCCATTGCAGCCTGTGGAAGCTGGTGCCAGCACCCCTTACAACAGATATAAGTCTGCTTATATGTGAGGTCACTGCACTTAAAACCTATAAGTCACCCCTAAGGCAGACTTTATAGTCTTGAAGGCAGGGTGCTCGGTTCTAAGTGTAAGGGTGTCCCTGCATGAGCGGGACACCCCTGCAACCTTCAGCGCCTGGGGTGTAAGTGCATCAGCCATTACGATATATAGAGTGGCCATGCATTATTACGTGATAACCATCTGTAAACTGGCTGTAACATACCCTGTCATGTTTGGTATCAAACATGTTGGAATCATACCGCCACACCGTAAACGATGCGGGAGGTACGATTCAATGCACTGTAAAGAGCTCCTCCGACAGGCCCTCAGTGCTCATGGTACCAGTCTTCCAGAACAGGACAGCAAGCTAGGGCTGTTGCCAACCAGAGACATGTTTCTGCCCACCTGCTGCTAAGCCAAGCTCGGGCAGGGAAAGGCAGAACAATACATATCCTGTCACAGGGAGGTGTGACCACCTCCCAGACAGGGTTTAGTGTATTGGGGCAGGGTGGGGGCGCTTGCCAGCGCCACTGAGACTGCTTGAAGGGCACATTTGGTGCCCTCCTTGCATACTCCAGTTCAAACCAGTTCAGGGAGCCGTTGGCTCCTGCTCTGGCATGCAACTAGATGAAAGACATGGTAGTACCCTCCCTACTGCCCAGCCCGTGCCCTGGGAGCGACCCCTGAATCATCCCAACCCTTTTCGTAGGGTACTTAAGGGCTTACCTGTGGGTGGGTCCCTAGATTCAGCGTGGGACAAGATTCAGATCAAGATACCACTTTGTCTTTGACAGTCTGAGTACTCTGGACTTCGCTAGACTCTGCTCTTGGCACCGAGACTGCAACTGGGAAGATTCCTGCTGCTCCTGGTCTTGTCGTCCTGCTTGTCTGCAGCAACGTTTGTGCCTGTACTCCATACAGGAACCAAGCTAACCAGTCTGCTGCTCCTGGGCTCCCACAGACTCAGAACAGCTCAGCAACACAGGTGGTGGTTCTACAACTCCCTTGAGGCCTGCACTGTCTTTTCATCAAGTTTGAGGCTACTATCCCTTGTCAGAACCGCAGGAACCAACCCCCTGTGTACCGTGTTGAATTGTTGTTGTAAAGGCTTGTTGGCTTTCTTCCTCAGATATCTCTGGGCTCCAAGTAGCCTTAACCTCAAGCATCTCCTGTGACCAAGATAGTCATCCTCACCGCATCTCTTGCCTCGTGGGCCTGCATCTTGGGTGAGCTGCTTGAGGTCCTCTTGCAACTCCAGTGCCTCCAGCCTGTGGGTCCTCTTGAGGGTCTTTGATTCCAGTGGGCTTCCCTGATTGCTTGGGCCTACCCTGACTCCACTGCTTGTGGTGAGTCACTTTGACCTTGCTGGTCCCGACATTGCACCTTTTCCGCTTGCCACTTTGTTTGCAGTTGCCAAGGCTTGTTGGTGTTCTCGACGGACATTGACCCCTCAACTCTCGATATCGGACGTGGGGCAGCTCGTGAATGGCTCCTGGTCTTCCACAGTGTCACCTGGTCCACACAGCTGCAAGTTCACCATCAACTTTCCTGCAACACCCGACATCGGTGAGCATTCGTCTTCCGGGCCTCCTGGTCACTCCTGTGTGGCATAAACACAGACCACTCTGCTTGCAGGTACTTCTCATCTTGAATCCACCTTTGGATTCTAACCGACACTTTTACCTTCTTTGCCAGCGGCATCTTCCTGAAGTCGCCCATTGAGTTTGACGGCGGTTTCCGACGCTCCTTCGCACCTACGCACCCAGCTTCCCTGGTGTAGGTATCCTGGTTACTAGAGTATCCATAGGTGGGATGGCTCTCTAACCTTCTGTCTTCCAAGGGGTTTCTTCAGGATCCACTGGGAAGGGTCCTTCTTTAAAATTGTAACCACAACTTACCTATTGAATTGAATTGAGCATACAGTCGTGTTCACACTGCACACGGCCTCCGTGGGATTCCTGGTTATTTACCTCGGGTGGTTCCTTGGGTGCCCAGCACTTCTAGGACTTCGGGGTATGGTCTTGACTTGAGTTGTGGTTCGCATACCACTATTTTAGGATATAGTGTGGTCTCTATTTGTGCTACTGTTTTCTTTGCAAAGTATTGTGTGCATTGTGTAAATCTCCAGGTAGGAGATATTTTTATGTGTTAGTGAGTGTCTTATAATAAGTACCTATTTTTATAACTCCACTGTGTGGTTCTTTTTCACTTAATCTAGACCAATAGGATTACAACGTGGTAAAACAAGATGCTTTACACTCCTTCTTGTCTAGGCCTGAAAGGCTGCTCTCCACAGCTACCACTTAGGGAGCTTTCTATGGTTGTCTAAGACCACTATAATCACCATAAGTGTTGTCTGGATTAGTGCAGGTTGCTAGAATTACGTAAGTGAGCACCATATACTAAGCCAGCCTCCTACAGTGCAGCACTACTTGTGCAAAAAAACTACAAAACAACTAAACATTTCAAATGTTGCGCATGAAAGTCTGTATTTGCCTGCTTTTACAGCCCTTAGATCACAAACAACAATTTTGTCCAGTACCACAAGGGTATAATAACAACCCAGGTTTGTTCTCTGCCCGTGTAACAGGACTGTTACACAATTGGGACCAGGAAGCATTGTCCTATGTCAATTACATATACATTACGTATGATGACTTAGAAACACATCTGCTCAGAGCAGATTGCATTGTTGTGGAACTTGCTAAAACAGGTTACAAATTAAATTTCCAGAAATCAAAAATTGATTTCTTCAGTGTCGTATTCTTGGGATACAGGCTAGAGCTTAGCTCTGTATTTTCTATGAGAAATCCAACACAATCAAAAAGCTACAATCACTTTTGGGCTTTCTAAATTTTGGTACCATATACATACCAGATTATGCATGAAGGGTAAAACCATTATATGAATTAATATGTCAAGACTTTTCAAGCACACATTGAACAACAGAACATACACAGATCTTGTGTTCAGTACAAACTGATATTGTAGCTTCAAAACACTTACACATGTGCTAACACCACAAACTTGATGATGGGCCTAAATGCGGGGGCCACGGACTACACACCACTTTCAACTAGAGTGACACTGTACGGATTTCATTTAAATCACATTTTTATTTCAATGCATAGATGCATTTTCTACCAATAGAAAAAATAATGACTGCAGTTCAAATAGCTGTTGTGAAGGAGAGATAATTGGCCATGGGGAAACAGATAATTGCTGTGATTAGATTAGTACGACTTCATAATCTACACTGATGGTTCTGCACAGCCTTGAATTGGAACAAAACATCAATACTCCGCCGCTTGCTCAGCGGTAAAGGGTAAAATAAAGGATGGAATTTTCCAGCCTCTCAAAACATTTAAGCAGTCTCTAGGTGATTGCACTGCACAGCTGATTGAACTGAAAACTCTAATTCTAGCACTAGAGAATACATATCCTGAGTCTTCCACACTTATAATGTGTGAAGCCTATTGTTGTGTGCAGTCTTATAAAGAGCATTTACACCATTGGATCCAGAATGGATTTAGAGACTCTAAAGGGTATACTATTAAGCACAAGTTGTTCTGGGGAAAAGTGGCAAACCTCAAAGCAAGTTTTCCACAGACTCCTGTTAATCACACATTGAGCCACCAACATGTAGGAATACACTTGGGCAATTCACTTGCTGATGAAGCTGCAAAGGCAGCCGTGCATACTGCTGTCATAGCTGCAATAACTCGTTCTCATATGATGGTAGATTAACACATCATGGTGACTGTCACAGCTTCGCGCTGTGGCACTCCATTACTACAGTCCCAACCAGCTAAATCCTACTACCTATTGAGTTAGCAAAAAATTGGATTTGCTCGTAGTCCCGGAGTGTGGGACAGAGTAATTCCAAATTGAGATTGCAGGCCAGAATTAATCATGGCAGCACGAGGGGTCAGCATCTGCCCATGCTGGTGTGGCGGCTACAGTTTTACTGCTACAGCAACGCTACTGGTGGCCAGGTCGATACTAACATACTAAAGACTATGTCCTTAAATGTGACATTTGTCAACAGATAAAAGTTTTTACCATTGCACCTACCAGGATACCATGGGTATCTTAGGCATGGCTGTGCACTATTCCTCCTCTACCATCCTGAGGGAAATCAAATAGTGGAGAAAAACAGCAGTCTTTAACAGCTAGAGTATTAGGTTCAGGTCGTAGTTGGATCCATTACCTGTATGGGGTTCAGAGAGCTTTAAACAGTCTGCCTAGAAGATCCTTGGGTAGTCGGACTCCCTATGAAGTCCTGTTTAGGGTCCAGATGTGGGTCCAGATGTGGGTCCGGACCCTGACAATCATAGCACAGTGGTGGCAGAAACGCCGTTTGATATCAATGAACGTTCGCCTGTGTGACAGGAACTGAAAGACTGCTGGGATGAGCAAAGCAATGAGCTTGAGAAACGTTCTGCCACTGGAGAAGTGAAGCTACAACCAGCAACTCCCGGCTGAATTCAAAAGTTCGAGGATCTGGTCCAAGAAAAGATTGTGGACGAGAAGTAGTTCAGCCCATTTTACAGAGCACCGGTGCCGGTCCTGGCAGTTGAAGGAACCAGAACTATACCTTTACCACCCCTTGCTGGTTGTAAAAACAAGCGCTTTGTGCCGATTGACCTAATCAAACTATACAATGCAGCCTGTCCTGCACAGTAGGCCATGGGGACTTCTTGGTAGTTACATGTCTCCTCTCACTACCATACAGGAACTACCTTTGCAAGCATTAACCAACACAGAGACTTCTGTTCCCTAGCGGGGATTTCTGACACCAAGCAGACATCTGAGTCTTTAAAAAAATGCTGATATAAAATGGCTGAAAAAGAAAAGTAGAAAACAGAGGGTGGATCTCACCACCAAGAGTCCACAGAAAAAGGCTAAAATGTACGTACCCATGATACATTTAAACAGCCTGATAGGTATCAGTAGTATGAAACATTTCGGTTCTTAAAGGACTCTTCAGACAGACAGTTACAGAGAGGGGGACAAGGAGAACAAAGACAGAAGGAGTATGTGAAACAGAAAAAGTATTAACTTAACACAGCTCCTCTCAAGTCACCACAGCCAAAACAACACTTTAAAAAGAAGAAAGTCGCAGGCATTTCCACTATATATGTCACAAATACTCAAGACGCTTCTGAGCAAGACGCGGGTGGAAATCCTACTTGACAGCACAGCAGAGGTCAATATAGTTTGCCCGTGATAGAATGGCCCTTTCTATTCGTGGTCCTAGAGAGACTGGGATTCTGGTATTTCTTTTTAGCATGGGTCCGCCTCCTATACTCGGAACCTCTAGCAAAGTGATAGTAAACGGGGGTCGATCAACAGTTTTTAAATTGCACAGGGGGACGAGGCAGGGATGCCTCCTTTCCCTGATAATATTTCAATAAATAGAATAGAATCTCCCTCTATGCAGATGGTATCCTCCTCTATTTGGCGAGCCCTTACTCCTCCCTACATAGGGTGCTTCATATCTTGACTTGTATCAAAAGTACACAGGGTACACTATAAATCATTGGTATACGTCCCCTGGGGCCTGAGTCCGAGGCTTCCCAGAGCTTGTTCAGCATGAGTGGTGACAGAGGGATTTCGATACCTGGGAATTTATGTAACCAAAGACTCAGCGGTGTTCTGTGATCGCAATTTAGAACCCCCCCCCCTTACACCAACTACAGGAGGACGTGCAGCACTGGAGGACCCCGCCCCTTTCGCTACTAGGCAAGGCTTCCCTATATAAAATGATGGCGCTTCCCCGGTTCGTATACATTTTAAAAAACACGCCATATCTGGTACCTTCTGAGTACTTTCGCACTGTAGAAGCCGAGATACATACACTTCTCTGGGATGGGGGAAACTCCACAGATAGCGCAGAATAAACTGACCAGGAGTTGGTACGATGGAGAGATAGTTCTTCCGGCGTTACAATACTACTATTGGGCAGCGCAACCTATAGTGATAAATCGATGGGTCCACGTAGCACAAGTCCGACCAGCTAACAGAATGGATAGACACAATACGGGGCCGGGAGGCTGCTTCAAAGCCATTTACGGCAGAAATCAAGAGACACCAGTAAATACCGCAACATCAACAACGGTCAAAATATGGCACACAGCGTCAGCAACGCTGGGGTGGAAAGATAAGTGTGCTCTAGCCAGGCCGTTATGGGACTCGAATCGACTGGGACTTTTGGTAAACCAACCAGATTTCGATAAGTGGGATCTCTTCGACCTCTCAAGAGTGGGAAATCTGTGGGTGGGGGATTAGACCCTTTGCGGACCTTCAGAGAGATTACGAGGTGGTCTCCGCAAAAACATTCCGCTATCTCCAGATACGACACGCACTACAATGTGCCATCAAAGGGGAACAGATCTCCCAGTCTCCCCCCCCCTTGGAGGATAGGCTTAGATGACTATTTGAAGGAAAAGGCAATATCATTAACCTACCGGAAAATATTGAATAATTCCCCTGAAGCATTAGAGAGAGTATGTGTTAAATGGATGGAGGACTTAGGGAACTTAAGTGATGAGGAGTGGTAAGAAGCACTTGCATCCCCCGAGAGGTAGCCATACGGTCCCGATTTAGGTTGGTCCAACTAAAACTTTTGCACAGGACAAATTATACATGCACTACACTAGTTAAAATGAATAGACTTGACTCAACACAATGTCCAAGAAGGTACGTGTTTACATCTATGGTGGGACTGCCCAAGGATACGAGAATATTGGAATAAGATTGTTACATGCATGTTGACACTGCGGGAAGGAGGTGGAGGCATCGCCTCAATGGGGTTCATTAAATATCTAGGAGAAAACAGACATAGCGGTTGGAGAAAAAATATGGGTCACACTGGGCTTTATGATAGCCAAACGCAACATAGCAAGAAAATGGAGGCTGGGTTCCGGGCCTGTATTTAGGGACTGGTGTATACAGGTAGAGAGGGTGGTCTATGAGGGAAGAGGCCGTCCACAAAAATGGACAAAGGTCTGGGGGAGATGGAATGAAAGTAGAGGGATGATCTGCCTGCCTGTTAGTAGGAATCCCCAGTCTGGAGAAGTATAAGGGTGAAATATAACAGCTATATAGTGGAGTTTTACGAGAGGGGAGAGCGATAAACAATACCGTATAAAAAGAAGAGGACTGTCCTGATATATGGAAGACATGTATATTCTAAACATATGCTGACCGAGATGATTGTTACTGTCTCTTGTTTCTTTACTTGAACTGCAATAAAAAGATATTTTTTAAAAAAAGATAGTTTGCCAGACTGTTAGACCTGGCACCGTTGGCGTGGGCCCCCCTTCCATTTTTTCACTATTGCCTCCTATGTTTTTGCTGGTCTAGATGCTTTGGGCACCTTGCTACTACTGTGCAGTGCCGACGTGCAAGTGCTCCCTATTGTAAATTGTTGTAATGGAATAGTGACTCCATGATTGACTTATTTGATTTACTTGTCAGACCCTAGTACAGTGCACCATGAGTGCCCAGGACTTGTAAATCAATGCTTCTGGTGGGCTTGCAGCACTGATTGTGCCACCCACAGAAGCAGCCTGTAAAATGTGACTCGGACAGGCCATTGCAGAGCCTGTGTGCAGTCTGGGACTGCCATGTCGACTTGGCAAGTGCACCTATTTGTCAGTCAATAAACCTTCCCTTTTCTACATGTTAGTCACCCCTAAGGTAGCCCCAAGGTACAACTATGAGCAAGGTGCATTGTATGTGAAAGGTAGGACATGCCCTGATGTGTGTGGCATGTCCTGATAGTGAATTATAGCCAATTTCATTTTTCACTACTGCGAGGCTATTTGTTCCCATAGGCCAGAACGGGCAGTTTGATTATAACATCTTATAATCCTAACTGACCCTAGGAACAAGATCGTAAAATAACGTTTAGTATGCCTGAACTCAGAATGTTAAAATACATCTTTTAGTGTGGGTGATTTTCACACTCTGTTTGAAAATACAACTTTTAGAAAGTAGGTATTTTCTTGTCTAACCCTCCAGTATGCCTCTGCTAGGTTTGTTTATTACATGTCTGGGTTGTGATTGACAGGGGGCTGGAGAGGGCTTTGGCTTCAGCAGTCTGATGAGTCAGGGCTGGGTTGAATAGGATCTGGGTTGAATACAGAATAGGGGTGAGAGATTTCCTTTCACTTGCCTGAGCCTACATAGAATAGAGACTAGGAGGAGGTGATTTCTTTTCAGCTACCTGGGCCAGGATTTCTTTCAATAATGCGGTCTCCACCTCCTGCCAGGAAGCTGCACCAGGGAGGACAGAACTGTCTTCAGAGAACAAAGGATTTTGGAGTATAAATATTGGGGCCCAGACTCCATAACTTTAGATCACTTCTGGGAATCAATACGAACCTTTGTCAAGGAAAGAAACCAAGGAAGCTGAAGGAGGAGACTGACCCTGCGCTAGTGACTGTTTGGGTTGGCCTGCAGTGGTTACTTATGCCAAGAAAAGGAACTTTGTGTGTACTTTAATCATCTTGAGGAATCATCTTCAAGGGCTTGAAGCTGAGCTTGCCTCCTGTTCTGAAGTCTCAGGGACACAAAGACTTCACTACCAGCTCGCCCTGAATTTCCTTGCTGGGAATTCTACCTGCAGAGAGGTGCCTGCTGTTGTTTAAGGACCTCTAGAGACTGCGTGTCGCTGGGAGCTGGAAGCATGACGCAACGAGGAAGAAGCGTGTCGCTGCCGCAGCTGTTGCAGTTGCATCACCGAAGAAGCTTGTCGCATCACAGGAGAAGCGTGCCGCCGCAACAGAAGTTGCCGTAGCATCACCGGAGAAGCACGTCGTAGGGCCTGTCGCGGCTCAAGAATCCACCGATTTTGCCACATGGCCGTCGGGCGTGCACGCATCGCATCCAAGATGTCGCATCGCATCAAACATGCCATCTTGTTGCATCGCACTGGATTGTCGCATTGCATTGAGGCGCCATCTTGTCGCATCTTAACCGGAACGTAGTAAGAAACAGACGCTTCGCCTTTTCGCCGGTAAGGAACAGACGGATCGCCTCCCCTGCGCTGCAGTAAGGAACAGGTGTGCTGCCTCCCCCGAAGCAAGGAATCGACGCATCACCTTCCCTGCGACTCTTTTGTTTATTTTGCGTTACGCATCCAAGGTACTTTGAGAGTAAAGTGTTGCATTTACCATCTACATTGAACTAAGCTATTTCTACCATCTGAAAGTCATATTTTTGAATACTGTATTGTGGATTTTTGTCATTTGGTCTTGTGTTAAGTCTAGATAAAGATTACTTATTTTTCTAAACTGGTGTGGTGTCCATTTGTAGTGTTTTCACTGTATTACTGTATGTGTTCACAAATGCTTTATACACTGCCTCTGAGATAAGCCTGCCTGCTCGTGCCAACCTACCAAGGGGGTGAGCAGGGGTTATTTTAGGAGTGTAGCCCCCTTACCCTGACTAGAAGCAAGGGTCCCTATTTGGACAAAGCTACCCACCTCTGCCAACTAGAGACCCCCATTTCTAACCGAAAGCAAGGTTCAGGGATGCCCCTAAATACTAGATTTAGATTTAGTGGTAGATTGTTTTTCAGGGGACGTCGCTAAGATGCCCTTTGTGTGCATTTTTCATTGAATCCCACACTGGCATCAGTGTGGGTTTAATGTGCTGAGAAGTTCAATACCAGTTCGTAATGACAAGCTCCCAGCACCATGTACTCTTAATGACAGCACTGTACTTACAATGTCTTAGGATGGACTTAGACACTCTAGGGATACATGGCTCATGCACCTGTACCCTCACCACTGGTATACGGCACCCACCCAGCTAGAGGAGTGACTGATCTATGCCAGGGCAGTGGGTTGTAGGCATGGCACACAGGAATGTGTGCCATGTCGACTCTTCACTTTGTTCTGCACCAAGAAACGCAGCCTGTAAAGGCAGTGTGTGAGTGTAAAGGTACAGGACCTTAAAGGGTGGCACAATAAGTGCTGCAGCCCTTAGAGGCCTTCCCTGGTCACAGAGCCCTGTGGTGCCATTTACCAGGGGCTGGCCTGTGTCCAGAGATGCCAATTTGGTTTTATTTTCAATGCAGTTTTACAGAACGAACGTAGGCCCTGGGTACCTGATTGGCAGGAACCCAGGGCACAATCAGTCAAAGCACATCAGCAGTTCAACAAAAAGTAGGGGTTACCATGTAGAAAGAGGGCACTTTCTCACATCCTGGAATCGCCTCTCCAAGCTGCTTGCTCCTGATCGTGAGGACATCTTTTCTGTGTTCTCCCATTGATTTCAACAGTGATTAATTGCGCACAAAAGTAATACATTGTGCAAACTTTAAAAATTGCTATATCAAAAAGTACTTACTGTATATCAAAGTTCTTGGTCTAAATAAATTGTATAAAAATCAACCTTATTTTTGCAAATTGGTCTTGGATGTATTCTTGAGTGGGTTTCTCATTTATTGCCTCTGTGAGTACAACAAATCCTAACTGCTCGCCCACACTACCACAAATAGAGCGTTAGTATTATCTACTTTTGCTTCTATATACCAATCTGAGTCTCACTGGACTCTGTACTTCATTTTAGTGCACTATTTAGAGAGCCAGCGTCTTACACCTGCCCTAGGCCACCTCAATTTTTTTCATTTTATATCATACATAGGTAAACCTTTGGGTGACTCCTTGAGAAATTAAGTTTTGTGGTGGTAGATTTCAGGCACTGAGTATTTTCTGACTTTAGTAAATATGAACACATCGGTCTTGCTTGTCGTCTGCTCCATAAAACAAGGTGGATGTTCCATCTGCTGTGCATTACAGTCAAAGCACTGCACATAACAGTGGGTGGGATATACACCACATTGTCACCCATTTTGAGTTTTATCCTGCAAAAACATGAGGGCTCACCCCAAGATACCGCTCCTCACTACCTTTCATGAAAATTAAGGTAGGACTGGGTTACACAATGCTTTTCTATGAAAGGAAAGAAGGACTCGACACTGAAGCACTTTCTATGAAAGTAAAGGAGGACTCGACAATTAGGGCTGGTCCCCTTTGCAGCTACTGAAGTGGCCATTTTGGAATGGTCAAAGTATGATCCCCTCCATAACCTAAACATCTTTCTTTTACCTCTTCTAGGAACAGTCTTCCCACTCATAATTATTACAAGCTGAAAGTACACTTTTATACCCGACATATGAACTTGATCTTAGTCTCAAGTATAGCATCTGTAGCTCATATTGACATTTTTATGTCTACCTGAACTGATACCTCCCATTTAGTTGGCCTTTAATCTGTGTGCATAAACATGAAGACTTGCCCCCTGAGAGCACTTGACAACATATATGAGCAGGTAGGCTGCAATTTCTTTAGACTTGTATATCCACTTAATCCAACTAAAAATGCATCCAAGAGCCTAAAACACAGATTTATCAAATCTAACCCAGCAACGCTATTTTGCGACCCATATTTCCGCAAAAAAAAGGAGCTATTATAAGGCATTTTTATCTCTACACTAAAAGAACAGAACAATGGAGGAAAGCCTTGCTCTCTCAGCTCCAGATCACGGCATCCAGGAAATTTTCACATGGGCTCAAACTCTCAATAGCCACCTCACTCACTTGTAGAGCTGAAGTAACCATCTCCCTATAAAATAACGGGATCATCCTCATCCAATCTTCAGACCAAAACCTAGAAATGTTTGATTAAATCTTCTCTAGCGTCACAAATTCTTTATCTAGTAAGGAATATGCCCCCTCACAAGGTTATCTTGACTCTGCAGGCTTCTCTCAGGAACCCAAAGTAATGTCCTCTCATACCTCAGTTGCATTAATCACTTCCCCTTGCTCCCCAATGGTGTGCTACACACATAAAACAAAATTTCCTCCACCTTCTGAGGAACCTAAGTCCCTATCCCTGAAGAACCAAATTAGACTACCACCTTACTACCCCGCAAAAATAGCATACATAGGGATCCACAGTCAAGGAGATAACCATACTACCTTGATTATCCCCCTAACGACTGAACACACCCTCATGAATTCATCAAATACACTCAAGGCACTCCCTTTGGTCCGAATGATCTCACCTGCGATGCCCGGTTACCCCCTTCCCAACGATATCATTCAACATGGGCTCCTACCTGCCTAGATCACCAGCTTTTCTTCCCCTCTCTTCACATCGCATCCCATCTACACCTTCTTGCCAGACCAGCAACAATCTAACACAACAGTCTTGAGCCCCCCACTTCCCCCAAGCCTTTGGACTGGAACCTCAACCTCTTGTCTCACACACCACTAGTTTCCAAACTTGATGTAATTACATAGAACCTACAACTACTTAACGCAAAGCTACAAAATCTATTAACCATTCCCAAATAGCATGCAAACAACAGATGGAACTCCAAAACTCCCATGAGGAATAGACACAATATGGTTGCAGACAGTAAATATCTCTCCAGACCCCCTTCAGGCCACACAATCAACGGAGCCCAACTCTCTCAGCATCTCCTCATCTTAAACGGAGAACAAGACCCTACCCCAATGCCTACACTCTGCCCTCAAGACTAAAAGATCCTCTCTCCAAAGGCGAAATTTACCCTGCTCCTCTCATATAATTTTACAGATTCCGGTAACAGAGCTGATTTGGACCAAATAAAAACAGTTCTTACGAACCTACACAGAGAAACAAGGCTCAATCACAGAACCGTAAGTTGAATAAATTATTTTATTGCATAATTACTTGAAATAATTGCAAAGTTGCAGTACATTATCAAAATTATTGTAAAACAACGAATCTCACACCGTTATAATACGTATATCAATATAAATAAATATTTGAACACCGGTCTGACCATTTGTAAAATGTGGGCTTTACCCTAAAATACATTGGTTTAAAATTACGTTTAGAAAAGCCCCAGTCCCTTATGTGTTATTGACAAAAAAAGTCCCTTAATGCGTTACGGTTCTTGCGGGGACCATGTTGTCCCTCACCGTTCATCTCCTTCTGTTACTACACAAGTTTCAACAATTGCAACCGCACAATTTTCATCTGTGCGGATCAAATTTGGCCAGATCTGAGGGCTCTGTGCAGGACTGGAGCAGGGCCACAGCATCAACGCATTTTCTGAGCCTATGCCTTAAAAACATTGGTTTTAACAATTTGCTTAGGTGTTGCAGTAGAGCAGGGCAGCAACATATTAGGTTTACCAATGATTCTGCACTACAACTTAACGTATATTTGTAAAGTGCACGTTCGCCCTTGGGTATCTTGGCATTGAATAACAGATGTTTTATTGTTACCCAACGGTACTCATTTTATCGACCTCAGATGGATGAAAGGCTGAGTGGACCGGCCGGGATTTGAACCTGTGACCATGATGTCAAACACAGGCCCCTGCAGTGGATGCATTAGTCCACTGAGCCACCAGACCTGGCATCTATAGTTGCACGGTCCTTCTCGGTCCACCGACCTCTGCGTATATAAAGGAATACATGTATCCTTCTATCCCCAGCACTACATATCAAATATTATGTAACCTGGTCCTGATGATGGCCTAATACCTCTACAGGCCGAAACGCCGTCGACTCCCACAGCGGAACTCTTGGCGCCGCCATCAAACGAATACCCTATCAAATCATTGTAATTCTGTAACAATAACTGTTTGGGTATTTCAAATGTAAAGAAACTATTTTAATTTCACCTGCCCTGTCGCACCCTCCACAATCGCTGTATATACCACATTACGTGTCTCTTGCGCCGCCACCAAAACTTCAAGAGCACTTGTGCACAGTATCCTTATGGTTACATGTCATTTAAATGTAACGCAGTGCTACCACCTCATGTGCTTGTACATATGAAGTTTAATATGTCCAATATGTTCTTTGATTGAAATATAATCTACCTTCATAAGAAAATGTCTCCATGGCTTTCTCCACTTTTGGATTTAATCCATAGCAATTAAATGTGCTACATGTATTTGTATGTTAAATAATACCCTTGTTTGAGACACTGTTTTTGGTTACAAATTACTGCCCCGGTCTCCCAGTGGTTTATGGGCTACCTCCTGTAGTCTGATACTGCTATCTATAGCAGCACAACCTGCATCTGGTTATTAACATTTTGCAGCCCGGGTTCAGTTCCTTTATTGGCAGGGGGACTTCCTTTCTAGGGGGTTGTTCATGTATGGCTGAATTTTGTGCGACTCATATGCTTTAGTTAGGCCGACCAACCCTCTAATGTCCTTGAATCTAGCTATGTCTTCATTCCTTGATATCTGGGCGATTTGATTATTTAGCATCCTCTTTATTGCGGGATAATTTAGTTCCTCTTGGGACCAGGACGCTGTGGTTAAACCCAACTCAGCCACTGTCTACAGACAGTACTTCTTCCATGAGTAAGACCTCCGACCCTCGTTCTAGGTCCACTCTCTCCCCGCAGCTCCGCTGTGCAGTCTCTTGCCTCCAGACCCCGACCTCCTCCTTGGGAGGTTCGAGGCTGCTGCCAGCTCCTGCGCCTGCTGCCCGCTCCAACTGGGACCAGACTGCCTTAAACCACCGTAACCTTTCTCAGCCGTTTTGTTTCTTCTTAATTTTTCCCTGTTGGACCACTGTTATTGTGCCCATCTGTGTCCTGCTCTAATTCCACCACTGTTTTAATTTACTTGTGCTTGCCTGTTCCATTCGCCTTTCGCAGCTGCTGCCCCTGTGGCCCCTCCCCCCCTGAATTCCCCCGCTCCTCCCTCCCACCTCCCCTACTTAATGGCGGACGCTGCGCAGTCGCGCCAAAGGCAAGCCTGCCTGCGCCCGTCCAAGACCCGACCGCAGCCAGCGCCAGGAACCCTGGACCTCCCACTACCCATCGCTTTGACACCACCACCCTCCTCGGACTCAACCTTGGAAAACTTAGAGAATGCCAACAGGCCTCACCGAACATGACCCATGGCCAGTTCTCCTGCCTCCACTGCCGCCAGACCCTCACCTCTACCCAGGCCTCCAACACTGCCGACGTCAGCCCAGGCGACACCCTAAAATGCATCCTCCTCAATGTACGTTCCATGCACAAACACGCCATGGAAATCTGGAACCTACTCGACTCTCTCTCACCCGACCGCCTTCTTCACAGAGACCTGGACCAACGCATCCTCCGCCCTCGACATCAGCACCGCCATCCCAGAGGGATACATGATCCAGAGAAAAGACCGCTCCAACCACCCAGGTGGGGGCCTCGCCATCACCCACAAGAGCATCCTCCACCTCACCACCTCCAGCGATACCTTCCCCTCCACCGAACACCTGCACTTCCAGGTCCAGACCACCCCCAAATCCACACTCCGAGGAACCCTCGTCTACAGACACCCCCGGACCCCCAACACCCTTCGGCACCACCATCACCGACTTCATCGCACCCCACGATATTGCCTCAACGAACTACATACTCATTGGAGACCTGAACTTCCATCTCAACAAACCCAGCGACCCCAACTCCACGATCCTTCATGACAACCTCGCCAGCATCAGACTCAAACAACTCGTCAACACACCGACCCACAGAGCAGGACACACCCTCGACCCCTCTTCGCGGCAGGAAACTGCGTCCAATTCAGCCACACAACACAGCCGCCATGGACCAACCACCACTGCGTACACTTCGCCATCAACAAACCCAAGGCACCCAAACCAGCCCCACGCCCACCACGAAGGTACTGGAGAAAGGTTACCGATGAGCAACTTAACTCCACCCTCACCGAGACAACCACACCTGGGTACGCGACGCAAACAATGCAGCCAGAGAACTCCACACCTGGATCTCCAACTACGTAGACGAGCTCACCCCACTACGCAAACCTGACAGACAACGCCCCAGGGAAGCCGCCTGGTTCACTACCGCTCTCCAAGAAGCCAGGCGCACCTGCAGAAGAACTGGAGAAACACCAAGAAAACCGAAAACCACACCACCTACAAGGACGCCATGACGGACTAGCACCACCAGCTCTGAGCCACCAATTGGAACTTCATCCACAAGAAAATCCTGGCCAACATCACCAACTCTAAGGAACTTTTCAGTGCCGTTCAAAAATTCACCAACCCACGCAGCGAAGCCACAGACATCACCCCATCCCAAGACCTCTGCGACAAGCTTGGAACCTATTTCCACCTCAAGATCAAACACCTCTACGACTACTTCATCGACCATCCACCAGGTGCCACAGACGGGGCCCCCCCCCCCCCAGAAAAACCAGCCAGCCCACCATTTCCAACTGGACACCGATCATGACCGAAAAGACAGCCTCGACCATGAAAAGCATCTACTCGGGGGCACCCACTGACTCCTGCCCCCCTCATATCTACTACAGAGCTGCGGCCGCCATCGCACCCAAACTACAATGCACCATCAACACCACCTCTCAACTCCGCTGCTCGTCTTACTCCTCCCCCGCCTTCTCTCTGAAGTCCCTGGTGTCCAACGTTTTGGCGGAATCCTTTCAAAGCTGCCGATGCCTCTCTGATCGCTCCGGATGGCCGCAGAGGAGACGGGTGGAGGTTTTACCCTTCTGACTCTCCCCCTGCCTCCGGGCTCGATTACCGCAGCCTTCCCCTACAGTTACCTCGCCTACAGCGCCTCCCGCTTGTCAACTAGGATGATTTTGGGACTTACAGGAGGTAAGAACTATCAGCACTGCGCTACGTGGCGTTTTGAGCTTGTTACTCTCCCGTCCATGCCGGAGAATCGCCCATGCTGGTTTCCAACTTTGCTGCCTCCTGTTATCTTGATCTGCTGCCCTGGCGCCTCTAACAGTTCCTCTCGTGACATTCGACAACGGATTGGACACCGCTGCTGAGAACACTTGCTCATGGACGGCACGGCTGTGACTCGAATATAGACTGCCCCGCCCCTTACTTTCTGGATCTTTTCCCCTTCTAGTGCCTCTCCATGAAATCAGCGCTTATTTTTCTTTTTTCTCTGGACTTAGCCATTTTGGTCTTGGACCCTTATGCTCCCTTCCATTTTGGGACTATTTTCCACTGCCTCTCCTACCCTCGATCTGCCATTTTCGCAAACCCTGTTTCCTGCTTAACGATTTCGCAATTGCCTCTTATTCGCCACGGACCTACTCCTCATTCTTCTGATTTTGTTGACATCTCTGGTGCCTTTTCTGTTTTGTTTCCCTCTCACTTCCCTGTCCTTATCTGTTTTTCCATCCCCTTTCCTTTCTGTGCTCCCCCTTTTTCCTCCCCGGCCCCTTAGGCTGTTTTCTGCCTCATCACGTGTCCACTCGTTGCCATCCTCGAGTTTTCGCATATTCCTAACTCGTGTTTTTTCCAGCTACTGTGTAACATTATGTAATTGTTCTGTTACCTGTGTAACTTGCTTCGTACTGACGTTCTGTAAAGCGCTCGGATACCTACGGGTCTAGCCAGCGCTATATAAAACACAAGCAAATAAATAAATAAAATAAATCACCCGAACTACAATGCACCATCAACACCACCTTTAAAACAGGCACCTTCCCAGGCGACTGGAAGCACGCAGATGTCAGACCCCTGCTCAAAAAGCCTACAGCCCCTCGCAGCCATCGTCCGACAACATGGTCTCAACATCATATCCTACGCCGACACACAGCTTATCCTCTCCCTCACAAAAAACCCCACCACTGCCAAACTCAACTTCCAGAAAGGAATGCAAGACGTCACAGTCTGGATGACCAACAGCTGCCTGAAGCTCAACGCCGAGAAGACAAAAGCCCTAGTCCTTGGTACCACCCCTTCTGCATGGGACAGCACCTGGTGGCCGACTGCCCTCGGAAACCCACCTACCCCCTCAGACCACACCAAGAACCTCGGCATCGTACTCGACTCACCACTCACCATGAACCGACAGGTCAACGCTGTCCCCTCCAGCTGCTTCAACACCCTCTGCATCCTCCACAAGACCTTCAAGTGGATCCCCCCTGAGTCAAGGAAGACAGTCACCCACGCACTCATCACCAGCACACTGGACTATGGAAAAGCACTCTACGCCGGCATCAACAAGTCACTACTCCGCAAACTCCAGACAATACAGAACACCGTCTCCAGACTTGTCCTCGGCATCCCCCGACACGAACACATAAGCCGACACCTAAGAAGTCTCCACTGACTCCCAGTGGAGAAATGAGTCACTTTCAAAATCCTCACTCACGCCTACAAATGCCTACACAACAACGGACCCAAATACCTCAATGACAGAATCAACTTTCACGTACCCAAAAGAAGCCTCCAATCTTCCAACCTTGCACTGGCTGAAACTCTGAGCCAGAGCAGGCGGAAGATCCTTCTCTCACATTGCAGCCAAGACCTGGAACGAGCTACCGGCAGACATCACATGAGCCCCTCCCTGAACACCTTCAGGAAGACCCTCAAGACCTGGCTCTTTGGCTAAACAGTTCTGTGGACTCCCCCACCCCCTCAGCGCCTTGAGACCCTCATGGGTGAGTAGCGCGTTTACCACACTCCACACCAGCCCTTTCAGTGGGGCCAGGATTCGCTGCCCCAGACTCCACCGCGCCATTCCGAGCATTTAAACAGCTGCGGGCTCGCCCGGGCAAAGCATACATTTAAATAGCTGCGGGCTCCCGAGGTGTGGGATGGCTTCTTGTCACATTCCACGTCATCCCTTTCAGTGGGGGCCAGTAGTAATATCTCTTCTATTGTCCCCTGTTCTAAATTAAAGCCTGAGACAGAAGATAAAAGCTGGAACTTGAACTCCATATCATCTTGCATTGCCTTTATCTTAAGGACTTTTATATGTTTTATAGTTAGGTTGTAGCCTATACGAGAGAGCTTGTGAAGACATTCCTAGGGCTGGTTCTATGTGTTATAAGAATGGGGAAAAGAAAGACAATGGAAGGAAGTGGGGGCGGGGGTGGTGGTATTGGTAGAAGTAGCAAAGGGAAAAAGGCCTGGAAGGTAGCTACACATGCAGGTAGTAATTGTGTTTTAGATCGCATTGATACTCTCATTGATGAGTGTGAGGAGATACTAGTAGCTGAGCCAAATGTGCAATTAAATAGGGATAAGTCTCCCCCTAGATCTACCCAAACCACTGATGGAAGTCCAAACCACCATTCTGCCATCCCCGCCATGTTTCTTAAAGCACATGAAAAAAGGGCCTACCACCACTAATGCTGAGAGAAAGCAGGGCTTAGTGAGGATAGGCGATTCGCCTACTAGCCCCCCTAGGCCAGCTGGCAATAATCCCCAACACATTGACCCCATAATTACATGTACAAACAGGTTTTCTGCCCTGTCGGATACTGAAGGGGGAGAGTGGCCACAACTATTCAAGTCATCGTCAGCTAGTACTACAGGGGTAGACACAAGTCATAATACAGACTCCCAGGTTGTGATCAATCTGGTCCACACGCTTCGGTCTGAAATAGGGATTATGAAAACAATGATTGAGGACCTTACCACTATGGTGAGGCTTTTATCGCAAAGGGGGTCTTCATGTATAGAATGTGCTAACAAAATGGCGAGCAATCCTTCCCTACCTAGGCAATCTACCGAATTCAGAGAGTAACAGCTCCCCTTTCTAGGAGTGGTATCCACAAAGGCAGTCTTCCGCTCCCTGAGATGGCTAATCACAAAAACTCCGAAAATTCCACACAGTTATCATCCATTCCTAAGCATTTGTCTTAATTGAACCCATGCAATTCTAATTACCGCAGTGTAGAAACCCCATGGGACCAGGTGACACATGGTAGACATTCTCATCCTTCCCAGTCTCAACACCCAGTGTAACCCTAATTAGGCAGGGGGAACAGAATGCTGATAAAGCGTCTAACACACATATAATTTATATGGTGAATGTACCTAAGTATGACACCAGCAAAGGCACAAAAAATGCAGATTCCCTGACCAATAAAGCTATTCACTGGAAACGACATGTAAGGGGATGTCGTTCAGTGATCAGGGAGGACATTGTTAAGGCACGTAGGCTTAACACCCACCTTCATCAGGCAGATTGCATAGAGCTCACCTTCAAAGGAGAGGACTTTGTTGAAAATCTTTTTGCTCTTGAATTTCGAACTTGCTCCCCTGATTCATCATCCATCCAGCTTAGACGGTCGCCTCTGAGTAGCCAACCTGGACAGCTTGCTGGACAGATGCCTATTAGAAAGATGGGATGTTCTGTGCTGGAGAGTAATGATTGACTCAGAGGAGCAACTAGAATACATCTGTGATCAATTGAAGTCCCAACAATCAATAGGGGAAGTCCTACTACTACTATCCCAAGCTTAGTAGTTGGTGGGTTCATAAGGTCCATAACCATGTCTCCACCTCTGATAGAGACACAGCGTGAGATTAGTTGTACAACTCCTAACAATCTAAATGAGCCATTATCAACTTGTCATACTTCCCAAAGGGGAACCATATTGTCATGGAATATCGCAGGGATGAGTTCTGAGATTTCATCTCCCGAGTGGTATGCCTTCATAAACTGCTATGGTATTTGCCTCTTTCAGGAAACATGGCTAGTGGCACCACACCACTGTGCAGGTTATGTAAATTTTCACATTCCAGCCCTGAGAGGGGCAAAAGGCCACCCCTCAGGGGGCTGAGAATTTGGGTTCATCACGAATTAGGCATTAGTATCGAGGAGCTCTCGACTGAGAACAAAGATATCCAGGCCATAAGACTGAAAATGGGCCCGCAAGGGAACATAGATATCTATAACATTTATGTGAGGGGAACCAGAGGGAGGAAGTCGGAAGTTTTTGAGTGCTCTCGACGACCTCCTTGACCTACACTCAGTAGATACTACCGTTATAATTGTGGGCGATTTTAATTAAACTTTTGAACCCTTTGCTAATGAGGATTGGCATCTCACAGAAGAGGAAGATACACAGTGGGGCGTCCCAAAGCTTGAGCTTACACCTATAAAAAAATGGACGGATGTGGTTATAAAAATTAACTCCATCTGCCTGGAAATGGGTTTGCGGGCGATAAACGGAAGGTCCACATCAGATAGATTTGGGGCAAAAATATTTAATATTGGATCTAGTGCCAGTCGCATAAATATATATTATTTAGCGTTAAATTGTGGCACACCCTTGGTGATATGGTTGTGAGGGATCGCATAGAGTGTGACCATAATCCCTCTGTGCGACAATGGGATTTTTGCAGCAAAAGGCGTCTACACAAAGTGGGAGCGAATTGCTTTCCTGTGAAGTTGTCCCCACTAATGACATGAGGCACCTAAAATGGGTGAAGATAGTAGAAAAGCCTGAATCCTTTAGCTAGTATCTCTAAGGAAATTGATCATGCCCTAACTGAGCTAGAGACTAGCACAGCTGCTATTGAAGTACCAGAGCTTATCACTCAGACCCGCAATAAATTGTTTGCCCTTCTGCGCACTTATTTTATTAAGCAATGTAAGCTTAAAAAAGCTGTAAATCAGAAAGGCTGCCGCTGGTTTAATAAGGAATGTAAACAGGCAAGGGCATCACTCGGGAAAGCTATTAAAGTAGGTGAGCCTGCCTCAGTGCAAGCAGCTAGACAGATATATAGGAATACCCAGAAAAAGGCCAAAAAAAATTGGGATGCGAAAAGATGGCAGGACCTAAAGAAGTCTTGCGCCTCGAGTGACAGCAAACAATTTTGGAATATAGTGAAGCGGGATAGAGGAGGGTAACCTGAACAACCACAAAATCATGTAATGCAGGAAGATTGGGTCAATCATTTTAAACCCCAATATGCTCGCAGCCCCCTTGAGATAAACCGGGTCGAACCCGCTCATTTGCTATATTCAGATGCAGTTTTTTGTAGCGCTGACGTCAATATAGCCCTCAGATCTGTAGCAGGTGGTAGAGCACCTGGCCCTGATGGTGTCCCTGCAGATATGTTCCTCTATGATAAAATAGGATGGTGTAGGTACATCTTGTTGGTGGCTAATGCGGTTGCCAAGGGCGCGCCAGGACCTGACTCATGGAAAGGGAAGCAATCATCCCAGTTTATAAAAAGGGGAACAAATCTCAGCCAGGTAATTATAGGCCCATCAGTTTAATAGATTCTCTGCAAAAGATAATGGGGAGGCTAATTTTAAATGAGATCCAGGAGTGGATAGAGAAGCATAGCATTTTATCCCCCTGCAGGCTGGCTTCCGGTCATATACTAGCACCATAGACCAGGTGTTTTGTTTAATTTTGTTGTACTGGAAGACAGTTGTCCTGGGCAAAGGCAGTTTGTATGCTGCCTTTGTCGATCTAAAATCGGCATTTGATCTTGTTCCCCGTTCTAAATTATGGGTGATTTTACAGGAATTGGGGATGCCTCCCTTATTACTAACACTCATTATTAGAATGCATGAGGGTAACTATGCTAAAATTCGATGGGGCTCCCAAGGAATGGTTACTAGTGCTTTTCCAGTAGAGAGGTGTGAGCCAGGGTTGCGTAATGGCACCCACGCTATTCTCCTTGTTTATCAATGGAATAGTGAATTGTATGGAGTATACTACTACTGATGCTCCGAAACTAGCAGGTGAAAAAATCCCTATTTTAATGTTCGTGGACGACACATTGATCATTTCAAAGACTCCTACTGGCCTTCAGCGTGCCCTGTTAATTTTTGAGAAGTTTTGCACCGAGCGGGGTCTGGAAGTTAATGTGTCGAAAACTAAATTTATGTCTTTTAACCCACACAGAACTTTTAAAGGTAGTATTTTAGAGAACAATCGTCCATTGGAGAAAGTTAAAGAGTTTACTCATCTGGGGGTTAATATACAGAGTGATTTAAAATGGAACCAACAAATTGACCTGGCGACACTAAAGCACCAGCAATTGGCGGGTGTGCTCCAATTGGAGTATAATACCTCACTCACAAAACCAATTAGTCCGGTGCTCCAGGTATGTAACATGAAAGTGGGTAGCTCAGCCCTCTACGGAGCATAACTATGGGGGTGTGAGAACCTGACAAAACTTACCATAGTAGAAAATAGGTTCCTACATGAGATTACTAATCTTCCTCAAAGTACCCCAGTATGTCCCCTACGTTACGATCTTGGGAGAAAGCCCTTGACTGATATTGCAAAACTACATCCATTATTATACTGGCGCAGATTATGGACACCTGAATTGATATCCTATGCTGCAGGCTTTATGGATATAATAAAGGCTGATAACTTCCATCAAATCAAATGGTTACGAGAGGTTCGAGACACTCTAATAAGTATTGGCCTAACACTATGGGATGATCCAGGCACTGCTCGCTTCCCCCCAAACAAATTCTTCAAAGAAAAATACTGGGAGATGGTAATGCACAATACCCTGAGAACTAGCGAGTCATCATCGCTTACAGAAATGTTTCTGGAAATAAAACACATCCCGAGATTAAAACAATACTGGGACGCAATAACTAAGCCACATTATCGAAAGTTATATTTCCAGCTTAGGGTGGGTTCATTGCCTCTAAGAGCTTTCACTGCCAGATGGGCTAAACCAGGCGATAACAAGTGCCCAATATGCCAGGTACATGTGGAGTCGGTGGCACATCTATTGTTTACCTGTCCAGCATATACTGCCCCAGAACGCGCATGGCTGGTGCCCATTTGCAAAAGGTTGGGCACTAGAAGGAGCGAAGAAGCTGAAAGAATTTTACGTACTGATACGTCAACTCCCATCATCCCGTTTAGAGGAGGTAGGAGTAGTGGGCACTGCCCTGAACTGGTTTTGATCCTATCTATCTGGCAGGTGACAGGCAGATATTTCAAATCCCAATGTATAGAGTTTAGGGCTCTGCATGTATTGGGTCCTAAGTTGCTACAGAAGAAATTGGTCTGGTACACTCCCACCCGGAGCCTCCGATCTTCTTCTGCCTGTCTGGCAAAGGTCTCCAGGTTCAACAGAGTCACACTGGGAGGAAGAACTTTTAGTATTGCCACCGCGAAACTATGGAACGAACTGCCACTTGAAATCAGACAATGCAGTACCTTGTCCTTGTTTAGGAAAAGGATCAAGACGTGGCTGTTCCCCAGAAATTGATCCGGTCGTGTCAGAGTACTGCCCATTTTAGGCTCTGTCCTCCTCGCTTTACGTTGGTCTGTGTTCACATATCTTTAGCGCCAGGGTACCCGTAGGGTGTTTGTTGCGCTTTATAAATGCTATATACAATACAATACATACAATACAATCATTGTAGCAGTAGCTAAATTCCTAGGGTGGTCATGGGCCATAAGATCTAATTTTATATCCATACAATAAGGGGGGTATCAGCCATTGCATGTTTTGCACATGTACCAGGGGATTTATAGCCATACTCCATTACTAGCTGCTATTAGCTTTAGGGCTAAAGTTTTGTGTTTCTTTTGATGATAATCTCAAACGTTTCTATTATTAAGCATATAGTAATGCTTTTAAAGTTTTTATCGAAATCTGTTTTTTTATGATGATCTGATGTAATTTCCAGAAGCAAGTTTTTTTTTTTTTTTTAATCAAGCCTGGCATTGTGTCTAATGAAATATTTTTGTACCATGCTTTTATGACTGAATTGTCAAATAAAGCTTGTTGGATTGGATTGGAGTAGCGCGCTTACAATTCCCTGATTGATTGATTGATTGATTGGGTTCGGTGTCCCTTCGAATATGGTTCTCAATACCGCCTTAAGATATCCTTTCTGGGCTTTTACAGTCTTAAACCAGAATTTTACTAATGTGCTCCTGCATTTGTATTTTTGTGGTACCAGGTCAAACTCAAGCCAGATCAGGGTGTTTCATGTGTATTAAAAAAGCCTGAAAATCCTTTTGTAACACCGGCGTGGGCTTTTTCTATCTTACCTGGGAATGCATGTGATGTGTACCCAGCAACAGCGAGCAGTTTAGATTTTGTTACGCTCAAAAATAGGTTTCGTGGTAGGGCTGTGTAATTTACCTTGTAGTTTGCACAGTGCATAGATGGTGGCTTGTATTTTTGCTTTCATCTTAGCCTGGTGCAAGGTTGCCTTGCCTTTATCGTTCAACCACGCTCCTAGCTAGTGGTATGCTCTTTCTGTCGCTATGTTATTACTGCCCAGCCTCCACTTTAGGCATGATTTCTTCAAGTATTTACCAAATACCACAACTTTCTTTTTGCCGGGGTTAGCCATGAGCTGGTTTTCCTGGTTGTAGATATTTAATGCAGTCAAACCTCAAGCAAGTGGTGATCATTCAAATAACAGTTGAGGACACCAAGCAACACTTAAAATGCATGTTACACAATTGCAGTTTGGCAGTGAAACATGCAGCAGACATAGCGTACCTCATCCTTGCACACAAGCTGGACATACTACTCTTTACAGAAACTTGGCTAAATGACTCCTCCACACCTACCTTTGACTTACTTGTTCCACCTAATTACAAGATTAGATAGACCATGCCTACCAGGCAGAGGTATTGCTTTCATACACCGTAACAGTGAAACAGTCACACAACATTGCTCTATTCTTATGTGAATACTGAGGCATTGATATTCTGAATAGCACCAATGCACTGTGCAAACTGCATACAATCTACCATCCACCAGGAGATAACATTACATTCATAGAACAAACTATGGACACCATCTGTACCAATGCAGGACAACACTGCACCCAGATCTTCCTAGGAGATTTCAACCTCCACTAGAATGACACCAATGATCCAGCAGTTATTCAATCAGTCAAAGATTCTTTATTCGGCTAATAGAAGCCATAAAAGCACAAAATAAATACACCAGCAGGATTTATGATGACAAGACAATAGAGCACCACAGATAAACTGCCAATATAGTTTCCACATGTAATTTCCTCTAGATAGATATAAAAATAGAGAATAAAAATAAGTATATGATTCAGTGTTAAAACACAGACTGTAGAAATTCAACATATAAAATTCATCAATAACAAAGGGTCACGTACATTTGGTCAAGAAGAGTACAAATGTATCTAGACAGGAGGCAACTTTTTCCTAATTTTTATAGCACTAGAAAAATGACTAGCAACTCCAAAACAAACCACGGGTGAAGGAAGCGTCTGCAGGTATAATAATGCTGGCCTTTCTTGAACAAATTGGCATGGGCTCAAAAGCGGAAGAATATATTTTTTACGCAGAGGGACAAAAATTCACAAAAGAGTAAAGCGCAAAGTGTCCTCATCAGAAAAAATCTCCCATGGACATGGCCTTGAGACCCCGGGCTTCAAGAAGCCTATTGGAAAGGCTAGTAGCCAATGGATAAGATTTAGTCTGAATCTGGTTAACAGGAAACAATGATAGACATTATTGACAAGAGACAGCAGGTATGGGTGCACCTGTTGGCATGGGCTAAGTGTGATGTAGGCTCTCATCGTAAGCTTAACAGTAGTCAATAGCCTTAAATTCTTCCAAGATAACCTTAACTTGACACAGACATACTCACAATTTGGGGGTGACTGTGGACCTTATTATTGCCAAGAGTAACAACATTCAACTGGAATCCATCATCCCTTCTGACCAGACAGATCACCACCACATCACTTTCCTCATCACAGAATCCATGAGGAAAAAAAAGGTTCATCCAGAGAAATCCAAACACTAGACAAGAAGGATGCACAGTACCAATCTGAATAATCTGACATCCCTATGCAACATCTTGCCAACTCCCTTGGACATGGCAAATGTCCATGGCCTCATAGCCCACTACAACAATGCAACGCTGAACATTCTAGATAGGACACCACCATTAAAATTAAAAAGAATGTCCACCAAAGAAACTTAACCATGGCTTGAAGCCAGCCTAAATGCAGTTATAAATAAGCTCAGACTAGCTGAATGATCATGGAGATTCACACCCTCTATCGAACATCTTAAACAGCGGAGATCATTGAGGAGCACTTAAAACAAACTGATCAGAATTTCAAAAGCGTGTTTAGAAACCAATTAGATAATGCTAAAACATCTTCCAAGAAAGCTGATCATACTTATCAAGCTACAATCCAATGGACAACCCAACCCTGGCCCTAAAGGCTTAAATCCACCGTTAAACTATGAGGACTTTGTCTCCTTCAGGGAAAAAACAAGAAAGATTGAAAGTGACCTGCAAACAGTTAGGGACCGTGAGAAGTTGAACCTGGTATATGCTGGCCACTAATTAAAGTGGTAACCTTGCACCAGTCCAAATGACCCTTATGATGTATGAGGTCAAAGATAACCTTTAGAAAGCTATCCTAGTGGTAGCTGTGGTGAGCAGCCTTCAGGCTTAATCTTGAAGGAATGTAAAGCAGCTTTTTTTAACCAGAATATCACCTCCTGAATGAATTAAGTTGAAGGAGAACCACACAGTAGTTATATAAAAATATGTATTTATTGATATAACACTCTCTAGTATCCTCTACCCGAGGATAGTACACAATACAAGATCAATAGAACAGTTGTAAGTAGCACAATACACAGTGGCCTCCAGGGGGAGACCAAACCATATACTAAAATAGTGGTATAACAACCACAACTCTGGTCAAGACAAGGTTTGGAGTGTGTAGAATCATTGGGACCCCAAGGAACCACCCAAAGTGAGTAGATAGGGACCCCACGGAGAACGGGTGCAGTGTGGTAACACGACCGCGGGCTCTGTACAATTCTATGGGGAAGTCGCGTTGCAATTTTACAGTTTAAGGACCCTTCTAGGAGGACTTTGAGGAAACCCTTTGGAACTTAAGAGGTTGGTGAGCCAACCCACCCGTGGATACTGTAGTACCCGAGTTACCTATCCCAGAGGAGCAGGGTGCATAGGTCTGGAGTTGTGTCGGAAACCGCCGTCGTTCTCAATGGAGGGCTGCGAAGAGGTACTGCTGCCGTGGAGGTGAAAAGGGTCCGGTGGAATCTCAGCCAGGATTCTGGAAGACAGGAACCTGAAAGCAGAAGGGACAGAGTCTGGGTCACTTCAGAGTGACCAGGGGCTCGGAAGACGAATGCCCACCGTTGTCGGGTGCTTCAGGTGCGAAGAAGGGATGCTGGACTCTGCAGCCACGAGGACCAGGAGATGACGACCAAGAGCCAGATGGAAGCTGTCCCACGAAAGATGTCCAGTGCTGGGGGTTTGTGTCCGGCTGGAGCACCAACAAGCCTTGGCAAAAGCAACCCATGCAGGAAGGTCAAGCAGGTTACGGTGTGGACCAGCAAGGTCCAGGAGACTCACCAAGCAATGGGGAGTCAGGGCACATCTGGAGCAACCAGGAAAACCCAACAGAATTCAATTTGACCCTCAAGATGACCCACAGGCCGAATGACCAGGAGTCGCGAGGGGACCTCGGGCAAGATCACAAAGTACCAAGCACTCGGTGCGAGGAGGCCGGAGTTCTTTGGTGGAAATACTGCTCTGGGTCAGTACTACACGGAGTCTAATGAACAAGCTCAGGATTCGCCAACAAGCATATGCACTTGCAAACAGGGGTTCGGGTTATGCTGTCCCCACGAGGGATACTGGCCTCAAACTTGCTGAGAGGGCAGATCAACCTCAGGGACCTTCGTAAACTACCTCCTGTGTTGCTGAAATCTTCGGAGTCTGTAGGAGCTCAGGAGCAGACGACTGGTCAGTTTAGTTGAGGTGCATGCAAATGCAGGAGAGTGACTTCTTCACCCGAGATTCTTCAGTTGTCCTTAGTGCACCACAGGTCCTGCATGGAGCCTGTATGGAGCAAGGGCACAGACAAAGCTTTGGATGGAGAGGGAGACCAAGTCGGTCCCAGTCGAAGTCCAGGAAGGTCCAGAGGGTCGAAGGTCAGTGGCTTCTTCTTGTAGAATCTTGTCCATGTAAAATCTAAAGAGCTACAGTCAGGGAAGCCCTTTTTGTACCCACAGGAGACGGTTGGACAGATTCGGGAGACCCTCCTAGGGGAGGGTCAGGACAGAGGGGGTGGTTACACCTATGTCCCGTGTCCAGTTTCGCGCCAGATCAGGAGCTAACGGTTCGTAGAACTGGTTTGAGCTGGACTATGCAAATGGACACCAAATGTGCTGCAGGTGCAGACTTTCATGCACTCTCAGAGTGTACCCACCCAGCCATGCACCCACCCAGCCCCAATACACGAAATCCTGTCTGGGAGGTGGTCACACCTCCCTGTGACAGGATGCCTATTGTGCTGCCTTCCTCTGCTCAAGCTTGGCTCAGCAGCAGGAGGGCATAAATGTGTCTCTGTTCAGCAGCATCCATTTTGTGCTGACCGGGTGGAGAAGGCTGGCACCAGATAGAACAGTGACCCCACAAAGCTTGCTTCAGAAGGGTGGAATCATACCTCCCACACTGGTTACCGGTCTGGAGGTATGATTCCAAGGTGTTTACAATAGGTTTCTATGCAGCCGTTTTCGAGATAGCATTTACCATTGAGGTTATAATACACCTCTACCTATATGTCCGGCTGACTCACAGACAACCCGGGAGAATGGTCTCCACAGGCTGCAGAGGAGCTCTGCTCATGCAGCGGCACCCTCTCATGTAAAACACAGCACCCTGCCTTCAGGATTATTAAGGCCAGCTAGAGGGGTGACTTGCAAGTTTTAAGTGTCGTGACCTATAGACACAGTAAACCTATATCTAAAGTAAGTGGTGCAAGCATCAGCTTACACAGATTACAGTAGCAGAGCTGTAGTTCCATTTTGCATGGCCTCTCATGGGTGGCATAATACATGCTTCAGCCCATGGGAGGCCTCTGGGGTACCCGTGCCCTGGGTACATGTGTACCATATACTAGGGACTGATAAGAGTACCCCAGTATCCAATCTGGAGTGTACCAAAGTACATGTAATAATTTAGAGGAGACAGCAGATAGAATGGGGTCCTGATTAGCAGGATCCCAGTAAGACTAGTCACAAACACTGCAACATCAAGCAAAAAGCAGGGGTAACCATAAGAAGCAGATCCTACTTACCTACAGGGACCACCGTCCTCTCTCACCTCATACTACCACACCCCTGCTTGGGATCGCTGAGTCACCATGTCTCTCAGCCAATACCCCCAAAAACAATGCCCCATGGAGCACATTCAATGCTTTTTATGAAAGCACCTGATGAAGTTCGATTTTTGCAAATAAAATCTGCTCAAATAAAATCCATCCATATGTGTGTTTTAAAATAAATCACAAAGTGTGTGAAAAACAAAAATACTAAACTTAAAATTATTAGGCGATACGATAGAAGAATGTGCAAAATGTACACGTATTTGTTAGCAAAAATAATATAAATAGTGAACTAAGAATAAAGAAAAATGATTAATAATTAATGAATGAGAAAGAAATAATTTGTATCCTGTCTGTCTGATTGAAATGTTTTATGTTTCCTGAGCTGCAGGATTAAACAACTGCAAACATGAGAAAAGAGCTTATTTCTTCGTGAAAGTTATGTAGGCCTTAGAAATTATTATTCTCTCCTTTTAATAATATAATGTAGGCCTCAGCAAATGTTTGTTAGGGGATGTGCTACCATGCTCTTGTGCTTTCTGCCCTTGATGAAAAAGTAACTAATACTTCCTTAGAATGTAAAAAACTGTATAGTTCTTTCCTGTCTAGGCGAGGGTTGTAGAAAGCTTAGAAAGATACAGTGGTAAAACTCTGTATAATTCAAACTGTAGTTTTTCCTCTTCCTCTCTATAAAGCTGTATAACTTTTAGACAAAAGATGTTTAGAGAAACTTGTAAACTCACTGTCATGAGATTTATCTCCCCATAGTTACTGTCCAATGGAAAGGCTTGTAGAAGGATAAAAGAGACATTTGTTTAGTTGAAACATAGTAGCAACACTGATATAAAGATGCTGTTGGGAAAATGATCGTCGGCTCGTTCACAACCCTGGTGACCTGTCCTGCGTTCGTGGTATGCTGTGCTGATTCCTGAATATTCTGGCTGGTGTACTCAACTGAAATCTTGAGAAAAACTTTCCTAGAGACTTTGCACATCATTGGCTGATGGTGCTGCTCCTGCTATATCCTAACGGCCGTGGGGTTAGCTTTTCGAACTAATTGCAGGCTGTGCATTAGTTTCCTCATCTTGGTGAGAAAACTGTATTTACTCAATGTTTTCTTTCTCTCCCTTTCCCTCCTCTATACCCAACTCGTTGATGAGCTAGAATCATTTATCTTGTAAATTTTGTGGTGTTTTAATCTGAAACTGAAAACTAAAAATGATGATTTACGATTTTTACTTGTGATTTACCATTCATATTTCTGATAAATATAAGATGTATATTGTTATATACCTGTTTCTTCATTACAGGTCCTCATGAGGGAATAGCTCTCCAATTTTCATTACTTAGCCCCTTTTAGCTCTAACAAAGATCCGTCGGAGGACCTTTGATATTGTTACAAGAAATGATAATGACTTATGGGCCCGTCATTAGAGTTACGTTTCCACTATTATTGTAAAGGTAGGTGTGGGACATATAGTAATGTAAAACCCCATCGCTTCCGCTGCATCAGTTTTTGGTAGTTGCATTGGATGGTTAGTTTAGACTAAAATACTAGGTGATGAAAAAGGAGATTTTGGACTGGACAAAACTTGTGGTTTAAAGTTATAGGTTGAGTTAGTATTTTTATGTCACGTTGAGATTTGTTGAATTTCTTTGGAAAGAAGTTAGAGGGTCCGCCAAAGGACCAAGATCCCGGGATAAGCCTAAGGGCTGTCTTAGTGTGGCATACACTAAGCTTTATATATAGTGTCTGCTTTTGATGCGGTACTAGGCGGTCATCGAACTGAAAGCTAATGCAACGAGAACTATGTTGAATGAAGTAGTGGAGGTTTATTTGGGTCACTTCAGAAGCACAACTGGGGAAGTCCTGAGAATTTTCTACTTGTAAGAGGGCATAATCTCACTGGTCGAGATTGTGCTGGAGTATAGATTTTCTTAGAATACATGAAAATACTTTCAAATTTCTTTTAGTGGAGCAGACACGCAGTGTTTATGTAATTTGTTTCATTTGTTAAAGACTTTCAAGACGCTGATTTTGTTAAGGGAGGGTCAGTAGAAGGAGTGAAACTGACGTAACTGTGAGCCGCGCAGGTATTGGTCAGTTGATGAGAAAAATGTCACTGAGGTGCTGCGCTGCTATAGGTTAGTTAGTGTGAGTCGCGCTGAGATTGGACAGGGTAAAATAACTTCGATCAGAAGTTGGGAACATAACACGGAAGAGAAATTGCATAGATTTACGTAGACTAGAATTTAAATACTAATATTTACTTATAGCTAGTAAAGAAACATGAAGATAATAACATTTTTGAAAACTTTGTTTAGTGAAGATTAGCCAATACAAATCAGAAAAGGAATACCGATGAATGAATGAATGAATGAATGAGACAGACTTGTACCGCGCTACTAAGCCCAATGGGCGTCAAGGCGCCTAACCACAAAATGCTAACTAGAGGATAAGAGGAACTTACTGGTAGGCCTTCATAAAATACCAAGTCTTAAGTGCCTTCCTAAAGAGAACCAAGGAAGGTTGGGACTTAATCTCCAAAGGGAGAGAATTCCAAAGTAGCGGAGCGACGATGGAAAAAGCTCTGCTACCCCATCTAATCTTCTTGGTTCGAGGGACTACCAATTGATTAGCATCAGAGGAGCGGAGACATCTACTGGGAATGTAGCGGGTCAACAGAGACCCCAAAGCATCCGAAGGGCCAGCAAGAAGGGCTCTATATGTGAGGCATAGGAGTTCAAATGAAATCCCATGATGAATGGGGAGCCAGTGTAGGGTCTTCCTGGCAGTTGTTGCAGAAGAGTCTTTTGGGAGAGCCAAAACAAATTTGGCGGCAGCATTTTGCACAACCTGAAGGCGCTGGATAAGGTATTTATTGATCTCCGCATATAATGCATTGCAATAATCCAGCCTAGAACCAACAAGGGCGATCACGGTCTGCTTACGTGCCTGAAACGAGAGATAATGAAGAATTTTTTTAAGGGTCATGATGACTCCCCAACAAGTGGATACCGTCCTGTTGACCTGGAGATTCATAGACAACGAAGTATCAAAGATGACACCGAGATTCCGAGCCGACTTGGAAGGGGAAGGACAAGTTCCCAAAGATGTAGGCCACCAAACACTAGACCAGATGTCCTGGTCCTTACCAAAGACCAGGACCTCTGTTTTGTCGGCATTAAATTTTAAGGAGTTTAGAACCATCCACTCCGCCACCATCTGCATACATGACCTAAAGCTAGACGCCGAGGCACTAACAGAGTGGGCTAGGGACACCATAATTTGCGTGTCATCGGCATACGACACAACCTCCATCCCCTGAGATCTTACTAATCTAGCAAGGGGGGCAACATAGATGTTGAATAAAGTTGGGCTTAGGGCAGACCCTTGGGGCACCCCACATTGCAAAGATTTAGCAGGGGAGAGGAACTCTCCGAGCATGACTTTTTGCTCTCTAAGATGTAAAAAAGAGTCAAGGAGACCTAAAGCCGACCCAGCCACCCCTGCCTCCCTTAACCGAGAAGTTAAGATAGAGGGAGACAGGGTGTCAAACGCTGCAGTGAGATCCAATAGGACCAGAATGGTCGTCTGACCACAATCAACCCTACAGCGAATATTATTAATCACCATAGTCAGAGCAGATTCAGTGCTGTGGAATTTCCTGAATCCATGCTGAGAACTATCAAGGAACTCAGAGGAGTCAAGAAAGGTGGATAAATGAAGGTTAAGGTGGGCTTCGAGCATCTTAGCCGGAGCAGGTAGCAGGGATATTGGTCTGAAGTTCTTCAATACACCAGGATCGAGGGAAGGCTTTTTAAGGAGAGGCTTCACTATAGCCTTTTTCCAGGCCGAGGGGAAAGTACCCTGGGCCAGGGCCTCATTCATTACTTCCAGCAATGGGGGCAAAAGGACCTCCCTGCACTCCTTTAGAACTTTTAGGGGACAGGGGTCAACAGGAGAAGCAGACTTAGTCCTGTCAAGTAGGACGTTGAGACCCTCCAGAGAAAGCGGCGGAAAAAGGGTAAGGAACTTATTTGGGTCCTTCCTCCCGGATTCTGAGGCCTTAATATCGAGGAAGGAACAGTCATCTAACAGATTCCTCTGAGTTTCTAGGTCCAGATGAATGTCCGAAATTTTCTTATAAAAGAAGTCGGAGATGTTGTTACATAGCTCCTGTGAGTTCTCAACTGGGTCAGGAGTCTGAAGAGAACATAAAGAGTCAACTATTTTGAACAGTTCTTTGGACGAGGAAAGGGAGACCGTCAGGTTCGAAAAATAGTCCTGTTTCTCTTTAATCACACTAACTTTATAGGTTCGTAACATCCGTTTATGGTCATCTCTGTCAGAAGGATCCCATGACTTACGCCATTTCCTCTCCTTGGCTCTACAGGTTTGTCTTAGGAGTCTTAAAGACTCTGTGAACCAGGGCACTGAGGGTTTCCGCCGAGCCACATATCGCAAAGAGGCGGGAGCAAGCACGTCAACCGCTCTGGTAATGGAGTCGGCAAGCTCCTGAGCCGCCTCATCAACATCTCGTAAAGGCGGTGCCCCAGAGCCTCTTATAAAAGGAGCGAGGGCTTCAGTGGTGATATTTTTATAACTTCTTTTCCAACCTCTATTGCTGGAGGCACAACTGCGGGGCTCTTCACCCAGGATTATAAATTCAAGGGGTACTGCCAGATGGTCCGACCAGGCCAAGGGAATAGGAGAGCCAGCTGAGAGTCTAGAGTCGTTAGTGAAAACCCCGTCTAGTATATGGCCCGCTCCATGAGTAGGGCTTTTCACCAGCTGGCTGAACTCACAGGCTTCCAGCGAATCAATCAGCTGAGATGTATCCCTTGCTCCCAGATCGTCCAGATGGAAGTTTAGATCCCCAAGAATAGTAATCTGCGATTTACCGAAGTATGGCTCTAAAATTCGAAATAGGTCGGAGCAAAAACTGGCTCTAGGACCAGGAGGTCTATAGACAAGGATGCCAGTAAAAGAAGCTGTTGGAGAGGACGAAATGCAAAAATACATAGCCTCGAAGGAGTCAGAGGGCTCAGAAAGAGTTTTTATCGTACAGGAGAGAGGGGCTCTACACAAAATTGCCAGCCCTCCCCCTCTACGTCCCACTCTATCCTGTCTATAAATCGTAAAGCCCTCAGGAGTCGCTAATATTAGGTCATGTCCGGAAGATTCGGACGCCCATGTTTCCGTGACAAATACCCAATCCGGTTGCCTGTCGGTCACAAATTCATGGAACGCTATATTATTCTTAATAAGCGACCTGGCGTTAATCAAAAAACCCTTTCTGGATTGAGTAGTGATCCGCACGACTAAGGAGGTTGGAGGACCCCTCCTAACTACGTTAGGTGGAAACAACACCACCCCACACGAGCGGCATGTGGAAGACCGTCTCAGGCCCTCAGGGGAGAGACAGAAGTGGCACGCTAGGGGCAGTGATCTAAGAGCTAGCAACTCACCTAATGAGTATTTCCTCACTGTATATTGCGAGTAATAGGAGATCTCTGCGACCAGCCCGCCCATCAGCCCGTCCTCAGCACGGATGGGCGCAGACGGGCTGAACTCAGGCGTAACTCCGGCGGAAGTCCGGCGAACCCGCTGCGCGAGTCCGCTGCGCGGAGGCATGACTCCCTTTTAGAGCGTCTATCGTACCTCGGACAGCTAGAGCGTCCGAGCTACACGCTCGTCACGTAGCACTCCCAAGATGGCGACCTAACGTCCAGAATGAGACCGGGAGATGGGCCCGCCCAACAGCGGTGAGTAATACAATTTATGGTGCGAGCAGGGGACCTAATATGTAAAACCAGGGAGTAATGCAAACAATTTTTAAATTAAATACAAAACGAGGAAGATTTAAAAAGAGCCTAAGGCCAGAAGTTCCAAATATAAAACGCTCAAAAAAGCGCAAGCGCTACACACAAGTTACGCTAGAAATCAGTCAGCAATAGGGAGCGGACAGTTTACCTCCCTTTTAAAGCGTCTATCGTACCTCGGACAGCTAGAGCGTCCGAGCTACACGCTCGTCACGTAGCACTCCCAAGATGGCGACCTAACGTCCAGAATGAGACTGGGAGATGGGCCCGCCCAACAGCGGTGAGTAATACAATTTATGGTGCGAGCAGGGGACCTAATATGTAAAACCAGGGAGTAATGCAAACAATTTTTAAATTAAATACAAAACGAGGAAGATTTAAAAAGAGCCTAAGGCCAGAAGTTCCAAATATAAAACGCTCAAAAAAGCGCAAGCGCTACACCAAAGTTACGCTAGAAATCAGTCAGCAATAGGGAGCGGACAGTTTACCTCCCTTTTAAAGCGTCTATCATACCTCGGACAGCTAGAGCGTCCGAGCTACAGGCTCGTCACGTAGCACTCCCAAGATGGCGACTTAACGTCCAGAATGAGACCGGGAGATGGGCCCGCCCAACAGCGGTGAGTAATACAATTTATGGTGCGAGCAGGGGACCTAATATGTAAAACCAGGGAGTAATGCAAACAATTTTTAAATTAAATACAAAACGAGGAAGATTTAAAAAGAGCCTAAGGCCAGAAGTTCCAAATATAAAACGCTCAAAAAAGCGCAAGCGCTACACACAAGTTACGCTAGAAATCAGTCAGCAACAGGAACGCCTGCAGCATTCATGGAATTAGTAAGGGGTTATCATACTTGTATATGGTTAGGAAATTGGATGAAGTATACAGAAAATGATGGTCATTTGGCTATTCCAGAAAATTGTACCTTCAATACAAAGATTTTAGAAATTTGAGAAGACGATAAATAATTTGAGCCTAAATCCAAGACCTATGCAGTACGAAGCTCTAGAAGACTGGGATTATGAAGCATACAAGAGAGAAAGAGATGGATACCAGAATAGGTTTACAAATACAGTGAGTAGATATTCCGAAGCAAAATGGATGCTCGTAAGAAAATGTGGAGAAGATATGATGTTGAAGGTACTAAAATGTTCCCAGTAAGAGAAGTTGAAGTGAGTGAAGGGGGAAAATCCAAAGAGAAAAAGATAAATACTGAATCACAAGAGAAAAATGTAGACTTAATGGACAATATAGATGAGATTGATGAAGAGTTCCTGAATTAATTATTATTGAATACGACTCCACTACATCAGGAAGAGCAGATTAATACAAACACAAATGTTTTGAGTGTTTCACCAAGCACTCTTTTAATTCAAATTGAAGAGCAGCCAATGAATAGAATGATTAATGAGGTGAGGCAAGTTCAAAATGTGAATAGAGAAGAGTCAGTTGTTAGAATAGAAATGATGAAAAATCCAGATGTTTTGTCAGTACCAGTGGCAATTGGTCCAATAGTTCCATTATACAAAGATGGACAAGGGATTACTCGAGTGCATGCTTTAACAGTTCCAGAGAGGAGTAATGAACTTCCTCATATGATCTACAGAGAAACAGCTAGAATAATGAAAGAAGTAATGGAAACAGTGGTACGAATGTGAGTATAGTCACAGGACAAGAGGGACAATTGGTTTCGATTTCAGGGAAAAATAAAACACCAAAGCGAGTGGTATATCTTGATCCCAAGAGAATAATTCAAGCTGAGAGGAGAATAAATAGACAAACGTTTAGTAGGGTGAGAAGTGAGACAGGTGAAGATGCACAAAGATCATTAGGTCCATCGCCAGAGGAATTTGATGAATGGATGAGAGAGCTAGCTCCTGGATGTAATAGTCAAAGCAAAGTTGATCAAATAGATGTGAGTAGACTAAAGGGAGATTTGGAGGAACCGATTGCAGGTATGATTAACCCAGAAAGGTTGAGCAAATATCAGGAAGATTAATTATTATTTTGGTGTATGACTATTACACGGAAAGCGAGGAGTTTACATAAGACTTTAGCTGAAGTTGCATAGATGTATGGAGTAGATATTGAAAAGTCTAAAGAATTACAAAAACCTATAGATTGGATTTTACTGACAAAGATTTGGAGAATCTGAATTTTTCTGGAAGACAACTGCAAATTAAATAATTGATTACTACTTTGAGATGTTGGGGAGAATTGGACAGATGGAAAGGAAGATGGGCTAAAAAGAAGGAAGATAAAATTGCTAAACCAAATGCTGCTTTACTGTTGTATCCTTTCAGAGATGCAGAGAAGTAGGCAGAATCAGTTGATGTTGTAACGGCATATCCGATGAAAGAAGTACCAGGAGGTGGTCTTGTTCATGTACCATGGTCAAGACAAGATATATACTGTAATTTACAAACTATTCCCCAAGATTGAGAGAAAAGCCTGTTGAATGGCATAGACAGGTAGAACGATTTGTGAAAGTGCAGAGGTTCTGTGGGTTGATTTGGATGGTCTATTTGATATTGTGGTCCCAGCAGATTTATGGATCGTGTGTAAGAGTGCTGTGGATTGGCAGAAAAAAGAGTATCCAAGAGATCCTAAAACCGGAGCTCCTTCTGAAGAAGTTATGAAAAAAATATAATCAGCTCATTACATATCTGAAAAGGAAGATTTCTCCAAAAGAAACAGATTGGGTGAAAACTGCCAAAACAACTCAGGAATTGAAAGAATCAGTACATGCATATTATGAGAGACTTCTTCAGGTGTTTAAACAATCCAGTGGTATAGAAAATATCACAGACAAGGACATGGGACTTTTTGTATACAGATTTGTTTATGGATTGAGACCAGAAATAGGTGCTATGATTCAGCAGCATTTAATATGTTGGCAGAGTAAGACCATTGATGAAATACCTCATTATGCAAAATATTGTAGAGATGACATAGAAATTAGACATAAAAAGTTGAAAGAGAAATTGATGTTAGCACAAATGCAAGTAGCGAAGAAAGGAGGATATTTAGGCACACATTCGACAGATGACACTCAGAGTAATTGTCAGACTACTACTGGTATGAAAGGTGTAGTTTTGAATGGAAATAGAGTGACGCAAATGATTCCAATGGGTCAAGGAAGAGGTAGAAGTAATTTCAGAGACAAAGAAGATTTGAAAAAGAAGTTTCCTTGTCATGGTTGCTGTAAATATGGACATTGACGACGTGAGTGTAGGATGTTGTTGGATAATGGAGTAGTGAGAACATGTGATTCGAATCAGATGCAGAATCAGGGTTATCGGGTACAAATGAATCCAATGCAAAATCAAAATCAACAATTACAGGCGTTAAATAATAAAAGACATGGTTTACAAATAACGCAAGCTCCAATGCCAAATGAAAATGTGAATGGTCAAAGACAAAGTGTGAAAAGTGGTTTTCATACTAATGGTCAAGCAGGTTCAAATGTGCAAGTGGTTTCACAATATATTCTACAAACTGAAGCGAATGATTAATATTCGTCATAATGACGGTGCCTGAGGGGGGAGGAAGAGTGCGTTCTTGGCGTATCTCGAGAGGTAGATCAGTCAGGTCCATATGTGGATGGCGAGATTGATGGTAATGCCAATACTTTCCTCGTGGATACTGGTGCTACCTGTTCCACTGTGAAAACTGTGGAAATCCCAAACCTACCCCTCTCGGGAGAAAATATCCAAGTTGTAGGAGTGTTGAATAAATTAATTAAAACACCAATAACTAAACATATGAAAGTTCAAATTGGAAATTTACAAGAATTACACAAATTTGTTGTGCGTGACTCAAGTCCAGTTAATTTTTTAGGACAGGACTTCTTGTATAAAATTAACTGTTCCATCTATGGTACCCCATATGGAATAGCATTATACACGAAGAATGAAGACGTCAAATTCAAATTGTCAAGGCAGGGAACAGAAGTGAATGAATTGTATCCATTGCTTACAGCGAATGATTTGCCAGTCGAATTGAGAAATACGGTACTGACGGATGGGGGCGCTAGGTGGCGCCGTGCAAGATGGCCGCACGTATGTGAGGCTCCTGCCGCCCGGCGCACAGATTCACTATTTATCCTGCCCACGGTGATCGCGGAGCCCTGTCTGTGATGGTTCGTCTGCCCTGAACCCGCCCGCTTCCCTCGTGCCCACTTTCGGCGGCTCGGACGGCTCGGGCCGCCGCGGAGGAGCTGCGACTGCGGAGCGGTTGTGTCGGCGGGACCGCGGCAGGCAGAAGACCCGACAGGCGACCTATGGGAGCCCGCGGCTGGCCACGAGGCGCATAGGCCTCTGCACCGGGAGGCGCGGCGTGAGCGGCTCCGGGTCGGAAAAGGCCGACGGATACCCCCGGGGGGGCCCCGGACGACAACGAGTGCTGCCGGGAGGTGGGGAAGCTGCGGTGCCCACGCTGCCTGCCAAGACCAGAGACAGACTGCGAGGCCGGGTGAGTGCGGGCCCAGCTGCCGGGCTGAGCGAGACCCGTAGCTGGCAGTTGCAGGACACTCGAGAGATAGTTGCCGCCTTGACGGGAGGTCCCGCGAAGGACACTGCTCACCCCGTGGCTGAGCTGGTGAGGCCATCCCGCTATTCTCTATCTGCGACTGCAGGCCTGTGGTGCGCAGGGAGGAGTGCTGCGCCCTGCAGCTCGCGCTGAAGTGCCATCATCATCTCACACACTTGCTTCACAGGCTACTCACTTGGAGGGCCAAGGTGCATGCTTGGCCATACCGTGCACGGGAGTCGATTCTTGAGTGACACTCTCTGCGAATCCAGTTGCTGACGGCAGGGAGCTGAACACAGCCGGTCTGAAGTGAATGCATTCGCAATCATGGGCAGCGGCGGCGTGGAGTGGTGCTAGATGTCTCACTAACCGCCACAGTCTGTGCGGCATAACGAACTCGCGCGCACGAAGAGCGAAGGGGTCCTGGAAGCGAACCTCTTGTGCCCCACTTGGCCACGGAAGGGGTAGGGACGGGCGCCATTGGAGGTCTGCCAGCGAGGAGAGCCCACGAACCAGGGTTGTATAGCGAGGCTGATTTGCGGCTCGGCCAGCCCAGCGCGGTGGGGGGAGAAGACCACACCCACTGTCGCTATCTCCTGGGAGATTGATCCCATAGTGATCTGCGTGGCCCCCCTCGATTGCGGCCGACGATGGGGAAGACCGATGCCAAGCAGTCCCGCCTCACGTTTGAGGCAAAGAAGACGGGCCGCACCCCACCAGACGAACGAACGGTGTCGGGTGAACCAGACCCGGCTGCTGGTCCCGCTGAGAATGCGGGGGAACTGGCATCGCTTCTCCAGGAGGTCCGGCAAGGATTTGCCACAATGGGTGGATAGCATGTCCACGCGCATGGAGGCTATTGTGCATAAACTAGACAATCACGAGGATCGACTCCGGGAGGCGGAACGCCGCATATCGGATACGGAGGACACCACCACGCGGGTCTCCACACAGGTTGCTCAAATGGACAAGCTCCTGAAACTGATTGCGGCCAAGAATGAAGACCTGGAAGCAAGGAGTCGACGCAACAACATCCGCGTTCTTGGGGTACCGGAGACCACAAACACTGGCCGCATGGAGGACTATATGGAGAGAATGCTGGCCTCAACTATCGGTAAAGAACAACTCTCCTCCCAGTTCATTGTGGAGCGGGCCCATCGCTCCCTGGGCCCCCGCCCGCCACCAGGAGGCGTGCCTCGCCCCATAATCGCCAGGCTCCTCAATTATAGGGATCGCGACACAATACTTCGTGTGGCCAGAAGCAACCAACAGCTCAACTATGAAGGGGTCACCTTCTCAATCTATCCGGACTTTACAGCCGCGGTTCAGGAGGACAGGCGTAAATTCATGGCGGTCAAAAATAAACTGCGACAGGCACAGGTGGACTACGCATTGCTGTACCCGGCACGCCTCCGGGTCACCCACCAGGGCAAGCAGAGCTTCTTTACCAACCCACAGCAGGTGGAGGACTTCCTAAAACATCTCAAGCGCTCCGGTGGCGGCTCCGGGTCACCATCCACCTCGAGCCGACCCGCCCCACCGGACTAATCTCCGCCACCACCGGCTGCGGCCTACCTGAGAGACAGTAAGCTGAGCTGTTGGGGGGGGGTGGCGGGTTGCTGGTGGACTTTGCAATTCCTTTTTTGGTTGTACTACTGTTGTGCTGGGCTTTTGTATAGAACACACCTGTGGGCAAGACATTCGGGGTTGCGCTGGGCACCTCCCCTAAACCCGCACAGGGCTAGTCTATCCCATCACTTGCGGGCTCTGGGGGAGGGGTGGACCCGGTTCACCGCCTAGAGATTTCCCCCAACGGGTAACACCCTTCGGTTTCTTTAAGCATGGTCAAACTTACGTTTCTGAAGTTGTTTTTTGGCAGGGAGGGGGAGGGAATCGGGATTCTGGCAAGTTGGGGCTGCTTCAGTGGGAGGGGGGAGGTCATTTCTGGGGTATTCAGTATGCAGGTAACATTGGGAGAGTGCTGGCAGAGGTGTGCGGAGACTCAATGTACAGGATTAGCTTGTTTTTGTGGTATCAATGGCACGGGAGGGTAACAACGTGATTAACATACTGACATGGAATGTGAGGGGCCTGGGAGACCCGAGGAAACGTAGGAAGATCTTGGCATACTTAGACAGGCAGCAGATCCATGTGGCACTAATACAGGAGACCCATCTAGACCCTAGGGCGGATAGCACCTTCGCAAGTAGGTGGGCGGGACATCGTCTGTTCTCCTCCTACTCCTCCTATGCCCGTGGTACGGCAATCCTCTTTAAGAAGCAACTGCCTTATGAACTAGCAGGCACGATTTCAGATCCGCAGGGTCGCTATGTGATTACATGGGGTCGGCTGGGGGGGGATTCCACAACGGCAGCTAACTGCTATGGCCCAAATACTGATAGCCCGGAATTTTTCAATGACGTCTGGGGTAAAATAATGACGATTGGATCCGCACATATAATATGGGGGGGGGGGGGGGGGGGGGGGGCTTCAATGTGGCCCTAAGGCCAGCTCAGGACAGATCTCACCCCATGTCGCATCACTACACTAAATCTAGGGAGGCATTGTCTGGTATACTTGAGGAGGGGGGGCTGCTTGATAGCTGGCAGTATTCGCATCCACTGGGGAGCGAAGGCTCAAACTTCACGTCTCATATGGGCAGCTGGGCGAGAATTGACTACTGTCTAGTGTCCCGGGGGCTGGCTTCAGGTATACAAGCAGTGACACACTTGGCCAGAACATACTCAGACCACTGTCCGGTGAGGCGGTCGATTGCTCTGCTGGGGTATACTGCTCCTAGGCCGCGCTGGAGATTACAGCCCATGGCTCTGCTAGATGCAGTGTTTCAGAAGGAACTTGAGGAGGAAATCTGTGATTTCTTCGTGAGAAATAAGGGCTCGGTCAGAAGCGTAGAGGCGATATGGGAGGCCTTTAAGGTGACGATAAGAGGTTACTGCCTCTCTAAAAGCTGTGGAGTGCTTACAGATATACAGCGCACTCTACACCGCCTGGAAAAGGAATTGAAGGAGCTGGAATGTCAGATGGGCCAAGGACAGGTAGGGACAGCGCATAGTGCATTTCGGGCGACACTGACCAAATATGAGGCTGAAGAACAACGCGAGCTAAAGTTCCGGGGGAAATACTGGGTGGCCCGCAGATACGGTGAGGGAGAGCGCCCTGGGAGGGCTCTTGCGGAAGCGACGCGCCCTCCACGTTTGGCACCCACATATTAGAGGTACGTAGCCCTGATCATGCGGTTCACCGAGACTCGCTCGCCATACTTGATACTTTTGTCGAGCACTACCGCACGCTCTACACATCCCACAGGTCGGGGACACTCGAGATGGATGACTTTCTGGGAGATATAGCATTGGGATGGCTTGGGGACACGCAGCGGGAATTTTTATGTCACCCGTTTGAGCTTGATGAGGTGCGCGAGGCAATTATGCAGTTAAAAAACAGGAAGGCGCCGGGCTCTGATGGGCTGCCGGCTGAATTTTATAAAAGCTACATTGATATTATGGCGCCAGTCCTCAGGGAGGTGTATGAGGAATCCCTGGAAGTGGGTGTATTGCCGCTATCGATGAGGGAGGCGATGGTTACATCGTTGCTGAAGCCCGGGAAGGCCCCTGACTCCTGCGACTCTTATAGGCCGCTCTCACTAATTAACTGCGATGCCAAGATACTAGCTAAGGTGCTCGCAAACCGTCTTACATTGTTGAAGGACAAGCTTGTCCTGCCGGACTAGGCGGGGTTTGTACCCGGAAGGTCGACCTCCCATAACCTTCGGACGCTGTTTTCCCTGGTGCAAATGGTGGATCAGGAGTTCCCACTTGCTGCTGTCTTTCTGGATGCTACAAAGGCATTCGACTCGGTGGAATGGGACTATTTATTTGGCGTCCTTCGGCGGATGGGTTTCCCTCAGCTATATATCTCCTGGCTTCAATTACTTTATACCCAGCCGACAGCCCGAATACTTAGAAATGGGCATGTGTCCTCCCAGATAACTGTTTCGAGAGGCACCCGACAGGGGTGCCCACTGTCGCCCCTGTTATTTGCGCTCGCTGTGGAGCCGCTGGCTGCCAGACTCCGACAGGTACATAATGACAAGGCATTCCGCTGCTGCCTGCGGCAGATATTGATATCGTTATACGCGGATGACATCACACTATATATAAGGGACCCGCAAAACAACATTAACCCCATATTGCGGGAGTTTATACGGTTTGGGAGACTCTCCAGAGTGGGTATCAACTGGGGAAAGTCCACTTGACTTCCCGCTAGAGTGGTGTCAGGAGGACTTTAGATATCTTGGGATTCAGGTGGCCCGCAGTAGGGAGGAGACTATCAGGGCAAACTATGGCACTGCTGTGGAACGACTCAGAACCAATGTAACGCGGTGGATTGCGCTGCCCCTATCGATGGCGGGCCGTGTGTCACTCATTAAAATGAAGATACTTCCACAATTTCTGTACCTATGTTTAAACATACCCTATTACCCGGGGCGGGTGTTCTTCGCCATGCTACGCTCTGAGCTCATCCGACTGGTGTGGGGGGGCAAACAGTCGCGTTTGAAATGGTCTATTCTCACCAGGCTGTATGCTCAGGGAGGGTTCGATGTTCCGGACCTTGAACTGTACTACTTATGCGCTCAGGCACATTACGCCTATTATTGGATGCGCCCACCACGGTACATGCCGCAGATAGCGGTGGAGGCCTGGCTGGCTGACCCCATCCCATACCCCTCAATGGCCTCATACATGGCTACAAGGACATGCCGGTTGTGGCGCCCACCACAATCACCAGCACGGTGGAAGCGTGGCGTCGCTTGGCGGCACTTTTGGGAGCCCCGTTCCTATATTCCCCCAGACTATCACTCACATATCATCCGCACTTGACATTGCTCCAGGAGAAGGGATTTCAGGATCTATGCGCCCGAGTGAAGGTCGTCACCTGGGGAGACCTCTTCCAAGGAGGAATCTTTCGCACCACTGAACAATTCTTGCAAGAAACGGCAAGCACACCGCTCGATGTTTTTCTATACGTGCTGTTGCGGCAGGGTATGAAATCGCTACTTCCTTCTTTCCCCTGTGAACCTTAATGTTTCGAACCTTTGCATCGGATATTGGGCTCGACGGACGGTGGGCACTTAGTGTCCAGACTATATGCCTCAATACGGGAGGGAGATGTGGGGGGTGACAGCTTGTCCCGGAACCGCTGGGAGGGGGAGCTAGGGAGCGAACTCACTGATGAGCAATGGCGATATTGTTGTCGCCAGACGGCACAGATATCGGCTAGTAGTAGGTTCCGGGTCATACACTTTAAGTTCTTGCATCAGATATACTACACGCCGGTTAAGAAGCTGCGCTTCAGGCTAGCTGACAATGATCGCTGTGGGAGATGCGGGCAGCCGGGAGCGGGGTTTCTGGAGCTGCGTCGCGGTGCGTGATTATTGGGAGCAGGTGTTCACGGCACTGGGAAACATGCTTGGGGCTCAGCTGGAAGGAGACCCGCTGCTTGCGCTCCTGGGGCACACGGCTCACATACCTCCGACACATAAAAAATATGTTGCCATCGCAATGCTGCTAGCGAAACGGAAAGTGGCCTGTAGATGGGGTAGGGGCCGGGCCCCGAAGTTCAAGGAATGGCTAGCTGACATGATATTTTGCCAAGAACAGAGCACCACCTATGCTGAGCTTTTGCCGCGGGCCTCACAGCCCAGGGATATATGGGGGCCGTTGGTGGGATACCTCCTGACGCATGATCCCGCAGGGGGCGCTACTACGCTGAGTGTGACTGGCAATGCGGGCGAGGAGTGACTGGCGCTTCTACCTTCTCTCGTTGCATAGCTGCGCTCTCTTGCCTGGCGGAGACAGCCTGGGTTCCGTAGAGGTTCAGGAGTGGGTGGGGATTCGCACCTGGACAGAGTAGGTCTGCACTGCATGTATGTGGTCTCTGCCTTGATGGGTTTATATCGTTTCTTTCTCTCACTCCTGCCCGAGCCATCGATCTGACTCCGCAATTGCACAAGTGTAGCTATTTGTATATTTGTATTCTGGATTGTGTACCTCTCATAGTCATTGATCCTTTGAACCTGCTGGCATTGTAACATTACATTGTTAAATAATTGCTTAAAACCACAAATAAAGTTTTTTTTTTAAAAATACGGTACTGACGGATGTGTGGTATTTTTCAGGGAAAGACATTGGATTGATGAAAGGAGTTGCTCCAATTCAAATTACAGTAAAACCGAATGCAGAATTTCCAAGAACGGCGCAGTATAAAATGAGTCCTGAAACAATTGCAGGAGTAACACCTGTAATAGAAATGTTGATTGAGCAGGGAATTTTGAGAGAAATCCTAGGAAGCCCATGCACTTCAACTATAATGGGAATTTGCAAACCAAATGGGGAATATAGGATTGTACATAACCTGAGAAAAGTGAACCAGATTGTTATACCTTGTTGTCCAATTGTATTGAATCCAGCAGTGAGCCTATATCAAATCCCATGTGACAAAGAATGGTTCACAGTGATCGATTTGGGTCATTCATTTTTATCATTGGCATCCGGATAGCCAATATTTATTTGCTTTCCGGTCCGGAAACCGTGTTTTGGCATGGTGCCGAGTTCCTCAAGGGTATAGAGAGAGCCCCTCAATTTTCAATCAGATATTGAAAAAATGTTTGGAATCATTGGTAATGCCTAAAGACTCAGTACTAGCCAGTATATCGATGACCTGTTGGTGACATCAAAAACAAAGGACTGTGTGACAGATACAATTGCTCTACTGAACCATTTGGCAGTAGGAGGGCATAAAGTGTCACCGGCAAAATTACAGTTTTGTAAAAAAGAAGTCCTTTATCTTGGTCACATCATTGACAAAGGAATTCGGAAAGTTTCTCAGGATCGGATCAATGCTATTATGCGAATGAATCCGCGAAAAACTCAGAAAGAAGTTCGAATGTTTTTTGGAATGGTGGGATATTGCAGACAGTGGATTATGAATTTTTCAATGATCGCCAAGCCGTTACAGAGATTGACACACAAAGATGTGAAAGATCCAATACTTCTTGATGAAGAGTGCAGTTGTACACTCCTAGAGTTGCGAGACAGTTTATGTCGAGCACCAGCATTGGGGATGCCAGACTTTGAAAAATAATTAGTGTTATTTCGCAATGAACATGAAGGTTGCGCACTTTCAGTTCTAACACAAATACATGGAACAGCACGAAGGTCAATAGCATGTTTTTCTGCAACTTTAGACCCAGTTGCTGCAGCATCGCCAGGATGTCTGAAAGCAGTTGCTGCTACATGTGTGAGTCTTGAACAGAGTGAGTCGATTGTAATGGGACATCCTTTGAGAGGAGTGTATGTGCCACATTCAGTTGAGATCTCGCACACAACATCTTACGAACAGTCGCTTAACTAAATATGAGCAGATAATATTGGGTGCGGAAAATGTGACTGTGGCAAGATGTACGAATTTGAATCCAGCTACTTTGTTACCAACTCTAGATGTTGAAGAGTTCTGGATGAAACTGAACATGATTGTTTGGATGCGACTAAGTTGTGTATTACAATTGCCGGCACAAATTTGGGTGGTGAAGTGCTCGGCGCACAGGTCTTATGAGTATATCACACTGGGTAATCGCTATGCAGATGAAATTGCAAGATTTTGCACTCTAAAGGCATATTCAATTAATGTGGTACAACAAGAGAATCAACAAAATAAACAGAATGCAGATTAATTTTCTCATCTGTTGAAACTTGAGACGAAGTAAGGGATCTTCAGGAAGAAGCAAGTGATTAAGAAAAAGAAGGGTGGATCAAATCAGGTTACACACGCAGGTCAGAAGATGAGGTGTGAGTGTATACTGATGGGAGACCTGTGATGCCAGATAGTTTGCTCTTGCAGATGGCAAGGGTCTATCATGGTACAAAACATATAGGTAGAGATGCCATTATTAGATTATTTTGCCAAGTGTGGTCTAACCCCAAATTCAGGGTTATTGCAGTAGGTCTCTGTCTGTCAGCAACAAAATACAGGGATATAAACAGTAGTCGGTTTGGGACAAATTGGAAAAGCAGCAGGACCAGTTACCCGTATGCAGATTGATTTGAATGAAATGCCTCCTTGCCAAGGATTAAAATATTTTCTTGCTGTTGTTTGTCTGTTTTCTTGTTGGGTTGAGGCATATCCAACAAGACGCAATGACAGTCTAACAGTTGCTAAATTGCTACTGGGAGAGAATATTCCTAGATTTGGTTTTCCAGTTTCTTTAGAATCATATAGAGGAACACATTTTAATAATAAAATAATTCAGATGATTTATGCAGTATTACAAATTGAACAAAAACTGCACTGTGCCTATCGACCTGAGCTTCGGGTGTTGTAGAAGAGATGAATTGCACAATAAAATCCAGATTGGCAAAAGTCTGTGCATCCACAACACTGAAATGGCCTGATGCACTGCCATTGGTAATAATGAGCATGAGAAGTATTCCAGACAGAAGAAGTGGACTGTCCGCACATGAGATAGTGATGGGCAGGGCTTTGAGACACCCAACAGTCCCAGCAAATCAACTGATGAACATTACTGATGATTTAGTACTGGATTGTTGCTGACGTGGTACATTCTGTGTCTCACCAGGTTGAGAAGTTTAAACAACAACACAGCAAGAACAGGAACACGATCTGTGTCCGGGCGAGTGGGTTCTAGTCAAAAACATGTGAGGAAGTCTTGTTTAGAACCTCGGTGGCATGGTCCCTATCAAATAATACTGGTGACGACAACAGCTGTTAAGTGTGGTGGTTTGCCAAACTAGATTCACGCAAGTCACACAAGAAGAGCCCCAAGTCCGCTTGAAAGTAAAGAACTTGCTGAAGAAGAAAGACAAAGAGATGTTCCAAAGCGAGGTGAAAATCAAGTAGAGTGGGCACAAGTTACTGGGACTAATGAGAGTAACTTCTTGCTGAAGCCTCAGCACACGTGACAAATATAGGTGTTTAAGTAAATATACATATGAAATATGAGTACATAAAACATATTTTCTTTTTTTGAAAAAAACAGAGCACAATTTCTTTCTTGTCTTCTTTAATGAGACGATTCCAGGTGAAGTGTCGAGATTACAGCCAACACGTGTTTCGTCGCATCGGGAATGTGAACCCGCGACTTCCTCAAGGCTGTACAAATAAACAGAGAAAATATGCCACCTCATACCGTGAAAGTACATACAGTAAATGCAATCCACAGTAATCAACATACAGTTTGGTATCGTGATTCCAAACATAGTGAGTAGTTGCGTGGTGGAAAGTCGTCTTTCCAAAAGATAGGAACCCATAAGGGGAATGATGAGCAAAAAGTCTTGGAAGCAACCAAATATATGGAGAGAGAAAAGGCCCGATCGTGAGATTACGTGGTTACTAAGTGAACTACTGATTGTGCTCATTATCGGTAACCATATCGCCGTCGTGAGATGAAAATGCCATGTCATCGTTAGGAATAACGAGACTAAATGAATAACACCCAAAATACCGAAGTGGGTTGGTTACCTTTCTTGGTATCCGTGAAATCTCTGTTTAAACACGGGGATTAAAAGATAATGAAAGACATCAGATAAAGATCAAACCGTCGTCTCGTTGTGCAAATTCACGTGCTAAATCTAAGTTGAACCTACTTCAGTTGTGGTTATAATTCCGGCCCACAAGGGGTTCTGTATTCAGTACGTAGAAACGAGGAATAACACAGCAACAAGGAGGTGTTCGTGTACAAACACTTCTCTATGGAAAAAAATATAATAAAATAAAGTATCACGGTCCAGGATTATTGTAGCGTGTTTGTGGCGATCCAAAGATACCACATTACATCAATAGAATCTAAGTCTCTGTTTGACATCCCGTGTCAACTATTCCTAGCTTCTCATCGTACATTTATTGTTAACTAAGCAAGGCTAAAATACAAGCCATGGTCTATATATTGCTGGGACCAAATTGCCCCAGGTATGTTCAGGTACCATTGTAAATGTTATTTATATACCTATATAGTATCGTGAAATACGTTCTTGATTGTGGCTAAAACAAACACTCTCAGTGTCCCAAAAGCGGCAAGTGATCAATACAATTCGTGGAAACCTTGTATCATTTCCAACACAGAAATCAGTCCCCGGGTCTCAGTAAGCGTATTTGTCCTACCTGTCGTTATTTCAAATATCGTGCCCTCGTTTCTACACGAATCTTCTTAGTGCGAGACGTAGGTCCGCCGAGTATGGCAACCCGTCCTCCGTGTGTTAATGTCATGTGACAGGAAGCTAAACCGGGAATATATCCGGGTTTACGTGTTTAGCACGTTCGTCAGACAGACTGACACGGTAAAAAGACTATAAGTAAATAAATCGTCTTGCATCCCATGGGTGGGGACCCAAGCTGGTTACTAATAATCCTTACGTTACATATTTCAATTCAGTTGGACATTAGTCCCTGTGTCATCAGTGATTAACACATGGGCTGCTGGGGGAATTTTATTTGTTAAGTAAAATTCCGATCCGATGATGTCTCAAAGATGATGCTCCTTCACTCGGAGCTTCGATCTGTCCGTGAATAATATGCCTCAACAGATCTCAATTGACAATCTGTGAGGCCCATCGTTGCCTAAAACTTAACGGGAATTTGAATCATAGTTTTATCCTTAGGTCATTTACGAGCGTGATGTGTGCACGTGTAGGCCGATTTTGTGCCTGTTTGTGAGTTTCCTTTAGTTAAATGCCCTCCGATCTCTCCATAGATACGGTTAACAAATGGTTCAGTTAAAGAGCAATCCAGGCTCTAACACGTTCCAACAGATTCCAAATTTACACATATATACAGTATATGCTGTAGGTATTAACAAATGCCTGTGTTCGGAAATACACATACACAGCGAACATAAACATTCGGAGTCCTGGTTTAGTAGCGATTGGTCTAACCTTTGCGTAAATAGGTCAACATCGACTTATTCCATTAGTCTAAACAGCACATCACTCAATTCTACGTAATATACATGTATAAATGACTGTTCAGCATTGGGGCAAAGAAAAGCGGTAACCTTGTGTGCCACATTCATTTTTCTCTCTCAAAACTCTAATATATGCAACAACATTGGTAGTATGTTCATGTATCTTGCTTAAGCTATTTTCTCTAAGGCGGTAACCTTCTGTGCCACATTCATTTCACTCTCTCAGACTTCGGTGTACATAGAACACTGGCAGTATGTTCCTGTAACATGTATAAGCTAATCTGTTTGATTTATCAGTTAAGTCTATCTGCCCAGGAAGTAATGGTGCTCATGGTCAATGTTCATCCCATGCTCAGTACTCCTCAATTTCAGAATCCAGAGTGCCTCTTTGCGTCTCAGTGTCAGTTCCCGATTGCCACCACGGGGGTGTCTCGGTATGTGGTCAATGCCATAGTATTCGAAGCGTTTCATTGTTGTTTGCTTAGGGCAGATAGACATGTGGGCAGCTATGGGGTATCTCATGTCCCCATTCTTAACTGCTCTCATGTGTTCTCCAATTCTTTCGCGTAGTGGTCTGATGGTGCTACCAATGTATTTCCGTTCACATTTACATACAATAACATAAACCGTGAATTTGGTGAGGCAAGTGATGTTGGTCATGATTTTGTAAGTTCTGCCACCAGGGCCTCTAAATTCAGTGATTCTAGTATGTGCCCATTTACAGGCCGCGCATTTGCCACAACCGGAAAAACCACGTGAGTATGTGGTCAGCCAGTTGTCTGTGTTCCTGGGTGTGGGGTAGCTCGGGCTCAAAATATTCCTAAGTGAGAACCCCCTTTTAAAAGTTATGTCTGGTTTGTTGCTGATATAGTCATTAAGTACTCTATCCACCTTAAGTAAGTGCCAATGTTTTGCCAGGCTTCGTCTCAGAATCCCAGACCAGTCGTTGTAGTTGGTAATTAGTCTTATCTTGTCATCTTTTTTGTTAGGTACTGTTTTGTCTTTCAGAGTATCCACCCTAGTTACTGAGTCAATTCTCCGTTCGGCCCTCCTTAGAACCTCCTGAGTGTACCCCCGATTTTTAAATCTCTTAAGGGTGCTCCTTTTGTGTGTTTCAAAATCTATGTCGGTGCTGCAGTTGCGTCTCACCCTGACGAGTTCTCCATATGGGATTGACCGAATCTGGTGTGGTGGATGTGAACTGGATGCATGGAGTACCGAATTGCATGATGTTGCTTTCCTAAATAACCTGCTCTGCAAGCATCCGCCCTCCACATAAAATTCTACATCTAGGAATGAAATTCTGTTCATACTCTGTTCAGAGGTGAAGTGAATATTTTGGTCGTTGGCATTAAGATGTTCTATGAATTCGGTGAGCCGTGTCTGAGACCCCGTCCAAATCATGAAACAATCGTCAATATACCTTCCCCAGTATAATATTGAGTCATTCCAGTTAGTGCCCAGTGGGCCCCAGATCATCATCGCTTCGAACCATCCCATGAAGAGATTGGCATACGAAGGTGAAAATCTGGAGCCCATAGCAACACCCTGCTTCTGTCTGTACCAGTCACCCTGAAATAGGAAAACGTTGTTGTCTAACAGTAATGTCACCATTTCCATAAGCATTTCCGTGTTTTCCCAAGTGGTAGCTGATCTGTTGTATAGCATTCTTCTTACCGCCATCATCCCTGCCTCTCTCCGAATGCTGGTGTACAGCGCTGTGACATCTAAAGTTACCATGATCATCCCATCTTCCCAGGTGAAATCAGCTAAAGTACTTAGAATATGTTTTGTATCCCTAATGTAAGAGGGGAGGTTGACCACCATGGGTAATGAGAGTAACACTGTCATTGTCATTTCCGGGAACAGAGTAATCCCTACAGTCAATAAAGAGAAAAGAAAAAGGGATTCATTAGAAGAAAATACAACGACAGCTGTTGAAAATGGAAAAAGGATCAGGACAGGGAATAAATGGCCAAAAGGAGTAAAGAAGTTGAAATACCCTGTTAATGAAAGAATTCCGGAGACAGTGCTTGAAGTGTCTGGTCTATCTGAACAAAGTGAAAAAGAAGAAGAGAATCCAGTACAAAGAACAAAAAGAATAAAGGTGCCAAATAAAAAGTATACAGCACCAGAATGGACATATGTGGTTGTTGCACCAACTGTCATTGTGCAAACTAACGACTGGGAAAAATAATTTGTAAAATTCTGTGCAAAAGGAAATGATTAATTTGAGCAACTGTAAGTTAACTGCTGTGTTGAAAAGGGTGCTCAAAAAGAGAGAGGAGATTTATGAAAATAAATGAATCCTGGTGGAAAAATTCTGAAAGGAATTTGAAGCAGAAGAAAGAGGTGAGAAGCCAGAAGTGGAGAAGAGCGCAGGCCTAATAAGTGCAGAGTGCACAACTTGAAACTAATCTAGCAACATTTAGTATAGAAATTTTTGATTACATTTTAGTTTTTTTGATTTTTAAAAATGATTGAACCTGAGACTGGTAAGCGGAATCAAGGAATGTTTAGGCAACGACATCAATGTTTGTTTTGCCTGTGTTACATTAACAATGTTAGTTATGATTGGTATTTAAATTCATAGTACCACATTTTATGTTTATTAATGAAGTTAATATTACTAATAATAATGAGCATGTAACGTTGGATATTAAAAAAGATCTGACAGAAGATACAATGATTAATATTAAAGAATTAATGGGGAATGTTTTAAATTTAAATAAATCAATTAAGGATTTCTCACTAAATGTCTTTACTAAACTCTTGTATGAATAGGTGGACACTATGGCTGCGAGAGATTGTTGTGTGGATGCAATTACCTACATCTGTATCGGAAGGAGTGACTTATCACCTTCCCCTAACATACAGTATTTTATGTAGTGTACTAACAAGCCTATTTTATGGCAAAGAGTCCTTTCAGTATTATTATTCACATTTTGATTTAGTATTTTCAGAGATTCCTATCAGAAAGAATATGAATATAGTACCTGGTGCTAGGAATGCTGAGTATATGGGTGATTTTCTTTCATTCTACTAAAACAATAGACACAGTATATGCACATCAAAATAATCTAACTTGTAAGTTGCACAATGTAGAAATAGAATTCATTAATACAGTAGAAGACAGAGGTAGAAATTTTAAGCAAAGAGCTGCAGAGCAGAAAAGTAGAGAACCACCATGGGCACATAAAAAGGTAATTACAAACAGGGTGAGATTTATGCTGCGAGGACTCTGGATTGGCCTCATAGAAGCAAGCTTTGCTTATTAAGGCAGAAGACTAAGTATAATAATTTAGTTGGTTCCAGTCTATGTGAACATACTTTCCTTATAACATGGGGTTGGGGAATAAGAGGTGGTGATGATCCTGTATTCCCTGGAGTCTATTATGTGTGTGTTAAAAATGCATACTATAGGTTGCCACCACATTGGTGTTGTTATATGGATATAGTCTTCCCAAAGATTTATCACGTTGGTGATGAGCGCGGAACCAATGAAAGAAAGCTAAAACGTAATAAAAGGGGTTTGAGTGCTGCAGAAATTGTGGGAGATCTTTTTGGAGCATTGATACCTTCAGTTGGGGTGATTTTAAATTTACAGAAAATCAGAAATTGGTCTACAGTAGTGGATTGTTTATTAACGGATACTGCTGGTGGGTTCGTAATGATTGAAATGGTTGCTATGAGGACCATGGTTTTACAAAATAGACTAGCCTTAAATGTATTATTGGCAAAAGAAGGCGGAGTCTGTAGTATGGTGAAAATTAAAAAATGTTGCACATACATTCCTGATAAAAGTAGAGATCTGGAGGGATATATCAGTAACATTACTCATTTACATGATGATTTAGCAAAACTGAAGGTTGATGGTGCTTGGGAGAAACTAGGTAAGAGTATTTCTTCCATAGGTAATTGGTTTTTAAATTTTTCTAACAGCTTGTTAGGAAATTAGGGAATGTACTAACACCAATAGTTGCTGTTACTGCTGGCGTGCTAATGATAATTTTGCTAATTAAGTGTACAAAAAATAAGCCTCAAGTGGAGAAATGTAGGGCAAGAAAAAGGAAATGAGAGGAAATTGAAATGGAAAATTGAAGGGGTATGTACTAGGATGCCTGGAAAGGGATAGACGGTGTTAGATTAAAACAGCTGCGAATGGAGACTACTGCATTCTGAGTATTTGTTATCAGATAGTAATCTGATATGGGTTGTTATGATGGTTTGGGATACCATCAGATGGGGGATTGATGGATCAGGATTTTTGCAAATAAAATCTGCTCAAACAAAATCCATTCATCTGTGTGTTTTCAAATAAATCACTAAGGTGTGTGAAAAACAAAAATAATAAACTTAAAATTATTAGAAGATACAATAGAAGAATGTGGAAAGAACGAGTTACTTACCTTCGGTAACAATGTATCTGGTAGAGACCTAGTCTAGTCCTTAACTTAGAATATCCCCAGACGTCAGACTGGATCCGGAAAATTTTACGCAGCTAAACCTCTGCGCGCCGGGGTGGCGGTGCCGCCCAGCTCCGCCCTGACGTCGTCCACGGACACGACATCAGCGGAGCCATATATGCCCCTCCCGGCACACTGACGTCAGTTTTCATCAGAGAACCTGTTTCGCGCCAGAACGCGGATCAATCACCAAAAAACTGTGAGAATATGGGAACAGTGTGCAAAAATGATGAAAAAATAGAAGAAATTGACAGGTGAGACAGAGCAGTGCTCTGAAGAGCCACCCCACAAGAGTGAAGGCTCAATCAATGTTAAAGGGAGACAAGGATGTGGAAAAACAGCCTGGCAGAGGATAGAAAGTCCGCATCCAGAAAGTAAAACCGTGAAAGAGAACAAGTCTGAAACACAAGATTAAAGAGGTCACCACAAGACGTCACCAGAAAGAGATGTTGCAACCCCAATACAAGACCCATAAATGTACAGAGCCAATAGATCTGAAGTAAAAGGCCGCAGGGGTGGCAAAGACTACAAGGCAATGGAGAAGGGGAGAGCGGGATGGTGGGAAAAAGCGTGAATGGATTTCACACCGTACAATCCGAGCCGAGGGCTAGAAAGAACACATAATCTATCAACATGCCGCCTAATCTTGAGAATGGGCGGAATGAAGCAGAGACACAGAACGAAGCAGTCTGTGTTAGAGTGAGAGAATATCACTTTGCAAAAGAGCAAGCCACCCTAAGGGAGGCGAGTATAGAAAGCCCCACCCTGAGAAGGTCCTTGCAGAACGGGGAGGACGGGCGGGCGCTAAGGAATCTGCGGCTAGACTATGTTTCTACCAGATACATCGTTACCAAAGGCAAGTAACTTGTTCATCTGATAGAGACGTCTAGCTGCAGATTCCTTAACTTAGAATAGATACCATATCCATACACATGGAGGAGGCGGGTCTGCGACTGAACCTCACCAAGTTCCCAAGAGAACTTAGTCGTCCATAAGGTGAGTAAAACAGCGCCGTCAACCTTTGGGACGAACCATAGTGAGGACAGTAATGTAGCGCAGTAAACCGCCAGACCATGAAGCTCTAAAGAGAGCGGAAAACACTGGGAGGCAAAGTCACCAAAAGCCGTTAAGAACAGCATGCAAACCCCTTTGTGTATTCCTTAGTTGAAAGAAGGTAAGCACAGAGCCCGTGGCGAGGTGAGAGGTTATAACTTTGAAAAAGGGTTTGAGGGATCCACAGGACCCGAGGTGGCGACAGAAAGCAAAAACAATTACCGGTCGACCAGGCAGAACAGTGGAAAAAAGGGCACTGTAGAACCTGCACCTGCAAAGACACATGGGGCAGCAGTGGCAAGAGGCTGACCCTTATCCAGCAAGTGCCAGCATGGAAGAAAACATATACTAGATATGCTGGAGAAAAAAGGAAGGTCATGACTTCGCAAGAAGTGGAGCTGAACCGAGGGTTTGAGAGAGAGCTGCTGAAGCAACGTGCCGCCTGCAACAAAGCCTTGTGACGGTAACTGGTATGACAGAGACATTGCACACCGGTCTAATATGTACAACCGCGAAAAGGAGCCCTGTTGAAACCTGCATTAGCAAGACGCAAATGACAGCAGTGGCAGGATGCCAATCCGCGGCCATAAGGTGCCGGTAGTACGAAGGCCCAAAACACGCCAGGACTTAGGCAGTGTGTCACAACCTGTAAAAAGGGTAGATGACAAGCAGACAAGCCTCAACGAACAAGAGCAAATCCCGGAAGGCACCCAAGCCTACCAGAAGGTAGCTAAGCATACCGTGTGGATGCTGGAACCACACAACGTAAGCAAGGACCTCCTGAAGCGGAGCGTGAGCAGCCCAGAAGCACACAACAGCAAAAAGGCAACGGACCCAAAAAGTGGCACCAAACAAGCCGGACACTACAGAAGAGCTGGCGGAACAAGCAAACCGGGCCAAGAACCACAGACACCGCATGAATAAAAGAGCCTGCACGGATACGCCTGGTAAAAACACAGAGCAGATATAGAGCAGGAGGAAAAACGTTAAAACCATGAAAACGTGACCCAACAAGAGTCTAGAGTATGCTTAACTTACTCGCAGTTATGTGGAAACTGAGTAGCAGTAAGGAACCCATGCCCCTTGCCCGAGAGGAACAAAAGCCCCCTACAAGACAGAGTAGGGGGAAAAAACTATTTACGACAGTGGAAAAAATGAGGACAAATGTAAAGTATTCCAAGGAAAGCACGCCTCTTTGAGAGTGCACAGCATGAACCCAAGCAAAAGCGTGGAAACCCCCGTACGGAAACAGCAGGGATTATTGAAACCGCTGTAGGATAAGTGGCCAGAAGGAGGCCATGACCATGCACAGCAGAGAACATCTGCTATTCCACTACCTTGGAGGACAAACCCAGAAGGAGCTGTTCGTCCAAGTTGCACCGATAAGCAAGCCGCACAGCGGCAAATAGGCTGTCAGTTGTGAAAAAACTCAAGACAACAAGGTGTCCCGCCAGGCGTGTGAGAATACACCACACGGCATGGAACCTATGCCAGGTTCCGATGCACCACAGACGGACCAACCCAGACATGCAATAGAGAAATGCTGTACAAGGATCACTGTAGGAATAAACAAGTGGCAACCAGCAGGATGTCCACGGGGAGACTCCATAGGAGCGTACGAAGGCAAAGGCAGAACCTAATGTCAGCAAATACACCACATAGGGTAAGGCTCATCCCCGGTAGGGGTGTCCTCTTGGGCTAAGCACACAGTCAGGGGACTGAAAATCAAGAGAAGCAGCTGAACGGCTGTACTGAACTAACATAGAAATGGCTAACTAGCCATGAACAGTAACCGGCACTAAAACTAACCAGTACATTAGGTCGGGTACTATAAAAGGAGGCATAGAATATGGCACCAAGATTTACTGCAGCTCGGACAAGAGACAGGAGACAGCCGAATCCGCTCGGCGGTCAAAAAGATCCACCCCATTGAACAACAGATCTCTAAGGGCATCCCGAATATGATCAGGGAAGTGAGTGTCGTGCAGCCATGCATGGCGGCGTAAGCCACAGCGCGAGCAAGGACCCGTCCCATAGAGTCAGTTACATCAAGGGAAGACCGAAGGGAGAATTGTGCCATGCTCCTGCCATGCAGCAGAAGACTAAGCAATTCTGCCCGTGGCCCTTCTGAAACAGAAGGGAGAAGGTTTGCAACTGAGTCCCAAAGAGCTCAGGATGCGCGTGCAAACACACAGGCCTTATTTAAAGTCCGGACGCCTGCGCTGGCAGAGGCGAACAGCCGGCGACCACAATCATCCAGCCACCTAGACTCCCTGGTGGGAGGTAACAATGGCAATGTGGGTGAAGACTGTAAATTAAAAGCTGAAGTTGCCTGAACAACTAGGCCCTAAGCTGTTGGGTGAAGAGACAGGCAAAGAGGATCACCCGGAGCAGGGTGGTGCCTACGAGCAATAGCCCGATCAACAGGGTCACCAGAAGAGGGTCTGGACCAAGTGCCACGCAGGATGTCAAATAAGAGTCCCCAAAGGGTAACAAAGGCTCTACCTCGATAGGCTCCAAATGGAGCAGATCCAATGATCCAATAAAGTCAGGAAGTAGAGGCACCATAGGAGGCCGAAAGCAGAGTACAGCAGCCGCCCCAAGAATAGCGCGTGTGAAGGCAGCACTAGATTCAGTCGCCATCCGTGTAGGTGATAAAAAACAGTTGGTAGGAGATGGTTGAAGACTAATCCTGCCAGTAGACATTAGGAGTGGAGGAGCCAGAGACTGACCCGAAGGCCAGGCAACACCGTGTACTTGCACCATGGGCCCTTGATCTGGGGAGTCCAGGGAAGCATCATGTTGTAAAGGAGGAGGCATAATAGCTAGTACCAGCGTCGACCAACGCCGTGTAGGAGACCTATCGCCGTCGGGAGGAGCAACAACCTTAACCAAGGGAAGAGGAATCGATGTCGGTACCGGCGTCGATTGACGCCGCTTCAGAATCGCCTGGACGTCGACGACCTCCAGAGGGGATTCTACCTGGACGCTGTCCAACATCGATCCCACCGCAAAATGTGCATGTTTGGGCGAGCCCAGCGTCGGGCCGGGCATCGACGCAGGAAGCCACTCAGGGCTATGCAAAGACTGACAGGGTGGGCTGGACGGGCGACTGGGAGGACCCACTGGGCCGTGTCCCGTCAGCACCGTACCGGCTACGGAACCGGAGTCGATGCACACAGCCGGTGCCGAAGAATAATCTGCCGGTGATGACCTGACATGAGTGCCTTCCATCTCTTTGGGGCCCGAATGCGCTCCAGGGAGAGGGGGTGACTTAAAGTAAGACTGGAGTGCTTCAGAATAAGCCTCCATTTGAGCACACGTCGCTCCAACTCCTGGAAAAGGGGAGTATGGAGGAAGCGACTGCCGGGCGCCCTTACCTGGCATAGAGCGAGAGGAGCGGGCGCCCGCAGTACACGTATGGGAGGAAGACCTCCGTGCTTGTGCTTGCGCTTACCTGCCTTCGAACGACGTTCGCGGGAACGACCTTTGGAACGGGCCCGAACCTGAGCGGCAAAGCGAAGGGCCTGGACTGGACAGCCACGCGGCCAGTAGTTTCATACAACGCTCTCTCAGGGACTTGGGCTTCATCTTCTCGGTGTCCAGAAGGCCCAAAAATCAGGCCAAGGAACTGCTGGTTTTCCAGGAACCGTGCTCTGACGTGGAAAAGAAGAAAACTGACGTCAGCGCGCCGGGAGGGGCATATAGGACTCCGCTGACGTCATGTCCGTGGACATCAGAGCGGAGCCGGGCAGCGCCGCCCCCCGGCGCGCAGAGGTGCTGCTGCGGAAAACATTCCGGATCCAGTCTGATGCCTGGGGATATTCTAAGTTAAGGAATCTGCGGCTAGACGTCTCTATCAGATATGTGTACGCATTTGTTAGCAAAAGTAATATAGTGAACTTAGAATAAAGAAAAATTATTAATAATTAATGAATGAGAAAGAAATCATCAAAATCTTGTCTGTCTAATTGAAATGTTTTGTGTGTCCTGAACTGCAGGATTAAACAACTGCAAACACGAGAAAAGAGCTTATTTCTTCATGAAAGTTATGTAGGCCTTAAACATTATTATTCTCTCTTATTAATAGTATAATGTAGCCCTCAGCAAATGTTTGTTAGAGTATGTGCTACCAAGCTCCTGTGCTATCTGCCCTGAAGAAAAAGTAACTAATAATTCCTTAGAATGTAGAAAACTGTATTGTTCTTTCCTGCGAGCGTTGTAGGAAGCTTAGAAAGATACAGTTGCAAAACTCTATATAATTGAAACTGTAGTTTTTCCTCTTTCTCTTTTGGAAGTTGTATAATAGTTGTATAGTTGTTGTCCAATGGAAAGGCTTGTAGAGGGATAAAAGACAAACGTTTTTAGTTGAAACAAAATACCAATATTGCTATAAAGATGCTGGTGGGAAAATGATCGTCGGCTCGTTCACAACCCTGGTGACCTGTCCTGCGTTCGTGGTATGCTGTATGCTGTGCTGATTCCTGAATATTCTGGCTGGTGTACTCAACTGAAATCCTGAGAAAAACTTTCCTAGAGATTTTGCACATCATCGGCTGATGGTGCTGCCCATGCTATATCCCAACAGCCGTGGGGTTAGCTTTTCAAACTAATTGCAATCTGTGCATTAGTTTCCCCAACTTGGTGAGAAAAGTGTATTTACTGAAATGTTTTTCTTTCTCTCCCTCCCCCTCCTCTATACCTAATTTGTTGATGAGTTAGAATAATTTATCTTGTAATGTTTGTGGTGTTTTAATCTGTAACTGAAAACTAAAAACGATGATTTATAATTTGTACTTGTGATTGACCATTTATTTTCTAAAATAACTAAGAGAAAATAATAGAAAGAATTTTCAGGTGTTATGGCTTATTTCCGATATATATAAGATGTATATTGTTATATAGCTGTTTCTTCATTACAGTTCCTCATGAGGGAATAACTCTCCAATTTTCATTACTTAGTCCCTTTTAGCTCTACCGAAGATCCGTTAGAGGACCTTTGATAATGTTACAAGGAATGATAATGACTAATGGGCCCTTCATTAAAGTTACGTTTCCACTATTATTGTAAATGTAGGTGTGGGACATATAGTAATATAAACCCCCACCGCTTTCGCTGCATCACACCCTTCTAAAAATACTAACAGCACTAAAATCCTCAAAGCACTTTTTTTTTAAATTCTTTTTTTTTCCTGGTCAGCAGAGGGAAAGGTACAGAAAAAGATACACAGAGATACATAATTTAGTCTCATGAGAGACATGAATCTGTAAAGAAACATCATGGTCTAGCAATCACATGTAGGAAAAGTCCATGCATTGCCACGGTGCAGCACATTTTCCTTCAACAACACCATCATTAAACAAACATGTCATGCAACATACTTTTTGCAGCTAACCCATGTTGCCGTCTCCAGCACGTCACCTGATCAGTCTAGGCTGTTCTTGAGGACCTCCCGAAATCAGGTTCTAGGTGGCGCATTGGGAGACACTACAGCATCCTCTGGTGTGGATCTGAGGTATTGGACAAAAGGTTCCCAGAGGTCCCTTGGTCTGGAGGGCTGCGGTATTTCTTCTGCATATACCTCCAGCGTCTCTTTACAGTATGTCATGTCAGTGATCCAATCCTTAAAACGAGGTGAGCGCTTGCTACCCCATCGCAATGCTACCCGGCGCTTGGCCAGCAGCAGAGCCACTGCCAGTAGCTTTCGTCTCTTGGCCAGTCTTAACCTGTGAGTTGCCAAAAGACATATTAGTGGGGCATTTGATATGAGTTCAGACAACATGGTCGTAAGGGCATTATTAAATTCTTGCCAGTAGGCTTGGAGCAGGGGGCAGGACCATGCCATGTGCAGAAAGTCTGCATTAGAGACTGCGCATCTGTGGCAATTAACATCTGCACGAAGACCGTATTTGTATAGTTGTGCGGGAGTATAATATGTTTGGGGCAAAAATTTATAATGAATAATGCGAAGGTTGCATTTGGAGGTCAGCAGGTGCAGTTGGGTGCAGCAATACTCCCAATCTCCTTCATCTATAGTGTCACCTATCGTCTCCTCCCACCTCTGAATTGATTTATTCTGAGTCTGGTTTTGCTCTCCCTGAGATGTGTTATACATGCACGTTACCAGGCCCTGCCGTGTGGGTGCTTTTAGTACGAGTTGTAGTGCATGGAGCTGGGGTGGCTCACCCGGAAATGTTGGGAATAGATCCTTGATAGCCATGCGCAGCCATAAATAGGCGAATATCTTCAGTGGTCCATGGTGCGAGCTAAGAGACGGCTCGTCTTGTGGGATAAATCGGTTGTGTGGGAAGATTTTGCTCATTTCAGTGAGGCCCATGTCCTCCAGTAAGGTGAGCATGTTTTTCTCTTGGGTAACTGTGATTCGCGGGTGGTGGGCTATGGGTAGTGCAGAAGCATATATTGGGAGTTTCTGCGCCTGATGTGCTAGCATGTACCACGCACTTGACGTGCAGATCACAGGGTGTATTAGGTCTCTTGGAGTGTGTTTCTTCGGGTCAGATATGTAAGCAATCAGTGGGGAAGGTAGCACGCTTTCGTGTTCCACTTCTATGTGGGGAATGTATGCATGTGGTTGTAACCAGTAATGGGCATGTTGTGCTTGCGCACAGTAAAAATATAGTTGAAGGTCCGGTGCCCCAAAACCCCCGTCGTGATATGGTTTCGTTAAGGTTTTCCAACCCACTCTCGCCTGTTTCCCAGCACACGTGAGCCGCTGCATGGTCGATCTCAATTTGGAAAAAAAAATGTGTTTAAGCCATAGCGGGATTTTCATAAATAAATATAAGAATTTCGGCAGTACTATCATCTTGTGTATAGCAATCCTGTCTGCTAGGGATAATGGCAATCTTATCCAACGATCCACCTGTTCTTCTAATTTCGTTATGGCCCTACCATAGTTTTCTCTGATCACTGATTCTGGGTTACGGTGTACCCATATGCCTAGGTATTTTACTGGATCAGTATGCCATTGTAGCGGAAAGTCCAGGTCGGGTTGAGTTGTGGCGGGCGTGAGTAGTATGACCATTTATTTATCCCAGTTAATGCAGAGTCCCGAATAGTGTTCGAACCCAATATATTTCCTAATGAGCGAGTTTAAATGTGACTCCGGGTGGCGTGTGTAAATGACCACATCATCGGCATAAAGAGATATCCCAATGGGGCGGAGGTGGAATTGCAGGGAAGATTCTGGGTGTTTTTGGCGAATCTTGCAGGCCAGTGGCTCTAATGCTCTTGTAAAAAGAAGTGGTGAAAATGGGCATCCCTGCCTTGTTCCGCGGCTGATGTTGTTCGGGGTGGAAGAGTTCCCGTTGATTCTGATACAAGTGCTGGGCTCAGTGTAAAGGAGTGCAATCCACCGCAGGAAGGGTCCTGGGAAACCCATCTGACGAAGAACAGTGAACATGAATACCCATTCCACAGAGTCGAAGGCCTTTGCCGCGTCCAATAGGGCCGCGGCAGCCAGCAAGTCAGGGTGTAAATGGTGAAACATAGTAAAAATGGTGCGTAGGTTTTGCGTTGTGGATCTGGTCGGTATAAAACCCGCCAGGTCTGGCAGTACCAGTTTGCAAATCAGTAGCTATATATGCGTCGCTATAATTTTAGCAAAAATATTGACATCTATGTTTATTAACGATAGTGGGCGATATGGCTAACAGTGAGTCAAGTGTTTATCCGGTTAAGGGAGAGCTATTAGTAACGCCTCTCTCAGCGAGGCCGGGAGTACATCGTCCTCATATGACTCTTCGTACATCTCGGCAGGTGCGGGATTAATGTGTCTCTAAATTCTTTTTAGAATTCCCCGGGTAGTCCGTCCATGCCAGGGGTTTTGTTATTGGGGAGGGAATTGATTGCCTCAGTAATCTCGTCTTGTGTAATGTGGTGGCACAGGAATTCGCGGTGATTGTCCGACAGCCACGCTAGTGCAACGTCTTTGAGGTATTGGTTAATTTCCGGTGGGGACGTGGTCGATTGCGTGGACTAAAGACGGGTATAGTAGTTGGTGAAGATGCCTAAAATCGTTGGTGTGTCGTATGCAAGTTGGCCGTGTGCATCTGTGATCTGCGTGATGTAGGTTGCCTTATGTGTGCAACAAATTCTGTGAGATAGTGCCCTTCCTGTTCGCCCCCCCTTCCCCACAGTTGCGTGCAGTATATCTGCGCAAGATGTATTTCATCTCGTCAGCGGCGCGTTCATTATATGTGTCAATCTTTTTCCTGATGTCTGCTAACAATGTGGGATTTTGTGTAGCTACAAATGCTGCTTCTAGTTGTTGGATATCCCGTTCTGCCATTGACAATTGCTGCTGGATATCTTTGAAGATGCCCGCATGTTTACCCATGCAATGGCCTCTAATTGTGACCTTAAAGGCCTCCTATAGTGTTTTTGCGCTACTCACGGAAGCTGCATTTAGATCAAAGAATTCTTCAATGGCTTGGCGCAGCTCAACACAAAATACCTGATATAGAAGGCTGCTCTGTTGCAGTCACCAAGTAAACTGACGTGGGTTGTGTGTGGGGATGTCAAGAGCGAGGCAGACAGGTGCATGGTCCGACAATGTCCTGGGCATGTGCTCTATCTGTGTTGTCCATGTGCTAATATCGTGTGTGGCCATCCAGAAGTCTATTCTCGACCACGTGTTGTGTGCCGAGGACGTGCAAGTACCGTCTCTGCGGCCGGGGTGTGTTAGGCGCCACAAGTCAATCATTGCACATTCTTCCATACCGTCTTTAAGCGCTTTAGCAATTGCTTCCCATACTGGTCATTCCCTGTGGATCTGTCTAGTGCCGGGTCGAGACGTGTTAAAATCACGCCCCCAAATAATGGCAGTGGGTTGTAGTTCACGCAGTTTAGCCCAGATGTGTGTGTAGAACAGCGGGTCATCAGTGTTTGGGCTGTATGTAGTGACTACTGTCAATGCCCTGCCTCCAAAGTTACCTTGTACTATAACATAGCTCCCCTGGTCATCTTTGATAGCACTGATAAGTGTAAAAGAGGTGCCGCGTCTAACTAGGAGCATGACCCCTCTGTAGGAGAGTAGGATCTGCTTCACATGGGTACCCCCACTTTTTGCTGGTGTTTCACTGTTTTTTGACCTTAGTCTGGCTGTGGTTCTGCTTAACAGGACCATAGCCTAGCTGATTCCTCTCTAAAATGGTTTGCATGTACATTAGGTACATATCTAATTGGATTCTGGAGTGCCTTATAAGCCCCTAGTATATGGTATACTATGTACCTAGGGCATAGGTACCTCAGAGGCCTACCAGGGGCTGAAGCATATATTATGTCATCCCTGGGAAGCACTCCAAAATGGCACCACAGGTCTGCTACTGGAGCCTGGGTAAGGGTGTGCTTGCACCCCTTACCATGGTATAGGTTACCTATATCCACATATATATAGAGACACATATAAACCTATAAGCCACTCCTATGGCAGGCCTTAACAATCCTGAAGGCAGAGTGCTTGCTTTTGTGTGAGAGGGTGCCCAAGCTGTTCTGTGATACAGCCATACCATATACTCTTAAGTGCTTTATAACCTCGCAGTAAATGCTAACTTTGGAATGGCTGCATCAAAACATGTCGTGTTTGGTGTCAAACGCTTTGGAATACTACCCCCCCCCCCGCCAGTTCTGGCGGCGGGGGCAACATTACACCCTTCTAGAGGGAGAGATGTTCACACTGGTCAAACCCGGTAGGACTTTCCTGAGCCCTGGCATCACAAAATGGATGCCTCTGCCACAGACACGGGTCTGGCCTCCTGCTGCTGACCAAAACTCCGGCTGGGGAGGCCTGGACAATAGGTTTCCTGTCGAAGGGAGGTGTAACCACCTGGGGGCACGTTTGCTGTCCCTGTGCATAGTCCAGTTCAAACCGGTTGCAGGGGCTACCTGCCCCTGCTCTGGCGCGAAACTGGACAATGGAAATGGGTGTAACCACCCCTCTTTCCAAGCCCACCCATAGGTGGGGCCTTAGAGTTAGTCCATCCCCTAAACTTGGTATAAGTATAGGAATCCAGTCCCTAGGACTTTAGATTACCCTGGACGAAACTCTGCAACATATATCCTGGACCTTCGACTTTTTATCACGTCTAGAAGACGGAAGAAATCTCCTTTGGGGTCAAGGAGTGACTCCCCTGCTTGGCAGGCACCAAAGAAGCAACTGACCGGTCTGTATCGCTGAAGCTCCCGCCGGACGCCGAAGTCTTTGCATCACCAGGGGTGGATTTCCAGACTTCCCCGAGGCTACCCTGAGTCCACAGCAAAACTGAGGCCCGTGATTATCGTGGGTGACGTGGAACCATGACCCCTGGACACCGTGATCTTTTGCAGCAACAGCATCTTCCTGGTCCTCCTAAAAGTTGTGCTTTGGGCTCCGAGTAGCCCCAGCCTTGAGCACCTCCTGCACCGAAGATTGCTGGCCACCACTCCACGAGTGACCCACGGGCCTGTTTCAAGTGCGACCGCTCGAGGCTCCTTCGCGATCACTAGCCCGTTGGCTAGCAGGTCCCCACGAAGGCAACTCCTTTTCTGCTTGGGCTTTCCAGGTTGCTCCAGACATGCCCTGACTTACCCTCGCTGGGTGAGTCCCTCAGACCTTGCTGGTCTGCACCGCAGTCCTTTCTCTGAATTCCAGTGACTTGCCGTTGCCATGGCTTGTTGGGCCCATTCTGGTTGCCGACACCGCAGCACTCGACAGACTTCGTGGGACAGCTCGAATCCGGCTCGTGTACTTCGTTTACGCCTCCTGTACCTCGTGGCTGAAGAGTCAAGACACCCATCAACTCACCTGAAGCACCCGACATCTGTGGGCATTGGTCCATCCTGCCCTCGGTCACTGGCTAGTGACCCAGACTCTGTCCCCTCTGCTTTCAGGTTCCTTCCATCCTAGATCCAGGCTTGGATCTCTTCGGACACTTCTCCTCTTCACGGCAGCAGTAGTTCTTTGCAGGCTTCCATTGCAATCGACGACGCGACCCGACACCAAAAGACACCTATGCACCTGGCTTCCCTGGGTAAGGTAACTCAAGTACTCTGGTGCTCCCGTGGGTGCTGGCCCTAGAACTTCTAAAGTCCAAAAGGGTTTGGTCCCGACTCGATTAGAAGTGTTCCTAATCTTTAAATTTCCAACCGTGACATTGCCCATAGAAGATAACGTTTAGACACTGCATACAGTGCCCGTGGGTCCCCTGTGTCACTACCTTGGGTGGTTCCTTGGGGTCTCAGAGATTCTACAGGCTCTAGGCCTTGTGTCTGGTTCAGTCGTAGTTCTTATACCACTTTTTGGGTATATGGTTTGGTACGTCCCTAGGGCCCAAACGTGTATTTGTGCTATTACTGATGATTGCTATCTTGTAACTTAAGTACTTCGAACTCCAGTCTCATAAAGAGACTAGAGGGGTGTGTGTTAACCTAAATACACATTTTAAATATATACCTTGTGTGGTTGTCCTTTCATTTGATCATTCAAGAGATTATAGACTGGTAAAACAAGCTGCTTTACATTCCTTCAAGACTTAGCCTGAAGGCTGCTCTTCATAGCTACTACTAGGATAGCTTTCAATAAAGGTTGTCTTTAACCTATCACCATAAGGGGATGTTTGGACTGATACAAGGTACCCACTAGAAATAGTGGACAGCATATATCAGGCCATCTTCTTACACCCTCTAGCAAAGGGTTAAGTGGGAGTACGCCATGCAATATACTGCCCATATAGCGCCTATCCTCCCCTCTGTGATAGTGGTAAGATGCGTTTCTTGTAGACAAGCCACATCTATCCTGTGGCGATCTAGCTGTGCTAGGACCTTATGAATTTTCTGTGGGTTTTGGAGGCCCCTCACATTCCAGGTCAGAAACGTCAGGGATCTAGTGTGTTTCGGGTTGCTAGCCATATGTGTCAGTTCTTCTCACAGGGTCTTGCCTTTGTCTCCCGGTATGCATCCTGCGTGTACAATCTGTGAGCCGCTGTTTGATCTCTGACCAGTTTTCCTAGAATAATACCCCGCCCCCCCCTCCCACTCCGCTATGCTCTTTTCAGTAGAGACAATTCCAAAAATTTGAAACTTCCCCAACATGTTCCGTCAGTACAGAAATAAAAACAATTAACTATTTGTGGTGTACACAAGTGGGCGAGAACCGCCGCCCCGGGTGCTCTGTGATGAAGTTCACATGGGTGGCCGCCGTAGTGGCAGAGTTTAAGGCACAACAGAGACCGTATAACAGCCTCCTTCCATCAGGAGAGTTCTCTAGCTCTGTGGACACATCTCCATTTAACCCAGTATTTCAAGTCAGTATTAAACACTACTATATATTTCTACTTACTATAAACTCCCCAGCCCATATGGTTCACTTAGCTGTGTCCAACAATCGCGTGTAAAGGCGTTCTTCATCTGGAGTAAGTGTTGGTGCACTGTCTCGTGTAGCGCTGCGACTGTCACCAGGAGACCTTACTTCCTATGCGTCACAGCTCCCACGTACTCGCCATGTTCCAATGTGTAGTATCAGTAGTTCTGCCATGCAGTTCCTACTCAGTGGCGTGTCTTGCAGTAGGGCAAATCTGATACCGGACTCGTGATTGATCATCCGTTACATCTGATGTGGTCGCCTGTTCATCCGGGCCCCCTCTCCGTGATCTTCTGTGTGTGCTCTAGGATCCTTTCTGTTGCAGATATTTCAGCACTTCCTTAGGATCATTGTAGATCTTTGATTTCTCACCATCCGTCACATGTAACCTGGCACGTATAGCATTGTCGCAGAGTTTTTGCTTTACAGGCACAAATTTCTTCCTCGCCACTTGGACGAGCGGAGTGAAGTCGGGGTAGAGCAAGATGTCCATACCCTCGTGTCTCAGGTTGCCAAGCTCCCGGGCCTTACGGACGGCCACATCCCTGTCCCTGTAATTTAGGAGCTTGGCTATTATTGGTCTCGGCCGCGCACCTGTTGGTGGAGCAGAGGATATGAGTGCCCTCTCGATGATAAAGACTTCCGAGAAGGTTTCTCGGACCAGTAGAGTTATGAGCAAGTTTTCCACGTAGCGTTCCATAGGGCCTGTGTTGGTCGTCTCCGCCAACCCTACCAGGCGTATGTTATTGCGGCGGGAGCACGCCTCCGCATCCTCAGCCCTGGCCATTAACACTGACATTTGCTTGTACATTTTCCCCTGCCTGGTCTCCATTTGCGTGTGGAAGTGTTCAACCTCGGATATGCGGCGTTCTGCCATGTCAACCCGCTCTGTGTGCCGATCCAGGTGCTCTGTCATGCGGTCCACTCTGTATGTTAGTGAGTCAATCTTACCGTCGATGTTTGCAAGAGCGGCCTGTATCGTTGAGAACATGGCTTGCACGTCACCAGTTGTGGCTCCACTTTGCAGACAACCCCGTCTGTTGTGGATGCGGCTGGTCTTCCGGGCTATGTTCCATCGGTTTTTTAGACTGGTCAAAGGTGAGTTTTGGCTGATTTCTGTCAGGTTTGCCCATGGTTCTTCTGGCAGTGTTGGGTAGTGTCTGCCTGTTTGTTCAGTCCTAATAGCAAGATGTGTTATAGGGTGTGGTAAGACAGCATAAGCTGATAGACTTCACTGTGTGCCAGGGTGTGACGATTATTGCTGAGGAGGGTCCGTGATCAGGGTTTCCCTGCCTGCAGCCTCGATGTGTGCTGTTGACTCCCTCCATGAAGAGCGTTTTTTTAGTGAGGGCACGCCTATAGTGCCAATGCTAGCCGCCGTGGCTGCGTTTACGTGTTGGTAGGCTCTGTGGGTCACGCAGCAGGCTAGTTGCGTGGTAGTGTGGTATTTAAGGTCTCGAAGTATGGTAGTATTTGCTTCCTGAGGTTCAGGTGGAGCGGGGGCTCACCATGAGGTGCAGCTGAGTTGGTGTCTGCAAATGTGCCCAGAGCCACCAGTGCTGTTGTGGTTCTTCTCCACCCCTGGAGGATCGTGTGGCGCCCATCCCCGCCCTCCGGACTCAGTCTTCCATCGGTGCAGGCCCCTTGGACCCCCGGGTACTCCTCGGGAATGTGATTCAAGCAATCAGGGTGGGGCAGTGTCGTCTGCTGCAGTCTCCGTGTAGACCTTGCTCTGGTGTCTCCGCCCTGCGGTGTGGGGGGTTCCCCGACCCTGCCCAGCGCGGTCAAAATGCTCTGCCAGCCCCGTCTGTTCGGGCTATGTGGGGCACCGGATACGCCCGCAGTCTGGGCCTGAGCTCAGAGTTTTCATTCACCCACGGTGCGCAGTGTGTGCCAGGTTCTGTTCTGCTGCAGCTGGCGGTCTTCAGCAGGCCGTCCGGTGTGATCTCCGGTGATCAGGTATGGAGCCTCTTTCTCCAGGCGGGGCAGCGGTGTGGTCCCTGCCAGTGTGCGTGCCCTGCGTCACAGCTAGATCCGCACGCAAGGCCGCTGCTCAAGATCTCAGGCGTCAGCCGCAGGCCCTCCCGCTTCCACCAGAGTTTCGGAGTTTCAGGGCTGTGCCGGGGCCCGGCAAGGTGGTGTGTGCGAGGCCAGCCGGGTCAGGGGATGTGTCCGTGATGATCAGAGGCGCCACAGGATCTATGTGTGCAGGATTTATACAGGATTATTCGGCAACCAAAGGAGCGCGCATAGGAAGCTGCATCTTCCAGCGCAGCTGGCGCCGCCCCTCCTCAAAGCACTTTAGCGACCCCATTTCAGTGCATGTCTTCAAGGAGGTAAAAATGCCCCTGCTCCCTCTCTGAACCAAGATAGTCAATGCCTCACTACTCCAAGGATCGATCCCTGACTGCCTTAAGGCTGGGCAGGTTACTCTTATTTTGAAAAAACCCACAGAGGATCACGTAGATCCCAACGATTTCCATCTAATCTCTAATATGACAACACGCAAAGTTCCTTGAGTAATGTGTCCATGTACAACTGTGCAACCATATCGAACAATTCAGCCTCCTAAATCAATGCCAATCCTGCTTCCTCCAGGGCCACAGTACTGAATCGGCACTCACTCATAGTTGATGATGCCCTAAAAATATTGAATCAGAATGAATCCTGCCTTCTCATCCTCCTCGACCACTCATCAGCCTTCAATACATTCAAACACGACAGCCTCTTAGACCTACTTGAACATAGGATGGGGTGATCATGGTCAGCTCTTAATTGGTTCACTTCTTTTCTCCTCCTTAGAACCCAAAGAATAAAGGCCAATACATCACTATCCGACCCCACACAGGTCACACTAGAAGTCCTGCAGGGGTCCTCGCTCCCATTCACTCTCTTTAACCTATTCATGGAACTTTTAACTGAACTGCTGAAATCATCCAACATCCACTATCACATACACGCTGACGAATCCCAACTGTACCTAAAAATCTCTTCACCTGAAGATATAAGGACTTACAAAACAACCTTACAAAACAAAACTGGCTGACTTGTAACCACCTCAAACTGAACGCTCTCAAAACAGAATTTCAACTTATTGGCCCACTTAAATACCCACCGAATATTGCAAGATTGGATGAAACTACTAACAGCTTTTAACTGCTTACCACACATCACAGACTCAACAAGATCACTGAGAACAACACTTGACAAGAACCTGAACATACAGGAGCACATCAGTTCTATTACCAAAGAAGCAAACCTCCAAATGAACATCTTAAGGAAAATTAAATCCTTCCTTCCCTGTGATGACTTCAACTCAGCTGTTCAAGCCCTAGTGATTCTCAGGATGCACTATGGAAGTACAACCCTCTGCGGGTTCCCAGATGTAAGCTTGCTCTACTGACGGCCTCTATCAACTCTGCTGCTAGACTAATGCCAGGATCCAAAAGAAACACGCACATCACTACTGATATGAAATCTATAAACTGGCTCCCATATGAGGAACGGATTTACTTAAAAATTACTTGCATGACTCACAAAGCCGTAAACTTCCACCCCGAGATACCTGGCACAAGAATTGGAGCTATTGGGTGGATGCAGAGCTTCTAGAATGAATAGCACCCTACTGTTGAAACCACCAAAATTCTATAAAAAGAAAATATATAACCGAGGATTCTCCGGTATTGCACCAAGAATCTGGAATGCCCTACCACCTGAATTCAGACTGAACCCCTCAACTGGTTCATTTAAGAAAGAAGTTAAAGTGATACTGATGAACGCATTTCTGCTATAGAATCCAAGATCTGCACTCCTGAACTCTATGTATCCAGTTAGTCTTGCACACATGCTTATCCCTCACATGTTTTATTTTTAAGAGTCTGGGTTTTTGTATGCTTTGGACAATGTGATGGCCTCTCTTGGAGGCTTCTATCATAACTAGTTTCGTCCTTGGTAATGATGTTGTTCTTTGTATTCCCTATCTCAATAAATACTGTAAAGCGCTCTGATACTTGTATGGGTCATGTTCCCACTATATAAAACTTTATAAATAAATAAAGAGTACAAAGACTCCTAAATCCTTAGCCTCTAGTAGTTTTCGAAGTGCTCTAAAAGGATCCTAGGCCCCAGCATGGTTATCTTAGTTTCAAAGGTAAACATGCGCGCACAGAGGCATCTGTGCAACAAGGCATATTGGGACACCCTGAACTAACATCCACACACTGGAAGGAGTTAGACTAAGCACAGAAAGTGTATTAAAGTTGTATGAAAGACGAGTATTTGTGAGCTCAGGTGGCTGCTACGGGGAGGCGTTAAAGGTTCATTTGGAACACATACTGTATTAGCAGGACTTTGAAAGAGACAGGTGGTACAATCTTAGTCTACGTTTCTTTTCATTGTGATGTTGTGAAGCAGTAATCAGCATCACAAGAATGATAAAGAAAATGAACAGTTTAAGCATTATGCAGTTACATGGATTATAGGCTTGCATGTAAAAACAATGTTATTGGTGCTCCTACCTCACGCTCCCTATCCTAGTGTGCCTAGGGTGAGTGAATTTGCCAGAATCAATTAGGGTGATGAAACTCCACAGTTTCCTGTAGGTATGTTTCATCTGGGAGCTCGTATTGGTGTAGAGCTGAGTACCAGCCTTCTCAGGAGGCAAAAAGGATTCAGCTGGGCTGGAATAAGTGAAAAGGGCGACCTCTAAAGTGTAAGCGAAAGGCTCTTCTAACTAAACAAAGGAGTGAAGTTGTTTATATAATACATTTCACCCATGCAGACATGCTGTCATGCCCCGCGGTCCAAGCCCTTAGACGCTACAGTATTTAAGGAACCTCGACACAAGTAAACGCGCTTAGCGTTCTTGCTTCGAGCTTCATTTCCATCCCACTCTTTGTTGCCTGACTTCCGTTAGAGCGTTTCCTGCTTCCGCTTTCGTTCCCGTGTGGGAAGACGGCTTGCCGTATCGTTGCCGCTGTCTCCTCCATACGTGGCGTTCCGTCCTGCGGCCATCTCCACCTTCGCCAGCAGGTCGGACTTTGCCTCTCTCCCCTTAGTGCAGAGAGAGAGGTTTCTCCACTGTTCCCGGCTTTCCCGTAGCACTCCACACCTGTTGCTTTTTCCCGCGTTCGCCGCTAACCTCAGCACTGGGTTACGCACGCTGATTTTTCTTTCGCTGTCAGGCCGGGCTTTTCCATTTCACTCCCCGTATGCTAGGGAGTGACTAAGTCCGCATTTTCCGGCCCATACAGTGTGTCATTTGTCTACCTTCTTATTCCCCCCTTTTTTCCCTGCTTGTGGTGCTCAAACCAGTGGCTGACTCTGCCCTCTCCATCGGCCAGGCGTTGTTCAGTGTGTGTTCAGCCTGGTAGTCTTCTTTTGGGCTTTACATACTAGTGGGGGTTTTTCCGCACCTATTCCCATTGAAGGTGTCCTGTTGTTCCCTTGGGATACTTGCGTGGATCACTGTGCTGGCTCTCCTTCCAACAGAATCACGGTAACAGCGCAATGCGCTGCTTTTTTCTATAAGTTGGTGTATGGCAAATGTAAGGGGGGAACTCAGTGTGACTTTCTATTGTTTTGGCAGATTGTGCTATATGTCTCAGTTGAACAACTACCCTATTATCCATAGTGGACTCAAGGTGAAGTACAATCCGGTGAGCCGGTAGTCCTCCAACAGAACGACTGGGGGTGAGCTGCACATCTTTATAGCTTAGACTCTAGTAAACAGTTCCAACTCCCTTCTAACCCTGTGCTCTCAATTGTGTAGGATGTTACACTTGACTCCCTGACGCCTCCCCTCTGCACGATTAGAAGTAACCACACAGTGGTAGGTGAAGTCGAGAGTCTAGTCATACAAGAGGGTTGTTCTGAGAAAACAGTAATTGACACAGTCTTTATTTCACAGTGTGCGGGGTGTTGCCTCCTTTCTTCATGACCAGACGCCAGTTACGCCATCGAAGTTCAAACCCACCTTCCCTTGTTTTGTTTCCCTGTTTTCGCCTGGCGAGTCATCCGAAGCTCTAGAGTCTGATAGAGTCGGAAGACCGCTGGGGAAGACTGAGGCATTCTCATCGGGTTCCTGACGCTCCTGCAGAACTTCCTGGCTCCCCTTACAGAACGCTAAGCCCTTAGTGGTGTGTTCTGCCCGAGCGTCATGGACCTGGGAGCGGTCTCCCTAGCCGACGTCGCCGGCATGATAGGTAACTTGCAGGTGGAAACACAGGCCTTAGCAGCTAGAGTAGATGCCCTTCAACGTCATCACGCTGGAGCAGCTCAAGGAGGGGGATCTGATGTCACACAACCTATCATACAGGTCACTACACCTCCTTCCATCCCTTTAGCGCCTCCAGGGAGGTTCTCGGGGGATGCTGCTCGGTGTGCCGCATTCCTTAGCCAATGTCAGCTACACTTTTCATGTAAGAGCAATTGCTTTCCCTCTGATCAATCCCGGGTTGCCTTTATGATTTCGTATCTGAGTGGTCCCGCAGCAGATTGGGCCATTCCCTTGGTCGACAGAAACGACCCGTTGTTGCATAGTCATTCAGCCTTTAAAAGAGAGTTCCGCAAATTATTTGACAGGCACACATACACTCACTCAGCGGATACCGAGTTATTGGCACTAAAACAGGGCAACCATGACTTAGTACAATACATTACATCCTTTCGCAGATTAGTGGTGGAATCTAATTGGCCAGAAGAAAAGCGTAGCACTCTCTTCTACAGAGGACTACGTGACGATTTGAAGGATGCTCTCTCTCAAATAGTGGAATTGCCCGAGTCTTGTGTTGACCTCATCGATTTGGTAGTCAAAATAGAACACCGGCTACAAGAGAGAAAGCAGGAGAAAGGACGATTGGAACCTCGTTAAACGTCCTCCAGGGAAAAGAAGAGTGATCCTCCCAAAGGCAGTGACGAGAGCGAGCCCATGCAAATAGGGGTCTTGAAGGGTCCCTTGAAACCTGAAGAAAGGCAAAGGACGAACCAATAGACTCTGTTTGTATTGTGGGAAAGCTGGTCATTTCTTGAGGTCTTGTCCGATTAAACCAACTCAGTCAGACAGGTCGGGAAACTAGAAAGCCCGGGGTCCTGTGAGGCAAGAATCCCGGGTGGTTCAGAAAGTACTGTCTCCTCTGCTCACTTTGACAATACCCCCACTACACATCTCTACGTATCAGCCCATATAACATTCGCACAACACGGTCTGCAGGTGGCCATAATGATAGATTCTGGTGCTTCTGGGAATTACATGGACTCAGAGTGGGCTAGAGAAAACCTGATACCATGTATAACGAAAGGAGAAGCAAACAAAGTCACCACTATTGACGGGTGTCCCCTTATCTCAGGACCGGTAACCCATCAAACGGTCATGCTACACTTGCTTATAGACCCCAACCATCATGAGGTTATTGCGTTCGATTTAATTTGTTCTCCTCAAATTCCAGTGCTATTAGGCATTCCATGGTTGAAGACCCACAATCCTGTAATAGACTGGGAAAAATCCACCCTAGCGTTTCGCCCTGTTACCGAACAATTAGCCGTGATCGCAGGTACACAGGTCACCGTTGAGGCAAACGAGACAGAACCTATTCCTGAGTTACCCTCCTGCTACCAGGATTTAACGGCAGTGTTTGACCCCAAAGAGGCAGAAGTCCTTCCCCCACATCGGGCATATGACTGTCGTATTGATCTTGAGACAGGAGCCAGAATCCCATGCAGCAGGGTGTATTCACTCACCGAAAAGGAGAATACATATCTGAGGGAATACCTAGACACCATGTTGGAAAAGGGGTTCATTCGACCCTCACGCTCTCCTGCCTCTTCTTCGTTATTTTTCATACCCAAACGGGAAGGGTGTCTTCGCTGTTGTATTGATTACAGGAAACTGAATCTTGTCACCATTAAAAACCGGTATCCTCTGCCTCTTATCGCCTCCCTCCTTGACAGAGTACGTGGTGCCCAGTTCTTCACGAAACTGGACCTGCGTGGCGCCTACCATCTGGTGCGTGTCAAGGAGGGAGACGAGTGGAAGACAGCATTTTGCACCAAGTATGGTTTATTTGAATATCTCGTGATGCCCTTTGGGCTTTGTAATGCTCCTGCAGCATTTCAGTTTTTTATAAACGAGGTGCTCAGGGACATGCTTGACGATTATGTGATTGCCTACATAGACGATCTTTTGATCTTCTCATTTCCATGTCAGACCACATACTCCACGTGCGAAAGGTGTTAGAACGCCTCTGCGATAATCAGTTGTATTGTAAGTTGGAGAAGTGCACCTTCCACACCCAAGAGGTGCCTTTTTTGGGTTTTGTTGTGTCCCCCTGGGGCCTAGCTATGGACCCCGGTAAAGTTAAGGCGGTTCTCTCATGGCCTGCACCCTGCACGGTTAAGGAATTACAGAGCTTCCTGGGCTTTGCCAATTTCTATAGGCGTTTTATACGGGACTTTTCTGAATTGGCAAATCCCCTCACCGCGCTGTTGAGGAAGGGGGTTTTGTTTGCTTGGTCCAGGGAGGCCGAGGATTCCTTTCGACGGTTGCGACTGGCCTTCACGAGAGCTCCTATCCTACTACATCCGGATCCCGCCTTGCCCTTCGTGGTGGAGGTGGACGCCTCTCAGGTGGCAGTGGGAGGCGTTCTTAGTCAAAAGGATCCTGTCTTAGGACACTGTCGCCCTGTGGCCTATTTCTCGCACAAGTTCACCCCTGCAGAATACAATTATGCAGTGGGGGATAAGGAGCTCCTTGCAATAAAGAAGACCTTTGAAGAATGGAGGCAGTATCTCTTGGGCGCTCTACTGTATACACAGACCACCGTAATCTTCAGTACCTGAAATCAGCCAAAGCCTTGTCTATGAGACAATTACGCTGGTCTCCATTCTTTGGTGAGTATGACTTCACCATACAATACAGGCCAGGGAGACGGAATGGCAAGGCTGACGCCTTATCCCGCTTGGGATTTATACAACCAGGCGAACCTGTAGAGTCACCTAACATCATACCCAAAGAGGCTATCATAGGTGGGGTTCTCACGGAAGAAGAGTTCCGTAAAATGATTCGGTAGGCCCAATCTTCAGTGAAGATGCGGGATGTGGTAGGCTCCCACGAGACTGCTGTCAATGAAGGGTATGTTTGCATCCAAGGAGGAGTGGTATTGCCTACACGAGACTTACAGGAACAAGTATTGAAGTGGTATCACACACATCCCTTGGCAGGTCATCCAGGAATTAAGAAAACCACCAAGACAATACGTGATCGGTTTTGGTGGCCTAACATGTCAAAAGACATAGAAACATATGTAAAAGTCTGCCCTGTGTGCGCTCAAACCAAGGTTTCCCACCAAAATCCGGTAGGCCTACTCCTGCCATTGGCTTCCCCGCCGGGTCCCTGGCATACAGTTTCGCTTGATTTCATAGTGGAATTACCTGTTACCAAGAAAAAGAACAATACCGTATTAGTTATAGTAGATCTATTCACGAAGACCGCTCACTTTGTCCCTTTGGGTGGGTTGCCCACTGCTGTTGAGTTGGCTTCGGTATTTTTGCATCAGGTGGTGCGTCTCCATGGGTTCCCTTCTGTCTTGGTTTCGGATAGGGGGGCCCAGTTCGTGTCTCGGTTTTGGAGGGGTTTGTGCTTCTTACTTCAGATAGACGTCAGGTTGTCTTCTAGCCATCATCCTCAGTCAGATGGGCAAACTGAGAGAGTTAACCAATGTTTCGAACAGTACATCAGAAATCAGGTTTTACATTCTCCCTCGGATTGGGATGAGTGGGTGTGGGTGGCTGAGATCGCATACAACAATAGTCCACATTCCTCCATCAACCACTCACCTTTCTTTTGTTCTGCGGGGTTTCATCCCAAGTTATTACCATCAGGGGTTTCCCCAGATAGCCCTATCCCGGCCGCTGATCATCTAGTGCAGAAATTACTGGACCTGCACAAAGAGACTTTGGAGAATCTCGACATGGCCAAAGTAAAGTACAAGGAGGGGCAGACCTGCATAGGAGAGTAGAACCCATCTATAAACCGGGGGATAAGGTGTGGCTTTCCACCAAACATTTGACGCTCAGTGGTTCACGCAAGTTCAATCCCAAATTCATAGGACCCTACCGAGTCCTGAGGGTGATTAACCCGGTGGCCCTGAAACTGGAATTACCTGCTTCCTTCAGGATTCACCCTGTTTTCCACGTCTCGTTGGTTAAACCTGTTGAGCCGGGCACTTCAATCCCAAGACGGCCCGCCCCTGTTATCATTCAGGGTACCGAGGAATACGAAGTTGAGACCATAGTGGACTCTCGTATAGTGGGGAACACTCTCCAATACCTGCTACATTGGAAAGGATATGGGGTGGAAGAACGTACGTGGGAACCGGCTAGTGAAGTACATGCTCCTCAGTTAATTAGTCTTTTTCACCAGAGATATCCTGATAAGCCCAAACAGTTGGGGGGACGTTGTGGGGGGAGTGTGCTGTCATGCCCCGCGGTCCAAGCCCTTAGACGCTACAGTATTTAAGGAACCTCGACGCAAGTAAACGCGCTTAGCGTTCTTGCTTCGAGCTTCATTTCCGTCCCACTCTTTGTTGCCTGACTTCCGTTAGAGCGTTTCCTGCTTCTGCTTTCGTTCCCGTGTGGGAAGACGGCTTGCCGTATCGTTGCCGCTGTCTGCTCCATAAGCGGCGTTCCGTCCTGCGGCCATCTCCACCTTCGCCAGCAGGTCGGACTTTGCCTCTCTCCCCTTAGTGCAGAGAGAGAGGTTTCTCCATTGTTCCTGGCTGCCCCGTAGCACTCCACACCGGTTGCTTTTTCCCGCGCTCGCCGCTAACCTCAGCGCTGGGTTACGCACGCTGATTTTTCTTTCGCTGTCAGGCCGGGCTTTTCCATTTCACTCCCCGTATGCTAGGGAGTGACTAAGTCCGCATTTTCCAGCCCATACAGTGTGTCATTTGTCTACCTTCTTATTCCCCCCTTTTTTCCCTGCTTGTGGTGCTCCAACCAGTGGCTGACTCTGCCCTCTCCATCGGCCAGGCGTTTTTCAGTGTGTGTTCAGCCTGGTAGTCTTCTTTTGGGCTTTACATACTAGTGGGGGTTTTTCCGCACCTATTCCCATTGAAGAAGGTGTCCTGTTGTTCCCTTGGGATACTTGCGTGGATCACTGTGCTGGCTCTCCTTCCAACAGAATCACGGTAACAGCGCAATGCGCTGCTTTTTTTCTATAAGTTGGTGTATGGCAAATGTAAGGGGGGGAACTCAGTGTGACTTTCTATTGTTTTGGCAGATTGTGCTATATGTCTCAGTTGAACAACAACCCTATTATCCATAGTGGACTCAAGGTGAAGTACAATCCGGTGAGCCGGTAGTCCTCGAACAGAACGACTGGGGGTGAGCTGCACATCTTTATAGCTTAGACTCTAGTACACAGTTCCAACTCCCTTCTAACCCTGTGCTCTCTATTGTGTAGGATGTTACATTTGACTCCCTGACGCCTCCCCTCTGCACGATTAGAAGTAACCACACAGTGGTAGGTGAAGTCGAGAGTCTAGTCATACAAGAGGGTTGTTCTGAGAAAACAGTAATTGACACAGTCTTTATTTCACAGTGTGCGGGGTGTTGCCTCCTTTCTTCATGACCAGACGCCAGTTACGCCATCGAAGTTCAAACCCACCTTCCCTTGTTTTGTTTCCCTGTTTTCCCCTGGCGAGTCATCCGAAGCTCTAGAGTCTGATAGAGTCGGAAGACCGCTGGGGAAGACTGAGGCATTCTCATCGGGTTCCTGACGCTCCTGCAGAACTTCCTGGCTCCCCTTACACATGCTAAGTCCCAGTCAGCCCGTCATTATTGATTCTATCCTAACAAAGCTGTCGCTGAGCAAACAATAACAAACATCAACATTTTCCGCAGTGAATTTTAGCTTTTGTATAGAATGTTCAAGACTCTGTTTATGTGCCTGCAAAGAAGTGTAAATGTAAGCAAAAGTAATTTCAGAGAATATTATCCATACAGGCACGCAAGAAAATGTGTGTCAAATGTCAACAGGTCCCAGTATGCTTGCTTCTGGTCCATGGAGGACCTGGCTTTGTAGTTCGGGCTGGACTGTTCCCATGAGGAGCAGGGTAAAAACTGATTTGCATATGGCTGGAACTAAAGTGGGGTGTGGTGGCATGGTGAGCAAAACAACAATGGAATTAACCCAGATCTCTTGACTGAGGGGTGAATGTTTGATTTGTTCAAAATTCAATCCATCACTTGTGTGTCTTTGGCTTCACAGCCCAAGGGCACCGAGTACGCCCAGACGTGGGTCCTGGGCTTACTGTGCCACTGGATTCAAGCTAGCCTGAATGATATGGAGTGATACCCCAAAATCAGTATCAGAATGCTTGTTTCTGGTCCAGGAAGCACCTGGCTTGGCAATTCGGGTTGAACTGTTCCCACGACGAGCAGGGTCAAGACTAATTTGAATATTGCTGGGTCTAAAGTGGGGTGACATGGTGAGCAAAAGAATGAGGGATTTAACCCAGATCTCTTGACTGGGGATGAATGTTTGATTTGTTCTGCATTCCGTCCATCATCTGTGTGTCTTTTGCTTTCTCGCCCTAAGTGCGCCGGGTATGCCCAGATGTGGGCCCCAGTTTCACTGTGCCATTGGGTTCAAGCTAGCTTGGTTGATGAGTGGGGATACCCCAAAACTGATCCCAGGATGTGCTTGTTTCTGGTCCAGGGAAGACCTGGCTTAGCAGTTCGGGCTGGACTGTTCCCATGAGGAGCAGGGTCAAGACTGATTTGCATATGACTGGGTCGAAACTGAGGTGGCATGGTAAGCAAAAGAATGATGGATTTAACCCCGATTTCTTGACTGAGGGTGAATGTTTGGTTTGTTCCTCATTCCGTCCATCATCAGTGTGCCTTTAACTTTAAAACGCAAGCATGTAAAATATAAGCCTTGGTGGAGTACGCGGAGTTCTGCTATGCAAAAGAGGAGTGTGTTAGATAAATGCCGTTAGCTGTGATTTTCAGTGCCAGGTGCTTGTCGGCACTGTGCAATCATCGCGAATGGCGGGCGCTGCTTTCTTTCTGCCACTTGAGTAGATTTTTACTCAAGCAGCAGCTTTCTCAACGCGAATGGACGGTTTCTCAACACAAGCGGTAGCGAGCATATGCGACTACTCGCAATGAGAAATCTGACCGCCCGCATTGAGTACTCTTGCTGGGAGGTTGATTTTCCACACTTGCCAACTTGATGTTGGACGATCACGAAAGAGGAAAAATCTCGCCAGGAGGTGGATTTTCCTCACTCGCCAACTTGACGTTGACGAATGCGAGCAAGGAAAAAAATGCATAGAGCGGAGTTTTTCAGAACTCCGCGAGCTACGCATAACACAGAGTGCGGAAACTCTGCAAACTCCGGGAGCGGAGTTCACAGCCCAGACTTAGTAAAATGGTAGTATACTCACCCAGGCCTAATGTGACTACGTAACTGTGAAAATGATGTCAATATGGTCTATTTTGTTCCTACTCATTTTCATTATTTTTCATTTCATCAATTTGTCTCTTTGGGAATATCTTGAAGGATCTACACAAATGAACCCTTGCTGTTTTCAGAACTTTGTTTAGTTTTCAGAAATGTACAGCCTTCTGGGATCACCCAAAGGTTTCACACCTGTTTCCACCACAACCTGACTGCAAGTGGGTTGGAACCACACAACTTAGGAAAAATGCAGTATTTTATTTTTTATTTTAGGAGTTTTCTATAGCAGGAACATGACCCGTCCCGGTACCAGAGCGCTGTACAAACAGCAAACCAAGCTAAACAAAGACAAAAAACATTGGTAATAAACAGATAAAAATACAGTTAGCAGTATGTTGTGCAAATAACAAAGTTGTAACAGCAAAAGCAAAAAAGAAAAGGCAAACAACAAATACATACAGTGACTTATAGTACTCAGGATACAGAAATGCATAAAGGCAAGACAGTCCGAACTTCGTGAGATAAGGAACTATTGCTGAAGGAATCTAGTCAGCAACAAAAAATGTAATTCCTTTTTAGGTTGAACCTGAGACCGCACGCATGCGCTGCTCTGTAAGACATGCAGTATCTTATCTATCAGCATTGATCACACCTCTGGCTTCCCATTGGTTTCTATGTATGCTTTTAAAATTTCCCTTCCTTTCAGTGGCTTATTGTATACTTTGTCCCGCCTTTCAGTGGGTGGTTCCCGTCCCGGACGACTGGCCCTGTTATGCATAGTATTTCTCTTCGTTTTAAGTTCATTACATTGTTGGACTTCTTTTTTTGTTTCCTTGTTTTTTTTTAAATTGTGAACAGCTCTTCAGGCATGTGGTGACCATCTTTCCTTTATTTTACTCGGACAGACCATTGTACGTTATTTATAACATATATCATTTGCTTTGATGGCGTGGCTGTGAGAAAGACATTTAAATCAGCATTTCCTTCTACCATATAAAGCCCGCACGTATGTAGTATGTATTTTGCGGGTTTACATAGCTCAAACGTAGCCCGAGAGCATTAAAGCGCTTTACACGTGAGGCAGAGTTTTTACACTTGAGGGCATGTTTTTGTGTTTTTGTGGCGCGGGGTTACGTGATTTCGCCAGAATCACAGGAAGTGACCCGATGCTGGGATTGACCTCCCCCATGCAGTGGAGGCAGAAAGGTAGGCTTTCGTGTATAACACGTCAGGCGCGGCCGTCCATTGGGGCGCTGGGGCGTTGCCCCACCTGGCCACATAGCCCCAAGTCGCACCGCATGCAAGCAAAATAGCAAAGTTGTTTAAAGTACTTGCGTCGCGAGTCGCAACTCGCTCCACTCAGGCAGGCATTGATTCATTTCATCGGCGCAGAAGGGGGGTGGGGGCGGGGCTGTTGCGCAGCTAAAGCGCAGCGGCAATAGTGCGCATGCTCGATTTTGGGCTGGTCATTTTTATGACCAGCCCGAACATGCGCACTACAGCCACCTCCTAAAGACCAGGAGAGCGAGGGAGTAGTCCGGGACCGAGAGGCCGAGGGTTGCTTCATGCAGCAAACCCCGGTCTCTAATGGGCGGAAGGTCTTCGTGCCCTAGCCAATCCTGGCACTGCTAATGCAGCGCCAGGATTGGCTGCCTGACACACCGCGTAGCCTGAGGGGCGAGGGCTGTTGTTAAGAATCAGAAGGCGCGGGATCGGCCCAGGACAGAACAGAAGGCGCCAAGCAGCCCCCAACACGGGACCCCGGCCAGGAACAGAGGTGGCGCGGACCAGGTATGTTGTGTTTTTTATTTTTTATTTTAAACTTCCTGCGCGACTATCCGACTCCGTCTCCTTTACCCGTCTCCCTCCCCCTCCGTCTTCCTCTCCCTCCCCCTCCTATTGTGAACCGCGACTGCTGTGGAGAGATTGTTTTCAGACACGGTCGTGCGTGCCCACCTCCCGCACTCAGCTCTGACCTAGCAACGCCGGCTGCTATGTCCCACCTGACGCGCAGCCCCGCGAGGACTCCCCAAGAGTAATTACCGCTGGAGCTCCCGGGAGCAGCAGTCAGTTCTCTCCAAGCAGGCATTCCCCCTCGGAGCCTCCATAGCCTCGGTAGGAAATGTCATTTACTTGAATGTTGTGTTGTTTTGTAGACGAAGGACATGTTGGAGCGAGATATTACGAGTTGCTTAAAAAGCTTCTCACTTGTGGTCTACCCTGGGCTTTCACATCCACACTGGATCTTTCATATATCTTATCTTATTAGTGGGTTATGAGGCACTACACTGCCACCTGCATGGCCTCGGGGTGCTATGAGGAGGAAAGCTGCCATGGCTGAGTGAGTTGCAGCAATTTGCAGTGCTCAGTTACCAGGACACAGTCAACTCTTGCTGTGCTAGCCGAAGGCTGCGTGGTGATTTATTGAGAGGCCTTGCACTGACAGGGAAACGAACATGGCTCCTGTTGTTGTGGCACCAGGTTTGTAAACTGCAGTGCTATGGTTTGTTAGTTATGTAATGTTAAGTTACATAGCTTTGTGCTGATCTAGGATATGTTATTTAATGCAATTTTAAGGTTTGAGATATGATATGCAGCTACATTATTTTATCACATCATGACGTTGGTATGTTTTTACATGTTTATGTAATTTTATAATGTTCTGTTTTACTGTGATTCTTACGTGACATGTCTAGCACCCTGCTTCGAAGCGCTCAGCTTTGTGGTAGAATGCATGGTTGGAAGTGTGGCCTCTGATGGGAGAGCTTGGTGCCAAGTGTGAGGTTCCAATCTGTTGTTGGAGGGGGTGCTGAATTAAGTAAAGATCCCACCGGTGGACGCTCTTACACATACTATCATCCTGGTGGAGGAAGGTGTTTATCTTTTTTTGTTAAGCCAGTCTGGCATGCACTCCCATATTTGTTCAAATTTATTATGGGCCGGAGGGATAGCCGCGTTCCCTCCTTGTAGGTACATTTTATTTGTAAATGTGCTGAATACTAAATATGGATGTGGTAAGTTAGGGCACATCGGCCTTTTTTATAAAATATGTATTTGTGCTAGGGGGAAGGCATGAACAAACGCATACAGCATTAATCTTTTTTGGCAACGGGTTTCTCATTTTTTTAATGTAATCTTCCTGGCCACTTTGTTAAAATGGTATCACTAGATAATTCCGTAGCGACGTATCTCCATCACCTCTATAGCTCCTAAAAATTTGCAGTTTCTTAATTGATAAATAATTACATCGTATTGCTTTATTAACCTTCCTGCTTCCTCAAATTTGCTTGAAAATGTACCATTTGTCCACTCTTTTTTCAAAATTTTCCCCTGTAGGTTGTTCAGGGTCGCTCGCTCGCCGCAGTGCAGTACGACAATTTTACGCCTCACCACTTTCAAATGTCACCAGCCACCACTGGAAGATATGCTTCTCATGTAAAATGCTTTAATGCTGGTTTTGTATTTTGGTTCCACGGGCGCGCAAACTTACCCAGATCTTGAACGCTTGCTCGTAATATATGACGATGCAATACCATGCACAGTGCCACCTGACGTTAGTTATGACTCTGGCATCACTGGAACGCCAGCGTAGCATCTTGACGTGCGTGCCTTGTTTTGAATGATTTCTTTTGGCACACTGATTGACCGGCCCTCGTATTGTTCCACATAATAAATACCTGAACCGTGCTCTCGCTCGTTTCGATTGAACAAATAAATGCGTCGATTTGCATGGTTTATTGTGACAGGCGGCTCTTAGAGGTGATACAGAGGCCAAGGATAGAATGGTCATGAAGTACAAGTCCTCCTCTCATACTTAGAGATGATCCCAGAGAAACCAGTTATGGTGTGGACATGGAAGCTGAGCCCACTACTTGCATAGTTCAGGGTTCAAATCATCATTAAGACGGAGCCCCCACCTCAGAGACGCCAATGTTTGATTTTTCTTGGAGGCTTAGCTTAACCCCCTTAAGTCCCCAACGGCATATTCTTGGGGTAGGGTCTCCTATCTTGGTATTCTGGAGTCTGACTACTGGTGCCCCCCCCCCCCCCCGAGGCATATCAGGAAACAAAGAAAAGCCAGGCAAACCGGGATTTATTTTCCTTCTAAAGGCCACACGTGTAATCTGTGCGGCTGTACGAGGCCCCCGCAGGGGGCCACTGAAGAGAGCAGCCCTCTAGTACCATCTAAGCACCCCACACTCCTTATGGGCAGGGACTCAGGGAGGAGTCCCCCAAGCCTTGGCGCGGCATGCTAGGCGAGCAGCGTCACTTCCGGGCGAGAGGACAGGGGGAGAGGTATATAGTCCTCCCCCACCATCTTGTCGTCCTCTTTAGCGCGCCGCACACGCCGTTGTTGATACGTTGTCGTGTAGGGTCCAGTGATCGCCCCTGTTCGTCTCGGGTCGTGAGGCTGCTGATTGTGAGGGGAGTCTGCCACCGCCCCGCCCCGGCAATCCGCACGGCCGAGCGGCATTTTAGCCGCCACGGAGTGTGGCCCTGGGCTACCAGGGCTGGCCTTGCGAGGGGACGACAGAGGCCTCGCCCATGCAGCCGGGGGGCACAACGTGGGTCGACCATGTCCCCTGAGCAAGGGGGCGGGTGTGCAACGCACATGGCCCCCAGCTAGCCTCACCTCGCTCGCTTTCCGCAGCAATAATTTTGCCTCTCGAGTTCAGGTGATCCGCCCTTCCTCATCCGAGCCCCCCCCCTCTCTTCCACGCGGCCAACAGTTAGGCGGCTGGCCTTTGTTGTCTGCTCGCCAGGGGGGGGGGTGGGTGATCTCAGTGGCCACGGTATGGCCATGCGCGACTGAGGTGGCGGGGTTCCTCATTCCCCGCGACTGGCAAGATAAGGGCAGCAGGTGGTGCGCCTGCTTCCGAGCGGAGCCCGGGACGCACCACGGGGCATTTGACCGGAAGCCCCTTCCCCCGTCTGTATAAGACAGGCGATGTGCCGGCCAAACTGTAACAATGTCCCCAGGAAGAGGGCCTAGACCAGGGTAGGATGTCGAGGGGCCGGCACCTGGCGGGGGAGGGAGGCAGGCGGGGCCGTGAGGCCCTCTCCCCGGCAGTGCCATGAGCTAGGCAGTGCTTGTTCCGGGCACATGCAGGGGGCAGCGAGAGGCCCCCTACGCCACCTAGTCCCTCTCGCTGCTTACTAGTAACCTGCGGTGGTGCGGATTTTCGTGGGGTCAACCACCTTGCGCGGCTTGGAAGGGGCGTGGTTTGCCAGTGACAATCTCCCCTCCCCCCTCCGCTAATTGGCTATGGGGAAGCAGCGCAAGCTCAGACCCCGGGGGTTATGCATGGGGGCATTGTAATTAGGGCTCCCGGTTTTATGGTATTTATTTTTTTAACATTTCCGTCTGTATTTATCCATATTTATTTTTTGGTCATTTTATCTGTATTTATCCACATTTATTTTTGTTGCAAGCAAAAGAAGACGCTGCAGCTAGTATTTATCCACATTTATTTAAGTAGACCAGGCACACTTGTGCTCGATTTTTACCGGTTTAGATATATTTATATATTAGCCAAATTAAATAAACACAATACGATTGGTAATTTTAAAAAGAAAAGGCACTCGTGTAATTTTAGAGTCGCACTTGCAGGATCATGCATGTCCAGACTAGGCATGAGTGCAGTCAATGTTTGTTCACACCCACTTGGGTTGTTGGTGGCATTGTTCTGGATAGTTCATTCACTGGAATGTTTATGGCTTTAGCATGGCCACCCCATAGCTGTTTCTGAAATTGGAGCCTATGGGAAGTGCTTTTTAGGTCTCGGCTAGCGAAGGCTGCGCTTGCGCAGTCTCGCTCGCGAGACATAATGACTTGGAGAAGAGGGGCTTGAACCCGCCCCTCTTCTCCCCTGTTCTCCATTGGCTGGCCTCTTGAATGCTGGCCAGCCATTGGAGAAGAGGTCCGTCACTCCGAACAGGCCCCGTCCTTTTCGGATTCGGGGGCGTCTTTTTTTCAACTTTTCTAATTATTTCCTCCAGCCAATGGCAAGAGGAGAGAAAAGAAAAACACGCTCCCGAATTCGAAACCGCCGCTGCGTTTCTCCGAGGCATTTCTGCTTCGCCTCGGAGAAAGGCAGCAGCGTTTTCTCCCCACAGAATGCCGACCCCAGCACTCCCGGTTCTTCCAAGCTCTGATAAGCCCCGGGCTTATCAGAAAAAAAAATGCTTAAATGCTCGAACCAACATGCACATTGTTTTATAATTTCAAAAGGTTTCAGTTAAAAAAAACTTTGAGCTCGATTTTTTGTGACCCGGGCTTATCAGAAAAAAAAATGCTTAAATGCTCGAACCAACATGCACATTGTTTTATAATTTCAAAAGGTTTCAGTTAAAAAAAACTTTGAGCTCGATTTTTTGTGACCCGGGCTTATCAGAAAAAAAAATGCTTAAATGCTCGAACCAACATGCACATTGTTTTATAATTTCAAAAGGTTTCAGTTAAAAAAACTTTGAGCTCGATTTTTTGTGAGCAATTTATTGATGTGTTTTTAGCAGAGAGATACACTTACCTTAGTAGAGTGCACCCTTTCTAATCGCTTGTTTATTAGGCAAAGTCGGCAATAGTTTGTCTTCTCTTTCTATGCTTGCCACCTGCAAGATGGCGATAGCAGACGACCGCTTCCGTCCTGAGGGTGCCTTGTGACGTTACAGGAAGTGAAAGCGATTCGTAAGTGTCCGTCTGGCTTATTCCCCCACAGGACGGCAACAATAACATAGGAGGGAGAAGGAGGGCTGAGGTGAGAGGAGAGGAGTCATGATTGTGTGTGTGTAAGTGTGTTTTTTTAATGTTGAGAAAGGACAATTTAATAGATTTTCAGTAAGAGGAGTCCGAAACGGGCCTTCGGGATCTTTACATAAGAAGGGAAATGCCCTCATGCAGTGTTTGCTCAGGAGAGAGGCAACTCATATGTGAATGACAGCCTTGGAAAAGACATCTGCTTTAAAATTATTTATCAGATACACGTGAAGTTCGGCCATTGAGTAAGCAATCTTGTGACGACGAAGGAAATGTGAGTATAATATTTTGGACTATCTTCCCCACCACAAAATATGCTAGTGTCATAGTGCATTTCGCAGCGCTACATTACTAATGGTTGCTATAGGGCCAGAGGTCTAACATGATTACATCAAGTGAAACTCATGCCACATTCTTACACTTCCAGTTTTTGTTGGCACAGTCACTAACAGCAGCAAAATGTATGCAAATAAAAAATGATGCATCCAGTTGAAACACTAAATGCACATTTCACCTCGTTGAACAGAACTTATCTAACTGCCTCGCCCTCGCGTGCCAGTTGTAACACTGTTTGTTAGGAAGAACTTTAGAAACGCAAGTGCCTTAAAAATACTAGTTAAATATGTGAAATAAGTTTCTTGCTACATTACAGTCTGAGGTACTCAGTGATCTGATGCTGTTTTCTGACGTCCCTGCTAGTAGAAATGCTAAACATGTCTATGTTATCCTAATCCGGTTTGTGGGATGACAATTATTCATTGACCCTGGTGCTAGTGATGGTTGGTGGATTTTAATAGTGGCGGGGCGGAAATTTTATGCTGGTGTATAAAGAGCGAGCGAGTGAAGATTGAAAGAGTAGTGTGATTCTTCCACCGCCAGAATTTTTTTTTTAAATTTGTTCAAATGGTGGATATGGTACAGTCCGTTATTGGAAACTTTGCACTACAGTATAAGGCATAGAATGACATCACAGAGTGTAGTGTTTTCACTAGGACATAACCGAACACGTAAGTATGCACTGACATAGGAACAGTGAGATCGCTGTACAAAACGTGTATTATTGTACGATACTTTCTGCTAGCAATTGCTTTTTGGAGTTTTTCTGCAATGGTGGCTCAGCTTTACAGTGCACTCAAATGAATTGCGCTGCCTCCGGAAGCGGCAGCAATGGTGCTGAGAAAAAAAAAAGTTTCCAGCTTCCTTGTCACATCATCATGAAAGCACCAATACGGGTGAGGGGGGAGGCAAGAGTGTATCAGAACTCTTTGTGTAGGTGAAGTTATTGTGTACAGCTAGTCATGGAACAGGAATATTTATCTGTATGTTGGGGTGGCTAATAATAACGTTCGTGTTTTTGTAACGTAACACTGTGTGACAGCTGTTTTTGTGTGTATATGAAAGTCCATGGTATGTGTTTAGCTGATTGTACGACAGATCTGATGGTGATAGTAATATACCTATGATTGAGTGACTTCTCAGTGCATCCGGTGTCGAGAAATGCACTAGCATGTGTGTATAACTGAATGTGAGTGAGGGCAACCTACATGTGTGGGTTTGTGCTGTTCAGTTGATCGCAATCGTGTGCGATTGCTACATCTATCTGACTTCATTGTCTGCGAGTAATAAGGCACATGACTGGCTTATTTAGACATGAACACAACAACAGTCATTTATTAATGCAATATACATTAAAAATTACTATCACCTGCCACCTAAGCCATTCTTATAGCTTTGGGGGCCTGAGATAGTCCGAATTGTCTCATTTGTAGGAGTGTGATGGTTAGTAGTTGTGTTGTTATGATCTTTAGCAGCATGTCAGGGACAATGTGTGGTGCAAGTTGCAATGGCCTTCTGTCAAGAGCCCTGGCACTTTTTTTTTTAATACAAATTAAGCACTGCCCTAGAGTGCACTGGCTGGCTGTGTGGGTGGCTCTGTGGGTGGGTGGGTGGCTCTGTGTGTTTGTGGGTGTGTGGCTCTCTGGGTGGGTGGCTCTGTGGGTGTGTGGGTGTGTGGCTCTGTGTGGGTGCAAATGCAATAGGTCTCGCATTTGAGTGATTAAGCTATTGACATTGTAAATAACAATGCCGTTTCTTTAAATGTTTTAAAGACAAAAACATAAACAAAAATAATATCATGAGCAATGCCAATAGCTCTAACTTTAACAATGCCGAGACCATTGCATTGTAAATGCTTGTTACATATTGGAAGCAAACGTCTTCCCTGTGCTCTTGGAAAAGATGTGTGAATTAGTGGTATTGATTAGGTCTTGTTTGCGTAGCTGTCTTCAAAGTCCTATTGTTACCCCTTCTTTAAAATATACATAGAACGAGCTTTGTATCCACCTACAAGAGTGTTTTTTTCTCACCACATGCCATTGGCCGTTTTGTGCTTCATTGCACCTTCTAGAAAGTGCTTCCATCGGAATGCATGAGGAATCTTAAAAGTGCATTACTACTAAAAAGTAAACTAAATCATTAGTGTCTGTCATATTAAGTTCTTTATATCCTAAATTATATGAAGAAAGCCAGCCTTAGTTTTTTTTTCCAGTGTTGGAAAAGCCAAGACTAGTGCTAATGTGCTAAATGGCATTAGTATATGTTCGTGCCTTTATTTGCTCATCAAAGCGAGTCCTATTGGTGTTGCCAATGCTGGTTTTTGGTTGCTTCTGCCACACTTAAGTTTACAACCCCTCTGGTACTAGGATGGTGCTACAGACGTCTTTACCCCTTCCCTGTGCTCCTCTCGTCCTCTTTTCCCCTCCCATAAAACAAAAAAACAAAGGTTGCTGGGGCTGCAGGCGATGTCCTGGGGTGTTTTTACACTTTTTTTTTAAGTTCATCTTTGTGAAAGGGCGCCTGCTGCCTGTAGACAAGTTTTTGTGTGAGCCTCTTAAGGGAGAACTCTCAGTACGAAGCAGCTAGGCCTGGGTGGGCTGAATTCCCCTGGTTATTGTTACCTGCCTCGTAGTCTGTTTCCACGTTTTGGATAGTGGTTGTTTCCATTGTAGCTTTCAGTAGTGAGCTATTTATGAATGAATGCTAATAACAGAAGTAACCATGCATGCACAAAGCAACTTTCAGCCACATCACATTCAAAAGTGCACCGTCATTCAAACTGCAAACATGCTTGGCACCAAGCCTGATGATCTGTGCTCTCAAGCAGGGGCACCGGTGCATTTGACTGATGACATACACATTTTATCATAATCCCTCTCTTTAGAAAAACGTCCGAAAATGGTTCTTCCTTCTCTTTGCATACAGCATCGCTGCAGAAATTGGTATGGATCATCCATAACCAGTTAGAATTCAAGGGAGTGGTACAGACATGGCTGTTCTCCAACAGATAATTCAATGATGGACAGGTGGGATGAATGGATGGGTGTCTGTATCTGCAAGTCATACTCTATTTTACACTTCTCTGCAGGCGCGCAATGCCCATGGGCTCATAAACCTTCAGTCCCTCCCGGGTCGTCTGTGTCAGCCCGGGCTGCGACAGCATCCCGGCACACACACAGCCGCACCCAAGCACTTCACAGGTCTTTAAAAGACCACTTACTTGTTAACGAGGCTTCGCTCTGTCACCCCTTCTTAGAGCCCCTGCATCTTCACTCTGCCGATTGCTGTAATAATTAGCCGCCCCCCCCCAAAATTTTTATTAGTGCACCCCCCGAAATGTCACTCTAATTGCGCCTCTGCTTCTCTGTCACAGAGCATATGTAAGTTCGACCACATGAACAATGTGTCAGGGTCGGAGTACCTGTCGTGGGCCAGTTCAAGATTCATTAAGGTTGATGGCACAGACTACATTTTCTCCCATGCGTGCTCAATTTCTGCAGAACATTCTGCTATCTCGGATTTGTAGTGACTTTCTGTGCAGGGGGGAAATGAGCAGCTAATGCCCTGTATAATCCTCTCGGTCTGCAGGTTTGAAGTTGGAATACTTCCCTTTGCTTCCTTCTGCTGGGGTGAAAAGACACAGCGCTCCAGGGTGCACTTGTTCATCCGTCTCCAAAGCTGCAGTGTGACGGCAGAGATATCAAATTTCACCTGGCCATTTCTTTTGACAGTATTTTTCCGTTTCTACTTATAAATACAGACAAAGGAAAACAAGTTTTCCGTCTGTATTTATATGTAGAAATCAGTTTAAACGGAAAACCGGGAGCCTTAATTGTAATCAACGTTATTCTAATCTTTGGTCCCTTATGATCGGAGGGGCAGGCGCCCCCACCCCCGTGGCAACACGCCTCGGGGCACCGGGCGGGGAGATCACCGTGCGGAGAGCCAGCGCGGTAGCAGGACAGCGGGGCTCTGTGCCTGCCCTTCGGGGAGATTAGCTGGCCTGCATTAACGGATGCCAGACGGGGTGGGTTCGATTCCTAACCAAGCTGGTAATTTGTGCCCGAGTCTCTGCTCCCTCCGGCATGCATATATGCAGTGCTTTAAATGGGCCGGTACTCACCGGTACTGAGTACCGGCACTTCTTATTTTTACCGATCAGAGTACCGGCACTTCTCCGCTGCTAAGGAGAGTACCGGTACTCATTGAAGGTAAGCCAATCAGACATGCCAACCCTCCCGATTCAGGCGGGAGACTACCGATTTCAAGGCTAGTCTCCCGCCTCCCGATTCAAGCATCCAGAAACCCGATTCCTCGGGGTTTCAGGTGACAGGGCTTGGTATTGTGTAACGTGCTAATTCTTCCAGCAATAGTCAGAGTGGCGATGCGGGGGCTCTAGAAGGGGTGAAAAACCAACAAAGCCTCGTTAACAAGCGAATGGTCTTTAAAAGACCTGTGAAGTACCCGGGGCGCTGTGTGAGTGTCCGAGCAGCTGTTTCAGCCCGGGTGCCACACAGGGGGGGAGGGGGTTGGTGTATGCACTGCCAGAAATCTGCCATGCCAGTGCACAACACTTGCATCGCCCTCTCTCTCTACGCCTGCCATTGCGCTCCATGAAGAATCAAACGTTGATTTGCGTTTCAAATGTCCGACCCTGCAGCGGCACACTTCCAAAGCCCATACATAACAGTAACCCGATTCAAGGACCCATTCTCCCGATTTTTTCCTAAAAAGTCTCCCACTTTGCTCTTCTGAAATGTTGGCATGTATGTAATTGGTGCCAGTGCTGCGGAGCTCGAGGCAGTCAGAGTGCAGCAGGAAGTACATACAGCATGACAGTCGTCTGTCTCACAGGTGTGATGGTTATTGGTAGTGTGCTGAATGTCTCACAAGGGTGCAGCAAGTCCTTGGGAGAAAGCTGGCTGTTTCATATCTGTAATAGTGTTTGGAAGAGAGCTGGCCGTCTCGTATGGGTGATAGTCTTTGGAAGAGAACTGGCTAGCTCATAAGAGACAGCTGCTTCACAGGTGTGGTAGTCATTGGAAAACAGCTGGCTAACAGGTGTGATAGAATCTATAAAAGAGAGTGGACTGTCTCCTATGAATATTCCAGTCATGGTTACAAACAGCAGACCTATTCCGCGCTTCTCTGATGAATCCCTGGACAGGTTGCCTGTTTGCCCGATTATTACCCTGTCTGTTCGGTCTGCCTGCAAATATTAGAAAACAAGGAAATCTTAACATATCCTATTAGGAATTTATTTTGTGTAATGAGTTAACACGTTTTGTTTATATTGATACTTTTCTCAAATGTTTTGGTATGTCCTGCAACTGGCGGAGTACTCATGATCAATGCTGCCATTCCAAACTCTCTCTTGATCCGAGGCGCGCTGATCATGAGCCGGAATAGTGCTGTTGGTGGCTTGACTGCATCCATTTAAAGCTCCTTCTATTGTGATTTAGGGCCTGCTCCCAGCAGGTATTCACACCACTCTTTATTATCATATGCAGCTGTTAATCCGCATATATGGGAAGCTTGAAACTACAATCAGAGGAAATGCACGGGCAAAATGAATACTCAATAGAAATTTCTTAGTATCATCATGTCTCGCTCCGCCTCTTACCCCGCCCACTAGCCACGCCCCTAGCTCAATTTAATGAGTACCTACACTTATTTTTTCCCATTTAAAGCACTGCATATATGCACAAATATCACCCCCCTACCCATGCAACCACGGGGGCTCCGAGTTTTACCGAGGTCCTGGGGATGCTATGGGTTAGGGTTAGAAGGGCGCGTCAGGGCCTGGCGATTTCCCGCACCAGAGCTCCAATTATGTGTGTATTTGTGTTGTTAATAATGACCACGGTTAGGCCACCACTGTGGTGCTCTGGTTGTATACCTTACAGACGAAAGTGTGCTCAGCCTGGCACCCGCCGACAGCCCATAACCCCTGTTACTGCGCTTGGAACGACAAAGCCACCCATGGGCACATGGCTCACTCTGCTGCCGGCTCGAGGCCAGAACAGTGTGGTCTAATGTCAGCAGGCGCAAATCACAGATACACGTTTACTGTTTAGCCCGTGTATACATTCTGGGGAATCTGATGTCCAACCTATTAAAATCATCTAAGCGCTAAAGCTACGGCCCTTATCAATGCGTGTTTGTAGACAATGCTACATAACGGTGATGTTTTATCTCAAGTGTTATCGCGGTTGTCCTTGTCGCATCGTCGAATTAGGCGGTGAGTGCGGACCTGGAGATGCCAGTGGGGGCTTTTGTCGGGGCCGGCCAGCCCCCCCCTTGCTGTTGGCCGGGGGTTGAGGATGCCTGGATTCCCGGATCAGAATGTATGCCAGAGCTGCATGTACTCGGGCCCGGGTTTGTGGGAGGCCTGGGCGGTCTGAAATGAATTAGTTGTGCCTGGCAGTGCCCATTATATCCTGGGGGCCTTCCTCTCTGCCTCGGACCTCATGCGGACCGAAAGGCCATTGGGCTGCGGGAGGCCTGACCGGACAATTGGCACTCACAATAGCTCGCTTGGTGTTTGATGGGCCGCCTCCCTCGTCTTCGGTCCCTTTCAGTATGAAAGATGTGAATGACTTGGTTTCGAATTAAAGGTGAATATTGGTCACTTTGAAATTAGTTATATGGTGATGGTACCAAAAACTTCCTTGGGCTGAACGTGGACTTTTAATGCAGTTTATTCACAAATATCATTCTGGTGGGCATTGCCCTAACCTTTGGGCAGGTTAGGCTAGAGTGGTTCGGTATGTTCTTTTATTTTGATGGCTCACGTATGAAGACCTATTGTCGATGTATACTCCAGAGGCTATGAGGTGTTTACGCCACCGGGTGGCACTGTCCCGTAGTTTTGTTGATTCTCCTTTATCGCCAGCTTGTTCTTGTATGAGGCCATGCTGGTCTTGGCATGAGTGGGTCTGCTTGCTTGCTGGCGGGTTTTGGTTGAGCTCGGTGTTGAGGTGGCCTGGTGCCCCTGCGCCCATAGGTGGCAGGGTGCTCCTGCAGTGCTGCTGCCCCTCCCTTGTGTTAGGGCTGGGCCTCCACGTGCAAGCTCGCCGCTGCAGCTCATCTAGGCTTGGACCTGTGTGCGATTTGGGGCTCCGGTGGGAGAGCAGCGCCTTGCTCTACTTGGCTTTTCGTGGCTCTTCCTTGGTGTTTTCATGTTTCGTGCGCATGGGAATATTTAAATAATGGTATAAAGGGTCTTGGTTCGACCTTCTCACTTTCCTTTTATTTTACGTCGATCAACGCTTTTTCAATTAAGAAATGGAAGGAAAGGTGTGCCACGGTGCATCCAATTTTAGTATGTGTTTTGCACCTTTAGATATCCTATGCATTTCCTGGCTTCCCTTTCATACCAATACGATTGCAGGTTGCGCAGGTTTTGATAGACGTTGACTCCTCCACCCCAGAGTTAAATGCTGGAATATTGTGAGATAATGCTGCCTAACTGTAAACCTCGGGCACGTGAGGATGTCATTTAGAAAATGGTTATTGGCTTTGACTGACTAGAAGGGAGGGGCTTTGTCCACTTTCAGAGCACAGATCCGTTAGGTGGCTTTGCCCGTCGGTGGCACAGCAGGGCTTGCCTGATACTTTGAGCAGCAGCTCGTGGGGGTGAGGACGCTATGGCGGATGTTCCGACCCGTGGTCGTGAAGGACTGGTGCTGGAGAAGCGGCACCGGCTCTTAGTGTGGCGCTTGGGGGGTGCCTCCTGCACGGCAGAGTGGTGTTGAGGCAGAGGGTGAGCAGCGCGTCGAGTTGCAAGCAGCCCTATCGGGCCAAAATTTCTGCTGGCTGTTGCGTCCCGGGAAATTTTACGTTGCGCCATTCCACAGGGCCGGGATGCGGATAAATTGCCAGCCTGCGGGGTAGCGCATTTTCCGGTGAATGTTGTTCTGTGTGGGTATATCATTTGGACGGGGCCCCTACATCTGTTTTAGGTGGCCGCCATTTGCATTTGGCACACTTGGGGGAGGGGCGCTCTCTGCGAAGCCCGGTCTTTCAGCTGTGTGTGCAATTTGAATGTAGGGTCATTTGTGGGGCTTAAAAAACATTCTAGGAGCCCATATGTGATATGGCGGGTGTTGTTATGTCCCCGGTTTGGCAACACCGCGTGCCTTTCCTGCCCAGAATGAACATGCAGTGACTCGGTTGTAGCTTCGGTTGCTTTCCGCTGTGCCCCGACCTGGCGGTGTTAGACCTCAGCTGCTAGGCATTTCAAAGTTCAGGGCTGTGAGGGGGGGGGTTGCCTTTTGCCCCTGGGATGCCAGTTTGGAGGTGCGTTGTGGTCAGTGCCGCGTCACATAGTTGCGGAGCCGGGTGGCCCTAGGACAGCTTGTGTGCGACTCGGTGGGTGGGTCGCCGGTGAGCTCTCGCACAACTTCTAGCCATCAGCCAGGCGGATGGTCCCTGTCGTCGTGAGCTGCCTCAGTTTCGTCCACAGGCTAACTCTGCTAGGATGCTGAAAGGAGCAGAATAGATCAAGGGTAGCTGCAGTTTTATTATAAGGACTCTCAGCTGGTACTCAGCTTGCTTTCCACTCCTTTCAAAACTTGGGATGCAGCTGGTTGGAGTAGCACTCCAAAAGCTTAACCATGGCTTTGTTTGCACTGCTGGTGTTTTGTATAACTGGCCGGGTTCTGCTGCATCCATGTTTCGCATAAGGGCCCTCTTGTGCGCATGGTGCACTCACTCTAGCAGTTTAGCAGGGGCCAGTGTTGTCTACTGACCCTCGCACAGGTCATGGTCAATACTCTTACTACGAAGCCTTAGGTTGTTGCTTATTTACCATAGGCATTGAAAGTCAATAGTCCTGGCTTGCTGCAGGGGTCATGTTACGGTTGACTATAAATCTGGACTCAAGGATAGAAGAGACAGACCTATGCAGCACACCATGCTAAGCAAAGATGTCCAGCTTGGATATTTAATCCACGCCCTTCATCACAGCAACCACCCCCCCTTTTTTTGAGAGGCTCCAAGTTTTCATACCACCTACAGAGGTGGACACAGTCAAACTGGAGGAAGCAGTGATTCCGTTTTGTTCAGGGGGGTGTTTTGTCTGTTGACCACAAGTCACTTGGCATTCTGTTAATGATATCGAGCCAAACCTAGGTCACATGACTGCAGATTATGCGAAGGCAGGTAAAGAAATCACCGGATTTGAGGTTCCCTCTTATAGCAAGAGCCTTTGCACCGCGTGGAGCTGTTACAGTTGATATGCCTCTTTTAAGTCACTTGGCATTCTGTTAATGATTATCGAGTTTCAGATAGAAGGGACAGGTTGTCTAGTATCTGATACGTCTCTACAATGCCCCAGATAAACTGCTTCTAATGGTTTCGTCTGGCTATGGCTGGGTTTTACACACGTTACCTGTTTTACAGGGGGGTAGGGTTGATGTCAGCTGATTGGTGGAGTTGATTAGTGTAATGGTCCCATTTGCGGTTGAGCTTGCTATTCATTGAAGGGAGACATTTAATGCATTGTTAAACACGTTAAGGTGACAGTCCCACCAGTTCAGAATGGAAGCATTTTTAATATGCTATGCAGCGAAGACAGAATTGCGGCTTCAGTTATCTTATACAACGATCAAGCATTTTTAAAGCCAATGGTACTGGCGTGTTCTAGGTGTACGGTGGTTTTGTAATATATATATCCGGAGGCAATGTCAGAAGCCGTAAATAACAGGTTCTGTCTGCCTTTGCCACCGGTTACCAGCCCAGTGGTGGGAAAGTATCATTTTACACTTACTCCGGAAATTACAACGCAAAGAGAGGCATCTCGAAATGCTGAGACTGCATTGTGCAATTGGCTACGAGGGCCTTCATGAGGAACACCTGCGGGCACCATATAGAATCAGGTACCATGTACACTGGGTGGGCATTCCTCTGCAACCAAGGGCAGGTATCCGGTCGCTTCAGTTAAGACATATTCACCCGCGCTTTAGCAAGGGTAGCAGGCGGGTGGTGGTAGTTGTCATCTAACAAGTGTGCTGCAGTGCAGAAAAGTTTGGTAAACAGTGCGTTACAGCCAAATGGCGACAGGGTATTATAGACCTTTTGGCGTCCCATATTCAAGAAAGGGCAGGTTTTGGTTCAGAATGTTCCCCTCTGGTTCCCACAGACTTGTCAGCTCCCTGGTTATCCTTTTATGGGCTAGAACCTGAGACTGGAAGGGGCATCTTCTGCGACCAGTGTCCCAAATACGTTGATAGTCAATGCTGGGGTAGATGTCCCTTGAAGGGCATGATTACTTCTTGGCCTGTCCTAATTTTGCGGTCAAACTGGGGTGGTTGGAGTATTAAGTCCACAGTCCTTAGGAATCATCCAGCATTCCTTCAATCCAAGTAGGGGCAGTTAGCGATACATAAGTATGAGCGAGTGGGTAACATACATCAGCGACATCATGCCCCGGGGGCACGCACGCTTCACAATAACACAGAGCTGCAACCAGTAGGATGCCAAGAGGCAAAAAACAGTAAATCGGTTGAATGTGTGTCTCTGGCCTTACAGCTGTGTGAGCCGGTCTCATTGAGAGGTACGCCCAGGTGAAAATTGTGTGCTTCTTAAGGTTCTCATGACCAATGCAGTTTGTGGTATTACACCAAGCTGATTGTTTAAGGTCATCCTGGGCCGCATTTACACAGCCCAGTATGAGGCCCTTGTAGGTCGGTACTATGAATTACTAAATCCCAGGGGGCAGCAAGGGAAGGCAAGGCTCTTTCCAAATCGGGCACCAGAACACAAGGCAGCCAGGGCCAGCGCGTATGTTTGGTAACTTGTGTAGGCACCTGCGTAGTTGTCACTCCACAAAAGGGTGAGTTGTAACCAATAATGGGCACAAGGCATATATTGTTACAAACCAGATTTGACACCATTAAGGTGTTCACCAGGGTTTAGCAATCAAAAGGGTTTGTGCAATTGTCTGATCATCGGGGTGAAGTAAGGGCACCCCAGAACCAAGGGTAGGTGACATGTTCCTGCAGTTAAGCACAAATACCCCGCCCGGTTAGCTATATTAGCCTCGCTGGGTGGGGATGCTGTCAGCCAACATGGTGTGCTGCTGTCCCAAGGAACGGGGGAACAAGGGTCAACCACAGAAGGCTACTATGTAAAGAGAACTTTTGGCACGTCCAGTGTTCAACAAAAAATACAAATTTAACCGGAGCAGGTAATTTTTCACCGCTGGGGCTGCGCAGGATGCGCAGTGTGAACCCCCCCGCCCCGATCTTGGAGTATTCTAGGATGGGGGTAAAGTAGGACTTCGTCTATCCTTAATGTTAGACACCATATTGTAGACAGGGGGCACTGTTGAAATCAGACAGATTCTCTAAGCTGGCATGCCTAGGGGTTTCCACCACAGACGGAGCTGAGCAGGCGAAATGCCCATAAGGGATACATGGCAAGGGCAGGAGGGCTCCCCTGCTCATTGTCACATACTTCTAGAATAAACATTCCGGTGCGGCATGATTTAGAAACAAAGGGACTGTGCAAAGATTAAGTATAATCCTTCTCGCCAGAATAGCCAAAGTAGGCAGGCGGGTTGTGGGAGCAGTCACCTAGCAAGTGGGTTGTTGTCCCATAGATGGGGCACACAGAGGTTCTGGCACACACTGTGCTAGAAGGACAGCAGCTAGGTGAGATCAGCAAATAGATGGGGCAATGTGAGCCAGGGTGTCTGCAATCGTCCCGCCCAGAGGGTCACAGGGCTGAGTCATGTGAGGCAGTGGAACTTTCCCACATGAGGGTGTACAGTTCTCAGAAAAAGTTCACAGGCCATAAGGGTTTTTGGTTTCATGAGACACTAGCTTATCCAGGCCAATGTCCACGGCCATTTTGATCTAGATGGGGTTCATCTGTCACCAGTAGGGATGGATTGCTTGCTTCTAGATTTGCAGGAGGTTCTAAAGATGAGAGGTTGCAGGTAAGGGTATGGCTGTTTGGTGGGGGGACTCTGGCGGCGACGGAGGACACCTCCAGAGCTGTGGCGGAGTTACAGGGCGAACTGGAAGCAGAGCGGTACAGAAGGGTACCTCTGTGCGGCACCATAGGGGGTGCCAGAGCCAAGGCCCAGGAGCCTCATGGGAGGTTCCTGAAGAACCGTGTCAGCGCCCGTTAGTCCTTCGGGCGGTTGTGGGCCTGAACAACCGGGGGTTTGCTATGCTACGCTCCGCCCTGAAAGGGGCGTGAGTAATAAGGAACGGTACGTGATCCGGGAAGAGGATCACCACAAGTGGCATCACAGATGGGGTTCGCCTCAGTGCTGCTTGGCTCATCAGGTTGCCCAGTTGGTTGCCTGACCTTGGATCGCCTGTAAGATAACCTACCGTATTACATAATAAACCTGCAGCAATTTTACCCAAACAAGAAATGTGTTGCGTGTTTATTAGCATGCATGATACGTTGGAGAGGTGGGGAAGGTTGCCAATGGCGGTACTATGCGGCTGTCCGAGGCCCCCGCAGGGGGCCACTGAAGAGGGCAGCCCTCTAGTACCATCTGGGCACCCCACACCCCCTTATGGGCAGGGACTCAGGGAGGAGTCTCCCAAACCTTGGCGCGGCATGCTAGGTGAGCAGCTTCACTTCCGGGCGCGAGGACAGGGGGAGGGGTATATAGTCCTCCCCCACCATCTTGTCGTCCTCTTTAGCGCGTCGGACACGCCGTCTCCCACCCTACCGCTTACCCGGCGTGGTTCGTGGCAGGCAGGAGGCAGAGAATGTTGTCTTTTTTCGTTGCAGGCGGAGTTACAGGGTGATCTGGAAGCAGAGCAGTACAGAAGGGTACCTCGAGCGGCACCATAGGGGATGCCAGAGCCAAGGTCCAGGAGCCTCATGGGAGGTTCCTGGAGAACCGTGTCGGCGCCCGTTAGTCCTTCGGGCGGTTGTGGGCCTGAACAACCAGGGGTTTGCTATGCTACGCTCTGCCCTGAAAGGGGCATGAGTAATAAGGAACGGTACGTGATCCGGGAAGAGGATCACCACAAGTGGCAGCACAGATGGGGTTCGCCTCAGCGCTGCTTGGCTCATCAGGCGGGCAGGCGGCCCAGTTGGTTGCCTGCCCTTGGATCGCCCGTAAGATAACCCACCATATTACATAATTGTGTATGTAATAAACCTGCAGCAATTTTACCCAAACAAGAAATGTGTTGCATGTTTATTTATTAGCATGCATGTTACGATGGAGGAGTGGGGAAGGTTGCCAATGGTGGTACTATGTAAATTCCTGGCTGACGTCAAAGGCAAACAATGTTCTAAGCTCCCATTTTCAAACCTCACACTCCATTTCCTGCACCCTCCAGGCTCCATTTCTGTTCACTCTGCTCTCTCCTCACCCTGAGTTGAGGACACAGCTCATGAGTGAGAAGGGATGGTTGGAAGACTTGGAGAGTTCAAGTTTCCCAGTTCTCTAGCTCATCCAGGTCTGATTTTCCTTTGAATTCTGTGACTCGTAGTCCTGAATTTATCATACGATTAAGAGAATTACAACACCCTGATTTAATAAACTTTTTTTATTTTTTATAACTCGCGCAAGGGTCAGAGAAATCTGTGAGTTTTAGTTCCCCCCAGCTCTCCATGTTTTGACACCCTCGGGCTTGCTCACTCTTTACCCTAACAGGGCGCAGCATAGGTGTGGAGATGGGGGGCGTGACGCCAACATTCTCCAGTTTCGACTCCTTCTCCACATATTTTTTGCATTTATTTTTATTAATGGAATCTATCTATACACTTATAATTCAACGCCGCTCAAAGTCATATTTAAATTGGTAGGTTTTCATGCATCCCTTGGACCTCCTATATCCCTTGCATTTATTGTACCAGAATAAAGAATGCTCCTCAATTAGAAGGGGTGCTCCATGTATCTACTTTTGATTTGTTTCAAGCTGGGGGGGGGGGGGGGTTCTCCTGCTCACACAGTACTGTCCTTCCCCCCTCCCCCCAACCGCCTTATTGTTTCCACAACAGACTGCCCCTACGACACCCAGGATATTAGATTTGGGGTTGTAAGTAGGGATGGGAAGGGAGTCTCTGTGTTCACAGAACCCTGTGCCCCCCTCTCCCAGAAGGGTCCCCCCGTAACCCCTTTGTAGTGTTGATTATAAGTTGGGGCATCAACAGCTTTGGGACAAGCCCAGTATTTATTACCAAGAAAAGGTTGAAGTAAAGCATCTGGTCAGAGATAAAATTCCTGGAAAATTAGCTGTGCGGGGGAGAGCAGAGGGAGGGGTAGATGGGGCAGCGACATCCAAGACAGCCCTCTCACCTCCTGCAAAGGAATCCGGTATTGAGCTCTTCAGAGACACCTATTAGCTCCCAAAAAGGAATCTGAGACTGATCTTTCACCTCCAGAGACAGACCCATCACAAGCATTAAAGCATTTCTCCGATATCACCCTTTTCTGCATGTTTCCTTATTGGAATGTTTTTCTTGTTCACAGTGTGGCTGCATATGTCCAGATTATTTTTCCTTAATTATCTCATGTGTCCCCAAAGTTACTTTCAAGATGTTTTAATGTCACACCCTAGGTGCAAGATGGTCCACCTCTTTTCGGATGAATGCATAATGAGCAGCATTTTCCTTTATAGGGGTTTAGCACATATTGAACTGTAAGTATATGCAGATTGTAGATGTAATATGCATTTCTTTGTTTTGGAAGAAACCCCATTTGATGTCATTTTAAAGACATTCTGCATGAGAAATGTCTGTATTCTTTAATTTTAAGAATGTTTCACAAAAGCTTCTGTTTTGCGTCACCTGCCATTATCTCACATAAGGAATTCTATTATGCTGATTACCACCCTTCTTTACTGGTGCAACATTGCATGAAGCTACATTTACCCACCCCTCCTCCAATCCCTATTGTACTGCCTGGCTAAACACTTATAAGGTCCCATAGGCGAGACCTATTGGCTATACCAATCCTTGTTGAAGGATGTGGTCGAAGGATTAGATCTCATTTCAGGAGGAATTGTGTTCCATATTCTAGAAGCAAGCCCAGAAAAAGAGCGGTTATAAATTTTCATTTTGTTGAACATCTGTGGCTTCAAAAATAGAGAGTTAGAACTTCTTAGAGAACGACTACCACCTGCTAGTTACGTTTCTTTTGGAAGGTAGACAGGAGTGCTGTGATGAAGAGCCTTATGGGTCATGCAGGCTATCTTAAACTGAACTCTGACTTCAAACGGGAGCCATGCGAAATATTTCAGATTACGTATAATGTGGTCACATTTACAGGATCCAGTGATGAGCCTAGCAACTGAGTTTACAATGGCCCTTAACAGAGCCAGCCGAGCTTTGAGTAGACCTGCAAGAGTGGCACTCCTGTAGTCTAGGCACGAGAGGACTAGGGAAAGTGATCTGGTGTTAGGAATGGTTTAATTTTCCTTAGAGTGCTCAATGTGATGTGATCTTGCATTTTGTGTTATTGAGTTATTTGTTCAGTTAACACCTAAAGATCTTCAAGATATCTCTCCTCTACACTCGCCCCTCCGCCAGTCTTCGTATCAACGCTGTTGCAAAGGCTTGTTGGCCCCAATCTGGTTGCCGACACCTCAGTAAGCTGCAGACTTCGTGGGACACTCCGAATCCAGCTCCTGGTCATCGACGCCTCCTGGACCTCGTGGCTGAAGAGTCAAGACACCCGTGATCACCTCAAATCACCCGACTTCTGGGGGCATCCATCTTCCTGGCCCCGGGTCACTGGCAAGTGACTTTGAACACTGTCTCTACTTTTTTCAGGTCTTCTTCATCCTGAATCCAGCCTTGGATTCCACCGGACACTTCTCCCGTCTTCACAAGCAGCTCCCATTGGCTCCCATTGAAAACGACGCCGCGACCCAACACCAAAAGACACCTATGCACCCGGCTTCCCTGGGTGAGGTAACTCGAGTACTCCGGTGCTCCTGTGTGTGTTGGCTCTAGAACTACTTACCCTGTAAGTGACTTGCTTGTAGACTCTCCCGAAGTATCCTAAAACTTTAAAATTCCAACCGCGACTTGCTCCATTGAAGTCTATTGGGATCCGCCGCTGTGTTCTCACACTGCATGCGTCTCCCTTTACTTACCTGCCTTGGGTGGATTAGTAAGGCCCCAGCGCTTCTGAAGACCTTAGGCCTTCTCCCTTCTCAAGTCGTTCTTATACCTCTTTTTAAGTATATGGTCTGGTACGCCCCTAGGGCCCCAGCCATATAAGTGCTTAATTTGTTGTGAAACATTGATTTGTGCATATGTTCCTGACTTCTAATCTCATAAAGAGATTAGTAGAGTGTGTCTAGAAATAAATACATATATATTTTATATATATACACCTGTGTGGTGTCTTTGGTAATTCAAGAGATTATATGGTAAAACAAGCTGCTTTACATTCCTCTGAGACTTAGCCTGAAGGCGGCTCTCCACAGCTACCACTAGGATAGCTTTCTTTAAAAGGTTGTCTTAAACCTAGCTACCATAAGAGTCGAATTGGACTGGTGCAAGGTGGCCACTTTAACTAGTGACCAGCATATGCCAGGCCAACTTCTCACACTCTTGAATTACCAAATGAAATGACACCACACAGGTGTATATATATATATAAAATATATATGTATTTATTACTAGACACACCCTACTAATCTCTTTATGAGATTAGAAGTCAGGAACATATGCACAAATAAACGTTTCACAACAAATTAAGCACTTTTATTGCTTGGGCCCTAGGGGCGTACCAGACCATATACTAAAAAAGAGGTATAAGAAAAACGACTTGAGAAGGGAGATGGCCTAGGGAGGGAGACAGAGGGAGGGAGACTAAGAGAGGGAGACAGACAGTGGGAGAAAGACAGAGGGACGGAGACAGAGGGACGGAGACAGAGGGACGGAGACAGAGGGACGGAGACAGAGGGACGGAGACAGAGGGACGGAGACAGAGGGACGGAGACAGAGGGACGGAGACAGAGGGACGGAGACAGAGGGACGGAGACAGAGAGAGACAGAGACAGACAGGGACGGAGACAGAGGGCAACAGATAGAGGGAGACAGAGGGAGACGGAGGGCAACAGACAGAGCTAGACAGAGAGGGAGGCAGACAGAGGGAGGGAGACAGAGGGAGGGAGACAGAGGGAGGGAGACAGAGAAAGGGAGACCGAGAAAGGGAGGGAGACAGATGGAGGGAGGGAGACAGATGGAGGGAGGGAGACAGATGGAGGGAGGGAGACAGATGGAGGGAGGGAGACAGAGGGCAACACACAGAGGGAGACAGAGAGGGAGACAGAGAGGGAGACAGAGGGCAACACACAGAGGGAGACAGAGAGGGAGACAGAGAGGGAGAGGGAGGGCGACAGAGAGGGAGGGAGATAGCGAGGGAGGGCGACAGAGAGGGAGGGCGACAGAGAGGGAGGGAGATAGCGAGGGAGGGCGACAGAGAGGGAGGGCGACAGAGAGGGAGGGCGACAGAGAGGGAGGGCGACAGAGAGGGAGGGCGACAGAGAGGGAGGGCGACAGAGAGGGAGGGCGACAGAGAGGGAGGGCGACAGAGAGGGAGGGCGACAGAGAGGGAGGGCGACAGAGAGGGAGGGCGACAGAGAGGGAGGGCGACAGAGAGAGGGCGACAGAGAGAGGGCGACAGAGAGAGGGCGACAGAGAGAGGGCGACAGAGAGAGGGCGACAGAGAGAGGGCGACAGAGAGAGGGCGACAGAGAGAGGGCGACAGAGAGAGGGCGACAGAGAGAAGGCGACAGAGAGAGGGCGACAGAGAGAGGGCGACAGAGAGAGGGCGACAGAGAGAGGGCGACAGAGAGAGGGCGACAGAGAGGGCGACAGACAGAGAGGGAGACAGACAGAGAGGGAGACAGACAGAGAGGGCGACAGACAGAGAGGGAGACAGACAGAGAGGGAGACAGACAGAGAGGGAGACAGACAGAGAGGGAGACAGACAGAGAGGGAGACAGACAGAGAGGGAGACAGACAGAGAGGGAGACAGACAGAGAGGGAGACAGACAGAGAGGGAGACAGACAGAGAGGGAGACAGACAGAGAGGGAGACAGACAGAGAGGGAGACAGACAGAGAGGTAGACAGAGATAGAGAGGGAGACAGAGATAGCGAGGGAGACAGAGAGTGAGAAAGAGCGAGAGACAGAGAGGGAGAAAGAGCGAGAGACAGAGAGGGAGACAGAGGGCAACAGACAGAGGGAGACAGACAGAGTTGGAGTCAGAGTGAGACAGAGAGGGAGTGAGACAGACAGAGGACGAGTGAGAGACAGAGGGAGACAAGCGGAAGGAGACAGAGGGAGGGAGGGGTAGGGAGGGAGACAGAGAGAGAGGGAGACAGAGAGAGAGGGAGACAGAGAGAGAGGGAGACAGAGAGAGAGGGAGACAGAGAGAGAGGGGGGAGACAGAGAGAGGGAGACAGCGGGAGAGATAGGGAGCCAGAGGGAGGGAGAGCTACAGAGAGGGAGGGAGATAGAGAGAGACAGAGGGAGGGAGACAGAGGGAGGTAGAAAGAGGGAGAGGGAGACAGAGGGAGGGAGACAGAGGGAGAGACAGAGAGGGAGACAGTGAGAGACACAGGGAGACAGAGGGCAAAAGACAGAGGGAGACAGAGGGCAACAGACAGAGGGAGACAGAGGGCAACAGATAGAGGGAGACAAAGGGTGACAGAGGGAGGAAGCCAGACAGAGGGAGGGAGGGAGACATAGAGGAAGGGAGACAGAGAGGGAGGGAGACAGAGAGGGAGGGAGACAGAGAGGGAGGGAGACAGAGAGGGAGGGAGACAGAGAGGGAGGGAGACAGAGGGAGACAGAGAGAGGGAGGCAGAGGAAGACAGACAGAGGGAGACAGAGGGAGGGAGACAGATAGGGAGGGAGACAGATAGGGAGGGAGGGAGACAGATAGGGAGGGAGGGAGACAGAGTGGGAGGGAGTCAGAGTGGGAGGGAGTCAGAGAGGGAGGGAGACAGAGAGGGAGGGAGACAGAGAGGGAGGGAGACAGAGAGGGAGGGAGACAGAGAGGGAGGGAGACAGAGAGGGAGGGAGACAGAGAGGGAGGGAGACAGAGGGAGACAGAGAGAGGGAGGCAGAGGAAGACAGACAGAGGGAGACAGAGGGAGGGAGACAGATAGGGAGGGAGGGAGACAGATAGGGAGGGAGGGAGACAGAGAGGGAGGGAGGGAGACAGAGAGCGAGGGAGGGAGACAGAGGGTGGGAGGGAGACAGAGAGAGAGACAGAGGGAGGGAAACAGAGGGAGGGAGAGAGAGAGGGAGACAAAGGAAGGGAGACAGAGAGAGGGAGGGAGGGAGAGGGAGGGAGACAGAGAGAGAGAGGGAGACAGAGAGAGAGGGAGACAGAAGGGGAGACAGAGAGTGAGCGAGACAGAGGGCAACAGACAGAGGGAGACAAGGCAACAGACAGAGGGAGACAGGGGGAGGGAGACAGACGGAGGGAGGGAGACATAGAGAGGGAGGGAGACAGACACAGACAGAGCAAGACAGACAGAGGGAGACATAGGGCAACAGACAGAGGGGGACAGACAGAGGGTGGAGTCAGAGTGAGACAGAGAGGGAGTGAGACAGGGAGGGAGTGAGACAGGGAGGGAGTGAGACAGGGAGGGAGGGAGACAGGGAGGGAGGGAGACAGGGAGGGAGGGAGACAGGGAGGGAGGGAGACAGCGGGAGGGAGGGAGACAGAGAGAGGGAGGGAGACAGAGAGAGGGAGGGAGACAGAGAGAGGGAGGGAGACAGAGAGAGGGAGGGAGAGAGACAGAGGGAGAGAGACAGAGGGAGAGAGACAGAGGGAGAGACAGAGGGAGAGAGAGAGGGAGAGACAGAGGGAGAGACAGAGGGAGGGAGACAGAGGGAGGGAGACAGAGGGAGGGAGACAGAGGGAGGGAGACAGAGGAAAACAGACAGAGGGAGACAGAGAGGGAGGGAGACAGAGAAGGAGGGAGACAGAGAAGGAGAGAGACAGAGGGAGGCAGACAGAGGGAGGGAGACAGAGGGAGGGAGACAGAGGGAGGGAGACAGAGGGAGGGAGACAGAGGGAGGGAGACAGAGGGAGGGAGACAGAGGGAGGGAGACAGAGGGAGGGAGACAGAGGGAGGGAGACAGAGAGGGAGGGAGACAGAGAGGGAGAGAGGAGGGAGAGAGAGAGAGGGAGGGAGGGAGGGAGAGGGAGGGAGACAGAGAGAGCGAGACAGAGACAGACAGAGGGAGTCAGAGAGAGAGGGAGACAGAGGGAGGGAGACAGAGGGAGGGAGACAGAGGGACGGAGACAGAGGGCAACAGACAGAGGAAGACAGAGGGTGGGAGTCCGAGGGAGACAGACAGAGGGAAGGAGACAGACAGAGGGAGGGAGACAGAGGGAGACAAGCAGAGGGAGAGGGAGGGAGACAGAGAGAGACAGAGGGAGAAAGAGGGAAGGAGACAGAGAAAGGGAGAGAGACAGAGAGAGGGAGGGAGACAGAGGGACGGAGACAGAGGGAGGGAGACAGAGGGAGACAGAGAGAGAGGGAATCAGAGAGAGGGAGACAGAGAGAAGGGGAGACAGAGAGAGGGAGGGAGAGAGACAGAGGGAGAGAGACAGAGGGAGAGAGACCGAGGCAGAGAGACCGAGGCAGAGAGACAGAGGGACTGAGACAGAGGGACTGAGACAGAGGGACTGAGACAGAGGGACTGAGACAGAGGGACGGAGACAGAGGGACGGAGACAGAGGGACGGAGACAGAGGGACGGAGACAGAGGGACGGAGACAGAGGGACGGAGACAGAGGGACGGAGACAGAGGGACGGAGACAGAGGGACGGAGACAGAGGGACGGAGACAGAGGGAGGGAGACAGAGGGACGGAGACAGAGGGAGGGAGACAGAGGGAGGGAGACAGAGGGAGGGAGACAGAGGGAGGGAGACAGAGGGAGGGAGACAGAGGGAGGGAGACAGAGGGAGGGAGACAGAGGGAGGGAGACAGAGGGAGGGAGACAGAGGGAGGGACAGGGAGGGAGGGAGACAGAGGGAGGGACAGGGAGGGAGGGAGTCAGAGAGGGAGGGAGGGAGACAGAGAGGGAGGGAGACAGAGAGGGAGGGAGACAGAGAGGGAGGGGGATAGAGATTGAGGGAGACAGAGGGAGAGAGAGAGAGAGAGAGAGAGAGAGGGAGGGAGACAGAGAGGGAGACAGAGGGACAGACACAGGGAGACAGAGGGAGAGGGAGGGAGACAGAGGGCAACAGACAGAGGAAGACAGACAGAGTGGGAGTCAGAGTGAGACAGACAAGAGGACGAGTGAGAGACAGAGGGAAGAAGACAGAGGGAGACAAGCGGAAGGAGACAGAGGGAGGGAGGGGTAGGGAGGGAGACAGAGGGAGAGAGACAGAGGGAGGGAGAGGGAGACAGAGGGAGGGAGACAGAGAGAGAGGGAGACAGAGAGAGAGGGAGACAGAGAGAGAGGGAGACAGAGAGAGAGGGAGACAGAGAGAGAGGGAGACAGAGAGGGAGGGAGACAGAGAGGGAGGGAGACAGAGAGAGAGGGAGACAGAGAGGGAGGGAGACAGAGAGGGAGGGAGACAGAGGGAGGGAGACAGAGAGAGAGGGAGACAGAGAGAGAGGGAGACAGAGAGGGAGGGAGACAGAGAGGGAGGGAGACCGAGAGGGAGGGAGGCCGAGAGGGAGGGAGGCCGAGAGGGAGGGAGACAGAGAGGGAGGGAGGGAGACAGAGAGGGAGGGAGGGAGACAGAGAGGGAGGGAGGGAGACAGAGAGGGAGGGAGGGAGACAGGGAGGGAGGGAGACAGAGAGGGAGGGAGGGATTCAGGGAGGGAGAGAGGGAGGGAGGGAGAGAGGGAGGGAGACAGAGAGGGAGGGAGACAGAGAGGGAGGGAGACAGAGAGGGAGGGAGACAGAGAGGGAGGGAGACAGAGAGGGAGGGAGACAGAGAGGGAGGGAGACAGAGAGGGAGGGAGACAGAGAGGGAGGGAGACAGACAGGGAGGGAGACAGACAGGGAGGGAGACAGACAGACAGGGAGGGAGACAGACAGACAGGGAGGGAGACAGACAGACAGGGAGGGAGACAGACAGACAGGGAGGGAGACAGACAGACAGGGAGGGAGACAGACAGACAGGGAGGGAGACAGACAGACAGGGAGGGAGACAGACAGACAGGGAGGGAGACAGACAGACAGGGAGGGAGACAGACAGACAGGGAGGGAGGGAGACAGACAGGGAGGGAGACAGACAGGGAGGGAGACAGACAGGGAGGCAGACAGACAGGGAGGCAGACAGACAGGGAGGCAGACAGACAGGGAGGCAGACAGACAGGGAGGCAGACAGACAGGGAGGCAGACAGACAGGGAGGCAGACAGACAGGGAGGGAGACAGAGGGAGGGAGACAGAGGGAGGGAGACAGAGGGAGGGAGACAGAGGGAGGGAGACAAAGGAAAGTAGATAGAGAGAGGGAGGGAGACAAAGGAAAGTAGATAGAGAGAGGGAGGGAGACAGAGAGGGAGGGAGACAGAGGGAGGGAGGAGAGGGAGACAGAGAGGGGGAGACAGAGAGGCAGACAGAGATAGAGGGAGACAGGACAGATAGAGGGAGGGAGACAGATAGAGGGAGGGAGGGAGAAAGATAGACGAGGGAGAAAGATAGGAGGGAGGGAGAAAGATAAAGTGAGGGAGACAGAGAGGGAGGAAGACAGAGAGAGAGGGAGACAGACAGAAAGGGAGACAGACAGAGAGGGAGACAGACAGATAGGGAGACAGACAGATAGGGAGACAGACAGAGAGGGAGACAGACAGAGAGGGAGACAGAGAGGGAGACAGAGAGGGAGACAGACAGGGAGGGAGGGAAACAGACAGGGAGGGAGGGAGACAGACAGGGAGGGAGGGAGACAGACAGGGAGGAAGACGGAGGGAGGGAGGGAAACCGAGAGGGAGGGGGGGAGACAGAGAGGGAGGGAGGGAGGGAGACAGGGAGGGAGGGAGACAGAGGGAGGGAGACAGATGGAGACAAAGGAAAGGAGATAGAAAGAGGGAGGGAGACAGAGAGGGAGGGAGACAGAGGGCGGGAGGGAGGGAGAGGGAGACAGAGAGGGGGAGACAGAGAGGCAGACAGAGAGAGAGGGAAACAGAGAGAGAGGGAGGGAGACAGAGGGAGGGAGACAGAGGAAGGTAAACAGAGACAGAGGAGGTAGACAGGCAGAGGGAGGTAGACAGAGAGGGAGAGAGACAGAGTGAGTGAGACAGAGGGAGCGAGAGAGGGAGAGAGTGAGTGAGACAGACAAGGAGAGAGGGAGGGAGAAAGAGAGAGATAGAGGGAGGGATACAGAGAGAAAGAGAGAGGGAGACAGAGTGAGGGAGAGAGAGCTAGAGAGAGGGAGGGAGACAGAGATAGAGAGAGAGCGAGAGAGATGTGTGTATGCCAGGTCTGGTGGCTCAGTGGATGAAGGCGTCCACTGCAGGGGCCTGTGTTCAACCTCATGGTCACAGTTTTTCTTTTGCTCTAGGAATGCCCCCCTCCCCCACTGACCCCGCCCCCACCGGTGCGGCCCTCAGCCAGACAGAGGGAGACAGAGAAAGGGAGACAGAGGGAGGGAGAGGGAGACAGAGAGAGAGAGGGAGAGAGAGAGGGAGAGAGAGGGAGAGAGAGAGGGAGACAGAGAGAGCGAGACAGAGAGAGAGCGAGACAGAGAGAAGGGGAGACAGAAAGTGAGGGAGACAGAGGGCAACAAACAGAGGGAGACAGGGCAACAGACAGAGGGAGACAGGGGGAGGGAGACAGACAGAGGGAGGGAGACAGACAGAGGGAGGACAGAGGGAGGGAGACAGACAGAGGGAGGGAGACAGACAGAGGGAGGGAGACCGAGAGGGAGGGAGACAGAGAGGGAGGGAGACCGAGAGGGAGGGAGGGAGACAGAGAGGGAGGGAGACAGAGAGAGAGGGAGACAGAAGGGGAGATAGAGAGAGAGGGAGGGAGAGAGAGAGGGAGAGAGAGAGGGAGAGAGAGAGGGAGGGAGAGAGAGAGGGAGAGAGAGAGGGAGGGAGAGAGGGAGGGAGAGAGAGAGGGAGAGAGAGAGGGAGGGAGAGAGAGAGAGAGGGAGACAGAGGGAGGGAGGGAGAGCTACAGAGAGGGAGGGAGATAAAGAGAGACAGAGGGAGGGAGACAGAGGCGGAGACAGAGTGGGAGACAGAGAGAGACAGACACAGGGAGACGGAGGGAGAGGGAGGGAGTCAGAGAGACGGAGACAGAGGGAGACAGAGGGCAAAAGACAGAGGGAGACAGAGGGCAACAGATCGAGGGAGACAAAGGGTGACAGACAGAGGGTGACAGACGGAGGGAGACAGCCAGACAGAGAGGGAGGGAGACAGAGAGGGAGGGAGACAGAGAGGGAGGGAGACAGAGAGGGAGGGAGACAGAGGGAGCGAGACAGAGAGGGAGCGAGACAGAGAGGGAGGGAGACAGAGAGGGGGGAGACAGAGAGGGAGGGAGAGAGAGGGAGAGGTAGAGAGAGGGAGACAGAAGGGGAAACAGAGATAGAGAGAGGGAGAAAGAGAGAGAGAGAGAGAGAGAGAGAGAGAGAGAGGGAGGGAGAGAGGGAGGGAGACAGAGGGAGGGAGACAGATGGAGGGAGACAGATGGAGGGAGACAGATGGAGGGAGACAGATGGAGGGAGACAGATGGAGGGAGACAGATGGAGGGAGATAGGGAGGGAGAGGGGGAGACAGAGAGATAGGGAGACAGAGGGAGGGAGACAGATGGAGGGAGACAGATGGAGGGAGACAGATGGAGGGAGACAGATGGAGGGAGACAGATGGAGGGAGATAGGGAGGGAGAGGGGGAGACAGAGAGATAGGGAGACAGAGGGAGGGAGACAGGGAGGGAGACAGAGGGCAACAGACAGAGGGCAACAGACAGAGGAAGACAGAGAGGGAGACAGAGGGCAACAGACAGAGGGAGACAGAGGGAGACAGAGGGAGACAGACAGAGGGAGACAGACAGAGGGTGACAGACAGAGGGAGACAGACAGAGGGAGGGAGACAGAGGGAGGGAGACAGAGGGAGGGAGACAGAGGGAGGGAGACAGAGGGAGGGAGACAGAGGGAGGGAGACAGAGGGAGGGAGACAGAGGGAGGGAGACAGAGGGAGGGAGACAGAGGGAGGGAGACAGATAGAGGGAGGGAGAAAGATAGAGGGAGGGAGAAAGATAGAGGGAGGGAGAAAGATAGAGGGAGGGAGAAAGATAGAGGGAGGGAGAAAGATAGGAGGGAGAAAAATAGAGGGAGGGAGACAGATAAAGGGAGGGAGACAGAGAGGGAGGGAGACAGAGAGGGAGGGAGACAGAGAGGGAGGGAGACAGAGAGGGAGAGAGAGGGAGGGAGACAGAGGGAGGGAGGGAGACAGAGAGAGGGAGACAAAGAGAGGGAGACAGAGAGATTGGGAGACAGAGAGAGAGGGAGACAGAGAGAGAGGGAGACAGAGAGGGAGGGAGGGAGACAAGAGAGGGAGGGAGGGAGACAGAGGGAGGGAGGGAGACAGAGGGAGGGAGGGAGACAGAGGGAGGGAGGGAGACCGAGGGAGGGAGAGGGAGACAGAGAGGGAGGGAGGGAGAAGGAGGGAGGGAGACAGAGAGGGAGACAAAGGAAAGGAGATAGAGGGAGGGAGAGAGAGGGAGGGAGACAGAGGGAGGGAGGAGAGGGAGACAGAGAGGCAGACAGAGATAGAGGGAGACAGGACAGATAGAGGGAGGGAGACAGATAGAGGAAGGGAGGGAGAAAGATAGACGAGGGAGAAAGATAGGAGGGAGGGAGAAAGATAAAGTGAGGGAGACAGAGAGGGAGGAAGACAGAGAGAGAGGGAGACAGACAGAGAGGGAGACAGACAGATAGGGAGACAGACAGATAGGGAGACAGACAGATAGGGAGACAGACAGATAGGGAGACAGACAGATAGGGAGACAGACAGATAGGGAGACAGACAGATAGGGAGACAGACAGATAGGGAGACAGACAGAGAGGGAGACAGACAGAGAGGGAGACAGACAGAGAGGGAGACAGAGAGGGAGACAGAGAGGGAGACAGACAGGGAGGGAGGGAAACAGACAGGGAGGGAGGGAGACAGACAGGGAGGGAGGGAGACAGACAGGGAGGGAGGGAGACAGACAGGGAGGAAGACGGAGGGAGGGAGGGAAACCGAGAGGGAGGGGGGGAGACAGAGAGGGAGGGAGGGAGGGAGACAGGGAGGGAGGGAGACAGAGGGAGGGAGACAGAGGAAGGTAAACAGAGACAGAGGAGGTAGACAGACAGAGGGAGGTAGACAGAGAGGGAGAGAGACAGAGTGAGTGAGACAGAGGGAGCGAGAGAGGGAGAGAGTGAGTGAGACAGACAAGGAGAGAGGGAGGGAGAAAGAGAGAGATAGAGGGAGGGATACAGAGAGAAAGAGAGAGGGAGACAGAGTGAGGGAGAGAGAGCTAGAGAGAGGGAGGGAGACAGAGATAGAGAGAGAGCGAGAGAGATGTGTGTATGCCAGGTCTGGTGGCTCAGTGGATGAAGGCGTCCACTGCAGGGGCCTGTGTTCAACCTCATGGTCACAGTTTTTCTTTTGCTCTAGGAATGCCCCCCTCCCCCACTGACCCCGCCCCCACCGGTGCGGCCCTCAGCCAGACAGAGGGAGACAGAGAAAGGGAGACAGAGGGAGGGAGAGGGAGAGGGAGAGGGAGAGAGAGAGGGAGAGAGAGAGGGAGAGAGAGGGAGAGAGAGAGGGAGACAGAGAGAGCGAGACAGAGAGAGAGCGATACAGAGAGAAGGGGAGACAGAAAGTGAGGGAGACAGAGGGCAACAGACAGAGGGAGACAGGGCAACAGACAGAGGGAGACAGGGGGAGGGAGACAGACAGAGGGAGGGAGACAGACAGAGGGAGGACAGAGGGAGGGAGACAGACAGAGGGAGGGAGACAGACAGAGGGAGGGAGACCGAGAGGGAGGGAGACAGAGAGGGAGGGAGACAGAGAGGGAGGGAGACCGAGAGGGAGGGAGACCGAGAGGGAGGGAGGGAGACAGAGAGAGAGGGAGACAGAAGGGGAGATAGAGAGAGAGGGAGGGAGAGAGAGAGGGAGAGAGAGAGGGAGGGAGAGAGAGAGGGAGGGAGAGAGAGAGGGAGAGAGGGAGAGAGGGAGGGAGAGAGAGAGGGAGAGAGAGAGGGAGGGAGAGAGAGAGAGAGAGGGAGACAGAGAGGGAGGGAGGGAGATCTACAGAGAGGGAGGGAGATAAAGAGAGACAGAGGGAGGGAGACAGAGGCGGAGACAGAGGGGGAGACAGAGAGAGACAGACACAGGGAGACGGAGGGAGAGGGAGGGAGTCAGAGAGACGGAGACAGAGGGAGACAGAGGGCAAAAGACAGAGGGAGACAGAGGGCAACAGATCGAGGGAGACAAAGGGTGACAGACAGAGGGTGACAGACGGAGGGAGACAGCCAGACAGAGAGGGAGGGAGACAGAGAGGGAGGGAGACAGAGAGGGAGGGAGACAGAGAGGGAGGGAGACAGAGAGGGAGGGAGACAGAGGGAGCGAGACAGAGAGGGAGCGAGACAGAGAGGGAGCGAGACAGAGAGGGGGGGAGACAGAGAGGGGGGGAGACAGAGAGGGAGGGAGAGAGAGGGAGAGGGAGAGAGAGGGAGACAGAAGGGGAAACAGAGATAGAGAGAGGGAGAAAGAGAGAGAGGGAGACAGAGAGAGAGAGAGAGAGGGAGGGAGAGAGGGAGGGAGACAGAGGGAGGGAGACAGATGGAGGGAGACAGATGGAGGGAGACAGATGGAGGGAGACAGATGGAGGGAGACAGATGGAGGGAGACAGATGGAGGGAGACAGGGAGGGAGACAGGGAGGGAGATAGGGAGGGAGAGGGGGAGACAGAGAGATAGGGAGACAGAGGGAGGGAGACAGGGAGGGAGACAGAGGGCAACAGACAGAGGGCAACAGACAGAGGAAGACAGAGAGGGAGACAGAGGGCAACAGACAGAGGGAGACAGACAGAGGGAGACAGACAGAGGGAGACAGACAGAGGGAGGGAGACAGAGGGAGGGAGACAGAGGGAGGGAGACAGAGGGAGGGAGACAGATAGAGGGAGGGAGAAAGATAGAGGGAGGGAGAAAGATAGAGGGAGGGAGAAAGATAGGAGGGAGAAAAATAGAGGGAGGGAGACAGATAAAGTGAGGGAGACAGAGAGGGAGGGAGACAGAGAGGGAGGGAGACAGAGAGGGAGAGAGAGGGAGGGAGACAGAGAGGGAGGGAGACAGAGAGGGAGAGAGAGGGAGGGAGACAGAGGGAGGGAGGGAGACAGAGAGAGGGAGACAAAGAGAGGGAGAAAGAGAGATTGGGAGACAGAGAGAGAGGGAGACAGAGAGAGAGGGAGACAGAGAGGGAGGGAGACAGAGAGGGAGGGAGACAGAGAGGGAGGGAGACAGAGAGGGAGGGAGACAAGAGAGGGAGGGAGGGAGACAGAGGGAGGGAGGGAGACCGAGAGAGGGAGACAGAGAGGGAGGGAGGGAGGGAGAAGGAGGGAGGGAGACAGAGAGGGAGACAAAGGAAAGGAGATAGAGGGAGGGAGACAGAGGGAGGGAGACAGAGGGAGGGAGGGAGAGGAAGGTAAACCGAGACAGAGGAGGTAGACAGACAGAGGGAGGTAGACAGAGAGGGAGTGAGACAGAGTGAGTGAGACAGAGGGAGAGAGTGAGTGAGACAAACAAGGAGTGAGGGAGGGAGAGCAGGAGAGAGAGAGATAGAGGGATGGAGACAGAGTGAGGGAGGGAGAGCTAGAGAGAGGGAGGGAGACAGAAATAGAGAGATAGAGAGAGAGCGAGAGAGATGTGTGTATGCCGGGTCTGGTGGCTCAGTGGATGAAGGCGTCCGCTGCAGGGGCATGTGTTCAACCTCATGGTCACTGTTTTTTTTTTTGCTCTAGGAATGCCCCCCTCCCCCATTGACCATGCCCCACCGGTGCGGCCCTCAGCCACAAACCCCACTGTAAATTTGGCGTCCGTGAGAAAGTTTGTGAGTACCCATGGTCTAGGCCCTCCTCAGCCCCCGCACCATGCTCTGAAGCGTCTGTTTGAACAATGAATTCCTTTGAGAAGTGGGGCACCTGAAGCACAGGTGCTGTGCAAATGGCAGTCTTCACGACGTCAAAAGCTTTCTGACAGGTGTCAGTCCAGTTCACTTTCTTGGGCTGCTTCCTGCAAATCAGCTCAGTCAAGGGTGCAACAATGTTGCCATACCTCTTAACAAACCTCCTGTAGTACCCCGGAGTCCTAAAAAAGCTCTCACCTGTGTCTAGGTTTTGGGGGGTGTTACACCTGGGGGTCTCTAGTTGGCACAGGTATGCACTTGTGACAAATAGGGACCCTCTCCTCTAGTCAGGGTAAGGGGGTACACTCCCAAAATAACCCCTGCTCACCCCCTTGGTAGCTTGGCACGAGCAGACAGGCTTATCTCAGAGGCAGTGTGTAAAGCATTTGTGAACACATACAGTAACCGAGTGACAACACTACAGATGGACACCACGCAGGTTTTATATCAAAATAAGTATTCTTTATATAGGTTTACCACAAGACCATTAAAATGACAAAAATACACAATACTGTTACTTTAGATGGTAGAATTTTGCTTAGTTCTCTTTAGTTCTTAAATGCGACACTTTAAGTCAATGTACCTTTTAGATGCGACACGCAGGGCAACGAAAGTGTTGCAACGATGTTGATGCGTTGAAGATTTTGGTGCAAAGAAATAAAGACGTGAAGATCTTCCAGATGCGGTACACTTCTCCGATGATGCGAGAAGACTCGAGTCGATGCTTCAGCTGCAGCGGCGACACTCTTTACGCGATGCGACAACAGCGGCCTTGGCAGCAGCACTCTTCTCCGACGTTGCGAGACACTTCCGCTCGATGCGATGCTGCAGCGGTGACACCCCTTTACGCGATGCGACGACAACAGCTTCGACGGCGGCACGCTTCTCCTTCTTGAGTCGCGCTTCCAGCTCCTTGCGACATGCAGTCTCTCAGAAGGCCCAACAGCAGCAGCAGGCACTTCCAAAGAACTCTGGGGAGCTGGGGGGGGTGAAGTCTGTTGTTCCTGAGACTTCAGCAGGAGGCAAGCTCTTTTCCAAGCCCTTGGAGATCCTTCACAAGTTGAGCAAAAGTACACACAAAGTTCCTTTCTCCTCTCTTTGGCAGTAAGGCAACCACTGCAGGCCAATCCCCCAGGTTCAGAGATAGTTTCCTCCTCAGCTTCTTCTGGTTCCTCCCTCAGCAGAGGATCTTCTTGTTTTTCCCAAAGTGATCTAAATTCTTGGGATCAGTGTCCCAATACTTATACCCCAAAATCCTTTGTCCTCTGAAGGCAGAGGGGCCTTTGACCAGTCCAAACCAGTTCCTGAGCACTCTGTTTACCAGACTTCTCCTTTCCTTTCACAGTGCAGGGCAGAAGAACAAGTTACTTACCTTCGGTAACGATGTATCTGTAAGAAACATTAGTTCGTTAGATTCCTTACCTTAGGATATCCCCAGGCATCAGGCTGGATCTGGAAAGATTTTTGTAGCAATACCCCTTGCGCGTCGCTAGGCGTCGTCTGCGGCTCCGTGTCCGTCGTTGGCGTCGTGCGCTGGAATGACGCCGTCGGAGTACTTAGACGCCGCCCTCGCGTGCTGACGTCAGTTCTTGTACATAGCTTTCCGCACCAGGAACGCAGAGCCATGCAAGAGACCGACACTGGTGCCAAAAAGTCTAGGGCCCTGAACAGGATGACCTTAACCCTAGATCTCGGTTCGCAGAGCGGGTAGGATGGGTGAGTCGGTGAGGAATCTAACTAACTAATGTTTCTTACAGATACATCGTTACCGAAGGTAAGTAACTTGTTCATCTGAAAGAAACCCGTTAGTTAGATTCCTCACCTTAGAATAGATCCCCAGCAATACCAACCACGGTGGAGGGTCTGCGAACCAAGATCACACCAGAAAGTCCTGGAGAACAGAACGGCCAAAGAAGCCATCTCTCCGGACTTGGCTGTCCAGGCAATAGTGCTTGGCAAACGTGTGCAGTGAGGCCCACGTCGCCGACTGACAGATGTCTTGCAAGGGAACTCCCCGTCCCAGGGCAGTAGTCGCCGCTGTGGCCCACGTGGAATGGGCTCTCAGCCCAACAGGAGGGTCCTGTTTCGCCAAGGAGTAAAAAACCTTTATACACAATACGACCCACCGTGAGATAGTCCGCTTGTGTACAGCCCTCCCCTTCTTAGCACCTACGTATCCAACAAAAAGTTGGTTGTCCACCCGGAACTGTCTGGTGCGGTCCAAATAAAAGGACAGCGCACGTTTGGGGTCCAGACGGTGGAGCCTCTCTTCCTCTTTCGAAGGATGCGGAGGCGGAAAGAAGGTGGGCAATGTGACAGATTGCCCGATGTGAAAGGGGGTTGCCACTTTTGGAAGAAAAGAAGGACGAGTCCAGAGGACAACCTTGTCCGGATGAACAGAATGAAAGGGAGGCTTAGATGACAGAGCCTGGAGCTCACTCACCCGTCTAGCCGAGGTGATAGCTACCAGGAAAGTAGTCTTAAGAGTCAGAAGACGAAGGGGACAATTGTGAAGAGGCTCAAAGGGAGCGCACATCAGAAAGGTCAAGACAAGATTCAAATCCCACTGAGGCATTATGAAGGGGACAGGAGGAAACATGTGAGTAATGCCTTTAAGAAAACGCGAAACAACAGGGGACTTGAAAAGAAAAGGCTGATCAGGAAGCCGTAAGAAAGCAGAGATTACAGAAAGATAACCTTTCAAGGTGCCCAGAGCAGAGCCCTGCTGGGCCAAAGAAAGTAGAAAGAGTAGAAACTCAGAAAGAGGGTCGGAAAGGGGATCCACAGCCTTTGCTGTGCACCATGCCACAAATGTGTTCCACCTGCAGGCGTATACCGATTTTGTGGAGGGACGCCTGGCTGCCAGAATAACATCACAGACTTCAGTAGGCAAGTCAAATGGCATTAACTGTCGCCGCTCAATCTCCAAGTATGGAGGTGGAGACTGGACAGGTTCGGGTGGAGGACTGTCCCCTGCTGCTGCGACAGAAGGTCCTCCCGAAGAGGCAGTCGTACCGGAGGATCGATTGACATACTGAGTAGCTCGGGATACCAGTATCTTCGTGCCCAATCCGGAGCCACCAAGATGACTTGGGCCCGGTCGCGCTTGATCTTCTTCAGCACTCTGGGCAGAAGTGGTATAGGCGGAAAGGCATACAATAGACCGCAACTCCACTCGCGACGAAAAGCGTCTCCGAGCGAGTGCCTCCTTGGAAATTCCAACACGCAGAACTGCTGACATTGCGCGTTCTCTTCGGTGGCGAATAGATCAAACCAAGGCTCTCCCCACTGCAGAAAGAGACCTTGCGCCACGTCCGAGTTCAGACGTCATTCGTGATCCATCATGCACCGGCGGCTGAGTTCGTCTGCTCTGGCGTTCAGAGAACCCGCCAGATGTTGAACCACCAGGATGATGCCCTGGTGTTCTAGCCATGTCCAGAGGCGCAGAACCTCCTGACAAAGGGTCCACGACCCAACCCCGCCCTGTTTGTTGCAATACCACATGGCCGGTGGTGTTGTCCGTGAAAACCTGCACGACACTTCCCCGGACAGAGGGAAGGAAGGCTTTCAGTGCAAGCCGGATCGCTCTCAGCTCCAACAAGTTGATATGGAGTTGAGACTCCGCCAGAGACCAGATGCCTCTGATCTCCGCCTCTCCCATATGGCCCCCCCATCCCAAGAGGGACGCGTCCGTCACTACTACGTGCGCCGGTTGGGGTAGGGAGAGGCATCTGCCCCTGACCCAATCGCGGTCCGTGAGCCACCACTGCAACTGTTTCGCAGTGCCCTCCGAGATCAAGACATGGTCGGACAGGTTGCCTCGATGCTGGGCTCACTGAAACTTCAGGTCCCACTGCAAAGCCCGCATTCGCCACCTGGCGTAATGCACCAACAGGATGCAGGAGGCCATCAGCCCCAGAAGCCGCAGCACCAACCTGACCGAAACCCAGGATAGAGGCCGAAAGATGGGAATCAGAGCCTGAATATCCCGGACCCGCTGTTCCGGAGGATAGGCCCGGAAAAGCGCCAAATCGAGAACCGCTCCGATGAAAAGGAGCTTCTGGGAGGGTCTCAGGTGTGACTTCAGCACGTTGATGGAGAACCCCAGCAAATGCAGGAGGTCGGCTGTAGTCTGGAGGTGGGAGACTACTTGCTGGGGCGAGCCCGCCTTCAACAGCCAGTCGTCGAGGTAGGGGAAGACTGGAACCCCCGATCTGCGCAGATGAGCTGCGACCACCGCCATCACTTTCGTGAACACCCGAGGGGCACTGGTGAGGCCGAAGGGGAGCACGGTGAACTGAAAGTGCTCCTGACCCACCGTGAACTGCAGGTAACGCCGGTGGGCCGGCAGGACGGGGATGTGAAAATAGGCGTCCTGCAAGTCCAACGCTACCATCCAGTCTCCAGGGTCGAGGGCAGCCAGAACCTGAGCTAAAGTGAGCATCTTGAACCAGTCCTTCCGGAGGAAGGCGTTGATGCTCCTGAGGTCCAAGATAGGGCGTAGGCCCCCTTTGCACTTCTTGGGAACCAGAAAGTAGTGGGAATAGCAACCACGGCCTACTTCTGGACCAGGAACGAGCTCGACGGCCTCTTTGGCCAAGAGGGCCGTAACTTCCTCCCGCAGAAGATTCAAGTGATCCTCCGACATACGGTGGCACTGTGGTGGCATGGCTTGAGGGGTCATCTCGAAGGGGAGGGAGTAGCCCCTTCGGACGATTTGCAGCACCCACCTGTCCGATGTGATGGATCGCCAGTGTAGCAGGTGATGGCGAACTCTGCCGCCCACTGGCGTGGAATGGGCCTGAAAGCTCGGACTAGGAGGGCTTTGAGGCGGATGCTGCCAGGGTGGATATGGACTGACTGGCACGTTGTCCTCCAGTACCGCCACGGCGGAATTCACGTCCGCGACCGCTTGCAGGTTGGTTCTGCGGCCGGTGGCTAGGCGGACGTGAGGAGGTGCCCCATTCCTTGGCCACGAAAGGCGGAAGTTTGCGGCCGCGGGGCCGAGAGACCCAAGGACTTGGCCGTAGCCCGGGAGTCCTTAAAACGAGCCAGCGCACTATCCGCCTTCTCACCAAACAGGCGAGTGCCATCAAAGGGCATATCAATGAGGGTACTCTGGACATCCCCCGAGAAAGACGTGGACCGCATCCAGGCGTGGCGCCGGAGCGCCACCGTGGTGGAAATCGCCCTACCCAGCGAGTCCGTGGTGTCTAGTCAACACCGTATGGCATGTCGTGCTGCATCTCGCCCATCAGCAAGCGCCTGGGAGAGACGTGTCCGGGTCTCCTCCGGACACAGGGGCAGTACGTCCTCCACCGTATCCCACAGAGAGTGGGAGAAACAGTCCAAGAGGCAAGCGGTGTTCAAAGACCGCAGGCCCAAACTCAGGGAAGAGAACAGCTTCTTTCCGAACTGTTCCAGCCTCTTGGATTCCCGATACAGAGGAGCAGACGGGAAGGAGGATTGGGAAGTTGAGGCCTGGCTAACCAGACTCTCGGGGGTGGGGTGTTGGGACAGGAAACTGGGGTCGCCCGGAGCATGGCGGTGGCGCCGGGCCACGTTCCGATCCACAGGAGGAACTGTGGAGGGCTTGGACCAAGTGCCCTGCAGAACATCTATGAGGGCCTCATTGAACTGCAGCAGAGGCTCTGTGGAGCTTGCTGACGGTTGAAGCACCTCTGTGAGGATGTTAGTCCTCACGGCCACAGCAGGCAACTCGAGCCCCAGGGCTTCGGCCGCCTTGCGCAGCACCACTGAGAAAGCTGCACCTTCCTCCGAGGCCACAGTCAGAGGAGAGATGAAACCAGGGAGGTGTCCAGACCACTGGCATCCCCCAGTTCATCTGCCCAGTCCTGTGAAAGTTGGCCCTGTCTGGCTATAGGGTCCTCAGACCCCTCCCAGTCGCCCCCGTCATCCGATTCCTGATAAACAGGAGGAATGATCAGAGCCGGGCGGTAGATGAAACGCTCATCCATCGGCGTCGAGCGGCGCCGCGCCGGCGCCGTGCCCGTACCGGGGCTAAACCGGGGAACGGCGTCATCCGGAGACGGCGCCGGAGGCGGAACCGGTGTCTGTGGAGGAGGCGTCGTGAGGTTGACTGGTGCCGGCAGAGATCCAAGCCTGGATCCCTCGGGGACCTGCGGCGTCGGGACCGAAGTCGGCGTCGGGGCCGGAGCCGCCGGCACGCGAGGTCGCCCAGTCGAGCCCGCGGGGCCCGAAGGTGCGCCGGCAGGCGTCGACGCCGGAGCCAGGCCCCTCATGGCCGAGAGGAAGGCCCTGACCTCCGCCGGAGTCGCGTCAGTCTCAGGGACAGCGGGTATGGGGACGGACGCGGCTCCGACGGAGCCGCGGGTGTGGGACCACCCTGACCGTCGGCTGAGTCGTGCGACCAGCAAGGGGAGTCCGAAGAGCGATGTCGCCTCTTGGACTTCTTTGATCGCTTCGAATTACCCGAAGACTTCGAGCCCGACGAGCGATGATGGTGGCTGCGGCTCCGCGACTGGTCCTTGGACCTCCTCCTGGACCGGGACCGTGAGCGGCGCGGAGCCGAGTGCCGAAGCTCGAGAAGCTTACGGGACCGCTCCCGCCTAGCCTTCGAGGTCAAGGCCTGACAATCGGGGCACGACTCCACGTCGTGGTCGGGCCCCAGGCAGTAAAGGCACCGGCGATGGTGGTCCGTCACCGACATCAGTTGATGACAGGAGTCACAGGCTTTAAACCCAGGCATCCTACCGGCACCAGAGTCAAGTCGACAGAAGACCAAAAAGAGTCAAAAAAGTTTAGTCAAAAATTGACTAAGGGGTAAGCTCTTCCCGGATCGGCGGTGTCTGGCGCGGAAAAAAGAAGAACTGACGTCAGCGCGCGAGGGCGGCGTCTAAGTACTCCGACGACGTCATTCCGGCGCACAACACCAACGATGGACGCGGAGCCGCAGACGACGCCTAGCGACGCGTAGGGGGTATTGCTACAAAAATCATTCCGGATCCAGCCTGACGCCTGGGGATATTCTAAGGTGAGGAATCTAACTAACGTGTTTCTTTCAGATACATTAGACGCCCCACAGGAGGTGGAGCCAGCATTGTGGAAGGCAGGCACAGCCCTATTCAGGTCCCAGGTGCAACTCCTCCCACCCATCTAGATGCAGATCTCTCTATTCACCACTGGGGCACACCTCACCCTGTCTCCTGAAATTCCCCAGCCCCGTCACTCAAACTCCAGACAAAGGAATACACAGCCTAGCAGAGGCAGGTTTGAAACATTTTTCCTTAGGCACATGTAATCGACGTGGCGCGGCTCTTAACTTGGTTTAGAGGTGATGCTTCAAAGGTTAGAGGTACGATGAGTTTTCAGGTATTCATGTTGGGTTCACGTGATTGTGATTTTAATTCACGGGTGTTATCTCACCACTTTTTGAATTCCCTTCACAAAGTAAGAGATTGGTTTGTTCATGAAAATGGGGGACTGATTCACCATGAATTTGTATTTCACTCACTTTCACTTGTTTCAGTAAATACTCTTCTTTTTCTTTTTTCTTTTGCCTTTTTCCTTACCATTTTAACTTTACTCACTGAATGAGAATGGCAGTGCATTATTTTCCTGCCCTCTATGGATCCATACAGTCTTTTGACTTTGATTTGAATGTCATGATATCATATGTATTACAATGTGGTTATTATTACTTTTTACAGATTCCCCTGACGAAGGGCTCATGTACAGAGCCCGAAATGCATTTGGAGATTTGATATATTGATGTTTCGCTGATTACAAGCAAAAACATTTTTTTGTTGCTTCTACAACTACATAGCGTTACAACAAACAAATGATGGACGGAATGCTGACAATGCAGACATTCTCCCCCAGTCAAGAGATCTGGGTTAAATCCATCGTTCTTTTGCCCACTACACCACCCCAGTTTAGACATGGCCATATGCAAATCAGTCTTGACCCTGTGCCTCATGGGAACAGTCCAGGCCGAACTGCAAAGCCATGTCTTCCCTGGACCGGAATCAAGCATCCTAGGACCGGTTTCTGGCTATCAGCCGTCATCAGCCAGGATAGCTTGACTCCAGTGGCGTAGTGAGCACAGGTCCCACGTCTGGGACTACCCCTCCCACTTAGGGCGAAAAGCGTTACAACAAACAAATGATGGACGGAATGCTGACAATGCAGACATTCTCCCCCAGTCAAGAGATCTGGGTTAAATCCATCGTTCTTTTGCCCACTACACCACCCCAGTTTAGACATGGCCATATGCAAATCAGTCTTGACCCTGTGCCTCATGGGAACAGTCCAGGCCGAACTGCCAAGCCATGTCTTCCCTGGACCGGAATCAAGCATCCTTGGACCGGTTTCTGGCTATCAGCCGTCATCAGCCAGGATAGCTTGACTCCAGTGGCGTAGTGAGCACGGGTCCCACGTCTGGGAATACCCCTCCCACTTAGGGCGAAAAGCGTTACAACAAACAAATGATGGACGGAATGCTGACAATGCAGACATTCTCCCCCAGTCAAGAGATCTGGGTTAAATCCATCGTTCTTTTGCCCACTACACCACCCCACTCTGACCTCCCTAGTTCCCCTGGTCAAATCTGGTTCTCCGCTTGACCCCTGTCCTGCCCACATTCTCCGCCATATCTTTGTTACCTGCCCAGACCCCCCCCTTCATCTCCTCAACAGCTCTCTTGCTCAAGGTGTAGTTCCAAACCCCTTGAAGGCCGCGGTTATTGTGCCTATTCTGAAAAAACCTGGGGCAGACCCTTCTGTCCCTGCCAATTTCCGCCCCATCTCCCTCTTGCCATTTTTGGCTAAGGTGCTCGAGCGCCATGTCACCTGCGCTCTGAGCTCCTTTGTGGAGATGCATGGAGCTCTTGCCCCCCGCCAGGCTGGCTTCCGCCCCGCACACTCCACGGAGTCCGTTGTCATCTCGGTCCTGGACAACCTCAGGGAGGGTATGGATACCAATCAGCGCCAGGCCCTAGTGCTCCTCGATCTCTCAGCCGCCTTTGATACGGTGGATCACACCATCTTGCTATCCCGTGTCAAGGCGGCGGGGATCGGGGGGACCGCTCTGGTCTGGCTCTCCTCCTTCCTGAGGGACCGCACCCAGGCTGTCCGCCTGGGTGACTTCACAGCGGACGTACGGAAAGTTCAGTGCGGGGTTCCCCAAGGCTCTTCCCTTTCCCCCCTTTTGTTCAATCTGTATGTCGCCCCTCTTATCTTTTCCCTCCAACAGATGGAGGTCGCCGTATTCAATTATGCGGATGACCTCCAGCTTGTTTTCAATCTATCCTCTTCCCCCTCTTCTGTTCTAAACTTTCAATCTGTCATGCTCCATATCAGGGACGGGATGAACCACAATCACCTCAAACTCAATCCAGACAAGACCGAGCTGGTATTGACGGGTGGTTCATCCAGCCCAGGTCTCCTCTTTTCTGGCCCCCCTCCCTTGGCCCCTCTCCTGTACCCTCTTCCTCTGTCAAAACACTAGGCATAAAAATCAATTCTCAACTCACCCTTCACTCCCAGGTTAGCTCTGTGGTATCTTCTTCTTTCCTCTCACTGCGCACTATACGCAGGGTGTCCCGTTTCTTTACTTTCCCCGCCCTTAAGATCACCATCCTGGCCATGGTGGTGTCCCGCCTGGATTACTGCAACGCCCTATATGCCGGCATCCCCGCATATAGCCTGCGACGCCTACAGCAGATACAAAACCAGGCGGCCCGCCTGGCCTTCAAACTCCCTAAATTTCACCACTCTACCCCTCTTCTGAAATCTTTACATTGGCTCCCGGTGCGAGCTAGGGTCCAATTCAAGCTCGCTTCTATCACCTTCTTGGCCCGACTTGGCCTGACACCGGCGTTCATCTCTTCCGAGATCATTCCATACATTCCCACCAGGGAACTACGCTCGTCCTCCCAGTCCCTCCTCTCCACCCCACGCTACCGGAGAAAGAAGTGGGGAGGTTCAAAATTTGCCACCCTTGCCCCGACCCTCTGGAACTCCTTTCCCCTTGAACTTCGCTCTATCACCCTGTACCCGCAATTCCGTAAACACCTCAAGACCTTCCTGTTCATGAAGTCCTTTGAATAATACGCCAGCAGCTTCCCCAGTCTTCTAGCCCAGGACCTTGTTAACTATAGCGCCAAGAAACCGCTGGTAGACGTGCGCTCTACAAGTAATTTTAAACTCAAACTCAAACCCCAGTTTAGACATGGCCATATGCAAATCAGTCTTGACCCTGTGCCTCATGGGAACAGTCCAGGCCGAACTGCCAAGCCATGTCTTCCCTGGACCGGAATCAAGCATCCTAGGACCGGTTTCTGGCTATCAGCCGTCATCAGCCAGGATAGCTTGACTCCAGTGGCCATGTCTAAACTGGGGTGGTGTAGTGGGCAAAAGAACGATGGATTTAACCCAGATCTCTTGACTGGGGGAGAATGTCTGCATTGTCAGCATTCCGTCCATCATTTGTTTGTTGTAACGCTCTACAACTACATATGCATCTCTTAGAAATAAAGCAGATTCATATCTACTTCGTTAATTTGGACTGTTTGAATACTGGATTCTACCTTATTGTTTCATGGAATATCAATTGGATGACGAGAGTTTATGATTTACAATTGTTGTTTGATAAGTACATGTGCTGATAATATTATGTACACTGGATAGTGTACCGATTGTAGTGCACTGGATATTCCCTGACACAGATCTGGGTTAGTTATTGACTTTCTAAAAGTGGCATCTTCAAACACAATGTTAAAACCAACTTCACTAAAAGATGTATTTTATCATCCTGAGTTCAGGCTTACTAAATTAGATTTTCTACCATGTTCTCTGAGTCAGTTAGGATTATAAGATGTAATAATCAAACTGCCCATTCTGCCTATTGGGAACAGGTAGCCTTGTAATAGTGAAAAACGAAAATGGCTGTAATTCACTATTAGAACATGACACACACACCAGGGCATGTCCTACCTTATCCTTACAATGCACCCTGCCCTTGGGCCTACCATAGGGGTGTCTGATATGAAGAAAAGGGAAGGTTTAGGGACTGGCAAGTGGGTGCACTTGCCCAGTCAGCATGACAGTACCAGACTGCACGCAGGCTCTGCAATGGCAGACCTTAGACACACTTTTACAGGCTGCTTCTGTGGGTGGCACAACCAGTGCTGCAAGCCCACCAGCAGTATTTGGATTACAAGCCCTGGGCACTCCTGGTGCACTGTACTAGGTTCTGACAGGTAAACCAAACCAACCAATCATGGAATCGCAAATCATACATCAATTTACAATAGGGAGAGCATATTCGCTTTAGCACTGATCAGCAGTGGTAAAGTGCCCAGAGTCATAAAACAGTCAACAACAGGTCAGAAAAAATATAGGAGGATGGCAAAAAGTTCAGGGATGACCCTGCAAAAAAAGGGCCAAGTCCAACAGGGGGGTTACCATACCAGGATGGTATCAATCTTGGGTTGTAGGGGTGCCACCTGGCCGCTTCCTACCTGGTGCCCCAAGCAAACCACGGAACTCTGCCCGATCTGGCACTTACTCGCCTTGACTGTGAGGCCTGCTCTGCGCAGTGCCATCAACACTTCCCAGAGGTAGCGCAGATGTTCTTTCCAAATGGCGCTGAACACTGCAATGTCATCCAGGTAGGCGGCACTGAAATCTTCCAGTCCAGCCAACACCTGGTTGACCAACCTCTGAAAGGTGGCAGGGGCATTCTTCATCCCAAAGGGCATAACCCGGAATTGGTAGTGCCCATCTGGTGTGGAGAATGCTGACCTCTCTTTGGCCCCATCAGCTAAGGAGATCTGCAAGTACCCAGACGTCAAATCAAACGTACTGAGGTACAGTGCAGCCCCTAACCGATCATTGAGCTCATCAGCTTTGAGGATGGGGTGCGCGTCAGTCCTGGTGACTGAATGGAGTTCTCGGTAGTCCACACAGTACCGGAGTTCAGGTGTGGCACCAGGCGCGGCAGCGTTCGGGACCAAGACCACTGGGCTGGCCCAAGGGCTGTTAGAGAACTCAATCACCCCTAAGGCAAACATCTCGGAGACCTCCTCCTTGATGTAAGCTCCGACCCTGTTAGTCACTCTGTAAGCCTTGTGCTTAACAGGAGGACTGTCCCCTGTGTCTACATCATGGATGCACCAGGAACCAGGGAAAACAAATCAGAGAATTGCCCCAACAGTTGGTGACAATCATTCTGCTGCTCAGGGGTCAGGGTGGTAGAGAGGATTACTCCAGCCACTGACCCATCTTGCTTTGTTGCAGACAGGAGGCCAGGAAGAGGCTCAGTCTCCTCCTCCATTGCAGCATCTGTCGCTAGGATCATGCCCACTTCGGACCTTTCTAAGTGGGGCTTCAGGCGGTTGACATGTAGGACCCGCAAAGGGTTCCTGGGAGATCGCAAGTCCACCACCACTTTTGTGCTCCACCACCTCAAATGGTCCGGTCCACTTTCTGACCAGGCTGAAGCTCCATCAGAGTGGTGTTCTGATCGTACCACGGCTTCATCCCTTCCTGGCTGGCTTCCAGATTCGCCTGAGCAAGTTGTCTGAATCTTCAAGTCTGATTCCTGATGGCCAGCATGTAGCTATATACATCCTGGGGAGGTTTCCTGGGAGCTTTCCCCCAGCCTTCCTTAACCAGACTCAGAGGTCCTCTTACTGGGTGTCCATACAGAAGTTCAAAGGGACTGAACCCTATGGACTTCTGTGGCACCTCACGGTAAGCGAATAAAAGGCATGGCAAGAGGACGTCCCACTTATGCCTCATAGGTTCCTCAAGACCCAGAATCATGCCTTTGAGGGTCCGGTTGAATCTCTCAACCAGCCCATTACCTTGGGGGTGGTAAGGAGTGGTAAACTTATAAGTTACTCCACACTCCTGCCACAGAGACTACATATACTTAGAAATGAAGTTTGTACCACGGTCTGACACCACCTCTCTGGGGAACCCCACACGGGAGAAAATCCCCATCAGTGCACGTCCCACCATGGGGGCCGCCACTGTCCTGAGAGGAATGGCTTCCGGGTACCAGGTAGCATGGTCCACCAAGACCAGGATAAACCTGTTGCCCATGGCTGTCTTGGGGTCCAGAGGCCCCACAATGTCAATGCCCACACTTTCAAAGGGGGTGCTGACCACAGGGAATGGCTGGAGAGGAGCCTTGTGCTTCTTCCCACTCTTCCCACTTGACTGGCAAGTTTGACAAGTCCTACAATGAGAATCTGAACTCTTGCACATCTGGGGTCAATAAAAGTGGGTGACAAGCCTTTCAAAGGTCTTGGCCTGCCCCAGATTTCCAGCTAAAGGTACATCATGAGCCAAACCCAGTAGGAAGGCTCTGAAGCGCTGGGGTACCACCAGCACACGGGCTGACCCAGGCTCAGCAGCCTTAGGCTCGCAATACAGGAGGTCATTCTCTCAGTAGATTCAATGTGATCCAGACTGATCACCTGCTGCCTGGTTTGTGGCCTGTTGCCACAAACCCACAAGAGAAGGACACTTCTTCTGTTCTGCACAAAAGTCCTCCCTGGAGGGTCCTCCTTCTTACTGCCAATGGGTCAGCTCAGGCAGGTCCCCCAGTTCAGCAACTTGCTCCCCTGTAGGTTCCAGGGCATACTCCTCAATGTCTGCCTCCTCCTGGACCGTGGAAACTATGGGGGCTGGTTTCCCACACCCCCTACCTTTCCTCTTTAAGGCAGGTACCTAGGCCATACTTTGAGGCTCCAGGACCTCTTGAACACCCTTACTGGCTGCCATAGACCGAGTGGTCACACATGCTCACTCAGGCAGACCCAACATCTAAATGAGACGACTTCTCCACCTTAGCCCAAGGGGAGCTTTCTAAATCACTGCCCAACAGACAATCCACAGGCATGCCTGGCGTCACAGCTAATTGGAGAGTACCTGAGACCCCCCCCCCCCACTCAAAGGGAACCTCACACTGGCTCTCTGAGTTGTCTGCGGCAACTATAGGGAATAATGCATGGGGGAATCACCTGCTCCTTAGACACCAGCCGACAACTGACAGCTGTCACACTGGCCCCAGTGTCTCTCAGAGCCTCCACCCTATGGCCATTGATGGTCACCCACTGCCTGTATTTCTTAGTGTTATCAGGCAGCTGGGTCCTAGGGACCACCTCCCAATCTCCTAAAGAGACAAGGGACATTTCTGTGGGACCCCACCCACCTTGGGCACCCATCTCCTCCCCTCCCAGGGCTACACTTGCCATCTGATGGGGTGCTGCATGGGGTGGTGCATTGCGGTCCTTCTCGGGAAACTGGGGATCATACCAACGGTTTCCCACTTGCTTACACTGAAAGCATGTAGGTGGCCCCCTGTGAACAGCTTTACCTGTCGCGGTCTCTGACTTCTCCTCAGGGGGAGGCTGCGAACCCTTACCTTAGTTCCCTTGGGAATTACTTTGGGGCCCTTTCTGGAACTCACTCTGTTTACCCCCCACTCTTCTGCTGGGAAGCCAGCCCACCCTTGGTGGAGTCTCCCACATGACCCTTGTGGACCCGGGTACTCACCCAGCAGTCCGCGTCCTCAGCAGGCTTTCTAGGGTTAGTTAGCTTGCTATCAATAAGGTGCTGGCCTATCTCTGGAAAACAATTACCAGACAAGTGCTCCCATGCAAACATATCATAGAGCTCCTCAAAAGTACTCACTTTGCTACCCTTCACCCAAACATCCATAGCTCTGCAAAAGAATGATACATATTCTACCCAAGTGGTTGCCTCCAGCTTTCTACAATTCCTGAACCTCTATCTATAGAGTTCTGGGCTCAACCCATACCTGGTCATCAGGGCTTCCTTCATGTGGGCATAAAGCATCCTACTCTCACTGGGCAGGTCTAACAATGTATCCCTCCCATCACTAACAAAGCTGCCCCAGAACCCCGCTCCCCAATCCTTCTCAAGGACCCAGTGGGCCAACATTGCCATTTCATAGGCTGCAAACCACTGCCCAATATCTTCATGCTTATGGAAATCTTTGATGACATCCTTGGGGAAATATACCCTGCCTTCTGCAGGCACAGATGGTGCGCTGCCACCAGAGGGACTAATTTCTAAACTTTTAGCCTTATGCTCCAATTCCCTCAAAAATCTCTCATGTGCTAATTTCTCTTTTTCCCTTTCAAAAGCTATACTGTTAATCTCAAGCTCCAGCTTCTTACTATCTAGGTCCTTTTGACCCTCCATCTTGATCTTAGCCATCTCCATTCTGTGCAATCTATCCCTCTCCATCCTCCAGCTCTCCTGGGGACAGGCCCTTGGAAGAAACACTGCTGCCTATGGGAAGACACTCTCTCCCTGGCTGGACCCAATGGCCCATCTAGCTGCCCTTTTGCATTCTCAGCCTCCTCAGCAGGCTCTTCCACATGCTATGGGGCATTTCTTGCTTCCACCCATGCCCTCAGCGCCTTTTGGTACTCATCCTTCTTTGTGAGGCCTGCAATAGCAACTTTCAATTTTCTACAGAAGGCTTTCAGCTGTTTCACATTGTAGGCCTCCAACCTTTCTCCCTCAAACTCTAGATCCATAGATGCAATAGATGCTGGTTTGCTCATGGCAATAAGAACTGGTAAAGAACAGAAGGGGGGGGGCGAACAGGGCTTTGGGAGGGAGGTCCAGCTAAGTGTGCCCTGAAGTGTACAACCAAAAAATGTAACAAAGTTGTTCCTAAAGTGAGTGAGACGGACCATGTGGTGTTCAAAAGGATTTTGTTTGGATATTGGAACCCTCACACAACCATCAGGATGTCGTGAACTTAGGTTAATGTGCTAGGTTATAGACACTGCCTGATGAGGCAGTGTCTATAACCTAGCACATTAACCTAAGTTACCAACACTCAACCTCATAGTTTTTAATTAGGCAAGGAGGCTTCATAATAAACTGATAGAGACAGCACTCCCTCCCTATTTTACTAGCAACCATTTCCCTCATCTACATTACAAAAGAGCCCCACACTCCCACCTCACCTAACGGCTGTATTGGATAAAAAGATCTCCATAAGAGCGCTCCTTAACCAAGAGCCCGTCGGGTATTGCACCAGCCGACTCGACGCGGAGCAGCCCAATGATGAAGCACTACATCCTGATGGGTACGTGATTCACGACATCCTGATGGTTGTGTGAGGGTTCCAATATCCAAACAAAATCCTTTTGAACACCACATGGTCCGTCTCACTCACAATAAGAACTGGTAGTCTTTAGCAAAAATAACAGTTCCAAGGAAATAAATTCTACCAAAAAATGTATGTGGGTGCGTTTGGTCTGCACTCACTAGTAAGTGTACATCAATCACTGTATATGAGTCACAAATGCAAGTCCAAATCCTCACCGCTGATCACCAATGTTAGAACTGGGGGTCTCTCAATGGCTTCCACCTTTGTCCAAAGAGGACCCTTACTTCTAGTCAGAGTAAGGGGGCTACACTCCTAAAATAACCCCTGCTCAACCCTGTGGTAGCTTGGCACGAGCAGAAAGGCTTATCTTAGAGGCAGTGTGTAAAGCATTTGTGAACACATACAGTAAAAACACTACAGATGGACACAACACTGGTTTTATAAAAAAAAATATTCTTTATATAGACTTAACACAAGACCCAAACGACAAAAATCCACAATACAGTATTAATAAAATGACTTTAAAATGGTAGACATAACTCAGTTCACTTTAGATGGTAAATGCAACACGTTTCTCACAAAGTACCTTTGGATGCGTCACGCAAGATAAACAAAAGGTTCGCTGGGAGAACGAAGTGTCAGTTTCTTGCTGTGGGGGAGGCGAAGCGTCTATTTCTCAGTACCTCACAAAGTTGGCGATGCGTCTGTTCCTTACCAAAGAGGATGTGATACGACGATCTCAAGTGCGTCCCGGTTCCGATGTGACAAGATGGCGTCTTGATGCGATGCGACGATCCGGTGCGATGCGAGAAGATGGCGCCCTTGATGTGATGCGATGACGTGAAGACAATGTGTGCATGCCCGGCGGCGACTTTGTAACTTTGCAGCCGCGACAGGCCCAGCGACACACTTTTCCGGTGAAGTGACAGTGACCCTTGCGGTTGCAACACGCTTCTCCAGTGATGCGATGACACACAGCTGCGACAGAGACACGCTTCTCCGGTAATGCGACGGCAACCCTTGCGGTGGCGACACGCTTCGCCGATGACGTGACAGCGACAGCTGCGGATGCAACACGCTTCTTCATGTTGAGTCGCGCTTCCAGCTCCCAACAACACGCAGGCTTCTACAGACAGAATTCCCAGCAAGCAATTTCAGGGGGGTGCTGGTGGTGAAGTCTTGTATCCCTGAGACTTCAGCAGGAGGCAAGCACAGTTCAAGCCCTTGGAGATTCTTCTTCAAGATGATGAAAGTTGCAAATAAAAGTCTTTCTCCTTTCCTTGGCAATAAAGAAACCACTGCAGGCCAACCCCAGCAATTATAGCTGGCACAGGGGGAAGTTAAAAACTCCTGCAGATTCTCTGGTTCTTCTCCTTGGCAAAAGGTCTGTCTTGATGTCCAGAAGTGTTCTAAAGGTCTGGGTCCCCCTTTTTATACACACAAATCCTTTGTCTCTGAAGGCAGAGTGTGTCTGTATCTAGTCCAAACCAGTTCTGGATGCATTCTTCCAGTGCACAACTTCTTCCTTTGTCGGTGTGGGCCAGGGTCATCAGACGCAACACAGGAGGTGGAGCCAGCATTGTGGAAGGCAGGCACAACCCTATTCAGGCCTAGGTGCTACTCCTCCCACCACTCCCAATGCAGATAGGTCTATTCAGCCTTGTGCTGACTCACCCTGTCTCCTGCAGCCCCGTCAGCCCCTGCCACTCACAAACCAGACATGGAATACACAACCTAGTAGAGGTAGGCTGGATGGTTAGGCAAGAAAATACCTACTTTCTAAAAGTGGTACTTTCAAACACAAAATGTTACAACCAACTCCACTAAAAGATGTATTTTATCATTCTGAGTTCAGGCATACTAAATTCGTTTTTCTACCATGTTCCCTGGGTCAGTTAGGATTATAAGATGCTATAATAAAACTACCCATTCTGGCCTAAGGGGACAGGTAGTCTTGCAATAGTGAAAAACAAAATTGGCTGTAATTCATTATCAGGACATGCCACACACACCAGGGCATGTCCTACCTTTCATATACAATTCACCCTGCCTAGGACCTACCTTAGGGGTGGCTAACATGTAGAAAAGGGAAGGTTTAGGGACTGGTAAATAGGTGCACTTGCCAAGTCGACATGGCACCCCCAGGCTGAACACAGCTTCTGCAATGGCAGGCCTGAGTCACATTTTACAAGCTGCTTCTGTGGGTGGCACAACCAGTGCTGCAAGCCCACCAGCAGCATTTGATTTATAGGCCCTGGGCACACATGGTGCACTGTACTAGGGTCTGACAAGTAAATCAAATAAGCCAATCATGGAGTCACTAATCCATTACATCAATTTAACATCGGGAGCACTTGCACTGTAGCACTGAATAGCAGTGGCACAGTGCCCAAAGCATCTAACCAGCAAAAACATATCAAAAACAGAGGAGACAACAGCAAAAAAATGGAAGGGAGACTCACGCCAATGGTACCAGGTCTAATAGTCGTCTTGAAATTAACATACTCAAAACAAAGTACATGATGGTAAATCCCCATAAAACTTACAAGGGACGTCAGACCATAAATGGTGTCCCGCTAGAGAAGGCTAGTAACTTTGATTATCTAGGCATTAAATTATAGGACGACATGTTGTGGAATCCACATATAGCTAAGGGAACCCGGAGGTATAAGCAAATGGAACACTGTACCTCACTTAGCAAACCAATTGCAGCAGCTCTCCAAATTTATGATTCCAAAGCTGTAAATTATGCCTTATATGGCGCTGAGCTGTGGGGTTTCGAAAGGATGCCTGACCTCACTCGAGCAGAAGTTCCTTAGGAACTTGATGTTATTACTTCAGAGTACCCCACTAATTTCATTAAAACTGGACATGGGCTGCCAATCCATTTCTGACATTGCAAAACTATGCCGTTGCTTTTTTGGCACAGGATCAGATCTACCTCGAACTGTTCCGATGCGATTGCACTGGAGGAAGTTAGTACTCTTGATGTATTCAATAAGATAAGTTGGCTTAAAATTACTTGGGGTAAAGGACCTATGGGACAACACTAACTCCCTACCATCTCTTGGTAAAAACAACCTGCAAGTCAAGTACTGGGAACATTTGTCTGAACTCAATAATTTCTCGAGGGGTAGGTTAACAGAAGACTTTGTGGATTTCAAATTGACCATATCACTGGAAGACTATCTGGACATTTTCACGTCACCTATAGACAGGAAACTTTACATGCAGTTCAGGTTTGGAACACTTCCCTTAAACTCCTTTACCAGATCATGGCTTTGCAATCAAACACATTCCCAGTCATGTCCCTACTGTTGTGCACCAGTTGAATCAATTGCACATGCCTTGTTCGCCTGCCTGGCCTATACATCCCCAAAGGCAAGGTGGCCAACACCTTTGTGCAAACAACTGGGTACCCGAGAGCATAAAGAAGCTCTGAGTATCCTTAAATTTGACACCAAACCATTGTTTGCTTGCTCACTCGCTAAATTCCTGGGCCGCATGTGAGGTATTAGACGGAATATACACAAGCCCTGTTCTCCATTGTGATACATTGTTATGCTAATTCCAGTGTGTTAACTTGTTGCAATGCAGTTATTCTTAATGGAATGTCTTCTGCTACGTATATCGCCCTTTGTGGCCTTTAGAGACTTTTGCTGATTTTACTTGAACCAGTGTAATTGCAATGTCTAGTCTCTTTTAATAAGCAAACATTTGTAGTTGTATTAGACATTGCTTCGTTGATTTTAATTATTTGTGTCAAAATTAATTTATTATGTCCATTTGCACTTTTATGTTCTCACGACAGAAATAAAGTTAGGTAATAATGGAGATTCAAATACCGTGAGGAGGTTTCTTAGAGATGTTAGTTCTGAGCATTGAAGTTACAGTTCTCCTCCATTGTGCTTTTCTGGAGGTGAAGAAAATTAAATCATTAACCACCATTTCTTTATAGGCGCAGAAGTAGGCATCCTATATGAGCGTTTCAGGGTTCCGTTTCAACAATTTATGTTTGAACTTTTTAGTTGTGCTTTTGGATAAGTTAGGCGGGAAGGTAATCTTAAAATCATCCCGGCCAAAATGTGACAGCAGGTTATCATTAGTGTTCATATTATTTGGAGCCACGCGAGTATTGTTGCACCAGAAAAAGGGTCAGGCTTAAAAAACATTTTTTTTAAAAATTGGACTAATTGAGAAATCAGAGGAGGTGTAAAAAGGGTCAGGGGCGGATAGGCTGCCATGAATTTGCAAGCGGACCTCTTTGGTAGACTTTGAGTATTGACACTTTTAATGCTGAAAAAATGTCCAATATGATTGCCCCCTTAAAGATAATCAGTTGGTAATGAGCATGGGGTCATTCCTTTATTCAATGTGAAAAGTTGGTAGAAATAGCTAGTGGAGCCTTTAAAGTTTGTGTTAGGATTTAATACCATTCAAGGATGGCTCCCCATTTGGAGATGCAGTGCTGTCTTTGTATTAGTGAAGTCCTTCCATGCTTTCCATGATGTGGACTATCATTCAGTACTTCTTTTTTGATGAATAAGAAGGGCTGCCCTCTTAAACAAGCATTTGCAATGCAATCGGTCTCGCCTTTGGGACCTTATATGTATTTAGCTATGCAGCACATTAGCCTGGGTGCTGAAATATCTACTGTTATTTAACATGGAGGGAAAGTAAGGACCAAACTGCGTACCATGCCAGGCATGGGAACAAATGGAGAGTAATACTGCCTCTGAGCAGGAAATGATATAGTCCAAAGCTTCGTTTTTAATATAAAATCAGGGCCTTCGGTGGTCATATCACTCAAAATACAAGATTTGAAAAAAATATTATTGTCTACGGGTGCTCCTGGAAGACAATTTCTACGGACTGCAATCTAGAGAATGCTAAAGTGATTCTGTTATTTTACTGACATCTGCTGGTCTTTTTGTATCAAGAAAGTTAAATAGAGGTAGTTGCCAGAAAAAAAAAAAAAGAAAGTCCCTCAGCAGAAAGCAATTCTGGTATTTTGCGGACCTCTACTGGTCGTTTTCAATCAAGACAGTTGAAAAGAGGCAGTTGAACAGAAAAAAAGTCCCCAAGCGGAAGCAGACAAGTCCTAGGGCTCATTTCCAGACCCCACAAAGTACATACACATATAAGTATATACTAAGGTATACACAAGAGGTCTTGAATGCTCGACCTAAGAAGTTTAGGCTTCAACCTCAATTTTTGCTGCACCAGTCCCCAGGACATGTGAACGAAGCATTACATTAGTTCATTACAGAACATACTGGCCTCCTACAGAAAACGGATAATACCGTAGACCACACAGATCAAATTCAGAACAAGCTTTATTAAAAAATGTTCTTCTTTGCAACCCAAGACATATTTTGCTGTAATTTTACTTCTTCAAAAAACCTAGCAAAGTAGCAAGCCAAGAAAGTTTCTTCCTGAAACGATGGCAGGCTTCTAGACAGGGAGCAAGTTAGGTGTAGTGGTTACTGGTAGGACTTGGCCCTTACCACAGGATAAAGAGGATGACTAAACAGATGTTGCTGGTGGTGGTAGCATGCCCTAACAGTACAGCCCATTTTTACTCTCAAAAGGGCACAGAAAGCAAAAAGACAAGATAGAAAAACTACTTGCTCATTAAACTTAATCTGGAGCTCTCCCTCCTACACCACACTTTGCCATGGTGACAGCAAGCAGAAACTTGTCAACTCCAAGGAACGGGATTTCAAAAAGATGTAGGCAAGCCAGCAGAGTTCATTCAGGAATGAAAGGCTTAGTCTCAGAACGATTCAAGCACATTTCTTTACATATACATTGCAGTTCAAAAACAACAAAAACTAAACGTATACTCAGTTTGTAATGCTATAAATCAAAAACTGCAGGGATCCAAATGAATCACATGCACAATATACAAACAGATTCCATTAAAAATAGGGCTCCATGTTAAATGGTATTTATTTGTTTGATATTTCCGTCTGTATTTATCCATATTTATTATTATTTTGTGAGAAAAAAAAACTGAAATATTTCCACATTTATTTAACCAATAAATATGCAATCATGCTTGAATGCCTGCCAGGTTTCAGTGATATGAACACCGGCAGAAGATAAATCAATGCACTTATATGAAAATATGCAGAGTTAGTATCAGTGTTGTACATATCTACTGCTGTTCAAGCCCCTCTACTAAAATCCCTTTTTTAAAACCCCCTTACCCATAAATCCACACAGTTATTGACCTGGCAGTCATGGAAAAGTGTCTTTAGAATCACTCAAAAAGCACCCAATTTCCATTTTAATTCACATTTATAAATAAATACAGACAAGAAAATAAATGGTTTTCTGTCTGTATTTATCTTTAAAAATCAGTAAAAACGTTAACCAGGAAGCCTTAATTATAAAGCTTCGACAAGACACCAACCAGATGATATATGTCATAAAGTTCCCACTGCTGTACATTATAAAAATATTTCAAGTCAACAAGGAGTTCCATATTATAAAGGAACGAGGCTAAAGGTCGCGCTGCAGAAGGCTCTTTATTGACTAGGATATATAGCCATCACCCTTTACACAAACCACTTAAATCCTTGGTGTCTTGCCCTTTCATATTCACTGAAGACAAGAATAACAAGCATTTGCAATGCAATAGGTCTCGCATTATAAAAGTGTGACCAGTTGGCATTACTAATAATGCAACACTAGCTATTGTCATTGTAAATGACAATGGCATTTATTTATGTGTTTGTTTTATAAAATAGATTAAAAAAGGCATTGTCATGAACAATGCCAATAGCTTAAACTTTTGCAAATGCGAGACCTATTGCATTGCAAATGCTTGTTTCAGTACTGCAGGCTTTTTTAAAGTTTTAGTCACTACTCAAAATGAAATCCATTTTATCAGTGTTGCCAGTGCTCCTTTATGTTTAATGCCATAAATGAAACACAATGTTCTAAGCAGATTGCTAAATAGCATCTCCAGCCCCGATCACAATGTCTCACTTCATGCTGGACAGTGGGCACCCTGTTTTCATGCAGCGCCAAGATGGGGTGAACTAATGCACAGACTGAGGTCTGTCAGCCTTCGAGGCTCAAAGCATTCCTTGCAACAGTCTGCTGTGTCAAGGTATTGCCATGTGTACAACACACACTCTGCAACAGCAAGTGGTTTCAAAGTTGGGGGTGACTTCCCAAACTTTCCCGAGGTGTTCATCGTGTTTGGTGACAGCGTATTTATGCTGACAGACCCAAAAACTTTTGTGGTTGTGTGAATGTGTTGTGTGTGGTTGTGTGTGTGTGGTTGTGTGTGTGTGTGTGGTTGTGTGCATTTTTGGTTGTGTGTGTGTGTGTGGTTGTGTGTGTGTGTGATTGCGTGTGGTTGTGGTTGTTTGTGTGGTTGTGTGTGCGGTTGTGGTTGTGTGTGTGTGGTTGTGTGTGAGTGGTTGTGTGTGTGTCGTTGTGTGTGTGTGTGGTTGTGGTTGTTTGTGTGGTTGTGGTTGTGTTATTGTGGTTGTGTGTGTGTGGTTGTGGTTGTGTGTGTGTGTTGTGTTGTGTTTGTGGTTGTGTGTGTGGTTGTGTATGTGTGGTTGTGTGTGTGGTTGTGTGTGGTTGTGGTTGTGTGTGGTTGTGTGTGTGTGTGGTTGTGTGTGTGGTTGTGTGTGTGTGTGGTTGTGTGTGTGTGGTTGTGTGTGTGGTTATGGTTGTGTGTGTGGTTGTGTGTGTGTGTGGTTGTGTCTGTGTGGTTGTGTGTGTGTTGTGAGTGGTTGTGGTTGTGTGTGGTTGTGCGTGGTTGTGTGTGTGTGGTTGTGGTTGTGTGTGTGACTGTGGTTGTGTATGGTTTGTGTGTGGTTGTGTGTGTGTGTTTGAGATTATGTGTGTGGTTGTGTGAGTGTGTGTTGTGTGTGTGTTTGTGGCTGTGTGTGTGTGGTTGTGGTTGTGTGTGGGTCTGTGTGTGTGGTTGTGTGCGTGTGTGGTTGTGTGTGTTTGGTTGTGTATGTGTGTGGTTGTGTGTGTGTGTTGTTGTGTGTGTGTGTGTTTGAGTGTGTGGTTGTGTGAGTGTGTGGTTGTGTGGTTGTGTGTGTGGTTGTGTGTATGGTTGTGTGTGGTTGTGTGTGTGGTTGTGTGTGTGTTGTTGTGTTTGTGGTTGTGTGTGGTTGGGTGTGTGGCTGTGGTTGTGTGTGTGGTTGGGTGTGTGTGTGTGTTTGTGTGGTTGTGTGTGTTTGTGTGTGTGTGTGGTTGTGTGAGTGGCTGTGGTTGTGTGTGTGGTTGGGTGGTTGTGTGTGGTTGTGTGTGCATGTCGTTGTGTGGTTGTGTGTGGTTGTGATTGTGTGTGTGGTTGTGGTTGTGTGTGTGTGTGGTTGTGGTTTTGTGTGGTTGTGTGTGGTTGTGGTTGTGTGTGTGTGGTTGTGTGTGTGTGTGTGGTTGTGGTTGTGTGTTTGTATAGTTGTTTGTGTGTGGTTGTGTGTGGTTGTGGTTGTGTGGTTGTGTGTGTGGTTGTGGTTGTTTGTGTGGTTGTGTGTGTGGTTGTGTGTGTGTGTGATTGTGCATGTGTGGTTGTGTGTGTGGTTGTGTGTGTGTTGTGTGTGTGGTTGTTGTGTGTGTGTGGTTGTGTGTGTGTGTGTATTTGAGGTTGTGTGTGTCATGTGTGTGTGGTTGTGTGCATGTGTGTTGTGTGTGTGTGGTTGTGTGTGTGGTTGTGTGTGTGTGGTTGTGTGTGTGGTTGTGTGTGTTGTGTGTGTGGTTGTGTGTGTGATTGTGCGTGTTGTTGTGTTTGTGGTTGTGTGTGTGGTTGTGTGTGTGTGGTTGTGTTTGGTTGTGTATGTGGTTGCGTGTGGTTGGGTGGTTGGATATGTGTATCTGTGGTTGTATGTGTGTGTGTGGTTGTATGTGTGTGTGTGGTTGTGTGTGTGTGTGGTTGGGTGTGTTTGGTTGTGGTTGTGTGTGGTTGTGTGGTTGTGTGTGTAGCTGTGGTTGTGTGTGTGTGTGGTTGTGTGGTTGTGTGTGGTTTTGTGTGGTTGTGGTTGTTTGTGTGGTTGTGTGTGTGGTTGTGTGTGGTTGTGTGTGTGGTTGTGTGCGTGTTGTCTGTGTGTGGTTGTGTGTGTGTGGTTGTGTGTGTTGTGTGTGTGTGTGGTTGTGTGTGGTTGTGTGTGGTTGTGTGTGGTTGTGTGTGTTTGTGGTTTTGTGTAGTGTGTGTGGTTGGGTGTGGTTGTGTGCGTGGTTGTATGTGTTGTGTTTGTGGTTGTGTGTGTGTGTGTGGTTGTGTGTGTGGTTGTGTGTATGTTGTTGTGTTTCTGGTTGTGTGTGTGGTTGTGTGTGGTTGTGTGTGTGGTTGTGTGTGTGGTTGTGCTTGTGGTTGTGTGTGTGGTTGGGTGGTTGTGTGTGTTTGTGTGTGTGTGGTTGTGTGTGTGGTTGTGCGTGTGTTGTGGTTGTGTGTGTGGTTGTGTGTGTGGTTGTGTGTGTGGTTGTGTGTGTGGTTGTATGTGTGGTTGTGAGTGTGAATGTGGTTGTGTGTGGTTGTGGTTGTGTGTGTTTTGTGTTTGTAGTTGTGTGTGTGGTTGAGTGGTTGGGTGTGTGTGTGGTTGTGTGTGTGTGGTTGGGTGTGTGTGTGGTTGTGTGTGTGTGGTTGTGTGTGTTTGTGTGTGTGTGTGGTTGTGTGTGGTTGTGTGTGTGTGGTTGTGTGTGTGGTTGTGTGTGTGTGTGGTTGGGTGTGTGGTTGGGTGTGGTTGTGTGCATTTTTGTGTGTGTGGTTGTGTGTGTACGCTTGCATCACACCCCTGATAACCAGCTGCTGAAACTCGCTCTTGGTTCATGGTAGGAGCCTCAACCGGGTGAGTGTGCACGCCTATGATGGGGAGCATTGGCACGGAAAATATCACTGGAACAAAATACACATTGCAGCAAAGGGTGTACCACGCTAATGGGAAGGTCTCCCGTATTTATAGCATGTGAAACTAAGAAATTGGAAATGAGCACAGATTCCGGAGTAGAGGTTCAGTGACAACCCCCACCTAACATGTTTATTACTCTCCCAACACATCTCAAGTCTCCAGCTGTGTCAATACTGCAACACTCTGAATGCCGTTTGTACATTTAGAAACCAATGTTAATTCAGTTACTTATTGGCCTATTTCCCCTGATGCTTGATCATCACAGGGTGCTGACCTGCGAGAAGCCTCGTTTTTATGGCTAATAGCCAAAGTATTATGCGTGAAGGCATGACACACATCAGCTTGCACGGACATGCCAGTGTATGTGTGGATTAAAAGCATTGCATGTGCAACGCATCTGCGATTTCCACCGTGACGCAAGAATGTGTAGGCGTTTGTAAAGCAAACAAATCTAATGGCGCCAACAGGCGTTTAAATAATACCCTTTATTATTATCCTACTCAACAGCATAATAGTTAATGCGAGGCATTTTTATATTTTTGTAAACGATGCCAGGGGCTTAAATATACACGTTGTTATACGCCAAAACCGGCAAAAGGGTGTAGAGCACTGTGTTTGCCCATGGCGCTGCAAGTGTGGTTGACTTAGCCAATGGAGTGGTTTTTTGGGGGGTTAGGGGGTCCCTCAGAGTGTGCTCATATTTGCATCCTTCACCTTCGCACATTATTGAGGCATTAAAAAACAAGTGTAAGTAAATATGCCACGTAAAACAAGCTGATCGCAGCAAAAAGAAGTGGATGCATGCTTGTTTTTGCTGTCAGTTCCCCCGGGGCACAAGCAGGCATCCACTTCTGTCAGGACAGCTAATCGCAGCGAAAATGACAGAAGTGGATGCCTGCTTGTGCCCCGAGGGGACTGACAAAAAAAAACGAGGGCGAGAGAGGCAGGGGAGTGAGAGTAGAGCAATATAAACAAGCGCACGTGGTGACTTTAATTACAAACAGATGGCCCCTTTCTATAGGTCACTCCTAGAGCAGCGAATCGAGCAGAGCATCAAAGGGCTGGGTGAGAAGGGAGGGGGGAATGGAAGGAGCAGTGGAGCAGAGCGCCTAAAGTGAAAGAAAGCTAGAATCGAGCAGAGCATCAAAGGGCTGGGTGAGAAGGGAGGGGGGAATGGAAGGAGCAGTGGAGCAGAGCGGCTAAAGTGAAAGAAAGCTAGAAGGGAGGGGGGAGTGGGAGCAGCTGTGCACGTGCATGTGATCGTGCACTCAAGGTTTAGGCCAGCCAAAACTGTGGGTAGCACTTTGAAATTCCCACATATAAAATGTCTCTTCGAGCCTTTGGCTCGCGAGACCTAAAAAGCAGACTCGGTACTTTGAAATTAAACATCTAAGAGCAGTTTATAATATAGTTATTTCAAAAATTACTATCAGTTTAATGTAAGGCAGGAAAAAAAAACGTTGCGCCTCAGACTGTAGAAATATGCAGGTATTCAATCTTTCCTGCAATGACCTACCACATGGAAAAAATCACGTTTCCATACATATCTACCTTCTGCTGATCACTTTTACTTTTTGTTAAAAGATATCAAAAGAAGGAAAACCCAGTTCTCGTTTTCCTTGTTGCTCTGCGCCCTGCCTTTTACATTGACTGCTGACTCTGGCAGCGGGCATTGTGAAGTCACATGTCGATTGCATTAAGTTATTTCCGTTGAGCAACTAGCTCATTTCAGGTGACAAGAGATGCTTCAAGTCAACTCTGATAAACCCGTTAGAAACGGGCTTTTATACAGGGATTGCAAGCTCCCATGTATTATATATGGGGTAAAGTATGCATTGCCGTACATTTTAAGTATATTTCAAGTCACTGAAGAGATCCTTGACCTTATGGAGGAATTTGGCCTAAGGCAGAGTTCCTTTATAAGGTCACGGAACTCCAACGAGACTTAAAATGTACGTATAATGTATACCAGGGGGTACTTCTTTCATTATAAAACATGGTCCCAACATCACCCTTCCAACAAACAACCTAAATCCTTTAGGTTGTTCTTCCATATGAAAAGAGATAGGATGTTTGCAGATATGATTAATAAAAGCAGAATCTTTAACGAAAAATTAAACATGTCAATGAGCAGTTAAATATTTGTTGCGAAAAGATGTTTCAATCAGTTTAATACAAGTCAGTTTATAAGAATGCAGTAGCTAAGACTGTGTAGAAACACAGAGATTCCATCTTTTCTATAATTAACTAAAGCATGCATACAATAATCGCGGTACCACACATCTCTCCTTGCATTAAACACATCCACCTCCACTTCACCTGTACCCTTTTCCCACACTTTCCATCTCATGATTTCATTACTCCCACCATACCCCCAACATCCACATATACTTGCCTACTAAGCCCAACTCCACCACCTACCTCCTTTCTCACTTTACAAAACAAGTCCCATACCCTCTATTTACACATATTATGGCCCTCAGACTTCACAGACTCCTTGGCCCACCCAGCCTAGTTGAGCAACCCATGGGAGCATTAGGAAAGCTGCCTGAAAGCAACTTCAACTGGTAAAAAATATTAAAAAAACGCACACATATCACAACGGCCAACAGCACAAGGGTCACAGGGTCACAATAGATGAAGTATGCAACCTACACTTGGATCAGATCTCACACACAATGGCTAGATTATTAAGGCAAGCCAAAAAGCTCCATGTCACTGGACTACAGCATTAGAGCTCTGACATTTTCAAAATTCATTGTTTGCATGTGTATTAAGTCGATTTACTTTATGCATCTGAAACACTACCAACTACCATATTACAAGGATTAGTTGAATGAAAGCCAACGGCTGAATACAAGCGGTCTCATGTCATCTTATTTCCAGTCCTTGGCAAACCTTGCCACCTGGCAATCCTAGAGATGGTCTACAATGCCAATGACGACCACTGCCAAAGCATACAAGCACATAGCTCCGCGTCGCAAGACCCACAGCTCCTTTTAACGCATCACTGGGACTACCCGTGCCCACAAACGGACTAAAAACACCAGATAAAGAATGAGAGATGGATGAAGCCAACAGAGCTCTCTCCAACGGTCGTCTGCTACTGGTGGTAAAGAAGAGTCAAGCAACACAGCGAAGGGGCTGAGCAACTGACAAATAGCGAGCTATTACAAATCTATGAGACATAACAATAAAAAATAATTAGTGATTTCTACCTCCCTGTACCAGAGTTTCCTTTTTTGAGTGATAATGCGGTAAAATGAGATGCCCACTAGCTCTGTTCATACCTTAGTGCTTCTAACACTGCCTATAACCTAGTGTATCTAACCTTGGCTAAACCATATTACTGTACCCCTACATTTACCCAATAGGTCAACCCAATGTACATTCTAGTACTTATTTTGCCGCTTATAAACCGGGCCACTGGAATTATGCAATTGTGTGGCCACTTCAAATTTCCCATAATTATAGAATTGCCGCATAATCCATCATCTGACACATAATCCTCAGATTTTAACAAAAAATAATTGTTTCTAGCTCAAACATTTAAAAAGTTATTTAAAATGCAGCGACAGGTGTTGTGGTGCAAAGCTGGACCAGTCTCCTTTCTGTATCTTATTGGTCATTTGGGTGTTAATCAAGTGCTAATGAGGTGAACCAATACCCAGACAGTGTTCACAAGTTTAAAAATGATGAAATAAAGAAGTAATACTATTACAAAATGTGCTGCATTATGCCACATAATTTGCCATTTAGTGTCGCATGCCGACCATGCTGCATAATTTGGTACTCTCCTGCTGCTTAATTCCAGTGGCCATGCATATAACGAATACCTCTACCACTGTCTGTAGCCTACCATCATACTGTAGCATCTCTATACATAACTAAACGTTATACTTTCTTCGACTACCTATGTGCCTCTGCTAAATGCCCTAGTACCCTCCCCATTACTCTGGCCCCTTTTGCTCCTCACTTGCTTTAATATCGCCAACAACGACCCTGGCACACACTCTTTATAATTCATTTCCCCACGACAGGATGGCAAAATCTCAGAAACAATTCCTGCACGAGGTCAATGCAAATAGTGCATTTTGACAAACCGGGACATATGTCCAACGTTCTGTTGAAAGACAGTGGAAAAAAGTTTTATGAAGCACAACAACAAGAGAACAGGGGAGGAAAATGACCCTCATTAGACTTCTAACGGGACGACCAGGAAAACAACGCAGGACATGGGACCGGATATACTGAAGGGGGCTACGGGGCTCAGGAAGCCACAGCCTGCGCTTTTAGCGCCAGTAGGCTTTTTAATTACAATATTTATCTTATGTTAGAGGAAGTGCCAGCAAGCAGTTGTAAGTGAGAGCGCCCTGCCCCCAGGCAGAAGAAGTTGATACTAGTGTCAGAGCAGGGCACGCATGGGAGGTCACAATTATGGGACGAAGAAGTCATCCTAACAAAGTTCCACACATTCACATCTGGCTGAGCAGCGAGTGTGAGCTGGCTCAAGGTCAAACAGAGAGGGCCACAGCCAGCTCCAAACACAACAGAGTGCTGAGGTTGCTGAAAGGAGTACACACCCAAAAAACACAGCATTCTTTTCAAATCCCAGTGTGGGAGGGGGGTGGCGTTGAAGCCTTTACCCAGGGGCTCTGGTAGGCTCAGACCTTGGATTGCTGCTGTCTCCTCTCTGTGCTCCTGGTCTTTGGCTGGAGGCGGGTGTGGTGAAGGAACTGTCAGCCTGCGGGTGTCCCCCCCCAGCTCTCGTGGTCTGCTATCTGGAGTCTGTTGTTCGTCCTCTTCCCCTGGGTAGTTGCTGTACTGGGGCCCTACACCGACTCTCGGAGGAAAGTCGGTCCTAAAGCTGCAGCCGCTGTGGGCTGTGACCATGGGAGAACTCTAAGCCGGCCCCCACCGGATAATTACAAAACAAGCATTGGCAATGCAAAAGGACTCGCATTTAAGCGAGACCTATTGCATTGCAAATGGCAATGCGTGCGGGTGACGAGGCACAGGGGGGGGTCGTTGAGAAAGCATCGCACTGCGGGGTGGGGGGTGTCAGGGGAATAAAGTAGTCTGTGCCGTAAAGGGTCCAGTAATCATGGAAGGACACAAATGACGACATTCTCATCATAAGAAAGGACTAACAAGCCTACAACTAATTGGAAGGCAGCATTTAAGAGACAAGCCAATGAAAAAGATGGGCGGAGAGTGGGAGAGGCTTCCACGAAGCTTCCAGCTATAGTGTGTACTGTAATGCCAGGCGAGACCTAAAAAGGGATTGTTCATATTTAGGGTGGAGAAAAGATCCACAAAATGGAGGGCATGACAGACAAGAACCCAATAGAAGGCACCAAAAAAGAAGGCACTGTGCTATATGGCCCACCAGTTACAAGAGTGCAAGTAGTGCCATCAGAAAAGGGTCAAAAGCAATAGGCTAGCCACTCCCATGCAAGTGAGGAGCTCCATCAAACAATCAAAGGGTAGTGCACCAGACGTTAAAGCGAGGGCAGTAGCGGGTTTCTGGTCATGGGGAACTATTAAGAGATCGTATAATCAGCCTCACAGGAAGGCAGATGTAGGAGAGTGGAACTAGATCTTGAACCTGTCACTCGTTGGTCTGAACTGGCAATCCAGATCAACGCCCTTTGTTTGAATAAAGGGCTTCGTGCAACAAATGGCAGGTCTGAGCAAGATAAATTAGGGTCCATTACTTTTAAGAGTGGCTCACGTGCTAGCAGAATTGATTATATTCTGCTATCACTAGATCTATGGGATGCCCTGAGGGGTATGGTGGTTATAGATAGATTGGAGAGTGATCACAATCCTCTCTCTCTGTCTACCTTGTTTTGGGTGAACCCCATTACCCCTAATGATTTTTCTCCTCAGTATCACCAAGATGTAGTTGTCGCAAATGATATGCGACACGTTTAATGGGTCAAGGTAGCTCAAAGTCAAGAATCCCTTACCCGTATTTTTAATACTTTAAAGCTTGCCACTCAGGATTTAGGGGTCGTGTATAACCAATGTCCTTTGGAACCATCCTGCATACCTGGAATATCGATCCATGACTCCTTCTTTTTAGTACTTAAAGATATCTTTGTAAGGTCCAGCAAACCATCTACGCCTAAGTTTGACCCCTCGCCACGATGGTATACTGTCGAGTGTAGGGATGCTCGCGCGAACCTGGGTATAGCCCTGAAAACTGGCGATAGTCTCAAAGTTCGCTCTGCTAGATATGCTTATAAGCAAGCAATCTTAAAATCTAAGCGAGCGTGGGATTACCAAAGATGGCAGGATCTTAGGGAAGCAGGTGCCCAAAAGGACATGAGACGCTTCTGGTCCGTCCTAAAGTGGGGGAATGGGGGCAACCCTGATAAACCCCAAAATTGGGTTTCGCAAGACGCATGGGTCAAGCATTTTGAGTCCCTCTATGCTGTTGGAGAGGATTTGTCTGCCTCCCCCAAATATCAATTTACCTTTTATAAGGAAGATGCTTTCACCTTGGGTGACGTTGCTAACGCCCTCAAACTTTTGGTTCCAGGTAGGGCCCCTGGGATGGATGGAGTCCCCGCAGATATTTTTCTGTGTAATAGCGAATCTTGGGGAAATTATATCCTAATTTTAGCTAATCTGATTGCCAGAGGTGCCCCGATTCCTACTTCCTGGAAAGGCGCAGAAATTATTCCGGTGTTCAAGAAAGGGGATAAGTCCCTCACTGCAAATTATCGACCTATCAGTCTGATTGATACCATGCAAAAAATTCTAGGCAGGCTGATCTTGAACAAAGTGTTGGATTGGGCTTCTGAAAATGCAATTCTCTCCCATTTACAAGCAGGTTTTAGAGCTAGAATAAGCACCATTGATCAGGTGTTGCATTTTGCTATGCTTTACTGGAAGGTGGTTTACTTGGGGGGGAGGCAGTCTATATGCTGGCTTTATTGATCTTAGGGCAGCCTTCGATCTTGTCCCCCGGGCATCTCTATGGGCTGTCTTAGATAAAATGGGTTTGCCACCTGTTTTAATTTCCCTTATTGCTAGACTTCACGTAGATAATTTTGCACAGATTAGGTGGGGTGGTGTGGGTCAAGTAACTAGCCAGTTCCCTATCCAGAAGGGGGTTAGGCAAGGCTGTGTTCTTGCGCCTACCTTATTCTCCTTGTATATTAATGACGTGGCCAAACTATTAATTGATGCAAACGTAGACGCCCCCACATTGGCAGGTGCTAAAATTCCTATTTTAATGTTTGCCGACGATTGTCTTATTATTGCCAAAACCCCGAGTGGTTTACAGAACTCCTTAGGTATTTTTGAGGACTTCTGTTTAGCCCGCGGGCTTGAAATAAATGTTATAAAATCAAAATTTATGACCTTCAACCAGTCCAAATCTTTCAAAGGCAAAATATTTATGAACAATCTGCCATTGGACCAAGTTCAAGATTTTAATTACTTAGGTATTTGTATCCAACATGATTTGGGATGGAAAAAGCAAGTGGATTTGGCAACTCTTAAACACTCTCAACTCTCCGGTGCGCTGAGTAAAGAACACATCCAATCTCTGACTAAACCTATTGACCCTGCACTTCGTGTGTATGACGGCAAAGTGGTTGGTGCTGCGCTCTATGGAGTTGAGTTATGGGGATTCGATAATTTACACAAACTGTCTACCTCTGAAAATAGATTTCTACAAAATATTACTAAACTACCTCAGAGTACTCCCCTGTGCCCTCTGTTTTATGATCTAGGAATGAGACCAATAGCATTAATTGCCTCGCTTCGCCCCATATTGTACTGGCGGCGCTTATGGGCCACTCCAGAACTTAGGCTCTTTACTTTTGGTCTTATGGATATTATTAGACTGGACACCTTCCATAAGGTTAAGTGGCTCCGTAGGATATATGAGTCCCTTAAGGACTTGGGCCAAACAACCTTGTGGGAGGATCCATTAAATGCTAGCTTTCCGTCTAAGCAAGTATTGAAGGCTTTGTATTGGGAAATGGTGGCTACTCGAGTTTACAGAAGTACAGCCCCGCTCTCTTTGACCGGTGTATTCCTTGATTTCAAGGATACGACCTCATTGGCAACCTTTTGGGATGACATTACAAATCCTCTGTATAGGAAGCTTTATTTTCAATTCAGAGTTGGCAGTCTCCCAGTAAGAGAGTTTTCATCTAGATGGGCCTTGACTAATATGCTTAATTGTCCTGGCTGTACTGCACCTATTGAATCTGTCAACCATTTCTTCTTTCAATGTCCATCCTATGCAATTCCGCGCCGGACCTGGTTAAAATCAATGTGCCGGCAGTTGGGCACGAGAAATGCCAAGGTGGCAGTGCGAATTTTGCGTTCTGCTGAAATCCCACTTGTTTATATTTCTGTCGCTAAGTTCCTTGGAAGGGCGTGGGTGATTAGGAGTAAAATGTTGGTTGGGTAAATCATCCTAGACCCTGAAATGTTAATCCTTCTGCAAATACCTTTATTTATTGTTTTAAACTATTTTAATATGTCCTGACCATTTTGTACATATATTAATTTTTGTACGCTTTTATGACAATTGTCGAATAAAGCTATCTTGACTTGACTTGTAGGAGAGTGGAATCTGTAATGGTTGCCCCCAACGTTTTGCCTGCTATTTGAGTGGTTTTTTGACTAGTCTGGCTGGGACCCTGCTATCCAGGACCCCAGCCTATCTGCTTTCTCCCTAAAACTGATGTGAGTACTCTAGGTACAAACCTAATTGGATGCTGGGCATGCCCTACTAGTCCCTTGTAGATGGTACCCTAGGTACCCAGGGCATGGGTCCCTCAGTAGGCCTACCAGGGCTGCAGCACTTATTGTGCCACCCTGGGACAGCCATACAAACTGACACCACCAGACCACTACTGTAGTCTGGGTAAGGTGGTGCTAGCACCCCTTACAGGGATACAGGTACCCTATATCCCACCCCATTACAACACATGTACTCTCATAGGTCACCCCTATAGCAGGCCTTGCTAATCCTACAGGGCAGGGTGCTGAGGTATGTGTGAGGGGGGACCCCTGCATGAGTAGGGCCTCTCTGCTACCTTCGTAAAATCGTTACTGGGTTGTTTGTAGTGTAGCCATACCATATACTCTTAACCGCATTATAAGTCTATCGCGATACCGCGATAACTCGAGAATGGCTACACAGAACCATATCGTGTTTGGTGTCAAACATGTAGGAATCATACCCTCAGTCCAGCCATGGGCATGAGGGTACGATTCCCCCCTGCTAGAGGGGCGATATGGGAAAAGCGGTAGAATTTAGACCCCAATTTAAAAGTGCACAAGTTTCACAAAATGGCTACTGCCCGCCACCTACACGACCCTGGCTGGCTGTTGCTGGGGAAAACCCCAGCCTCGCCAGCTGGACAATAGGGCTCCTGTGGCAGGGAGGTGCTAGCATCTCCCCAGACAGGATAATGTGGATTGGAACAGGGTGGGTGCACCAAATGTCCTTTCAGAGTTGCACGTAGGCAGCTGCAGAGACCTAATTCTGCATACACCGCTTGGAACCGGTTCAGGGGCATCCTGCCCCTCGCCCAGGCGGGAAACACACAAAGGGGAGAGGGTGTAGCCACCCTTTCCCGCCTCACCACTCATTGGTGGACACTACTCTGGACACTCCCCTAATCTTGGGGATAAAGGTGAATAACGTGGCCCCAGAGCCTCAGATTATTCTTGAACTTTACAGTCTTGACCTTCGACTTGCTGCTGCCCAGCTGACGGAAGAAATCTCCCTTGGGATAAAGGAGTTATCCCCCTGCTTGGCAGGCACCTGAAACACTGCAAGTGACCCGGTTGAACTTCGCTGCTCCAACGGACTTCGACAACTTCCAGCACCCTTGAGGTGGGTTTCCAGCGCATCCCAGAGGCCAGTGAGTGTGCTCAACGAGTTTGAGCACCGTGGACCGCGTGGGTGCCGAGATCCCCAATACCCCAGGACACCGGCCACCTCTTGCATAGCACACGAACTTGACCAGTGGGGAAGTTGTGCCTTGGCCCGTTTTCGAGCCAACCACTCTACAGCAATTGTGACAAAGACCAGCGCCCTAGCCCCCTCCGGTGGCCCGTGGGTGCCCTTTTACGCACGCCAAATTGCCGCCTCCCGCGGTCCCTTGTCTCTCGACTTGGGGGCCCTAGCGGAGGTCTATCTCGACAAACAAGAGTTCCCCTGGTTGCTCCAGGCCTGCTCTACAGTCTCTCCAAAGGAGACCTCACCCAGACCTCGTGGGTCTGCACTGTAGCGGATTTGTTTATTCTTCGTGGGTTGCGGTTGCCAAGGCTTAGTGGATCCAATCCGGACACTAACACCGCAGCGACCCTCATCCGACGTGGGACAGTCGCCCTCCGGAAGCTGGCCTTCCTTGAAGCCTCCCGGAGCCCGTGGCTGCAGATCCAAGCAACAGCACCTCTCACCTGAAGCACCCGACATCGAAGGGCTCCTTGCTTTGAGCCTCCTGGTCACTGTGCCGTGACCCAGACTCTGTCCCCACTGCTTTCAGGTTCTTCTCTACAATCTTCACATCTTTGATCTTCACGGCATCATCAACGCTTTTGGCTAGCAGCACTTTTGAACATTTTCCTATAGAAAATCAGCCCGCGACCCGACACCAGAATCGACCTATGCACCCGGCTTCCCTGGGGCAGGTAACAGTGGTACCTCGGTACTCTCGTGGTAGTGGGCTCCTCAAAAGCTTAAGTCTAAAGTTTTAACTTTGTACTCCTGCTAGAAGTGACTTTAATCTGTGTAAATCAAACCGCGACATTCTCCATAGGCTAACATTGAGATCCCGATAGCAGCTCTTTGCACTGCACACGTCTCCCGTGGGTCCCCTTCCTCATAACTGTGGGTGGATTCTGAAGGGGCAAGCGATCCTGAATGCCCTAGGCATTGCCTGTAGAATTGTCGTGGTTCTTATACCACTTTTTTGATATATGGTTTGGACCCCCCCTGGGGCCCATTGATTTCTGTGCTATTTATTGTGTTTATAAATGCTTGTTTGAAGTGTAACTTTGCCACTAGTCACATAAAGCGACTGTGGGATTCTGTCTAGAATAAATACATATATTTTATATATATACCTGTGTGGGCTACTCTTTCATTTGGTTATTCAAGAGGTTATTATGGTAAAACAATAAGCTTAACACTCCTTCAAGACTTAGCCTGAAGGCTGCTCTCCACAGCTACCACTAGGATAGCTTTCTTAAAAGGTTGTCTTAAACCTATCATCAATAAGAGTTGAATTGGACTGGTGCAAGGTGTCCCTATAACTAGGAACAGCATATGCCAGGCCAACTTCTCACAGCAGAGCACTCAAAGGACAACTCAGAAATACACAGAACATACAAAAAGAGTTCAAGAACAGTGTTAGACCTGGCACCATTGGCGTGGGTCTCCCTTCCATTTTTTTCCTGTTGCCTCTCTTATTTTTGCTATATGTTTCGCTGGTCTAGATGCTTTGGGCACTGTGCCACTGCTATTCAGTGCCAGTGCTCCCTATTGTAAAGTATTGTATTGGATTAGTGACTCCATGATTGGTTCATTTGATTTACTTGTCAGACACTAGTACAGTGCACCAAGTGTGCCCAGGGCCTATAAATCAAATGCTGCTGGTGGGCTTGCAGCACTGGTTGTGCCACCCACAGAAGCAGCTTGTAAAATGTGACTAAGGCCTGCCATTGCAAAGCCTGTGTGCAGCCTGGGGCTGCCATGTCGACTTGGCAAGTGCACCCACTTGCCAGTCCCTAAACCTTCCCTTTTCGACATATTAGTCACCCCTAAGGTAGGCCCACGGGCCAGATGCAATGTATGTAAAAGGTAGGACATGCCCTGATGTGTGTAGGATGTCCTGATAGTGAATTACAGCCAATTTCGTTTTTCACTATTGTAAGGCTACCTATTCCCATAGGCCAGAATGGGCAGTTTGATTATAACATCTTATAATCCTAACTGACTCAGGGAACTAGGTAGAATTTAGAGTTTAGTATGCCTCAACTCAGAATGATAAAATACACCTTTTAGTGAAGTTGGTTTTAACATTCTGTGTTTGAAAATACCACTTTTAGAAAGTAGGTATTTTCTTGCCTAACCATCCAAGCCTCCCTCTGCTAGGTTGTGTATTCCATGTCTGATTTGTGAGTGACAGGGGCTGGGGTGGCTCCAGGAGACAGGGTGAGTCAGCACAAGGCTGAATAGACCTATCTGCATGAGGAGTGGTGGGAGTAGCAGCATCTGGGCCTGAATAGGGCTGTGCCTGCCTTCCACAATGCTGGCTCCCCCTCCTGTGGTGCGTCTGATGATCCTGGCCCACACTGACAAAGGAAGAAGTTTTGCACTGGCAGAATGCACCCAGAACTGGTATGGACTAGGTGCAGACACTCTCTGCCTTCAGAGACAAAGGATTTTGGTGTATAAAAGGGGGGACCCAGACCCCACAACTTTAGATCACTTCTGGGAATCAAGACGACCCTTTGCCAAGGAGAAGAACCAAGGAAGCTGAAGGAGGAGACTGCCCCTGTGCTGTGCTGTTGCAATCTTGAAGAAGAATCTCCAAGGGCTTGAACTGTGCTTGCCTCCTGCCTGAAGTCTCAGGGATACAAGACTTCACCACCAGCTCCCCTGAATTCCTTTGCTGTGGAATTCTGCCTGCAGAGAGGTGCCTACTGTTGTTTGGGCCCTCTGAGAAGACTGCCAGTCGCTGGGAGCTGGAAGCGCGACGCAATGAGAAGCGTGTCGCCGCCGCAGCAGTTGCCGTCGCAATTGCCGAAGAAGCGTGCGCCCGCTGCAGCTGTTTGCCGCCGCATCATCGATGAAGTGCGTTGCATCACCGGAGAAGCGTGTCACCGCCGCAGATGTTGCCAGCGCATCACCGCAGAAGTGTCTCGCAGGGCCCGTCATGGCTCAGAAGTTACCAAGCTCGCCGCACGGCCATCGGGCGTCCACGCATCGCATCCAATGTTGTCGCATCACATCAAGACGCCATTTTTTCGCATCGCACAGGATAGTCGCATCGCATCAAGGCGCCATCTTGTCGCATCGCAAAGGATCACAGTAAGAAACCGACACATCACCTCCTCTACGGTAAGGAACCGACGCATAACCTCCCCTGCGCTGCAGTAAGGAACCGACGCATCACCTCTCCCGAAGCAAGGAACCGACGCATCACCTTCTCTGCGACCCTTTTGTTTGTATTGCGTGACGCATCCAAGGTACTTTGAGAGTAAAGTGTTGCATTTACCATCTACATTGAACGAAGCTATTTTCTACCATTTTAAAGTCTATTTTTGATTACAGTATTGTGGATTTTTGTCGTTTGGTCTTGTGTTAAGTCTAGTAAAGATTACTTATTTTTCTAAACTGGTGTGGTGTCCATTTGTAGTGTTTTCACTGTATTACTGTGTGTGTTCACAAATGCTTTACACACTGCCTCTGAGATAAGCCTGTCTGCTCGTGTCAAGCTACCAAGGGGGTGAGCAGGGGTTATCCAGGAGTGCATCCCCTTACCCTGACTAGAAGCAAGGGTCCCTATTTGGTCAAAGGTACCTACCTATGCCAAACTAGAGACCCCAGTTCTAACAAGCAAGTCAAATAGTAATGGCGCGCTTCACCTATAACAAAGAGCGCTCAGATCCCGGGCCCCATGTATCAGAAGCGGGCATTCTCCCCCTTAATTATCACATGTAGGAGGGAGCAGGACCAAAAAAACAAGGAGCATCAAGTTGCGGACAACACTGACTCAAAGAACACCGGATACGGGCTAAAAGGTGGTCGGAGGCAAGTTAGTAGGCAGGCAACCACCCAAACAGAGCTACAACTGAGACGCAGGTTCCAATCGATGGCAGCAGCAAAAGACACTCAGTGCAGCCTTACACAGAGCAGGAAGGTCAAAGTCAACAATTTAATTGCCGACAATCATTGCTGCCAAGGTTTCAGATTGCTTATGTGGGACATTTTCATAATTTCAATGTAATTATGAGTGACATTTAAAGACCATGAGTGACACATTCTCGCAAGCAAAATCAAGCAGTGAGGACGAGGGAAACCTATATATTTCAGAACCTACACCCATTTGAGCAACAAGAAACTGTATTTAATCAAGGCTGTTGGGGGTGCATTTAATGAGGACTCTCCTTAGCTATTCTTCGAGAGTTGAGTGCAAGAGGCTTCCATGTGCAGAATATTCTGGTGCCCTTCAGAACACCAGACAGCTGCAAATTGAAAGCAAGAAGGAATGATTATAATAATTTATTAGTAGGCAGCTGAGATCATGCGTACTAAGGTCACATCCCGTTTTGTACAGTCTGGCGCCATAGTGCCCTTCCATTTATGGTGCTCTGCAGATTTAAGATCTTCTTCGAGTTTCTTGATGCTCAAATGGGTGTAAATTCAGAAATTTATAGGTTTCCCTCATCTTCACTGCTTGATTTTGCTTGCGAGAAAGTGTCACTCAAAGTTGTTGAAAGTCACTCATAATATCATTGAAATTACGAAAATGTCACGCATAAGCAATCTGAAACCTTGGCAGCTATGAAGTACCAAACTCTCTCACGTGGTCTGCACTCAAGAAGCATCTAGTGAGTGGCTGCAAGCAGGCACCAAATACTGCAAGCAGTGCGAGCAGTGTCGAGCAGCCTCACTCCAGCCAGAAAACATTTAAGACACTGTGAAAACTTTACTGGCACAACCCGCTCCTCGCGCCGCAGGGGCCTGTCCAAATGATAAATCGTATCTGGGGCCAGCCTTGGGCAAAAATAAATCATCAGACACACTGTTGCAATGAGTCTCACGTGCTCATGCTGTAATATTACTGCAACTGGAACCAGCAAGCATAGCTGAGCCATCCCCAGGCCCTGCAGTAGTCAGTGTGTGAGAGCAGCGCAGATTGTGCCCTGCGTTGCTCACTTACAGCACTTCGGCTTGACAGCTTTAGGTAAATGTGTGACTTTACATTTTAGTGCAGTGATACTGTGGAAATGCATCTGTTTAAAGGCACACTGGTGCAGGGTCACCCTCTCATACACGGGTCCGCAGAACAAAAAAATAGAGATCGGCACTGGAGTTGAAGTAAAATAAATCAAGTTTTTAAGTCACTCATGAGTGGGACCGCATCCAAACAACACCCTCGAGTGCTGCAGGAGGAAGTACACATAATGTAAAAACCATCGCCTATATATACTGGTAGTGCAATGCAATTCTATGGGAAAGAAAACCAGAGGGAACCGGTTTCAGCATAGAAATAGCTATAGGCAAACAAGTACAAAGGCTAACCAGATGGTCAGGAGATGAGGAGGGGGAGTAAGGAATGTTTATGGCGGCAATAAGCTATCAATAGATAGCATCAGAGACCAGGTGCACCGGCAGTTGCAACCCCCCAGCACGTTCAACAAATTGACCATGTCAGCGAGGTCAGCTGAAGTTGAGGACACAGGCTGGGTAAAAGGACGAGCAGCAGAGAGTAAAATGAACACAATAGAAATAAAATAGACGCGACAGTCAAAATGGCTGCCGCTTATGCTAACATGAAATTTACACTTTTCCACCCTTTTAGCAAAAGCTAAGACAGTTTTGTACCTTCTAAGGAGCATAACATATATCTTCAACATCTATATGCATTCATTCATATATTTCTTGTTCCACTGCTAAACGGGCATTTACATTTGGGCATTCTCTTTAGACGGTAGGCAGGAAGAACAGAGCATTGGTCCACAATGACTACACAGGCAGCAGGAGAAGATGATAGTTATTAATATGAACATGACTGATAATACTTTTAAACCCCAAACTGAAAGTAAGTTCCAAAACCACCCAGTCCAAGTCCATGTTCCGGGGTCTTGATGTATTTCAGTGGCTATCTTGTGTAGTTTAGAGATGGCCGCACATGCAGAAGGTGAATTGTTCGGTATGAAGACACAACAGCAGGATCCGATGATATGGCATGCTCCACCTCGATCAGCCAGAATAACATCTAGAACAAGTCTATTCTGCAAAGCAACCATGCGGATCGCTGCTTGTTCTTCTGTCAAATTCCCTGAGGCCGCAGTTGTCTGATTGATCACTGCTTCCATTGTACGGGTGAGGCGACGGACCAGCTTACTGTTCTGTACTGGGCCAACAAAAAAGAAGAATCCTTTGTTAAAGTCTGTATATTATTCCCATGTGGTCTCTGTCTGGTTGACTACAGGGACATCGATTGCACGTTTTCTCCTACTACCATCATGGTGATTGAACAATTGTAAATCTTAGTGGTAGGTTGGGGGAGCTAAAAACACAAGTGGTAGAAGGAAGGCTATGTAAGAGGTACCAGACCAGCCTGGAGATAGGAAGTAGTATGCTTTAGTTCCACAAACAAAATAAGTGTGACGTGATGCAAGGAAGCTGCTTCGGCCTCTTGTAGACATCTGCAACACTGTAGTACAGTTACTGTGGCCCACTGGCACATCGCCTGTACTCTGTACACAAAGGGGGCCAGTGGTCATGGCAACAGAGATAACAGGGGGTCCATGTCCTTTAGCCAACCTAGAATTTGGATACACAGTTTGTTGCTGTACTTCCTTTACTGTATTCTTCCATTTCTAAAGCAGTCCTTTTTGCTTGTAGGTCCCCATCTTCGTTCAGTTTGGCGTTGATGTTACCCACATCCCATGTTTCTGGGAGATTAAATACTTTAGAGGCTTATAGAATTTTGAATCAGGCTGGGCATGAGCCATTGTGAGAGAATGGCAGCGATGACAACGGGATTCCTTTTATGTTCTGATGAGAAGGAATATTGCCACAAGCCCAACAGTTAGTAGCATTGCTTAGCTGGTGTGTCTGATGCAACATTTGAAGAAATGAATTGTTTCTCAGTTTTTGCCGGTATCCCTGTTCATGTTGCAGCAAATCAAAATGATGGTGCTCTTTTGCAGCAAGTGATGTAACAGTAATGTTAGGTAAGGAGGCTCCAGGCATTACTTCCTCCACTACCCACATTACAGTAGCGATGATGGCAGCAGTCAAAGTCAGACCAAGGATGCAGATTGTACAGCCATTGCACATTGTTGCAGCGATCTTCTTAGGCGAGCTCATTTTCATCAGTAAACAACAAGAAAGTTAGTGCTCTAAGAGGCCTGAGTGGGCGTTGGTTTCTTCACTGACATTGAGACGAGTAGCCACTAATAGGAGACCCCCCTTTGAAGTCAGACTTTACCACTCAGGACAATGGCTTCACCTATCTTGTTTTGCACTGGAACGCCTTTCTTCCTGGATCGGAGTAGGTATCTGGATGCACCAGGGATCGTGTGGTCAGAGAAGACTTCCTCAGTTCTTTCAGGTGATGGAGCTCGCCCTGTTTCTGTGACCAGGATGTTGCGGTGATCTTTCAGCGCAGTAGGGTCCATCAAGGTGAAGGGAAATTTGTTGCAGTGGGTGGCGTGCGTCCAAATTTTCCTGTTGGTCACTCGTACTGCAGCTCGGGTGGCGAGGAGGACCCGTTCGGAGCCCTTCCAGCAAGGTTCCAAGGAATTAGTCCGCTGGAAGGTCTTCACCATGACGAAGTCACCCGGACGTAGGTCATGTCCATCACCTTCGGACCTGTCCGGGAAAGCTTCTCGGACCTGCTGATGAATAGAAAGTAAACTGTAAGTCAACTGAGACAGGTAATCACTCATCAGCATATGTGGTATATCATGTATAGGGCGAGGCTTAGGGACCCCCCAAATGTTCACGGGCCTGCCGAACACGACCTCATATGGGGTAAGACCAGAGCGTGTATGAGGTATTGATCTGATGGAAAGCGGTGCCAATGGCAATGCATCAGGCCATCTCAGAGATGGGGAAGCCTGTATTTTTGCCAATTTCAGTGTGGAGTTGTAACGTTCCACCAGGCCTGCTGACTGGGTGAAAAGCAGCATGGAACTTCTGCTTGACCCCTAGCTCTATCATGAAATAATATACAACCTGTCCAATGAAAAGGGGCCTGTTATCACTTCATAAAATGTTACAAATTCCAAATCTGAGGAAAAACTCCTTTAGGTGTATTTTCGCAGTTGTAAGGGCTGTATTGTCTTTCGTAGCATAGGCCTCTACCCATTTACTAAAGGTACAAACTACTATTAAGACATATTTTAAATTATTACAGCGTTCAAACTGAATGTAATCAATTTGTAGGACCTCAAAAGGTGCAGATAGTGTCGCAAACCCTCCTGTTGGAGTCTGCGTTCCTGTTCCAGGATTATACTGGAGACAGACCAGGCATGACTGAACTATCTTTTTAGCAGTACCAGCAATATCAGGATGGTCCCAAACTTGCATAAGCTGTTTTGCTACCAAAGATGCAGCTACATGTGCCATATGGATCAAAGGATATAGGTATGCAGTGGGCAACTTCCATTTAGTTATATCTTTGCTCCTCCAGCAGCCCTCATCATCCAATGCTCCCTACTTAGACCATTGTTCTAAATCATCAAAGGAGGCAGATTGCCCGCATATCCAATACTTCCTGTCTTGCATCATGCCAACGTTCAGCTTGCGATTCAACCACATACATAAACGTGGCGATTCGCTGCGTTGCGGTCTCACAAGCTGTATGATCTGCAAAGGCATTACCTGCTCCTATTTTATCGGTCACCTTTTTGTGTGCACTGCACTTAACGATAGCTACTTTCTTGGGATAAGTTAAGGCAGTAAGAAGATTGTGCACTAGTTCTCCATGCACTGTGTTCCATGTGAAGTGAGGAAACCACGTTCCTTCCATAAGCGGCCAAAATTATGCGTCACTCCAAATGCGTACTGGCTATCGGTATAGACATTGACAATCAGGTCTCTACTAAGCTCACATGCTCTTGTCAGAGCAATCAGTTCAGCCGCTTGGGCCGATTTCTGCGGGATGCGAGCTGTCTCAACTACTGTCTGGAGTGTCGTAATAGCATAGGCAGCAGATGTGGTGCCATCGGGTAATTTCAAACAAGACCCATCAACCCATAACTCCCCATCTGGAAGGGAAAAAGGAGTGCATTGTAGGTAAACACAACCCTTTGTCTGCTCTTCAGTGAGAAATATACAATCATGTGACTCCTGTGGCTGAGTAGATGGAAATGACAACAATTTGGCAGGGTTTAGTGTCAGGCATCTTTTTAACTTGATATAGGGGGCCAAAAGTGTCAATTCATATCCTGTCAAACGAGCACTAGTCAAATGTTGCGTCTTTGTTTGGTTTAGCAAAGCATCAACTGAATGGGGTACCAACACAAGCAATTTATGAGACAAAACTATTCCTTCACTCTGGCGTATAGATACAGCTGTTGCTGCCACCGCTCGGAAACATCCGGGCAGTGCGCGAGCGAATGGATCAAGGACAGCTGAAAAATATGCGCACAGGCGTTGTTAATCGCCGTATGCCTGTATTAAAACCGAGAGGGCACAACCTTCCCTTTTGTGAACATAGAGCGTGAATGCTTTAGTATAGTGCGGAGTACCTAATACTGGTGCAGAGCAAAGGGCTTGGCGTTACTGTTGGAAGGCGCTCTGGCACTCAGCAGTTCATGGTAGGGGCATTGGAGTGTCTTTGGTCAAGAGGGCTAACAGAGGTTTAACAATATGAGAAAAACAGGGGATCCACTGCCTACAAAAAGAGGTAAGGCCAATCAATGCACGAACATCCTTTTGAGTGCGAGGTACAGGAGTGTCTAGAACGGTCTGAATGTGATTTGGTGTAAGCGCACGTCCCTCCTCAGACAGGAGGTGACCTAAATAGGTAACCTGCTGTCTAAAATATTGCAATTTCTTTCTAGAGACTTTTTGATTATGTGATGCAAGAAGCTATAACAGTAACAATGTACCTTCTTCGCATTGTTCAGGAGTGTCAGCAGCTAACAAAATATCGACATGCTGAATGAGGGCCACCCCTTTTGGTACAGGAAAGGAATCAAGTTGTCTTTTCAAAGCCTGACTGTAAATACTGGGACTTTCTGTATAGCCCTGTGGAGCTCTACAGAACCGAAAGGATCTATTTTTTAGTGTAAATCCAAATAGATCGCGGCTGTCTGGGTGAAAAGGTATTGAAAAGAACGCATTCTTCAAATCAATAACCGAAAATGTGGTGGCAGTGGGGGGGGCCATAGTGAGGAGAGTTTTTATGTCAGAAACAACCAGATATTGGGGCACCACAATCTTATTAACCTCACGCAAATCAATAATGAACCTGTAAATCTTAGTATTAGTGTCCTTTTTCAAAATAGGAAGGATAGGGCAATTGCAGGTATTATAGGGAACCTCTTCCACTACACCTACTTCAATCAAATCTTGGACAATACCTACTAATGCCTCCGCCCTCTCGAGAAATCTTGTATTGAGGCAAACGGGGCAATGAGGCACCTTCTCTTACTTGGATTTGTACAGGAGGAATAACCATTTGACCCACTTCCGTATCTGATCTAGCCCATAGGGTGCAAGGTAAGGACGCCAAAGCGACGTCCTCTTTGATAAGGCAAGATCTATCAATGATTAGATAGTTGTCATTAAGGATAACACGTACACCTTCCGATGAACAGTGTATTGTAGCACAAAAGTATTTAAACATATCAATACCTACAATGTTATCTGGAGTGTTAGCGGAAAGCAAAAATAAACATGTGAAAATGAATTTATCTAATCCGAATTCAAGCGACTGTGATAGTGGGCTAGGTGTAGGTGTTCCGTCGAATCCTATCAATGTTATCACTATGCCAGACAGGGGAGCCCTAGGAACCAGTCTTTTAGACAGGGCACTACGGGTAGCCCCTGTATCAACCAGAAATTGATCAGTAGATCCCAAGACATTTGCGTCAATATAGGGACCCATTTGATCTACTGGCACCTGAACTGGTCCCAAACCCCGTCCTAGGCACCCCTATGCATAATTAGAATCTGTGGGTGCATCAGCATAATAGTTAGTCATTTGGTATTGATGTCATTTATCAAAAGTATTGGGGTAATTCAGTCCTTGTTCAACTGCCTCAAACCGGAGGCGAGCACTTGCGCCTCCCCGGTTTCCTCCATTTAGGCGTTTCCTCTTTACAATAGGCGCACTGATCAGGAGACGGATGGGCCCGTTGAAAAGGGAGTGCTCCAGGTGCATGCATTACACGTACGCCTCTTCCACCTCCCCTAAATGGTGGACCATACACTTGAGCCATCATAACCTTTGTTTTCAATTCCTTAACCTTTTTATCCTCTCTTCCCTTTGTTTCTAGATCCTGCTGTTCATAATATTGGGCCATTGTCAAAAGGGAGACTGGGGAGTACGTGGTCCACGAACTTTCACTTGCTTTAAGGTGACTAGATATTTCTGGTAACATATTAGCAACAAATTTGTTGACAAACAAATGTTTGCCCGTCTCATCGGCCAGGGACTGCCACAAAAGTCATGAAATGTTTCCTCAAATCTTGAAAAGAAATCAGAGATTGACTCATCCTTTTTCTGTTTGCAGGACGCTAACATAGTCCAATCTATCTTCTTAGGGAGTCTTCAATTTAATCATAATAGCTTTAGGAAGATCTAATACCCCCTGTTGGGGCTTCTGAGCAGGCTCCCTATCCCTAACTATTTCTTCCAATTTTTCCCAAGTGTCACAAAATGCCACAGCCTCATCAATCTTGCGTATTGTCCTCCACATATCAGGAGGTAGAATAAGCCCAAAGAACATATCTATGTCTGCTAACGTCATGGTACAAGAACTAATGGCTGCCTCCACCTCCTCATGGAAGGCGGCAGGGTTTTTTCGGGGGTCAGGAAAGCCAGTCTAAAGGGCCATAACATCTGCCCTACTCCACGGAGTGTAGATCCAGTTATATATAAAATATCCCTTTGCATCATCGGAATTCTTATTTGTTCCTGCACCCTTCGGAGGGACATACAAGGGCGCGGCTTCACGCATAGGTCTCATGGCAGGCTCACTACTGCTAGGATTATTCGCATCTAATGGGGCAACTAAATTCTCTGTCTGAGACTTTTCCATTTCTACATTGTTATGCCGCCACTGAGCTAATTCTTGTTCCTCTATCATTCTTAATGTCTCATCCCATATTTTAACTGCTCGTCTAACTGTATCAGGTATATTTTTAACAGGATAAGCCCCATCTCCTAATTGCTTATAATCTGCATTTAAATCCATTGGTTCTGTTTCGCCTGAGATATGTCGCCAATTATATATGATCTCCCAACAGAATTTCTCCCAAAAATATAACTGTTTGGTGTCTTCCCAAGTCTGAACTATAACTGTGAGGGCCGTCGCTTCCTCTCTAGCAATGTCCCGCAATTTATGTTTCTCTTCTCTAGATAAAGCGGAGCGAGTCTGCCGCATAGATCGCTGATCTTTGTCCCTATCGCCTGATGAGGAGAATTCTCCATCAGAAGCATCTCCCTCTGGGACGCTTGGATCAGGAGATTTATACAGGGGTGGGGTCGCTCTAATAAAATAGTCAACATGCGGTTTATTAAGTATTGGATAGATAGGACGTCTAATACGGTACTGGCCATTTACCTGCAATCGACGTTCTCGCTCTACCTTTTCTATCCTCTCCTGCATCCCTTTATCTCATAATTCAACACATTCCTGAGATATCGTCTTCCATTGTTCTTTCTGTGCTATAGCTTCTGCTTTCCTCGCTCTTTCTCGCACTTCCTTATCCCACATATGCAAACTATCAAACATATCCTGTCCACTCTTCCTTTTAAACAAACACTGTTCCACATACTGAACCTTCTTAAAATCAAATGATCCATTTACTGGCCACTGTAGATCGAGTTCTTTGTTTGTGTATTTGTTCCACAAGGAAATGTACATTATGGGAGAAATACCATATTTTACATACATATATCTGTTTGGCGTCCCCTCTGGAGGAGCCAGCTGACTTTGTTCCAAAACAGTCCTAGGACTGTAACAGCAGCACCACTTACGAAGTGTACTCAAAGCAGGCATGCTTTTACAAATATGTGTAAAATATTACTTATCCAAACGAGTTTCAAGACGAGAAAAATCCCCACAATACCTGCCTTCAGTCTTTGTAAAGAATGAATACCAAAACCAAACCAAAGAAACAAAAGTGCAGCATCAGCGACATTACCAAACAGAAGTCTTCAACTCACACCTGCCAATCTCAGGTCGACCTAATGGTCACTGCAAAATTCGCCAAAGAAGCCCCAATCGAGACTGGCCACCACCCAGAGGGTCAAGTAAGGAAAACCGGAAAGTTCACGTTGGCTGCAAAGACAAAGGTCTTCTCATGCAGTGCGCGTCCTTAACGATAAATTTTGATCTTCCGTCGAGACCACTCCTTCAGACAGCCAAGTCTCCGATGGGACCCGACGTGGGCGCCAATTGTGGAAATGTACCTGTTTAAGGGCACACTGGTGCAGGGTCACCCTCTAGCCCACGGGTCCGCAGACCAACAAAATAGAGATCGGCACAGGAGTTGAAGTAAAAGAATTCAAGTCTATTAGTCACTCATGAGTGGGACCGCATCCAAATAACAACCTCGAGTGCTGCAGGAGGAAGTACACATAATGTAAAAACCATCGTCTTTATATACTCCACCACACTTAAATGCATTGGTCTAACCCCTGATGCGTGGTTCTTGGCAGGGCTGGGCAATTCAGGCAGTGTGTAGAGGCAATTCGGAGGCCTTGCGAGAATGAGACTGTGCTAGGACCGCTCAAGAATGTAACCCACCTCGGAGTGCCACATCTGGGCTCGGAAGGAAGCAGAATCCAACAAAGTGCAGTGCTCTCAAGCAGGCTCCAACAATGTATACTGCTAACAAGGCCCAAACTCAAACAGAGGCGAGAGGAACAGTTTCAAAGCAACATGAGCGAGAGAGTCGATGCTGAGTCAGTAGGAATCAAGGACAGAAAGGGGATGGTCCCCTGAGGTCCAGGTAAGGGGTGTCTGTCTCAGTATAAGAAGTTACTTAATTTGATGTATTGGAGCAGGCAGGATATTCACAGATATCAGAGCCCAGGAGCACCCTTAAGGTGCTCCTACTCTGCGGCCATTTTGTCTCTATAACAATGGCAAAAAATGTTCCTAATACAATCCTCTTGTCACTGAAAATGGGAAGAGGGTGATCCTAGTACAATAAGCCTTTTGTTGCCAAGTTTAGAAAAGAAAAACATACGCTTTCTTGCACAGTCCTGTTTCTCAAACAAAATACAAATTAGCAATATTTTGTCTATTTTCTCAGTTTCCTCTGGGGGAATCTACAAACCTAAGGGACCATTAGAATCCCCAGGATGTTGGGGAGAAAAAGACACACATTTGGCGCGGATACCTTTGATAGGAAGAAAATTATGAAGGCTTACTTTCTAACTACCCCAAACATTGAAAGAAGGGTTCAGACCAATGGGGGTATCAGTTTAGCAGCCGAGTCGTTAAAGACTTCCTTTGTTTTGCCAGACCTAGCTGCCTTTGCTTCAGATTCTGAATTCAGGATTCCAAGGTTGATTTACAGTCCCAAAAAAGTAATGTGCTGGTCTTTACCGTGGACCTTACTTTGTTCCTTTCAGATAAGGTATCAGAGATGAGGATGTGCTTCCTGAACACTCCTTGAATTTAAGATGGAAAACAGGCTTTGGTGTGACTTTTATTGCAGAGCAGCACCAAAGATTGCTATTGTTCTTGCAAGAATGGACACTCCTGTGAGGTGTTTATGGTTAACATCGAGGCGTTTCAATTAGGTCCAGCAAGAACGACCATCACGTGGATTCTCAGGGACAGCAGCCTGTGAACAACACCTAAAGGAGTTGGAAACTAGACAGGGGCTTGCCAAGAGTTCTTGGGAAGACAGTACTTAGATGTGGGGTGGATGTCCCATTCCTAATGGACCGGGAGAGGAAAGTGAGTGCCAAAAATGCAGAGCTATGGGGAGTACAGTAATGACACAATCATGTTGAGAAGGACATCTGACAACAGGCAGCCCCAGGTTTTACAATTTAGAGTCTTCCCTTCAAGCAACATGTGTAAACCAAAGTACCTTGCAGTAGAACCTTCTGAATGGGTCACCAAATTAGAGCCATCAAATTAGTGGGTTACCTCCAAACTTACACAAATATGCAGTGCCAATTAAAACAGCACATTCGTGCTGAATCCCTTTGAGGTAGGTGGGACTGGCTACATCCTATGACAAAGTTAATGGTTACTTGTGGCATCAGGCCACTTTTAATCTGGGACAGAGATATTCCACCAAGGACCACAGACTAATTCAATGACAAAAAATACAAAAACATGGAAAATCCAGGGAAGTAATTACATGCTATATACAGCTCAATCAGTGAAAATGATCCTGCATGCCCAATTCAAATCTTGTATATTGTATATGGCATATGGAAAAGAGAGTTAATGTTTTTCTTCATAAAAATATCAAATAATTAAATAAATTCTGAATTGCTTATTCCTTTTTTAAGTTCAGCAACTTGAAACAAAAATAACAAAGACAATCTATTTCAGATTTGCAATTGATTTGATCAGGAGTAATCAAAGTAGAAATTACCCAAAAACTTACCAAAGTGTTTTTCTATTTTAACTACAAGGTGATAGTTGTGTCTTTCAACCAGATTCACAGCGAGTCCCTTTTTACCAAAACGACCTGTACGTCCAATACGGTGCAGGTAGGTTTCAAAATCAATACTGCCATCCTTTGTCATTGGGAGATCAAAGTTGATGACTATGGACACCTGTTCAACATCAATGCCTGTAAAAAAAGAATCATATTTTATACTCCTACTAACTTATATATATATATACATATACATATATACATATATTTGTATACAATGTAACTTGCTACTATATATACATCCAGTCTGCTAAAAAGTGAAGTGACCAACTATTTTAAATATTCCAGATGATTCGATAATTTAAATCAATTCAATTCAAAGGAAGCTTTATTCGATTATTAAAAACAATCATAAAAGCACAAAACAACAAATATACAACTTACTGAACGAACTAAACCATAAACAAATTGAGGGAGTCACAATACAAAATTTACAAAAAGTAATCTATCAGCTGAACATAAAAGTTAAAAGACCATACTTTTTCTAGCAGCAATAGATTTTAAGATAAACGTGGCAGTAAAAATATATATTTATATATATATATATCTATCTCATTTAAAGTAAACAACAGGGTCAAAGCGGATTTCAATGTACGAGACCCATATTTTTTAAAAAGTGGTTTCAGATAGATAATGCGCAAATGCATATATAGATTACATGTAAGGAGAAAATGTGTAACACTCTCTTTAGTGACTCCATCACATGGACAAGGAGCAACGGGGTATTTTGTTATCGATGGAAAAGCCACCAAATGGTGGACAATACCTAATCTCAGTCGGGTCAATACGAACAGGTGCGAGGATCTAGTAACCTGAGATAGGTATGACTGAAACCCTACAGTATGCTCCTGTGAATAATAAAAGGCCACGGTTGCAAGCTGCATATTCTTAAAATGGCGGCGTTGAACTTTTTCGTTTAGAAAAATTTGTTTGAAATCTGACTTAGAAAAATCAGACGCATAGTTTGGATTTTCTAGGATATTCACCTTGAAAAAGTCCTTAAAAGTAGTAACCACAAATTTTAACCATGGGATTTGTAGACATTTATCCAAACAGAGGCAGTCCTTAATAATGCTTCTATTAAACCCAGTCTCTTTCTTCAACCAAATCGACCTCCATAACATTAATGGTTTCAGCTCTATCAGGTCGGACAAATAATTCAGCCCCAACTCATTATGAATTAATGAGGTAGGAGCGGACGAGGGCAAACATAATTAAAAAAAAAAAGCATTTTCCCCAGTCTGAAGACCTCCGTGGGGGCAGTAGCCCCAAACCCCTGCGCCGTAGAGCGCTACCGAAACACACTTATTTTTATAAATGTGTAACATATCAAATATGCGACGATCCCCCAATTTGATTGCAAATTTAAAAACGCCGAAGGCGCATCTGGCCATTTTGGCCTTGACATTTAAAATCTCATCGTGCCACATGCCATTACTTGAAAACATGATGCCAAGGTAGCAAAACTTATTTACTAAAAGAATTTCCTGATTCTCAATGTGGAAGGGTCTCAAGTTCCTTATTTTACGTCCGCACGGTAAAATAAAAGTCTTGGAGTTATTGAGTTTTAATTTCCTTTCCTTTATAAAAGCAGAGAATCTATTCATTAGTTTTTGTAGACCAATGGGAGTTCTTGAAAGGAGAACTGTGTCATCGGCATAAAGCAGCACAGGTACTTCCTGTCCCTCAATATGCAGGGCATCACACTTAACCTTTTTAAGATCGGTTTCTATGGCATTAATGAAAAGAGAAAAAAGTAAGGGTGCCAACACACAGCCTTGCCTAATGCCAAGACTCACCATAATTTGGCTTGTACATTCTCCTTCTAGGCCGTAGCGTATTTTTGCAGACAATTTAGCATAAAGTCGTGCCAAAAAGAAAATGATAGCCTGGGGGGCGCCTAGGTCCAAAAGGGTTGACCATAGTAAACCATGATCTACCAGGTCAAACGCGCTACTAAGATCAGCAAAGCAGAGGAAAAGAGATCCCTGCTTTGCGCGCGTATATTTCCCGATAATGAGATCTAAATTTACACTTTGTTCTAGGGTTCCCCGACCTTTCCTAAACCCATATTGTGATTGGGCCAAGATCCAATTATCCTCTGCCCATTCTTCTAGTCTAAACAATAAGACATAGTTTTTAATGATGAGTCTAACAGAGATATAGGGCGGTAATTTTTAGCTTCAGACCTAAGACCCTTTTTGTATATGGGGATTATTATGGACTCCCCCCAAGTCAACGGAATCTTTCCCTCTGTAGCCGCATTAAAAACATTAGATAAGACGGGGCCCCATATAGTTGTATCGGCTTTGTAAAGATCGATTGGGACTCCGTCTGGCCCGGGAGCTTTCCCTCCTTTACTGCATCTTAAAGCAAGTACTACTTCGGAGGGAGTAATATTGAGGGGGATAATAGGCCATACGACAGTGGATTGACTAGGCAAACAAGAAATATCACTATGGTTAAAAATAGATGAGAAGTGGAGGACCCAACTTTCCTTACTAACTTGGGAAGTAATTATCGGGACATCATCATTCCTTAAAAATGGGCTGTTGACAGTATCCCAGAAGAGCTTACTATTGGATAACTCCACCGCAACTGTCAACTTGTCCCATGCTTCAGCCTGGAGTTCACATTTCCTACGTTTTAGCTGTTCCTTGTAGGCTATCCTGAGATTAATGATAAAAGACCTATTCCGGGGGCTACACAAAAGAGCTTTCTTTAGCTTCTGTAGGGCCTTGGTGCAAGCATTGTCAAACCATCCACTGTTCTGTTTATGTCGCTTAACATTAGAGGTAGTCAGAACCTTGTTGATATTGTCATTAATCGTACTAAAACATTGTAGGATACCTAAGTGACCAACCTTAGCTTCAAGACACATGCTTATCTCGGGTAGACAGAGTAACAATTCTGTTCAAGTACGTGTCTGAGTTAGTGGCAGTCCACTTAATCCTATGGCCATTAGGCCTCCTTAAAACAACATCATTTACAATAGTTTCAGGCCCCTGTTTCTTATAACCCCATAAGGACAGACATAAAATAATACAGTTATGATCGCTAACAGATAGGTCCAAAGTCACCGGGGTTCCACAGAGAGTATTAATATTCGTTGAAATAACTAAATGATCAATTACAGTACCAGCGCCCCTACCAGTAAATGTAGGAACTGGGTTACCGTGAACATCATTTGCGCTCTGTAATACTGCTAGGTCATATTTAGCCATAACAGAGTTCAGCAACTTTCCATAACAGTTATGTGGGAAGTGAACCTCCGGCTCATCACTATCAGCAGCATACCCACAGGCCTCTATTAGGGATAACGGGCAAAGAGGAGTATTGAAATCACCCACCCAAATAACATCAAAATTAATAGAATTATCGGAGTACAATTTATCAAGAGCACCCATTAATTCCATGACCGCAAATAATCGCATCTGATTAAATAAGTTGTTATAATAGTTAATAATCAAAACATTGCGACCATTCTCTTGTTGTAACCACAACACTTGGGGGTGGTGTCCAATCATTTCGTTTGCCTTAACGACCACAGGCAGTTTAATTGACAATAATATTAGTAAACCACCCTTCGCACGGCCTGACAAGGATTCCTGGGCAAGAAGATTAAAGGAAACAAACCCATCAAAATTGATTTGTTCCTTGCACCAGGTTTCCTGCATACAAAATAAGTCACAGCTACCAACAAACTCCCTCCAGCCCGGAATATCTCTCAGTAGAGATGGGACCTGTTGGCAAACTGGGGGCCATGTCATCAACTGCATCCAATCGGATGGCCGCCACACCCCGGGCTGGTGGATCGACATTAACAGTGACCTGCTCAAGAATAGAGCCCACTATCGTAGCAGCAAGATTACCAACACATCCAACCGGTGGCACAATATTATTCGTGTGGGTTAGCTCTCCAGGGGGAGATTCAACTTGCATAACGGTAGATCGTCAATCACAGTCTTCCAAACCCGACAGACCTTCAAACCGATTAGACAAAGGAATTCCTGCATCCATCCTTTCAGCAGAGATAGCAGGTATTAACGAACGCAGGGGACTCTTGTTATAACATAGGGGTGGGTAGAAGAATGTAAGTGGTAAAGAGTTGATCTGGGAGACCGAGTTACTTGCGGGCCAAGCGCAAATATGCTCCACGGCCCTTCTGTCTCTAAAATTTAAGACAACACAGTATCCCTTCACCGATTTAGCTTTAGGACCCACCCAATCCACCCGACGTGCGAAGATAATTTCTGCTGAAACCGACACTGGTAGCGGCCTGTGTTGATTTAACCAATGAATGCATTTGTGTTTTAGGTCCAAAAACTCCTCCCGTTTCCCCTCAATCAGTTTTGGAACTCCCGTAAGAACAACGACATAAGGGGTCGATTCAGGCGGGAGATTTAAAAATTGCCTTCGATCCGCTGAACCAGAGGATTGGAGGCCCCGTTGCCCCATAGGTCTAGTGGTAACAACATTACCTCCAATCCCTTGCCCATTCCCGCCCTTCTCCCCAGATAAATTAGGTAGCACCCTGGTATCCGATAGACCAGGTAGTGCAATCGAAGGTGTCGAGATTACCTGTGAAGGAGGGGCTACCCCTACGTTAACCTGCGGTCCCTCTTGAGTATGAGATATTGATCTTGGATCACTCTTTTTAACTCTATCCCTCGAATCAGATCTAGTTTGAAAAGAGGCAAAGGCCAATTCAAGACAAGAAATCCTATTTTCAATGCGATCTAGTCTATCATGAATCGGTAAGACAGATTTATTTAACATTGAATCTAGTCTATGCCAAAAATCGTCACCCAGCTTAGTAAGCTTGTTATCTGCCGGAGCCAAGGAGCTAGGCAGATCTTCGAACAAAACTTCCCCTTGACCTCGATTTACAGGGGCTACTAAGTTATCTTTTGGGGAGCCAAGTTTGCGTCTCTTAGGCAGCGTTCCCTTATCATTTTCCTTCCCCCTTTTCCTTTTAGAACATACCCCCTTCGTGGCGGTAGCGGACGGTAACTTAAGTAGGCTCAGCTTAATAACAGAAGTCGATCTAGTTCGTACTGGGGACGATGGGATAGGAAGGGCTAATGAATTTAAGCTGTTAAAACGGCTTGAGGTCTTGTTACTAAGCATGCCTTCTTCCTCAGGAATTGGATAACACCTTTGCATAACTTCCAACATTGTCTCAATCGGGGGTGAGGGACTCCTATTCCCTGTCACGGTGTCATCGGGTATACCAGGTATAGTTGTAAGCGGGGGAATGGGGGATTTAGCATGTCTGATGGAGCCCAGTGAGGACCGTTTATCGGCAACGGTATCCAGCGACAGTCTCCTCTCCGTGAGTTCTATTTCATGAGCTAGTAGCGACGATGCTCTTATAATGAATCTATCTAACGTCCCAGCAACTGAACCTCTAAGGGGGGACTTGTGACCTAAACAACCCGGAGAAGAATTCATAGTTTCACAATGATATAACTATAACTGTTAAACTAATCTCAGGGGCTATAACTTAACTTAACTTAACTTAATGTTTTGGTGAAGCGCTACAGCTGCCCCGGCAATGAGGCGTCCCGGCGCTGAAACCCAGATCCGATCCTGAACTAAAGGGTCCGAGGACAGAGGAAAGTTACAGGCAAGGGAATAGAAGAGTTTTCACTGCCTTCCGGAAAGCAGATAGGTTGTCTATCGCGCGAATATGATGTGGTAGTTCGTTCCACATCTTGGCTCCCAGGAACCTAAAGGAGCGTCCGCCCATGCGGCAGAGTTTTATGCGTGGGACGCAGAGAAGGTTTTGGTTGGAAGATCTTAGGTTCCGTGACGGCGCATAGGGAGTGAGAAGGGGTTGAAGCAGAGGGGGAGTGTTAAGTTTGAGAATTTTGAAGGTCATGATGAGGGTCTTAAACTTGATTCTGGAGTCAACCGGAAGCCAATGCAGTTTTCTGATGGTTGCTCTGGCTGAGCATCTGCGGGGAAGGCCGACCAGAGTTCTAGCGGCCGAGTTCTGCACGCGTTGGAGTCGTGCTAACTCACATTTGCTGGCGCCAAGAAGGAGTACATTGGCATAGTCTAGACGCGAGAGGATGGTGGCTTGGATGATGAGTTGGCGGGTCTTTGCGTCAAAGAAGTCTAGTATGTGGCTAAGGCTTCTCAGTAAGCCAATGCAGGTGCCGGCAACTTTCTTGGTGTGAGCTCGAAAGTTGAGTGAGTCGTCCATCCAGACACCCAAGTTTTTCACTAGGGTTTTGGGGGGAGGGATGGTACCAAGTGAGGATGGCCACCAGTGCTCATTCCAAAGGCTGGTGTTTTTGCCAAGGAGAAGCACCTCTGTTTTTCCGCCGTTGAGTTGTAAACAGTTTGTGGTCATCCATTGGGCGACCGCAGAGAGTCCGTTTTTGAAATTAGAGGAACGGTTGGAAGGTCCGTCTGAGAGGGCGATGACCAGTTGTGTATCGTCAGCGTACGATACCAATGTCAAGCCCCATTCTTTGGCTACTGCCGCTAGAGGCTGAACATAAAGATTAAAAAGAGAGGGGCTTAGCGCAGAGCCCTGCGGGACTCCCTGTTCAATAGGGTGGGGTTTAGATAGAAAGGGGGGGGCAGAGACTCGGAAGGACCTGTTTTCGAGGAAGGATCTGAACCACTCCAAAGCATGGCTCGTTACTCCAAAGGTCTCCAGACGTTTAAGAAGGATGACATGGGATACCGTGTCAAAGGCCGCGCTGAGATCCAGAAGGATCAGCGCAGCACCTTGACCGGCATCCAAGATCGTCCGGAGGTGCTCTGTGGTGGCTAAAAGAGCAGACTCAGTGCTATGGCCTGGTCTGAACCCATTTTGTGATGGGTCCAGAATGTTGTTTTTGACCATATGTTGGGATAGAGCGCTGTTAACATGCGCTTCAGCGAGTTTGGAGAGCCATGGAAGCAGGGAGATTGGACGAAAGTTCTCCGGTTTAGATGGATCTAGGGTGGGTTTCTTGATGATAGGCGAAACCCACGCTTGCTTCCAGGCAGATGGTACACACGCTGAAGTAAAGGAGAGGTTCAGGATGGCGGTTAACGCTGGTAGGAAGAAGTCGATTGAATCTAGGAATTGAGCCGGGCGCATAGGGTCTGCGGGGGAGCCAGATTTGATTTTATTGCAAAGTTTAATAAGAGTGTCTTTGGAAATTTCTGGGATGTAGGTCAAGGTCGAGTAGCTAAGAGAAGCGGAGGGATAGCTGATGGTATTAGGGTCATGCTGGGGGAAGGAGGTGTAGATTTTCTGCACTTTGTCAACGAAGAATTTAGCAAGTTCTTCGCACTGTTGCTCAGAGGAGATCATAGGGGGGGGTGTTTTGCTGCTCTGTAGTTCTTGTACGAGTTTGAAAATTTCTTTCGCGGGGGTGGGACTAGTTTCAATTTTGTCGGCGTAGAAGGCGGTCCGTGCAGCACGGATGGCTTTATGATACGTTTTTTGTAGCAGAAGGTATTTAGTTTTGTCTTCTTTATTGTATTCCCTACGCCAAAGGCGTTCTGCCTTTTTACACTCTTTTCGTAGATTTTTGAGTGTGTCGTTGTACCAGGGGTTTGATGGCGAGTTACGACCTCTTGTCCATTTAGCAGGGATAAGACTGTCTAGTCCGCCCGTAATCCACTCGTGAAACGAGCTGTAGATAGTGTTGATGTCAGCGTTAGAGTCAGGGTGAAAATCCCCTAATGTCTTGTGTAGGTCATCATGAGACAGTTTATGCCACGGTCAACCTCAATATTTCACTCAAATACAGTCCCTCGATAAACATATAACAGACCAAACGTAGGGGACAGAGCCCGTCCCGTCCTCTGCCGGCCACAAACGGCCACAAACGGTCCCGCCCTTGTCCCGGGCTTCTCCCGGCGCGCGACCGCGCAGCAGTATACTCGGTTGAATAAATACCAGCTGCAGGCAGCAGGGGCGGGAAGAGGACGCAGCTGATCGCTGTTACGGGGCTGCTGGTCCTCGCAGTCCCGTCCCTCGAGTCCTCCCACTGTCGATACACCACAAGTTCCAAAACACTGTTCCAGGGCGTATGCTCCTTCAGGGATAAGCAGGCAAGGTGATAGAAGATTGGACTTCCTCCACGAACGGCGCCCGCGAAGCGGGGGCCGTGAGGAGTTATGTAGCCTTGGGCAGCAGTAGCAGGGGCGGGAAGAGGACGCAGCTGATCGCTGTTACGGGGCTGCTGGTCCTCGCAGTCCCGTCCCTCGAGTCCTCCCACTGTCGATACACCACAAGTTCGAAAACACTGTTCCAGGGCGTATGCTCCTTCAGGGATAAGCAGGCAAAGTGAGGGAAGATTGGACTTCCTCCACGAACGGCTCCCGCGAAGCGGGGTCCGTGAGGAGTTATGTAGCCTTGGGCAGCAGCAGCAGGGGCGGGAAGAGGACGCAGCTGATCGTTGTTACGGGGCTGCTGGTCCTCGCAGTCCCGTCCCTCGAGTCCTCCCACTGTCGATACACCACAAGTTCGAAAACACTGTTCCAGGGCGTATGCTCCTTCAGGGATAAGCAGGCAAAGTGATGGAAGATTGGACTTCCTCCACGAACGGCTCCCGCGAAGCAGGGGCCGTGAGGAGTTATGTAGCCTTGGGCAGCAGCAGCAGGGGCGGGAAGAGGACGCAGCTGATCGCTGTTACGGGGCTGCTGGTCCTTGCAGTCCCGTCCCTCGAGTCCTCCCACTGTCGATACACCACAAGTTCGAAAACACTGTTCCAGGGCGTATGCTCCTTCAGGGATAAGCAGGCAAGGTGATAGAAGATTGGACTTCCTCCACGAACGGCGCCCGCGAAGCGGGGGCCGTGAGGAGTTATGTAGCCTTGGGCAGCAGTAGCAGGGGCGGGAAGAGGACGCAGCTGATCGCTGTTACGGGGCTGCTGGTCCTCGCAGTCCCGTCCCTCGAGTCCTCCCACTGTCGATACACCACAAGTTCGAAAACACTGTTCCAGGGCGTATGCTCCTTCAGGGATAAGCAGGCAAAGTGAGGGAAGATTGGACTTCCTCCACGAACGGCACCCTACATAGCTCTTGCAACCAAGGTCTTTGCTACTTTTATAAAGCATTGTCCATTACCTTTAATTCACTCAGGTTTCTCAGGGTGAGGCACAAGATCTGTATACAGGTAGGAATGGGGAGGTTATTGTCCAATCTAGAATGAGGAAAGACAACGGCCAACGACCTTTAAAGATAATATTCTGTGTGGAGACGAGTGGAAGGCAAGTTGGAATGGTTCTAAATTCATGAGTTACCCGTACAGAACACATGTTGCTATTGTCTAATTTAATAAATTAGACCTACCAGAACTAAAACTTGTGAATTTGTAACACCTTAGTAAAGACAAGGAGTTGGTCTGGAACCTGGGTATTTTACTCCATAAGTCATTTTTCTCCAACAGACTCGCAGGAAAACTCCAATGGAGTCAGCCTTAACTGCAACCATAATATTGATGGGAGGGAAAAGTGAACAAGTACTGACAAAGGCCTCCCACGCCCCTGATATGCCCCTGTGGGTGGTTCGACCCTTTCACCAGATTTCTGCATCTATGTCTGCACACAAATGGCTAGAGGGGGAGGTGCCTGGCCATGGGGGACTTATGTAGATGTGGAGAAGCAGAGGCTACATTTATCCACATGGTCTGGCTCAGTTCAGAACTTCGTTCATACCAGACTTGCGTCTTGAGCACGTTACGGGGAGTGGCGGGGTGGGAGATACAAAGGGAAATACGAGCAGTGTTGCTGGGTCTATTGCCTCAACCTAAGAATAAAAAATTGAGCAGGAAGATTGTCCTCCTGGGATTGATATTGGTTAAAAGCCGGATAGCCATTTTGTGGCGCAGCCATAGACCGCCACAAATGCTGCAATGGGTCCGAGACATGAAAGACCAAACGTAGGGGACAGAGCCCGTCCCGTCCTCTGCCGGCCACAAACGGCCACAAACGGTCCCGCCCTTGTCCCGGGCTTCTCCCGGCGCGCGACCGCGCAGCAGTATACTCGGTTGAATAAATACCAGCTGCAGGCAGCAGGGGCGGGAAGAGGACGCAGCTGATCGCTGTTACGGGGCTGCTGGTCCTCGCAGTCCCGTCCCTCGAGTCCTCCCACTGTCGATACACCACAAGTTCGAAAACACTGTTCCAGGGCGTATGCTCCTTCAGGGATAAGCAGGCAAGGTGATAGAAGATTGGACTTCCTCCACGAACGGCGCCCGCGAAGCGGGGGCCGTGAGGAGTTATGTAGCCTTGGGCAGCAGTAGCAGGGGCGGGAAGAGGATGCAGCTGATCGTTGTTACGGGGCTGCTGGTCCTCGCAGTCCCGTCCCTCGAGTCCTCCCACTGTCGATACACCACAAGTTCGAAAACACTGTTCCAGGGCGTATGCTCCTTCAGGGAAAAGCAGGCAAAGTGATGGAAGATTGGACTTCCTCCACGAACGGCTCCCGCGAAGCGGGGGCCGTGAGGAGTTATGTAGCCTTGGGCAGCAGCAGCAGGGGCGGGAAGAGGACGCAGCTGATCGCTGTTATGGGGCTGCTGGTCCTCGCAGTCCCGTCCCTCGAGTCCTCCCACTGTCGATACACCACAAGTTCGAAAACACTGTTCCAGGGCGTATGCTCCTTCAGGGATAAGCAGGCAAAGTGATGGAAGATTGGACTTCCTCCACGAACGGCACCCTACATAGCTCTTGCAACCAAGGTCTTTGCTACTTTTATAAAGCATTGTCCATTACCTTTAATTCACTCAGGTTTCTCAGGGTGAGGCACAAGATCTGTATACAGGTAGGAATGGGGAGGTTATTGTCCAATCTAGAATGAGGAAAGACCAACGGCCAACGACCTTTAAAGATAATATTCTGTGTGGAGACGAGTGGAAGGCAAGTTGGAATGGTTCTAAATTCATGAGTTACCCGTACAGAACACATGTTGCTATTGTCTAATTTAATAAATTAGACCTACCAGAACTAAAACTTGTGAATTTGTAACACCTTAGTAAAGACAAGGAGTTGGTCTGGAACCTGGGTATTTTACTCCATAAGTCATTTTTCTCCAACAGACTCGCAGGAAAACTCCAATGGAGTCAGCCTTAACTGCAACCATAATATTGATGGGAGGGAAAAGTGAACAAGTACTGACAAAGGCCTCCCACGCCCCTGATATGCCCCTGTGGGTGGTTCGACCCTTTCACCAGATTTCTGCATCTATGTCTGCACACAAATGGCTAGAGGGGGAGGTGCCTGGCCATGGGGGACTTATGTAGATGTGGAGAAGCAGAGGCTACATTTATCCACATGGTCTGGCTCAGTTCAGAACTTCGTTCATACCAGACTTGCGTCTTGAGCACGTTACGGGGAGTGGCGGGGTGGGAGATACAAAGGGAAATACGAGCAGTGTTGCTGGGTCTATTGCCTCAACCTAAGAATAAAAAATTGAGCAGGAAGATTGTCCTCCTGGGATTGATATTGGTTAAAAGCCGGATAGCCATTTTGTGGCGCAGCCATAGACCGCCACAAATGCTGCAATGGGTCCGAGACATGAAAGACCAAACGTAGGGGACAGAGCCCGTCCCGTCCTCTGCCGGCCACAAACGGCCACAAACGGTCCCGCCCTTGTCCCGGGCTTCTCCCGGCGCGCGACCACGCAGCAGTATACTCGGTTGAATAAATACCAGCTGCAGGCAGCAGGGGCGGGAAGAGGACGCAGCTGATCGCTGTTACGGGGCTGCTGGTCCTCGCAGTCCCGTCCCTCGAGTCCTCCCACTGTCGATACACCACAAGTTCGAAAACACTGTTCCAGGGCGTATGCTCCTTCAGGGATAAGCAGGCAAGGTGATAGAAGATTGGACTTCCTCCACGAACGGCGCCCGCGAAGCGGGGGCCGTGAGGAGTTATGTAGCCTTGGGCAGCAGTAGCAGGGGCGGGAAGAGGATGCAGCTGATCGTTGTTACGGGGCTGCTGGTCCTCGCAGTCCCGTCCCTCGAGTCCTCCCACTGTCGATACACCACAAGTTCGAAAACACTGTTCCAGGGCGTATGCTCCTTCAGGGATAAGCAGGCAAAGTGATGGAAGATTGGACTTCCTCCACGAACGGCTCCCGCGAAGCGGGGGCCGTGAGGAGTTATGTAGCCTTGGGCAGCAGCAGCAGGGGCGGGAAGAGGACGCAGCTGATCGCTGTTATGGGGCTGCTGGTCCTCGCAGTCCCGTCCCTCGAGTCCTCCCACTGTCGATACACCACAAGTTCGAAAACACTGTTCCAGGGCGTATGCTCCTTCAGGGATAAGCAGGCAAAGTGATGGAAGATTGGACTTCCTCCACGAACGGCACCCTACATAGCTCTTGCAACCAAGGTCTTTGCTACTTTTATAAAGCATTGTCCATTACCTTTAATTCACTCAGGTTTCTCAGGGTGAGGCACAAGATCTGTATACAGGTAGGAATGGGGAGGTTATTGTCCAATCTAGAATGAGGAAAGACCAACGGCCAACGACCTTTAAAGATAATATTCTGTGTGGAGACGAGTGGAAGGCAAGTTGGAATGGTTCTAAATTCATGAGTTACCCGTACAGAACACATGTTGCTATTGTCTAATTTAATAAATTAGACCTACCAGAACTAAAACTTGTGAATTTGTAACACCTTAGTAAAGACAAGGAGTTGGTCTGGAACCTGGGTATTTTACTCCATAAGTCATTTTTCTCCAACAGACTCGCAGGAAAACTCCAATGGAGTCAGCCTTAACTGCAACCATAATATTGATGGGAGGGAAAAGTGAACAAGTACTGACAAAGGCCTCCCACGCCCCCGATATGCCCCTGTGGGTGGTTCGACCCTTTCACCAGATTTCTGCATCTATGTCTGCACACAAATGGCTAGAGGGGGAGGTGCCTGGCCATGGGGGACTTATGTAGATGTGGAGAAGCAGAGGCTACATTTATCCACATGGTCTGGCTCAGTTCAGAACTTCGTTCATACCAGACTTGCGTCTTGAGCACGTTACGGGGAGTGGCGGGGTGGGAGATACAAAGGGAAATACGAGCAGTGTTGCTGGGTCTATTGCCTCAACCTAAGAATAAAAAATTGAGCAGGACGATTGTCCTCCTGGGATTGATATTGGTTAAAAGCCGGATAGCCATTTCGTGGCGCAGCCATAGACCGCCACAAATGCTGCAATGGGTCCGAGACATGAAAGAATGGGCGACAGCCGAAGTGATTCCTATGCAACAAACCAGACATGACGAAACGTTAGAGGATTACCTACAGGCATGGAGAGCAATGTTGGGAGAGTTGACAAATGAAGGGGCAAAAGGAGGTCGCGGGGATCAAAATGACTGGTAGAGGTTCAGGTGATACCTAGGAGAAGGGGTAAACTGTTCATTAAGATAGAGTAGATAGTGCTCCAATATGGACCATCGGGGGGGCTGGGATTCACAGTATATAGACGTACAACAGACATGGTAGGGAGGGTATGTTTTAGTTGTGGGCGGGGTAATGGGTGGTGGGAATTTCAATATATGTTTGTTTTCAAAGTCTCCAAATTTCGATGCTTCTAATTGTATGATCCTGAGGATATGCATATCGGTTTTGTACTGTCTATCTTCAATGCCAATAAAGATATATAAAAAAGTACTGACAAAGGCAATCTTATTTTAGGTGTACATGTCCTTTGTTGTAACAGTTCTAAGTTAGTGTGTGATATGTCTTGGTACACAAACTGAAAGCACGAAAAGAGGCACCCATATGGTACAGATAACACTAACACACACACACACACAGATGCTGGTTAAATCCTTTATTCAAACTTTTCAGACAAACACAGTATCTGAGAAGTGTTTTGATTACTAAATCATATCTAATTAACATATTTAGAAAAATGTTGGCAACTACAATTACTATGACCACGCAAAGAAAAAGTTAGTACAATGAAAGACGCCAATGTGTTTCAATTCACTATATGACAAAACCTGATAACCAGAGGTTGCTTAAAAGGATGACTAGGCTCTTGGATTACTGTGGGTACATAAAATGATAGGTAGATGGGTGAGTGTGATTAAATAATTGGATCGATTCAAGTGTGTATGGATTGACAAATGCTTAAGTGTGGGTGGATGATGAACACATGGAGAAGGGTGGCTGGAAGCCTAGTTGTGGATAGATGCAAATACCAAATTTGTTGTGACATAGGTTTTCAAACAAACAAGCATATCATGTGACTGCCTGGGCCATCCCTGTAAAGTATTCTAAAAGGAGATGGATGGAAGGTTTGAATTAATCTCAGCCACTGGTAGTTACTCAGGGTACATCCCAGTCCTTCATTCTTTTGCACACTATGCAACCTCGGCTTGGGCCTAGCCATATGCAAATCAGTCTTGACCCTGCTCAAATGGAAACAATTCAGCCTGAACGGCTAAAGTCTAGACAGGTTTCGCTCTATTTAGGGATCATTGGCCAGGTATAGCTTGGATCCTCAGACCCAGTTAGCATGGGACCCACGTCAAGGCATACCCATCCAACTTAGGGCAAAACACTAAAGTATACAAAAAAGTGATGGAGGTAATACTAGATTTAATCTCAGCCACTGTTAATTACTCTGGGCTGCCTCCCAGTCAATCATTATTTTGCACACCATGCAACCTCAGCTTGGATCTATCTATATGCGAATCAGTCCTGACCCTACTCCAATGGGAACAGTCTACCCTGAACTGCCCTCCCTGAAACGGAACATAAGCAACCTGGGAGCAGGTTCGTTCTAGCTCGGCTCATCAGCCAAGTATCGGTCAGTTTCTCTGACCCAGTGTGTACAGGACCTGTGCCTGGGCAGACCCGTCCCACTTAGGTTGTGTGATACGTTTTAGTACACAAACCACAGTATTTGAGAACTATTTTGACTGCTGAATCAAATCTAATCAAGTTATTCAGAAAATGTGGGCAACTACAATTACTACGACCACTCTAAGACAAAGTTAGTGCAATGAAAGACGTCAATGTGTTTCAAGTAACTTTATGACAAAACTGAAGGTTGCATACAAGGATGAATAGACTGTTAGATTACTGTGGGTACATAAATGGTTAGTAGTTGGATGAGTGTGGTTGAATAATTTCAACTGTGAGTGGACTGTCAAATGCTTAAGTGTGGGAGGATGATGAACACATGGGGATGGATGGGTGGAATCCTTTGTGTGTGCGTAGATGTGAATGCAAATTTTCTGAAACAAGGGGTTTAACAAACACAGGCATACCATGTGATTGCCGAGGCCCTTCCTGGGAAATATTCCAAGCACAACTGTATGCTGTGTCCTATGCACCAGCACTGCTCGAACAGATGTAATGAGCAATAGCGATTCCACCTTATAATTTTATTAACAATTGCTGTAACAGGGGTATAACAAACACAGACATACCATTTATTGCCTAGGCCCTGCCTGGAAAATATTCCAAGCACAACTGAATGCTGTGCCCTATGCACCAGCACTGCTTGCACAGACGTAATGAGCAAAAGTGTTTCCACCGTATAATTTTATAAACAATTGCTGTTTTTGGAAGTCTTTGGACATCAAGTAACCTTTTGTAAAATGAAATGCATCTACACAAGCATAAATGAGGCAATGCGATAAAGCCAACTCCAGAACAAGACACCCCTCTGTGTCCCAGCCAAAACCCACGATCCAACAAACTTAGAACAATCACCCCAGAAGAAGCATCAGCTAGAACATGGAACTATAGAACAAGACAGAAGAAGAACTCCGTATCAGTCAAACAACTATATATAAAAGACAGGGTTAAAGATTGCCTTTTCTGGGAAAGCTGATTGCAGATCACCCCCTTAATATATCTCCAAAAGACTGGGCCACCAAGCTAGGGCAGCCCAAACATACAGTCCAAAATCATCAGGCTCTAGCACTCTGCCATGCAAACAGATTACCATTCAATAACAAATAGATTGCACCCTGAGCATGAATCTAGCAACGGGTAAGGAAATAAACTAAGCACAAGTGTAGGACAGCAGGAGTACACATGTAAATGTACAAAATGTGTTGATTTCAATTTACACTCCCGTGGGTTTCTGTACATTCCATAAAAATTGGATGTACATGGAAAATAGTCAAAGGAGGTTATGCTGAGCAAAGGTGGGAAAAAGAGACAGAAGAGCCCTAATTTATATATAGGGGTCGCAAGGCAAACTTAAATAGGAAGAAGTTCAACAAATATTTAGTCTATTTGGCTCAATAATGCCAGCTCGGTGAAGAACCACCCACTATTGTTTTAGGATCTCTACAAACCTCAGTAGGAATCTTTTTTGCTGAAAGAGCTTCAGATGACACCACCCTCAAACTTTCTGGAGATAAGCAGAGTTTGCAGTGTAGACTTTAGTGTAGCAGTAATCTTGCATCTCCTGGCGTACCTGCCCCAATAACCGTTTATTTCTTCTATTCTTATCCCTTATATATAGCTCGGTTGCATACTTAAACTTGGCTTCGAGTTGGGTTTCCTCTGAAGTCTGTGCCTTTCTGGTGGCGATCTGCTTAAAAGATATAACCCCGTGGATTGTGGCTTTGAAAGCCTCCGAAACATTCTCTAATGGGCCGTGTCCCTATTGATCTGAAAGAAGCCTTCTATCTCCCTATGGATTTTCTTGCACCACTCTTCATCCTCCAGCAGAATTCTATTGAATGCCCATTTCGAGGTGTTTATAGTTTTACTAATACCAGCTAATTCCAGTTTTAGTAATGCATGGTGTGAAAAACTATTCTGGATATACGCACAGTGAGTCTACGATAGTTCGCTAGAGATTAAAACATAATCAAGTCTAGCAGCAGAGTTGTATTTTGCAGAATAGCATGAATACTCTTTTTTCACAGGATATCTTGACACCAGCAATTTATCAAATTTAAATTTGTCATTAATTCTTTTAATACTGTTCCTACTAGTAGTTTTTTTTTGTTTAGTTATCCCTGATGAAGAGTCTAAGTGCCAGATGCATCAAGGCAAAAACCGGTCGCAAACAGGCAGATTCCCAGAATCTGCCCCTTTGCGACTGGTATTTTTGCATTTGGGATGAATCACCCCAAATGCATAAATTGCAAATTGCGATTGCATTTAAGGAATCGCAAATTGCGATTCCTTAAATGCAATGCAAGATGCCATTTAAAATGGGGATTTCGCAATTAGTGTCCGCTATTTATCGAAAAATAATGCCAGGTGGTAAATAGCGAAAACTTTGAAAAATGCACTAAAGTGCATTTTCAAAGTTGAGTGTTACACACACACATGCCCTTGGGAGCATGTGTGTGTGCAACATGTGTGCACATATCAATTTCAGGGATGCAACAGGGTGCTCTTTTGGCACCCTTGAAATTGCATGCACAATTTGGGAGTACCTATTATGTACTCGCAAATTGCGCATGCAATTTCTATTCATTCCTATGGGCCTGTAGGCCCATAGGAATGAATGGGAAGGCATTACTTGATTGCGACTCACAATTTGCGAGTCGCAATTAAGGAATCTTTGGGAGTTGCTATTTTTTAAGCGATTCCTACATGCATAGGATTTTGCGATTCCTTAATTGCGATTCCTTAAAAATCGCAATTAAGGAATCGCAAAAGCCTACATTGATGATTGTGCCCCTAAATCTGGATTCTGTAAATAATTAAAATCCCCACCTAAAATATTCAAGCCAGGTATTAGCAATAATGCTTAATAAAGATCGATCAGGGGAGCGGGGTTGTCCTCTATTGGGGCATAAATCGTTGCTATAGTCATCTTAGTGTTGTTAGTTATACCATTAACTAATCCCCACCTACCGTCTTTATCTATCTGAGAATATGTGAACTGGAAGAGGAAGAATTTGCTGAAAAATATTGCTACCCCTCTTTGCGCTGTACTAGCCAAGGAAAGGTGGCTACTGCCTGTCTATTGCTGAAACATATTGAATGAAAGTTTCCTATTAGCTACATAGTGGGTCTCCTGTAGAAGGACAATATCTGGGGAATTACCTTTTAGACATTCTTCCACAGCCCGCGCTTTGATTTTATTATTCAGGCCATTCACATTGAAAGAGAGAATTCTAACCCCATCTCTGGCTGCTTGATGGTTGAGTGCCATTCCTGGTGATGAAGGGAATTTAGCCTAAAATGTACCTGTATGATTCCTTGACTCATTTGAAGGATCAATCCCCGATGGATCAAGTGAATGTAGAATGACAATATAAGTGAAGTACACAATAGTATTGAAGAATAAAGTGATTTACCGAAATCATCTTTAACACATGACTGAATTAAAAACCTGATTAAGAGACAGTTAACAGATAAAGCGACAATGCAGATAGAATGAATGGAGAATATAAACATATTCATGTTCCCCTGAAGACACTCAAACTCTTGGCACCTAATTATCTTTATCTTTAACTGGCGCCGCAGTGAGGAGTGACTCAACAAGATGCTTGATCTATAAGTTATAGAAACGTAAATTGGCAGTGCGATTAAACTGCTTGGTACAAATAGGCAATATAGCCTTCTCCAAAGGGAAATTACGTACCGTAGAGATAAGGACATGGTTTGTGAACAATTAAGAGTCAAAGTAACAGCAAAATTAAAGTGCTTTTTTGATTGCCAAACTACCTAGGAACACAAACTCTTGGTACTTAAATACCATTGACTGGCGCCCACATGAAAAATGACACAGCAGAGTTCTTAATCCATGAGACATATAAAGTGACAGTGCGAATAAAGTGCTTAGCGAACTAAGGCATAAATCTCCCTCCAGAAGGAAGTAATGTGCCAATGAACTAGAAACCTAGTTTGTAATCGGTTAGAAATTAAAGTGACAGCACGTATCGAGTGCTTTTTACAGAACAGACCTATAATTTCCTTAAACCATACCTCCACTTGATCTTCTATACGCTCTTTCAAATAATCTAAAGCATTCCTAAACAAATCTTGGTATTGGCACTTGCCTACGAAGAGGCTAGCATATATTACTGTACTATAAGATTTTGACCTGGAAAGTGCCCGTGCATAGAAAAGACCAAACAGAAAGACCATAAAGTGCAAAAAGCGCATAAAGTGCATGAAAACATTACCATACTACCCTGGGCTCTTGTGTGGGTATTAAAAATGTCTTTCTCTGTCATCTTGTGGACATCCCCAGATTTCACAGAACTATTTCCACTTTTTTCCCTATGCACCCCCTTCACACCCCTCAACCATACCCCTCCACATGTGTGTGGAGAAGTAGCCCACAGCTCCTCCCTTCCCCCCTTGTGATTGCTGGGTGCCATATAGCTGCACCCCTTCCCTTGTGCGCTTCTGCTACTTGAGGCAGAAAGTTTATGAGGAGAGTGAGTTTACAGGCAAGTTCCTAGCCTGGCAAACAAAAGATAAACAAGCTCAGAACAAAGTACATGTACTAAGGGATAAGCTTACTAAGAGCCGCATTACAGGTGAAAACATAATACAAAGTGAGCTTGTTAGGCATTATGAGTCCATTTATTCTATTAGACAAATAGTTAGCGGGAAATTAGATTATTTTTTTAGTAGATTACAAATTCCAAAACTAACCATAGATCAATCTACGAATTTAATGGCCGACGTTACAATGCAAGAAATGGCAGGAGAGGTTCAATCAATGACTAATGGCAAAGCATGTGGGGAAGACTGCATTCCGATCAAGTTCTTCAAAAAGTTTAGCGCTAGCTTGGTTGAAGAACTCGTGATATAGGCAAATCATATTTTACATGGTGGGGGAATACCATCTTCTTTTAGAATAGCTGTTGTTGTTAGCTTTCTAAAAAAAAGATAAAGATAAGGAAGATATAAACTCTTATAGACCCATCGGTTTTGCTGAATTCTGATTACAAGATTATAGCCAAATTGTTGGCTAATAGAATTACCAACTCTACAGGGTCTATAATCCATAAAGAGCAATGTGGCTTCGTCGCTGGGCGGCAACTATCTTTTAATACCACTTTCTTAATTGAAGCATTGGATTATTTTAAACAGAATAAAATACCTTCCATATCATGCTTTTAGATGCAGATAAGGCTTTTGACCTTGTCTGCTGGGAAAGCCTATTTCATTCACTTGCTAAATTTGCTTTCCCCCCCCCCCCCCGAACGGATTGCAGTTATTTCAAAATTTTATGAGGGGGCTATGGCTCAAATAATAGTGAACGCTAAGAGGGTGGGTACCTGCAGAGTAGTTAGGGGGACAAGACAAGGCTGCACGCTCTCCCCTGTGCTCTTTGCATGCTTTATTGAACCCCTTGCAATAGCTATACGCTCCTTAAGTAGTAAAACATCACCAATACCTGGCATGACTAATATTACATTGTACACTGATATCGCCCTTTTTTCAAAACCTGAAAGGGAAGTACAACGGCAAATTTTGTACTTGTTTCAAGAATTTCAATCTATTAGGGGCTATAAAATCAATACATCTAAGACAGAGATCATGCTATGCAATTGTACATCTGAATCACTATTGCCAGATGCAGGCACATTAGCTAACACACGGCCTAAGAGGTATTTAGGAATATATGTAACGGAAAATAGTAACGATCTTTATGCCTTAAATTATATCCCCCTCATTTATTTAAAAAAAAATAGTAAATTGACAAAATGGAAAGAACTTCCAGTATCGATAATAGGCCGAGTGGCTATGATCCGCATGATGATTCTCCCACTATTCGATTTTCTTTTTTCAGCCATTTCTAATGCGGTCCAAATTAATTTTTTAAGGAAGTCCAATGTCTTTTCTCTACATTCATATGGGCAAATAAGGCGTCAAGGATTTCAATGGAAACGCTCTTTCGGCCAGTATCAGAAGGGGGGCTAGTTCTCCTCGATTTGAAAGAGAATTACTATGCTAACTTTGCACACACCATACACAGAACGACGTAGGTTTTAAATATCAATAGATAAGAATAATTTCTTTTTAGATTTCATACATAAGGAATATTTAATCCAAGATTTTATGCGTTTAATAAAAACCCCCGAAAAAGTAAGATATAAAACTCTTCAATGGAGCATTAAATGGAAAACTCAGCTGTTTAGGCATTATTCGATCCCTATTTTAAATGCAGATACCTTTCTCTTCGACATTTATGTAGGCCAACATTTATTATTAGACCCAGCAATTGTGGAAAACTGGAGAACCCAGGGCTTTAGTAAAATAGGAGACTTCTTGTTGAGAGAGTGGAAAACCTGGTCTGAATTAGAACCTGTGCTTAAGCACAGTAAAATTATTATGCAATGGTTATTAGTCAGGTTTAAAGGTTTGTTGTCAGAACTCAATCCCACGCATATTACCGATGTTGGCTATCTAGTAGGGTATCTAATAAACCATATACATCGGATTTCAATAAGTGGTTGTGTTGCTCTATTTCGGACTCGAGTGGAAGATAAGTTATGCCAGAAATCACAGAGAAAGTGGGAAAATCAAGAGGGTTGTCTATCTCAAGTACAGATTGGCATCAGATTAATACATTTAATAACTCCTTGTTAAAAGCGGCTAACTTCAAGCGAATGCAATTTTATTCTAAATGGCTGCTATACCGTACTCCGGACTTTATACAGAAAATAAATCCCCAGATCTTATCAAACTGTTTTCGATGTAATTTTGAGGGAGGGGGGAACTTAACCCATATTATCTGTGGGTTTTCAAAATTAGATTAATTCTGGGAGAGTATTAATAAATATTGCCACGACATATTGAAAATCCCACAGATATTGGATACTCAGACAATGGTTTTAGGATATTCCACAGATTCAAAAGCAACTATTATTAAAAAAAAAAAAACAGATATACATCTTCATCCTGGCTGCCCGGTCACTGATTCTGCAGAGACGGAGATCGGTAGATATTCCAACTTTTTCAGAGTTATTAAATAGATCAAGTAGGATTAAGGAGCAAGAAAGAAAGTATGCTCCAAGAGCGGGCTCCTTTAAGAAGTTTAAGGCTCTCTGGGAGAACTCGGGTTAAAAAAAAATAGTTTGGGGTCGTTACGAAGCTGGTACCGATATATGTTAAAAACATTGTTACAACAGAATGTATATTTATTGATGTGAATTTTTGCACTTTACAATTGTCATGGTTTTTATAGTATATGGTTATAATTATTGGTTTTTACTATGTGGATATGCTCCTTGTGGTACAAATGTATTCCTACCTTATAATGTCATTTGAATTTTTGATGTATGAACTATCTACAAATAAAAATAAAATAAATAAAACATTTAAAAAAAGATGACACCACCCTAGCATTTTTAGTAACACTTTAATGCTGAAGATCTGTCATGTCAAGGAGGTTAGTTTTTGCAATACAAAAAAAGAGATGGTTCTAACACACAGGGAGTGATCTATAGACATTGAGAAGTCCTTTAGGAGTTCCTAAAAAAAAAATCAGAGTCTTAAGGCACGCCCTGAATAGCACAGGAGTTTAGACCCACAAGAAACTGACATCCCTGTGGATGGCAGGCAACTGGCTGAGGGATTCCAATGATGTAACTAGCTAAGGCCATCGACGGAATACACTCACAGGTGATAAGGCGCGCTATACAAATCCTCATTGATTGATGGCTTTACCATTTGAAATCCGGCAGTTCCCACAACTCTAAATGAGGCAAAGAAACAATGAGATTGGTGGAGTGGGACATGATTCGGTTTACTCTTAATGTCCCACTTCTGCCAACACCTTTTTTTTATTATAAAACACACTGTTGCCATTTAACCGAGACATCAGGATATCAGACAATAAAATCTGACAATGTGAAATGCAGTACATAAGTAATCCTGGAATGTAAAGGTCATCTACATGTTATGAGAGCATGCACTCCTGAGCCTCAGAGCACACAACAATGATCCATGTATTCTGAGGACCCTTGTTAGTTACTGACATTGAGACCCAAACAAGGCCTATGATCTGCAGGTGTGTTCTAAGCATGGCCTACTGAGCGAGTCTAATTGCCAAAATCTCATTAGCTTGTAATCAGTAATAGTGGGACAGACATTTTTACCTGTGCCTGGTGTTGGGCATGCAAACATTTGCCTCCCCATGTTAACGTTATGACCAGCCTCATGTAAGTAGGTTATATTTGTACTAGGTGTGGTGAATGAGCCAGGAATGTGTGGGTTGTCTTTGACTGTGGGCCTAGATGAAACCACATTACACTGCCATTAAACAAATGCAGTACAAAATGGAGGTGAAGAAAACTGTGACATTCCAATGAGATCTTTAAGCTACATTGGGAGTAGAAAACTAGGAACCAAGTATTCGATGTAATATTTTTCTATAGTGATCACCAGGAGTAATTTTTTCAGAATGCAAGGGTCCTCACTCACATGCTGCACGCTAGGCGGGAGGTGCAATGTCCTGCAAGGAAAAAGGGCTCCTTGGTGGAGATCTTTTTCCTGCCCATAGCAAGTGATATTGATTCAGTGATACTAGTGGGTAGCAGGTGAAGTGAAAAGTAAAATTGCCTATAAATAACAAAGAAAGTTTCTTTTTGTTTGTATTGGTGATCTATAGCAGGTTTAAAAACTGACGTGGACCAATTTGTACATTCTATGGTCCTAGTGTCTGGTCTACATGTTTCATGCCTGGCAGCCTAAAAAGGTCAAGTGGCATTTCTTTAGGACCTACATGGAAATACCATACTACCTAATTAGAGTAACCTAATGTATGTTATACTCTTCAGTGTTTTTAAAAAGTGTGAGTACAAATCTGGGAACTCACTTGATCCGGTATCTGTGTACCTGTAGAAATAAAATAAAAAACAATAACATATTTATACAAGGACAACCACATATGTTGTTGAAGATTGCATTAATCTCTTAGCATGAGCTGAAAGCCATTTTGCATTTGGCAGCCATTTTAGTTAGCTATGTGCTGGACATTTGCTGTTTCCCTCTCCCAGAGTCTTGCACATGCTCAGATGGGCCTAGCTAGTAGAATGCACCTGTTCCTAGTATAGAACTGTCAGGCTGTTCTAACTGATGTCAGCAACTTATTAGTCCTCCTACTTGTTGACTGTGCAGTTTCTGTATGACCATCTATGTGCATAACTCTTCTCATGTGTACTTGTACTGCCTTTTTTCAGCCCCTGTGTGGGTATATAATGCCCCTGTTCTCTGTACTCCTTAGAAATGTCTCCTACAGTGATTTGAGAATTCTGTACGACGCATTTTCCCTCTTTAGAGGTTAAATAAAGATGTCTTTTATATTACAGCTTCTGTGCCAATCTCTTCTTTGTTGGTTTAAAAGGACCAGGTGTATCAGTGAAGCCCCAGATTACGTTTTGATTTCCACAATTGGTGCCCTCTGTGAGGCTCATCAGAGAAGTGGCTATCCAAGGGAGTGATCCTGATGGGAGACAGGTATCTACTGAGGAGGACAGAACAGGACTCTAGTAAAAAGGTACCCTAAAACTGAGATTCTGGTGCCGATTACGATCCTGTAAAAAATTTCCCCGTACGACTCGTATCCGGTCTTTTTACCGTACGAATCGTACAAGTGCCGTACAAACTGCCAAGTACGATTCGCATGGGAAAAAGTCCATACGAATCGCATTGGGAACAATTCCCCACACGTCCTCGGGTCGGAAAATGTGTCCGACACGTCCCCGGACGATTTACCGTACAAATGTGAAAAGTGAAGTCCGACCGCGCAAGTACGATCCATCCCGTGCGTCCGATCTTACAACCGTATGGAAGAAACACCGTCCGCACCGAACTCCCATAGCAACCATGGAGACATGTGCCCGCATACGCGCCGAACACCCCCCCCAGCCCCCGTATGTACGCGCCGAACCATCCCCCCCAGTCCTCGTATGTACGCGCGAACCCCCACCCGTGCATGTACACCCCCGTACGTACGGCCCGTACACCCACCCGTGTATGTATGGAGCGTACCCCCACCCCAACAGCGGATGTACGGACCGTACCCCCACCCGCGTATGTATTGAGCGTACCCCCACCCCAACCGTGTATGTACGGCTCGTACCCCCACCCACGTATGTATTGAGCGTAACCCCACCCCAACCGTGGATGTACGGCCCGTACCCCCACCCGCGTATGTATGGAGCGTACCCCCACCCCAACAGTGGATGTACGGACCGTACCCCCACCCGTGTATGCATTGAGCGTACCCCCACCCCAACCGTGGATGTACGGCCCGTACCCCCACCCGCGTATGTATGGAGCGTACCCCCATCCCAACAGTGGATGTACGGACCGTACCCCCACCCGTGTATGTACACCAGTGTATGTACGGCCCGTACCCCCACCCGCGTATGTATGGAGCGTACCCCCACCCCAACAGTGGATGTACGGCCCGTACACCCACCCGTGTATGTATGGAGCGTACCCCCACCCCAACAGTGGATGTACGGACCGTACCCCCACCCGTGTATGTATTGAGCATACCCCCACCCCAACCGTGTATGTACGGCCCGTACCCCCACCCGCATATGTATGGAGCGTACCCCCACCCCAACAGTGGATGCACGGACCGTACCCCCACCCGTGTATGTACACCAGTGTATGTACGGCCCGTACCCCCACCCGCGTATGTATGGAGCGTACCCCGACCCCAACCGTGTATGTACGGCCCGTACCCCCACCCGCATATGTATTGAGCGTACCCCGACCCCAACAGTCTAAGTACGGAGCGCACCCCAGGCCCCAACACCAGCACCTTCACCCAACATCGTGCATGTACGAGTCGTACCAAGCCAGAGACAAGGACAGCACTGTACAACAAAATGGCCGATGTACACACCGTACACACGCTAAAAACACACGTACACAACAAGGACAAAGCAAAACAACACAAGAATACTCCATTCGAATCGCACAAAGCCACAAAACATGTCCAACAAGCACAAATACAACACATTCACTGACCTGCGACTGCCAAACTCCCAAACAGAGCCCCAAAACACAACCACTCCTTATAACACACCCGCCCAAATTTCAAACACAGCCACACCCACCAATGGACCAATAAAAAGGGCCCACAGACACAAACCATGAGCCTTTGCAACAGACTCACTGCTGCCAGACCACACAGACAACCCACAGCACCATACTTGAACCTTTACTACACCTTACACTTGCACACCTTCACACAACCACCTTCACAAACACCCCCTCAACACATTCACACACACACCTGCACAACCACACCCACACACCCACAACCATCCACACCCACACCCCCCACAACCATCCACACCCACACCCCTCACCATGCCCACTAACAAGAATCCAAAGTTCACTAGCCAAGAGTTGGAGGTCCTTGTCGACGAATCATCAGAGTCGAGCCACACCTCTTTGGAACATTGGTCAGACAGACCAGCATTTCCGAAAAAACAGCCATGTGGCAGAGGATTGTCGATGCTGTGAATGCTGTTGCGTCCACCAGAAGGACCAGGCATGAATGCCAAGCCAGGTGGTACGATCTGCGGAGGAGGGTCCGAGCCAAAATGACCGACGACCACAACCAGGCCAACATCACTGGAGGAGGGCCGCCCCGCAGACGCGTACAATACCATCCCTGGGAGGAGAGGGTGATGGCCATACTGCCGGTGGTGGCAGTGGAGGGAGTAGAAGGACTCCGAGAGCCTGGTGAGTACACAAACAATTCACCTCACATAGGGGGAACGTCATCCACAACCAAACTCACAATCATGCACACAACCACCCCAAGCTATCGCATGACTCAACCACACTCCATAAAGACGCACATGCCACTAGCGCCACCATGCCCCATGCACCCAGCTGGACAATCCCAAGTCACAGGCCACCGAAAACACCAACACAAGACACGGTAACCCGGATGGCGGGAGGGTGGGCCTCAAAAATCACATAGTGCAACTCAGAAGCAGACAACAATGCCCTCTGCCCATATGGCCTAGGTCACAGCCAGACAAACAGTGTGTCCCCACACAGGAAAGACTTGCCTGCAAATGGCGGACGCCTTGCATGAAGACATGGGGGTGAAGGCACTTCTTGCACATGACAGCAGCAAATGAACAGCCAACACTGTGAAAGAGTGGCAGCACACACCACCACAGCAGCAGCGCAGACACAGACACTACACCCAATGGGTGCCTGGAGATCAGAAACAAACTCACATGAACAAGCCAAAGGCCATTCAAAGATCTGCAAAAAGTGTGTGCCTAGGAAGCTGGGCTGAGGTGACAGAGGGTAACACACAGAGGGAGGGAGAGGGGGAGGGGGAGAGAGAGGGAGGGAGACACAGGGAGACGGACAGAGGGAGGAGGCTGACACAGGGAGGGAGGGAGAGGGGGACAGAGAGGGAGTGAGAAAGGGAGACAAAGGGAGACCAATTCAGCCTTGGGTGGTGTGGGAATGTCTGCTCGTCAGCAGGTGGACTGCGTGCATGTAGACAAGGGTGGCCAGTGCCTGAATCCCCCTCTCTTCTCCATGCCAAAACACTGGGCCATGTCTCAACCTGTGCACCAGCACAACGCCAGCTACCTGCATTATATAAGTGTGTGGAACAACTCCATGTGCCCACGTACAGTGCAACACGGAAGGCGCCAATGCATGGCTCGCCACACCTGCTCACTCCACTGCTGACTGCAGTCACAATTGACGCAGCAAGTAAGACTGTGTCACACATAGGTAAAGTCTCAAAAGCTGTGGCCAAGGGACATCCCCATGCACAAGTGCACTGTGAGTGGAATGCAAGACAGATCCAAATACCCAGAGGAAATGTGCCAACTTTGAAACAAATGAAACATGGATGTTGCATGGAACAAAAATAACATTGTCTCTCTCACACACAGGTCAATGTCGTGGATCACCCCCCAACACTGGGGGAGAAGACTCACAGGACCTGGCTCTGCGGGATGACGATCCCACCGGCAGTGACGACTCTCACCACTCTGTGGACGACCCCAACCAACCTGGCCCCTCTGGTGTCCAACCACCTGCAGCACCTGCGTCAGGTACAACTGGGCCAACCACCACCCCCACTCCTGCCACATCCCAGGAGACACCCAGGATCCCTGCCCCACCACCACAACGCAGCCAGGCTGACCAGGAGGGACAAGGTAGTCCGGGCACCCAGGAGGAGGCAGGCGACAACGCCAATTCCACCCCTCAGGGGTCCCGGAGACCCGATGTGCCCACAACGGCAGGCCAGGTGCAAGTGGGCAGGGGTGGTGGGAGTGGAGGACGGCGGAGGCGCGAGCCTGACCAGTTGGCTGCGGAACCGGTATATTCCCATGTGAGAAACATCCTGGACACATACCGGCAGGACACCACCGGCATGAGCCAGGTTGTGTCCACCCTCAATGAGATGAAGGGGACCCTCGAGGAGATCAAGACCCAGCAGGCCCAGCAACATGCGGAGCAACATGCCTGTCTACTGCGACACCAAGGGCGGATGGAGGACAGACAGGCTGAGCTCGTGACGGTGTTCACGGGAATTCACCGTACACTCCGTCGGATAGCCGACAACATGGGCTACCCTCCCTGTGCCACCAGGCCAAGAACATCACCACCCACAGGGAGGGATCAGGAGGAGGAGGAGACATCCGATGGAGCATCCCAAACATCGTCACGGCCTGCTTCTGAGGGTTCCCGCAGGAGGGCGGGTCGTCCACGGAAAAGACCGTGAGTGAGGGTCGGCGCAACAGCACCATCTCCCAGGACACCTGGCCTGGCACCTGGCCCACTGGACCAACAGCAGCACATCAGCAAAAGACATTCTCTGCCACATGGACTTGCTGGTCACTGTCTGACCAATGTTGACAAAGACTGTGGCATGGACTCTGATGATTTCCAATGGCAAGGACACCAACTCCCCCAGTGAACTTTGGATTCCACACACCCGGAAAGCCCCTCTTGTCATACCCCCCCCCCCCCAACACGTACCCCAACACAAATAAAAAGTTACACGATCAAGAGATGATGCCTACATTTTGCATTATTACCGTACATGTGTCTTGTAAAGTCTAACCATGCCTGAGTTCTCATATGACTTCAACCATCCATACCCTGGGGCCCGAGTCTGGCACAGGACACACATGGGTCACAATGTATTAGGCAAGACAGACATGGGGCACCATACACACCCGTGATGGGCCCAACCAGCTGAGGGGGTGGCCGCACAACCGTGCCGACAGACATATTGAATACAGCAACAGTCATGCGCAGAGGTCAGGGATCATGTGGAGTGTCCTGGGGGGCACCCAGGTATGTGTAGACAGGTGGCAGAACCATGTCCTGCAAGCTTGAGTCAGGCATCTTGCATCTTGCTACTCTACACATAGACACATAGCCACTATCACGGAAAACCATGCCAGACATGCCATATGCACCGTGGCAACACACCAGCATTGACTGAAAAGAGGCACCTTGGAGGCATAGGGACACCTTTATTAGTGATGTATTCCGGAATGCAGAGCCAACTCGGAGTACACATACACAGGTCTTGTGGAGTGACATGTGGGTCCCACACTGGAACCCCCCTTCTGCAGCACAAAAGCGTGATAGCCATGGAACTGGCACACAAGTGTCGGGTAACAGCTAAACACCCCCTGCTGCTCACGGAGAGGCTGCCATACACCATTGATCCTCTGATGTGGAAGTCCCACACCATGTCAAGCCAATGCAAACCGTATGTGTCCGAGGGCAGTGTTACACACATTGATGCCATCATCACAATCCACCATCCCATCACAGATGACTGTCAACAAGTCTGACCATCTATTCAGGTGTATCCAGCTACATGTAATGTGTCCCATGGTGATGCGACATGTCTGCAGAGGAACCAAACATCGACAGGGGCAGTGTGCACACATCGTAAACAACTGCCACACCCAATACACCCCTGATGCATCCCTTACCCTAAGGAGACTTCCAAACTTGTCCGTGCGTGTAACGCTGAGTCAGCACACGATGACGTGTCCATGAGGAATAGCAGTGCCACACCAATGCAACCAGCAGATGGCATGCGCAAGTACCTGGGGATGAGAGACACACAAGAAGTCAGCCACAAAAAGCACAGCCACTTGCATGTGCATGTACTTGACACATGTAAGGATGACAACATGCTAGGTCACAATTATGACTGTGGAAATACACTCATCACTGGCACCATCACTCAAGTGACACATCCACACACACCTCTGACTCACGTGGCATACATGCAGATGGACACACACATCGCAACACATGCCACACGGGGACCAATGCGTGCACACTCAGACACTGGTACTCACCACTAAGCAAAGAAGTCGCGTATGAGCCGACTCCGAATGTCCTCTTGCGGAACCACATCCTCCACATCACTAGCCCCATTGCCAAGCCCTTCGTCCTCCACGGGTGGATGGTCCTGATCATCTTGATCCAGGATGAGTGGCACAGCTTTCTCAACTGCCATGTTGTGCAGCATGCAGCAGACCATGAAGATTTTGCAGACCTTCGCCAGGGGCATATGGGAGGGCGCCGCCGGTCTTGTGTAGGCACCTGAATCGGCTCTTCAGGAGGCCAAATGTCCTCTCTATCACTCGCCTTGTCCGGCCATGGGCGGTGTTGTAGCGGAGCTGGGCCGGCGTGCTGGGGTTGCGGAGAGGTGTGATCAGCCATGGCATGTTGGGATAGCCAGCGTCCCCTACATGGAAACCATATGGACATAAGTAGGACAGGAGAAGCGGTCGGGCTGGAAGTCTACGCAAAATACAGGACAGACAGAGTGTACCCACCAACAACACATGCTCGTTCGTTGCGCAGCTGCGTCATCATTTCAGGCACCCTGCTACGCCTCATGATGTAGGCATCGTGTGCTGATCCTGGAAAACGAGCACAGACATGTGAAATCACCATGTTGGACAGACACACCACAAGGGCATTGATGGATTGGTAGTGTTTGCGATTCCTGTACGCTACCTCCTGTGCCTGTGGTGGTACCAAAGCCACATGTGTCCCATCTATGGACCCAATGACATGGGGCATCCCTCCCAGGGCATAGAATCCACGCTTGACCCCAGTCAACTGTTCAGGAGTCGGGAAATGGATGAACTCATCCAGGTGAAGCAACATGCCCTCTAAGAAATCATGCAGCACACGGCTGAACATGCTCTGGGACATGCCATCAACATGAGCTATGGTATATTGAAAGGTACCCGTGGCAAGAAAATGTAGGGCTGCCATTACCTTCAGCTTGGGTGTCAGTGCCGTAGGATACCTGTGCAGCGGTTGCAGGTGTGGTGCCAGCCTTGCCGTCAACTCCTCAATCAACGGTTGGGGGAAGCGGTAGCAGCGTATACAGTCATTCTCCCGCATGTCAGCCAAGTCTGGAATTGGTCGGGGAAGAGGCGGCGCTCAGCAGTAATTTGGAAGTGACAAGGAAGAGTGAGTGCACTACAACAACAATTTATATGTACTGAGCACATGTTAATCTGTCAATACACATATGCTACATAGGGAGTCAGGTATGTGCTACATGCCCTGGACACGTATGGCTGCCAGGTGACACTCCTACCAAGACCCAGCTACACACGGAGATTGTGAACCTCCACATCCCATGGCATGGGACTAGCTGTGTCCCAGTGTAAGTGAACAGCCAGACGCAACACAGGAGTGACATACATCAACACATCAGCAGAAGTAAGATGTCGATTGCAGAGACAGGTAGCGGAACACTCGAGCCACAGGTCACATGACATTACACTAGGACAGCCCACACACCTTGCCATTAAGGTGTACATGTCATGACTCACCACACATACATTGAGAGGATGCAGACAGGTCCTTGTTACGCTACTCCGTGTCCCATGCATACATACACACCTTACATCCGATACCACATGTGGCCTGGTGTGCGTAACAGTGTGCCATGGCCATCTACACACAGACACATGTTGGTTGCTGCAACAGCAGATGCTTCTGAGGGAACACCAACATCAAGCTAATGGGAACACAACACACATTCATGACATAGACACATCGTGCACCGTGGGTAGTCACATGTCTGGTGTGGTAACCCCTGTAGCGGGCATCAGGAGACACTTGCGTGTGTTGTTGATTGTGCCATGCCAGTTACGCTCATCCCAAGTGTGCAGTACGACATGCACACATGTCAAAGGAGTGAAGGGCATGTCTGGCACATATTGCACCGTCACACATAACATCTGTACACATCTCATCATACATCTATTGCCTTCACAACTCAGGAGTAATGTGCCACATCACAGCCTTTCACACCTGTGCCCCACACATGTAGTACTGCCCAGGCAATGCATTGATGTCCATCCATGGACAAGTATGTCAGCTCTATTCCTTCCTGTGTGCTGCCTGTCACCACTGTGATGTGTGAAAGGCACCGTACATTCGCGCAGAGGGCCTGTGTACGTTCCCTATCACTATGGGAGTGCTGCCGTAGGCCTACCCATAGTGATAGTGAGCGTACAGGCGTGTGTACGGTCCGTATCACTATGGGTACGCATACGCGAGAACACCCATAATGCTAGTGAGCGTACAGGCGTGTGTACGGTCCGTATCACTATGGGTACGCATACGCGAGCACACCCATAGTGCTAGTGAGCGTACAGGCGTGTGTACGGTCCGTATCACTATGGGTACGCATACGCGAGCACACCCATAGTGATAGTGAGCGTACAGGCATGTGTACGGTCCGTATCACTATGGGTACGCATACGCGAGCACACCCATAGTGATAGTGAGCGTACAGGCGTGTGTACGGTCCGTATCACTATGGGTACGCATACGCGAGCACACCCATAGTGATAGTGAGCGTACAGGCGTGTGTACGGTCCGTATCACTATGGGTACGCATACGCGAGCACACCCATAGTGATAGTGAGTGTGTACGGTCCGTATCACTATGGGTGTGCTCGCGTATGCGTACCCATAGTGATACGGACCGTACACACGCGTGTACGCTCACTATCACTATGGGTGTGCTCGCGTATGCGTACCCATAGTGATACGGACCGTACACAATCGTGTACGCTCACTATCACTATGGGTGTGCTCGCGTATGCGTACCCATAGTGATACGGACCGTACACACGCCTGTACGCTCACTATCACTATGGGTGTGCTCGCGTATGCGTACCCATAGTGATACGGACCGTACACACGCCTGTACGCTCACTATCACTGTACGGGCCGTTTCTATGCATTTGGGGTGCCCTAGAGCCCCGGAACGCACCGTACCTGTGTGTGAACCTCCAAATTACATAGGGGACACATGAGGGACAAGTATAAAGGCCTACATGCATGCTGGTTGTCATGGAGACCAAGTTTAAAGTATGAAATTTTTTCTGCAGGTGCACAGCAAAAGTCGGTTTGAATGAATCTACTTTGTTGCAAAGTGGTTGTGGAGTTGACATCATACTCAAGAAAAAAAATATGAAAGCCACTGACTGTGCTAGGTTTAAAGGGATTGGAGGAAACATAGGATGCAAATGTGAGTGACCAATCACTCTGTACTCCTGTGCATGAAACAGGCCAACAAGGCAGATATAAGGCAGCCAGGTCCCATGAGAGAGCACTTGCCTGCACATCTTTGGATTCGACGACCCTGCTGCTGCTCCTGATTCCCAGGAACCATGTCAAGGTCTGTGGAGAGGTCCCAGCCTTTCACCCTAGAGGAGAACCTGGTATTGCTGGATGTGATCCTCCCACAGTACCCCCTGCTGTATGGGCGACCAGGGTATCTGTCAAGAATTCCTGTCATGCGAGGGGAGGAAAACACGCCCTTATGTAAACAGGAGAGCTGTTACATAACTCAAGGAAAACACGCCCTTATGTAAACAGGAGAGCTGTTACATAACTCAAGGAAAACACGCCCTTATGTAAACAGGAGAGCTGTTACATAACTCAAGGAAAACACGCCCTATAAAGGGAGGAACCGGGAGGTACAACGCTGTCGGATATTGTGTTTACACCGACGTACCTGCTTAGTGAAGAGCAGTGTTCCGGAGTGGTGCTCCAGTAAGTCAAGAACGGAGGTAGGTCGAGTCGTTACTCCCTGGGCCGTGTCTTGCCCCATCGTCACCTGTGAAGGACCCGGAAGCTCTACCGGATAACCATTGAGCTTCGCTTTTTGACTCGGCTGAGTCAAAGCGCAGTGGCGCTTTTGCTGGTTGGAGTCGTAACTCCTAGCCCGACCAGAGATACAGGGACTGCCAGCTGTAACGCACACCAGGAGGTGTTTGCCGCGTTACAGACTCGGAAGTCCACAGGATCGATTGAGCGGCTGCTCCCTTCAGGTAGAGACCCCGGCTGGGTGTTTTCCTGACTCCTCGATTCTCCCCAACACTCTTCGTGCCCCTCGCAGCCTACCGATTGGCCTTGTCGGCCATTTCATTTCTGCCCTCTGTTGGCATACGCCGGGATCGGCGTATATGCAGAGGACGGTTAGGACCATCCGTGCTGTGGGCTGGTAACGTACTTAGCCTGGAGGATTCCAGTGACTATAACCTTTGTTTATTCCTTGTATTATTTTTGCCTTCATTAAAATAACTAAACCTTCACAAGTGGTTGCGTTCTCATTATCGTGTCTGTTAAACAAACCTGAGACGTTCAGGGCGTTACAAAATATCCGACCTTAATAACATTAACTGTCTCCCGGTCGATAACAGACATGGCAACACTTGATGATGTGCTGGCTGCTCTAGCGACCGTGCAAATTGAATTGGCTGCCTCCAGGCAAGAAACAGCCGATGTAAAAGCCAGACTGGATGCTATCCAATTGGACCCGCTCACGCCCAGCACCTCCCTCACGAACCAGACCCCTGCGGTAGTAGTGGAAATGCCGGTAGCCGTCCCCTTGGCAACACCAGAGAGGTACAGTGGGGATCCTAACACAGTGCAGGTATTCCTCACACAAGTGGCGCTACATTTATTGTGCAAACCAAGGGCGTTCCCCACGAGTCAGGCTCGTGTGGCTTTCCTTATATCCTATTTGGCTGGAAACGCGGCACAATGGGCCGTACCTCTGGTGAGCAGGGACGACCCCATCTTATGTGATTGGGGTGCTTTTCGCGAGGAATTCCTGAAAGTCTTCGACAGAAGGGCTGACTCGTACACGGCGGACCGTGAAATGCTTGAGTTGAGACAGGGATCCAACGACCTGGTGCAGTATCTCAACGCGTTCCGAAGGCTGGTTGCGGAAACCAAGTGGCCTGTTGCTAAACAGACGGCGCTCTTCCATCACGGGCTGTGCGATGAGCTCAAGGACGCCGTGGCTCATATTGACCCACAACCCAAGACATGTGAGGGCCTTATCAACCTGGTATTACGGCTGGAACATAGGCTAAGTGAAAGAAAGGGGGATCATGGGAGAAAAGGAAACTCCCTTCCATCCTATGTGACAGTGGGAAGTCCTGAAACTTCCACCGCATCCAAGGGAGAACCCATGGACATCGGCGCAATACGAGCGAGCCTCACAGCCACGGAGAAAGAGTCACGCCGTAAACAAGGATTGTGCCTATATTGTGGCAAAAAAGGCCACTACGTACGTGAATGCCCTGCCAAACCGAAGACGTCACGTTATCGGGCCAACCGGTCGGTAACAGCCGTGGTGGACGTACCGGCGGAAAACTAGAGGACTCCCAGACCAAAGAAGGGGCATCTCGGAGTCACTCATCCATCCCTTCACTTTCCAACTCGGTCACTAAGGGACAACGACACCTGTTTCTCACGGTGCACGTGGGAGTGCATGACCAGTGGATACCCGTTGTGGCCATGGTGGATTCAGGGGCCACTGGCATGTTTATGGACCACAACGAGGCATGCAGGCTAGGGCTAGTGCTTCTTCCCAAAGCTGTACCCGAAGACGTCTATGCTGTAGACGGAAGGCGATTGGTGACGGGGCCCATCGGGCAGCACACGGGGGTCTTTCCGATGAGATGTGGGAGGAACCATTTGGAACAAATCGATTTTAACATCATCAGAGCGCCCCAATATGGCGTCATATTGGGATTGCCGTGGCTACAGAAACACAACCCCTCTGTGGATTGGCCAACACATCGCATCGAACTGACGTCACCGTATTGCATCCTGCATTGTGGAATAAGAACGGAATCCCTTGACGCAGATGAGAGCGGGAGTCAGACGGTGGCTACAGCGGCAGAAAAAGATGTGGCTCTCCCCCAGGCTTATCACAGTTTTGAGGATGTATTTGATGAGGTGAAAGCGGAAGTGCTACCACCACATAGACAGTTTGACTGCCAGATCGACCTGGTGCCAGCGTTCCCAGCGGCAGGCTGTATGCCCTGACGGAGCCTGAAAACATGCATCTCCGGGGGTACCTGGATAAACTCCTCAAGCTAGGATTCATCCGCCCGTCCAAGTCTCCGGCCGCCTCGCCACTCTTCTTCATCCCGAAGGCTAATGGGGAGCTGAGAGCCTGTGTGGACTTTAGGGCATTGAATGCGATAACCGTAAAGAATCGGTACCCCTTGCCTCTCATCAGTGTACTTCTGGAACAGGTCAAGAAAGCTCGTATCTACACCAAATTGGATTTGAAAGGGGCATACCATCTGGTGCGCATGAGGGACGGAGACGAGTGGAAGACCGCCTTTAAGACCAGGTTCGGCCTTTTTGAGTACCTCGTCATGCCGTTCGGTCTGTGCAACGCCCCGGCAGCCTTTCAGTACTTTTTGAATGAGGTATTCAGAGAGGAGTTGGATATCTACGTGGTCGTATATATCGACGACATCCTCATCTATTCGTCCAGTGTGGAGGAGCACGTACACCACGTCAAAGCTGTGCTCCAAAAGCTGAGGGAAAACATGCTGTTTTGTAAACTCAGCAAGTGTGACTTCCACGTCACATCCGTGGAATTCCTCGGAGTGATGCTGAGTCCAGAGGGACAGGAGATGGCAGAACGAAAGATCAAGGCGGTGAAAGAATGGCCGGTGCCCCAAAGCGTGAAGGACGTCCAAAGTTTCATTGGCTTCGCCAACTTTTACAGGCGGTTTATAGATGGATTTTCAGGATTGGTGGCCCCAATCACACAGCTACTGAGGAAGTCCAAGGAGTTTGTCTGGTCCCCTGAAGCGAACAAAGCCTTTGAGGCCCTGAAAAGCGCCTTTGGTAAGGCGCCGGTGTTGGCTCACCCCGATCCGGATCTCCCCTACGTGGTGGAAGCGGACGCATCGGATGTGGCGCTGGGGGCTATCTTGTCCCAACGCAACCACGACACAGGGGTGCTTCATCCCGTTGCGTACATGTCCCGCAAACTCAACGACGCCGAACGCAACTACCATATTGCGGAGAAGGAGCTTCTCGCAATCAAGGACGCCTTCACCGAATGGAGGCATTGGTTGATGGGGGCAAGACATGTGGTATCGGTGTACACGGACCATCGGAACCTACAGTTCATGACGGCCACAAGACACCTTTCTCCCAGACAGCTGCGGTGGATGATCTTCTTTGCGGGGTTCAACTTCCGCATCACATATCGGCCGGGGACGGAAAACCGGAAGGCGGACGCCCTGTCCCGTCAATCTGCAGTTAAGGAACCATTGCCTGCGACCGAGCATTCCATCATTTCCCCGAGGATGGTATTGGGGGTTATCCAACCAGATACTTTCCTGAGGGGAATAAAGAGAGGGATCAGGTCATTCGCATGGCGGAGGTGGCTCCTCAGTCACAGAGAATGGCAGCTGAAGGACGGGATACCCCTGAAGGGCAGGTGCCTATTGATACCCACGCCTAGGCTAAGGAAACAAGCATTCATCTGGTGCCATGACTCTCCATGCGCAGGTCATTTGGGCTTTGAAAAAACGGTGGCTAGCATGGGACGGCATTTCTGGTGGCCAACCATGAGAGTGGATGTCAGGAGGTGGGGACAGGAGTGTCCTACATGTGCTACCATGAAGGCCGACCATGGCCGAACCCAAGGGCTCTTACATCCACTTCCGATCCCGGATATACCATGGGATAGCATATCACTGGACTTCGTGGTGGGCCTACCGGTAGACCAGGGGATGACGGCAATACTGGTGGTGGTGGATTACTTGACAAAAATGGGGCACTTCATCCCCTGCAAGAGAGTCCCTACGGCCGGGGAATTGGCGTCACTACTCCTAAAGAATGTGGTACGACTGCATGGATTACCTGGGGTGATCGTGTCGGACCGGGGGTCGCAGTTTACTGCGCAATTCTGGAAGACTTGGTGCACTGCGCTGCATGTTAAGACCGCCCTGTCCACCAGCTACCACCCTCAAACGGACGGCCAAACCGAGCGCCTGAACCAAACGCTCAAACAGTATCTGCGATGTTTTGTGGACCAGGGCAGGGAAGAATGGGTCGACTTGCTATGGGTTGCAGAGATAGCCTATAACAACGCCACTCACAGCTCCCTATCGAATTACCAAGTGTATGGGTCCCGTGAACGTGAAGGTGTGCTTGCCCCAGTCATTGCGGATACACCCTGTCTTTCATGTATCATTGCTCAAACCAGCACCCTCCAAGCCGTCTGGGACACCTAGGCCGGTATGCGTGGAGTCGGAGGTGGAGTATGAAGTGTCGGGCATACGGGCGTCCAAATGGCGCAGGGGGAAGCTGTGGTACCTGGTTGCGTGGAAAGGCTATGGCCCGGAGGAGCAGTCATGGGAACCGGCTGAAGGGGTTCATGCTCCGCGCTTGGTCTCCTTGTTCCATCGGCGTTTTCCTACCAGCGCTGGACCCGTGGGGAGCCGCTGAGAGGGAGGATGTACTGTCAAGAATTCCTGTCATGCGAGGGGAGGAAAACACGCCCTTATGTAAACAGGAGAGCTGTTACATAACTCAAGGAAAACACGCCCTATAAAGGGAGGAACCGGGAGGTACAACGCTGTCGGATATTGTGTTTACACCGACGTACCTGCTTAGTGAAGAGCAGTGTTCCGGAGTGGTGCTCCAGTAAGGCAAGAACGGAGGTAGGTCGAGTCGTTACTCCCTGGGCCGTGTCTTGCCCCATCGTCACCTGTGAAGGACCCGGAAGCTCTACCGGATAACCATTGAGCTTCGCTTTTTGACTCGGCTGAGTCAAAGCGCAGTGGCGCTTTTGCTGGTTGGAGTCGTAACTCCCAGCCCGACCAGAGATACAGGGACTGCCAGCTGTAACGCACACCAGGAGGTGTTTGCCGCGTTACAGACTCAGAAGTCCACAGGATCGATCGAGCGGCTGCTCTCGGTTCAGTCTTCTTTGCTTGTGATTGGGGTATCGGTGACGCATCACCAGGAGGTGACTCCGTGTCCCGGTGCAGTCTGAGGAAGAGGTTGAGCGGCTGCTCCCTTCAGGTAGAGACCCCGGCTGGGTGTTTCCCTGACTCCTCGATTCTCCCCAACACTCTTCGTGCCCCTCGCAGCCTACCGATTGGCCTTGTCGGCCATTTCATTTCTGCCCTCTGTTGGCATACGCCGGGATCGGCGTATATGCAGAGGACGGTTAGGACCATCCGTGCTGTGGGCTGGTAACGTACTTAGCCTGGAGGATTCCAGTGACTATAACCTTTGTTTATTCCTTGTATTATTTTTGCCTTCATTAAAATAACTAAACCTTCACAAGTGGTTGCGTTCTCATTATCGTGTCTGTTAAACGATCCTGAGACGTTCAGGGCGTTACAGTATCAGGTGAGTGCAGAGTCCACTAGCACAGACTGTCCCTTTTTTGTGACTGTGACTTCTGGCATTGTGTCCAGGTGTGACACACATGCAATGTACTGTAGGGGGGTTCCCAGGGGGGGAATGCCTGATGTCTCCCAGCCAGAGCATGCTGTGGTGCATGTCTGCCGTCCTCACTTGCATTGTGTTTACTGTGACAATCACTGCATGGTGCATGCCACATTCTGCCTGTCTTATCCTCCTGGGAATGTTGCCTCTACAGTCCTCATGTGATTATGTGGTCAGCCCAGTGTGACAGGTGACTGTACACACAGATGTGTGTTATTTCTGTGTACCTGTGCTGAGAGTGTCCACATGATGTGTTCGTACCCTGGACATCGGTGTGTGTGTAAGTCCCCTGTCATGTGGGTGGGTGCATATGTGGAGTGTAGCACCCAAGCTGCATGAGGGATGGATATACCCTGCCCATCTGATGTGAGCAGGGAGCAGTGCTGTGTGTCTGACGTGCAGAGCCAGCCCCACACCTGTGAGCCCCCCCCGTCTAGTAGCACATGTGCAGAGTGAGGATTGTAGCTGCATTTGGCAATGGCAGGTGAATGTCCTGTGCGTGTCTGTGTACTCTGCTGAGGTAGCGTCAGTGGCCTGTGGCATGTGACTGCTTTGAGGTCCTGCACATAATCCTGGTGTAGCTTGTGATGCACAGTGTGAGCCTGGATCATTGATTGTGTCGTTGCCCTCATTCCACCTGTGTACTTTCAATGGCACATACTGCTTTTGCCCTTCCCCAGAGGATAATGTCCCTATGTCAAAGGTGCAATGCGTTGGCTGCATACTATGCCTTGTTGTAACCAGCAAATTTGTTCTAATATGTGTCTCTGTGACATGTGCCAGGTGTATTGATGTAGTGTCACTTGTTCATCCTCACAGGTAGGCGCCTCTGCCAAGAAGCAGATCTGGATGAACGCCGTAAGTGCCGTGAGGAGGACGGAGGGTCGCAAGCGGCGCCTGGCCCAGGTGAGAAAACGCTGGCAGGATATCCGGTGCTGGATGCGGAGGATCGCACGGGTCCTGCTGGGGGAACTCACCTGAGACCCATAAGAACCGTGGGCGCCGCCGTCTGACCCACATCCACAAGCGTGTGCTGGCGGTGGTCTTTCCAGACTTGGACAGGCGCTTACAGGAGAAGCAGCAGCAGGAAGGGGGTAGGTACATGTGTGTTTGTTGTGTGTCACCAGCATTTGTAAGTGCGCAGTTGCATGGATACACTGCCAGGGTTTAAAGGTGCTGTGCAGATCCTGTTACCCACAGTATAGCGGTGCTCTCCTGCCTCCCTTCCCCTCCTTGCAATGTGTTCCCTGGTCTGTGTGTAGTCACTCCTTCACAAGGTTATCTAGGCTGGCAGTTTATCCATGTGAACAATGCCTGTAGCATCATGTGCGGGGGTGGTGTGTGACAGGTTTTGGGACCTTGCCTGTGCCCTGTCCAGTTCAGTACTTGTGGGTTCCATGTCAGTTGGCACTGATGCCGAGTCCAGACATGGGAGTTAGTCTCTCAAGTGTCATGCCTTACAGCACGCATGTCCTATGTTGTGGCCTGTGACATGATGTGCATGAGTGTGCAATACGCATAGTGCAGGGATGGTGGCGTGTGTTGCAGTCATTCCCATTCAGGACCATGGAGTTGTGTGGCCACTACTGTCCCCTGGGGCATATTTTCCTAGGTGTCATGTGTGTCATCACAAAATGTGGACACTCTCAGTGTCTACAGCATAGGTTGTGCTCTGTGCCATTGTCCCCTGGCACCATGAATATTGACGTAAAATGTAGGACAAGTGTCCACTGTACAGCCTGACCTGATTTTCCTTGTTCATACTCACGGTGGCCAGTGCCTGTGTGTCTTGTTACAATCATCTGATGATGCCCATTTGTACATGATTATTTGGACAGGCTCACCTTGGGTATTTTGTGTCCAATCTTGCATTTTTCCAGCCCATGTGTATTTCACCCAGACTAAGAGATGTAAGTGCTTCCTGTGTCTCAACAAATTGTCTCATGTAGGGGGTGGTTGGTGCGGGCAAAGCCTACATGTCAAACCTGAAATCTCCTTGCTAGGTCTGGCCAGTGTGTGATGTTTGTCTGGACATACACTCAAGGTGCAGTGAGCCAGTCATGGTGGGCATGTTTTCAGTATTACCAATGCAGCATGTGCCTAAAGTTCATGGATATGGTCCCTGCTCATCCCTATGTTCGGCAACGCTGTGTGGTGCAGATGCAGTGCTGGATTGTCCCCAGAGCCTGGCTCCTCTGTCAAAATCCATTTCATGTCATTTGCTATTGTGTCATGCTCGCCATAGTTTTTCAGTGGCATGGTGGGTCAACCAACTGTGTGTTGCAGGGCCTACATATGTACCTTGTTTTGCAGATATTACTCATCTTTCTTTTCAGGCTATGCACTGTAACCTATGTAGATTGGACTCATGTGACATATGTATACGGGTGTATGATTAATTCCGGTCTCTTCACCTTGCTCACAGCATCGTCGGGGGACACGGAGGGAGACATCAGCACAGACCGAGCGGAGGGACCGTGCACCAGTGCCAGCGGTGACATCTTGGCTGGCACATCGAGTGGAACTGAGGCGGAGGAGAGTGAGGCGGAGGACCTGTCCACTGCCACCACAGAATATGAAGCTGACGGGTCCGAAGCTGAGCTCTCCGAGTGGGCGGAGGCTGCACCACCGGCTGACAGCGACACAACATCTCTCCCCGCCCCCTCCATTGCCATCAGCCGCCTCCCACTTGCTCGTGTCCCTTCCCAGCGTGCCCGGTCACCACATGTCTCCTTCCTGCCAGGCACCGCACCCCCTGCCCCTGTCTCCACTGCTGCCGCCAATGCCGAGTCTGTGGACATCCAGCGGCAGTTGCAGGTTGGTCAGGCTGCGATGCTTAATGTCCTCCATGGCCACAGCCAAGTGCTGACCAACATGGAGGCATACTTGGAGGGCATTTTCTTATCGCAGGCTGATCAACGCAACTTGCTGAGGTCCATTGACTCGACACTGACTGCAGCAGTGGGTCTCCTGCAGCGCTTCGTCCAACCCCCTACCCCTGACCCATCCACACTTCCCACTCCCATGCCTGTCCCACGTACACCCAGACGTCAGCATGCACCCACCACAACAGACACAGGCACGCACACCAGCAGGGAAGGTCAAACGCACACCTCCTGGCACGCACACACAGGGTGAAGTAGGCACAGCCACTGGGTCGGGGCTAAACGTAAGACATGCAGCCAGAGTGGGAGTCCGCATTCCACAACATCCACTCCCTCCAAATCCCCTCCCCTCAGCTCTCCTGGCCAAAAGTCGGATAAAGGGTCAGTCCTGCCCAGTCTGTCCATCAGCCCCAGTGTGGCACCACCCCGCAAGCGGTGGAGGCAGGACACCGGCAGGGGAGTTGATTCCCCCCCCCTGTCCACACCCTCCCCCAGTGGCGCTGCGACCCATCCCTCCGACCCCCCCCCCTCCTTGGGGCCTGTGGTTCCTTCGGGTGCAGGGGAGTCGCTGGAGGACCTTGCTAAGGTGTGCAGCGCCATCCTGACCTCCGCCTTTGGCGCTGCCCCACCCCCTGTGGTGGAGTCCTCCGTCCCTGCACCCACGACGCCTACCCTTCGCCCTCCTGTCCCTGCGGTGCCTGGTCCTTCCTCCCCCACATGATGCCCCCCCCCCGTGGAAGACAAAGGAGTCTGACTGTGCAGGCAAGCTAGGGGACACGCGTCCCACTGTGTCCCCCACCTGGATTTGAACTTTGGATTGCCCTATGGGCATTGTACATTTTGAACTTTCAAGGGACAAACAGATTTTTGGATGCTGAATAAAGCAATTTCTTTTTCCTTAGTACACTACTGTCTATCTGGTATTGCTGTTGGTGGACCTGCTCCATTATTTTGGGTGGTAATAATGTGTTGGGTGTGTGGGAATTGTCGTCTTGTGCTGGTCATAGGGTGGACCCTGGTATCTGTGTGCCATCACAAGCTGTTGGCTACATAACTTTGTTCATGTAAGCAGTTACTGTATGGTGACATCGTCCCAAGGTGTGTTCCTTCCTCTGTGTAACCTGACATCTTCCCTGCAGGGTCATTCCAATATGTGGTGCTGAGCTGTGTCTACATTGGCTGGGTGTGTGACGGACTCGTTAGACTTTGGCCATGCATGCTGAGCGATGTCTCCACCTGCATCATTCGTGGCGTCCTTGGTGGTCACTGTACTTGTGTATGTAGACTGTTGACATGACTTCATGTGGACATGTTTTCTTTTCGGCGCTATGCATGTGTATACTCCCAGCCTCGCACACATGTGGTACATGTACTGCAGGATCTTTGTGCACCTGACTGACATTTGTGGGCATTGGATCTGTGGGTACTCCACCCTTTTCTTTGCAGGGGCACTGCTGTGAGTGTTAGGCACCCACCTCTCCTGTGTCTGGGCACTGCTGGGAGTGTTAGGCACCCACCCCTCCTGTGTCTGGGCACTGCTGGGAGGACTCTGCACACACCCCTCTTATGTCTGGGCACTGCTGGGAGGACTCTGCACACACCCCTCCTGTGTCTGGGCACTGCTGGGAGGACTCTGCACACACCCCTCTTATGTCTGGGCACTGCTGGGAGTGTTAGGCACCCACCCCTCCTGTGTCTGGGCACTGCTGGGAGGACTCTGCACACACCCCTCCTGTGTCTGGGCACTGCTGGGAGGACTCTGCACACACCCCTCCTGTGTCTGGGCACTGCTGGGAGTGTTAGGCACCCACCCCTCCTGTGTCTGGGCACTGCTGGGAGTGTTAGGCACCCACCCCTCCTGTGTCTGGGCACTGCTGGGAGGACTCTGCACACACCCCTCCTGTGTCTGGGCACTGCTGGGAGTGTTAGGCACCCACCCCTCCTGTGTCTGGGCACTGCTGGGAGTGTTAGGCACCCACCCCTCCTGTGTCTGGGCACTGCTGGGAGGACTCTGCACACACCCCTCTTATGTCTGGGCACTGCTGGGAGTGTTAGGCACCCACCCCTCCTGTGTCTGGGCACTGCTGGGAGGACTCTGCACACACCCCTCCTGTGTCTGGGCACTGCTGGGAGGACTCTGCACACACCCCTCCTGTGTCTGGGCACTGCTGGGAGTGTTAGGCACCCACCCCTCCTGTGTCTGGGCACTGCTGGGAGGACTCTGCACACACCCCTCTTATGTCTGGGCACTGCTGGGAGTGTTAGGCACCCACCCCTCCTGTGTCTGGGCACTGGTGGGAGGACTCTGCACCCAACCCTCCTATGTCAGGATATGTACGCTTAGAACATACACGGGTGTGGGTTCGCTCCATGCATACAGGGGTGGTGTTACGGTCCGTACGTACACTGTTGGGGTGGGGGGTACGCTCCATGCATACGCGGGTACGGGAACGGTCCGTACGTACACTGTTGGGGTGGGGGGTACGCTCCATACATACGGGGGTGGGGGTGGGGTCTGTACGTACACTGTTGGGGTGGGGGTACACTCCATGCATACGGGGATGGGGGTACGGTCCGTACTTACACTGTTGGGGTGGGGGGTACGCTCCATACATACGGGGGTGGGGGTACGGTCCGTACGTACACTGTTGGGGTGGGGGGTATGCTTCATGCATACGCGGGTGGGGGTACGGTCCGTACGTACACTGTTGGGGTGGGGGGTACGCTCCATACATACGGGGGTGGTGTTACGGTCCGTACGTACACTGTTGGGGTGGGGGTACGCTCCATACATATGGGGGTGGTGTTACGGTCCGTACGTACACTGTTGGGGTGGGGGTACGCTCCATACATACGGGGGTGGGGTCCGTACGTACACTGTTGGGGTGGGGGGTACGCTCCATACATACGGGGGTGGGGGTACAGTCCGTACGTACACTGTTGGGGTGGGTGGTACGCTCCATGCATACGCAGGTGGGGGTACGGTCCGTAGATACACTGTTGGGGGGGGGGTACGCTCCATACATACGGGGGTGGTGTTACGGTCCGTATGTACACTGTTGGGGTGGGGGGTACGCTCCATTCATACGGGGGTGGGGGTACGGTCCATACGTACACTGTTGGGGTGGGGGGTACGCACCATGCATACACGGGTGGGGGTACGGTCCATACGTACACTGTTGGGGTGGGGGGTACGCTCCATACATACGGGGGTGGTGTTACGGTCCGTACGTACACTGTTGGGGTGGAGGGTACGCTCCATACATACGGGGGTGGGGGTACGGTCCGTACGTACACTGTTGGGGTGGGGGGTACGCTCCATGCATACGCGGGTGGGGGTATGGTCCGTACGTACACTGTTGGGGTGGGGGGTACGCTCCATACATACGGGGGTGGTGTTACGGTCCGTACGTACACTGTTGGGGTGGGGGTACGCTCCATACATACGGGGGTAGGGGTACGGTCTGTATGTACACTGTTGGGGTGGGGGGTACGCTCCATACATACGGGGGTGGTGTTACGGTCCGTACGTACACTGTTGGGGTGGGGGTACGCTCCATACATACGGGGGTGGGGTCCGTACGTACACTGTTGGGGTGGGGGGTACGCTCCATGCATACGCGGGTGGGGGTACGGTCCGTACATATCCGTACCCACGCTGTGGAATGCTTGTGCGGGCCGTACCCAGGCCTTTGCCACGTGGGTACAAGCCGTCCCGCCATTGTTGGGGTGACGTAGGTGTGGGCGTGGTACGACTCGTACCCACGCTCTTAAGGCGTGGGTACGGGACGTACCTGTATTGTTGTGTTACCGGTTCGCGTCGTCAACCACTTCCGTTGTGGCGGACGCTGGCTTTGCTGGACACGCACACACCCCCTCGTAGTGACCATGGCCTGGGGGTCAGGTATGTCCAGGGCATGTGTGCTGTGTGACTTGGGTGGGGGTTTTGTGGCCTGCCCCTGCTCCTGCCCCCCCACCCCCCTTTCCCCCCTCCCTTTGTTGTTCTGACCTTCTGCGGTGTCTGCGTCGGAACCTGTAGAGGAGGTCGCCTGCTATGAGGGCCGGGATGACACGTAGGTTCGGGTCCATGTCTGTCCGTCGCGTGCAGGTACTCCTTGTTCGCGTCGTCCTGATTTCCCAGCAGTTTTTGGCTGTCGGAAAATATTCTCCGTGCGGGATGACGTCGGTGCGAATCTTACTTCCTGGTTCGTGAATGGCAGGCTGCGTGCGTCCCGACGTCACGTCGGCGCTTTCCCGGATCACATTTGTATGTATATTTTCGTCGGTCGGTGTTTTGTACGAATCGTACGGAAATAGTATTTCCGTGCGAATCGTACTTCCATGTTTGTATATTGTTCCGACCGGGTACGCATCGGACGGAGAATATGCTCCGTCCGACGGTTCGCACACGGTTTTTGCTGGATCGTAATCGGCACCAATGTCTCTGCAGCCCAGTATATTTCTGGTCTTCCTGATTGGACTCCTCCAACTGCTTACCACTCCTGACTGAGAACATTTTTGGCGTGAGTATTCTAAAAATGACCGTTTGGTCACTCAGAACTTGGCAGTTAGAATCTGGAAACTTGTGCTTGGTAAGGTCGTTTGTTACGACGCTTCTTGGATTTGTATGGAAATTGGCCAATATTTGGAATTTGGAAATATGTAAACTGCAGTTTATGTATGCAGGTAATGAGAAACTTTTGTAAACTTGAACGGCACACTTTGAGATAAGTGCTACTTTGTGTATAATATTGTATATGCTGCAATATTTTTGGCATGCCTGTTCGTAGCACACATCGTAGAATGTGTTGCCTTGGTTTGTAGGTACCCTTGGAACTTGTATTGAATTAGCCGGCTCCCCTAGAGGGGATACTTAACTAGGTTAAGGTATAGAAACGTATTTCTTCCTTGGTGACTAGTACCCCGAGGAACTAAATATGTACGTAGAAAGGATCCTGGTCTGTGCACTTAGTAACATTCATAAGTGATGATATGCAGAGCGTTTTTTTCCTGGTGTTCTGCCAGCCAAATCTAGTGAATATGACTTACAACTAGTATTTACAAATAGTTTGGTTTAAGTACAGCCTGTGGGCTGTCTTTTGTTTCTGTCCTAAGTGTTGATCTGTGGGTTAAATGTGTGTTTAAATGTCTGTGGTTTGTCATTAGTGGTACTTGTAAGTAGCGATTGCGCTCTTGGTGCAAGAATGGCTAGCCTTAAGTGCCCTGTATTATGTGTTCTGAGTATATGACACCGTTTTGAAAATGTATGGAATGAGCTCAATGTTTTTTTTGTCATCATTCTGTTATGCAAAACATCATTAAAATAAAATATATTTTAAAAGAATCCAGCAATGAATTATATAATATATGCTAAATAGCTGCACACTATCATTAATTGACAGAGTAAGACACTATACATGTGTGAAAATTGCCACAATGTTAAAGATAAAATTAGAATCCACATTTAATAGGAATAAAAAAAGCTTCAAAAAACGAAATTGTGTGTTTTGCAATAGATAAAATTAAGATACAAAATGTCACAGCATTTATCCTTCTGTATTAGGTATTAACAGGCATTGACATTATCTGAGTGAATTGGTTGTTGCTGACCCAAAATACACATTACAGAACGACAGATTTGTGCTGACTTGAAAGGCGTGTGAATTCGACGCCTTTACGTGTCAAGCAGCTGTGTCAGCACGTGGGTATTTCTGACTCCGGCCACAGAAAACAGCTGAAGTCAAACACGGTGTAAAATCCTGCATTTCAGACTGCTGTTTTAAAAGTTAGAAATATAGTTTCATCAGATTGACAGTAGGGATTTCTTTTCTTAATGCCTTTTTAAATAAGGATAAGAGTGGTTTTTGACGTTAAATAATAATGACTGTCCTTCATTAAAAAGTGGCGCAGACTTAAGATGTTTCAAGTTAAGTTTCTGTGCTTAGGGCTAAGAATGAATGTGTTTAAATATGATAGGCAAAGGGATGCAGCTTGCTTTTCATATGTGGACTCATCAAAATGATTAGATTTATTAAAAAAAAATATATGGTTATATAAAAAATGTTATTTAAAATAGGTGCATTAAATTCGTTTTGTAATATTTATAATGCCTAATAATGATGCTGTGACCTCCTAGCATCCAAATTGAATTTAAGCCATTCTATACAGCAATAGGGGGTCACTTACATGTGAAATGTCACTTTACCCAGGCGTACAAAACTCATTTTTATAAGGGTATACATTATACATTTCTGATGCCACATCTCTGGGATATGTAGAGGACATTCTGGGGATGGCTATTATGTAAAAACATTGTAGGATATTAATTTTTAAGTGCCCCAAACATCAAAGTCAAAATTGAGTAAAATTCACTATTTAAATGAGGTTATTCCAATCAGAGCAGCTTTTAAACTGCCTTAGGCTCCAGTAAATGCACATATGTAAGTATAGAATGAATATCTGACATCTATACTGCTAGACAATTACTCAGCACACTGCTTACAAATATAAATATGTACAAAAAACTGGCAGAAGTTTTTAAGCTTACCTCTGAATTGCTAGTAGACAGGAATGGAGTGGGTTGTTGCGCTCTCAGTCTCCAGGGTCACTTTGAATTGGTAAAGGTAAAACTGCATGAAAACCTTGCACGCAAGATGGGACAGCTGCGAATAGGTTAAAGGTCGAAGTTCTACATTTAGAAGCAGGGCTCAGCGCAACATTTGCATTGACATTTCGACATTTGAAAGACGAAATGGCAGGGACAGAAAGAGGTTTTGCTTACTTTTTTTTGCAAAAGTAAGTTTTTGTTCAGTCATATGAACAGATTGAATAATAATGCTATATGTGAGCTCTTATTAAGACAATGGCTCTGCCATATGTATAGCACTAATGCTTTCAGGGCTGAATTAAGGAAGCAATGGGATTTAGTTTGAATTCATGTGCCCTCGTGTCACACTTGTACATTTGCAAAAGGAATATGTTCTTTAGCTAGCTCAATGTGCTATTTAGCTCCTCAGGGTTTGTTTATGCCCAGTTGCTACAAATTGGGGTTGATAGTGTTGACAGAATGAAACCTGTTACAGGTTTCCTACTGTCAAAAATGGGGGAAGGAGGCTAGCTCCTCTACAAATTAAGGGTAGGCAAATTTATGTTTTTTCTCTCTTTTTCTCAAATTTCTTTTGAGCCTGTCTAAACTGTCTGTGAAATAGCCATGAGACATTTAATTGGCTATTCAGTAATACTGTTTTAAACATTATTAGCATTAATAAAATGAATAAATAAATTTGCTATATTACTGCCCATCATGTCTGATGAAATTATGAAAGGATGAGTAGTCTAGATTGTGGTTTCCTTATTTGATCTTTAAGGGGAACTAACTGTGGGTAGTTTTTGTTCTAAAATTCTCAGATGATAACACCACTATTGTTTGTTATTCTCATGCTACATACAGTTTTGCAAGGGCATTGCTAGTTTTTATTAGCTAGTCTGTGTAAATAAACTGACAGTCCTTACTAGAGCTGATGTTGCATAGTTTGGATTGTGAAAAAATAGAATGCAGGGAAGATGCCCATGTGATCCTTAGCAAACATTTTTGAGGAAAATATTGTTTTATAGGAGTCTGTGTGTCACAGGGTGTTCTGCTGGAGAAAATGTACCCATTATGTTGAAGTTTTTAGTTCTTTATGTAATAGGAATCCCTGCTAAATTAGCAGTTTTAGATTTGCCTGTTGCTCCTATAACACGAGAGCATGGTCCTAAGCATACAATGTAGGTGCTTTTATTAAGAGAAATCATTTTAGAAGTGCCTGCAGTCCTGTACAAGTAATGCAAAGTCTATGAGTAAAAGTGTAGAACATTTCCTTTTTTCTTGAGGGTCTTTAGATGATTAAGATAGGAATATACAGATTTAAGGATTTGGAGTATGTCTGTATTGTTTTTCTCTTTCCCTCAGAATTTAGTAAATGAATACAGACTTCCTTGGCTGCTTGGGATTGGGGGACGTATTACTCTTGTCAGTTCACCAAAGAGTTCCTTTTATACTTGCCAATAGGTTGAGGCTGTTGTGTTTTTTTACTCTCACATAGATGAAAGTGGTTCTTGGGTGCCTTGCTAATATATGGGGCGTCCCTAGACTAGGAAGTATTCTGAGACTAACCTCTCTGTTGATAGATTATTTCTGTGCCTTGTCTAAAGACCTTTTGTTCTGTCCACCAATAGATATTTGCTGCCTTACAACCATTGCCAGAGGGGCGCGGACATGAGATCTAGCTTGGAGAGTCAGCACCAGTCCAGCTTGAAGTCAAAGTGAAGGTAACCAGCACAGGCATTGCTGGCAACCAGTACCTCAGTGTAGGTAGAAGGCCGGAAGCACTGGGATGTGAAGTGTGTACCCCTGCCACTGTCTTGGGCGAAAGACGGGGTCACAAATCAGAAAGAAGAAATCGTGGATCAAGTTTTTGATGCCCAGCCGAGAGTCACAGACCGACCAGAAAGGCGAGAACGTTTTTGCTTGAGGTAACCCCCTTTGAAACAAGGGTTCCTTCAGAGATCCTAGCATCAGGCCTCTGAATCCTGGTCCCAAAGTGGCTGTAAAGTCTTCACCTTTGTTGGTCAAGAGATACCTGGGCACACTGAATGCAATCTAAGGCCCCAACAAAAGAGCAGTGTGCCAGCAGAGCAATACAGGAGTTAGGGAAGGACTTGAGTTCAGGGTACAGGTGCTGTGTCTCTGGTGCCTGTTAGATTAAAGTGAAGAAAACTGGTGCACTGCCTGAGACACTGGACAGCATCGCTGAGAGCATTTGCCCTGGTGGGTGATTGCCCTATCCTGAAAGAAGAAACTTTTCCCTTGAAACTGGGCCGTGATTCCTGAGTTGCGAGTTGTGCAGCTCCACCGTGGGAACAACAAGAGCCTGCCTGTGAGGCTCAAACGGACACAGGGAGAAGACTCCCCTCTGGTTGGTTGTACAGCGGCTTTAATTTCCCAAGGACTTCTTTTTCTTTTTTGTTGAAAATGTACCCCATTGGTCGTCCCATTTTTGAGGAGGAGCAGCCCTTTGCAGCTCTTCGTCCTAATCCTCATGGTCCTGTGTGGTCCTCCTGGTCCTCTGGATCATTTTTGTAATAATATGTCTGACTGCTTTCATAATTGTATTAGGAATAATGTTTATTCTGCGAGAGAAAAGTTCCTCTGAGCAGTTGACAAATGTTACTTTACCCTTTCCTTGATTGATACTCTAGCCCTGATAAAGGAAACACTGGAAAAGTCTAGTGAAAATGTTTTTATTAGATATGTGCTGTTGGCTATTTTGAAGTTGAAATTGATGGTCACTGAAATGCATAGGAGCCTTGAAAATGTTTTTACTGGATGGTTCTAGGATTTGCTTAGGACTAGAAAGCTAATAGTTCTGTTTCTGATAATAGTAATTACTCTCTCCTGTTATCTGTATGACCCAATGCTCTGTTCCCTTTGTACTCCTGCTTATACCTTATACATACCAGCTTAACAATATTTAGAATGAGAAATGCCCACCTAGCAATGAATTAGGATATTGATAAATTTTATGAAAAAAAATTCATATGCTTATTTCCTATTGGATTATAGGAATGTCTTTAGCTCATGCTAAAAGGACCATCTGTTGAAGATTGCATTAATCTCTTAGCATGAGCTGAAAGCCATTTTGTATTTGGCAGCCATTTTAGTTAGCTATGTGCTGGACATTTGCTGTTTCCCTCTCCCAGAGTCTTGCACATGCTCAGATGGGCCTAGCTAGTAGAATGCACATGTTCCTAGTATAGAACGATCAGGCTGTTCCAACTGATGTCAGCAACTTATTACTCCTCCTACTTGTTGACTGTGCAGTTTCTGTATGACCATCTATGTACATAACTCTTCTCATGTGTACTTGTACTTCCTTTTTTCAGCCCCTGTGTGGGTATATAATGCCCCTGTTCTCTGTACTCCTTAGAAATGTCCCCTACAGGGATTTGAGAATTCTGTATGACGCATTTTTCCCTCTTTAGAGGTTAAATAAAGATGTCTTTATATTACAGCTTCTGTGCCAATCTCTTCTTTGTTGGTTTAAAAGGACCAGGTGTATCAGTGAAGCCCCAGATTAGGTTTTGATTTCTACAATGTCATAATATTAATTTGTCAGCCCCTCTAATCAACTTTGCCATACACCACATTGTGTTACTTTGTGAGCACACTCTTCTTGGAAGGCATGCAAATCACTCATGAACACAGCAAGATGTGATCCATTCTTTTGCTAGTTTAGAACCATACTCAGACCCACCCCACTGCTACCCACTATCACTGACTCACTATCATTAAGGGCAGGAAAAAGATCTACACCAAAAAGAGGCCCGCTCGTCATTGTACGTTCTGCCTTGAATGGAGCAGGATCCAAGGATGACGCATGCCACTTAGGTGGGTGAGAATCCTTGCATCATGATAAGATTGTCCCTGGGGATCACTGTAGAAAAAATATCAGTAGGATCTTAGGTTCCTAGTTTTCTACCCCCAATGTAGGCTAGGGATCTCGCTGGAAAGTCACACCTTCGGATATATGTTATAGTCCAGGGAGGACATATGTCGGACCGGTGTGGTAAATAATTTAATTACCGGAACTTAATTTGATGCGGAAAATTAATAAGAATAGCTCAGTAAAATAAGAGGCAGAATCCGTGGTATAGAGGTTCGGAACGGGCTTTATTCCAAAACACAATTCGAATTTGTGGGCTTCATATTCCATCACCACGAAGGTTCAGGAAGTGAAGGACAATACTTTATTGACAGGTAATCATTTTTATAGAAGAGGCATTATAGTGAAACAGATGCAGGAGGCGTAACAGTTGATAACAGAGATAAAGGCATACATGCGTAACTAAAATGGGTGTAACTAGGCGTAACTAAAGAACGTCATTAGGTATGATGTCACAAATGGGTGGTTCCATGAAAGAATTTCGCAATATCAGCAAAAATACTTGGCAGAGATGCGCGCGCAGCAGCATGACGTGTGATTGACGTGCAACTAGGGGGAGAATGGGACTTGACATTTAGCTCTACATGTGGAGACAGAAGTCTGGGGTTATGTCAACCTAATCCTAAATCATATCTTACATCCTATGTTTAAAGAACTGTGTTATCCAAAAAGAGAGGTCTCTTAGGATAGAATCTTATTCTATACTGACTATACTGACTGTTAGTGCGTGTACAAGCGTCTTAAGTGTCTACACTAGATGCGAGGGCAGAAATCTTCCATGGTAACAGGGCTATGAATTACTTGCATAAAGACAGAGAAACCGGGCCCTTTTGCACGGCAGCTAGAGGAATGTTTACTTAAACTGTTAGACAGGAATGCATTGGATGAGGAGCGGAGCAGAGCAGATAATCTTGAAGGTGAAATACAGTTTTTGGCAGGCAGACAGGCCGACAGGCCGAGTCAGGCACCGTTAGCCGCGCAGGGAGTAGGACAAAGTTCATGGATACAGATGCGAGCTCAGACTGGAGCTTTCAGAGGCAGAAGGCAGGAAAAGGCTTAATGGCAGAATCAGGGCCTACTCGCCTGGACTGTAAAATGGGATAAATGAACCATATAAAACCGGTGGCCTTTCATACTTAGGAATAGGATATCCGGCCCATTCATAGCGGATCTGAAAGAGGACATGTTGACGGTGGACGCACATGTGTTTGCGTCTTCATAACTGGAACTGGAGGGAACATACATGTACTTGTGACTTATACATGAAACCGTTGGGGTCCAAGATAGGGGACATAACTGATCATAAAAATCCATATTTCCACACCGGTATCAACTTCTCTTCCCCTCCTCCTTTTATGAGGGTGAAGTAAACCTGTCAAGCCTTACATTCCTATAATCTGTGTGGGAGGAATGGCAAAATTTGGCTTTTTAGCGATGCAGGGTTAGACCCTAGTCAGGTCCTGTCCTTTGACCTTTCTTAACAACACCTATATTACGCGTACCTTAAGGGTCTGGGGAGGCAAAGCAAGTGGTCTTTTTAGAAGTACAAGGAAAGCTCTGTGTAGAGGGTGTTTCTGTAGTCCAGGCTGCTTGTTATGAGTGCATGGGTGACGGTCTATCTGGATTTAGGGGGATCCATTAGAAAGTCTTGTGAAGGATGCAGAGGGTGTTGAAGCAGGTGGAGCTGACGGCGTTGATATGGTGAGTCATGGTGAGGGAGGAGTCGAGTATGATGCCAAGTTTCCAGGCGCGGTCCGTGGGGGTGGGGTGGGGTTGCCGAGGGCAGTGGGCCATCAGGTGTAGTCCCAAGCTGAGGGGGTGGGTCCGAAGACGAGGACTGTCTTCTCAGAGTTGAGCTTCAGACAGATGCTGTTCATCCATCATGCAACGTCTTTCATTCCTTTCTCGAAGCGGAGTTTGGTGGCGTCGGGTTCCTTCGTGAAGGAGAGGATGAGCTGGGTGTCATCGGCGTAGGATAATATACTGAGTCTATGCTATCTGACAATGGCGGCGAGGGGGGCCATGTAGATGTTGAAGAGCGTGGGACTGAGCGATGATCCTTGGGGTACTCTGCAGTTGATCGCTGTGGGTTCAGAGAGGAAGGGCGGGAGTCTGATCCTTTGTGTTCTGCCCGCGAGGGAGGAGCGGAGCCAGTCGAGGGCGGTTCCCTGTATGCCGGCGTCTTAGAGGCTGGCTGTGAGAGTGCGGTGGGAGACTGTGTCGAAGGCTGCGGATAGGTCTAGTAGGATGAGGGCCGCGGTGTGGCCTTGGTCGAGGAGCATGCGGTTGTCATGTGTGGTGGCGAGGAGGGCGGTCTCAGTGCTGTGGTTGCTGCGGAATCCGGATTGGGAAGGGTCGAGGATGGCGTTCTCCTTGATGAAGTTAGTCAGCTGGGCGAAGACTATGTTCTCAGTGACTTGCCGCGAAGGGATGCAGAGAGATGGGTCAGTGGTTTTTCAGGTCCGTCGGACCTGCGGAGGGTTTCTTGAGGAGGGGCTCGACTTCTGCACATTTCCACTTGTTGGGAAATGTGTCGGTTTCAAAGGTGGTGTAGATAGTGCGTTGTAGCTCGGATGCTATGGAGGTGGCTCTGTGGAAGATATGTGGCGGTCAGGGGTCCGTGAGGGCTCCTGAATGAGTGCTCTTCATGATCGCGGCGGTATTTTCAGTGGTGACCGGGGTCCAGGCGGCGATGGTAGGCTGGCTGTCGTTGCTGGAGTAAGGAGTGGTTTCTGGGGTCTGTTCGCTGAAGTTGTCTTACAGGGCCTTGATTTTCAGATGGAAGTAGGAGTCAAGCTTGTTGCAGAGGTCCGGGGAGGGTGTGACATCCGTGGCTTTGTTGGGGGGTTTGGTGAATTCCTGGATGATGCTGAAGAGTTCCTTTCAGTTGCTGGAGTTGGCGAGGATTTTGTTCCAGCTGGGGCTGGAGAAGGACTTCTCGTGCAGGGCCCCGCAGGTAGAGTCCTTTCTTTGCTAGCCCAAGGATGGTGCAGTCCCATCTTTGGTGCAGCCTCTATTTGCCATGTCCGGGGAACAGCAAGGAAGTCTTTCTTTGGTCCTCTCCCCAGTTCGGATGTGATCTGAGGTCTGAGTGCAACTCTTATGTCCACAACTTGCTCTCAGGAATGTGGTGACTACTAGCCAATGGGCTACAAGGTACCAGCCCCTCCACCTTGCCTGATGTAGACTTCCTGCAAAGTGTGGTATCTAGCTGTCCCAGAGTGCAATATTCTACCCACTCCAATGTTGGCAGAAACAGAGGCCTCAGCACAGCACAGTTTGTCCAGAGCATTAACAACCAAATTATGATATACATGTGACATGGCCTTTTACATCCCAGCTTGCAATCTAGGTAAGGCTTGCCAGCTTGCAAGCCTTACCTTCAAGGGAAATAATTTCCTGGGGTAAGTGATGATCTGTAGGTCTAAAGATCAGACTATTTATATAATAGAGAGCCATGTAATAGGAATTCCTTGCCTAGGGATTGGCTTGATATCATGAGAAAGCAGACATCTACCACCGAGGACATGCCTGTGCAGTTCCATCATGTGAAGACTGAAAGATGAATCCTATAAGTTAACCACATTCCAAGCCACACGTGTGCCTCCTGAATCAGCTTTGGCCACAGAGGTGAATGCCCCTCGAAGTCCAGCCCAAAAATGGTTGCACTGGTCAACTGATTTTCAGATACAGCAACGCTAGCGATTTCCTTTAACTGAGTCCTTCTTGGGTGATCAAACTGCACGCCAATGACTCTCCCAGGTTCATCAAACTCGGCTGCGGCTCGTTATCCAAAACTGTGCTTCACTGGGCAGTGGCAGTCAAGCAATTGTGACTACCAACTTACCAAGACAAGCTTATTATACTTTTGTGGCTCTGGCGCTGTAACAAGAAGCCAGTCAACTAACTCTTGGAGTTCAACTTTTCTGGCTGGAGTCTAGGGAAAAATTCTTCTGAAGCAGGGCACCACAGGCACAGTCCTTTCTTTGCTAGCCCAATGATCAGCAGGTGCAGTCTTGTCTTTGGTGCAACCTTTCTTTGCCAGGTCCTGGGAATAGCAGAGAAGTCCTTCTGTAGTCCTCTCTCCAGTTCAGACATGATCTGAGGTCTGGGTGCCAGAGGTGCCACTTTTATGTCCCCAACTTGCCCTCGAAGAATGTGCTGACTAATAGCCAATGAGCTACCAGGCCCTCCCCCCCCCACCTCATGACAATTTCCTGCAAAGTGTGGCATCTTGCTATCCCAGAGTACAATATCCTGCCCACTCTCATGATGGCATAATCCCTCTTTTGGTGTGTGGAGCTTGGTAGTCCGCCCTAGAGGTGTGGCTACCTGGGGGCTACACATCCATGGTAAAACTGTTTTGGCAACTGTTTCCCCCTCTCTGTCTCCAACGCCAACCTGTCTACCAGAAAAAAAGAACAGCCCCCTCTTGTGTGTGTCCACCATTTGCTTGTCAAAGGTAGCTTCCCTCCCCCCATGAAGCTCAGCTTTTGAGCTCAACACCGGCTATGTATTTCTGACAGGGAGAGGCAACATCTCTTTCAACAGCATGCCTTTTGTGTTTCTTCCTGAGAGTGATTCACACCTACCCCCAGTAGGGCAAAAGGCTTTCTTGTGTCTAGCAACCCTAAACCGTCACTGGTAAACTTGGGCATCAGAGTAGCACATTCTTAAGTTGCCTTTACTTAAAAGTCACATTAAGTTCGATTTTGGCATCAAGCCAGGTTTAATGTAATTATTCTTTTGATACCTTAAAGCATTAATTTTAGTAGTGAGGAAATATGAATTTTTATGGTCAATTGTGTCCCCTATCTAGACCCCAACGGCTCCATGTACATGCTACAAGTACATGTATGTTCCCTCCACTTCAAGCTATGAAGACGCAAATACAATTGTGTCCAACGTTAATATATACTCTTTCATATCTGCCATGAATGGGCCAGATATTCCGTTCCTAAGTATGCCTTGCCACCGTCTTTATATGGTATACTTTTCACGTTTTCCAGCTCTGGCAAGGTAGGCCCTGAATTCTGCCATCGAGCCTTTTCTTGCTTCTGCCTCTGAATGCTCCAGCCTGGACCTGCATCTGTATCCATGAACTTTGTCTTACTTCCTGCGCGGCTAACGGTGCCTAAGCCCGGCCTGTTGCCTGCCAAAACTAAATTCGGCCTTCAAGTTATCTGTTCCGCTCCTCAAGAAATGCATTCCTGTCTAAGTAGCTTAGGTAAACATCCCTCTAGCTGCAGAGCAAAGGGCCCGGCCTTACTATCTCTGTGCAAGTAATTCATGACTCTCGTTACCATGGTAGGCCCATGCCCCCTCGCATCTCATGTAGACAGTTAGACGCTTGTACACGCACTAGCAGTCAGTATAGAATAGGATCTGTCCGAGAAGACCTTTCCTTCCAGATAAAATAGTTCCTTAAACACAAGATATTAGATATGATTTAGGACTAGGTTGTCCTGACACCCCAGACTTCTGTCTCCACATGTAGGGCTAAATGTCAAGTTCCCTTCACCCTCTAGTTGCACGTCAATCACACGTCATGCGGCTGCGCGCGCATCTCTGCCAGATATTTCTGCTGACACTGCAGGATTCTCTTATGGATCCACCCACTTGTGACATCATTTTAAATGACGTTTCTAGTATACGCCTATTATTACGCCTATTTTCATTACGTATGTGTATTCTTATCTGTATTATCAGCTGTTACGCCTCCTGCATCTGTCTTAATGTAATGCTTTTCATATATATTTGATTACTTGTCAATAATGCATTGCCTATCCCTTCCTGAACCTTCGTGGTGATGGAATATGATTGCCTGGTTCGAACCATAATTCCTTTGTAAGGAATAAAGTCCTTTTCAGAACCTCTAATACCACGGATTCTGCCTCTTATTTTGACTGAGTTATTCTTACTAGACTTTACCGCATAAAAAATAGTACAGGTAATTTAAATATTTACCACATAATTGGCGCCCGAACAGGGACACCTCTCACACCCCACGCGCCGGAGGTGCGTTGCAGACCCGGTCTCCTGCCACAGCCGGACGGACAATTACGCGTACCCGCAGGATTTCCTGTATCTCCCTCAGGCCAAAGGGGGCGACTGAGGCTGCGATCAACACCCAGACGAGGCGGTGAGGAGTGCGGAGAATCCCGACCAGAGCCTAGCTGAGAGAGCAAGATCCGAGGTATACAGAGGCCCACCAGATTCCGAAGTTCCGAAGTACCTAAGTCACGAGTCGAGTCCAGTCCAGTTTGGTCTAGTCCAGTCCAGACTTCCGAGGCCTTCCGTTCCGTGCTTCCCGGTGAGTACCGTTGCTGGGGACGCATCTAGACGTGCACATTAGTTTGTGCCGGTCAAGACGGGTCTGGGTACACAGACCTGGTCTGCACTGTTTTAGCAGTGTATCTGTACTGTTAAGCAGTACATACAGTATATTTAGTATTATGCAGTTAACTAGTTTTATTCTAATTATTATTGTTCGTTCTAAAATGTTTTGATATGTTTTAAATGTCGTGGTATGAGTGATTGTTCGTACTTCATTATTGTGTTTATTGTAATTATTGTGTTCAAAAGCCGAATAGGAATTAAGTAACAAGGTTCAAGATGCCGTTATTTTCAAAATTAAGACAGATAAAAACTAGAAAAGGGATACTCGAGGAAGCTGTTCCTATCCCACCTAGGGACACTCCAGGGTACTTTATGTACCATAAACATGGCCTAGATGCCGTATTATATCTCGATCTATGGGTGGACTACACCAAGGATTTGGCAGAGAGTCAGAGATGGCCCGCTGCTGGAACATGGGATGCAGATTGCATCATGAGAATAGAAGAAGCGTTATGGAAAAAGAAAGCCAGACAGTCACAGAAAGATGCCATTGAATTATGGCGTAAAGAATCGCATAGGCGCACAGAAAAAGCGCTCAGAAAGGAAGAGAAAAGTAGGGAAGATTCAGAAAAAGCCCGAGAAAACATATTAATTGACGAAGGTACCAGAGTAAGATCAGAACAAGTAGACAGACAACGAAACACTCTTATGAATGGTATGTATCCTCTTCTGGCCGAGGGTTTGCCTAAGGCCACTTTGGAGGTACCAAAAGATCTGCCATCTCCGTTACTCCCGATTAAAGTACATCCCAAGACCGCAAAAGACATTTTCCTTTCTTCCTATTTAGACGATGCAGCCCCCGAATATGCTAATGGTGTGCAGCAACGCACACCACCCGTTAACGACACTCAACCCCAAAATCAGCTGCACTCAACTCCGCAACAACAAACTCCCCCTCACATTCCAACAGTTTCATCTGTTTCTACCACTTTTCCTACATCTACTGTCTCTACCTTACATACAACGAATCCTTTCGCGCCTAGCACCTCGGAAGGTGCAACAGGAGGTGCGACAGCGATTTTTTCCACGCCACCGCAAGGAAATAAATTATCCTTTAGAGATTTAGCATATCAACATACACCTCAAACAGTAAGATCCGGTATGTTTAAGGAACATCTTGTGGATTGCAGATATGATCCAGTGCCCGGTAAAAATGACAGAATGCTGCTGTCATCACTACGTATACGACGAGCGTCCACATATTTAATGACACTACCAGGAATGGTTGCTCATCTGGACAATATATATCACTTTGTCCAATCAGGGCAAGGCCCTGAAAGTATTGACAAGGCCATGGAATACCAGAAAGTAGATATACAGAAACTACTGTTAAGCTTCCTCATAAACTGCTTGATCAGAAACAGAGATAGGCCTGAGGTAGATCAGGATGAAATGCAAGTGCTTACCAGATGGGGTCAGAATATATCAGAAGGGAAACATGATAAACAGAAGTGTATAGTAGCTATGTGCCGAAAGATCAGAAAAGAAATAGAACGAATACATGAAAGCAGATTAGAGGCAGACAAAACTGAATCAGAGGGAGAGGAGGAGGAAGGATCAGAAATGCCCACGGGACAATTAGAAACGATAGCTTATGTAGGTAGGGGAAGATCTTGTAACAATACCAGACACTTCAATGACCCAATACGTCCGATACGTCCAGAATGTAGCAGACATTTTCAAGCCCCTATGTTAAATACAAGGTCCCCTGAACACCTATTCCAGGTTGCTGATAAATTACTCCGAGACCGAAGGGGGTATCATATGCTCGATTCTATGGATGAACAAGAATTAGCCAGGTCAGCAGTACAATGGGCTGACAGCCCTGAAAAATATAGTGATGATGCGCTAGCACACACGTTTTTGAACCTTACCCCAGACGAACAGCGTTTAGCTAGTATATACATGATACAACACCTCCTTATATTGTATAGAAGCCAACACTCCGATCCTGGTCCCCTACCTGATATACTGATAGAATTACTCACAAATAAATGGAGAGGTTCAGGTACTGATTTAATTAAAGAAATTCTAGAATATCGACATCAGTACATTGTCTTCGTATGCTCAGAACATGATTCAGCTCCTTCTATGGAGAGAAAAACGTATCACATAGACAAACAGAACCCCTTACGCGAAGTACACCCAGTCAGAAATGATGACAATACGTTTAGACGCGTGTTTGTGTACACGCCCATAACCAAAATAGAACTATTGGAAATGAAAAAATTAGTGCCTAGCCAAGACAAAGATCCAGCAGGTTTTCACCGTTAATTAAAAGACATGTTACTCATGGGTGATTATACCTATCCTGACATTATGAAAATATTGAAAGTATTATTGCCTGCCGGTATTTATGAGAAACTCAAGGAAAAAGAATGGGAGGTGGGAGACCAAAAGATTGATTGGACCGCATTAGAAAATGAAGAAAATAACAGAACTGCAGGCGTAGGGCTTGGGGACAAAACAAAAGCATTGCCAGGTCTAGTAGTACAAGTATTGCCACGTTTATTAACTACGAAAAAGGAAGATTGGGGAGCAATCTCAGCCTGTAAACAGAAACCCGAGGAAGACACCAGTGATTTTTATTCCCGATTTGAAAAATGTTTTGGTATTAATAGCGGCCTGAAAGCAAATAGCGAGTCATATCCACATCTTTTTGTAACAAAACTAGTCGAGAATTCTCTGCCGCAGGTTAAAAACAGAGTATTGAAAGTTGAGAGCACTTGGCAAGCTAACACTCCTTCACAAATGTTACAAATGTTACAGTATCACCAAAATAGAATTAGAGAAGAACAAGAACACGAAACAAGGCGTATGAAAGACACGAAAATGAAAATGCTCGTCGCCCAGTCAGTTCCAGCTGACGGTCATAAAAAGGGTGCAACACAGTCCAGTAATTCAGCGGTTCCCGTTAAAGGGACATGCAACTATTGTAAACAGCCAGGTCATTATATAAACGATTGTGCAGTTCTGAAACATAATATCTCCACGGGTAAAACCAAGGAGAGACCACGTCCGCCTAGACAGGATCAGATCCAACAACAAGTACCTCAGAATATACAGCCTATGCAAGCTGCACAACAGACCGTACCGCAACAACAGCCACAGCCTATTGCTGCAACACAGAACACGACACAACAGATGTACCAGTATGCACAAAATGACTATCCAGAGTATCAACGCTACACATGAAATAGCCTAGAGAGGGAAGTTGGCTTACCCCTTATTGAGGTTCCTGTAGATCAAGAGGGTCCTTATGTACAGAGTCAAGTATTAGGGAAAGACAGAAAGTTTCTACTCGATACAGGGGCAAGCAGAACAACTATAAGTCATGATGAAGTTCCAGGGGCACCCCTCTCAGGCTCACAAAATATTTCCCTTGGTTTTTCAGGAAAGCCCACTATTAACGAAGTATCACAACCGCTTGCATTTACAGTCGGTCCATTAACACGGACTACAGATCTATTGCTTACGAAATCATGCCCCGAAAATTCGTTGGGTATTAAAACATTGAAAGCTCTAGGAGCTATAATATGCTGTTCTCCGGACGGAGTACGACTATTTTTGCGTGACTTTAAAGGTCACTACGTGTCTAGAGACATGGATCACCGGTTACAGAATCTACCTGCACATTTATGGGCACAAGGCCCCACTGATGAAGGTTGTATGCACATTACACCGTATCGAGTCACACTCAAAACAGGAGTGGTATTACCACGAATGCGACAATACAAGTTACCTCCAGATGCTGTAGTGGCTTTACTGCAAATCATTGACGAGCTCATCTCACAAGGAGTGGTTGTAGAAACCGACTCCAATATATGTAATTCTCCGATTATTCCGATTCTTAAACGAACCGACCCAAAAGCACCCCCAGTATATCGATTAGTTATTGATCTACGCGAATTAAATAAATGCATTGTACCACAATATCCCGTGGTCCCGGATATTTCTTCATTACTGACAGCTATTGATTCAGAAGCAACGTTCTTTACTGTAATTGACCTCAAGAACGCCTTCTTCAGCGTCCCAATCGATCCGGAGAGCCAATATTTGTTCGGATTCAGTTTAAATGGACGAAGTTTTAAATTCGCACGCGCACCTCAAGGATTTACAGAAAGTCCTAGCATCTACAGCCAAGCACTGAAAAGACAACTTGACAGTATCCACATGCCTGTTAACACTGCACTGCTTCAGTATGTCGATGATCTGCTGATCACCGCCCGAAGCGAATCCGAATGTGAAAAAGCATCACTGACGATTTTACATTTCTTAGCCGACAAGGGGCACAAGGTGTCCCCTTCAAAGCTACAATTTTGTGCCCAGCAAGTTGTGTACCTAGGGCACTTGCTGTCCAAATGGGGGAGACAGCTCACACCTGATCGCATCCAGTTAATTGTAAACATGCCACCACCCAAGACACAAAAGGAGGTACGGGCCTTCATAGGCCTCACTTCGTACTGCAGGCAGTGGATCCCCCAATATGCATTTTTAGCTAAACCACTCATTCAATTGACAACACAGGAGGCAGCGACATCGACTGTCCTCCCTTGGACTCCAGAACATACACAAGCTTTTGAAGACTTAAAGAAAGCTTTATGCTAAGCACCTGTCTTAGCGACACCATGTTACAGTAAGCCTTTTACACTCTTTGTTACAGAACGTGAAGGTACTGCTTTGTCAGTACTCACGCAGGAACAAGCAGGATCACACAAGCCATGCGCTTACTTTTCTAGCACATTAGATCCCGTAGCTCAGGCTCTTCCTGCGTGTCTGAAATCAGTTGCAGCGACAGCTCTAGCGATTAGACAAAGTGATTCCATAGTATTAGGACATCAATTGACAGTACAAGTACCACACGCAGTAGAGGTTCTCTTGAACCGGACACAGACACAGCACTTGACTATAGCACGACTGACTGGTTACGAACTTACATTGTTTCAGCCACACATAGAAATCAGACGATGTAGTACATTAAATCCTGCCACACTTTTGCCATTAAGTGGAACAGACCCACTGACACATGATTGTATTGAAGTCATTACTATTACGACCAAACCCAGACAAGATTTGACAGATGTCCCATTACCAGATCCAGACCTGACACTTTATGTAGATGGGTCATGTATGAGAACAAGTACAGGAAAGTTAGTGGCCACCTATGCAGTCACGACAGACACCGAAGTCATTGAAACAAATTGTATCGACACATTATCAGCTCAAGCAGCAGAGCTTATCGCTCTGACACAAGCCTGTATTCAAGCCAAAAATAAGAAAGTCAACATATACACAGATTCACGTTATGCATTCGGAGTCGTACATGACTTCGGAGTCCTTTGGCAAGAGAGAGGTTATTTGACTTCTCACGGTGCCAACATTCAACACGGTCCCCTCATTCAAGCTCTATTAGATGCAATACATCTACCTACTTCAATATCTATCATGAAGTGCAAAGCCCATACGAAAGTGACTGACATTATTTCTCAGGGTTGTGGTAAATAATTTAATTACCGGGACTTAATTTGATACAGAAACATAATAAAAATAGCTCAATAAATAAGAGGCAAAGTCCGTGGTATTAGAGGTTCGGAATGGGCTTTATTCCAATGGACGATTCGAATCGGTGACTCCAAGTTCCATCACCACGGAGGTTCAGGAAGTGAAGTACATACTTTATTGATAAGTAATTACTTTTATACAATAGGCATTACAGTGAAGCAAATGCAAGAGGCGTAACAATTCATAATGTAGATAAAACATACATGCGTAGCAAAAGTGGGCGTAACTGGGCGTAACTAAAGAACGTCATCAGGTGTGATGTCATAATAGGGTGGTTCCATGAAAGAATTTCGCAATGTCAGCAGAAATACTTGGCAGAAATGCGCGCGCGGCAGCATGACGTGTGATTGACGTGCAACTAGGGGGTGAAGGGGACTTGACATTTAGCTCTACATGTGGCGACAGAAGTCTGGAGGGTCAAGTCAACCTAATCCCAAATCATATCTAACATCCTATGTTTAAAGAACTATGTTATCCAAAAGAGAGGTCTCTTGGAGTAGAATCTTATTCTATACTGACTATACTGACTGTTAGTGCGTGTACAAGCGTCTAAGTGTCTACACTAGATGCGAGGGCAGAAGTCTTCCATAATAATAGGGCTATGAATTACTTGCATAAAGACAGAGAAGCCGGGCCTTTGCTCGGTAGCTGGAAGAATGTTTACTTAAACTACTAGACAGGAATGCATTGGGCAGGGAGCGGAGCAGATAATTTCGAAGGTGAAATACAGTTTTGGCAGGCAACAGGCTGATGTCAGGCATCGTGAGCCGCGCAGGGAATGAGACAAAGTTCATGGTCACAGATGCAGGCTCAGACTGGAGCTTTCAGAGGCAGAAAGCAAGAAAAGCTTGATGACAGAATCAGGGCCTACTTGCCTGGACTGTAAAATGGCATAAGTGAACCATATAAAGCCGGTGGCCTTTCATACTTAGGAATGGAATATCCGGCCTATTCATGGCGGATCTGAAAGAGGACATGTTGACGGTGGACGCACATGTGTTTGCGTCTTCATAACTGGAACTGGAGGGAACATACATGTACTTGTGATTCATACATGAAACCGTTGGGGTCCAAGATAGGGGACATAACTGATCAGAAAAATCCATATTTCCACAGGGTAACGACCTAGCAGACCGAACAGCTAAGCAAACAGCACAGAATCAGACTCATGCAACTGACTTGACAAAGACAATAGTTCCGACGCCGACACACTGCATGACAGTTAAGGATCCCGCTCTTGATGTAATCGACATACAGACACATGCTACACCAGAGGAAATAAAGAAATGGACCGAATTAGGAGGGATCCAGACAGATCAGGGATGGATGACGAAGGGAAAATCTATATGGTTTCTCCCCGACTCAATGGTTCAAGTTATCATTAACACAATACATAGTCCAGCACATCTAGGAGAAAAAGCCATGTTAGACAGTATTCAACACATTTGGTTCAACAAACACTTACGAGCGGCAGCCAAACAGAAAGTCCGAACCTGTATGATTTGTTGTCAGTTCAATCCAGGTAAAGGAGTACCTGTAGAACAGGGTGGATTTCAACCCCCCGATCACCCTTTTGAAGTCCTCCAGATGGATTATATCCAGATGGAACGATGTCGAGGATTCAAATATGTCCTCGTAGTTGTATGCGCTCTTTCCCGTTGGACAGAGGCGTATCCCGTCTCAGATTACACTGCCCCGACTACTGCCAAACAGTTAGTTCGAGAATTCTTCCCACGGTATGGTTTGCCCCGTGTCGTGTACTCAGATAATGGCCAGCCATTCTCATCCGAGCTAATGAAACATGTTTCACTTCTGTTAGGCTATCAATGGAAATTCCACTGCGTCCGACATCCCGAGGCAGCAGGTCTCGTGGAGCGACATAATCAAACTCTGAAAATTAGACTGTCCAAAATCTGTAGAGAAAAAGGTGTCGACTGGATAGTAGCCTTACCAGTTGCGCTCTTTTACATGAGAATGGTAGCACATTCTCGAACAGGGCTATCCCCGTATGAGGTGGTCTTCGGTAGGCCACCAAATATGTGGGGGACGCCTATACCTCGTAAGATCACTGATGTTGATTGTAATATGCTGACAGATTACCTGGCTTCCTTGATGTCTGCACTACAATCTTGTCGTTCACAGGTAGCTGCAGCTTTTCCCGATAACACTGAGGTAAAGCCTCATGAAGTGGTTCCAGGTGACCTGGTACTTGTAAGAAATTTCGACAGGAGGAGTCCATTGGAGCCTCGCTGGCAACAACCGAAACTCGTTTTACTGACCACGAGGACAGCCGTGAAGATAGAGGGCCGCAAAGGGTGGTTACACTCGAGTCATATCAAGAAATTTCATGGACTACCATCGGACTTAAACGTTCAGCCCTGCATTCCCTCACAGACTGACTCAAAACTTCCCTTGGTTGAAAAGACAGAAAAAGAGAACTATAAACTGAAACTAAGGTCTAGCAAGTCAGACAATTCGATTGTTTAAGTCCTCTCCAAGGTGAATCGGTTGAATTAAGTCTTTGACATGTATCCTCTAGACCGAATGAGAGAGAAAAATAGACAGAAACAGCTCAAGAAACATGCATACTGTAAATCACTTCATAGTCACTGTATAGTGACATTGTTGATTATGTTTTTTCTAAGTCTTATTATTATTACTGTAAGTATGCTGTTACATATGTACTATCCTATTTTCAAGCGTGCTTACAATGTTACTGCCGAACATTCTTTTAGTGAACTACCTCCACATGAGTTGTCTTATAGATTTGCGCTGCGCAACAACACATTCATTAATATGTTACACCATTCCCATCAGACCAGCAATGCTACAAATTGTTGGATATGTGGCCGACTCCCTCCCTATCAGAAATACAAAGGAGTTCTGCCTCTCTTTCCATATCCGTTCACACACAATGGTTCCTGTGGAGCATGGTTTAGTTTGATTAATTCCTTAGATTTAAACACTGTAGTTTACCAGAGCAACTGGGTATGGGGAAACCTGAACTTAGTTTTGCTTAAAGCCTGTTATCCTAACAAGGAGGGACTTCCCAAAAGAACAGGAACTGATCTAGAAAATGAAGTATATGGATTAGGTAATTTTACACTTAACCTCATGATTCTAAATGTTGAATCTGAAGCCACACTAGTCTTGCCTGCTATGTCAGTATTACCAGTTAAAGGTGAATTCTGTGTAAGAAAGAATGGTTCAGTACACCTGGGTCATAGTAAATGTACCACTGTGATCGAATTCAGTGATAAAGGCAAGTCTACATTTAGAGCTTCCCGTCACTCCTACTTCATATGTGGGCATACCGCATATATACGTCTACCTCCAGACTGGGATGGTACCTGTTACATTGCATTCCTTTTGCCACCTGTTTTTCTAGCCCCTCCTGATTATCATAGAAATACCAATCTAGTACACCATAGACCCCAGAGAGATACCCCGATTGTTGACTACACCGAAACAGCATGGGAACAATATACCGACTTCAATAAAGGTCTCTTTCCTTACATAGGTGTTGTCTCAAACAGTAAACTGATACGCAGATTAACAAGAACCCTTGAAGCAGTAGTGAATGAAACTACCTCTGCCCTAGGCAACTTAACAGAGGAGCAGTCTGCGATGCGGATTGTTGTTCTTCAAAATCGTCTTGTCCTTGACGTCATCCTAGCAGATAGGGGCGGAGCCTGTAGGGTCATCGGATCAAGTTGCTGTGTTTTCATCCCAGAAAACGTGCCATCCGTATATAAAGCCATAACTCGTCTTCACAAGATTGCAAATCAGATACATCAGAATGCAGGCACCTGGACATGGTCCGGTTGGTTCTGGAGCGTGTTGTCAGCCTGGGGATGAAAAGTCCTATCCTTCCTAGGTATTGGCCTTCTCATAGTATTTAGTTGTTGCCTATGTCTACAATGTGGACCAGCGATTTGCGGCCTGTGTGCCACATCGTGTATTCCACGTTCAAGTTTTTATTCAAGATCCCGGAAGGAGAAAGAAGAGCAAATGATGTTACATGAACAGATTGATGGATTCCTGAAGATCGATATTTCATAAGGGTCCGTAGGGGACAAGGAGGGAATGAGGAAATATGAATTTTTATGGTCAATTGTGTCCCCTATCTAGACCCCAACGGCTCCATGTACATGCTACAAGTACATGTATGTTCCCTCCACTTCAAGCTATGAAGACGCAAATACAATTGTGTCCAACGTTAATATATACTCTTTCATATCTGCCATGAATGGGCCAGATATTCCGTTCCTAAGTATGCCTTGCCACCGTCTTTATATGGTATACTTTTCACGTTTTCCAGCTCTGGCAAGGTAGGCCCTGAATTCTGCCATCGAGCCTTTTCTTGCTTCTGCCTCTGAATGCTCCAGCCTGGACCTGCATCTGTATCCATGAACTTTGTCTTACTTCCTGCGCGGCTAACGGTGCCTAAGCCCGGCCTGTTGCCTGCCAAAACTAAATTCGGCCTTCAAGTTATCTGTTCCGCTCCTCAAGAAATGCATTCCTGTCTAAGTAGCTTAGGTAAACATCCCTCTAGCTGCAGAGCAAAGGGCCCGGCCTTACTATCTCTGTGCAAGTAATTCATGACTCTCGTTACCATGGTAGGCCCATGCCCCCTCGCATCTCATGTAGACAGTTAGACGCTTGTACACGCACTAGCAGTCAGTATAGAATAGGATCTGTCCGAGAAGACCTTTCCTTCCAGATAAAATAGTTCCTTAAACACAAGATATTAGATATGATTTAGGACTAGGTTGTCCTGACACCCCAGACTTCTGTCTCCACATGTAGGGCTAAATGTCAAGTTCCCTTCACCCTCTAGTTGCACGTCAATCACACGTCATGCGGCTGCGCGCGCATCTCTGCCAGATATTTCTGGTGACACTGCAGGATTCTCTTATGGATCCACCCACTTGTGACATCATTTTAAATGACGTTTCTAGTATACGCCTATTATTACGCCTATTTTCATTACGTATGTGTATTCTTATCTGTATTATCAGCTGTTACGCCTCCTGCATCTGTCTTAATGTAATGCTTTTCATATATATATGATTACTTGTCAATAATGCATTGCCTATCCCTTCCTGAACCTTCGTGGTGATGGAATATGATTGCCTGGTTCGAACCATAATTCCTTTGTAAGGAATAAAGTCCTTTTCAGAACCTCTAATACCACGGATTCTGCCTCTTATTTTGACTGAGTTATTCTTACTAGACTTTACCGCATAAAAAATAGTACAGGTAATTTAAATATTTACCACAGTAGTCTCATTCAGAAGGTAGTGCTGCTGAGTTTTATATATATATATATATATATATATATATATATATATATATATATATATATATTCACTGAAAAAACCATAGGTTTCACACATGTTATAGTTAGCGGAAATTTTACTGATAAAAAACCAATGAAATTCCCCCGTTATAGTTAGTGCAGGAAACTATAACTCACGCGACCGCAATCCTCTGCTGATGCTAATACTGTATTTAGACACTTATTTGCCCATGTCTTCTTCCATAAATTTTTAGCTATACATATATTACAAATATTTTTTTTTCATAAAGACACATATGTCATCAGCAGAAGATTGCGGTCGCGTGAGTTATAGTTTCCTGCACTAACTATAACGGGGGAATTTCATTGGTTTTTTACCAGTAAAATTTCCGCTAACTATAACATGTGTGAAACCTATGGTTTTTTCAGTGAATTTGTACGGTTTTTTAAATGCTAAGTTACTTTACGCCATTCGTGGCGTGCGCGCCCACTTAACGCAGTTCGTTCCGTGCGCGCACGGTGCCCTTCGCGCACCGTGCGCGCACAGTGAGCATGCGGTGCGCTTCGCGCACCGCGTGCCCACTTTACGCAGTTAGTGCCGTGCACGCACGGTGGGCACGCGGTGCGTTACGCGCACCGCGTGCCCACGTTACGCTAGATGGGCCATGTACCGTGCGCACATGGAGGACATATTATGCTCTTCCTTGTGATAGGTTGAAATTTTTTTGGGAAATGCTGTGCTCTTATAAGCCATGCACAAATGGTGGCCTTCGGCAACCATTTGCACACGGGGTGGAGAGAGTGTGGATTTTTTTTGTAAAAAAAATTTTTTACCGTACGCGTACGGTAAGCGTACGGTAACCGTAATCGGCGAAATTTTCAAAAAATAAAAAATTCCCATTTTTTGACTTGGGGGATCTTTGAAGACTCAACTAATATGGTTATGTGCATGGGCGCTGTCTAAACAGCCCCTTTATATGTTTTTGGCATTTGTTTATCAGCTCCCCCCTCAGAGTGCGAGAGAGAAAATGGCGGCCGCCGCTTCCTGGTTTCGACCGATTCGAATGTTTACTAAGATCTAAGGGCCAATCAGAATCGCGCTTGCGCACGCCACCGTACACGTACGGTAAGCGCACCGTAAGCGCACCGTAAGCTGGCTCAGATATATATATTGATTTAAAGGCTATTTTCTCAGAATCTACTGAACAGATTTACACCAAACCTACAAAAGGCACTTCCTTGACCTGAGGACTACCTCTCTGCCAAGTTTCAAGTAATTCTGTTCAGCCGTTCGGGCTGTAGCTGTGTCTAAAGGTCCTATGGAAAAATGCATGGGAAAAACGCGTTTTGGGACCCCCCTTTTATCTCAGCCCCCGCTTGACGAATCCCCCCGCGACTTTCAGGGTAGGAGCGGAGCGTAGCGCCCCACCTATTTTGAAAAATTTGCAAGGATTCGTCGACCGGCGCAAAAGTTATTCAAAATAGAATGTTGCGGATTTCCTATGGAAACGTGGTCCTAACTATAACTACCTACTGGCGACCGCCAGTAGGTAATATATATATATATATATATATATATATATATATATATATATATATATATATATATATATATATATATATATATATATATATATATATATATATATATATATATATATATATATATTCAAGCTCCAGTTGCCCCTCTCGGCAGGAACGCACTCACACACTGATCGGAAATAAATCCTTTATTGGTCAAAATTGCCTCCAATGTGCAGGTCGCATTACACAGCAAAGGTTGTCGTTTCAGCCTGACGCGTTTCAAAGCCGTGATGCTTCTTTCTCAAAGGCTCGACATCCATGTGCATTTTCAGGACACACCTTCATTTATAGTAATACCACGCCCTTCAATGGGCAAAGACTTCTGGATCTCGTAGTGTGTCTTGCATCAAACCCTGAATGGGTGCACTTATATCCGCTGTTTCTTGCACAGTTCAAAGCCTTGAAATGGGCCTCCGCACCTGGAGACAATCAAAAACCATAGTCAATGTTCCATATTCGGAGCCAGGTCGAATACCAAGCCCCATGGCACCCAATCTTCACGGGTTGGTGCGTGCCTCGCGGCAAGGGCTGCCGCGTTTATATTCAAGCTCCAATTGCTTGAATATAAGAGACAAAATGGCGGCCGACACTTCCTGGTTTCGACCGATTCGAATGTTTACTAAGATGTAACAACCAATCAGAAGTGCGCTCGCGGACGGCCGAGTGCGCGCACCCTGCGCGCACGCTGCGCGCGTATAGATATATATATTGATTTAAATGCTATTTTCTCAGAAAATACTGAACAGATTTACACCAAACCTGCAAAAGGCACCAAACGGACCTTATGGCTACCTCTCTGCCAAATTTCACGTAATTCTGTTCAGCCGTTCGGGCTGTAGCTGCGACTAAAGTCCCTATGGAAAAATCCATGGGGAAAACATGTTTTGGGACCCCCCCTTTTTCTCGGCCCCCGCTTGACGAATCACCCCGAGACTTTCAGGGTAGGAGCGGAGCGGAGCGCCCCATTAGTTTTGAAAAATTCGCGAAGATTCGTCAATCGGCGCCAAAGTTATTCAAAATAGAATTTTGAGATTTCCTATGGAAACTCGGTCCTAACTATAACTATCTACTGGCGACCGCCAGTAGATAATATATATATATAACTATAACTATCTACTGGCGACCGCCAGTAGATAATATATATATATATATATATATATATATATATTATCTACTGGCGGTCGCCAGTAGATAGTTATAGTTAGGACCGTGTTTCCATAGGAAATCCGCAACATTCTATTTGGAATAACTTTGGCGCCGGTTGACTAATCCTCGCGAAATTTTCAAAATAGGTGGGGCGCTCCGCTCCGCTCCTACCCTGAAAGTCTCGGGGGGATACGTCAAGCGGGGGCTGAGAAAAAAGGGGGGTCCCAAAACGCGTTTTCCCCATGCAATTTTCCATAGGGACCTTTAGTCCAAGGTACAGCCCGAACGGCTGAACAGAATTACTTGAAATTTGGCAGAGAGGTAGTCCTCAGCTCAGGGAAGTGCCTTTTGCAGGTCTGGTGTCAATCTGTTCAGTAGTTCCTGAGAAAATCAAAAGTAAAATCATATATATATGTGGGCGGAGCCTAACCACACATCTCATCCTGAGATCTGATTAGCTGTCAGCACTTCATCCAAGAAGTGTTGGCAGCCATCTTGGGACCAATATACATGATAGCACCTCATTAAAAAGCATTGCAGTTAATAGAAGGCTTTAAGACTTTAGTTACATTATAAATCATTTGTTGATGGTACCATACTCATTTTAGGAATTGTGGTATGTTCTAAGGTGATTTCACCATGTGAAAAAGCCTTCTGCTGGGATATCATGATTGAGAGAAAAATATTTTCTCATGCTTTTCCCACAGAGGTTTGGAAGGTGATCTATAAGCTAAACTGAGAGCTTATTTTCTGTAAATTCACATTATCTTTCTCAGTCATGTGAGAATGAAGTCTGACATTCTCAGTAAAACATGTACATCCAACAAGGGCAGAGACTGTCAGTTGATTCCTTTGTGTTCTACTGCAGCTTCCCAGAGGGTTCCAAAGAATAACTAGAGCGCTAACAGTCCTACTTATGATCAACGTATGGCACACCTGAAGCCATCTTGCTTGGATTAAAGTGGTAACTCTTAAAACATTTAATTTAAAAAGGAACAAAATGAGGGGGTTCATTTTTCCATAACAAGTATGATTAGTGCTGCAGAAAGAAAAACTAGGGCACATTTTGACTTCTGAAATCCTCTTTTATTTCATTAAAAAATTCTGACATGCAGACTGAAACATGCACTTTCAATACCAGCAGCAGTTTTCCCTGGTGAGCAGTAGCTTTACTACAGTGATCTAATGAGCAAAAAGAGTGCTAACATTCTGAATTTATGGCAAATGTGTGACACATCTGAATGCCTTCTTGATGGAATCAAAGTAAAAAACTGAAAGTATTTCCTACTGAGGAGACTGCAGTAAATGAGGAAATTAGGAAACTTCATAACAAATAAGTCTCCCAAGATGGCCACCAGAGACAAAAGAGCCCAAATGTAGCCCAAATATCACCCAGATGTAGCCCAAGTATAGCCCAATGACAGAATGTCCCAGAGTGTTCTTAAAAACAACTAGAGCGCTTACTGTCTTCATTATGACAAAAGTATGGCACACCTGAAGCCATATTGATTGGAATAAACTGGTAACACTTAAAACATTTAATTTAAAAAGGAACACAATGAGGGGGTTCATTTTGCCATAGAAATTATGATTAATGCTGAAGAAAGAAAATGAGGGCACATTTTGAGTGACTTCTCAAATCCTCTTCTATTTCATTAAAAAATTCTGACATGCAGACTGAAACATGCACTTTTAATACCAGGAGCAGACTTCCATGGTTACTACAGTGATCTAATGAGCAACTAGAGTGCTAACTTTCAGAATTTATGGCAAATGTGTGACATATCTGAATACCTTCATGATGGAATCAAAGTAAAAAACTGAAAGCATTTCCTACTGAGGAGACTGCAGTAAATGAGGAAATCACAGAATGTTGAACTGAAGCAGAAACTCCAACCTGTTTCCCCAGTTGCAAAGTCTGCAGCTCTGGAAGTAACACCACATCCTCTCCCCTAGGTGCAACATTTAAACAAGTGGTCAACTGGATAAAAAAACAAAGATTACAAATAATTTAAAAGTACTTTGTCGCTATTTGAAAACTCAGAAAATATGTCCTCATTTTAGTTTTTTAGAGCACTAACCATAATTTTAATGCCAATAAGACCCTCTCATATATGTAATTTCTAAAGGAAATGCTCTAGGTATTACAGTTTTGATTACATCAAGATGACGTCAGGCGTTCCACACTTTTGTAATAAATATAGAATGTTAGCAATCTAGTTGTTCATTAGGATACTGTTGAGAGGCAGAGGCCAGGGGCACGGACTCTGAAAATTGAAGGCAGGTAGGAGGGTGCAAAGGCAACAATTTAACCACACTGAGCTGGCAGGAAGGGCCGTGGCAGCACAACAGACTATGGAGGGCAGTGGAAAGGGGGGCAGGGGCAACAAACCAACAATACAGGACTTGCAAGAGAGGCTGTGGCAATGTAATAGACCATTGTGGGCAGAAGGAAGAGGCAATGGTAGTACAACCATACATGCCAACAGACCCGATTCAGCCAGGAAACGTCCAATGTTTTTAAGCTCAAATGGGCTTTATTTGATCTGTCTCCTGTCTACAATCTCCTCTTTTTCAATGTAACTCAAAGGGGAAAATCAATACCCCAGTTTTTTTCAAAATCTCCCTCTTATCAAGTTCAAAATGTTCGCAAGTAAGGTACATTGGATCATGGAAGGAAATGGGGTAGGGACATGGACTTGGATAACAGAGGACAGGAGGGACATGGAGTGGTGCACCAAACTGACTCTGCAGGGCAGGCATCTGGGTTTACAGCAGCACAATACACCACACAGGGCATGCGGGACGGGAGTGCAGCACAACAATCCATAGAAAGCAAGAGGGAGGGGACAGGACCATGCACATGGACAACAGAGAACAGAGGGGCAAGAGGCATTGGTAGCTAGGTGACCATAATGGACAGACAGGAGAGAAAGCTGCAGCATAACAGACCATAAAGGGCAGGAGGGAAGGATCAGGGGCATTACAAAGGAACAGACAAGCCAGGAAGGAGGGAGTAGGGGTCTGCACATGTAAACAGAGGGCTGGGGGCAAGGGGGCAGGGCAGGAGCAGCAAGATAGCCATGGAGGTCAGGCAGGATGGGCACTAGAAGCAAGACACACCATGAAGAGCAACAGTGAGACTGTGATGGCATACAAACAGACCATGGAGGGAAGGTGGGAGGGGGTCAGGGGCAGCTAACTGACCACACAGGGAAGGTGGGTGGGGCCATGGCAGCACAGAAGACCATGCATGGCAAGTGGGAGGGTTAGTGGCAGCACAATGGCTATGATGGGCAAGAAGGAGGGTGCAGGGGTATGCACAAAGGACCATGGAGGATAGAAGGGAGGGTCAGGACCTGTGCACAGACAAGAAAGTTCAGGGGAAGGGGCCTCACAACAGACCGCACGGGGCAGGCAGGAGGAGCAGTTGCAACACAACAGACCAGGGAGGGCAGAAGGGTGTAGCAGTACAATGGACAATGTAGGACAGGAGGAAGAGGATAGGGGCATGGCATGTGGACAGGCAGGGTGGAGGTGGCAGGGACAGGTTACAGTCATCTGACAATGCTAGGCAGGTGGGAGGGGAGTGGCAGCTCAACAGAACACTCAGAGTAGATAGGAGTGGCAGGTCCATGGAACATGGTGGGCAAAAAGGATGGAGCAGGGGCATGCACAAAGACATCGGAGGGCAGGGGGAAGGAGAATAGGGGCAGCAAGCTAAGCACAGAGTTTAAGCAGGAGGTCAATGATGGGGCATAGAATTGGGCAATGGAGGGCAGGAGGAGGGGACTGGTACATCATACTAAATTGAGGGCAGTGGCAGCACATCAGACCATGCATGGCAGGAGGGAGGAGGCTAGTCCATGGATTCACACAACAGAGGATAGGGAGGAGGGGGATGGGGCAGCAAGCTAACTGTTCAGAGAAGGCGGGTATTAGGAACTTTATTGTTTTTAAAACGTGTGTCTGTGCGAACTACTTAAAATATGAACAAGTATGCAGCATAATCTCACTTTTATTCAGGAAGAAGAGGACGTTTGTGACTGTGACTCCGGGCTCACTCGGCAGAAACACCCCCTGACCCTCCACCCGCTATCGCAAAATGTAATGCCCGTGAAAAGGGTAGGTGAACACAGTGTTATATAGAACATAGTCCTGAGAGCACGATTGAAAATGAAAACTAGATATAGTGTATGGTATAAACTATGCACCAAAAAGTGTGATATAAGATGAACCGGGCGTGAAATATAATATGCAATACATTGTGCGCAATGACAGATTCATTGGAGAGCGCGAGATAGCACAGGCACTAGCGCGTGCTATGCGATGTGCGCCTTGGAGTGTAATATGCACAGGGCAGTGTTGTGTAACCTAACTGATCTCTAAAGTTGTAATATAAAATATGTGCTGGGGAGTGTAACGTTGCATATGCACTGTGACAAAGATATGGATCCCAGATTGTAATATGTATGGCATAGCACTGTGCGTTATAACATAGGCATCGCGGAAGGCACGTTAGATGGGGCAATATAACCCGTGCGAAGACAAGTGTGGCATGACATATTCACGGGGTGGTGTTACAGTGCACATGGGCTAGAGAGTGTCATAGCATATGCACTAGCTGGTGGAATACAACACAGAGGTGTGTGGCACTCGGCAGGCAATGGTGGGAGTAACACAGCATTGGGCTCTGCCAGGAGCGCGCTGTGACTCTCAAGTGATGTTCGTCCCCTTTCCAGAGAGTAAAATAACAAGCATTTACAATGCAATAGGTCTCGCAACTGCGAGTTTTGGAGCTATTGGCATTGTAAACGGCAATGCCTTTTGCCATTGTTATTTACTATACCAAAAGCAACACCTATTGCTTTGTATAGCGCTGTGCTCATTAAAGTAAAAAAAAAATAAAAAAGAAAAACAAGTATCCTTTGATGTTTTGGGAATGAACACAGGCACTGGGAACATGATTAGCCGGAACCCAGTGCACATTCAGTCCCCAGCAAGCGCGCCATGGGGTTTTATTGCCAGCAGGCCCCGGACCCCTTGGCTTGGTGGTGGAACACAGCTAATCTTGGGGTGCAGCAGGCCCCCTCGACCATGGTCTACAGGCCCCTGCACCAGCCCCGCCCCTGATGTGACATATCGAGCACAACGCCCCCCCGCCTGTGCTTTCATTTTAAAATGCCTTTATTTGTCGGCTCCGGTTTCCAGGGGGACCTCCTTGTAAAAGCCAAAAGTGAGCCTCCAGCCGGCACTTTACGCACATATGACAAAAAGCAATCTCCACACATGTCCAACGCGTTCCCGGCTCGGCACATGCACGGGCAGGTTTAGCGCCTCTGAGATTGCGGTGGTTCAATGAAGGCAGCGTTCTGCGCCCAGAAGCCTCGCCGGCCGCCGGAGGCGCTTACATCCAGGCGCTACTGACTCGTAGAGAGCGCCTCGGACCCGGGAGGCCGGGTGCGCAGACCCGAGGTGACATTTCACGGAGGGACCCTGGCTCCTGTAACAAATGGGCATCATTTGAGCGCACCCGGGCCCCTCCCGCCACTTATTTCATTACAGGCATTAACTGCACGCTGGGGTCAGGCAGGCCCGCTTCCTGGCACATTACACCTCGCCCCTTGCTCATTAGCAGCTCGCTGAACGGATTAACACCTCGACGGATAAAGCGGACGGGTTCATGGCGCCCATAGGCGGCGGCAGCAGGAGCTATGCGTCAAGCGAGCCTCGTCTTTACCACGGGCAGGGGCGCTCTATACCCTGCAGGGGAGGGAGGCAGGGCCCGAGCAGAGTCTGGGTCACGTGGGCGTGGTGCAGGGGTCACTGGGCAGGGGGGTGCCACCCGGGAAGGAGAGGCCGATGTCACTGTGTCAGAGGGGTACTTTCCACTTAAGTATGCAAAAACAGTGATGGATAAAATGCTTGAATTCATCTCAGCCAATGGGAATTACCCGGGGCCCCATCCCAGACCAGAATTAATCTCAGCCAATGGGGATTACTTAGGTTCCATCCCAGTCCACTGTTGCTTATCTCAGCCAATGGGAAGGACTCGGGCTCCATCCCAGTCCACTGTTATTAATCTCAGCCAATGGGAATGACTCATCGAAATCAGTGCCAGTCGAAGCAGTGCTTTAAATGCTCCAGTGCGCTCGCTGTGGCCCCGCCCCCTTGTGTATCTCGCAGGCCCGGCTCCGGCCTGGTGTCAGAGGGCCTGCGAGATACACAAGGGGGCGGGGAGTCCGGGGGTCGGAGCCACGCCATGGAGGTCCGTATGGCCGAGCTCTTCTGCTCGGGCCTGGAGAGCAGCGCCGCCGGAGAACCAACAACAACCGGCAGAGCACCGCGACCAGTCTGCCCCCAGAGGTGAGGCGGCGAGGAATGGGGGTGGGGGGCAGAAGCTGCGCTCTTGCCTGAGCTCCGTCCGCGGGAGGGCTGGTTTGTGGGGGCAGGTATCCAGACGTTCTTGTTCTTGAAGCGGAAATCACGGGCCTGTGGAGGGGACCATGGGGTTAATGGCAATCGAAAGCGAAACTGCATGCTGGCTTGCGAGGGAAGGGGGACAGGAGATGTGCACGCCGCGTGGCTGTAAGCGCGTACACCAACTCAAATCCGCCACAAGCCTGCGCGTGCACATCTCCTGTCCCACTTCCGAGGCAAGTCAGCAACAATAGATCTCGCCGAAAGCAGCGCTTCGCGCTGCGTTCGCAGGCGAGACCTAAAAAGTATTACACATCTGGCAGTGGATGTGTGTTTTATTAACCGTGAGGGGGGTTTCTTACATAGTTTTGGTCGAATTTTTGTCGAATCCCCTTTGAATGGCTTGGTGTGCATGTGTATTAAATGTGCCCGTCAATAGCTACCCATGTTTGTATAAATAAACGACAAGGGTGTCTACCGGGATTAGGCACGGTAGGGCATCAGACATGTCAGAGCTTCACTAGTGGTGTAAATACATTCCACGTGGATTCATTGTATGCATAGTCGCCTTTTAATGAATTTCACTCAAATCGTCATGGTGATAGGTACGTACGGTTTGTCCAGCATGTCCTAGGTGTGTCTATAAATATATATTTTTTAAAAATAATAAAAAACAGTGGCCGGCCCTGGGGATTGGGGTCAAAAAAATATAATTAGGAGACAGGCCCTGGGGGATGGGGTCATCAGGGCCAATAAATTAGAATAAGAAGGGGAACCACACAGCCCCCCTTCTTAAAAAATTAAAATAAATAAAAGACTGGCATCGTGCCGGAGGCAACGCCCCCTCCTTGCAGCACTCTGCAAACGCGCCCCCTGGCGAGTTGTAAGTTGGGGAATTAATTCCTCTTCAATACTGAGGGTCCCTGAGGGCCAACTAGCCCAACATGCATCTCCAGTATGCGCCAGGGAGCTGCGCTGCAGACAGGTGTTCTGAGGCCAAGCCCCTTTTTACACCTCTCTGAAACGCAGCTCTGTGGTGCTTACTGGAGGTACCTAGTGGTCTAGTTTGACCCTAGGGACCCTAAGGATTCAAGGGGACTTAATCTCTCAACTTAGAACAGCCACAGGGCGCGTTTACACAGTGGTGAAGGGAGGGGACGGAGCCTGAGGTGACGTGTGCAAACACGCACTATGGCACGTTTTAAATTGGGGATATAATTTCCCTTCAATACTGAGGGCCCCTGGGGGCTAACTAGCCCACCAAGTGCTTCCAGTAAGCGCCACTGAGCTGCATTGCAGAGAGGTGGTCCAGGCTGTGCCACTTTTTACACCTCTCAGCAACGCAGCTCTGTGGCACTTACTGGAGGTACCTAGTGGGCTAGTTGGACCCTAGGGACCCTCAGGATTCAAATTAACTTAATCTCCCAACTAAAAACGGACACAGGGCGTGTTTACACAGTGGTGAAGGGAGGGGACGGGGCCTGAGTTAACGTGTGCAAAAACGTCCTGTGGCCTGTTTTAAGAGGTAGTTTTAATCCCCCTGCCTACCCTATTATATACTAGGGGCTTACAGAGGAGGTCATGCTAATCACAGGGGGACCCCAACGCATAATGTTCCCTAGTGTATGTAGGTGTTTTCACTGTATTCTAAGTGTCTTTTAACATAGCACTGGCTCTAGGACTGGTTAGTCAGACTCAGTTACCACCAGTATCCGTCTGAAAAAGTTGAGGATACAGGATGATTTTGCAACAAGGTTTCTTTCTGCTCTTCTTTTTGTTCTTTCTGCACGTTATCCTTCTTCCTGCACTTTTCTTCGTCTTTGAGGACTTCTGTTGCTTCTTTCTGCACTTCTTTTTTTTCTTTCTGTGCATTTTTTCTTCTTTCTTCACATGTCCTATCTCTGTAGATATAGTTAGAAATTAGCATTTAAAAAACCTTTGAAATTCACAGAAAAAACCATAGGTTTCAGGCACGTTATAGTTAGGAATTAGCATTTAAAAAACCTCAGAAATTCACTGAAAAAACCATAGGTTTCAGGGGTGTTATAGTTAGCTGGACTTTTCACTTGTACAAAACCATTGAAATTCCCCCGTTATAGTTAGTTCAGCTAACTATAACTCGCGCGCCCGCAATGCACTGCTGATGACGTCACATATTACATCACTCATGACATGGTCAGTGACATCACTCATGACATCACTGATGACATCTCAAATGACATCACTGATGACATCATCCTTGTGATAGAGTGGCAGACCTCCTCTCACCCTAATATAACCTTTGATACACACATTCAAAAATAGAGACTAAAATTTTCAAAACAATGGACATACCAATACCAGTTACAACAACCTCTTCAGTAATTCTAAGATCCACATACACATCCACTCATTCACCAACAGTCCTATACAGTCACTCATACATGTACTCACTCATCATATGTACTCATACACCTATACATCCTGTTACACAATGCACTCATCCATAGAGTTACTCACACACATAGTCACTCATGCTAATAAAGAATCAAACATACATTTACTTGCATATACAGTTATACACACACCACCACACTTACTTCTACGGAAACTTACACATACTTAGTCTTTTAAACAATCACTTATAGAAACACATACTTATTCATACAGGAACTCTTTCAATCTCTCACTCACATATACTCACTTATATACACCAATAGTCACATATACTAGTTTAAAACATATGTAGTTACTCATAAAGACACTATTGAGACAGTCATTCACTCACTAACACACCCATACACACACTCATCCACCCATACAGTCCTGCACACATGCTGTCTTCAACACATACAAACAGTGAGTCACTCATTCATGCACCTATGTACTACGTAATACCCCCCACCGAACCATGCAGACACAGACTTCTACTCACAAAACCAACTAATAACCTATATAGACACCCATGTAGCTACTCACCAACCCATGCAGCCACTTATACACAAAGTGAGAGACTGATACAGATATTTACATATTTAAACATTATTCACTAAGCCATGTATTCACTATGATACACTTAATCAGTTACACAATCAATTTTTCAAAAACAAATCATCCATTTAGACACTTATATATCCATTTATTCTTCCATCGACCTTGAGATATACATATATAAAACATATTTAATTTTCAGAAAAACAGACATTCACTGGATGATGTCAGCAGTGATGTCATCAGTGATGTCATGAGTGATGTCACGAGTGATGTCACTGACCATGTCATGAGTGATGTAATATGTGACGTCATCAGCAGTGCATTGCGGGCGCGCGAGTTATAGTTAGCTGAACTAACTATAACGGGGGAATTTCAATGGTTTTGTACAAGTGAAAAGTCCAGCTAACTATAACACCCCTGAAACCTATGTTTTTTTCAGTGAATTTCTAAGGTTTTTTAAATGCTAATTCCTAACTATAACGTGCCTGAAACCTATGGTTTTTTCTGTGAATATATATATATATATAATCTACTGGCGGTCGCCAGTAGATAGTTATAGTTAGGACCGTGTTTCCATAGCAAATCCGCAACATTCTATTTGGAATAACTTTGGCGCCGATTGGCGAATCCTCGCGAAATTTTCAAAATAGGTGGGGCCCTCCGCTCCGCTCCTTCCCTGAAAGTCTCGGGGGGATTCGTCAAGCGGGGGGCTGAGAAAAAGGGGGGGTCCCAAACGCGTTTTCCCCATGCATTTTTCCATAGGACCTTTAGTCCAAGCTACAGCCCGAACGGCTTAACAGAATTACTTAAAATTTGGCAGAGAGGTAGTCCTCAGGTCAGGGATGTGCCTTTTGCAGGTCTGGTGTAAATCTGTTCAGTATTTCCTGAGAAAATAGCATTTAAATCAATATATATATCTATAGGCGCGCTGCGTACGGTAAAATGTACCATACGCCCACGAAGCCGTGCGCGAGCGCGATTCTGATTGGTTGTTAGATCTTAGTAAACATTCGAATCGGTCGAAACCAGGAAGTGTTGGCCGCCATTTTGTCTCTCGCAGTCTGAGGGGGTGAAAAACAAAGGTGGAGAACGTGAAAAGGGGGCAGGGTGGACAGTTCCTGACCCCTTAGCCTTGGTCAGGGGGTCACAGAAGGACCCCCAAGGGCCGAAATTTCTTTTATTTTTTTTTCCAAAAATCGCGAGTGCGCGTAGCGTGCGGGTACGGTAGACACGGAAAAATTGCGCGAACTGCGTCACGTGGGCGCACGGTGCGCGAAGCGCACCGTGCACTCACAGCGTGCGCACGGTGCGCGAAGTGCACCGTGCGCGTACGGTACGCGCACGTGGAAAAACCTTAAAAAAAATAATAAATACAGAACTTAGCATTTAAAAAAACGTACAAATTCACTGAAAAAACCATAGGTTTCACACACGTTATAGTTAGGAATTAGCATTTAAAAAACCTTGCAAATTCACTTAAAAAACCATAGGTTTCACACATGTTATAGTTAGCTGGACATTTCACTCGTGAAAAACCATTGAAATTCCCCCGTTATAGTTAGTGCAGGCAACTATAACTCACGCGACCGCAATCCTCTGCTGATGACGTCAGATATTACATCACTGATGACATATGTGTCTTTCTGAAAAAAAAATATTTGTAATATATGTATAGCTAAAGATTAATGGAAGAAGACATGGGTAAATAGGTGTCTAAATACAGTGATGTAATATCTGACGTCATCAGCAGAGGATTGCGGTCGCGTGAGTTATAGTTGCCTGCACTAACTATAACGGGGGAATTTCAATGGTTTTTCACGAGTGAAATGTCCAGCTAACTATAACATGTGTGAAACCTATGGTTTTTTAAGTGAATAGATATATATATATATATATATATATAAAAACCTTTATTCAGTTATTACAACCATCAAAGTGCACATCCTAAAACATATAAAAACTACATCAAATTTAGGATAATTAAAAGGGTAGGGTAATACTTAGGTACAACTACCTGAAGTAGAGTCATACCAGGGATTAAGGGGACCTGTGCTTCAGTGTCAGTGCAAAATAAGGATAGCAGCAATAAACTCCCACATAAAGTGCAACAGAGCAAGATAAGGACTGGTGATACTACATTGGACACTGTTCGCTTGTGGGTCCCTAATGATAGCATTATACCTATGCTCAATGAAAAGGCTACCCTTGGTTATCTGGCCCAAGCACCTAATGTTCTCCAAAAGACGCACCGCTAAATAATCAAAGTTTTGTGACCTTTCTAGAACCTCATTGCCAACCTGGATAAACGTTTTCTTTTTTCTCACCCGGTAGGAAAGTAGGATCTGCTTCTTATGGTTACCCCCACTTTTTTGCTGATGTTACACTGTTTTTGACTAGTTTGCCTGGGATCCTGCTACTCAGGACCCCAGTCTATCTGCTCTCTCCTTAAAATGTTATGCCATGTACTTAGGTACACTCCAGATTGGATACTGGGGTACCCTTATAAGTCCCTAGTATATGGTACACATGTACCCAGGGCATAGGTACCCCAGAGGCCTCCCATGGGCTGAAGCATGTATTATGCCACCCATGAGAGGCCATGCAAAAAGGAACTACAGGCCTGCCATTGCAGCCTATGCAAGATGTTGCAAGCACCACTTACTTTAGATATAGGTTGACTAGATCTATAGGTCACTAAACTTAAAACCTATAAGTCACCCCTACAGCAGGCCTTGTCAAGCCTGAAGGCAGGGTGCTGGGTTTTACTTGACAGGGTGCCTCTGCATAAGCAGAGCACCCCTGCAGCCTTCGGAGACCATTCTCCGGAGTTGTCGGTGACGCAGCCGGGCATATAGGTAGAGGTGCATTATATGCTAAAGTAAAATGCTATCTCGAAAACAGCTGCAACAAACCCGGTCGTGTTTGGAATCAAACACCTTGGAATCATACCTCCACACCAGTAAATCAAATAAAAATCAAATCAACTTTATTCGGTGGGAAAAATCTCACCATAAAAGGATACAATTATAAAACATTTCTATATAGATATATTCATCTCTAGTTCATACGAATACAGAAAAAGGAAATTATGAAGTACATTTTAAAATGGTTGAAATCCATAAGGAAGTCATTGCACCCCTTTTTTTACTAAATACCATAATACATTATAAACTAGTCAAGGAGCATTACATTCATCTTTGGGGGAAAGTGCTGGTGCATAAAGGTGCAAGGTTATAGCAAAAGTGCAAAGTGTCACATCTTTATAAGAGACAGATCAAAATTATTAAGTTCATATATTTATATTATCAATAAAAGTAATTGGCCAACTAAAAAGACATTGTTTCATTTCTTCTTACATCTTAATCGATTTCCTACACTTAAAAATATATATTTTTTAAAGTTGTTACAGAGGCTATCACAAATACTGTCTCTAGCTGTTGTAAGGCCATGAAAGCTGGACGGCATTACCTCATACCAAATGATTTTAACACAGGGATAATCCACAATTTCCTCTGCACTGAATAAAATTTACAAAAGAGTACCACATGAATGGCTGATTGTCCTGAAATATCATCACATGGGCAATTACACAATTCTTTTGACCAATCATTAACATCAGGGAATCTTATTGATCTATGCAGAATACCTAGACGAAATCGCATCAATAAAAATGTATCATAGTCACATGTTATCAGGTCTAGGTATGGTTACAATGTAAAAGATGTTAATATGAGGTTATGTGCCTGCACCGTTGTTTTATTCATTTCTACACATAACCTCTGTTCACTCAAAAAACTTAAACACTCTTTTTTGAGATCCATCCTTGTTATCCTGTGCATGGAAGAAGGTTCATCGTAAAAATCTTGATGACCCAAATTATATAAAAATGTTTTAACATAGAGCAACCATCTGACTTGTTTCACTCCATCCAAACTCATGCAGTCTGTGAGGATCAGACGATTAAGCTTCATCTCCTCTATTGTCCAGACCCTATGCCACAACAGAACTGGTTGAATCTTTATAATATCTTCCAAATATATCAGCCCTAGTTCTGTGTGGCATATAAAAGAGGAAGTACTATTTGGGACCATCAATAAAAACCTTAAAAAAATATTTTCAGCTACCTGGATGAAGTTAACCCCTTCTGTGCCCATGACGAGCTGTACTCGTCATGGGCCGCGGTTGCGCTGTGCCCATGACGAGTCCAGCTCGTCATGAACCCCGCCCGCTAATGCAACGCCCGGCACAGGGCGGGGAAAGGGCGTGGCACACAAGGGGTTAACATCCACGTGCCCCCATACACCCGCTCCATACGTGGCTACGGTGACACATTTTGCTTTATATATATTTAATAGTTCCACCGTCAGGCGTCTGCCCAATTTCCTGCTAAAGTTAGATAGGGCAGTCAGGGTCCTTGTAAACAATAATCTTCACACCAGTAACTGATGTGGTATGATTCCACCCCTCAGAAGCAAGCTTCATGGCTCACTGGTTTTACCGGTACCAGCCTTCAACCCAGACAGCCCAAAATGGATGCTGCTGACCAGAGACACATTTCTGCCCTCCTGCTGCTTTGCCATGCTCGAGCAGAGGAAGGCAGCACAATAGGCATCCTGTCACAAGGATGTGTGACCACCTCCCAGACAGGATTTAGTGTATTGGAGCTGAGTGGGTGCACTTCCGTAATGCAACTGACCAGTCTGCTGATTTGACCTCCTGCGGACTCCGAAGGCTCCAGTAACACAGGTGGGTCCCTACGTTCCTTGAGATCGAGCTGCCGTCTCACCAAGTTTGAGGCCAGTATCCCCCATGGGGACCGCTTAACCCAAACCCCTATGCACCGTACACTTTTGCATATGCTTGTTGGTGTTCCTCAACTTCGTGCATTGGGCTGTCGATAGCCCTCACCTCTGCGCACATTTCGTACAAAGGACTTTGGCCTCCTTGCACTTTGTGAAACTGTTAGAGGTCCTCTCGTGACTCCTGTGCCTTTGGTCTGTGAGTCCATTTGATCGACAACACTGCTTTTCTTGGGCTCCCCTGGTTGCTTCAGGCCTGCCCTGACTCCCCTTGCTGTGGTGAGTCCTCTGGTCCTTGCAGGGCCAGATTGTAACCTTCCTTGACCTTCTTCGTGGTTAGCCGTTGCCAAGGCTTGTTGGTGCTCCAGCCGGACACCAACCCCTCAGCAGTTGACATCTTTTGTGGGACAGCTCGTATCCGGCTCCTGGTCGTCCTCGACGTCTCCTCGTCCCTGCAGCTGTAGAGTCAAGTTCTCCTTCTGCGCACCTGAAGAACAAGTTACTTATCTTCGGTAACAATATATCTGTAAGAAACATAGGTTAGTTATAATAATATCCACATTTGTAAAGCGCGAACAATCACCCATAAGGGTCTCTAGGCGCTGGGGGCCGTCGGGAAGATTAAGCAAGCTATTGCCCAGAGTCACATGGTGCTGGGCTAATCTGCTGCCGGCGCCGGGGATCGAACCGTGATTCCCAGATTCCAGAGTCAGTCGCCCTGGCCGCGGTGCCACACCTCTTCCTCAGTTATAGATTCCTTACCTTAGAATTACCCCCAGGCGTCAGACTGGATCCGGAGAATTTTCATCAGAAGTACCCCTGCGCATCGTAAGGTGGTGTCGGTCGACTCTGCGTTCGTTCTTGGCGTTGTGGTCACCTGGATGATGTTGCTGTAGCTACTTAGACGCCGCCCTCGCGCGCTGTCAGTTCTGTACACAACTTTCCACATCAGAAGCCCAGAGCCTGACCACTGGTGCACAAAACTAAGGCCCTGAAAGGAAGTCCTTAACCCTAGAAGTCAGTTCACAGAACTGGGAGGATGGGTGGGGAGGTAAGGAATCTATAACTAACCTATGTTTCTTACAGATATATCGTTACCGAAGGTGAGTAATTTGTTCATCTGAAAGAAACAGTTATAGATTCCTTACCTTAGAATAGATACCCCAGCAATACCAACCCCGGAGGTGGGTCTGCAAACTAAGTTCACACCAGAAAGTCCTGGAGAACAGAACGGCCAAAGAAGTCATCTCTCCAGACTTGGGTGTCCAGACAGTAGTGTTTTGTAAATGTGTGCAGCAATGCCCACGTGGCAGCCTGACAGATGTCATTAAGGGGGACTCCTTGTGTCAAAGCAGTGGTAGTTGCTGTCGCCCTGGTGGAATGGGCACGCAGTCCCACTGGAGGCTCCTTCTTTGTCAAAGAGCAGGCTTTGCTGAACAGAACGACCCATGTGGAGATGGTCCATCTGTGGAAATATGGATTTTTCTGGTCAGTTATGTCCCCTATCTTGGACCCCAACGGTTCTATGTGCATGTCACAAGTACATGTATGTTCCCTCCAGTTCCAGTTATGAAGACGCAAATACATGTGCGTCCACCGTCAACATGTCCTCTGTCAGATCCGCCATGAATAGGCCGGATATTCCATTCCTAAATATGAAAGGCCACCGGCTTTATATGGTTCACTTATGCCATTTTACAGTCCAGGCAAGTAGGCCCTGATTCTGTCATCAAACTCCTCTTGCCTTCTGCCTCTGAAAACTCGAGTCTGAGCCTGCATCTGTGACCATGAACTTTGTCTCATTCTCTGCGCGGCTCACGAAGCCTGACATCAGCCTACTCTCTGCCAAGAACTGTATTTCACCTTCGAATTATCTGCTTCACTCCTTAGCCGATGCATTCCTGTCTAGCAGCTTAAGTAAACATTCTTCCAGCTACTGAGCAAAGGCTCGGCTTCTCTGTCCTCATGCAAGTAATTCATAGCCCTGTTATCAGGGAATATTCCTACCCCCTCGCATTCAGTGTAGACACTTAGACGCTTGTACACGCACGCACAGTCAGTATAGAATAGATTCTGCCCGAGAGTCCTTCTTTTGTGGATAACATAGTTCTTTAAACATAGGATGTTAGATATGATTTGGGATTAGGTTGACTTGACCCCCCAGACTTTTTGTCTCCACATGTAGAGCTAAATGTCAAGTCCCCTTCACCCCCTAGTTGCACGTCAATTACACGCCATGCTGCTGCGCGCGCATCTATGCCAAGTATTATCTTATAGATCCACCTATATGTGACATCATAACCAATTATGTTCCTTTTTACTCCTTATTACACCCATTTTCGGTTACGCATATGAATCGTCAATTTCCTTATCAATTGTTACGCCTACTGCATTCGCTTCATTGTAATGTATGTACTATAAAAGTTACTTCTTGTCAATAAAGTATGTACTTTACTTCCTGAACCCCCGTGGTGATGGAACTTGGAGCAACCGATTATAATCGATCATTGGAATAAAGCCCATTCCGAACCTCTAATATCACGGATTCTGCCTCTCATTTTACTGAGCTATTTTATTCTGTTTCTGTATCAAATTAAGTCCCGGTAAAGGAATTTTATTTACCACATGAATGGCGCCCGAACAGGGACACTTTCTCATCTCACGCGCCGGCGGTGAGTTGCAGGCCCGGTCTCCTGCCACAGCTGGACGGACAATAACGCGTACCAGCAGGATTTCCTGTATCTCCCTCCGGTCAAGCGGGGGCGACTGAGGCTGCGATCAACACCCAGACGAGGCGGTGAGAAGTGCGAAGTATCCCGACCAGAGCCTAGCTGAGAGAGCAAGATCCGAGGTATACAGAGACCCACCAGTTCGAAGTCGAGTCCAGTGTCCGACGAGTCGAGTCGAGTCCAGTCCGGTCCAAGTTCAAGTTACCGAGGCCTTCCGTTTCCGAAGCTACCCGGTGAGTACCATTACTGGGGAGGCATTTCTGACGTGCACATAGGTTGTGCCGGTCAAGACGGGTTTGGGTACACAAATCCGGTCTGCACTGTTTTAGCAGTGTATCTGTACTGTTTAGCAGTATATCAAGTATTCCGAAGTATCTAGTTATTGTCAAGAATTATCTTGGTGATTAGTTATGCAGACGATCACCATTGTTGTTTATTTTAAAGGTTAAAATGTGTTTAATGTTTAATGTTAATGTGTTAAACGTCCTGCATATTGTGGTATGAATGGTTGTTCATTATTGTGCTTTTGTATTAAGTGTGTTCAAGATTAAGTATCGGATCAGTTGTCAATATGCCGCTCTTTTCGAAATTAAGACAGATCACTACTAGAAAAGGGGTACTCGAAGAAGCCGTCCCTATTCCTCCTAGGGATACTCCAGGGCACTTCATGTATCACAAACATGGCTTAGACGCTATATTATTTCTTGATTTATGGGTAGACTACACCAAGGGATTACCAGAAAGTCAGAGGTGGCCCGCAGCGGGGACCTGGGATGCAGAGTGCATCATGAAAGTCGAGGAAGAGTTATGGAAAAGGAAAGTCAGACAGTCACAGAAAGACGCCGTTGAGTTATGGCGTAAAGAATCTCATAGACGCACAGAAAAGGCACTCCGACAGGAAGAAAAGAATAAAGAGAGTTCAAATAAAGTTCGAGAGAATCTATTACTTGAGGAAGGTATCCGAGTGAAATCAGAACAAGTAGATAGGCAAAGAAATGCCCTTATGAGTGGTATGTATCCCCTTCTAGCCGAAGGATTACCTAAGGCTACTCCTGAGATACCGAAAGACTTGCCACCCCCATTATTCCCAATAAAGGTACATCCTAAGGGGCATCCTAGAACCGCAGAAGATGTTTTTCTTTCCTCATATTTAGATGACGCAGCTCCCGAGTATGCTAATTCCGCCCCACATAGACCGCATACCAGGGAGGTCCAACGCCAAGATCCAGTACCCGTATCCCTACAGCAACAGATCGAGTCACAAGTTCCGGCAAGCACATCTGTTTCTGCATCCGTTCCTACAGCTACTTCTATAGCTGTGTCCCCACCTGTAGTTGCTGTGTCACGTTCAACGAATCCTTTCACACCCGACACCCCAGATGGGGCCACGGGAGGTGCTACCAATATTTTTTCTACGCCACCCAGAATAAGTCAGCACATTCACGTACACCCAAACTCATAAGTGCCCGTACGCTTAAGGAACTTCTTATAGATTGTAGATATGACCCTGTGCCCGGTAAAGAGGACGAAATGACCCTGGCATCATTGCGTATCAGACGAGCCGCAGTGTATTTAGGGAAGTTACCAGGAATGACTGCGCATCTAGATAAAATATATCATTTTGTCCAAACAGGGCGAGATCCAGAATGTATTTACAGAGCTATGGAATACCAGAAAGTAGAGATACAGGGGGAACTGTTACGTTTCCTCATAAATTGTGTGATCAGAAATCAAGACCGACCGGGGGTAGACCCGGAAGCAATGCAAATTCTTACCAGATGGAGCCAGAATATATCAGAAGGGAGACATGATAAGCAAAATTGTATAATAGCCATGTGCCGAAAGATCCGTAAAGAAATAGAACGCCTACACGAAGAGAGATTAGAGGTAGACGAGTTCGAACAAAGCGAGGAAGAAGGGTCAGGACTGCCCGCGGGACAGTCGGACACCATAGCCTATGTAGGTAGAGGAAGATCTTGTAATAGTAATAGATGTCTTACTGACTCGACACGTCCGATATGTCCAGATAATAACAGGAATTTCCAAATACCTATAATTAATATAAGGTCTAACGAGCATTCGTTCCAAACCGCCGACAAACTACTCCGAGAACGAAGGGGTTATCATTTTCTCGATTCTATGGATGAACAAGATTTAGCCAGGGCAGCTGTCCATTGGGTGGACAGTCCCGGAAAATATAGTGATGATACAGTAGCACGCACATTTTTGAATCTCACCCCAGATGAACAGAGGTTAGCTGGGATTTATATGATTCAACAACTCATTATACTATATCGGAGTCAGCATTCGGACCCTGGTCCCTTACCTGACATATTGACTGAATTGCTTATGAATAAATGGAGAGGTTCAGGTACTAAATTAATTAAAGAAATTCTAGAATCAAGAAAGCAGTATATTCTTTTTGTATGCGCAGAGCCTGTCTCATTGCCCGTCAAGGAAAGAACCACGTATCACATGGATAGACAGAATCCCTTACGAGAAGTGCACCCAATAAAAGGCGAGGACAACGAGTTTAAGCGCGTATTTGTATATACGCCCATATCGAAAATAGAATTGTTACAAATGAAGAAAGTGGTACCCAGTCATGACAAAGATCCAGCGGGTTTTCACCGAGAAATTAAAGACATGTTACTCATGGGAGAGTATACCTATCCCGACATTATGACAATATTAAAGGTATTGATGCCTGCCGGCATTTATGAGAAACTCAAGGAAAAAGAGTGGGAGGTAGGAGACCAAAAGATAGAATGGTCAGTGTTAGAAGCGGAAGAAAAGGCCCGAACTGCAGGAGCAGGACTTGGGGATAAAACTAAAGCATTACCAGGTTTATTAGTACAGGTACTGCCACGTTTATTAACTACGAAAAAGGAAGATTGGGGTACAATTTCAGCCTGTAAACAGAAGCAAGATGAAGACACTAGTGATTACTATGCCCGATTCGAAAAATGTTTTGGTATAAATAGTGGCATAAAAGCAAGTCGCGAATCATACCCGCATCTGTTTGTAACAAAATTAGTAGAAAATGCCCTGCCCCCAGTAAAGAATAGAGTATTAAAATTCGAGAGTACCTGGCAAGGTAACACTCCATCACAAATGTTACAAATGTTACAGTACCATCACAATAGAATTAGAGAGGAACAAGAACATGAACACAGACGCATGAAAGACACAAAAATGAAAATGCTAGTTTCCCAGACAGTCCCAGCTGAAGGACATAAAAAGGGTATGACACATTCCGATTCAGCAGGACCTGTAAAAGGGACATGCAATTATTGTAAAAAGCCAGGTCATTACGTACACGATTGTCCAGTTTTAAAACATAATATCGCCATAGGTAAAACACAAGAAAGATCACGGCCACTCAGACAAGATCAGAATGAACAAGGAGCTCTGCAGCATGCACAGGCCATGCCAGCCGCACAACAGCCAATACAGTTTGTGCCAGCTGCACCACCGTTGCCTGTTGCTGCCACACAGACAACAACACGACAAATGTATCAGACCGCACAGTATGAATATCCTGAGTATCAGCGTTACGCATGAACTAGCCTAGAGAGGGAAGTTGACTTACCCCTTATCGAGATTCCTGTAGATCAAGAAGGACCTTATGTACATAGTGAATTGTTAGGCCAAGATAGAAAATTTTTACTCGATACAGGGGCAAGTCGAACAACTATAAAACGTAGTGAAGTTCCAGGGGCACCCCTCTCAGGCTCTCAGAATATTTCCCTTGGTTTTTCAGGAAAACCTATTGTTAATGAAGTATCACAGCCTCTTCCACTTACGATAGGACCTCTGACCCGAACTACAGATTTATTGCTTACTAAATCATGTCCAGAAAACTTGTTAGGAATAAAAACACTGAAAGCTCTAGGAGCCATAATATGTTGTTCTCCGGAAGGAGTAAGGTTGTTTTTACGTGATTTTAAAGGTCACTATGTGTCTAGAGACATGGATCCCCGACTGCAGACTTTACCTACACATCTATGGGCACAAGGCCCTACTGATGTTGGTTGCATGAATATTACACCATATCGAGTCACATTAAAGGCAGGAGTGGTGCTACCACGAATGCGACAATACAAGTTACCACCAGATGCTGTAGTGGCTTTACTACAAATCATTGACGAGCTCATTGCCCAAGGAGTAGTTGTGGAAACAGACTCCAATGTATGTAATTCACCGATAATTCCGATTCTTAAACGAACAGATCCTACGGCCCCGCCAGTATATCGATTGGTTATTGATCTGCGCGAGTTAAACAAATGTATTGTGCCACAATTTCCTGTGGTCCCAGATATCTCGTCATTACTGACAGCTATTGATTCCGAAGCAACATTCTTTACTGTAATTGATCTCAAGAATGCCTTTTTCAGCGTCCCAATAGATCCGGAAAGCCAATATTTGTTCGGATTTAGTTTAAATGGGCGCAGCTTTAAATTCTCACGCGCACCTCAAGGATTTACAGAAAGCCCCAGCATCTATAGCCAAGCACTGAAACGAGAACTTGACAGTATCCACATGCCAGTTAACACTGCTCTGCTCCAATACGTCGATGATCTGCTGATCACCGCGAGAAGCGAACCGGAATGTGAAAAAGTATCACTGACAGTTTTACAATTTCTAGCCGAAAAGGGGCACAAGGTGTCCCCTTCTAAGCTGCAATTCTGTGTCCAGCGAGTTGTTTATCTTGGACACTCGCTGTCCAAGGAGGGAAGGCAGCTTACACCGGACCGCATTCAGTTAATAGCTAACATGCCAATACCCAAGACACAAAAGGAGGTGCGGGCTTTCATAGGCCTCACTTCATATTGCAGGCAGTGGATCCCTCAGTACGCATTTCTAGCAAAACCACTCATTCAGTTGACCACACAGGAGGCAGCCACATCGACTGTTCTCCCTTGGACTCAGGAACATACACAAGCTTTTGAAAGCCTAAAGAAAGCTTTATGTCAAGCACCTGTTTTAGCAACGCCATGTTACAGAAAACAGTTTACACTCTTTGTTACAGAACGTGAAGGTACTGCCTTGTCAGTACTCACACAGGAACAAGCAGGAGCACACAAACCATGTGCTTATTTTTCGAGTACATTAGATCCCGTAGCTCAGGCTTTGCCTGCATGCCTAAAATCAGTAGCAGCGACAGCTTTAGCAATCAGACAAAGCGATGCCATAGTGTTAGGACATCCATTGACAGTTCAAGTACCACACGCAGTAGAGGTTCTTGTAAATAGAACGCAAACACAACACTTGACTATAGCGCGACTTACAGGGTACGAACTTACATTGTTTCAGCCACATATAGAAATCAGACGCTGTAACACATTGAATCCGGCCACACTTTTGCCAGTAACCGGAACAGACCCACTAGCCCATGACTGTATTGAAGTTATTACAATAACGACAAAACCCAGACAAGACTTAACCGATGTCCCATTGCCAGATCCAGACCTGACATTGTATGTAGATGGTTCATGTATGAGAACAAGTACAGGAGAGTTAGTGGCCGCTTACGCAGTCACAACAGATACTGAAGTCATTGAAACTAATCGTATAAATACTTTGTCAGCTCAAGCCGCAGAGCTTATCGCTCTGACACAAGCCTGTATTCAAGCCACGAATAAAAAAGTCAACATATACACTGATTCACGTTATGCATTCGGAGTTGTACATGACTTCGGCGTGCTGTGGCGAGAGAGAGGTTATTTAACTTCCCACGGTGCCCACATTCAGCACGGACCCCTCATTCATGCCTTATTAGATGCAATACATCTACCCACTGCAATATCAATTATGAAATGTAAGGCTCATACGAAGGTTACTGATATCATTTCTCAAGGCAATGATCTAGCCGACAGAACAGCTAAACAGACTGCTCAAACTCAAACCCCCGACATGACAAAGACAATAGTCCCGACACCGACACATTGTATGACAGTTAAAGATCCTACTCTTGACGTAATTGACATACAGACACATGCTACACCAGACGAAATAAAGAAATGGACTGAATTAGGAGGGATCCAAACGGACCAAGGATGGATGATGAAGGAAAAGTCTGTATGGTTCCTTCCTGATTCAATGGTCCAAGTTATAATTAACACTATACATAGTCCAGCACATCTAGGAGAAAAAGCTATGCTAGACAGCATTCAACACATTTGGTTCAATAAACATTTACGAGCAGCAGCCAAACAAAAGGTCCGTACCTGTATGATCTGTTGTCAGTTTAACCCAGGAAAAAGCGTTCCCGTAGAACAGGGTGGATTTCATCCTCCTAATCACCCTTTTGAAGCCCTCCAGATGGATTATATCCAGATGGAACGATGTCGAGGATTCAAATATGTTCTCGTAGTTGTCTGCGCTCTGTCCCGTTGGACAGAGGCATACCCGGTTTCAGATTACACTGCCCCGACTACTGCCAAACAGTTGGTTCGAGAATTCTTCCCACGATACGGTTTACCACGTGTTGTTCACTCAGATAACGGCCAGCCGTTCTCATCCGAATTAATGAAACACGTTTCACTTCTGTTAGGATATCAGTGGAAATTCCACTGTGTCCGACACCCCGAGGCAGCAGGTCTCGTAGAAAGACATAATCAGATACTGAAAATCAGATTGTCCAAAATATAGAGAAAGGTGTCGACTGGGTAGTAGCGTTACCAGTTGCACTCTTTTACATGAGAATGGTAGCACACTCTCGAACAGGGCTATCCCCGTATGAGGTGATCTTCGGCAGACCACCAAATATGTGGGGGACGCCTATACCACGCAAAATAACTGATATTGACTGTAATATGCTGACAGATTACTTGGCTTCCTTGATGTCTGCACTACAATCTTGTCGTTCACAGGTTGCTGCAGCCTTTCCCGACAACACAGAGGTGAAACCCCATGACGTAGTTCCGGGGGACCTCATACTTGTGAGGAATTTCGACCGAAAGACTCAGCTGGAGCCCAGGTGGAAGTCGCCCAAGTTGGTCCTGCTGACCACAAGAACAGCCGTGAAGATCGAGGGCAGGAAAGGCTGGATTCATTCAAGTCATATCAAGAAATTTCATGGACTTCCTGCAGATGTAAACAGCCCACCTCGTGTGTCTTCACCCATTGACTCAAAACTTCCTTTTGTTGAACAGAATAACTCTGAACACTATAAACTAAAGCTTAGGCCCAACAAGTCGAGCAATTTGATTGTTTAAGTCCTCTCCAAGGTGAAGCGGTTGAATTGTCTCTGACATGTATCCCTTGGACCTGAGTAGAGAAAATACCCGGAAAATGTTGAAACGACAGGCGTATTGTAAATCACTGCGTAGCCACTGCATAGTGACATTATTAATTTTGTTTTTCTTGAGTCTTTTAATAATTACTGCAAGTATATTGTTGCACATATATTACCCTATTTCTAGACATGTTTATAATGTTACTGCTGAACATTCTTTTAGTGACTTACCTCCGCATGAATTGTCTTATAGACTTGCGCTGCGCAATAACACTTTCATTAGTATGTTACATCATTCCCATCAGACTAGTAATGCTACTAATTGTTGGGTGTGTGGCCGGCTCCCTCCCTATCAGAATTATGAAGGAGTCCTGCCTTTCTTTCCACATCCATTTACACATAATGGCTCCTGTGGAGCATGGTTTAGTTTAATCAATTCCATAGACTCAGACACAGCAGTTTACCAAGATCATTGGGTATGGGGAAACCTGAACCTAGTTTTACTCAAGGTCTGCTACCCTGACAAGGAGGGTCGCCCCAAAAGAACAGGAACTGATCTAGAAAATGAAGTATATGGATTAGGTAATTTTATACCTAATCTCATGATTCTAAATGTCGAATCCGAAGTTGAACTAGTCTTACCCACCATGTCAGTATTCCCAGCGAAGGGTGAATTGTGTGTAAGAAAGGTTGGTTCCATACATATGGGCCATAGTAAATGCACTACTATAGTAGAATTCAGTGATCAAGGCAAATCTTCATTTAGAGCTTATCGCCACTCCTACTTTATATGTGGTCAGACTGCATATATGCGTCTACCTCTAGATTGGGATGGTACCTGCTACATTGCATTCCTTTTGCCACCTGTTTTCCTAGCTCCTCCTGATTATTACAGAAATATTCATTTAGTACACAACAGAGAGCGGAGAGATCTCCCCATTGTCGATTACACTGAGACGGCATGGGACAAGTATGTAGATTTTAATAAAGGCATCTTTCCCTATATAGGTACTGTTACTAATAGTAAGCTGATACGTAGATTAACTAGAACCCTTGAAGCAGTAGTGAATGAGACTATTTCCGCCTTAGGCAATTTAACAGAAGAGCAGTCTGCTATGCGGATTGTTGTGCTTCAAAATCGTCTTGTCCTTGACGTCATCCTGGCTGATAGGGGCGGAGCTTGTAGGGTCATCGGATCAAGCTGCTGCGTATTCATACCAGAAAATTCGCCATCTGTATATAAAGCCATCACTCGCCTTCATAAGATTGTAAACCAGATACACCAGAATCCAGGCACTTGGACTTGGTCCGGTTGGTTTTGGAATGTGATATCAGCCTGGGGATGGAGAGTTTTATCCTTCCTAGGTATTGGCCTTCTCATACTATTCAGTTGCTGTCTATGTCTACAATGTGGACCAGCGATTTGTGGTCTGTGTACCACATCGTGTATTCCACCACCAAGATTTCATTCGTCACGGAAGAAGAAAGAAGAACAAATGATGCTATATGAACAGATCAATGGATTGATGAAGATTGATATCTCTTAACGGGCAAGTAGGGGACAAGGAGGGAATGTGGAAATATGGATTTTTCTGGTCAGTTATGTCCCCTATCTTGGACCCCAACGGTTCTATGTGCATGTCACAAGTACATGTATGTTCCCTCCAGTTCCAGTTATGAAGACGCAAATACATGTGCGTCCACCGTCAACATGTCCTCTGTCAGATCCGCCATGAATAGGCCGGATATTCCATTCCTAAATATGAAAGGCCACCGGCTTTATATGGTTCACTTATGCCATTTTACAGTCCAGGCAAGTAGGCCCTGATTCTGTCATCAAACTCCTCTTGCCTTCTGCCTCTGAAAACTCGAGTCTGAGCCTGCATCTGTGACCATGAACTTTGTCTCATTCTCTGCGCGGCTCACGAAGCCTGACATCAGCCTACTCTCTGCCAAGAACTGTATTTCACCTTCGAATTATCTGCTTCACTCCTTAGCCGATGCATTCCTGTCTAGCAGCTTAAGTAAACATTCTTCCAGCTACTGAGCAAAGGCTCGGCTTCTCTGTCCTCATGCAAGTAATTCATAGCCCTGTTATCAGGGAATATTCCTACCCCCTCGCATTCAGTGTAGACACTTAGACGCTTGTACACGCACGCACAGTCAGTATAGAATAGATTCTGCCCGAGAGTCCTTCTTTTGTGGATAACATAGTTCTTTAAACATAGGATGTTAGATATGATTTGGGATTAGGTTGACTTGACCCCCCAGACTTTTTGTCTCCACATGTAGAGCTAAATGTCAAGTCCCCTTCACCCCCTAGTTGCACGTCAATTACACGCCATGCTGCTGCGCGCGCATCTATGCCAAGTATTATCTTATAGATCCACCTATATGTGACATCATAACCAATTATGTTCCTTTTTACTCCTTATTACACCCATTTTCGGTTACGCATATGAATCGTCAATTTCCTTATCAATTGTTACGCCTACTGCATTCGCTTCATTGTAATGTATGTACTATAAAAGTTACTTCTTGTCAATAAAGTATGTACTTCACTTCCTGAACCCCCGTGGTGATGGAACTTGGAGCAACCGATTATAATCGATCATTGGAATAAAGCCCATTCCGAACCTCTAATATCACGGATTCTGCCTCTCATTTTACTGAGCTATTTTATTCTGTTTCTGTATCAAATTAAGTCCCGGTAAAGGAATTTTATTTACCACACATCTGTGCACGGCCCGACATTTCCTAGCGCCAACGTAACCAACAAAGAGCTGGTTGTCCACCCGGAATTGTTTGGTGCGATGCAAGAAGGAAAGCACACGTTTTGGATCCAGACGGTGGAGCCTCTCTTCCTCTTTTGAAGGATGAGGAAAGAAGGTGGCCAAAGTGATGGTTAGGCCAATGTGGAAAGAAGTAACTACCTTGGGAAGGGAGAAAGGTCTAGTTCTGAGGGCGACCTTGTCCGGATGAACAGCCAGGAAGGGAGGCTTGGAAGAAAAAACTTGTAGCTCACTCACCCTGCGCGCAGAGGTGATGGCCACCAGAAAGGCAGTTTTCAAAGTTAGAAGCCTGAGAGGACAGTTATGTAGCGGCTGAAAGGGAGCGCACATAAGGTATGTAAGAACTAAGTTCAAGTCCCACTGAAGCATTATGAAGGGATCAGAAGGAAAAAGATGAGTAATGCCTTTAAGAAAGCGATTTACAACAGGGGACTTGAAAAGAGAAGGCTGATGAGGAAGCCTAAGAGAGGCTGAAATGGCAGAGAGATAGCCTTTAAAAGTGCCCAGAGCAGAGCCCTGCTGGGCCAAAGAAAGAAGTAACAAGAGTACCTCAGAAAGAGAGACCGAAAGGGGATCCACAGCCTTTGCTTTACAACATGCCACAAATTTTTCCCATCTGCAGGCATATATGGTCTTAGTGGAGGGACGCCTTGATGCCAAGATAACATCACAGACTTCGGGAGGAAGGTTGAAAGCTGTCAACTGTCGCTGCTCAATCTCCACGCAAGAAGGTGGAGGGTGGACAGGTGCGGGTGGAGGACCGTCCCCTGCTGCTGCGACAGAAGATCCTCCTGAAGAGGCAGTTGGATCGGAGGCCATGTGCAATAGTTCGGGATACCAGACCCTTCGTGCCCAATCCGGAGCCACAAGACTGACTTGGGCCCGGTCGCGCTTGATCTTCTTCAGCACTCTGGGCAGACGTGGTGTAAGCGGAAAAGCGTATAGAAGACCTCAACTCCACTTGTGACGAAAAGTGTCGCCTAGCGAGTGCCGCCTTGAAAATTCCAACGCGCAGAATTGCTGACATTGCGCGTCTTCTTCGGTGGCGAATAGATCTAACCAAGGCTCTCCCCACTGCTGAAAGAGACCTTGCACCACCTCCGAGTATAGAAGCCATTTGTGATCCATCATGCACCTGTGGATGAGTTAGTCGACCATGGTGCTCATTGAACCTGCCAGGTGTTGAACCACCAGAGATATTCGCTGATGTTCCAGCCATGTCCAGAGGCGAAGGGCCTCTTGACATAGGGTCCACGACCCCACCCCGCCCGGTTTGTTGCAGTACCACTTGGCGGTGGTGTTGTCCGTGAACACCTGAACTACTCTTCCCCTGACAGAGGGAAGGAAGGCTTTGAGTGCAAGACGGATCGCCCGAAGGTCCAGAAGGTTGATGTGGAGCTCGGACTCTGCCGGACACCAGAGGCCTCTGAGCTCCGCCTCTCCCATGTGGCCGCCCCATTCCAGAAGGGATGCGTCTGTTACCACCATGTGTTCTGGTTGGGGAACGGAGAGGAATCTGCCCGTGACCCAATCCCGGTTCATGAGCTACCACTGCAAATGTCGTGCAGTGCCCTCTGAGATCTGGCTGCAATCGGACAGATTCCCCTAATGCTGCGCCCACTGGAATTTCAGGTCCCACTGCAGAGCCCGCATAGGCCACCTGACGTGACCGACCAGCAGGATGCAGCAGGCCATGAGGCCCAGCAGCCTCAGGATCATCCTAACTGAAACCCGGGATAGGGGCAGAAAGGTCAGAATCATAGCCTGAGTATCACCGACTCCCAGTTCGGGAGGATAAACCTGAAACTGCGTTGTGTCCAGAACCGCTCCGATGAAGAAGAGATTCTCAGAGGGGTTGAGGTGTGACTTCAGCACGTTGATGGAGAACCCCAGCAAATGCAGGAGGTCGGCCGTAGTCTGGAGGTGGGAGACGTCAGCCTGGGGCGAGCCCACCTTCAACAGCCAAATGCAAAAACAACAATTGATGGACAGAATGCAGAACAATGTCATACATTCACCCCAGTACAGAGATCTGGGCCTAAATCCATCGTTTTTTTGCTCACCATACCATTCCAGTTTGAACCCAGCCTTATGCAAATCAGTCTTGACCCTGTGCCTCATGGGAACAGTCCAGCCCGAACTGCCAAGCCAGGTCCTCCCTGGACTGGAAACAAGCATCCTAGGACTGGTTTCGGGGTTTCACCCCTCTTCAGCCAGGGTAGCTTGATTCCAGCGGCATGGAGAGCACGGGACTCACGTCTGAGCATACCCGTCCCACTCGGGGTGACAAATGCAAAAACAACAATTGATGGACAGAATGCAGAACAATGTCATACATTCACCCCAGTACAGAGATTTGGGCCTAAATCCATCGTTTTTTTGCTCACCATGCCATTCCAGTTTGAACCCAGCCTTATGCAAATCAGTCTTGACCCTGTGCCTCATGGGAACAGTCCAGCCCGAACTGACAAGCCAGGTCCTCCCTGGACTGGAAACAAGCATTCTAGGACCGGTTTCGGGGTTTCACCCCTCTTCAGCCAGGATAGCTTGATTCCAGCGGCATGGAAAGCACGGGACTCACGTCTGAGCATACCCGTCCCACTCGGGGTGACAAATGCAAAAACAACAATTGATGGACAGAATGCAGAACAATGTCATACATTCACCCCAGTACAGAGATCTGGGCCTAAATCCATCTTTTTTTGCTCACCATGCCATTCCAGTTTGAACCCAGCCTTATGCAAATCAGTCTTGACCCTGTGCCTCATGGGAACAGTCCAGCCCGAACTGCCAAGCCAGGTCCTCCCTGGACTGGAAACAAGCATCCTAGGACCGGTTTCGGGGTTTGCATATGGCCATGTCTGAACTGGGGTGGCGTAGTGGGCAAAAGAACGATGGATTTAACCCAGATCTCTTGACTGGGGGAGAATGTCTGCATTGTCAGCATTCCGTCCATCATTTGTTTGTTGTAACGCTTTTCGCCCTAAGTGGGATGGGTTTTCCCAGACGTGGGACCCGTGCTCACTACGCCGCTGGAGTCAAGCTGTCCTGGCTGATGATGGCTGATAGCCAGAAACCGGTCCTAGGATGCTTGATTCCGGTCCAGGGAAGACATGGCTTGGCAGTTCGGGCTGAACTGTTCCCATGAGGCACAGGGTCAAGACTGATTTGCATATGGCCATGTCTGAACTGGGGTGGCGTAGTGGGCAAAAGAACGATGGATTTAACCCAGATCTCTTGACTGGGGGAGAATGTCTGCATTGTCAGCATTCCGTCCATCATTTCTTTGTTGTAACACCTTCAACAGCCAGTCATCGAGATAGAGGAAGACTAGAACCCCTGATCTGCGCAGATTAGCTGCGACCACTGCCATCACTTTTGTGAACACCCGAGGGGCACTGCTAAGGCCAAAGGGGAGCACGGTAAACAAAGTGCTCGTGGCCTACAGTGAACCGCAGAGAACGCTGGTGGGCTGGCAGGACGGGGATGTGAAAGTAAGCGTCCTGCAAGTCCAACGCTACCATCCAGTCTCCAGGGTCGAGAGCAGACAAGACCTGAGTGAGCGTCAACATCTTGAACTTCTCCTTCCAGAAGAAGTGGTGACGTTATGAGATTCAAGATAGGACGCAGGCCTTTTTCCTTCTTGGGTACCAGATAGTGGGAATACCAACCACAAACTTCTGGGGCAGGAACGACCTCGATGGCACCCTTGGCCAAGAGTGCCAAAACTTCCTGTTGGAGAAGGGCAAGGTGATCCTCCGACATGCAATGGTGCTGAGGTGGCGTAGAAGAAGGGGTAGTCTCAAATGGGAGGGAGTAGCCCCTTTGGACTATTTGCAAAACCCACCTGTCCAACGTGATGGTGCACCAGTGGGGGAGGTAATGGCGGATCCTTCCACCCACTGGCATTTGGTGGCCCTGAAAAGTCGGACTGGGAAGGTTTCAAGGCTGCTGGCCCCCAGAACCACACCGGTGGTTCCCACATCGCCGGTCGCTCTGGGGCTGAACAGCTTGCGCCGGCCTGTGGCTCTGGCGGGACATAGCAAGGCACCCATTCCGTAGCCACGAAAGGGGTGAAAGGCAGACTGCGGAGGGCAGGTGGTGGAGAGGCCCAAGGACCTGGCCGTAGCCTGAGAATCTGTAACGCGCTCTAGCATGTTGTCTGCCTTGTCGTCGAAAAGGCGACGGCCATCAAAGGGCATGTCCTTAAGGGTGGATTGGACATGCCTGGAAAAACCAGTCGAATGCAACCAGGCGTAGCATCGAGGGGCTACTGACGTTGAAATCGGCCTGCCTAGTGCGTCGTGGTATCCAGGCCATAGCGGATGGTAAACTTCGCTGCGTCTCTCCCCTCAGCAGCTGCACAGGAGAGTATGGCCCGGGCCTCCTCCAGGCACTGAGGCAGCACCTGCGTCACTGTGTCTCTCACGGAGTAGGTGTAACGGCCCAACAGACATGCAATGTTTACTGACCACAGTCCCAAGCTGGCGTAAGAATTTTTTTTTCTTCCCAAGGTGGTCCAGCTTTTGGATTCCCTTTACAGTGGTGTGGTAGGCAAGGCACCTTTAGAAGTGGAGGCTTGAATCACCAAGCTCTCAAGGGCGGGGTGTTGGGAGAGGAAAGTGGGGTCAGCCAGTGGCGTCGGGCAATCATCCTGTTCACAGGAGCCCCTGTGTTGGGCCTGGACCAGGTGCCCAAAAGGATGTCCGTGAGGGCGTCATTCGACGGGAGCAGGGACTACGCAGAGCTCGCTGCCGGCTAAAGCACCTCTGTCAGGAGGTTAGTCCTGACAGCCACCGTAGGAAGTTCGAGGTTGAGAGCCTCGGCCACCCTACGCAACACCACTCCGTATGACGCTCCCTCCTCCGTAACCACGGTAGGAGGAGACAACATGCCTAGGTCTGGAGAGGTCTCCGGACCACTGGCATCCCCCAGTTGCTCTCTCCAGTCTGGATCGTACTCCAACTGGTCTGTCAGAGGGTAACCAGACCCCACCCAGTCTTCCTCACCCTCTTCTGGCTGCCAATCTGGCTGAAACTGGCCAGGGTGGAACACAGGGACAAAAGTACCCATCGGCGTCAGATCCGGCGTCGGCCAACACCGCTCCGTGTCCACATCTGGGGGTCCAACCGGCATCGGCTGCGGACGTGGTGCAGGTGGAATCGGTGCAGGTGGAGGCGTAACGAGGTCGACCGGCACCGATCCGGATCAAAGCCTGGATCCAAGGGGGCCCTTTGGTGCCGAGGCTGAAGCCGCTGGCATTGAAGGCCTAGGGCCACCAGCCTAGTCCACGGGACCCAAAGGCATGCCGGCGGAGTCGGGCTGCCCAAAGATGGCATGCATCGCTTCGTAAAATTGACGAAGCTGGGCAGGGGTCACTCCTGGTCCCGGGAAGGGAGGGAAGGCCGGAGTCGACCCTAAAGACTCTGCACATGGAGCCGCTCCAGCCCCACCCTTCATCGCATCGGCCGACAGACGAGGGAAAGTCGAAGAGCGACGATGCTTCTTCGACTTCTTCTTGTACTTTGACTTACCTAACCCCGAGTGCGAAGAGGAGTGATGATGATGACTCTGCGATTGGTCCCTCGACCTCCCACGCGACCCGGACCTTGAGCGACGCGGAGCCGACTGCCGGGCCTCGAGGAGCTTTCGAGACCACTCCTGCAAAGACTTCGGGGCCATGGTTCGACAGTAGGAGCGCGACTTCGGGTCATGGTAGCTCTCCAGGCAGTAGAGGCACACGTGGTGCGGATCCGTCACCCACATCAGTCGAATACAGGCACCGCATGCCTTGAAACCGGGCATCCCTCGTGCACCAGGAGTCGGTTGAAACTCAAACACGAAGTCGACAAACGTCGCAAAAAACTCAGGCAAAAAGTGACTGGGGGAACCGCTCTCTCTGGATCTGCGCTTGCTGGCACGGAAAAAGAAAGAACTGACGTCAGCGCGCGAGGGTAGCGTCTAAGTAGCTACCACGATGTCATCCCGGTACGACGACGAACGCGGAGTTGACCAACGCCACCTTCTGACACGCAGGGGTACTGTTGACGAAAAACTTTCCGGATCCAGTCTGACGCCTGGGGGTAATTCTAAGGTAAGGAATCTATAACTGTTTCTTTCAGGTATGTTATCATAAATAACAGAAAATGGTTAAAGATAACACCTTCTTGCCTATCCCTGCTGATAACTCACACAAAATAGATACAGCATGTTCCCAAAAAAGTAATCCTAGATTAATTCATTTTGTTTGGTACACAATTTTGAAATAAGTCAGTACTGAAGCGGGGGCAGGGAGCTAGAGAGGACCAGAGGGAAAAATGGAGGCGAAAGAGGGAACAGGGGAAAGGGAAGAAGACAGAAAAGAGAATGAGGAGGGAGAGAAAGAAGAGGACAGACAATTTGAGATTAGAGGAGAGAGGATATACAGAAAAGAGAATAAAGTGGAGTGCTAGAGAAAGATTGGGAAAGGATAAAGTAGATGAGGAGATACAGAAAAAATTTAATGGAGAAGAAGGACTGGCATGGAGAGAAAAACAGGGAGACGATGGAAGAGTGGGTTGAAAGAGAGGACGAGAAGCAGATGATAGGAAAGCATGGGAACGAGAAGAGAATGAGTGGGAGAGAAATAAAGGGGGCTATGGAGAAAGGAGAATAGAGGTAAATATGAACAAGGAGGAGCAGAAGAAAAACGAGCCTGAGTGGGAGAAATGATTATAAGGAAAACAGGTGAAAGTGGAGCGAGCTGGATAGGAGGGAATACCATGAGATCCATAAAGAGAGGGTGTTAGATAAAATGGGAATAAAGGCGTGCAGCCCGAAAAAGTTTGGGAGGAAAAATACCAGAAAAGGGGCAAAATGGAGCTGTGAGAGAATGACAGGGAGATAGGAGAAGCTTGAAGAGCAGCAGACAGGCCGAGAAAGGATGAGAACAAGGGATTAGGAGGAAGGGGCTAGTGTGTGAGAAGAGGAAGGGGGCGATAAAAAAGAGGAGAGCGGAGAAGCAAATGAAGAGGCGGCAGAGAGAGTAGAAATAGAAGAACAGGTGAGTCAGGAGAGAAAGTGGAGATAAGTAAGAAAGAACTGGCAGAGGAGAGCTGAAAGACAGGAGTGAGAGCATGAACCGAGGAGGCAGAGTGACCACTGCAGGGGTAGCTAGGGAGCCATGCTTAGTGGCATAGAGAGAGGGAGGGTGTGTGCAGATGGCCGCTGCAATGATGAGCAGAGAAAGTTATTTACCTGCCTATGTCCACACACTGCCCATTCTGAGGGAGCCTTAACACAGCCTGCAAATATGTGGGATCCTCGGCTCTTCAGCATGTGCTAGATAAGAGCTTGTTAAAGGAGCCTTCATATAAAGATGGGCAAACCAGAGGAACGGTAGTCAGAGCAAATGAATGTCTGATGGAAACTACCTCAGGTGGATGCAGTCCCTAAATTATAGAAAGCTATAGGAAACCACACAAAGCGAAGAAACAGCCTGCAAGCAGAAATCACCACAAACTAGGGGACTGTTTTATGAAATACATAAATACATAAGAGAGAGGAAACTGCAAACACAAGAAATGCAGCCAGAAATAAGAAAGGCATTTGCATAGCCAACAGGTTTCACATATGCAAAATCTATCAGATTTTTCAATGATTTTCTACATGTTGCACAGAAGCGTGAGCCGGCGTGCAACATGGCTTTGAGGTAAAAAAAAAAAAAAAAAGCTTTATAATGCAGCCAGCGTGAACCACATCTTTAAGCCTTCTTGCACAGCAGCCTGTGCTGCAGTGTAACATGTTAGAAAAAAAACCATTGCATGGTTTGGGGGTCAAAACATTGGAGAGAGAGACGAGGGAGAACACAGGTGTAATGGAGGAGACTTACTTTTGGACATGCGTTCAATAGGAGTGCATGTCCAAAAGTAACAGAAGAGTACCTGCAGGAGCTACCAGTTTATAGAAGGGCACTGGCCAGAGGAAGCTGTACTTGGTCCATGCTTCATGGCACAGACGAAGGCTCAAAGCCCAGGAGGATGGTGGAGTCAAAAAGGGAGGCACTGACCAATAATAAGAAAGAAAAAAGAGCGTTGTGGGGCTGAACCAATGGTAAGTAATGGCGGGCTCCAAGTCCTATTAAAGTTTTTTTTTCTTTTTTTTTTAAATGAACAATAACTTTCACTGGCAGCGCATGTTCTCTGTATGCGAAACCTAAAATGGAGAGACAGGAAAAAGACTGAGTAATTAAGGTCTTATCCTCTGAGGCCTGCACCATAATTTTGCCAATTATGAAGACAGATAAAAGGTCAGCCGTGGATGAGGAAAATGAAGAGATTTCAACCATAGGTAATGTTGGAATTACTACAGACCTGCAAGAAATGTAAGAAAACATCAGAACAGAAATTAGAATTGAGAGAGAAAAAGTTAAGTACTGCATATGGGTATGTATTTAGAAAAACAAACAATGGATGGGTGGAATTATTGAATTAATTTCAGCCACTGGTAAGTACCCAGGGTCCAAAGTTACATAGGACACAAAAGATGTACAAGAATGTGACCCAAGTGATTACGAGTAGCCGGGTTAAATCAAGCATTACAACCATCACTTGTTTTTCTTCTAAGCCTAGGTGCAACGGCTATGCCAAATGTAGAGTCCTGTGGTTATTGTGCTGGAAGACTCATGTTGCATCCTACTGAGGAGGACCAACAGTACCTAAACTGGTCTAGGGTTGCTTGTGTATACGATTATAGTTTCTAAATATGAAATGATGAACTTTTAATATTGTAATCAATTTGAATGAATTTATATTAATCATTATTCATCACAGAAAAAAGAAGATTTACTTGTGAATAGTTTTCAACATTTGCGATGATTCAAATGTCATGTGTGAAGAATATATGAACACAGTTGTCTAATATGATATCGTTCATTGATATTCCCAGCATGAAAACACTGTGATAAAAGGTTGGGTTCACGATAATATCGTTTAAACTGTAAAAGCACAACATCAATTCCACTAGATGTGCATTTGGACAATTAGCTATTAATATCAACGTGTGGAAAAACAGATTAAATATGAAAAATGTAAATAAAAAAGACTACTTGACAGTCTTTACTCACTTTCTATGTGCAACACCATTTGGTTATTTTTTTTTAAATACATGGAAGTAAGCTACAACTTTGTATGTGATCAAAACACATCCTGCGATTTGATCTCTTTTGCACAATAAATAAACGTTGTACTTTACAGAGAGGCTTCCATGTGCTTGTGCGTGTTTATTCGATGCATGAGGATGTGGCAGATATATTTTACATTTCTATCTCCACTCCATCTTTTCTTCCTTTGTAGTATTTTTTTGTTTATATATACTTTTTATCATAACCCTTTTTCCTAATTTCATATTTTATGTTTTCTTACACTTTACCTCACTCCTATTTGTGTTTTTTTTAATTAACATGTATACTAATATATAAGTACATTATTTCTTTGTACACTTGTTTTAGTATATTTTAAATATCCTAAATATTTTAAGATATTTTTATTTCCTTACCATTTATGTTAATATTATATTGATTTATTACACAGGTGGTGATGGCACCTATATACTTAAGGCTAGATCAGATTTGTCGCAATGAAATGCCTTTTTTTTTGTTTCCTTGATAGCTTTGGCACTTTTGATGAATCAAGACACAACTTTCCTCTAAATAAGATTATTCAAATTGAATTTGGCAAAGCAAGCTTCATGTGGGCAAAAATGGAGAGCAGGTCAATAAAATGACATTTCCCATTTTAATTCCCATACAATTCCTTGGTGCCTGTTACAGAAATAATTGCTGAACAGAAGTACACCAAACTTGGCAGGAAGTAGGCCTTTCCTCAAGGAAGGGCCACTGCTTGATTTTTTGTAAATATGTTGAGTAGTTTGAGAAATTAGCATTTAAAAACATTTTTGGCTGGGCTGGAAAGGGTTAGACATCTATATTTACGTTGTTTGTTGACAACAGATAATTAAGAAGATCCAACACAATTCTCCCTCTTCGTCAACTGATTTGTTGACAGGCCCATTATGCTGTTTAGGCATTCTGACACAGTACTGTAGCTTTGTTAGAATTGGCCCTTTTTGCAGGGTTATCCTTTTACTTCTTCCTCCTATTTGTTCCTGACCTGTTTATGTTGGTTTTAGGACTCTGGGCACTTTACCACTGCTAAAATGCATATGCTCTCTGTGTAACTTGTGTTATGGATTGGGGTTTCCAAGATTTGATATTTGATTTACTTGCTAGTCTCTAGTAAAGTACACTGAGTGTGCCAGGGCCTGTAAATCAAATGCTACTAGTGGGCCTGCAGCACTGATTGTGCCACCCACGTGAGTAGCCCTAAAAAGGTAACTCAGACCTGCCATTGCAGAGTCTGAACACAGTTTGCAACTGCCATGTTGACTTGGCCAGTGCACACACTTGCCAGTCCCTAACCTTCCCCTTTCTTACATGTCAGGCACCCCTAAGGAAGCCCCAAGGTACCCCTGTGGGCAGTGTGCAGTGCATGTGAAAGGTAGGACATGCCCTTGTTTGTGTGGCATGTCCTAATAGTGAATTGCAGTCAATTTAGTTTTTCACTATTGCAAGGCTACCTGTTCCCCATAGGACAGAATGGGAAGTTTGTTTATAACCTCTTATAAACATAACTGGCCCAGGGAATTAGGTAGGAAAATAAAGTTTAGGATGCCTGAACTCAGACTCTAAAGATGCATCTTTTAGTGAAGGTGATTCTGTGTTTGAAAATACCACTTTTAGAAAGTAGGTATTTTCTTGCTCAGTCATCCCGTATACCTCTGCTGGAATGTGGATTGCCTGTATGGGTTTTGGTTGACAGAAGGCTGGGGAGCAGGAGTGGCTCCAGATAGTCTAGGTGGGTCAGGAAAGGGCTGAATAGACCTGGGCTGCAATGGGGAAAGGGGGAAGAGATTTCCTTGCACCTCAAAGGGCCTGGTCTGCCCATGACAATGCCGTCTCCACCTCCTGCCAAGAAATTACACCAGAGAAGGCAGAACTGGTTCTGCCTGGGCACAGACACTCTCTGCCTAAGAGTTACACGGATTTTGGGATATAAATATTGGGGCCCAGATCCCTGAACTTTAGAACTCTTTTGGATCAAGAAGAAGAGCTGGAGAAGCTGTGAGGAGGAACTAATACTTTGCTGTGTGCTTTGCTGTGTTGGCCTGCAGTGGCTGCTTCTGTCTTGGGCAGTGAAAGGACTGACTGAACTTTCTGCAATCTACTTTTGTGAGTTTCTCCAAGTGCTTGAGGTGGAGCTTGCCCCCTGTTCAAGAAGTCTCAGGAACAGCAAAGACATCAAGCTCTGCTGCCCTCAGCACTGGGGACTGTGTGCTTTGTGCTGCAACAGAAGAAAAGCAACCCGGCGACGTCTACGACGCCGCTGCCGACTCCGTGTTCTGAAGGCACCGTAGAGGGCACCTCCGCACTGCGACCCTGGTCTCACCGGCGACGCCTGCTGATGCCGCCACTGAGCCGCTGCTTGCACTGCGACCTGCGGGCACCGCACTCTGCACCGCCTCGCCTTCACAACAACGCCTTTGCACTGCAGAGGGCACTGCCGCAACCCCGCACCGTGACCCTGGTCTCACTGACGACGCCTGCTGATGCCGCCACCAAGTCGCTGCTCGCACTGCGACCTGCGGGTACCGCACTCTGCACCACCTCGCTTCACAATGACGCCTTGGTATCCCCGACGACGCTGCTCCATGTCGAAATAGACGCCGCTTCTTGCACCGTGGTTCGAGGGCACTGCTCGCAAAGTTACACAATGCACAGCCCTCATCACGTACCGTAGCCTTGGCCCACCGACGCCGGCACCAATCGACTCCAGTTCGTCAGCCGACAACAGCGCTTCAGCAACGACGACGCTGCTGCTTGCACCATGACCTGCGAGCACCATGACAAGCACCGCCTTCATCTCGCACCGCGACCCTGGTCTCACCGATAACGCCATGTGACGCAACTCACACCGCGAGCTGAGGGCACTGCACACCGCATTTCGCACCGTAGCACACGATGCCTGCCGACGCCAGCGCTCCTGACTCCAACACAGAGGAGATCAACCTGCAACGCGTGTGACTTCGAGGGCCCGACGACTCCTGTACTGACCTCCGGAACCGACGCCTGCGGACGCTGTGTTTCCGGAAGCTACACGAGAGGTCGTTGATGCCCTGCATTTCTGAAAGGTACTGTTTGCAGGTCTTCCCGACACCGTAGCTGGCCCGTGATGCCACGGTCAGTCAGAACTGTTTGGATTTGTTTGTTCAAGACGCGTGATAGCCCCGGACGGAGCTATCGACATCAAGGAACTGTTTTTCAAGCGTATTTTGATAACTAAAGATTTTTAAGTACTGTATTGTGGATTTTAATTGTTTTTGGTCTTGTCTTAAGTATATAAAAATATTGGATATTTTTCTAAACTGGTGTGGTGTCCTTTTGTAGTGCTTACACTGTATTACTGTTGGTTATGTGCAAATGCTTTACACACTGCCTCTAAGATCATCCTGACTGCTCGTGCCAAGCTACCAAGGGGGTGAGCAGGTGTTATTTTAGGAGTGTAACTCCCTTATCCTGACTAGAGTGGTGGTTTCTGCCCGACTTTGGCACATGCCCTAGCCGACCAAAAATCTCATTTCTAACAAGCTTGTTAACAAATGGGAAGGGAGCAAACCAATTATTTGTCCAAATAGAACATTGTGCCTGAATTGTCAGTCACAAATTGGTATCTGCCTTTTCTTGACTTGAGGAAGAACACATTAAGAAACAAGCAAATTGCCATCACTTACAGTAAGCTGATATGTAGTGTGGTCTATCTTTGAGACCTTTAGGTGTTAAAAGTCATATTGTTCAGATGAGTAACTCACCCATGTAGGGAAGAGTCTGCCACTCTTATACTTTGGAGCTAAGGCAATTAAATGGTTGCCTCTTGAAAATGTGCTCTGGAATCATCGACCAACAGGACAGAAAAGTCTGCTGGACAAAAGGATACTATCCTCTAGAATCCCGTAGAAATTATTCCAATGACTGCATAGTGCCCACTGCAACTGACACATTGTAAGCCAGGCATGAGGGACAAGATCACCAGAGGAGACCATTACACCAAATGTTGAAGTATAGCCCTGTCTGTGGGCATGAATGCAGAGGTGAACTGAGCACTGTCTCTTGAATATGACCAAAAGTTCTTGAAGCAGAAAAACATTTTCTTGGCGAGTGTCCAGAACTGTTCCTATAAACAGAATTTATTGTGTTTAGTTCACCAGGATTTCTTTTGATTTATAGAAAAGCTGCAGAAACGTAACTTTAGCATCTATGTTTTTGAGAAGAATCCCATGAGAGTCAGCCTTCAGCAATCAACCATCCAAAACAGGGTAGATGTGGACTCCTTGAAAAGAGTAGACATGTATGGCTTGTCTCTAGAAGCACGCTGCCATTATAGTCAAAACGTTTATGGAGGCTTTCTGGCACTGATGTCTGACGAAAATATATACATCTGAACTGTAAAAGATCTCCAACCACAAAACAGGAAATAATTGGAATGCCAATATATGCAGCCTGCAGATTTAGCACAACAAACCAATCCTGCTCCTGAAGAGCACCAACAAAATGAAGGACAGTTGCCATTTGAATCTCTCCCTCTCTCCTGAGGAATCTGAGGTCTAGAACCAGCCTCAAAACAGCTCCCACTTGGAAACAAGAAAACACATGAGGGACTTCCTGGCCTCTGGGTGGTAGGGGCAAACTCCATTCTACCTCTGCCCAATAATGATAGAAGCTATTGCATCAAGATGCTTGTATAGCGAGAAATGAGGATGGAAAGTGAGGTACAGAGGGCTCATTTGTAACAAATGGCAGAGAGTAAACCAAACAGAATCCTTTGAACTACCTATTGAACCAAGGTTATTCTGCCATTTGTAAAGAAAATGAGATTGCTGCTGCAGACTAAAGTATCATGTCGCAGAGAACCATATAAAGCAAACCACCTAAGAGGTATCCAGAGTAAAGGGCAACAAGTGAGGAATCTGGGTCTGCTTCCCTCTAATAGAGCCTGAGACATGGTAGTGTCTATGAGACGACTGCTGTTGCAGTAACACCTCCGTCAAGTGATCGCCTAAAGACAGACTATAGCCACTAAATCTGTATTTAAGATGAAAAGGCTTAGATGGTGACGCTTAACCAAATGTTTCACTCTTTCCAAATAATTTTCAGCTGTTTCTTGAGTTGAGAAACATCATTGGTTATGCACATCACTAGAAAACCCTGTAGTTTCCATTCATGAATACTGCCTATGGACTACTAAAGACTCCATAGCCTTTCAGACACGGACAGAGTCTAGACCAGACTGCAGTGTGTATTTTATTATAACACATTCATTCATTTCATGCATCTGCAAATTAATCTTCAAGTGCTTAGGTAGACTTGAAGTAACAGCTATGAAAATATGATTGTGTACAACCGAGGCGACTGTTAATACATACTTGAATTAGAGTAGTCATTCTGGAGTTTGCATGCAGTGTATGCTCAAGACTAAAAGACAAGTAACAATTTTGTGTTGTAAGTGTATACATATACAAAAGCATGCAAGACTAATGAGACAATGGATGCTAATGTTGTTGCTCACTTGGAAGAACACTAACAAGACACGCTGGGTTTTTCCAAGTACTTTCTGGTCTCATATTCATGTACGTTCGGTAATATCCACGAGCAAGGACAAGCCACTTTTGTTGCATTTACTTGTTATAGGCAATTATGAACATGTATGCAACGTATTCTCCTGAAGAAGGCTATACAAGATTTCAAAATGCACTAATTTAATGACAGACTGTATATCAATTTAGAGAAAATGAAGCTTTTCAAGAAAGAAAATGACATCTTATTAACATTAAAATATGAATAATAATAGGAAGTAATTTGTGGATATAGCGGAGAAAAATGTTGGAGAAAATAGTGAGCATACGTTTTGGTTGGGAGATAACATGGCTCCAGCGTTGCATGAAGCGATTCCTCTAGGCTATCAAACTATCTCACAAAATTGTACAGACAAAAGAGGAGGTGGGCTAGCTGTTATATTCAAGCAAACAGTAAATCTCACTTAAGCGGATGACGTTGCAGACACATTTATAGATACAGTTTTGAACCTGATAACACCACACTCCTATTGGAGACCAAAACATTTGGTTTGACAAACTCAATATGCCCCATCAATAAACTGGCCTAGACACATTGAACTTACATCGGATAGTCCACAAACCCACACACACATCTCTGGACACAACCTAGATGTCATTTTTGCAAATCCAGAATTAGTTACCTTCCAAATGATTACTCAAGTCACATGGTCAGACAACCATTTGCAAGCTTTCCAACATAAAATACCACAAAGCAGTACTCCGAAACCCAGCTTACATGCATCCACCCATCAACAGTGGAATAAAGTCAATTTTGAATACTTAGAAACACAACTAACATCCAATACAGATCTAGACACAATACATTTTGTTAAAATACTATGAGTGGCTAAGGAATCTTTTAATATCCTAATACTACTCAGAACAACAAATTAGAACAAAAGAAAACAGGAACCATGGAGTAATACAGAACTAAAAGAGATAAAACAGCAAATTAGAAAGCTACAAAGCGAAGTGCTAAAAACAAACAGCAATCAAGACAAATGTCACCTACAAAAACGTAAAACATTATACAAGTCAACAATAAAAAATAAAAAAATAGGTACTTTTTAGACAGAATTCAAAATGCTAAATGTGCAAATAAAGAATTGCATACAATTCTCACTGTCATGTTTAGTAACAAACATGTTGGAATCATACCCCCACACCATGCACTGTAAAGCTCCTCCGGGAGGCTCTCAGTGCTCCCGGTACCAGTTTCTAGACCCGGACAGCACAACATGGCTGCTGGTGACCAGAGATACGATTCTGCCCTTCTGCTGCTGAGACAAGCTCGAGCAGGGGAAGGCAGAACAATAGGTATCCTGTCCCAGGAGACAGGGTTTAGTGTATTGGGGCCAGATGGGTCCGCTTGCCAGCACCACTCGGTCTGCTTGAAGGGCACACCTGGTGCCCTCCTTGCATATTCTAGTTCACACCAGCTAAGGGAGCTGTTAGCTCCCGCTGTGACACAAAATTGGGCAAAGGACATGGGGGAATCCTCCCCACTGTCTGACCCCTCCCCTGGGACGGAGCCCAGAATCGTCCGACCCTTTCCTTATGGTACTTAAGGGCTTACCTGAGGGTAGGTCCCTTGATTCGTCGTGGGGCAAGATTTATTTCAAGATGTCTGAGCACTCTGGACTTCGCTCTAGGCATCAAGGCTGCAACTGGGAAAATACCTGCTGCTCCTGATCTCGTCGCCCTGCTCGTCTGCTGCAACGTCTGTGCCTGTGCTCCATACAAGAACCTTCCAAGGCCTGTGGGAATCCAAGACACCTGAAGGAATCTCCCTTGAAGTGAAGAAGAGTCACTTCCCTGCATCTGCAGGCACAGCAACAAAGCTGACCGGTCTGCTGATTCTGGGCTCCCATGGACTCCAAAAGGCTCAGCAACACAGGTGATGGTTCTTCACATCTCGCAAGGCCTGCCCTGTCCTCTCACCAAGTTTGGGGCCAGTATCCCTCACTGGAGCCGCAGGAACTTGTTGGCTTCCTTCAAACAAGATCTTCGGACTCAAAGTAGTCCCAACCTCAAACATCTCCTGTGACCAAGATCTTCATCCTCACCACATGACTTGCACCGTTAACCTGCATCTTTGGTGAGCTGCTTGAGGTCCTCTTGCAACTCCAGTGTCTCTGGCCTGTGGGTTCTCTTGAGGATCATCTTTAAATTCTGTGGGCTCCCCTGATTGCTCAGGGCTTGCCCCAACACCCCTGCTGGTGGTGAGTCACCTGGACCTTGTTAGTCCCGACACTACACCTTCTTCGCTTTCCACATTGTTTGCAGTCACGAAGGCTTGTTGGCACTCTCGACGGACACCGCCCCCTCAACTAACGACATCCGACGTGGGACAGCTCCTGAACTACTCTTTGTCTCCCACAGTATCACCTGGTACTCACAGATGCAGCTCCAAGGTCACCGACACTCGACATCAGTGGGCAATCATCTTCAGTGCCTCCTAGTCACTCCTGAGTGGCAGAGACTCTGTCCCTTCAGCTTGCAGGTACTCCTCCTCCTGAATCCCCCTTTGGGTTCCACTGGACCCTTTCACCCTCTCTAGCAGCTGCATCTTCCTGAAGTCCTCCATTGAGTTTGACGGCGGTTTCCGATACCACTTTCACCTGTATGTACCCTGCTTACCTGGTGTAGGTATCCTGGTTCCTAGGGTATCCACGTGTGGGGTGGCACTCCAACCTAATGTCTTCCACAGGGTTTCTTCTGTGTTCACTGGTAAGGGTCCTGCTTCTTTAAAATTGCAACCTCAACTTACCCAATGACTTGTATTGAGCCCGCGGTTGTGTTCCCACTCTGCACACGGGCTCTATGGGGTTCCTGGTTACTTACCTCGGGTGGTCCCTTGAGTCCCCAGCACTCCTACGTCTTCTGGGTATAGTCTTGACTCGAGTCATGGTTCGCATACCACTATTTTAGTATATGGTTTGGTCTCCCACTGATGACCACTTGTGTATTTTGTGCTACTTACCTGTTTCTATTGAAAAGTATTGTGTGAATTGTGTACATCTCCGGCTAGGAGATATCTGTATTTGTTAGTGAGTGGCTTATATTCAATACATATTTGTTAGAAAAACCCCACTCCCACATCGGAAGGGTGGTAATGGGATTTTCCCAGACACACTGCGGTAGCTTGGCTCGAGCGGTAAGGAAGGCACCGTGTTAAGCATACGACATACCCACACAATAACCATGCGTGCATCCGTTCCAAAAACGACACTACACCTTAAAAGTTATGAAAATATCTCTGTGTTTAACTTCTTTTCTCTTAGTTGCTGATTAAATAAATAATAATACAATCACAGTACACAAGGCTTTTCCTGTGGAAGGGTAAGTCAAATAAATAATAACACTTTACAGGTGCAATAAATAGGATCAGGTCAAATAAATACTGTGAGGGAATAAATACTGTGCAGGAATAAGTTAGCTCAGGACAATACATTCATTACAGGAATAACTTAGATAAATACAATAAATACAGTACCCTCAATAAATAATATCAGCCAACAATGACATTTGTAAAATCAGGTCACATTTAAAATACTATGGGCTGATTTGGCCCAGTCACAGCTTGTGGTTAGGTCAGTGTTAGAAGTGGGGGGGAACGGAGGGGCACGGCGTGCCCCTACTTTTAAAAATTATGCTAGTCCGTTCCCCTACTTCTTGATTTAAAAAAAGCGTCCCGGGACTGCCCTAATTCAGGCCCAGTTCTAGTAAGGGCTTGAAGGCAGGCGCGAAACGCCATGGGGCTCAAAGTGCTTCAAGCCGCCCCCCACACACACACACACACACCTCCCCCGTCGTGTGTGTGCGCCCGGGCGCTTTTGAGATTATCGCAGCCTTACCCGAGTACTTCACAGGTCTTTAAAAGACCATTTACATGTTAGCGAGGCTTTGTTTATTTTTTCACCCCTTCATCTCCAACAGGGGCATGGCGAAAGGCGACAAATCCTTTCTTTGGCCGCGGTAACCTTTGCAGACTGTCCTGCTGCGTGGATATTCTTTTTCTATGCAGCGCAGGAGAAAAGAAGTTTGTTTATTTTGATTCACCTTTCCCAACCCCTGCAGCTGCTTATCACTTCAGGCTGCGACACTAAGATTGACTAATGGAGTAGGTAGGAGAATGTGTCACTATTTGTTTTTCTTTTTAAATTCTGCACAGGCGCAGCAGGATATGTACTTTGTGTGTGCTTCATTTAATCCGTTTTTATCATTATCATGGCCGATGCAGGACAACAATAAGACAATAAAAAATGCCCAGATAATGCTGGGGATTAATGATCCTGCTGGAGAGCAATCATTTCTCTGTTAGTAGTTAAGTGCAGATGAACTGTATTTTATGTGGAAGCTCAGTGGGTTACTGTCATTGTGACAGAGATCCTTGTGTTGCTTGCAGTTCAGAAGTTACAATCCTATCATAGGACAGTGACCAATGAACTGTCACCAAAGAGCTGTATGCAAACCTAAATGATATAGTTAGAACTTCGCGTTTTTTGTTTTGTGATATAGTTAGAACTTCCCCAGTCTTTCATTATTCTAATGTTGCTAAAATGAGTATCTTTGGGCAGATATACATTTTTATCAGTAAAGCCAACCCCTAACCACTGGAGTACTCTTTAAATTATGAGTTTGTGCTTCTCCAGACCAAACCCTCTTAAAATAACTGCCCACCAGTATGGATGATGTGATTCATACACCTTGTAATCCTCATTGGCTTATGTGACATTCCCTGTAGGCTGATTTACATACTTGTATGATTCGTTGTCTCTGTATAATGTGTGCGTGGTGTAAAGTACTGACACACACTACACTGATATGAGTAGCGCTACACAACAAATGAAATGCATATGAGAGAGGGGCTACATAAAGATGAGGGGCACTGTTGGAGGGTGGCAGTGAGGGAATCCGAGGAGGAGGTAGTGGGAGTGGCTATGGAGCGATGAGGGGCACTGTTGGAGGGTGGCAGTGAGGGAATCTGAGGAAGAGGTCATGGGGGGAGGGGGGAGCTAGGGAGAGATGAGGGGCACTGCTGGAGGATGGTAGTGAGGGATTCTGAGGAGAAGGTCATGAGGGGGAGGGGCTACAGCGAAATGAGGGGCACTGGTGGAGGGTGGCAGTGAGGGAATCCGAGGAGGAGGTCATGAGGGGGAGGGGCTATGGGGAGATGAGGAGCACTTGTGCCGTATGGCAGTGATTATTGGTGTGGCGCCAAAAAAGACTTTCGCATCAGCGCTAAAGCCGGCCTTGTCATTGCCTTTCTGTTTTTGTTTATTTAATTAGCAGTCGGGTCATAAGGGCTACTGTGGAACATACTTTAAAGTGTGTGCTAATTATATTTACTGCTATATTCAATGTTTTAAGTTTGAAGGTGATTTTACTAATGTTTTTACCGGGAAAAATGAAAGTGGAGCCCGATGGTGCCTGATATGGGGCTGGGGCCCAAGGTCAGCTGTGAGATAAGGTGCACTGGAGAGGAGTAGTGGATAATCAAGCCTGTAAGGAAGTGCTTTGCGGAGTCTGGGGTCAGGTGGAGGTAGCAATGAAGAGGGATCCTCCATGAAGGCTCGAACAGAGGGAGCCCAAGTAGTGTCACTTGCCTGATACTACCACCTCAGAAACCTCCTCTTCCCATCAAAGGAAAATTACATAGAAAAAACAGTTTTTGAGAGTGATAATATTCAGAAAGAGATTTGGAAAAGAGTGCGATTTACTGGGCCTTGTAAGACTAAGAAGAGATAAAGGAGGGCCCGGAGGATTTGCAGTCTGGGTGTTGCTACTCCCAAGATAATTTTGAAAAAAAAACTATAGTGTCAAATATTGCATTTTATTTTCAACACCCCATTTTTTTACACAAATTCTCTCAAAAGCCATTACTGTGCCAAGACAACATCCCCAGGAGTTGACCACATTTTTTTTCAAGATGCACAATATGTTCCTCCCATAAGTAAATATTTACCTCCACTTTGTCAAGGCCTGTGTTTTGTCCTGCTTGCTCACATGTTATCTCACTCAGGCTCACTACCCCCATTATTCATTCTCATTCACTTTCCCTTTTACTCAAAATTGCTCACTTGCACTCACTCTTCAACATTCGGTATCACATTCTCACTCACTCAGTCTCACCACTTTTTCCTACTCTGATTACCTAATTCTAACTTACAGTTTCACTTACTCTACGTGACTCCTTCTCACTCACTTTCTCTCACTTTCATCGACATACACTCTTTCACTCATGCTCAGTTACATTCAGGCACTCAATCATTCACACCCACATTTACTTACTCGCACTCATTCTTCTTTGCAGGACACTTGAATACATATGTGCTATACTATGTTTGAGCAGCTAGCTGGCTGACATGAATAAGAATTATTTATTTATTTATCTCACTTGTAAAGCGCACTCTCACCTAACAGGCATCCTGGCGCTTACAATCAAGAGTGCACAATTTGTGGATAAGAAGGAGCCCTTGTGGGTTTCCGTGAGTCAGATCAGAGTTCCTTTGTCTCTGAGCCCTGCTTAACACATGTGTACAGGAGGAGCCCTATATTCATGTCCTCAATGTTTGAGACAAAAAATACTCATTGATTTCTGAACGAGAGTAAAAGCGTTAAGGTAACATGTCGTTCCTGCTTATATTTTGCATGCTTTACATAATCCTGCATTCCCTATGAGTATTTGCTTTTCCCAGAATGTTGTTACTTTTTTCAGGCACTGCATAATTTGAAATGAGTCACATCCAGGTGCTTATAATGGGGCAGAATTGGGTTGTAGGTGAAGACAGTGCGAGTTTCACTCAGTGGGGCAGAAGGGTGTTCGGTGGGGATAGGATGTGGCATTATGGCCAGAGCTACCAAATTTGGAACTGGGGAACCTGGTTCAGCCTTCATGCCTTGTCCATCAGACCACTCCTGAGGGAGCACCCATGATAAACTTTAGAAGGCCCCACTAGACCTTAGAAGCCCTGGTCTCTTAGCACCAGCAGGTGAACCCTACCAGTGGCCAGTTGGGTAAACTTGAAGCCCTGTCCACCACAATTCATACCCAGGTTCACCACCAGTCTTGCGGGCAGGTCTACAAAGCAGCACACCCTAGAGCAGCAGTGGCTTTGTCACGCAGTAGTTTTCCTGCAATAATAAAAGTCTCCCACACAACCCCCACGGTTTTTGACGCATTCATAGATTTACAAGGACTTGTAATCCTGGGAATGCGGCAAAATCTTGCGCTGCTCCAGAGGAGGCATAACTAGGAGAAATATCTTTATTTCTCCTTGCTTTTTGCTCTTTCAAACTGTGCTTTATTCTGCAGCCCACATAGAAAGATGAAAAAGCCTCTCAAGATTGTTTTTGTGCAGGAAGGTGCCCCTTCCTGCACAAAAACAATCCTGCATGCAAAGGAGGCACCCTTGCACCATGGGGCAAGTGTGCCTGCGTTGAAGCTAGGCTGTCGAAATGGCGCCAGTGCAGGGGGAAAAGACTGGAATGCACCATATTGGATAAATACGGCACATTCCCGCCCTTTCCCTGTGACGCAGGGCAGCGCAGCAAAGTAACTTGCTGTGCTGCCCTGCGCCACCATTCCCATAAATATGTCCCTAAGCTCACAAATAGTAAATTGACCACACTAATTATCTGTGTAAGAGCATGTATTGATAAACACAATGAGCCACTGACCTTTTTCTTGGACCTTGTTGAGTTGCCAAGCACAGCAGCAGATCTAATCTTAGATACCTTACTTGCATGCTTAGAGAGACAAGGTTTTACTGATGAGTATTTAAAAAGTCATTTGGTTCAGCTTGTAACAGATGGTGCTTCCAATATGATAGGTAGGAAATCCGGTGTGGCAACTCTTCTGAAACTGAAATATCCACAGTTGAGTGTATGGCACTGTGCTAACCACAAGCTTTAGCTTGCTGTGGGTGATGTTTGTAAAGAAGTCGCAGGCATTAATCAGCTCAAATTTATTTTTGATAAACTATATACCACCTACCATGCCTCTCCGAAAAATCAGAGAGAGCTTGGGGAATGTGCTCTGGAGGTAGAAGTGAGACTTCTGGCAATTGGAAAGGTGCTAGATATACGTTGGGTGTCCTCAAGTGAAAGATCTGTGAGAGCTGTTTGGAATAACTACAAAGGACTTATTAAACATTTCATGGAATCTTCCGAAGACTCAACGAGGAGTGACATTGAGCAGAGGAAAAATGCTGGTTTAAACCGTTTATTAACCTCCCTGGTGTTTGTTGAAAATATGGGCATTTTATATGATGCTCTCACAGAATTGGGTGACCTATCCAGAAGGCTGCAGCGGCGTGATATGACCATATATGAGGCCGATCGTTCAATACAGATGCAGATTTTAGTGTTTGAATCAATGGCTGATGCACCTGGGCCCTTTGTTTGCTACAACTGCATTAGATGCTGCTGAACGGATGCAGTTTGCTGGTGTAGGACTGCAACAGAACAAAGGCCGTGTTAGCATCAATAGGGCACAGTTCTTTAGGAGCTTAGCAAATAACCTGCGAAAAAGGATGACAATGTCTAATGCATCAAATGTTTCTAGATGCACAACCACAAACAATGATGAAATAGAATACAAAGAGTTAGTACATAGAATGAAACTCCTACAACCAGTTTATTGGCCAGATCCAGTGGACATCTTATACGGTGAGGGAGAATTACAAAACCTTTGAAGCAGGTTGCATGTATTTGATACCAGGCAGTACATCCTTGGTTTCAGAGAGTACAAACAAAATAAAAATTGCATCTCTGAAAGCCTGAAACCATTAGTGCACATTATAGACACCTTTTGCACCTCCACTGCTGAATGTGAACGGGACTTTAGTGTAATGAATGATGTGCTCACACCACTGCGGAACAGAATATCAATCAATCGTCTGTCTTCTACAATGTTCATAAATATCGTGGGGCCACCTGTCATAGAATGTAAACCTGAATTTTATGTTTAGAAATGGTTAGAAAAGGGGAGGAGAAGTGCAGATGAAAGAAACTGCATGGCTCGGAGACAAATGGCTTATGATTCCACTTATGAGCGTATTTGGAATATTCTGTGATTGGAAACATGTCCCACATTGTAAATGAATTAAATATAAACAACTTATATATTAAACATCAAATAAACATGTTTATTGATTCTTTGAATTAAATAACGTTATAAGCTGTAACTGGTCAGTGAAATGCCAAACGTTCAAAAATTGGTATGTTTTGCTATTTCTAGCCACACCTCCGACTCCGCCCACTAATCCAATCCTTGGGTTATTCCCGCCCCCTGAGTCTCCGCCCACAGTTCCCCTACTTTTTTTCCCCCACTTCGACCACTGGGTTAGGTGGATGGCCTGAGGGTGTCTCACCTAGCTTGGGTAAGGCTGAGGCTAAAACTGAGGTAGATCAAGGGTAATCTAGGAATCTGGCTCTCCCAAACTACACAACCCCTCACACAGGTCACTGTATCAGTCTCAGTCCACCCCTGGCACTCCCAGGCTGATCCTAACACCTCTTTATCCCCTAGGATGGTCTCTTAGGGCTCCACAGGGCCTTAGGCGCCCTCAATTCCACTTACTGCCCTTTTTATGAAGCTCCGACGCCGCTGGAGTTGTGTCGACGCCGTGAGGCGGTTCCGGTTCGATGTCGGCAGCCTCGGCGCAATGTCAGTTCTTGATGACGCCGGTAGGCGGTTCCGGCTCGATGTCGGCGGCCTCGGCTCGATGTCGACCTCCGGTTCGAGGACGTCGGGCAGTCTTGGCTCGATGTCGACTTCCGGCGGCTCCGGTTCGATGACGTCGGGCGGCCTTGGCTCGATGTCGACTTCCGGCGGCTCCGGAGTGCGATCTCCACTCCCGACCTCCGGTGCCCCTTCCTTCAGGTTCCGGCGACTCCGGAGTACGACCTCCACTCCCGACCTCCGGCACGATTCTCTTCAGGTTCCGGCGACTCCGGAGTGCGATCTCCACTCCCGACCTCCGGCACGCTTCACCTCGGTCTCCGGCGACTCCGGAGGGCGGACTTCACTCCCCCGTCGACGCCGCACACTCGACCTCGGGTGACTTCCTCCTCGACCTCTGGTACTCTCTACGACCTCCGTCGGCGCCCTCTCTCGACCTCTGGTGGCTCCGGGTACGACGTCTGCTTTCCAGTCAGCGCCGCTTCTCCACCTCGGGCTCCAGGTCTCCAGGCTTCACGACGTTGGACTTCAAGAAGTTACCAGTAACCAGGTCAGGAACTTGCTGTTCTTTACTTTTAAGGCCTGTTCCTGCTGTCCAGGTCCTTAAGATGGTTTTTCTTGCTTTCTCCCACACAGGGCTCCAGGCTGGGCTCAGTCAGTAGGGACTAGTATCAAGGGTGGGTTTATGGACCCCACTCCAGGCACAAGTTTCCACCCCTGCTGCCTCACTCCTTCCTCCTTCAGGTTTCTGCTCCTCTCTCTTCACCAGTCAGGTGCCAACTGCCAGCTCCAACTGTCAACTCTGGCTTAGCTTCCCAACATTCTAAACCGCCTCCAACTGTCACAGGGTTCCAGAATGTTGCAGAAGGTTCTAGTAGGTTCCAGTGGGTTCTGATGATGTCACAGGTGGCCACCATTTTGTGTTCCAGGCCCTCAGACAGAAGTTCCAGGGGTAGATAAAATGGCTCCCTGAATCTGCATCAATACGAAAAAGTCTGGTGGTTCCCAAAAAGGAAAAATACTAACAGGGTTTGAGGCAAAAGTGGGACAAAATAAATAATGATGAGGAGGGACCACCCAAAGGGCTGACAGGTCTAACAATATTTTTATAAATACAGTGTATGGTTCTTTTCACTTAATCTATACCTATAAGATTATGTTCTGATAAAATAAGCTGCTTTACACTCCCATTGGACAACGCCTGAAGGCTGCTCTCCACAGCTACCACTTAGAGAGCTTTCTAAGGTTGTCGAAGACAACTAAAATCACCGAAAGGGTTGTCTGGATTGGTGAAAGGTGACCACTTACATAAGTATATACCATATACCAAGCCAGCTTCTCACAGCATTTACGAGGAAATATTGTGTGGCGGAATGAGTGGAAAATGCATCTTGCTTGGGAAAAAATAATATTTTACATAGCAGAGGTTAGAAAAGTTGAGAGGTTAGAAACGTTGAGAAGTCAGACTCAATAAAGACTTGCCTTCTTTCTAAATACTGAGCGTGCACTTTGTGTGCTAGATTGCATGTATTAAAAAAGAAAACAGCAGTAAAAGACTGACTGAAAGCTGCACACTGAAAGCTGCGCACTATTGGCTGCCAGTGCTGCACACAGCTGCCCTGACCTCTGAGCCGAGGACTTATTAAATTTGCCTGGTTTTTTTCCTGTCCCATTGATGACACTGGCATCCATCAGTACCAAACCGCTAACCAAGAGATCATGTGCAATGTCCAAGCACAAACTAGGAACAGGCCTAGATTTTACACTACTTGTCTGGGCAAAGGACAGGAAAGATCAAGCCAGGGTGGAGCTATGCGACACCCCCACAGTGGATAGGAAACCTTAAAACAAAGCTCCTCCTTTCACACACAAACAACCGACCTGTGGTTCATCTCCGTACAAAATACGTTGAGACTCCTTACTGTCAAACATCTTCTTTGGACATAATAATTGACATTGGTAACCTCGCATTATCCATCTTCGAAAATGGAACAATCATGTTTTATCTTTTATTTTATTTGAAAAGTTTTATATAGCGCTGCAAGACCCAGGGGTAGCAGAGCGCTTTATATGAGCATTACAATTCCAGTCGGTACAGTAGATTCAGCGGGATCAAAAAATATACAGACATTGCACATTAGAAAACACTTCTTAAATGAACATATAGGCTAATAGTTATGGCCATGAGGAGAACAAAAAAGTCGCGACAGACAGTTAACACAGAAACAGTAAAAAAGGCCAGGGAGCTAAAGAAGGGTCGTTTACTCGGGCAGGGCTTTCGTTTATGCAGTTAAAGGGATAGGGCTGATCATATAAACATTGTCAGAAACATGCATCTCAGCTCAAATTGGGAGAGAAAAAGAAATTGCGACTATTCAGTGAGAAAGAGATGAAAAAAAATCGAGTGAAAATAGGGTGGGAGGGAGCAAAAAAGAGGAAAAAGGATGTAACGAGTTAGAGGGAGATTGAGGAGGGGCTAGAGGTAAACGTTAAGAGGGGGGTAGTGTTAGAGTGTAGAAAAAAAGTCCAGGAGAGAGAGAGGGGAGGGGAGAAGAGTCCAACAGAAAAGACTGTCAAGGGTGGTATGAATAATGGGGAATGAATAAAGGGTTGGATGCAGCGATAAAGGACCCCAGTATCTGGAGAGACGGTGGGATTTGAGGTCTTTTTAAAGCTGTGGTACGAGGGGTTGCAGCGCAGGTCTCTGGGGAGGGCGTTCCAGAAGGAGTGGATTGTCTGGTGCTCCTATTTGATAGGGGGGGGACGAGGAGTAGGGCATCTGAGCTTCTCGTCTGCCGGGAGCAGCCAGCTTTTTCGAGTTTGTCGGCGAGATACAGTGGAGTTTGTTGGTGGAGGGCTTTGTGTGTTTTGCAGGGAGTCTTGTATGTAGATCTTCCCTCAACGGGTAGCCAGTTTATGGCCTTGAGGGCTGGGGAGATGTGGTCAAAGTGTTTGCAGTCGGTGATTAGCCTTGCCGCTGAGTTGAGCACAGATCTGAGGGGGGCAAGGTGTGTTTTGGGGATTCCAGTGAGGATAGCATTACCATAGTCTATTTTGGAGAGGACTAGGGATTGGACAACCCATTTAAAGTCGGCAGCAGGAATGAAGGGTTTGAGTTTAAGATGTCGGAGTGTGCAGAGAGCTCCTTTTGCCGCGTTTTTGATGTGGTTGTTAAGAGCGAGTTTGTTGTCGATGTTGAAGCCAAGTGATTTTGCTGAGTTAGATAAGGTGAGCGAACAGTTAAGGGCATTGAGGTCTGGGAGCCAGCCCTGTATGGGGAGCTTGTTGTTTTTAGGTGAGAAGAGAATGATTTCGGTTTTATTGGGGTTAAGTTGGAGGTGATTGGAGAAGAACCAGGATTGGATCATGCTCAGGGCATTATTAAGGTGAATGATATCAGCGTGGGATTTGATCTTGTAGTACAGTTGGGTGTCGTCCGCGTAGATATGGTAGTTAATTCCTGCTTGTTTCAGAATGAGGGTAAGGGGTTCCATAAAGAGGTTGAAGAGGGAGGGAGGGAGGGAGAATTGAGCCCAGGGGTACGCCTAGGGAGACCGGAGTGGGTTTGGAGAGGCAGTCCTTGATTTTGATTTGTTGTGTTCTGTGTTGGAGAAAGGAGGAGAACCATTTGAGGACTAGACGGTTGATGCCAAAACGGGTTTTGAGTGAATTACGTAGAGAGGCGTGGTTAACTGTATCGAAGGCAGTGGAGAGGGCAAGGAGAATGAGAAGGAAAGACTCACCATTGTCAAAAGACCGGTGAAGGTCGTCGACAATCTTGAGCATGGTGGTTTCTGTGCTGCATCCTTTTCTGAAACCGGATTGCAGCAGGTCAAGTAGGTTGAAATTGTAGATGTGATTGTCGAGTTGTCTGAGAGCACATTTTTCCAGGACTTTATATAGCAGAGGGAGGTTCAAAATGGGGCAAAAGTTTTTAGGGTCCTTCGGGTCGGCTGATGGGTTTTTGAGGATGGGTGTGATTTGACCGAGCTGGAGAGAGTCAGGGACACTCCCCGTGGCAAGAGGAGTTAATGATTGAAGTCCAGTAAGGGGCAATGATGTGTTTGAGATCATGGACGAGGCTGGAAGGGAGGGGATCTTTGGAGTGCGAAGTGGGCTTAAGTTTGGAGATGATGTTGAGGACCTCATGTTCAGTAACCGGATGAAAACTTAGCCAAGAGGCATTATTTTTCAGCTGGAGGGGATGGAATCAGGAGCGGTAGAAACAGGACAATGTGTTGGAGTGTTGGGATGACGGGGCAAGGTCGACGTGGGTGGCATGTTTGAAAAGATATCGTCAGCAGGTTGAAGGGAAGACGAAGCTTGGGTAGGGAGGAAAGATAGTTCGATTTTGTTGATTTTCTCAGAGAAGAAGTTAGCAATTTCTGCACATCTCTCAGAAGAGGCATTCAACTCAGTGGGGGCGGATGATGTTTTTTTTCTAAGAATATTGAAAAGTTCTCTAGGCCGATTTTTGGCACGATCAAGTTGTGCTCGGAAAAAACTGGCCTTTTCCTTGAAGATGTGTTTCTTGTATTTCGATCTTGCTGATCTGAGGAGGGCTAGATGGGAGGGAGAGGGGTGTAGTCTCCATGTTCTTTCAGTCTGTCTAAGAGAACATCTCATTATTTAGATCAGAGTTGAACCAAGATTTGGATGGGATGTCTCTTTATTTTTTTAGTTTGGGAGGGGCCAAGTGATCTAGCACCTCTTTGACTGTCTTGTTGAAATGCTCAGTGAGCTCACTGGCATTGTGGGAGAGAGGGGTGAGAAGGAGTCGGGCTTGGAGTTCAGATTCAAGTACGTCCGAGGGGATTTGACTAAGGTTTCTGGTGCATTTTAAGGGTTTGGAGATTTTTGTAGGGGGAGCGGGATTTGTTACGATCTTGAAAAGAATGAGGTGATGGTCCGACCAGTCAGTTGGGGTGATGTTGGAAAGGGACGCAAGGTAATTGATAGTAATGACAGCATCAAGGGTTGCACCTTTGATGTGGGTATAATGTTGACATAGTTGTTTGAGATCATTAATCTCTAGGAGGTTCATGAGACGCATGACTATGGGATCCTCGTCATTGTTCCAATGGATGTTAAAATCTCCTAGCAAAAGATTTCTGGAGTTGGAAAGAGAGGATAGTGAGATGAAATCGGACAGTTCATCGGCAAAGAGAAGAAGTTCGCCCCGGAGGGTGGTAGATGTTGTGTAGTCGAATGGGTGGCGCGCCCTGTGTCAAGAGTTCAGCACCAAGGTATTCAAAGGTTTGGTGGTCAGAGTCTATTAGAGGGGAGAGATTAAGGACGTTTTTATATATTATAGCTAGACCGCCACCTTTCCTAATGGGCCTATCTTTCCTGAGGATAGAGAAGCCAGGTGGGATGATTAGGTCCAGAAAAGCTGTCGAGTGGTCCTTGAACCAGGTTTCTGTCAGTAAGGCGATGTCAATGTCTTCGCTGAGTATAGTTTTGTATAATTCGGTTGCATGTCTGACTGCCGAGCGGCAGTTCACGAGCATGCAGGAGAGGGTATTGGGGCTGTCTAATGTAGGAGTGCATTGGATGGTGGTGAGTTGAACGGGGGGAAGGGTGTGCAGAGGGGATTCTGTTGATACCCAAAATCAAGGGAATTTTGGCATGTGGGGGGGAGGTAGGGATCCAATAGATTAGGAAGGTAGGAATTACAGAGGTTCCAGAGGTCGGAAGAGGACAAGTCGCTAACAGTGCGGAGAGGCCTACGGAAGGGTGTAGTTTCTCCACCTGTTGGGCAGGTGCATGCTTCGGGCACAGGCACAGGGGTAGTCCTTGTAATTAGGGAGGACCAGGGATTTGAGGGTGTTATAGTCCTTTCTGAGCCGTGAAACTTAAGTGGTCACAATTGAGAGATTGTGCTCGATGTTGGTAAGCGTCTGTGTTAGAAGAATAAGGGGTGGTTCGGTTGTAAGGGTGTGGGGGGATGCAGTGGGTTTCGTTTTTGTCTGGGGAGGAAGCCTAGTGTGTGGAGGGGGAGGGGGATCCGGGGGAGCAGTAGGAAAGACCTTGTGGCAGTTTTGCAGGATGTAAGGTGTGCATAGAGATCGGTTCGTATTAGAGTCATTTGGGGCAGAGGAAGGTGGTGAGTGTGGTTTGGGGGTGAGGGGAAGGGTTACTTCAGTGTGAGGGGTGAGCCATTCATGGAGGGAGAGATTAGCAGAGGGGGTGGAGGGGTATGAGGAAGGTGTTGTAGGGGCAGGGTGAGAGGAGCGAGGTTAGAGGAAGGGAGAAGGATAGGTGAAGGTTGGTCGCGGGTGAGTAGGCATGACAGTCTGTACAGAGTTGATGTGTAGGGGCAGGAGGGGTAGACCTAGTGGGGGAGGGGACAGAATGGGGTCATCGGGTGGTTGGGTCTGGGTGGGGTTTGGAGTAGATGGAGAGAGTTGGTACCTCAAGGTACTGAAGTGTTTTTCGAAGAGGTAGAGGTGGTGGTCTGAAGCTTGTATGATGATGTTGCCAGTTTTGAAGATGGAAATGTCAATATCACCGGTAAAGAGGGGGGATGGGAAGGTAGACAGTTTAAAACCGTATCGAATGTTAGTGGATTTAGAGATTTCAAGGTGGCAGAGGAAAGTGCTTTTCCATTTAGAGGGGCGTTTGGTGAAGAAAAGGTAGTTCGATTTAATGGGAGAGATGAGACTAAGGTAGATCTCGGCTATTAATGTTTCTGGGTGACGAGTAAGTAATTTGTGCTTGAAATTTTTCTTGCCATTCTTTGAAAGGTTGGAGGGGTATAGGATCTTCCATGAGTTGGGGCCATGTCTGGAGAGTGCTGGGTCAGGAGGAGAGGGGGGGGGCATGGCTGGGACGTGAGACGGAGATTAGGGGGAGTGAGGAAGGGGGGATGTGAAGAGAAGTTAGAGCGACTTGGGGAGTCACTGTTGTAAACCAAGAGGGGGAAGAAAAGGCCTAACCGAAGGGGGAGAGATCAAGATTGCGAGGAGACCGGGGAGAAATGCAGGTTCACAATGATCTTTTTCCCACAGGTCAGTGGGATAAAGGGGAGTAGTACGGAGCGAATAAGGATGTCCGATAGAGCGGTTCAACATTCAAGGCAATTAAAGATCAAGATGAGGTAGAACAGTTTGAGAGGATGGACATTTAAAATATAAAAGCAATAAAATGAGGTAGATCACTATAAGTGCACATAGCATATTAGCTTAACAATACAGATAAACTAGCAGCAGGCAAAGAAACATATTGAAACAAAAGCATCAAAGTGAGGAAGATCAATTTGGAAGCACGTAGTGCATTAGGTTAAAATAACCAGCCGCAATTCCGCAAAAAATTACAAGCAAAGGGTAAGGAACCAAATAAGATATAACAGTGTCATAGTGAGATAGATCATTTTGTGAGTACATAGCGAAAACATCTCGGAGCAATTCCAACTAAGATACAGATTATCCAGAAGCTATTAAAGAAACGTTTAAGGTAAAAAAGCCACACAATGAGGTAGATCAATTTGGGTGCATGTAGCGCATTAGGTTAAATGCATCTAATAGCTATTCAACATAGAATACGGATTGTCTAGACTATAACACTGAGCGCAACATGCTCAAGTTCAGGCCAATTATCAAAATCACAGACCAGTCTTGCTAACTGGGATTGGACAGTAAAGGATTTAAGCATAGATAATAGAGGGCATCAGTATAAGTACCATTACAGTAGAATAAATGAAACTCAGGGACCTAAAATGAGACAAAGGGTTTGGCATCAATTATATAGAGGGCTGTCAAGATGCACATAATTACAAAAGATTAGAGGCAAGGGAGAAACTGGCACATTCTCTGGGAGTGTTATATTCATCGATTATAACTAACATCGGGTCAACAGCACAATCATGAGCAAGGAGAGGGGCTCCACTCCAAGATGGCCACCAAAGGTGTAGGATGGAGAATGTCCTTTTTTTATTTCGCTGTCCAGCAGAGAACCGAGAACAGGGGCTGGGGGCGTCTTCAAAAAGTCAGCAGTAGTGGGACTAAATGGTGACAGGTGAATGGAGAATGGTAAAGACAAAACAAGATGGGCGCCGATGGTAAAATTAAAAACCCCAGGATGATCCTGTAAAACTAGTCAAGATCATAAGTCCGACAGCAATCTGCAGTATGCAGAATCTTGAAGGGCCAGCCACACTTGCAGGCGGGTTAGAACTAAAGCGGCTCGTTCTACCGTATACCGCCGAGTCATCAGATCACAGAGCCAGGCAAAACAGAGAAGTAGCGGGGGAGGAAACACCAAGGCCCCAGGGCTTCACAGACTTAGGGCGCGCAGCCCCTCTGCCACAGTCCGTAACATGCGAGGGCCTCCAGATCCATCCAGGACAGGTTGCTCCAATAGCCGGGAACAGCAATGCAAACCAAGAAGCAAACCGGCCCTTGGCCCATCGAGACCGCACAATCATCGGGGCATAGGCGAGTCGCCACGCCGCATGCTGCCATGACTCAGAAGAGAGGAATCTAACTTGGGGACAATCCCTTGACAAAGAGCCGGACGCCCTGTATCGGGGGCTGCCCCCCACCCTTGGGTCGGCTCAACCAGACCCAGGCCGTGGCCAGCGCATGCAGCATTTATAGAGCAAAATGCGGCGGATCAGCCCGGGCAGCCCAACGCCTAGGGAGTCAGGGGCAGGGTGCTCCCGTCGCGAGAACCCGAGGAACCCTCCATGTGGGAAGGCTAAGTCTTGAAGGAATGTAAAGCAGCTTGTTTTACCAGTCTATAATCTCTTGAATGATCAAATGAAAAGACAACCACACCAGGTATATAATCAAAATATATGTATTTAAGATAAAACACACCCCTCTAGTCTCTTTATGAGACTGGAGTTCGAAGTACTAAAGTTACAAGTGATCAAGCATCAGTAAAAGCACAAATACACGTTTGGGCCCTAGAGGCGTACCAAACCATATACTAAAAAAGTGGTATAAGAACCACGACTGCAATAGGCACTAGGTCTATTTCCTCTAGAATCGCTGGCACCCCAAGGAATCACCCAAGGTAGTGACACAGGGGACCCACGGGAGCTATATGCAGTGTGGAAACACAATCGCGGGTTCCTATTATCTTCTATGGGCAATGTCGCGGTTGGAATTTTTAAGATTAGGGACACTTCTAATCGAGTCAGGACCAAACCCTTTTGGACTTAGGAAGTTCTAGGGCTAGCACCCACGAGAGTACCGGAGTACTCGAGTTACCTCACCCAGGGAAGCCGGGTGCATAGGTGTCTTTTGGGGTAGGGTCGCGTCGTCGATTTCAATGGAAGTCTGCAAAGAACTGATGCTGCCGTGAAGAGGAGAAGTGTCCGGAGAGATCCAAGCCTGGATCTAGGATGTAAGGAACCTGAAAGTAGAGGGGACAGAGTCTGGGTCACTTGCCAGTGACCTAGGGCAGGATGGACCAATGCCCACAGATGTCGGGTGCTTCAGGTGAGTTGATGGGTGTCTTGACTCTTCAGCCACGAGGTCCAGGAGGCGTCGACGAAGTCCACGAGCCGGATTCGAGCTGTCCCACGAAGTCTGAGGAGTGCTGCGGTGTCGGCGACCAGAATGGACCCAACAAACCTTGGCAATGGCAAGTCACAGGAATGCAGAGAAAGGACCGCGGTGCAGACCAGCAAGGTCTGAGGGACTCACCCAGCGAGGGTAAGTCAGGGCACGTCTGGAGCAACCAGGAATGCCCAATCAGAAAAGGAGTTGCCTTCGTGGGGCTAGTGATCGCGAAGGAGCCTCGAGCGGTCGCACTTGAAGCTGGCCCATGGGTCACTCGTGGAGTGGAGGCCAAAAATCTTCGGTGCAGGAGATGCTCAAGGCTGGGGCTACTCAGAGCCCAAAGCACAACTTCGAGGATGACCAGGAAGATAGTGTTGCTGCAAAAGTTCACGTGTCCAGGGGTCACGGTTCCACGTCACCCACGATAGCCACGGGCCTCAGCTTTGCTGTGGACTCAGGGTAGCCTGGGGGAAGTCTGGAAATCCACCTCTGGGGATGTAGAGACTTCGGCTTCTGGTGGGAGCTTCAGAATTGCAGACCGGTCAGTTGCTTCTTTGGTGCCTGCCAAGCAGGGGAGTCATTCCTTGACCCCAAGGGAGATTTCTCCAGTTTTCTAGTCGTGATAGAAAGTCGAAGGTCCAGGATATATGTTGCAGAGGTTCGTCCAGGGTAATTTAAAGTCCTAGGGACTGGATTTCTATACTTATACTAAGTTTAGGGGATGGACTAACTCTGAGGCCCCACCGATGGGTGGACCTGGGGTGGGGTGGTTACACCCCTTCCCCTTTGTACAGTTTCACGTCCAGAGCAGGGGCTGAGTGCCCCTGCAACCGGTTTGAACCGGGATATGCACAGGGACACCTTGTGTGCCCCAGGCAGTGTCTCAAAAGCATTCTCTGAATGCACCCACCCTGCCCCAATACACATCTGCCTGTCTGGGGAGGTGGTTACACCTCCCTGTGACAGGAAACCTATTGTCCAGGCCTCCCCTGCCGGAGTTTCCCTCAGCATCAGGAGGCCAGACACGTGTCTGTGGCAGTGGCATCCATTTTGTGATGCCAGGGCTTTGGAAAGTTTTAACCGGGTTTAGCCAGTGTGAACATGTCTCTCCCTCTAGAAGGGTGGAATGCTACCCCCGCCGCCAGGACTGGCGGGAGGGTAGTATTCCAAAGCGTTTGACACCAAACACGACATGTTTTGATGCAGCCATTCCAAAGTAAGCATTTACAGCGAGGTTATAATGCCCTTAAGAGTATATGGTATGGCTGTATCACACAACAGCCATAAGGAATGCTGCAGAGGGGCTCAGCTCATGCTTGGGCACCCTCTCACATAAAACCAAGCACTCTGCCTTCAGGATTGTCAAGGCCTGCCATAGGAGTGGCTTATAGGTTTGTATGTGTCTGTATAAGGTAGTGATATAGGTAGCTTATACCACAGTAAGGGGTGCAAGCACACCCTTACCCAGGCTGCAGTAGCAGACCTGTGGTGTCATTTTTGAGTCCTTCCCAGGGGTGGCATAATACATGCTGCAGACCCTGGTAGGCCTCTGAGGTACCTATGCCCTAGGTACATAGTATACCATGTACTAGGGGCTTATAAGGCACTCCAGAATTCAATTAGATATGTACCTAATGTACATGGAAACCATTTTAGAGAGGAAGCAGCTAGGCTGTGGTCCTGATTAGCAGGGCCACAGCCAGACTAAGGTCGAAAAACAGTGAAACACCAGCAAAAAGTGGGGGTACCCATGTGAAGCAGATCCTACTCTCCTACACCCCTCCATGACTTGGGGCTCAGAGCAGAGTATAGACAGAGCCCACGAGCCCGACCCGACTCCCGGGACTCAGCGCCAGTACAGGGTGCTCGGAGTTATTTCCAGCAAGGTGGGAGGCTCACCAAGTGGATGCTGCACTGAAATACTGCATCTGCCAAGTTCCGATCCCCTTTCGAGACATCCTGGGACCTTGTAGGGGCATTGATGAGATCAGCAGGATTCAGGTAGGGTTATGCCAATTGTTCTTATTTGCCGTTGCCGCCGATCCACTGGAAGATTAATTGTATGATTGCGTTGTTGTAGTCTTCATCCGTGCAGGGACGACTAGCAAGAAGCTGGATGGGGGGCACAAACGGATTTTCACAAACTTGTGATCCCAAGCCCTGGAGCTTCTCCTGTGAGCTCCCTCCCAGCGAACAATAAGATCCAGGCCTTGGCTACTTGCCCTCATAAACCCTCCTACTCCCAGGCCTCACTCATCCAACCGCCAAACACCCCAGCTGGATTCAGACACCTACCCCTAAACCCAGGACCGTCAAAACAAGCCCACAAGTTTTCCCACCCATCACACAAAATTCCTTACTTCAACTCTCTCCACACCTCCCACAATTAACTTGCTGAGACCTCCCCAGGCCATTAACTCATTCCGCCTTGCCATCACATCAAATAGGAACAACCTCCTTTTAAAACCCTCTCACCCTAACTCTCAACTTCTGACCAACCCACCCCAAAATCGCAACATATCCTATAACCTGATCCATATTACCACTGTTTCTCTCGGTCAAACTGAGAACAAACTCACAAGTTCCTCCCTTACTTGCATCCTGCACAACTGCGAGCCTGCAGTTAAGCATTGCCTTGATATCTCAAACATGATCGTCAACCACAATTTTGACATCCTGGTCCTTACCAAAAACCTGTTTGAACTAGACCACAAATAGTGTTCTTCCGCTCCTGCTGCCTCCCCTCTACTCCATTCTGAAAATTGACTGGAAAGGCAAACAAGGTGGAGGCCCAGCGATCATATACCGAAACATTCTGAGCTGCAGATTACTCCTCAATACCGGCTTTCAATCCTTTTAGTATATCACAGGAAATCATCTCTCAAGATTCCGCTAACCTCAGTTTGAAAGTGACCCATGATCCCCCGGACAAGCAAACACCTTCACCAAAGAGTGCATTTATTTCTTCACAGCTCAATTAATCAGCTCTGAAGGCATTATCTTTCTCTGGGAGTTCAACCTGCACTGGGGCTCCAAAAGAAACAACTGGGCAACTTTGCTGCTTTGCTAGAAGACAATGACCTCCACCAACACTGCCAGAAGCTCACACACTGACATCCACCTGATCATCCCCAGAACATCTCACAGATTGACCAGTGATCCAATTCCAGTTACCCATGACCTACAACGGGTGGGGAGTAGAGGTCATCCCCTCCGTTGTATACTTTTCAATGTTAAATCATTGGTAGAAAACATAAGAGTTTCGACTTAGATCAATTACTTCCTCTGATCTGGACAGATCACCACGCGGTCTGTTTTAACATGAACATCCCCAATATAGAGTCCAGCTTGCCTGATTTTCCAAAAGATGAATCATAAACGTCTTTGGCGAAAAGTGGATGGTAAAGCTTTCGACCAGATATAGAAGCAACGAAAACAGGACCTTCGTGATAATGCTGAGGATGCTACGGAGTATTTTAAGAACTGGGTAGACTTTGCAGCCACTGAGCTGGCTAAGCTTAAAATCATTAGATGCTTTCAGAAAAACACTACCGCTCCATGGTATTCTGAAGAATTGAAACATAAGGGAAAAAAATGGAGAGGTGGCTTAGAAGAAGAAAAAAGCACAATATAAAATAACAGAGTATAAAAAAAACTGATTATGGCAGAAAAATCTAAATATTTTACGGAGGAAATATGCCTGGCAAAGTATTCTACCAAAGAACTGTTCATCTCCAGCCAACTACAATAATTCTCAGCCTACTACTCATTTGCAGGAGCTTTGCAATAGGTTAGCAGAGTGTTTTCAATCCAAAGTATCAGGAATTTACAATGAACTTTCTTTCACCTTCAATAGGTCTTGTCTAAAGAAGGTAGCTGTTCCCTATTCCTCTTCTCAAGGTAGTCAATCCAGCCATTCATCGCTGGAACATTTTACCCCCTTTTCTTCAGAAAGTACTCAGGGTCTCCTCGAAAAGATCAAAGTAGGATCCCCATTTGATCCATGTCCTCCTTCAATTATGCACCTAGTAGCAGGAACAGTGGCTGAGCAGCTCACTATTCTTTTTATTCAAGTGCTAATATAAGGTATTTTCCCCAAAAAGTGGAAGCAAGCTTCTATTTGCCCATTGCTAGAAAAAGTGACCCTGGACCCAAATGAGACAAAAACTTATCGATTGATATCTAGGTTACCACTACCTGCAAAAATCCTGTGAAAGGCGCTTAGTTCTGATACCAAAGACCTTTATTGATACTCTATTCTGGATATCACTCAGCATAGTTTTAGGCCTGCCCACAAAGCCGAATCAGCCTTGCTGGTTGCTGCTGAGGATATTCGCAGACTCCTGTTGATGGGCTTGCTGATCCTCCCCGACATCTCAGCTGCATTTGATACAGTAAAACACTTGGTGTTAATCAACAGGCTTGAGAGGATCAGGGTTAAAGGCGCAGCCCTCGGCATTCTGAGTTCCTTTCTCTCCGATAGAGAAAACAGTGTGGTTCTTGGAGATTTTACCTCACATTCGTTCTTTTTGCCTTGCGAAGTACCTCAAGGATCATCATTATCACACTTTTCAATATTTATGTTGCACCCCTGGCTGAACTTACCACATCTTTTGGCTTCGCTATAGTGTCATATGCAGATGACACTCAAATAATATTGTACATTTCTTCTGATACTAATATGGTAGTGTTTACATTTAGAGAATGCATGCTTAACACTGCCACTTGGATATAGGAAAACTTCTTAAAAATGTACTGTGAAAAAAACGAAGGTTATTCTTTCTGGTTCCAGTTTCTCTTTTTGGAACACCTCATGGTGGCTCCCATCTTTTGCAAATCTTCTGTGTCCAGTTCAGAAAGTAAAAAACCTCAGAGTATGGTTTGACAATCAATTTTGCTTTTCAGATCAAATTAATAAGATGACATCTTCCTGTTTCCATCGTCTCAGGATTTTGAGGAAGGTGTTTCCTTTTATTCTGCAAGATGGCTATTGTTGCATCAGTTCTGTCTAGGATAGACTATTGCAACTCTCTCTATCTTGGCATCCAAAAAAATTATCAGGTGAAACTTCAATTACCTTAGAATGCACCTGCTTGTCGGATTTTAAAAATCTCTCAATTCAGCTCAATCTTGTGGGGCATTTGTGACTTTCATTGGTTATCAGTTGCTGAGAGGGTCAAATTCAAGGCCCTTTGTATTGCTCATGAAGCCTTGAATTTTGGTGGTCCTGCTTGTTTTCAACAGCACATCACATGGCATGTACCAAATCATAACTTAAGATCCAGCACTGCTAAGTTAGTAGTGGTCCCCAAAATCAAGAGGTCCAAATGGGGAGGAAGAAGTTTCTCATTTTTTTTGTCAAACATATTTTATTAGTTTTTATTCACAAAGTACATCATACGACAGAATTATCAAGGCACCCCTCACAGGGGGTCTCTAGGTGCAATGAGGCTGTAAGTGGCTGCTAACACTGAACATTCCATATCAGTCCAACTCGCTAACACTGGATTGCTAAAAAGGGTTACAGTTCCTTGTATTGACGGGTGTGGGTGGCACCTGTAACAACTTTCGATGATAGCCAGCGTGTCAGTAGGCGACCCATCTTTCTTTTGCGATGGGAAGAACATTGAATTCTTCTTCAGAGGGAGGTACTTGAACAGCTCATATTTATGCAGCAACAATCCCCAAACAGGGGAAAAACAGGAACAACAAACAAAAAATGAAAAACAATCCCTCTCTCCCCCTCCCCGACAATGGTGACGGCAGCGAACAAACAACCTGACTGGCTAAGGCCGTGTGAGGCAGATTATAGTTGGAAGAGATGAAGAGCTCTAATAGACGAAGGGCATACAGTGGACGGTAGACCTCGTGAAAGGAAGGCAACCAGCAGTCCCCATTTGAATTCGAAGTTCTTAAAGTCGTCTCGAAAGACATCCGACATTCGTTACAAACTGAGAAGTTTCCACAATCTAGAATGCCACAATGGAGATCGCTGGTGCTTCCCTCCTTTTCCAGGCGGCTGCCAGGGTAACTTTCGCTGCACCTATGCATAGCCACATGATTGTTTTGTCTGCTCGAGTCTGATGTTCAAGTGCAGGATCACGGAGACCCAAAAGGACCCCCGCCATGGTGGTTGGAATAGGGTACCCAAGCATATCCTTAATGTGCGCGAGGATTTCCTCCCAAAAAGGGCGAATAGTCGGGCAATCCCACCAGATATGTTTAAAATGTCCCGGTAGCCCGCACCCTCTACAGCATCTATCAGAAGTGTTGGGAAAGATCTGCTTGAGCCTAGAGGGGTGGAGGTACCAGTCCATCATGGTCTTTAGGTGGGCTTCCCATAGATCGGAGGAGTGATTGAATCGTGTAATGTCTGCCCATAGATGTCCCCATTCAGAATCCGAGATGGGACGTTGTAAAACGTCTTCCCATATGGACATGTATCGTGGTCTCGGGGAAACTGTAGTAGTGAGAAGAAATTTGTATATGAATGAAATCGCCCCCTTCATAGTTATGGTCTTGGTGAGGAAGGATTCGAATCAAGTGAGGGGCCGGGTAGCTGCATCGTGTATTTGCGGTGTTAGGGCCCAGTGAATCAATTGAGTGTAGTGGTACCGTTCTGTGTGTCCCAGGTTATAGTCCCGCTGACAATTGTCGAAGGTGAGAGGGTCATAATTATGAAAAAGGTGGGTCAGAGCAAGACAGCCTCCCTCTCTCCAGGCATCAAAAGGCCCCTCTTGGGTACCCGGCGGAAATTCTGGATTAAAGTGGAGCGGGGTAAAGGGGGAAGGAAAAGAGGCCCACCTTTCGTCTCCCGCTACTGTGTCCCATACCTTCAGCGTGGTGCGCGTGGGCGTTGCGATGTATGTGGGGGTCTATCTTTTTTAGGGCGCCAGATCTAGTCCCAAATGGTTCTCCCAGTCACGCTACGGTCCATGTGCAGCCAATGTTTGTCTGATTCCCTTTTCGACCAGGACTCGTAGCTGCGCTGCCTTGTAATATAACTGGATGTCAGGGAGGCCCACTCCCCCCTCCAAGCAGGGGCAACGCAGCATGGAGAAGGAGAAACGGGCACGGCCTCCTTGCCATATAAAATGTAGGATCATAGTCTTAACTCGGCGGAAGTAGTCTCTTTCTAGCGCTATGGATAGGGCCTGGAATAAATAAAGAAGCTTAGGGAGGAGTGTCATTTTTACTGCATGTATCGACCCAACCAGGACAGGAAGATGGGCCGCCACTTTGTAAGTTCCGCTTGGATGCGACTGAGAATAGGCGGAAAATTAGCACATACAGCCTTTCAATCCTCGGTGTCAGTTGAACCCATAGGTATTGTATGGAGTAGGAAGCCCAAGCGAGGGGGTAAGAGGTTGGAGTCTGTGGACCTCTGCTGATGGCAATGTGAGGTTAAGGACATAGGATTTGCTAAAAGTTATTCTAAAACCTGCAACCAGTTTGTATTGTTCAAGTTCTGTCTTTAGGGCTGGGAGAGATGTGACTGGGTCGGAAAGAGACAAGAGCACATCATCTGCGAATAAGGAGATTTTATGTGGTTCCCCCGTGAATGGAATACCTTGAATATTGGAATTATCTCTAATTGCCATTGTTAGGGGTTCAATGCTAAGGGCGAAGAGTAGGGGTGAGAGGGGACATCCCTGTCTAGTGCTTCTAAAGTGGAAGAAGGAGGCTGTGCTAACCCCGTTGACTATCACTCTGGAGCGAGGTTGTCGATAATTAGCTCGGATCATGGTTAGAAATTGTGCTGAAAAGTCGAATGCCTTGAAGGTGTGGAACAAAAACGCCCAATTAACGCAATCAAAAGCTTTCTCAGCGCCTAGACCCACTAGTACCGCAGGGATCTTACGACTGTTGGCCTTTTCAATGAGATGGATAATTCTACGGGTGTTGTTGCGAGTTTGGCGGCCCTTAATGAATCCGGACTGGTCTGGATGTATGAGGTCAGGCATGAGGTCATTCAGTCGTTTGGCTATGATGGAAGAATACAATTTGGCATCTAGGTTGAGGAGAGCAATAGGGCGGTATGAGGCACAATGTTGGGGATCTTTCCCGGGTTTCGGTATCACTGAGATCATGGCCTCCGTCATAGATGTAGTAGGTTCCCCGGTCTCGGCCATCTTGTTAAAAAGCCGCCTAAGGTAGGGGCAGATGCCTGGGGCAAAAGTCTTGTAGAAAAGAGCAGTATACCCATCCGGGCCTGGGGCTTTGTGGGGCTTAAGGGCTTTAATCGCTAAATTGACATCCTCATAGGTGAAGGGAGCAGAGAGAAGCTCGTTCCATTCGTGGAAACCTGAGGTAGGGGCAACACACAGATTTACTCCTGTTGGGTGTCAGTATCTAGGTCATCCCAAGAGTATAGAGAGTCATAAAATGAGGCAAAGATTTCAGCTTTGTCTTCATCCCGGTGCGTAACCCCCACAGAGGGACCCACATTGCCACCTATGTATTCTTTCTCCCGTTTATCTCGTAATTGCCTGGCTAAATGTTTACCGATTTTGTTGCTTTGGGAGTAAGATAAGTGGCGGAGTTTGAGAAGTGTGAACTCAGTTCTGTTATTATAAATGGCACGAAGTTTGCCGCGGAGTGCTGTCAAATGAGGTAGAGTCTGCCGAGTGGGGTGTAGTTTATGGGCACTTTCGACAGAGGACAGTTCTTGTTCTAGTTGCTCTCTTTCCCTAGCACGTTGCGCGTTTAATGCTGAGTTGAGTGCGATACATTTCCCGCGGAAGACTGCTTTGAATGCGTCCCAGGTGGTAAACTCCGACGTGTCCTCTGGTTTGTTAACCCCAAAAAAGTCTTTAATAGTGTCTCTAAGTTTAGCACAAGATTCTTTATCTCGCGTTAACGATGCCGGAAAGTACCACCTGGGTGCAGTCGGTGCATCCCCGCGTCAGGACAAACAGACAGAAACCAAGCTATGATCGGACACAGAGAGAGGGAAAATGTTGGTGTCCAGAAGGGAACCCAATAGGGACTGACTGATAAAGATATAATCAAGCCTGGAGTATGTGCGGTGCACATGTGAGTAAAAGGTATAGTCCATTGTTTGGGGGTAAAGAATACGCCAAGAGTCACGTAGGCCAAGGTCTTGGATTCGTTGTTGAGTGTCAGCGGAAAAGGATCCCAGTTCGGAGCGCTGTGAGTGTGTGCTGTCCAATTCCTTATGCCAAGTCAAATTAAGTCACCCATGAGGACCATCTGTCCTTCCGCAAAGTCCAGCAATTTCCCCAGCAGTGTGTGTAGGAACAGTGTCTGACCAGAATTGGGCGCGTATATTGCCACAAAGGTGCAAGCCTTCCCTCTTAGATGGCCCTTGACCATGACCCATCGTCCCTCTCAATCGCTAAGAACCTCTAATGGTTGGAATCGTATGGTAGAGCGGAACAGTAATGCCAACCCCCTGTGCTTGGTGAGAGCTGAAGATCTGTAGATTAAGGGGTACTGTTTGCGTCCAAAGCATGTGTCTTCGGCTATGGCGAGTTGTGTCTCCTGGAGCGCCACCACATCTAAATGGTGATCAATAATATATTTTCAAACTTTCTGGTGTTTTTGAGGGGAATTAAGGCCTTTGACATTACAGGTTCCAATGGTAACAGTCATAGTGTCAGTGGTAGATGTACAGGCTCTGTAGAAGCCGCCTTAGCCTAAGTGTGTCCTGCGTCGGCGTCAGTCCCCTGAGGAGGTTGTGTTGCTCATTCATCTCAAACGAAGGTATACAAACAACCAAGGGCCCTCCAGAGCTGAATGATAAAAAAACGCCACCAGTAATGCCTCTAAACAGTTGTCTCCGTGCCAGAGTTGCCGGTGCTAGGTCTTGTTAGATGGAACACGGATGGTTTTGGAATGAGATGGAGTTCTTTGTCCTGGCCGCTTGGAGGACCGCATCCTTCACTTTGAAAGAATGGAACTTTGCCTCAAGATATTGCGCGGTCTTTTCTTCGTACCAGGTTGTGCGGTGCCCACGCGGTGTAGCCTGTCCAGTTTGATATTAAGTGTTTGGGGGGCCAGAATCTCCGCAAACGGGCCCTCCACGAAGGCCGCCAGGTCGGGCCCCTCTGCACCCTCTTCAAGGTCTTGAATACGTACGTTCTCTCTCCGTGACCGATTTTCAAGGTCCTCTGTTTTGAGGAGAGATAGGTGGAGCTGTTCCTGAAGTTGGCGGACATCTTCCCGCAGCTCTGTGTTTAGTCGCTCCTGCTCCTGGGAATGCGTCTCCAGGTCAAGGACCCTAGTGCCCACGGAGTCCACATCTTGCTGGAGGGAGGTCATGCGGTCCGGTAGGTCCGCCCCCAGTTGATCTATTGAGGTTTTAATGTCCTGGCTTAGGTCCTTGCGAAGTTCTATTTTGAAATCTTTAAACATAGCCGCCAAATCTGCTTTCGTGATCGCCATTGCAGTGGCTTCTGTGTCGCACCGCAGCATGGGGCGTTTGTCTGTAGGAATGAAAAAATCCAAGACTCTACCCATCTGCTTGCTCGTCGTCTTCATTTGTGGCATATGGTGTGGACCAGGCTGGCCCCTGAGTAGCTATCTGAGAAGATGAAGCTGCTGCACTCCCCGCTGCAGGCGACTAGATGGGGGGATTAAGGCAGAGATGGGGCTGTCAGACTCCCAGGCGCGAGGTCTGCGAGGAATATGCGTTCTCCGATTTAGGAATGCCCCATGGGAAGTGGATCGTGGCCAGTCGGTGCCAGCAAAGCCAGGTAGGCGGGTGACCAGCAAGTAAGGACCGATGGGGGGTGGTATAGTCTGTGGTCCTTCTGGTCGTGCTGGAGTGCAGCGGGAGCACACCGTGAGGCGTTGGCATGGGCTGAATCCGGCCTTCAGGCGTTGGTGGCCGCTGGTGACGCAATGTGTGGAGGCCAAGATCCCCCAGGTCGCGATCACTATCGCGGAATCGGCGTTGTCAGGGTCAGATCGGGCCCAGAGGCAGATCGAGGTTGCTCCGTAGGGCCTCGATGCAATCCGGCATTGTCGCTATACCCAGACCACTGGCTGTGCAAGTAGCAGGCTGACGATGTAGGGGGAGACCGCAGGCTGAACAGTGAGCCGGTGTAAGGTTAGAGGAATCCAGGTAAGGCGCTGATCTTCATCCGAAGGGTGCCGACGGCTGCCATCTTTGGGTCAGGCAATCGCCAGGCGGGATGTCCCGGAGGAGGGCCACCGCAAGAGTGAAGCTGATTAATGTGCCCCCCTGCCCAGAAGAGTCAGCGGGAGTCTCCGCGGGGTGGCAGTGCGCAGGCAACAATCCTACCTCCCGGGGTGGCCTTAACCGGCTGCGTCCTCGATTAAGTGACGGTCGCCATTTCTCTCTGCTGCCGGGAAAGTCAGCCGCGTCCGAGGACCCAGGAACGAGCAAAGTCTCACCGCCAATGCCCCAAGCACTCCGCTTCAGGTAGGGAGCATTATCGTCCGAAATGTAGCTCTGCAGCCGGCTAGAGCCGTGCCAGAGCGGCGCGTGGACCGAGAGCCGAGGTGAGCTACATGCGCTCGGCCATCTTGCCCGGCCACTCCCCAAGTTTCTAATTTTTAGCTTTCAGGCTGTGGAATTCCTTACCCATTGCTGTGAGGTCGCAATCTAATATTTCTATGTTCAGAAAAATGTTAACGACCTGGCTTTTCTCTATCCATTACTAGTAGATCTTTTTTGCTTTTATTCCAGCAAGAACGCTTAGCGCTAAAACACCTCTGGCAAATGCATGCTTTATAAAATTAAAATAAAATTCCAGTAGATTGGTCTGATCGCCTGAAGATTCCCTTCACAATGCTGTCACACAAATCTACAAAGCAAAGGTATCAATTTTATTTATTTATTATAAACATTATTCGATATTTTTGTATTCAGATCATAAAAGTACATAAAGTCAATAGTGAAACAGTAAAAATAAACCCAATAAAAAAAAATTAAAAACGTAAATCCGTTATTTGTAAAGCACAAACTACTCACCCTTATGGGTCTCAAGGCGCTGGGGGCCATCGTGGAAATTAAGTAAGCTATTGCCCAAAGTCACATGGTGCTGAGCTGAACTGCCGCCAGCGCCGCGGATCGAACCGTGAGCCCCCCTCTACGAAGTCAGCTGCCCTGGCTGCTGCACCACACCCAATCACAATCCATCTTAAAACGGACCCACCTTAATCAAGATTGCAATAAATTCCATAAAAGAAGTAATAAAAAAGGTGAAGAAGTAAAAGATCCTCATAGTTCATTATTGGAGCGCATATTTTCTTTTACGCACACATGCCCATAAAAGATAAGCTACTTTGAAACAGATAAACGGGCTCGGAAGAGTTTTTAAAAAGTATAGTTCAACCCAGCATTGGCGAAATTCATGTCTTTTTAAAATTGGTACAATAAAAAACTTTCTTTCTTGGGCATACATGCTACAGACAAATAGCAAATGCAAATCATCTTGTGTCGACTTAGAGTCGCAATGGCACACAGGTAAATCAGAATGCTTGAATCTTCTACCTGGATACCCCAACATTAATGGGATCAAATTTAAACTGTGCTGTGAGAATGGGACCTCTGCCAAATATGAAAACTCACCCTTCTCAATTGGGGGTGTAAATTGATACATCCGCACCATCTGCGCACCATAATTCTCTCTAATTACATATTGGGCCCTCAGCCTAAAAGTCCCGGCCAACCTCCTCTTGGAAAAATTCTGGCACGTCATTGGTACCTTGAAGAGATTCAGCAAGCCTAAGGCACTAAATTCCTGCGCGATATAGTTTAACCATCCACTCCTGCTGTGGTTCTCCATCCTGAGCAGGCCTGTGTTAATCCCTTGATTCAGGGGGACTGTGTCCCTACGCCAGATCGACAACCACAACTTGAGAGGAGCCAAGCGAATTGAGTCTGTAATATAAGGGAGTGCTGATTCTATATGAGAGATGTAATTTGAGTGCGATTGTGGAAGGGAGATCAAATGTATTTTTGGCTAGCTGTAATGACTCAGTTGGAGCTATGCCCCATACGCCTGCCCCGTATGCCACAGCTGAAACTGTTTTGGCCTGATAAATCTTTTTTATAGGGCCTAGAGGTCTGGCACCCAATCTCCGGGTGAATGTTTTTAATGCCGCTAAGCTCCTATCCATCTCCAATTCTCTTCCTTCCACCAGATATGTCCAAGACTGTTTTTTATTGAAAAGGACTCCTAGATGGGAAAATGTATTATCCACTTCGATTTTTTTTGAGTCCATAAACAAATGTGGAGCTTTAGCTTTTTTCCCCTGCTCCTGCAATCAATATAAATGTCTTCGTTTGGTTGATTTTTAGGTCCAGCGAGCTCAAAAAATGCCATGATGGCGGGGGACCCAATAACGCTATCTTATTAAAGACATTTGTCAACAAAGGGACCCAAAGATCTAGGTCTGTCTGGAAAAAAGTCTACTGGGACCCCATCTGGGCCCCGTGCTTTTCCCTTGCTACAGGCCTCTAGACCCCGCTTTAGCTCCAGCAGGGTGAATACTAGCTTTACTTGGGGATTCGGGGCTACTGCAGTATGGGGACTGGGGTCAGGAGATTCAATGGAAAAAATACTTGAATAATGAGCCACCCAGTCACCTTCAGCTATATGTGAGTCTAAGGTAGGATCTCCTTGCATCTTAGAGTAGGGTGCATCGATTATTGCCCTGATTCGGAGGTATCCTCTAGACTAGCCCATATTTCCTCCCTCCTTCCCCTCTCCCTAGATTTTCTTGCTGATTTGTAGTGCCTACGTAGCGAGGCAATTAATGTTACATCCCTAGGTTGTATCTTTAGTGCTATTACTAAGGTCTTTCTGGTTTTTGTACAAGGAGAATCGAACAACCCAAAGGCCTTTTTGGGTCTATCAGGCTTGTACCGAGTTAGAATTTTTTTTATATCGTCCAATGGGTTAGTAAAGCCTAATAATGTTGCACTAGGGGAGCTATTTGAATCCAGACATAATTCTATACAAGCTAATTACTAACCGTTTCAGAAAGAATTTTGGCACTATCAGTTTGTGCCCACTTTAATTGATATCCATTCCTTCTACCAATTATGGGCGGAACTATTTCCTGCTGTCTAGGCAATTCTCTAGAGGCCGAATGGATTTCACAAGTTAAAATGGCGTGATAGCTAAAAGATGTGAATAGGGCATCCGCATGGATACAACTCTCATTTAGGTGGGTTGAATTCAGAAAGAAGTCTATGGTTGTTTCGTAATCGAAACGTCGCAATGTTTTGGGTAAGGATTCAGTGGTAGAAGGATAGTTATTAACGATCACCAAGTCCCTAACCGAGATTGATCGGTTCAGACTATTGCCATAGACACTATGAGTGAAATTGTGCAATGGGTTTTCCATGGGATCAGTCATACCACATTCCATCTCTAAGCTGTGTTTACAAGGGTGGATCTTAAAAATCCCCCAGCCAGATGATATATATAGGTTCTTTAAGCCTTTGAGTTTTAGCAATGTCATCCATCGACTTCATCTACAGCTGAATGAATATTGGGCCCAAAGTTATTATTATAAAAGTTGATCAAAAGCCAAGACCCTTGATTTTGCCGCTCAACAATAAGGATATGAAAGAGAGTTAGAGGTCATTGCCCGACATGTTGTCAGCTTATTATACTGGATGGAGGAAAAAAATTAATAAAAATATTTTTAAAAAAAAAGGGTATGAAAGAGTTATTTTCAATAATCTTTTTTACTTTCAGATCCGATGTATTCAGTATCAGAGTTAACAAACCCCCATTTGCCCTCCCTGATGGCGTTTGAACTGCCCTCGATTGGAAGGAACAATAGCCATTTACAAAAATGGGGTCCGTGGCCCAGGTTTCCTGGAAAGAGAATAAATCACATTCCAACCAGATTTTTACCCATTGGTCACTGCCCATTTTGTTTGCTATACCCGCCACATTCCAGGTTGCCAGAAGAAAGGAGTTGGACTGCCCCGTCTCCCGTTTAGAAGTCCTAGGGACTTCACTAGGTTCGGACTGTATAATTACTGGTGTAAGTGGACCATGTGGACCATCCTGGAGGGGGGGGAATATAAATAGCCAAGTGGCAGGGGGAGAATCTGGGTACCCCTAGGAGGGACTCTGTGTCATTGGTAAAATAAGAGATCTCAATATTGATCGGTTATTAAAGTTAATCACCACACACTCCCCCCTCCAGTGTTTTTGGGGACATCCCCACCCACCTTACCCTTCTTGCCATGTTGATATGATTGGCTAACCATGACTCCTCTCCCATCAAAAGCTGAGGTATGAGAAGTCAGCCAGTGGAGAGATTTATCAATTAACTGAGTAGTATTTTCTGCCCGCCAAACACCCCAGCTGGATCCAGACACCTACCCCTAAAACCAGGACCGTCAATACAAGCCCGCACGTTTTCCCACCCATCACATAAAATTCAGCCTCCTTACTTCAACTCTCTCCACGCCTCCCACAATTCACTTGCTGAGACCTCCCCAGGTCATTAACTCATTCCGCCTTGCCATCACATCAAATAGGAGCAATCCCTACTGAAACCTTCTCGCCCTAACTCTCCACTTCTGACCAACCCACCCCATCAGATTTCATAGAGCCACAAACCCAACCCAAAGTCTACCACGAAGGAACAACTTAAAGCTCAACCCTCTACTATACACCACAGGCCCCGTTTCTCTGCAGTCCTGTCCTCTACATCTTATTTAAGAAAGACAATAGGCATCCTTGCCAGGCTTTCTCTCATTTTAGCAACTTGTTTACCTCCCAAGAATGCTATCCAGCACAGATCAAGAGCCTCTTTCTAAACACAATCCCTAAAAACAATTTCTCCCTCAGACCCAAGTGGGCATACTTCCCACTCAAAGATAATGAAATACACTTTGGTTTAAAAATCTATGAAAACACAGCAAAATTCTCAGTCAAACACAAGATCCATTTCTCATGCATACCCAAAATCGCAACATATCCTATAACCTGATCCATATTACCACTGTTCCTCTCGGTCAAATTGAGCACAAACTCACAAGTTCCTCCCTTAGTTGCATGCTGCACAACTGTGAGCCTGCAGTTAAGCATTGCCCCAATATCTCAAACATGATCCTCAATCACAATTTTGACATCCTGGTCCTTACCAAAATCTTTTTGAACGATACCACAAATAGTGTTCTTCTGCTCCTGCTGTCTCACCTCTCCTCCATTCTGAAAAATGACTGGAAAGGCAAACAAGGTGGGTGCTCAGCGGTCTTATACATAAACTCTCTGAGCTGCAGGTTACTCCTCAGTACCTGCTTTCAATCCTTTTAGTATATCACTGGAAATAATTTCTCAAGATTCCGCTAACCTCAGTTTGAAAGTTATCCATCATCCCCCGGACAATCCAAACCCCTTCACCGAAGAGTGCATTTAATTCTTCACAGCCCAATTAATCAGCTCTGAAGGCATTATCTTTCTCTGTGAGTTCAACCTCCACTGGGACTCCAAAAGAAACTGGGCAACTTTGCGGCTTTTCTAAAAGACAATGACTTTCACCAACACTGCCAGAAACCCACACACTGACAAGGCGCCACTCTCCACCTGATCATCCCCAGAACACCTCACTGATTGACCAGTGACACAATTCCGGTTACCCATGACCTACAACAGGTGGGGAGTAGTAGTCAACAAGAGTTCACTAATTTTGGAAGTTTACACTCACCTGATCCGGTGTTAATCATTTAAACCTTGTTGGACACTTCATCTAACCCAGACTTAGTGACTGCTATACTGGAAGGATATAAAATAGAACAACAAGATAGACAAGACGGATGGGGAGGGGAGAGGGAATTGAAGTGGTTTCTTGCAATCACTTTAATTTTTCTTATAGTCCGTGTCCTTTCTTGCGCAAGGAAGCCTTGCTATTTGTGTTTAGATTTAACATGACCTCCACTTTTAGTGGGGCACTAGTCGCCCGCCTTTCCCTCGTGGGTGTTTTATTTCAGTTGTGTGTAATTTTAAAGAGTTTTGAATTGAGTTTGCAAATGTTACCTTATCAGGAGATTTAAACTTCCACTTAGAAAAACCAGAGTGCCCAGATACAGCTATTTGGTCGATTGTTTTAAGAGTTTCGACTTGGATCAATAAGTTCCTCAGATCTGGACAGATCACCACACGGTCTGTTTTAACATGAACATCCCCAATATAGAGTCCATCTTCCCTGATTCTCCAAAAGATGAATCATAACCGTCTTTGGCAAAAGTGGATGGCAAAGCTTTCGACCAGATATAGAGCCAATGAAAACGGGACCTTCGTGGTAATGCTGAGGATGCTACGGAGTATTTTAAGAACTGGCTAGACTGCAGCCACTGAGCTGGCTAAGCTTAATACCGTGGATGCTTTCGGAAAAACCCTACTGCTCCAAGGTATTCTGAAGAATTGAAACAACAAAGATAAATGCAGGGCACTGGAAAGACAATGGAGAGCTGGCTTAGAAGAAGAAAACAGCACAATATAGAATAACATGCCTGGCCAAGTATTCTACCAAAGAACTGTTCATCTCTAGCCAACAACAATAATTCTCAACCTACAACTCCATTGCAGGAGCTTTGCAATAGGTTAGCAGAATGTTTTCAATCCAAAGTATCAGGAATTTACAATTAACTTTCTTTCACCTCCAACAGGTCTTGTCTAAAGAAGGTAGCTGTTCCCTATTCCTCTTCTCAAGGTAGTCAATCCAGGCATTCATCGCTGGAACATTTTACCCCCTTTTCTTCAGAAAGTACTTGGGGTCTCCTCGAATAGATCAAATGAGGATCCCCATTTTATCCTTGTCCTCCTTCAATTATGCACTTAGTAGCAGGAACAGTGGCTGAGCAGCTCATTATTCTTTTTATTCAAGTGCTAATATCAGGTATTTCCCTCAAAATGTGGAAGCAAGCTTCTATTTGCCCATTGCTAAAGAAAGTGACCCTGGACCCAAATAAGACGAAAACATATCGATTGATATCTAGGTTACCCCTGCCTGCAAAAATCCATCCTGGGATAGGCGCTTAGTTCTGATTCTAAAGACCTTTATCGATACTCTATTCTGGATATCACTCAGCATAGTTTTAGGGCTGCCCACAAAACCAAATCAGCCTTGCTGGTTGCTGCTGAGGAGATTCACAGACTCCTGTTGACGGCTTTGCTGATCCTCCTCGACATCTCAGATGCATTTGATACAGTAAAACACTTGGTGGTGTTGTGTGACGTGTGGAGGATGCGACGCCCAACACATAGGGAATATTCCTTCTACTCTCCGGTACACATGCTGCACACGAGAATAGATAGGATATACTGCTCAAATAGGATTGCAATGCAGGTGGTACATGCTACCTACTTGACAAAGACCTTTTCCAATCACAACCCAAAGGAAATAGTAATTAACTGGGGTAGGATAACCACCCCGGTGCCCACCTGGAGATTATGGCCAAAATTGTTGGAGGACTCAGCGTTCCAAGCTACTATGTCCAACACTATCCAACACTATTTCGCAGAAAATAGTAATACAGCGTCTAACAGATTGGTTGAGTGGGATGCCTTCAAAACGGTTATCCGCGGAAAGGCAATCAGCATGACGGTAGGTGCTCGGCAAGAGGTTCACAAGTCCCTTATAGACATAGAAAGGAAAATGGATAGGCTAGAGCAGTAAGCTGCAGGTGATGATGACAAGCGAGCCCCACTGCAAAACGCCATAATTAGACATGCAGAAATACTAGAATCCCTTTGTGTCATAGATCACCAAAAATACACACAGCTGCGACACACTGAGGCGGATAAGTCTGGGACACTGTTAGCCAAATTGCTACGGAATGATCCCCTCACTATCGTAATTAACGAGGTCACTACCCTTGCAGGGGATAAAGTCATTGCCCAAGGAGATATTAATGTGGCATTCCGCCAGTATTATGCTACACTCTACAGTAAACCTACAGACCGAGTAGACACACAAATGGACAATTTGTATCCAACATACCATATCGGCAGCTCTCAGCAGACACTCAGAAGGAATAGGACCCATTACAAAATCAGAAATTAAGATTGCTATAAAAGGCCTCCCCCGAAACAACACTCCTGGGTTAGATGGCCTGCCAGCTGAATTTTATGATTTATACGCAGATTCACTCGTACCCCAATTGGAGATTGTATACAATGAGGCACTGGATATGGGCTCCCTACCCCTCACTACAGCGCAGGCGCTAGTGGTATCACTTCCGAAGCCCAGCAGGGACCCCACTGATATGGCTAGCTACCGTCTGCTATCATTATTAGCAACGGAATATAAAATACTTGGTAAGGTGCTAGCTAACAGACTTTTGCCGACTCTGCATAGACTGATCCATATGGATCAGACTGGCTTTCTGCCCGCCCGCAGTACGTCATTAAACACCAGGAAATTACACCACCTCCTGACAGAGGCCCGAAGCCGCAATGAACACACGGGATGTATATCATTGGATATGCGTCAAGTGTTTGACACCATTAAGTGGGACTACATGTTCAGAGCACTAGAGAAATTTGGACTACCAGAGGGTTATATAAAATGGCTTCGCCTATTATATAATGCCCCTACGGCTAGGGCACGTACAGGTGGGAACATTTTGGCGGAATACCAGATACATAGGGGGATGAGGCAGGGCTGCCCGTTATCACCACTTATATTTCAATTGGCACTTGAACCCTTGGCACTAAAGGTGCGTACAGAACTTAGTGATATGGGCATAAAGATAGGAAACAGCACGCACTTATTGTTTGCATATGCCGACGATATTATCCTGTATCTTCATGATCTTCGATCTCCCATGGATCCTTTAGCTGAGGTGTTTGAACACTTTGAACAAATATCGGGCCTTGCTATAAACCCAGTGAAATCGCATGTATTCTACTTCACAGAGCATGTGCACCCTATGGAACTTCAATTTGGCGCTATAAAGTTCCAGTTTGCCCAACACACGTTCAAATACCTGGGTATCCAAGTTTATCAGACACACACAGACATGTTGGATGATAATTTAAACAGAGCACTCAGAGCCCTACGCTCTAGTATTGCTTTCTGGACTACTTTACCGTTCTCAGTAGTGGGTAGGGCGGCAATAACAAAAATGGTGGTCCTCCCGCGACTGCTTTATTATTTTACAAATCTACCACTTGTGATACCAAACGCCACATTTAAACTAATGAATACACTACTAATCAAGCTTATATGGGGATCTGGCAGACGGAGAATAAGTCTCAAGAAGTTACAGCTCAGCACAACTGGAGGGGGTTTGGGTGTACCTGACCTCAGAGCGGATTTCTACGCTTGTCAACGACATTGGCTGTCCTTCTGGACTGCGGGGCGTAATTTACAAGAGATAAGATTCACGGAACAGGATATAGGCCGAGGTGCCTTACATGCCCTATTACTGCCCCGTAGCAAAACCCCACAAAATCTCCCTCCTTTGCTACGCACAGCACTACAGTGCTGGAAAGCAGCATTACAATATACAAGTACACCTCCAGCTTATGCCGGTAATATCCCCTTGCTGGGAGGACAAATAAGAGGGCGCAGAATAAAACCTTGGTTGGACGTAGGGATCAGCACGGTGGCCGACTTGTTCAGTGACGGGATGTTGTTGGATCATGATAAATTTGTTAGAGTAAAGGGAGCGCCTGCCCACTTATATTTAGTACACGCAGCATTGACACAATATGTCAAAACACAATGGGCCCCACAGAGGTAAGAACCCCCCACACATGAACTAGTCAAAACCCTGTATTACAAGGGTAGAGGTAGACATCTCATCAAGTGGTTGTACATGGGGATACGTTCCCACACAGAGGTTGACCTAACCCCACTGCGGACTGCATGGGAGGGGGACGTAGGTTGGGCTCTAGAAGATAAGGAATTGGCAAAAATTGTGGAACATCCCCAAAAAATATCGAGAAATGCGAAATTTAAATTTATACAAACCATGATTTTGCATAGGGCTTATCTTACCCCACACAAATTAGACAAGATGTTCCCACAAACGCAGTATCATTACCCCAGGTGTCAAACGGAAGGCGCTAGCCTTATACACACAATATGGTCGTGCCCACGCATTCGGGGGTTCTGGGACTCTATTAGGTGCCTCATGACCGAGATCACACACCGAGAGATACATAATACCACATAGAGGAATGTATTCTGGGTTTGAGGAAAAAAGCAGCCAAGTATAAAGTACAATATAGATTTATAATTCTGGCGCTTATCTTGGCAGTACGGGCCATCACTATGAGATGGAAGTCAAAGACACCACCGACTGAACAAGCGTGGCACAGCGAATTAACACAATGGGGTGGGGCAGAGAGTGCTATAATAAGGTTCGAGGAGGCGAGAGGGCTGCGGAAAACTCCAATAGCACTAGAATGGGATGTCATGATGGAAACCTGTTAATCATTAGACACAGATTTTAATAACGCCGTTAACAGCACACAACAGGACACAAAGAGCTGAGACTCTAACCCGAACGGTCTGGAGCAAGAAGTAAGCTTACGGCAGGATGTACTGAGATGTGACGCAGCAGGGCCAGAACAAATGAGCTGACATCACACACGCCTATAGGACTAGTGGGTGGGGGGAGGGAGTATTTAAAGACATGGGTTGGTTTGCTAATTGTTAATGTGAGGCAATGATATGGTCTATGCACGGATATTAAACAATGATACAAGTTACAGAAACGGTACAGAACATGTGCTAGAATGTTGTGATGGTAGGCAAGAACCGAAGCAGATTTTATATAAAGTGTATTATTTTGGATGCTTACACAAAAGAAGGCTTATAATGTCTGCCTTGTCAATATTCACATAACTGTAATGTGAAAAATACTTAAGATGCTGGGATGTACTGATGATTTGTAGAAACGAAGAAAACGTAATAAAAAAGTGTTAAAAAAAAACACTTGGTGTTAATCAACAGGCTTGAGAGGATCACGGTTAAAGGCGTAGCCCTCGCCATTCTGAGTTCCTTTTTCTCTGATAGAGAAAATAGCATGATTCTTGGAGATTTTACCTCACATTCGTTCTTTTTTTGACTTACGGAGTAACTCCGGGATCATCATTATCACACTTTTCAATATTTATGTTGCACCCATGGCTGAAATTACCAAATCTTTCAGCTTCGCTATAGTGTCATATGCAGATGACACTCAAATAATATTGTCCATTTCTTCTGATACTAATGTGGTTGTGTTTAAATTTAGAGAATGCATGCTAAACATTGCCACTTGGATGTAGGAAAACTTCTAAAAGATGTACTGTGAAAAAACCGGAGGTTATTCTTTCTGGTTCCAGTTTCTCTTTTTGGAAAACCTCATGGTGGCCCCCATCTCTTTGCAATCTTCTGTGTCCAGTTCAGAAAGTAAAAAACCTCAGAGTATGGTTTGACAATCAATTTTGCTTTTCAGATCACATTAATAAGATTACATCTTCCTGTTTCCATCGTCTCAGGATTTTGAGGAAGGTGTTTCCTTTTATTCTGCAAGATGGCTATTGTTGCATCAGTTCTGTCTTGGATAGACTGTTGCAACACTCTCTATCTTGGCATCCAGAAAAAGTATCAGGTGAAACGTCAATTACTTTAGAATGCACATGCTTGTTGAATTTTAAAAATCTCTAAGTTCAGCTCAATCTTGTGAGGCATTTGTGACTTTCATGGGTTTCCAGTTGCTGAGAAGGTCAAATTCAAGGCCCTTTGTATTGCTCATAAAGCCTTGAATTTTGGTGGTCCTGCTTATTTTCAACAGCACATCACATGGCTACCAAATCATAACTTAAGTTCTAGCACTGCTAAGTTCGTAGTGGTCCCCAAAATCAAGAGGTCCAAATGAGGAGGAAGAAGTTTCTCATTTTTAGCTTGCAGGCTGTAGAATACCTTACCCATTGCTCTGAGGTAGCAATCTAATATTGTTATGTTCAGAAAAATGTTAACGACCTGGCTTTTCTCTATCCATTACAAGTAGATCTTTTTTGCTTTTAGTCCAGCAGGAATGCTTGGCGCTAATACGCCTCTGGCAAATGCATGCTTTATAAAATAAAAATGTAAATGAAATTCAGGTAGATTGGTCTGATCACCTGCAGATTCCCTTCACAATGCTATCAAACAAAACTACAAAGGCCACATCTTTAAAGGGCCAAGACCAGAGCGAAAAAAATATTTGAGGCAATAAAGCAAGCCAACAACCCCCTCTCTAACTGCCCATTTAAGGCATGTGAGATCCTTTGTGATAACTTTGTGAGTTCTTTGCCAAAAAAAGACATTAACATCTTCCTTCCAGTCAATCTCAACAACACAGCTGAGGAGAAACTGCTTTGCAAGGTATTGCTGGCCATGGTCTTCTTTCTCACCAATCTTGGAATCAGATCTGCTACTAAATCAATCCAAGGTGAAACCCTCTAATAATTTTTGCGACACCATTCCTGTCTCGCTCAGCAAAACCCTAGCTAAACCACTAATCCCCATTTAGACAACACTGCTCAACTCATCCCTGGATCAGGGTTCATTCCTAGACAATCTAAATCAGAGTAAAATGTCTCCTTTCCTAAAAAAACAATATCCGGACCCTGGTGACTATAACAACTTCTACCCAGTATCCACCCTGCCTCTCCTTGGCATAAGTTGCGTAGCCTCCCAGCTGTCATCCCACATCCAGGACAACAACCACCATAAATGCCTTCAATCCAAATCCTGTCAAGCCCACAGCACTTGGACTGCAATTTTCCAGAATGTGGACTATGCCCTCTACATCCTAGACATTGGTTACTCATATCTACTTCTGCTCCTAAATCTCTCCGCTGCGTTTAACACAGTCAACCACCAGGCTTTGTTAGACACACCGGAAACGGAGCGAAGGGTAGGATGAACGCCAGTGCCTCCCGATCTCTGGAGCAACGACATGCTCCGCCTCCCCCGTCCACCCTAGGCTTCAGTACTAGGGGTCTACCATAAACCCAAGTGCAAGCCTACTAGGGTACCCCCTACCGTGTCTGGTAACTAGTCAAAAAAATGTTGAACCAGACGGTAGTGCACCATTCACACTTTAGTTTCTTCCGGTCCTGATGAAGTGCCACTTGACCCGTTAGGGGCTAATGGAGCACGAAACATGTTGACCCACTTCACCTTGGCAGCCCTTTAGGAACATTAAATCCGCTTAAGGGCACCCACACCATTTTTAATCAGGCTCGAGCTACCTAAACAAATAAACCAGATCAGAGTAGGACTGCTCCAGACCTATTTTATCTCACTTACCCGTGCACTACCCAGCCCTCACGCACCAAACAGCTTCTTCAAAAGATCTCCGACAAAGAGACACGTTTACGGGAGCCCGTCGGGCATTGCAGCGCAGGCCTGACGAGGAGCAAGGCCCAATGATGACACATGACATCCTCCGGGGTGTGTGAGGGCATCACGAAGAAAGAGCTCCCTTTCCCCAACCGTCCAGGTAGGAACTGCACAACCCTCTGATAGTCAATCTTAAGTAGTTCACCTCATACCTAACAAATCATTCCAAAACAGTATAAATTGCAAACGCCATCCCAGATCCAGTCAGCCTGCTACAAGGGGATCCCCCCCCCTCCCACCAAGGCTCGATTCTCTCTCCAACCCTTTTCAATCTCTACGTCCTCTGCACGGTCCTCAGGAACTCAATAGTCTTCTTTCACTTATATGCTAACAACACCCAACTCTACCTGAAGATCTCATGCCCTGAAGTATACACCCACCTATCCAACTCCCTGAAAAGAATTGAAGCTTGGATGACAAACAATCACCTCAAACTAAACCCAGCAAAAACAGAATTTCTTTTCATCTCTTCAAAGAAAGCTCTCTTTGATCCAAGACTGAAAGAAATTCTTACCAGACATCAATAGCTGCTCCTCTATCATTCAGAATGCAAAATCTCTTAGACTAACCCTCGACAGATATTGTAACTTCCATATCTCCTCCATGGCTAAGAGTGCCTGGTTCCACCTAAGACTGCTTTGGGAAATTGAGAACCTCATACCTGCACAAGTCCTTCAATCTGTTGTTCAAGCGCTCGTGCTCTCCAGACTCTACAATGGAACTGCACTCCTCTCTAGCTTTCCCAATGTCCACCTAGCTGCACTCAGAGCAGTCCTGCATGTGGCAGCCTGCTTTATTAAAGGACACAAGAAATTCAGCCACATTTCCCCTATTCTACATTCCATTCAGTGGCTTTCCAAAGAGGCGAGAGCTCAAATTATAACTGCCCGCACCACTCAAGTTTCTTCACTCCTCTTTACCCTTGCACATCTCTGAGAAACTGGAAATCTCAGGCGGCGGCCAAGATTCAAGAAATGAGCAATTGCTCCTCCTTGAACCCCTCCCACCTTAAAGCATGAAAGATACATTAATCAATTCTTCTCTGGAAACAATACAAGGATCTGCAACACCCTCTCGCCAAGCCTCCGCTAGACCACGTCACTTCACCTTTAAACAAAAATTCAGAGCTTTTCTCTTTAAACAACACCTTTGCCTAAGCCATTCCTGCCTCCACACACTCCCTCTAATCGCATACCAACCTAAACTTGCACAAACTGATGATCCTCATGGAGTACTGTACCACTGACTTTTCAATGGTATGTTTTGTTAGTAATATGTGTGAAGCACTGTACCTCCTGGTAGAGGCTAACCCGCCGTTCACTCCAACTTTATGGGACATGAATAATTTTCTATTTGTTATTGATATGTTCTGGGTTTATTGTAAAGCCCTCTCATGCCTTCAGGCCATGCTGGCGCTATAGAAAATCAATAAAATAAAGAAATAAAAATAAAACTGGGGCGAGAATGTGAAGTTTCCCGCTGCCTGCTGAGCCACGGTGTAAAGCAGCCAACTAGGCGTTGAAGGGTTTAACCCCAGACTGCACTCTCTACCATTGACATTTTTCCTAATACAGGTGGGTGTTGGTGTCAACATCTATAATGTACTCCCATATATTATGTATAGTATTATGCATTGAGCCACTGTCATACAGTCCCCCAAATGCAAAAGCAAATCTGAAGATACACACCTCTGGCACAGACGTTTGTTGTGATCAAAACTTTTTCATTGCCTTTTCGGAATCTCTGTATAACAGTGGCCCTTTGTTCAACCTCCAGCTCGCCACTCAGCAAAGCCACTTGGTGTCCATCCTCAGCCATTGTCTGTGAAAGCCATCTTGCAATTTTTCGAGTCTAAACAAGAATAATGATAGCATGTTGGTGGCTCCAATAGTTCAAGTTATTTCTCTCTCACCTTCCTGTTATATAAAGGGCTCATCCCACCCAGTAGAAAGACTAGAAACTGCTTCTTAAAGCGTACAGTAATCAAAGCTGTAAGGAGACAGGCTAAGCATATGCGCAACAAATGTGGGTGTTTTGCGACATTTATTCACATACACAGCAGCACACCATCACAGTTCCCATTTTCAGAAGTCAACATATTGTTTTCACCTACTTTAATGATGAGACTGGTGGAAGACTAAGAGATAGTAGCAAAGTGAACAGGACAAGAAAATTCCATAGAGAAATTAGTGATGAGGAAAACCACAATTGACAGGCTAGCACTCAATGTGGTTGTACTGAGGACCTACAGACCAAAACTATTAGTGACCAAGTAGAAAGAGCTCTCAGCTTCTGGACAATCATATTTATAACAAAGATTGACAACGTCAAAAGATCTAGCTTAAATGTGCTTGAGCATGTGTGAAATGGCTACCCTCCTGTTTCCCTATCTATATGGATTATATGGGTTACAATGCTCATGGACATGCTCAAAATGGGCAGAAAACCCTGTTATCTCCATCAAATAGCACTGGCCAGAGTTGACAGAAAGATACTGTGAAAATGTGGATTATTATATGGTGGTGTTGTGCGACTTCGCTATATAATAATGTCACAATTCCATATCAGGTCCAGTCAGGTTCATTTGTAAAACCATAGTTCTGTCCTGGGTAGAGGTGGCACACAGCAGTCAGGCTTTATTAGAAAAACAAGTATAAACCACTATGATGTGCTCAAACATTAACAGTAGAAGAACACACATAACAATAAAAACCCTACACCAATCAATAATAGTTAATATGTTTATCTCTCAATAGACACCCGAATTAAAAAAATCTAGCAAATAGATCAGGAGATATGATTTTTAAAAGAATCAATAAACCACTAAATTTTGAATCAGTGCAATAAATCATTGAAATTGCAGTGATAGTGGTTTAGGGTTAGCCACAACAAGCAATTTGAAAACAGCTATATGGACACTCTTGGGGATGCCAACTCCGACAAGGAGCCAGTCACAGGGACCAAACAGGCCGAGGGGATAGTTAGCTGTCCCTTTTAGCAGTCTCCAGTCCAGTTACAAATCCTTAGGCAGAACAGCTATTAAAGTCAATGGAGTGACCCTGATGCTGAAAGATGCGTGGCGGGTGTGGTGGGTCTTCCTGTGGCCAACCTGGGTCCTCGAACTTGGGGGCTGGGGGTATTGTCTTTGGCCTCAGAGGTTGATGTCCGACCAGATGCAGGCAAGTACAGCACAGGTCCAGTTGCCAAGGTCAACTGGTCTCTGGCCTCAGCATACCCAGGGGTTACAATTAGTTGGCAATAACTTTCTTGCAGGGTGACCAAACTGCACTCTGACAGTCTTCAAAGATCCAGCAAACTCGGAGGGACCTCGTGAGGGTCAGCACTCAGTCTCCCATACTACACCACAGCATCCAGCAGTAGTCAGCCTTCCTGGTGCTGGGATCTCAAGGGTGCAGGCTTGTCAACTTTTATGGCCCTGTGGCTGTAACAGGGAGTCAGCCAAATGACTCTTGGATTCAATCCTTTGGTCTGGTACTCCTGGGCAACTTTTCAATGAGTACAGCACCGGAGGCACCGTCCTCTCTTTTCCAGTTCTCAGAAGCAGCAGGTTTAGACCAGTCTTTGGTGCAGTATCTCTTTCCAGGGTCCAGGAAACAGTGCGGCAATCCTTTTCAGTCTCCTCTACAAGACAGAAGTGATGTGAGATCTGGGTGTCACTTTTATGCCTGTGACAAACCTAGCGGCTGGTGGCATCTAGCTAACAAAAGAGCTACTAGGTTCCTTGCAGCCTGATGGTTATTTCTCGTGAAGTATGGCATCTAGATATCCCAGCATGCAGTATCATGCCAATTTCGACCATGTGGAGACCCTTCTATCAATGTCTGGAGCTCCCTAGTCCAACCCATAGGTGTGGCTACCTGGCTGCTAAACTCATTGAGCAAAACCGCTTTGACAAGGATTTTTCCTCTCTGCCTGAGTTGCAAGCCTGTCTGCTTTAACAAAAGAGGAGCACTCTCAGTGTGACTACCATTTGCCCATCAAAGACGGCTTCTCCTTTAAACTCGCCATTTGAGCTCACACCCACTCTGATCATGTTGCTAGGAGGAGGGCACACCTTTACCCTTGGTAGGTCTTCTGTTGTTCTTCCTGAGAGTCGTAGTCATCTCTCCCAAGGATGGCCGCAGTCAGTCTCTAGAACAGCAGCTGTATGCAGCAGAAACTGGCCACTGGAAAACTTTGGGTATCAAAGTGGCAATTTTCCAAAGTTGCCATAAGTAGAATAGCCACATTAAATTCAGCCTCAGCAACAAGTCCGTCTTAATGTAATGACTTGTTTGATACCTTGAGGTATCATATTTAGTGGTCCCATTTGGAAGTTAGCACTGCTGATTTGTCAGAGTGTAACTCCATACTCGCTAATAGGGGTCCTAGTCTTACTACGGTGAAAACGACAATGCAGTGTTTTTAATATCAGGAATGCAAAGTAATCAAAACACATGATTTTTAGATAGACCTACCATCAAAGTGACACAAATATTAAAAAGTAAGGTCTAGGCTTTGATAAAAGGTTGAGGTGGCAAAGTTGAGATGGCAGATTAAAAAACGAGTCTGTAATGGCAGGCATGGGAGTCATGCTTTGCTTTGTCACAATCTTGGTAGGACAATCAGTGCTTCAGTCCACGAGGGACACTTAAGTTACAGGCCCTGGTTACACAGGGTACCACATACTAGTATTAGACCTGTCAGCCTTAGGATGGTCTTCCCCTAAACTTTAAAGCTTCGCCCCTCCTATTTTTGCTGAATTTGTTTTTGTTAGCCTTAGGACTCTGTGCACTTTATAGCTGCAAGCCAGTGCTAAAGTGCTTGTGTTTTACATGCTCAAATTAGCTTCCAACTGACTGGCATATTTAATTTACCTATAAGTCCCTAGGAAAGTGGCATACCATATACCCAGGCTGGTAAATTAAATGCTACTAGTGGGCGAATAGCAATTATTGTACCACCCACTTAAGAAGCCCTTTAAAAAATGTTTCAGGGTTGCCATTTCAGCCTATCAGTTTTAAACTACCAATTAGACTTGGCAAAATGACCTCTTTGCCAAGCCTAAAACTCCAGTTGTATTTTTCTCCTGCACAGAGCTTACACTTTCCTTGCAAAATCTCTTATGAAGAAAAAGAAAAATCTAAAAATGGGCTTAAAGGCCGCCCATTACCCACCTAGCTTACAGTTGGTCGGTTCCCATGCCACTCTTGTATCCTGGCTTCCTATTTCTTGGGTGCCTCCTCCTTGCCTCCCGCTTCCTCCGTGGCGTGAGTCACTGTCCCTGCCATGGAGCATGGACCAAGTACTGCTTCCTGTGGCCAGTGTCCTTCCACTGGCCTCAGGTTCCTTCAGGTACTCATTTGTTTACTTTTCTGCAGCATGCCCCCTCCTTCCCTTTTACATGCACTATAGAAGAGTGGATGTGTCTGCTGTTCGACTCCCTCTCTCCCCTACATTGCTCGTCAGCCCCCTCCTACCACTGTCCTTTGTTGATGCAGCCTACCTACCTGATTTTGTTTGCCCCCATTCCCCAGAATCCTCCTCCGTCCATCAGTTATCGGGTACTATCTCTCAGCATGTCTTCTAAGGCTGCAGCTGGCAGGGAGCTACTTGACCAAGTACACTTCAGTATTGACACCAGAAGCGCAGCAGCAGACAGGGAATGGACGCACAACTGTGTCCAAACGTGGCATATAGCGGCCCATAACATTCTGTGATGCCCCACCCCGCACCCACACTCACACACACCCCAATTCTCACCCACCCCACCAGGCTTGTGCTTCCTCTCACTGCATAGCCTCGCCCTCCCAAAAAAAACTGTACGAGTCCCGAATGCTATGGTGGACATGTTACTCTCAGCACCCGCTTGCCAGGTCTGCAGGAAGCCCTGCCAGGGTGGATGTGTTCTCGCAGTGCATGCCTCGTGGGGGTGCTTAGTCGGTCTGATGCACACCTGGCATGCACGTCGCGGACGCTCAAGTTGTGACAAGGTTGTGAGCAGGAGTGCTGTGAGGCAGGTCCTCTTCCATCGCTCACTCTCTCTCCTTCCTACATAGTGCTCTTCCAAGCCGAGGGAGCCAGCTCTACACCCTGGCTTCGGAAAACAAGGTAGTATCGCGCCACCAGAACCTATAGATCTTGGCAGATAGAATCAAGCATAGCACATGAACTGATGTGCAGATGAAGGCACAGGGACAGTTGTGGCTGGGGTGAAGCCTCAGTAGATCAGAAGCAGCCCTGGGCACACTCCTGACCTTACAGCTCTCTCTCTAGATACTTCTGAGAAGCATTGCAGACAGACATGAGAATGTCTCTAGCGTGCCGGCAGAGCCAGTGGAGTATCAAGCCCGCTACCATAGCACTGCGCTGTCCATTCATGTATAGGACGACACTGAGTGCATAGTGGTGCTTCTGGGTAATATACCGCATGCAGCACTGAGCACAGTGGTAGTAGAAGAACTAAGTGTACTGAACAACAGCTCCATTTATTTGTCTGCCGGAATGTTGCAGATCTGTGAAGCAATCATAAAGTGTGTGTCTCAAAGGGTTTGCAGGTTGTTTAGGTGCTCATGTACATGTCTGGACATGTGTGAGCAAAGATGTACGTTTGTAAATGTCCTATTATATGTTTTGTGTATGCCTTTGTGCACATCTGTTTGAAATTACTGTATATCCTGATTACCATACTTGTATATGTGATTAAACAAAGGGAAGAATATTTTATGCGTGTACATCCTTGTCTCTGTAAATATGCATCTGTGTGGTTGTGTGGTTTAGTTTTGTCATGTTGCAGTGTGTCCCCATGTGCTTTGTATTAAATGTAAATCAGAGTTGTATGTCTGTGAGACATGCTTCTGTAGAACGTACATCTGTGAGTGCACTGTATGTGTGATTGAAAGTTTGTACGTACTTGTAGGTTAATCTAACACCTTTAAAAGCTCAGCATGAGGTGCCTGAATTTAGAAAATGCTGAAAACGACTCGGATTGTTTTTGTCAGTCTAGTTAGTTATGTAGCATTTGGATGCTACTTTTGAGTCTAAGGCGCCACATCTGCTTACAATTCTATGGCAGGACACGGAGGAGAGGATTAGGCTTTTCTTCCTTCGCTTTATTACAATAATCAAGCTCCAGCAGCCATTTCATAAGGCCAACTATGAACAAAAAAACTCAATTTCCCATGAACCATAGGGAAGAGAAACTATAACCAGTCCACCAATCAGGAATCAGTCTGCCATATAATGTCCTGTGAAGCCTCTCTAGCCTCCTCTTTCTTCGCTGCTCCAGCAGCACGTCAGATAAGTGTTTGATTGTTTAGTTGGATTTATTGATTTTGCTGTCTAATTGGGCACCGCAAGAGCTTTCAGGTTCTCTCGCGGTCACCGAGTAACCTTGCAATTGCTTTAATTGCTGTTTTTGTTTGTTTAGGGACGCCGCGGGGCTTTCAGTACTCCTACGCGGCTCCCTTTGTTTATTCTGTGACTCAAGCTGTGGGATCTCCCAACACTCCTACGCGGCTCAGTGTGGCTCGCGGCACGGTTTTCCGACCAGCAGGGGGCCCGCGCCTCAACCCCCAGGGCGAGCGCTTCAGCTGCGGTTTTGACTTGGGGGGGGTCTAAATTTAGCCTTGAGGCATTGTGCTTTCAGTTTTGCGAGTCGGGTGCCCTAATTAGCAGGGCTCCGCTCGCGTGAGGAGTTCAGGGTCCTGAGTGCGAGCCAGCGCCTTAAGGGACAACACCCAACGGGGTAAGACCTATTCAGTTTCCTTGGGACACCCCAGGCGCTATAAACCCCTCAATCCATTGCGGGGGAAGTCCCACAGTGTTTGATACTATTATTTACTGGTTCTTACCTGTAATTGTTCCCTCTGTGTTGGTGGGCTTTCAGTCCCACAGTGTTTTGAGACTACGATTTACTAGTACTTACCGTTACATTCCCTCTTTGTTGGTGGCCTTTATTTGTCCCCTGGTGATTATGGAGTCCATGTACTATGATGAGTCTGGGGATTTTTTGGAGGAGGAACAGATTACTTACCTCCCAATAGACAACCAGTTCTTTGAGGTAATGGATGCTTCCATCTTCAAGGCTGTGTCGCAGGTGGTAGCCCCCCTTAAGAAGAAATTAGCGGCACTCCAGGCGCAGTGCCAGCAACCCCTCAAGCCGAGGGAATATGTCAGTGGGCTACCGGCCCAGCTACCTCCAGGGCAGGTCTTCGCTCCGCAGGCTACCCCACCCCAGAGCATGGACAAGCGCAAGCGCATGGACGACCCCGGAGTCGATCTGGATGCTTTTGCACCTATCAAAAAGGCCTTTTGGGATGCCCAACCAATCCCAGATCCCCAGACACTGGGCCCTTCGGGCCCGCTCCTCGGTCTCCACCGTTATTGGACCAAGAGGAGAGGGATGATTCCCCCAACACTTCTGACAGGGATGGTGATGGGTCTAGACTGGGGCGCCCGGTACCTGCGCCTCAGGGGGAGTCGGATGCTTCCGGAGGATCGGATCTCACGGCATTTGTTAAACCCAGGTGACCTTTTGCATCCTAGATCTGCCTACTGGTGCCCGGCCCCCAAGGTGGCAGCCTACATGGCCAGTCGCCTCAGAAAACCCCTAGACAAAGAGGTTAGAGGGTGTCTAAAGGCTGAGTGCCCCCAGCCTTCTTTGGAAGGGAAAGTGGCCATCACTCTGGAAATCGACCCCAAGATGGTCACTTTCTTAGCCAAATTTGTCCATGACCCCAAAAAGGGCATTGACCGTTCCTGGCGTCCTTGAAATTCTGAACAGATTGAATGTTTGACGAGAGCGGAGCACATGAGCTTGCAGAAACTTTCGTAAGTGTCATCTAGTCAGACTTAACCCGCCCCTTTTTCTTTAGAGATATGAACATTTTATTCTACAAAATAAGTAATGTTTTACATTACTTACTGAACCCATATATCTTTTTTCTCTCCTGTCACATAGATATATACTTTTTTGGAGATTCTTGTATGGATATCCATTACCTTTGGATTTGAGACAGTAGAGAATCAGCATTTCTCGCAAGCAGGATTTCTGTGAGTAGGGGAAGTTTAGTGGACATGCCTCGTATGGATTTAGATTCAAAATTATTCAAAACCTATTGTCTTTAGATTTAAACACTTTACGTAAATTACGATCTGCTTGAGGTTTACATATAGTAATGCTCTATTACTTTGACTTTCCTTGGGGTTGCTCGAGACATGGTCGTATACATCAATAAAATTATTTTTTTTTCTCTTAGTTTTACTTCCAGTCTTCGCTAATCGTTCAACCTTGTATGAAACTAATCACTGGACTCTATAACTCTCCAGGACTTTGGAGAATTTAGGTGAACCAGCACACCATAGCCCTTTCTACCATCCGAATACCGCTGAATAAGGTGAACTTATAACTGTCTGACAAAATGGTTGTATAAATCAAGAACGGGCTTAGGCCTTAGAATTAGTAATACTTGATAAAATTGATTAGCTCTGGTGTTGCTAAGATTCGTTCGTATTCTTTCTATCTCCAGCTTTGATATACTTCCCTAACAATTTATGGGAAATTGGATTTCCGGATTCCCTAAAAGAATTCTTAGGACTTCGGAGGACCCAGGGGACCAGGCCTACTTTAGCCATCCCTATCATCTTCTGAGCACCGGAATTAAAGGTGAACTTACTAACTCTTGATTATATAGATTTTATATTTTTAAGCATAATTCTATGACCCGTTATATATTGGAACAGTAGGGGTACTACGTAGAATTATTTTAGTGCTCGCAAAATGCTCTTCTTTTTTTTCAAGCAATAAGATCTGTTTCTTTCTAGTTTTGGAAACAGACTCTGGCTCATGGGTCTCCTTACACATATATGATTATATAAGGATTTCCTCACTGGTCAACATCCTTTGTTTAGTTTTCTATATATATGGACACTTGTTTCGTTGGGTGTACTTTGGAACTTTTCTGTTCTATAGTTCCTATTCTGCTTCAGATTGTTCACGCTTCATCTGTCACCTCAACCTTTTTGTGTTTCTCACTTATTCATTTCCGTTGTTGTAGGGTCAACTTCAAACCTAGAAATCTTTTCTAATAGTTTCCTTTCATTGACTATTTTTAAGGAGAATAAATTTTAGAAATAGACAATCAAAGCCTCTTTTGCATTTACGTTAGAACACTTCAATGTTTTATCCATGATTACTTTACAGCCTTGAGGAAGTCATGGTGGTGACGAAACGCGCGTTGGCTGTTTCTGATACGACGTTCTACGTGTCAAGATCTGTGTCTACAAGAATTGCACAAAATGAAATGTGTACATCAACATTTTCTGACATGGGATGTAACATGTTAGATAAATCGCTTTGTGTCTAACAATTATTAAATCTGTGTTTACAGCATATACTTGTACGTTTCGTAACATTTTCTATATCAAGTGGTTATCTCTCTACATTACTTGGTGCTTGCAGTTCATGAGATTAATTTCAACAAATGTGTTTGGCTTTACTTGATTAGAGTGCCGGGGTTTCTTTGTGTGTTTGTGCTACGGGCCATGTATGACCTGTTTGACTGATATCCGTGGTAGTGGGATATCTGACCTCGAGTTGGCACCTATAAAATATTTGTTCCATAACTAAGTGTATGTACTGTATCGAAATGCCTGATGATCTGACTTAATTGTTTATGTGATTGTGCGACTCAATATCCACAACTACCTTGTGTGTTGGTCAGGTTCCTGGCATTCATGTCGGGATAAACTCCTGGATGTCGCCGGTCCTCTGGCCAAAATCATGGATATCGCGGAGGACGCCAAGGCCTCAGGTTCCCTGATTTCCCCAGACGTTTTATCTAATTGGGCCCAAAGAGCCATCATCTTCCTGGGGAACGCCAACTGCGTCATCTACTGAGAGGTGCAGGTCATTACTCATTAAAATTGATTCGAAGTTTGGGGAGCTGTCCACTTCGGAAGCGGGAACAATTGCACAGGGAAACCTCTTTGGGGATCCTTTTAGAAAGGAGCTTGGGAAGTTCGTTAACACGTTCAATTCCCTCGACAAAGCACAATCCTCAATTAAGCGGATCTTTACCCCCCGTGTTTTTGCCGCAGCAGGTCGAGGAAGGGGGCACTCGTCCGGCCGTCCTTTCCAGACAGCCTCCAAAGGTGGAGATTCCAGATGTGGCCAGTGGCAGAACCCCTGGAAGTTTGGTAACTTCTACCAAACCAAATCTTACCCCCATCGCCCAAGAGGCAGAGCCGGCCACAGAGGCAGCTTTAACAATTCCCAAGGTAAGAGTTCAGAACTTGAAGGGGATTTTGATTGGGGGGCGTTTGGCCCGTTTTCAAGCGAATTGGGCAAAGCTTTTCTCAGATGCGTGGGTGCTCAAGATGGTGGGAAGTTTCCATATCGAATTCTACGGCACCCAGTCTCAGACCCGCCCTCCTGCTCCCTTATTTCCCCCCCCCCCCCGACCAAAAGGTCTTGGTGAGTCAGGAAGTGGACAGACTTTTGCGGAAAGGGGCAATAGTAAGGTCAGCGGAGATCCACCCCAGGGGGTTCATAAGCAGCCTGTTTGTAGTGGAAAAGAGGGATGGCGGACAACGTCTGGTTATCAATCTGAAGGATTTCAATTCTTGGCTTCTCTATCACTATTTCAAGATGGAGGGTATTCACCTCTTACGGGATCTTCTCCAAGGTTCCGATTGGATGGTCCACCGGACCTGAAAGATGCTTACCTAGCGGTTCCAATATTCCATCCGCACAGGCGGTTCTTTCAGTTTGTATGGGAGTCTCAGGTTTTCGAGTTTTCTGCCCTGCCATTTGGTCTTTCTTCCGCTCCTTGGGTGCTTCACCAAGCTAATGCGGCCAATGGTATAACACATGCAAACTCGAGGTATACGCCTCATCATTTACCCAAACGATATACTTCTCATGGGTCAGTGCCCGGTTCGACTGGCGTCGCACTTGCAAATGACTGTGGACCTTTTGGAATCTCTGGGGTTCGTAATAAACGAGGAGAAGTCCATTCTCACCCCATCACAGTCAATCGAGTTCCTAGGTTTCTTGGTAAAGTCAGTCGATGCATCCCTCAGCCTTCTCCCGCGCAAACTGGCAAAGATATGCCACGAGTTACGGAGAACCATCTCCAAATCCCACGTATCCCTCCATCATCTGGCGCGGATAGTGGGTCTTCTTTCATCCCCCATACAAGCGACTTTTCCCGGCCCCCTCCATTACAGGGCCCTCCAGCATTTGAAGATCGAACATCTCAGGAAGGGACTCTCGTACTCGCAGATAGTTCCGTTAACGCCCAAAGTGGTCGAGGAGATGAACTGGTGGCTGGCCCACATGGAGGCATGGAACGGCAGGGGGATTTTTGGCTCACAACCAGACTTGGTGATGGAGTCGAACGCCAGCAGCTCCGGATGGGGCGCGCGATGTGGAGAGTTCTCCACCTGCAGTAAACGGATCTCCACCGAACGGTCTCTGCACATAAATTGTGTGGAGCTGATGTCAGGGTCGTTCGCTATCCGATGCTGGACCAAGGAGAAGGTGAACTGCTCGGTTCTTCTCAAAATGGACAACGTGGCTGCAGTGCGCTCGGGGGGGGGGGGCGCAGTCAAAGACATTGTCAGATCTGGCCCGGACCCTGTGGGAGTATTGTTTAGCCAACCAGATATCCTGGTCAGCGGAGCATCTGCCAGGGAGCTCAAACCAAGCGGCAGATTGGCACTCTCGCCACTGGAGAGATTCCAGCCTTCGGAAACTGAATCCTCAGGTCTTCTGGCTGATCCAAGACAGGTGGAGCCCTTTCTCCATGGATCTTTTGCATCCCGGCTGGATTTCCAGCTCGACAGGAATTGCAGTTGGAGGCCGGATCCTCATGTGACAGCTATGGATGTCTTCCTCCAAGATTGGAGCAAGGAACGGTCCTACGCCTTTCCCCCGTTTGCAATGATCACGAGGCTCACTGCTCAGGTGTGCAGGCAGGGAGCAGAGGTAGTGGTGATCACACCAATTTGGAGATCGCAAGCTTGGTTTCCAGCAATGATGGAACTTTCTTGGGATTTTCCAATCCCTCTACCCCTATTTCCCGATCTCAGGGATCCCCAGAACAATCCTCACCGGATGGTCCTAGCGGGATCTCTCCGCCTCATGGCCTGGAGGGTTACAGGCGTCGTTGGAAAGTCCCAGGCCTTTCAACACTGGATTCCTTCTTACTTGTGAAGGCCTGGGCAGACAATACCAATAAGCGGTACGGCTCCGCCTGGTCCAGATGGCTGGGTTGGTGTCTCCAACTCCAAATTGATGCCTTGGGGGTGGACATTGTCCAGGTGGTGAATTTTCTGGCAGACCTGGCATCCAAGGGTTTCGCGTATCGGTCCATTAACATATACAGGTCAGCGATCGCGGCGGGCCATCTCCCGGTGGATGGACATCAAGTGAGGGATCACCCATTAGTCAGAAAACTGATGCGAGTTATCAGGCTCTCATTTCCTCCTGAACTCAGATACACCTCCCTTTGGGACGTTAATAAGGTTCTTCTCCTCTTCCAATATTGGCCCTCTAATAAATATCTTTCCAGAAAACAACTGTTGGCAAAGTTGGCGATGTTGCTGTGTTTGTTATTCTGTCAACGGGTTTTGGATGTCAGATCTCTGGACATAACAGTTAGAATCTTCACCCCGGAGGGGGTAACCTTTCACATTTCTCGTAGAGTGAAGACTGGTTCTAGATTGGTTTCCTACCCATCCTTGAGGCAGTCCCCTAAATTGTGTGTGGTTCGCACTATTAAGGCATATGAATGTATGGCTGACGAACTCCGTCCTTATGGAGAAAATCAATTGTTGATTGCCCTCACAAAACCCCACAAAGCGGTTTCGTCCCCTACGATTGCCAGAAGGGTCAGGTGGGTCATGCAAGAAGCTGGAATTGACACCTCCAGATTTGGAGCCTACTCAGTGAGAGGGGCTATCGCTTCTAAAGTCTGGGGCTCGCCTAGAGGAAATTCTCAAGGCAGCCGATTGGTCGAATGATTCCACCTTTAAGACCTTCTATTTTAAACCGGTTCGCTCTCTGGCAAGCGTGGTGGTGGATAAGCTATTAACTAGCTTAATCCTCGCCTCCGTGTCCTGCCATAGAATGAAAAATTTCCTAGCTACAGTAAAGGAAAGTTTCAAATTCTATTAAGGGCACGGAGGCGAGGATTAGCACCCCCTAAGAACTGTTTTGCCTCAAAAAGTTTCTTCCCTCCCATTGCAAAGATGTGGGTTTGGGGAGGTTCATGGATAACAATGATTGGTACTCAGATCGGTGTATTTATGCTAAAGTACTCTTTTCATACCAAATATGCCCCTGTTACTGTTTTTCAATGCTCTGATATGGATTGTTTTGTACTCAATGATACATTGTCCGGTTCAGTGGCAATAACATGTCAATTTTGTTCCCAGGGGCGGAATCCACTAAACAGGAGTGATCGTATTGGAGGACGGCAGCAGTCGCAGGAAGAAAGAGGAGACTAGAGAGGCTTCACAGGACATTATACGGCGGGCTGATTCCTGATTGGTGGACTGGTTATTTTTTTTCTTCCCTATGGTTCATGGGAAATGGATTTTTTTGTTCATAAATAGCCTTATGAAATGGCTGCTGAAGCGTGATTATTGTAATAAAGCGAAGGAAGAAAAGCCTAATCCTCGCCTCCATGTCCATAATAGAATTGGAAACTTTCCTTTACGATAGCTAGGAAATTTCTCATTCTGTATGTACCAGTGCAAAAGACCAGACGTGTGTATGGCTGTACACCATTTTGTGAGTGCATGCCTCTGGGTATGATTGCTGGCATTGTTGACGTCGACTGCAGTTTTAATGTGTGCACACACATACACACTTACTTATCATAATTGCTGAATATGGTGTAAAGTGAGCCAGATGCCACCAAGTTGCACCTTTCCCTCTCTGAGCAGACAGGTGCTTGTGTCATGAGATTATTTTAGGGCCGGCCATAAGTCTTTTTTCAGTTTCACGCTTTAGCTTGATATCTGTTTCTAATGGTGACTTTTTACATGCTTTGCATTTGCACGATAATGCACTGAGAAGTAGTCGCACATACACTTAATTCGTTAGTAAGTTTTATTATCCTATTATTTATACACTCTGTCCAAGGCTAGGCACAGAGAGAGCAATGCCCCTGCATTTACATTGTCCAGTTGGAGACAGCACTAGGCTTATAGACACACAAATGCATCAGCTTTTCACCTTTGGCACAGTGTGACTGGAACTGTGCTTTTAATATATAAACAGCCTGTGGGCCATATTCTGCAGTGTAGCACTTTGGCTTGTATTATCCTGAAGGAGACACACTAACTGAGATGCAGCCCTGAGGACTCTGACCTCTATCCTGTGAAGGATGGTAGCCTGCCCTACACCAGATCGGCTTCCTGCTACATCATACCTAGGTATCAGGGATTAAGCTATCCAAATGGATCTGACAGAGGGTACTCCTGCTATGCTCTTGATAGTGTAAGTAGTGTTAAGTAGGAGTATAATCACGCAATAAAGCTATCATTGTTGAACTGTTTCTCTTTTTCACCTATTGCATGTTGGTTACAATGCTTTGTTTTATCTTCCTAATAGTTGCAGTTTACACGCTATATACAAGATTACAATTGTTTCAATAAATGTTTGAAAATCCAAATTTTAGCTTTGTTGTGTTTACCATGGGCACGCAAAGTAAACAGTGACAGGGCAGATCGGTTTCCACAATTTCCTTGCGGAATAAGAGTGGTGGTGTATAAGGTTGCCAACACCATGTGGTAACCTGTAGAGGTTAGGTGTTTAGATGGGGGAACCATGAGCTAGATAAGAATTAGGCCAACATTTTCTGATGATATGTTAGACACGAGTCCCAATATTTTTAAATTTATGTTGTCCTGATACACAGTCCAACTTAATTTGTGGGAACTGTATACCATGGCACTCAACGTTCTAGGACAGGTTCTTATTAATGGGTCTCCTGAGAAGTTCTTGCATGTGCCCAAGGTCTCCTTTTCACCTTTTACAGAGATTGATTGATTGATTGATTGGAGTACTTATAGAGCGCAACTATCACCCTACGGGCATCTTGGCGCTTGCATTGGGAACCCGTCCTGGTTTTTCCCTGTAAGATAACCCGTACTGGGCATCCCCAAGGTGAAAGCCAGGCATCCCGCCGCGGGGGGCCGTTGTGGAGATTAAGCAGGCTTGTTGCCCAGAGCTGCATAGTGTGAACTCGTGCTTAGAGTGGGCACCGAAACGAGAATTATCGAGTCCGTGGACAATTGGGTTCTGGACCCTGCCGCGTCGGGAATCGAACCCAGGTCCCGGTCCTGATCTCTGCTTCAGGGTATGCCTCCTCTAACCAGTGAGCTACACTTCTCCACTTCTGTGGTGTTAAGGATTAATCCTCCTCAGCTTTTGAAAATGTTATTACTGATTGAGGTTAACTTTAATGAAGTAAAACAATGTTGCAGGTTGCGTGGAATTCCCTTTGAAGATACAAACAAGTGCATCTCTCTCCTTGACAATATAGTCTTCTGAATGAAGGTACAAGGTGCATCTCTCTCCTTGACAATATAGTCTTCTGGATGAAGGCACATGGTGACTTTCTAGAAATTGCCATGTCATTTAGGCTAGTCCTGCCAAGTATGCCCCCTTTTACATACATTGACCCATCCACACAACAATAATTCTGAACAGGGGACCTTTTACCTAGTAGTTTGGCCCTCTCTCTTCAACACCAGGCTCCCAGTATTTTATCATAATCCCTGTACCTGATGTACATTAACATGTCCTCAGGCATTGCATAATTATTCTGTATAAGGGTCACCACTTTTTTCATCCTTGGCCAACAGGCCCGCTGTGCATGATCGCATTGTTTTAGAAAAACATTCATGATTTTTTTTTTTTTTAAACATATCGATTCTAGAAGAAACCCTGGAGTGGCCACTCTAGTATATAAGACCCTTATTTCCCCCTGCAAAAGAGAGGAGAATTCCTTTCACGCTGACACGGGGTCCTGCACGCTGAATCTTCGACATGCAAGCAGTCTGACATCCCTTGCAGGTTGTCTTACTTGGAGGAGAGACGGGGTCGTTCATTCTCTACCATTAAGTGAGCTGGTTGGTGCTTCCCTAGGAGATTCTTGGATATATAGATATATAGATATATATATTATCTACTGGCGGTCGCCAGTAGATAGTTATAGTTAGGACCGTGTTTCCATAGGAAATCTCAAAATTCTATTTTGAATAACTTTGGCGCCGATTGACGAATCTTCGCGAAATTTTCAAAACTAATGGGGCGCTCCGCTCCTACCCTGAAAGTCTCGGGGTGATTCGTCAAGCGGGGGCCGAGAAAAAGGGGGGGGTCCAAAACGCGTTTTCCCCATGGATTTTTCCATAGGGACTTTAGTCGCAGCTACAGCCCGAACGGCTGAACAGAATTATGTGAAATTTGGCAGAGAGGTAGCCATAAGGTCCATGAAGTGCCTTTTGCAGGTTTGGTGTAAATCTGTTCAGTATTTTCTGAGAAAATAGCATTTAAATCAATATATATATCTATACGCGCGCAGCGTGCGCGCTGGGTGCGCGCACCTTGCCGTGCGCGAGCGCAATTCTGATTGGTTGGTAGATCTTAGTAAACATTCGAATCGGTCGAAACCAGGAAGTGTCGGCCGCCATTTTGTCTCTCGCACTCTGAGGGGGTGAAAAACTAATGTGGAGAACGTGAAAAGGGGGCAGCGTGGACACTTCCCGACCCCCTAGCCGTGGTCAGGGGGTCCCAGAAGGACCCCCAAGGGCAAAAAAAAAAATTATTTTTTTTTCGAAAAATCGCCGAGTGCGCGCACCCAGCGCGCACCATCCTAACAGAAAAAAATCTGCGAAGTTCGCGCAGCGTGCGCGCACTCCGCGATTTTGTGGGAAAAAAAAGCACGGCCTGAACTGCGTAAAGTGGGCGCGCGGTGCGCAAAGCGCACTGCATTCCCACTTTGCGTGCGCGAAGCGCACCGTGGGCGCACGACCTGAACTGCGTAAAGTGAGCACGCGGTGCGCGAAGCGTACCGCGTGCCCACCGCGCGCGCACGGTGCGCGAAGCGCATCGTGCGCGCGCCGTGAAAACGTTTTGTTTAAAAAAATATATTAATAAATACATAACTTAGCATTTAAAAAACCGTACAAATTCACTGAAAAAAACCATAGGTTTCACACACGTTATAGTTAGGAATTAGCATTTAAAAAACCTTGCAAATTCACTTAAAAAACCATAGGTTTCACACATGTTATAGTTAGCTGGGCATTTCCTTCGAAAAAAACCAATGAAATTCCCCCGTTATAGTTAGTGCAGGCAACTATAACTCACGCGACCGCAATCCGCTGCTCATGACGTCAGATATTACATCACTGATGACATATGTGTCTTTCTGAAAAAAAAAATTGTAATATATGTATAGCTAAAAATGAATGGAAGAAGACATGGGTAAATAAGTGTCTACATACAGTGATGTAATATCTGACGTCATCAGCAGCGGATTGCGGTCGCGTGAGTTATAGTTGCCTGCACTAACTATAACGGGGGAATTTCATTGTTTTTTTTTCGAAGGAAATGCCCAGCTAACTATAACATGTGTGAAACCTATGGTTTTTTAAGTGAATTTGCAAGGTTTTTTAAATGCTAATTCCTAACTATAACGTGTGTGAAACCTATGTTTTTTTCAGTGAATATATATATATATATATATATATATATACATACACACACACATATATATATACATATATATACATACACACTACATAGGGTGCACAATATGGGAGTATGCAAGTGCTACTTTCTTATCTGAACTGTATATGTTCTTCTTAGCACTATGGTAGAAATGTATCTACTGTTTACAATATTAGTACTTGCAATTTGTTCCGTATTCTTCTGTCTCCTGATTATCGCAGCAAATATGTTTTACACAAGACTGACGTTGGACCAATAAATACTTATTGAAATGTCCTAACAGCCATCCTGTGTTATTTCTGAGAAGTAGTACGCACGAGTGACTGAGCGAAAAGTATGGACTGTTCCTCAGGAATCGGGGTAGCCATGTTCAGTGATTGGCATAAGCTACCTACACCACTGTAAGATACAGGGGAGTGGTAGTGGCACTGTAGAGCTAGTTGGTCTAATGGCAGACGTATCCTGTGGTTGTGTAGAGAACCTGTTTGGACACCAAGCCCTCAGTTTAGTTCATCCAAAACGCGCAATTTCCTGGGGATTCCTAAGAACTACACGACATGGCACCACCAACGTTGGTTTGGTTCTTATATTAACAGCTAAAATCTGAGTAGTTCAGTCGTGCTTTATTAGAAAGCCCTGCACACACTTTTCAGGGACGACTGTAGTGGGAAGGGAGATCTGCCTCAGTTGAGCAGATATACCCTGTGTAGGAGAGTGGAATCTGACTAATGGTTGCCCCCAACTTTTTGCCTGGTATTTAAGTGGTTTTTGACTAGTCTGGCTGGGATCCTGCTATCCAGGACCCCAGCCTATCTGCTTTCTCCCTAAAACTGATGTAAAGTACTCTAGGTACAAACCTAATTGGATGCTGGGCATACCCTACCAGTCCCTTGTAGATGGTACCCTAGGTACCCAGGGCATGGGTCCCCCAGTAGGCCTACCAGGGCTGCAGCACTTATTGTGCCACCCTGGGACAGCCACACAAACTGACACCACCAGACCACTACTGTAGTCTGGGTAAGGTGGTGCTAGCACCCCTTACAGGGATGTAGGTACCCTATATCCCACACCCTTACAACACATATACTCTCATAGGTCACCCCTATGGCAGGCCCTGGTAATCCTACAGGGCTGGTTGCTGAGGTATGTGTGAGGGGGGACCCCTACGTAACTTGGGAATGGCTACACAGAACCATTTCGTGTTTGGTGTCAAACATGAAGGAATCATACCCCCAGTCCAGCCATGGGCATGGGCATGAGGGTACGATCCCCCCTTGCTAGGAGGGTGATATGGGAAAACCGGTAGAATTTAGACACCAATTTAAAAGTGCACATGTACCACAAACTGGCTACTGTCCGCCACCTACACGACTCTGGCTGGCTGTTGCTGGGGAAAAACCCCAGCCTCGCCATCTGGACAATAGGGCTCCTGTGGCAGGGAGGTGCCAGCACCTCCCCGGACAGGATATGTTGATTGGAACAGGGTGGGTGCACCAAATGTCCATTCAGAGTTGCACGTAGGCAGCTGCAGAGCCACAATTCTGCATACACCGCCTGGAACCGGTTCAGGGGCATCCTGCCCCTCGCCCAGGCGGGAAACACACAAAGGGGAGTGGGTGTAGCCACCCTTTCCCGCCTCTACTCTGATTGGTAGGCTCTATTTTGGACCATCCCCTAATCTTGGGGATATATGGGAATAACTTTGCCCTAGAGCCTTAGATTCGTCCAGAACTTTACAGAACTGACCTTCGACAAGCTGCTGCCCAGCTGACTGAAGAAATCTCCCTTGGGATAAAGGAGTTATCCCCCTGCTTGACAGGCACCTAAAAGACGGCAAGATACCCGGTTGGAACTTCGCTGCTCTCACGAACTTCGACGCCTTCCATCAACCTTGAGGTGGGTCTCCAGTGCATCCCAGAGTCCTGTGAGCGTGCCCAGCAAGTCTGAGCACCGTGGACCACGTGGGTGCCGAGATCCCTGCATACCCTGAGACCCCGGCCACCTCTTGCATAGCACACGACCCCGACCAGTGGGGAAGTTGTGCTTTGGCCCAATTCTGAGCCAACCTTCAAGCAGCATCCGTGCCAAAGCTCAGCCCCCTAGTCCACTCCGGTGGCCCGTGGGAGCCCTTTTACGCACTCCATTTTGCTGCCTTCCGCGGTCCCTTGTCTCTCGACTTGTGGGCCCTGATGGAGGACAATCTTCTTTTCCAAGAGTTCCCCTGGTTGCTCCAGGCCTGCTCTACGCTCCCTGCAAAGGAGAGCACCCTCAGACCTCGTGGGTCTGCACCAGCAGCTGCTTTGTACATCTCGCGTGGGTTGCGGTTGCCAATGCTTAGTGGATCCAATCGGGACACTAACACCGCAGCGACCCTCATCCGACGTGGGACAGTCGCCCTCCAGAAGCTGGCCTTCCTTGAAGCCTCCCGGAGCCCGTGACTGCAGAGCCCAGCTGTACCTTCCACACCTGAAGCACCCGACATCCACGAGCTCCTTCCTGTGAGCTCCCTGGTCACTGTGCTGTGACCCAGACTCTGTCCCCTCTGCTTTCAGGTTCATCTTTATCTTCTCTTCATCTTCAATCTTCACGACTTCAACGACGCTTGCAGCTAGCAGCAGTTTGGACTACTTTTCCATAGAAAATCAGCCCGCGACCCGACACCAGAATCGACCTATGCACCCGGCTTCCCTGGGGCAGGTAACAGTGGTACTTCGGTACTCCCGTGGTGCTGGGCTCTCCAAAGCCTTAAGTCTCAAGCCTTAACTTTGTACTGTTGCTAGAAGTGTCTTTAAACCTTAAATATTCTCCATAGGCTAACATTGCGATCCCGACAGCAGCTTCTCGCACTGCACACGCCTCCTGTGGGTCCCCTTCCTCTTAACTGTGGGTGGATTCTGAAGGGGCAAGCGATCCTGAATGCCCTAGGCATTGCCTGTAGAATTGTCGTGGTTCTTATACCACTATTTTAGTATATGGTTTGGTCCCCCCCTGGGGCCCATTGATTTCTGTGCTATTTATTGTGTTTATAAATGCTTGTTTGAAGTGTAACTTTGCCACTAGCCACATAAAGTGACTGTGGGATTCTGTCTAGAATAAATACATATATTTTATATATATACCTGTGTGGGCTACTCTTTCATTTGGATATTCAAGAGGTTATTATGGTAAAACAATAAGCTTAACACTCCTTCAAGACTTAGCCTGAAGGCTGCTCTCCACAGCTACCACTAGGATAGCTTTCTTTAAAGGTTGTCTTAAACCTATCATCAATAAGAGTCGAATTGGACAGGTGCAAGGTGTCCCTATAACTAGGAACAGCATATGCCAGGCCAACTTCTCACACCCTGCGTTTTGGCTGAAGAGTTAAACAAGCTTGTAAGGATAAAAAAGGGTCCCACATTGTGCAAAAACTCCTAATTGCTAAAACTTTTTTCTTCTCCTCTTGAGAATACCCGCCAATGCAAGTCGTGGCTCAGGTTCGGGGGAAGACAAATTTTCAAACGTTTTCAACATTACAGAAAACTTCAGACTATAAAACTATTAGCACGCGGCGTACCATCAACAGGTGGCTGTGTTACCACAAGGTGTTCGAATCAGAGGTATTCTATTCTTGGGTTCAGTGCCTGCCTGCAGATCCACAGACTAAATTGTTTCATACATACATTGTAGTTGGACCACTGGAAGAATGCTTTCCATACGAAGACATTGAAGTCTGGTTAACTTAGCAGCAACACAGAAACTGGTTTAAAGGCGCCCTCCCACACACAACGTTTGTCGTTAGACTCTGTCCACTCAGCATAGAAGGAGCGACTTGGTCAGTCTTAGCGACATACATTCCACATCCTGAAATGGATATACTACCACAGGATGAAGTTCGTACAATATACAAAGACATAGTTCAGTTATACAGACACATTGTTCAGTTTGTCAAGGGACCATTAACAGTCCAACCTGCGAGAAATGCTCCAGTCGGTCCACATCATATCACACCTACAATTAGCCCACAGACACTAAAATCAGTAATGGGGACAAGCCCTACAAATCGGAGCAAATTCCGTTCTGATTAGCACAAAACATTGCACAGCTGGAAGCAGTATTTCCCCATACAGGTCCGCAGGACAAACATAGAATGCTCACCATTTGCTTGCCAATGGGGATGGTTCCCTCAATTGAGGCTTGTACCACTTGAGAAGCAATCCTTGCTGTCGTTTAAATCGAAATACATAGTACCCCTTCCACAGCAGTCATTCCAGAGGTATTGAAACAGATACAGAATGAGTACGGGGCAGGACCTGCCCTGGACTTGGGGATGAAACTGATGGGTAATTTTCCCAAGTCTGTGCAATTATGCTGAGCAACATAAAAGGGGAAGTAGCAGCAGTGGCTATACACTACCGCCTAAGGGAAATATCTCCTATAAATAAGGAGCGAGAGTTACCAAAATATATCAAAGAAACCTATGCTGCATTAGGTAGAGATAGTTTGGGAGCAAACCAGCAAAACAACAAATGGCGGGTAGTCCTGACAAGGACAACTCGGAGCAAGCACCCTCTTCTTCTAAAAAAGAAATAGGATCCACAATCCACAAATAAAAATATAGAAAAGAATTCACAATCAAGGGGTGAGTCTCCCCAACGGGAGTCCTCTGAAAAGAGGTATAACCTTAGGAATCGTGACAACAGTAGGAAACCTGACCGGTATCAGGACACTGATACACATTCCTTTCAGGGTTCATCAAAAAACTCAGAGAGGGAAGGGCGATCAGACAAAGGGCAGAAGATTGACAAAAGACAAAAAGGGAAACACATTGTAATTCAGATTACATTTTAAAGCTGGAAGAACAACCTAAAGCAAATTCTCAATTCAAAAAAAGAAAGTAGATGGCTTGAAAATTAGACATGCCCAGGTTACTGAAGACTCAGCTTCTGAATGGGGAATGGGATCTGACTATGCTAGACAGCGCAGCAGAAGTAACAATAGCTCACCAGAACCTGAAGGATTTTCTGGTCACAGCAGTATTGAATGAACAGCTCATGGTGGAGACACCTTATACAGAGTTAGCGTCCCACATAGACTGTACAAAATTACACTCCAAATAATGGGGAAATCTCAAGTAAAGTTAAAGGTCTCTTTTGGGAGAACTTAACATTTGGATATGACATCCTACTAGTAGCAGAAAAATATTAGCTGCCAGAATTTGTGATGGATTGTCCAAAAGGGGAAAGCATAATTTTACCTGCTTTCTCTGACCTCGTTCCAGAATCTTTTAAACATTCATACATGCAGGAGTGGGTGCTAGTGCTAGCTCTGGCATTATACCGCAACCATGTAGTGTGGGACGTGGAGTCTACTCACCACAAAATCCCATTAAATTCTACTCCAAGTCCACAGAGACAGTACCCTATTAAAAATGATGCAAAAAGACAGGTCAAAGAAATCTTAGACCAACTTGAATACCAAGGTGTGATTGAGACTTGCACCTCCCCAATGAACAATCCTTTGTTTCCAGTAATGAAGATTACAAACATTTAAACACAAGAACACTAATATTTGCAGTTCAAAACGCACAGTGCCACATAAATGAATAACATTGTGTGGAAGAAATGCAAAACGACATTAGCTATCTCGAATGGATTCTACTGCCTAAATATAGCTCCAGAATGTAGATATTTGACAGCATTTTCTGCCCTCAGCACTCGGCGTTACTTCTGTCGTTTGCCTCAGGGGTTTAAGGACAGCCCGGGGCTATTCTCGGCAAGAGTGTCAGAATTATTACAAACATGTGACGAGGAGGCAGTGTCCTATGTAGAGGATATCTGACGGACGATTAATTACTTGAACAATGTGCAGGGTGACCAAAATAATTGTGGGTTTCGCCAACTTGGGCTACAAATTTAATTTCAAAAATTGCCCATCTCAATGTCCTATTTTTGGAATATGAGCTATCAAGTGAAGGCAAGAGCCTGGCAGCGAACATTTTAGAAAAGTGCACGCTACTCCAACTTCTAAAGACTATGAAAGGTTTGCAATCCATTTTAGGATTTCTAAATTTTGGCAGAACATACATTCTTGGGTATGCAGAAAGAGTAAAACTTTTCTACAAATTAATCAGACCTGATTTCACAGAACATCAGTGGGCACAGAAACATTCAGATATTCTCTGTTCCGTTCAGGATGACATGATGGCATCAAAACATTTGCACACACATATGAATTCTACCAACTTGGTGGTCCCAGGTTTATCAGGATATACAAACATTACTTTCAATGAAAGTGAGACAGTCCCAATTGCATTCAAACCACATTTATACACAAATGCTGAAATGCGATTTGCGGCCACAGAAAAAATACTGACAGCAGTACAGACAGCTGTAGTGAGAGAAAGAGCACTAGCACAGGGGAAACGCATAATCGTTATAACCCCGGTAACAACTTTAGAAGCTCTGACCAAAGCAAGCATTCCAAATGCAAAAGCACTGCATCCACTGTGGATACAATGGGATAATTCACTCACTGCAACAAACGTAGTTAAAAATATGATCCTACACTGAAGACACAGGCATTCCTGCAGTACAAACAAGAATACCCTCTCCCAAATGACATCTTGCCTCTAGACAAATGTGAGTACTTCATTTACACTAATGGTTCTGCTCAGCCTGCCATTGGAAGTAAACAATAGAATAACGCAGCATGTGCTATAGTGAAGGGATGTATGCCGGACAGTAATTTCCATCCCAGCAATGCAACTACACAATCTCTAGGATATTGTGCAGCGCAGCTGGCAGAACTGAAAGCCCTGATACTAGCACTACAATATATGGATCTGGAATTCCCCACACTGATAGTGTGCGATTAATTCTACAGTGTAGTCTTATAATGAAAATCTTCATTACTGGGGCCAGAATGGGTTTAGAGATTCCAAGGGTTGCACAATTGTTATATTCCATATAGGTACCCTATATAGGAGCAGGTAACATTGCAACCTTTCACCTATATTCTTCACTACATTACATACATAACGGTTCTTAGGGACTGACCTTTTACCTAGATACGACACTGCATTCAGAACGGGGGTTAACCCCTAGTTAGAATCTCATACATTATGCATGAGGCTTCTTGGAAGCACAGCAGGACTAACAGCAGGATGAACATCTCCTGTATAATATCTCTGTATAAAGTTCAGGCCTGACGTCATCCTTTAGGCCGAAACACTAACACAGCAAGGGAGGACCCCTGGGGAGACCTATGGGTATATATATATATATTATATATTACATCTTGCTTAGAAGGACAAAGGAGACCAAGACTTCCCGGTCGACATACTGACCAGACGCGCTGAGGTTCCTGCATGCAGACACTCCAGCTCACAGTGGCTAACATACCTCGCGGGGTATCCAACTCGAGACCAGGACGGGGTCCAATATTCTCAGGTAATGGGGTTGACTAGATCCTAGAGGGATTCTTCGCATAACACCTACATAGATGCTAGGTACATTTAGGTACATCTTGTTAGGGAGGCATCGTGGGAGTACGCACTTTTTATCATGTGTTTTATATACTTGTATGTAATCATGATCATTGCAAGATAGTTGAACTGTACCATCCCTTTACTTCTGTAGTACTCCTAATCATATATCTCTGCTACTGTCTAATGGTTGTTGCAGCTCATCCATTCTACACTAGAATAACAACTGCTCAATACATCCTTATTGAAAGTGCCCAGCCTGTTTATTCTGTATATCTCTCTGAGAAAAACTATGTGAGAACAAGTGACTGAGCGAAAGGTAGTGTATTGTTTCCACGATTCTGAGGGATCAGGGTTGTCATGTTCTGAGATTGCCAGAATGTATTCTCTCCTTGGTAAGAGGAGATTATAGTTGCACTGTGAGCTAGCTGATACAGACAGGCTAACGTATCCGGTGGGGGTGCACGGAATCATTCTGCAACCAATCCCACAGTTTATGTTATCCAAATGTGCAGATCCTGTATAGGTTATAAAGGAACTGCATGACACAATTAAGCATAAATTGTTACGGGACCAAGTGGAAAAGCTGAAAGCATGCCTGCACAGGCTCAAATTATTTACACCTCGAGTCATCAGCGTGTTGACGTACACATTGAAGGGAATTCACTGACTGATGAAGCCGCCAAAGCAACAGTGCAAACTGCTACCGTTGCTGCAATCACTCTTTCTAGCACGAAGATAGACATAGACGTACTGATCGCTGTCAATGCCTCGAAAAACGGCTCTGCCATGCCAAAGGGCTTACCATTCAAGTACTCCTATAAATTAGATGCGCAAAATACATCGTATGCTCAAATTCCAGGAGTGGGGGATAGAGTTATGCCAAACATGGATCGCATGTTAGGTTTGATTCTAGCTGGACACGAGGGTCTGGGCTCAGCACACACTGGAGTCACTGCTACAGTTTACATTACTGAAGCAGCAATACTGGTGGACAGGTTTGTCTAAACGAGCTAATGGTTATGTCCTAAAGTGCGACATCTGTCAGCAGATTAAAGGTTCCACCATCACACGGCGACCGCAAACACCACTACTCATTTCAGACAGACCTGTCGCTTGTGTCTATTTGGACCACTGCAGCCCCCTAAATTCAGATGGGGCCTACAAGTACATCTTGGTGGCAGTGGATTGATTCTCTAGATTCCTATGGGTTTGGCCCTAGCGCTTGGCTGACGCCCGAACTTTTATAAAGGATTTGCAAGTCTTCATCAGGACATACACAATTGGCACGTTACACTCCGACCGTGGCCCTGCATTTAGCTCATGGGCTTACAAGGAAGCCATTGGAAGTATGGGTGTGGCCTTGCTGTACTCCTCCCCCTAACATCCAGAGGTAAATTCGGTAGTGGGGAGGAAAAACAGGGACCTAAAGCACTCCTTAACAGCAAGGGTATTGGGTGCGGGCGGCAGTTGGGTCAATCATCTGTATGGGGTACAGAGGGCACTTAACAACATGCCAAGAAAATCCTTGGAAGGACATACCCCCTATCGTTTGGCTGTTTTACTGGAACTCAATGAATTCTGGGCATAACAAAGCAACGTCTAAGTAAAACGCACTGCCAATGGGGAAGTGAAACAGATTCCGGCAAGGCGTGCCTGGGTGCCGAAGGTTGGGGACCTGCTCAGAAAAAAGATCATGGACAAGAAGGAGTTTGGGCCATCTTATAGAGCACCCATACCTGTCCTGGTGGTTGAAGGAACAAGAACAGTACTTCTTCCGCCTCTTGCCAGCAAAAAAGAAATAAGATTTGTCTCCATTGATCTGATCAAACCACACTATGTGGCCGATTCTCAACAGTAGGCCACGTGGAATCCTGAGTAGCTGCAGATTTCTTCTTGCTACTACACAGGAAGTTCAGATGAAGAGACTAAACGTTTCAAGACTCCACTGTGCAAAATACAGGAGTATTGAACAACGGCATACGAATTACACCAGTTGAAGTTGAACATCCAAATATACCTGGAACAAAAACTTGCAATTCGGCCCAATAATGACTTCTATATCAATGTGTGTGCACAAGAGACACCTACCAGTTCTACAAACTCTACAGAGCTACCAAAGATAAATCGAACCAAGTCTGGCTACTTCATCAACTTCGATGATTTTTCTTCAGATCCAAGTGAACCTGAGCAAACGCCACCCATTTCCAAAAGAGAGAAATTTTGACGATTCTATCTCTGGCGGAAAAAGACTTAGTTTGTGTCCCCCTGGTTGCATCTTTGCTTTGCATTAGGGATCCTGTTCCTGTTAATTTGGACTGGTATAGTAACGGTCTTTTTCCTAATACTGATTGGACATTACCTCCCACACTGCTCTGCGGTACAATCTGTGAACTTGGTCCTGAAACCACATACATCATCACATTAGGAACAGATAGACCTGTCCCTAGTGAACATTACAGCAGTTCTAGTACCTAATGGTATATTTCGGACAGGGTTTCATAAGATGTATTTGGTCCTACTGAACATTTAAAAATTCCAAATGTATTTAAAATCTAATTGAATAATTTCATTACCCCAAGTACATTCTCTGATGATTGGAAAATTGAAACTGTAAATACTATGCTCTCCGATTTATAACATTCTGCTGCATTTTCTTACAGGGAATGGTATGAAGATACACCTGATTTTGATACCATGTATTGTTACCAACATTTTGGTCATCACTTTTTGCACAAAGCAAGTGTCCCACGCACTGGTAACACTTAACATCAATGGAAACATTGCCAGACACCACTAAAAGGTAGTTCTGCCACACTCACACAGACATTTCCATACTTTTCAGGGTTCAACACATCAGACCCAGCGTCATACTAATATAAACTTGCACAAACAAATGCAACTGCAAAGAAAATTATGCTGACAAACACCAAGCTGATGTATTCACCACCTTTTATCTCCTAACGGTCTATACAAGGTTTTGACTATTGGAGGGACACAGACAGAAAATCCATCTGGGGGACAAAAGAAATGGCATGTTCAGGGAACAAAGGCTTTATTTAGAGCTTGTCTCATACCATTACAGATAAACTTCCTGAACAGAACAGTGCAACAGACTACCTGCTACAGATTTGTAAAAATAAAAGACCTGAAAACACCACACATCCACTCGCCCACACCTATTGATGGTATATCGAATAATACACTGATAAGTGAGGAGGTACTGGGTACAATGATACAAAATGGTAAGTACAATTCATCAGCTCCCAACTGGAAGGGATGGTTGGTTTGGCAGATCAACACCAATAGGTATTATTCCAGATCCAAGGGTACCACAGGAGGTTTTAGTATCCATAGGCCTGACCCATGGTATGTACACACAGACGACCCAGGGGTAGTGACTTTAGATAGTGTTTGGGAAGTTATGCCTAGAATGGCTAAAAATCTCAACACATTTACAAGTTAAACAACACTTGTCCCTTTTTTCTGATAACATGGATCTTAGGGATTTCTTGCTAGCTACCAGGAAATCGCGTAAAAAATGCTTTTTATATGCCATCTAAAATGAACTGTGGAAAGTGTCCCAACAGGAAGCTGCTGAGAGATTATGTGAGATTGATATAATTAACATAGAAAAGGCCTTGGCTGTGATAGACAATGGAATGACCACAATTTATTCATGTATTTATTCACTGGGCAACATTGTGTCCACGCCAATAGACATAGTGGAACAAGATTTGTCTATTGTACAACATGGGCAATCTCAATTGCGCTCCATTATGCTTTTAAGCTAGATGCTACAATCATTGCGTTCTGGCCACATGCCATGGCGGTACATTAACCGCACAAATCTGTTTTCGCCTTATTGTCTGACCGACAGACAAATGATATATATCACACTGGCAATCATGACGTTCCAGTTCCAATACTACCTTAGATAGCACCAGGTAGGCAGGTATGATGCATTGGGTGAAGGATACTTACAGGAAACATGGGAGTTGCCATACAGATATAGGTTTAGAAGTAAGGACAATCTAAGTTTTCTTAATTGGTACAGACTGTGAGAAGGCTTCAAGTGGGTCTTTAGTGTGCAGGGAGGTCTAGCTTCATGGAGCATGTAATGCTTCAATAGCGAACGTATCTTGCTACTTGAAAGGCTGCCCAGCTGCCATGATTCATCCGGTTTTTGAGTTACTCTCGAATGGGAGTTATTTAATGCTCAATCATCAAGGTTGTTGCGGGATGGCGCCAGACATCTCCCATCTAGTCACAGTAAACTCCAGGGTGGTTTGTTGTAACAAGTATTGCTTCCCCCTGCTCGCATAGTTAGAGAGGCACCACTGTGCCCTTCATTGAATGTTACCAGTATGAGGTTTGATTCTATTGGACAGCATTGGTCTGCAGGGTCATAGTATTGGCTGCCCACCAACCTTCACCAGAGGCCAGATCAAATCATTATATTGGGCATGGGTTGATCAGACAGCATAGTGCAAAAGCTACCAGGGCAGACTAACAGAAGAATTTAGAGATATGAAAACCTGCCACTCCCTTGAAAGTGATTTGGATATCATTAAGGTGCCAGCAGCGTGGGAAGTGTTGGTGCAGGCCCTGCGCAACAGAGCGGTGGAGGAGGAAGAGGAGCCCTCTGATCCTGATGCTGATCCCCGTAACGTCCCAACCACACAGTAGATAGTCATTTACTTCTGATACGTACCCAAGTCTACATATTAAGGCCGAGACCAGTCGTGGGCGAGGGCACTGGAGGGTGGAGAGGGAGGGGGCTGGGGGATAGGGACTGGGGAGGGGGAGTGACGGGGTGGGGGGGAAGGGGGGAGTAAAATTCAAAGCGGAACGCAGACATCCTAAAATGCTATAAACGAATGTACAGGTTGAAATATGGTTCAGTACAATGACCTACATGTTACCGCTGCCCGGCCTCTGGGATGTGGACTCACAAGCTGTGTACGGACGCCTCGCGGCCAAGTAAGGAAACGGCACTGGCCTTTGCGGTGCAGGATCATTATGTATGTAAGCCGATTATCCTATTGTTCTGCAATAAAAACGGTTTTTCCAAAAAAAAAATCATTAAGGTGCCAGCCGACAGGAAGCTCTATAACCAATTCAGGCATGGTAGTTTGTCAATCAATGCTTTCACAAGCTCTTGGCAGATTAATAAAGCCCAGCCCAAGGGCTGCCCTGCCAAAACGAATTGATAGGTCATGTTATTTTTGCGTGCACAGCCTATGCAAAACCCAGAGGCAAGTGGTTAGTCCCAGTTTGTAGACAATTTGGGACCAGAGATCACAGAGTGGCCCTACGCATACTGAAATTAGATCAAGACCCTTATATGTTTGCGTAATTGCAAAATTTCTGGGCCACTTCTGGGCGATCAGAAGGAGATCACTGTTAATACCCTTACATATCCCTGAGAGCCATTGATGTGACTAATTGCTCTTATAAGACTAATTGTCCCAATGGCTACTCTTTTTAGATGTAAATATATGTCTTATCTCTTAACACTGGCAAATTTTAATCTTGTACTCTTGATCTGGTGTAAACATTTAAGCTTTTTAGGTAATCTTATGAATGTTTTTATTTACTTCATGCCTTGGAATTCTAACTCAGGATATGACCGCTGTACAAAATTTTATGAGCGCATTTGCACTTTATGGGTCCCAGTTACTTTGTATTGTATCCTCCGGCTTTTCTGCTGCACCAAAAGCCATGAATTACGTGCTAATTGTTGTTTAGGTATCCTATGTATGCTGTTATTGTCTTTAATTTTTTATAATTGCATCTCTTTTAACATTTATTTGTATGTTGTTCCAAATCGGAAAGTATGATGTCCATTCTTATTGTTGGATTTTTTATGGTATTTTACCGAAATTAAGATTTCTGACTGACTGAGCAGACTGAAAGCCATGTTGTTTCAATAAATTGTGGCCTTAACTTCAGCCCGAGAGACTTTTGATCTCCAGGTTGCAAGGTCTTTGGCAGAGATACAGGCCCTGGTCTGTACGAACTTCTCGCTCCATTTTGGGGAAATGGTTCATCGTATCTGTAAGCAGTGTCCTGACCTGCCAAAAAGAGCCAAGTCCAACAGTATCTTTAACATGTCTGATACGAGGGGGATCGTACAGATATTTGAGCGTATTGGATCAGGTATGTTACCACCACCTTTCAGACCATCTTCTGATTAATTCCAGCTTTCATATACTCTGTACTTGTAAGCAATTTTGGAGGGCTTCCTCTGGCCCTGCTATCAGTAGCAGGCATCCTGATTTGAATCCTATTGATTGGCAATGGATGTCTCAATCCCTCAAGACATGGCGAGAACACTGCTGGAAAGACATTGTCGTGAGCGTATGGTGTTCTACCTGGGTACGCCTCGGCTTCGAGAGCTGAGTGAGCATTAGTTCCTGTCTTTTACATCAGTCTGCCTAGACTGTGTCCTGCCTGTGTTCCGCTGCCTCTTAGGATTTGGATGCATGTTGGACCTGTGTCTGACACTTCCATAGGTTGCGTCACTGGACATAGACGTTCTCCTGGAGCCCTTGCAGGCCCACATGTACAGTTGTCCGCAGCTTATTCCCATGTTGATGACAGAATTTGTAGAGCCTCCAAGGGATATTTCTGCTCCTGTTGGAAGGGACAGGCATTGGTTTCAAGCATACAGGCATCTTATTCTTCCCCGGCGGCTGCTGTGGGAACCAGGGATGACTATCTTTGCTCATTTGACATAATATTGGAAGTGCTGGAGGGATTTCCACCTGCGGATGCAATGTTCAGCAATGTTGAGTCTTCAGCACTGGATTCATAAACAATCTGGCCATTCCTGTGCTGGGAACTATTCGGCAATTTTTTAAAATTTACAAATTGAAGGACGAAACTGACTATTTCATTTTTTTCCTCCTTCTCTGTTCTAAGCATAACGGCTTTCAAGGTGAACTGTGTAATAATAACCACATATACAAGTTTAGAGGACATTTTGAACGCTTTTAGGGAAAAGGGATATTCTTTTATGGACACTTTTTACAAGGTATGCCAAAAAGCTTTTTTGGGGCAGCCAGAGGTCAGGATTAAGAAATAAAGCTAAGACAGGGGGTTATTCAACCACTGCTCTATGACAGGTTGAATAACACCCTGACATAGCTTTATTTTTTAATCCTGACCTCTGGGTACCCCAATAAAGCTTTTTGGCATACCTTAGTCAGTTTTAGCTCACATAAACTTTCTCTATTCTTCCCTTTACCACACCCCGCTCATCTACAGGTTTTAGGATACCTCTATTTTGTCATAAATAAAACATCCCTGATCTCCTCCCTTTCAGAGAAGGGGTTGTAGCTGCATTGCGACCAGGTTCGCAATGCGAAGAGGTTACCCTATGATGAAGCATGCCACCTTCGAGTGGGTGGGGGAAATCGTCCTGTAAAGGGACACTCCAGCACTCTCTTTCTCAAAATTTAACAACCTATGACATTCTCTTGCCTAAAGTGAATTGGCTGCTTCAGCTTGTAAAAAAAAGTCCCACAAGGAGAAGATGTAACAATACCGTCCTTCTCAGTTCTTGCTCCTGAAGTTGTCAAACAAGTGGATGCCGCCTAATGGGCACTTGCCCAAGCCCTGGCATTATACTGCAATTATGTAAGGCTGGGATAAGGATTCACCTCATCACGTTATACCCATAAGGTCCAGCCTACAAGTGGAACCACAATGCCAATAAAACATGAAGCAAAACACCCGGTTAGGGAAATCATCTTACTATTAGAGTATCAAGGCGTAGGAGAGCCTTGCATTTCAGCAATGAACAATCCGTTATTTCCGGTAGCCAAACCAGATCATTCTTATAATTTAGTTTTAGACTACAGACATTTAACCAGTCACACACGTACCTTCGAAATGCAAAATTCACACAGAGATGAGGAGCCTAGCGCGCATCTAAGATGGTCGCGTGAGCACAGGGCTCCCCGGACCCTTTCTGCTCCTCGGAATATATCCTGAGATTATCCTGATTTGGTTTATGGAATCTGGGAGATGAAGACCAGCTGATCATATATCTCTTTTTAAAACTCTAATTGGACCTGGGAATCCTGAGTTGTCGTCGTCGGAACTTTTGGGACCCACCCGGCGGAGGTGGCCGGGGTGAAGGTGACCCGTGGGGCCGGGCTGCAATTGAACAACAGCGGCCTCAGCGCGGTGCCAGTTGCCGAGTCAGCGCTTTCGGTTTCGATTTTGGCCTTCAGGAGATCGGCTGGCGTGCGTGCTCAGGGTGGCGAGGTGCCTCCTGGGCCTCTGCCCGAGGCTTGCTTCCATCTGCTACTGGTGGGCCTGACGCCTCCGACCCCCACATCGGCAGTTTGTGGTCCTTTTGCTGGCGCCCGCACACCTTTTGATCGGAGGTCCCATTGAGAGACTGCGCTCGCATGGCGGGCAAAGGGGGTCCGGAGGGGCGCAAGACCAAGGCTTCTCTGCGCGGGGGAGCGGTCCAGAGCAACAACATGGACCGCTACACCCAGGGCAGGGGGCCCCCTGGCGCTACTGGCCTCTCCCCGGATGCTGCGGGGGGAGGCACGACCGTCTCTGCGGAACTTTCCCTGCAGGACATTATGGGCGCCATCGAGGGCATCAGGGAAACCATCGCGACGCAATATGAGGCCCTGGCCCGTAAGATCGACACAGTCGCAATCGATGTCACCCTGATTCGGGCCGACCTCTCCAAAACCAACGAGAAGGTCCAGGCCCTTGATACACGGACCTCCACCCTGGGTGCGGAGGTGTCGGATCTGCGGGCCGCGCTTGGGGACATTAGAGTGGTCAACGACCATATGGCCCGACGGCTTGAGGACTTCGAGGGACGGGCCCGACGCAACAACATCCGCATCATTGGTGTACCGGAGTCCTCAGACGGCCGCCCGGTGGACCTCGTGGTCGAGGAACTTATCCTGCAACAGCTGTCCCCGGCTGGCCTAAGTAAATTCTTCGCCGTGGAGCGGGCCCATCGAGTTCCGGGCGGCCGGCCGCGGCCGGGGGCCCCCCCGAGGCCTATTGTGGCTAAACTGTTCCACTACAGGGACCGCGACGCTATTCTGCAGGCTTCACGGACCCGTGGCCCGGTCCGCTACGAGAACTCGACTATCAATTTTTATCCGGACTTCACGCAACTGGTCCAGAAACAGCGGATGGGATTCCAAGGGGTGAAGCGCCGTCTCCGCGAGCTGGGCCTGAAGTATTCGATGATCTACCCGGCGAAACTCCGAGTGGAGCATGGAGAGCGGACAGCCTTTTTTGACTCTCCTGTTGCCGCAAGTGACTGGCTGGACTCGCTGCCGGACGGGGGTGGCCGGCCCGGGCCCTCTGGGGGCACCGCAGGTGACGGGTCCCCTTAGACTGACATCTGGTCCTTGCTTTTGCGGTTTTGTACTGTACAGTTGGGTCTTACTTCTTTTGCATACTGTGTTTTACCAGGACCCGTGAGGGGCGCGGGCGGGTTCGGGTCCCTTTCCTCCTCCGGGGTCTTTTTGTAGAATGGGGTTAGGGGGGCGACAGGCACACTGCAAGTTGGGGGGGGTCATTGGCCCGCAGGGGTGCAGGGTGGGGGAAGTTGGACTTGGGGTGGGGTTGGGGGGGAAGGGGGGTTGTTTTGTTGTGTGTTTTTTGTTTACAGGGCGAGGTATTGATTTTTGTCCATATTTGGAAACCGTGCTGCGGGCTGGGGGCCTCTTGATCTATTGGAGGGGATGGGGGGAGACGGGTTGAGGCTTATGTCATGGAACGTCAATGGGTTGGGGGATCGTATTAAGCGGGGTGTTGTACTGCAATATTTGCGTCGTGTGACTCCTGATGTGGTGTTTCTCCAGGAGACGCACTTGGTCGGCAATGTCTGCCATGCGATGAACAGGGGGGGATACCGCCTCGTAGCCCATTCTGGTTTCACAACGGGCTCCAGGGGGGTGGGCATTCTCCTGCGAACCTCCCTTCCGGTGGAGATCACGAGGATAGTCTCGGATGACAGAGGGCGCTATGTGTGTTTGCTTGGGAGGTGGGAGGGGCAGCCCCTTGCCCTGGTTTCAGTCTACGTCCCCCCGGGTCTCCAGAACTCCACCTTTACTGACTTGGGTCGAATGCTGCTTGACCTTCCGGACGGCCTCCTGCTCATGGGCGGGGACTTTAACTCTGTGGTTTCGGGTGAACTGGATCGTCACCCACCGAGGACCCTCCCCGCTGCCCAGTCATGGCTGGGTGGGATGTTGGAGACCTTCGGCTTGGTGGATAGTTGGAGACTAATGCATCCGACCCAGTGTCAGTTCACCTTTCATTCGGGGGCGCATGGGAGTCTCTCTAGGCTGGACTACTTCCTTATGCCCGCGGCGCAGACTGGTCGGATTCGAGAGGTCAGACACTTGGCGCGTGGTATCTCCGACCATTCTCCGCTGTGGCTTCTCTTTGACACCGGGTCGCGGTCTGCAGGGCGGATAGCTCCTATTAACCCTTGGTACCTGCGGGACCCTGCGACTCGTGACAGCCTGGTTAGGGCCATGGACCAATACTTCAGTGAAAACGAGGGGTCGGTGTCGTCTGCGTTGTCCCTTTGGGAAGCCTTTAAAACTGTGATACGCGGACACGCCCTCGCCCAGATAGTGGTGGCCAAGAAGGTTAGGAGTGAGGCGGTGGTGAAGCTGGAGACTGACATCTCGGGGTTGGAGTCGGCCCTGGAGGCGAATGTTACTCCGGACGGGCTACATGCCCTTAGCCTGAAACAGTTCGAATATAGGTCCCTGGTCACTGACGCGGCCAAAACTATGTATAGGGAGCAGCAGGGCCGATTGTATGACGCGGGGGACAAGGCGGGAAAGCTGATCGCGTGGCTGGACAAAAAGGAGAGAGTGAATCGTGTGGTCCCCGAGTTGCGTGCTGCTGACGGTGTGTGTGTGACTGAGCCGGATGAGATTGTGGAATGTTTCGCTGACCACCTCCGGGCGGTGTACTCCCCGGTGACTGACAGGGATGAGGATGACTCTCGCCTCCTACTGAGAGATATTGCTCTGCCCGGCCTGTCCGTTGAGGACCGGGAGCGGCTGGACGCTCCCTTGTCGTCGGATGAAATAGCGACCGCGATCCGTTCCCTTCGCTCGGGCAAGGCTATGGGTCCTAACGGTCTGCCCATTGAACTATACAAATTGCGTCCTGATAAGCTTGCGCCCTTCCTCAGCCGCATGTTCCGCGACTCTCTCGCGGCGGGTTCCCTTCCGGCCGACCAGCGCTTGGCCACGATAGTCGTTATCCCCAAGGAGGGCAAGCCGCGAGACCGCTGTACTTCTTACCGGCCCATTTCACTGCTCAATGCGGAGCCCAAAATCCTGGCGAAAGTCCTGGCCAATCGATTGTTGAGTGTCGTGTGCGACCTTATTCATCCGGACCAATGCGGCTTTATCCCGCACCGCAACACCGCTCTTAACTTGCGGCGTCTTCACGGTGCCCTTGCCAGGGCGGAGTTCCTCTCCGAACCGGCCGTGCTGGTTTCTTTGGATGCCACGATGGCCTTTGATACTATTGAGTGGCCATTCCTCTGGGCCGTCTTGGATAAATTCGGCTTTGGAGAGGGATTTATTGGCTGGGTGAGGCTCCTTTACACGGGACCCATGGCTCAAGTGGTGGTGAATGGGCGGGTCTCTCGGCCCTTTGCCCTCGGCAGGGGCACGAGGCAGGGGTGCCCGTTGTCCCCGTTGCTTTTTGCTCTCGCCCTGGAGCCGCTCGCTGCCTGGCTCCGTTGGGAGCCCTCGCTTAGAGGGATCCGGTGGGGCCCGGGCTTCGAAGATCGGGTCTCGCTGTATGCGGACGACATTCTCCTGTATCTCACCTCACCGCGGCAGTCACTCAACGTCCTCTTTGACGTTCTGACCTCCTTTGGGAACAATTCGGGTCTCACGATCAATTGGTCTAAATCCTGCGTTTATCCCATCTCTGGTGGTCCTCCTCTCCTGCCGCCTCGGCTCCCGATTCAGATATCTCTGAGCGGCTTTAAGTACCTGGGGATATACGTTTCGCTGGACCCGGTGGCTCGCTATGAGCAGAATCTCCTGCGTCCACTTCGGCGGCTGCGGGAGGACACGGCCCGGTGGTGCAGGCTCCCCCTGTCCCCGCTGGGTCGGGCCGCGCTGTTTAAAATGATGTCCCTTCCCAGGTTCCTCTATGCACTCCAGAACTCCTTCGATGTTATCCCAGTGGCCTACTTTCGGGAGGTGGAGAGCCTGCAGAGGAGACTGGTGTGGGACGGGCGGGCGCGTATTGCTCTTGCCAAGCTCACTCTCCCCTGGTATGACGGGGGCATCGCGCTTCCTGACATTCGCAGGTACTATTGGGCCTCGCAGCTATCTGCCATTAACCACGCCACGTATGCGCCCGGCTTGAATCCGGCGTATGAGATGGACAAGTTCCTGCTTCCCGGCGGGAACTACAACAGGGCACTTTATTCCCGCCTGGCTGGCCGGACCCTTACGGGTCCTACTAAGATTGCGGTGCGGACCTGGAGGGCTGCCACTGCGGCCATGGGCTGGAGTGAGCGATTAACATGTGCTACTCCCTTGTTTGCCTCCGACCGCCTGGGCAGCTTGTGGACCACGAAGGGGTTTGACCAGTGGGACACGATTGGTATCAGCAAAGTGGGAGACCTGTGGCATAAGGGCGCGGTAAAGACTTTCGCGGTGCTCCAGGCCGAATACGAGCTGACCGACAGGGAGTTCTTCCGCTACGCCCAGGTTCGACACGCCCTGCTCTCGGTCTTCGGGGAGGGGACCAAGATCCCTGTTTCCTCGCCCCTCGAGGACCGTATACTTGACGGACATGTCCCTGATAGTACTATTTCTTTAATTTATAAAAAATTAATTAATCACCGGGCGGACCTTTTTGTGCGCCTTCGGGAGGCCTGGACTGGGGATGGGGTGGAATTGGACGACGAAGATTGGCAGTCTGCACTGTCGTCCCCCAGGGAGGTTGCCATTCCGGCTCGTCTCCGGTTGGTACAGCTCAAGATTCTCCACCGGGTGTATGTGACGGGTCCGCGCTTGGTCTCGATGGGATTCTCCGGCGACGGGCTCTGTAAGCGAGGCTGTGGGCTCAGCGCCACCTTTCTTCATATCCTTTGGGAGTGCCGCGAGGTGGCGGACTACTGGCGCCGGGTCCACACGGTTATGGGACAGGTCACCGGGGTCGTGCTGCTGCCGGAGGTGCGTCGCTGTGTCCTGAATGTGTGGGAGCCCAATGACTACAGCGCGGCTCAGACTCGGTGGGCGGCCCTAGGGAACATGATTGCCAAGAGGGACATAGCGCAACTTTGGGGCGCTCAACGGCCGCCCACCGTGTCAGTATGGAAGGAGAATATGGACTGGTGTATGTTTAGGGAGAAGACTGTGTATGTGGCCCGTGGCAAGCCGGGGGCATGGGGTAGAATTTGGGGGCAATGGAACGCGTATCGCGGAGGCATCTGTACGCCCCCCCTGGTAGATACTGATATCGCCATGTCCCCCTGACCCTTGATGGCTCCTGGCGCCTTTTGGAACAACTACATATGGACGTTCATCTTCCTTGACCCCCTCCCCCCCCCCCCCTCCGTCCCCGGCCTCCCGGTACTCCTCTCTTTAGCGGTTTGCTCAATTGTCCTGACTGGAGTTTCCCGGGGGGAGCCTGACCCGCACTGGTTTCCCTCATAACTCGCCTTATGTTGTGTATTGTTTTTTTTTTTTTTTTTTTGTTTTTGTGATTGTTGGACTTACGCTTCCTGTTCCTCGAGCACTATCTGGAGCCACTGCAGGGCAGTGCCCTGGGAACTGATTGTAGCCTTGATAAGTGTAGATTTCCTTCTGTACCTAGCGGCCGGCCCGGGTGGTTGTAGGCCCGTACTTGTAACCGAATTATTGCTTAATAAAACTTTTTCAAAAAAAAAAAAAAAAAAAAATTCACACAGAGCAGCACTAATGAACAACACAGTGTGCAAAAAAATAAACTACTTTGGATATTTTCCATAGCTTTTTATAGCGCCTGAAAGCAAAAAGACTTAATGTTTTTTTTCGCTTTACGAGTTCAGAGAACATTTTGCTCACACCCTCAAGGGTATCAGAAGAGCCCAGGTCTGTTTGCTGCCCGATTAATATCAATCCTGCATGAAACCTGATGACATCTATCTCACGGAGGATGACTTAAGCACACACCTACCCAGAGTATATCACATAGTATTGGGATTTGCTGAACAGGACTGTAGGATCTGCTTCTTATGGTTACCCCCACTTTTTGCTTGATGTTGCACTATTTTGACTAGTCTGACTGGGATCCTGCTAATCAGGAACCCTGTCTATCTGCTTTCTCCCTTAAATTGTTATGCATGTACTTTGTACACTCCCGATTGGATACTGGGGTACCCTTATAAGTCCCTAGTATATGGTACCCATGTACCCATGTCATAGGTACCCTCAGAGGCCTCCCATGGGCTGAACCATGTATTATGCCACCCATGAGAGGCCATGCAAAATGGAACTACAGGTCTGCTACTGCAACTTGTGTAAGCTGGTACTATCACCACTTACTTTAGATATAGGTTTACTATATCTATAGGTCACTACACTTAAAACTTATAAGTCACCCCTATAGCAGTCCTTAACAATCCTGAAGGCAGGGTGCTGGGTTTTACGTGAGCGGGTGCCCCTGCATGAGCAGAGCCCCTCTGTAGCCTTCGGAAGCCATTCACCCGGGTTGTCTGTCACTCAGCCGGACATATAGGTAAAGGTGCATTATAACCTCATGGTAAATGCTATCTTGAAAATGGCTGGATAGAAACATGTCGTGTTTGGTATCAAACACCTTGGAATCATACCTCCACACTGGTAACCGTTGTGGGAGGTATGATTCCACCCTTCTGAAGTGAGTTTCGTGTGGTCACTGGTCTATCTGGTGCCAGCCTTCTCGAACCAGTCAGCACAAAATGGATGTTGCCGACCAGAAACCCATTTCAGCCGTCCTGCTGCTGAGCCAAGCTCGAGCAGAGGAAGGCAGCACAATAAGCATCCTGTCACAGGGAGGTGTGACCACCTCCCAGACAGGATTTAGTGTATTGGGGCTCGGTGGGTGCACTCAGAGTGCCTGGAAGTCTGCACCTGGGGGCACATTTGGTGTCCCTGTGCATAGTCCAGCTCGAACAAAATCTGGGAGCCATTGGCTCCTGCTCTGGGCACCTTTCTGTCCTGACCCTCCCCTAGGAGGGTCCCCCAAATCTGTTCAACCCTCTCCTGTGGGTACAAAAGGGCTTACCCTCCTATAGCTTTTTCGATTTTATGTGGACAAGATTCTACAAGAAGAAACCACTGACCTTCGACTGTCTGGAAACTCTGGACTTCGACTGGGCCTGACTTTGTCTCCCTCTCTGTCCAAAGCTTTATATGTGCCCCTGCTCCATACAGGCTCCGTGCAGAACCTGTGGTGCACTAAGGACAACTAAAGAATCTCCCTTGGCATTCGCAGGCACTGTAACGCAACTGACCGGTCTGCTGATCCTCAACTCCTGTGGACTCTGAAGGCTCCAGCAAAACAGGAGGTGGGTTCCGAAGTTCCTTGAGGTTGATCTGCTCTCTCACTGAGTTTGAGGCCAGTACCCCTCATGAGGACTGCATAATCCGAAGCCCTGTGCACCGCATCCTTTTGCAAGTGCATATGCTTGTTGGTGATTCCCGAGCTTGTGCATTGGATTCCGTGTAGTATTTCCACCAAAGAACTTCAGCCTCCTTGCATCGAGTGCTCCGTGGGCTGGTACTTTGTGATCTATGCTCGAGGTCCCCTCGTGACTCCTGGTCATTTGGCCTGTAGGTCCTCCTGAGGGTCATCTTGAATTCTGTTGGGCTTTCCTGGATGCTCCAGACGTGCCCTGACTCTCCATTGCTTGGGGAGTCCCCAGGACCTTGTTGGTCCTCACCGTAACCTGCTTGACCTTCCTGAATGGGTTGTTTTTGCCAAGGCTTGTTGGTGCTCCAGCCAGACACCAACCCCTCAGCACTCTACATCCTTCGTGGGACAGCTCGCACCTGGCTCCTGGTCATTGTCAACGTCTCCTGGTCCTCGCGGCTGCAGAGTCAAGCACCCGTTCTTCGCACCTGAAGCTCCCGACATCTTTGGGCATTCGTCTCCCGAGCCCCTGGTCACTCTGAAGTAACCCAGACTCTGTCCCCTCTGCTTTCAGGTTCCTTTCTTCAAGAATCCATCCTTGGATTCTATCGGACCCTCTTCACCATCCTGCTAGCAGCACTTTGTCGCAGCCCTCATTGAGAACGACAGTGGTTTCCGACACCACCCCAGACCTATGCACCCGGCTCCTCTGGGATAGGTAACTCGGGTACTACAGTAGCCACAGGTGGGGTTACTCTTCAACCTCCTAAGTTCCAAAGGGTTTCCTTGAAGTCCTCATAGAAGGGTCCTTAAATTGTAAAAGTGCAACCGCGACTTCCCCATAGAATTGTACGGAGCCCGCAGTCGTGTTAGCACACTGCACCCGTCCTCCGCGGGGTTCCCATCTACTCACCTTGGGTAGTTCCTAGGGGTCCCAATGATTCTACGTGCTACGGACCTTGTCTTGACCCATGTCGTGGCCGTTATACCATTATTTTAGTATAGGGTTTGTTCTCCCCCTGGAGCCTACTGTGTATTGTGCTACTTACAACTGTTCTAATGATCTTGTATTGTGTGCTTTGTGCTCTATCCTCGGGTAGAGGATACTAGAGAATGTTATATTAATACATATTTTTATATAACTACTGTGTGGTTCTCCTCTCATTTAATTAATGCAAGAGGTGACATTCTGGTAAAACAAGCTGCTTTTTACATTCCTTCATGATTAAGCCTGAAGGCTGCTCTCCACAGCTACCACTGGGATAGCTTTCTAAAGGTTATCTTTAACCTCATACATCATAAGGGTTGTTTGGTCTGGTGCAAGGTGCCCACTTTAATTAGTGGACAGCATATACCAGGCCAACTTCTCACAAGGACTACAAATTTAATTTCCAGAAAACTAAAATTGCTTTTCTCAGTGTCCTATTTCTTGGATATGAACTCTCAAATGAAGGCAAAAGCCTTGTACCACATTTCTTGGAGAAATGCACTCTCCTACAACAACCACACACAATAAAAAAGTGTCAATCACTTTTAGGCTTTCTCATTTTTTGGAGGACATACATACCAGACTATGCACAACGAGTTAAATAAATTTACAAATTAATTTGTTCTGATTTTTCCAGTACATATTGGACATCAGGAGACATACAGATTCTCAGAATACTGCAAACTGAAATGCTTGCAGACATACATTTAAACACTTGTGTAAACACAACTAACCTGGTTATCAGCATAGTGGTGGGTTCCACTGGTAATACATATGTCACCTTTAAGGTGATAAAGTGCTGATTGCTTGTAAATCCCATTTATGCTCCAATGCTGAAATGTTTTTTGCACCAACAGAAAAATACTGACTGCAGTTCAGACAGCTGTTATAAAGTAAAGACCACTGGCTCAGGGGAAACACATAATTGTGGTTTTTCCAATCCCAGCCCTAAAGGCTAACACCAAGGGGAAGTGTTCATGACGCAAAAGTCTTACATCCACGATGGATTCAGTGGGCCACCTCCTTAAAAGTCACTGATGCATACTAGGTCATTGACCTAACTTTGCAAACACATTAATTTCTCCAGGAGAACAAAAATACCCTGTGCCCAGTGATGTCTTGCCTCTTAATCAATATGATTTTATAATATATACTGATGGTTCAGCTCAGTCAGCGATTGGCGCCAAACAATGATAATCTGCCACTTGAGCCGCAGTACACAGTGTCATGAAAAATTGAGAATTCCATCAACAAAAAACATTTACACAATCCCTAGGGGACTGTATTGCTAAACTGGCTAAACTAGAAGTGTAATTCTGGCACTAGAAAATACTGATCTTGAATTCCCCCACACTTACACTGTGCAAAAATTGCTTTGGGCAAAGTGGTGCATCTTAAAGACTGCTTGCAGCGGGCTCATGTAATAAATACATTGAGTCACCAGCATGTTAGAATACACGCTGTAGGGAATTCACTGGCTGACAAAGCCACCAAGGCTGCAATTCAGACTGTAGTAGTCGCTGCAATTACTCATTCACACATGAGAGTGGACAGTGACATCATGGCTGAAGTCACTGCTTTGTGCAGCAGCACTCCGTTACCAAACAAAAAAACAGCAAAATACTCCGACCTATTAAGTACCCAAAATATAGCTTTTGCTTGCATTCCTAGGGTGGGTGATCAAGTGATACCCAACCAAGACTGCAGGCAAGAATTAATCATAGCTGCTCATGAAGGATTAGCGTCTGCTCATGCAGGTGTGGTGGCTACAGTTTCTCTACTATAGAATTGCTACTGGTGGTATGGACTGTACAGACAGGCCAAACTTTATGTCCTCAGTTGTGACATTTGCAAGCAAATTAAAAGTTCCACCGCAGCGCGCTCACCGCAGACATGACTCTTGGTATCAAACAAACTCTTAAATTGTGTCCTTTTAGAATTTGCAATCCTTTGCACTCAAATGATGCATTAAAATTAATTCTGTTGGCCACTGATACGTATGGGTTTGTACACAGCTATCAGCTGACACTCGAACTGTTATTAAAGACTTGCAGGTCTTTATTGGGACAAATGCAGTAGCAGCATTCCAATCGGAGCAGGAACGGGCTTTTGCCTCTTAGTCTTCCTGGGACACAATGGGAACCCTGAGTGTTGCTGTGCATTATTCCTCTACTAATAATCTTGAGGGAAATTCAATAGTGGAAGGAAGAACGGTGACTTAAAGCAGTCCTTAACAGCTAGAGTTTTAGGTTCAGGTCGTAGTTGGATCCATCACTTGTATAGAGTCCCGAGAGCTTTAAATAATCTGCCTAGATGATCCTTGGGTGGCCAAACCCCCTACGAAGTCCTCTTTGGCATCCAGATGTGCCTCCCAGATCTCGATAACCCTGGTGCGGTGAAGGCAGCTACGCCTTTTGACATCAAAGAATGTTTTGCTGTCTTACAGAACTACATGACTTCTGAGAAGGAGCAATCAGCAACTTACGGCTGGATCCTAAAATTGGGGATCTAGTACGTGAGAAGATAACCGACAACAAAGAATTTGGCCCATTATACCGGGGACCGGTTCCAGTCCTTGTTATTCAAGGTACCAGAACTGTGATTCTGACAACGTTTGCCATTTATAGAAATAAACACATTGTTTCAATTGAATTGATGAAGCTACATCATGTGGACAGTCCTACACAGCTCATGGGCAGTTACCTGCCTTCCCTAGCTACCATACAGGAAATCCCTCTAGAAGCATTAAGTAAAACAAATATTGATTCTCCCCGGCCTCCCAGATCTCGAAAACCCTGGTGCGGTGAAGGCAGCTACGCCTTTTGACATCAAAGAATGTTTTGCTGTCTTACAGAACTACATGACTTCTGAGAAGGAGCAATCAGCAACTTACGGCTGGATCCTAAAATTGGGGATCTAGTACGTGAGAAGATAACCGACAACAAAGAATTTGGCCCATTATACCGGGGACCGGTTCCAGTCCTTGTTATTCAAGGTACCAGAACTGTGATTCTGACAACGTTTGCCATTTATAGAAATAAACACATTGTTTCAATTGAATTGATGAAGCTACATCATGTGGACAGTCCTACACAGCTCATGGGCAGTTACCTGCCTTCCCTAGCTACCATACAGGAAATCCCTCTAGAAGCATTAAGTAAAACAAATATTGATTCTCCCCGGCTGGGGACTTCAAATGCTAACCTTTTACTACTTCTTGTTACTACTGCTATAAGATAAGATGTGAGTCTACAGTTTGCCACTGCTACGCCTAACTTTTAAGTTGATTATTACCAACCACCTTTGGAGGTGAATACCAATTCTTTACCACGTAAGGTCCCTGTTTTTGCACAGACTTCTGACTACTTTGCCGAAGTTGATAATTTTTCTTTCGATTCCTCGCACATTTCACTGCAAGGTATATGTAAATATTTCCTTTGGCTGAAAAAGACTTATCTGATTCATCCATGGTCCAATATTTGGAATTCCATTTCACTACTTTTCCTTTTCATTTGGATTGGATTTGTTATATTCTTGTTCTTGCTTCTGAAATTGACATTACCTTCCAGAACGCTCTTCTCCAGAAGTAGTAGCCAAGGTATTGATGCCTCATTCTTCTTCACATAAAGTGCAAAGAGACCTGTCCCTTGTGAACATTCCTGCATTTAATGTCTCCAATGGAATTGTGTGGGATAAGGTCCCATTTGATATTTTGGGCCCAACAGAAACTCTGCAAAATCCTTATGTCTTTATGGTCACTGTGGACGATGTTATCACTCATAGTTCCATGTCAGATGAATGGAACATTGATTCAATCAAGTAAATGCTTATAGAAATAGAATATATATATACAGTACTCAAAAATAAAGATTTGTATTTAAATTCTGCTAACTATGGTGAAATATTTTGTTATCATTATGCCCATCACTACAGAGCTAGTAGTCTACATAATGTTTATGATTACACAAAATAAGAACATTGCCCAACACTACCAGTGGGTGGTTCAAAAACTTTTGAAAAAGTTTGCACATTTTTCTGGTTACAATCCTATAGAACCAGCTTCTTATTATTACAAGCTTCTCCCTTCCCCAGCTAAGAAAAGTATACTGACCTAAACTAATCTAGTCAAATTCATGTATTTTCCCAGTTAGCCATACAATCTATAATTATTAGAAATAAAACATTGATTTAAAATCAATTTGGGGAACAAGACACTGGCAAGTACAGGCCTTTTTTGAATAAAGCTGTGCAGCAAACTACCTGCTTGGGTTTAGCTAAAATTAAAGAAATAAACATACCTAGCTTTCTTTCCATTGCACATTATGACAATTGCAAATTTTACACAACAGCTCAATAGTATGTTGCAAAATGGTATAAAATTCTTCAGTTTCAGGTTTAGATGGGTGGTTAGTATGGCCAGTTGACAATAATGGTTGTAACACATGGTTTTTAAACTCCTCAACATGTTTCAAAGAAAGCAGACCAGACCCCTGGTACTTGAAGACAAAACATTCAGGGGTGGTTACCACCAATAGCGTAGGAAAGTTATGCCAGTAATGGTTACAGCATTCCACCTTATCTACAGTTAAAGAACACCTATCTCTCCATTCTGATTACATGAAGTTACAAGATTTCTTGTAGGGATCTAGGTCACAATGCTCTAAACGCTTCATATTTATCACTTGTAATAAACTGTTGAAATTACTCAACAAGAAGCTGCTGAATGGTTAAGACAGAGTACATTTGGAAAATGTGTGGGTTGTTGTGAATAATGAAATGACTACATTGTTGACCTGAATTTATTCTTTGAATAATCTTGTATCATCTCCTTTCAACATAGTACAAAATGGCAGGTCTCTTTTATAGCATAGACAAAGTCATCTAAGCTTGATTATGCAATTGAGTTGGACATTGCAGGTTTTAAAATCAAACCATGTGCAACAGAAATATATGAACGCAGCAAAGTTGTTTTTTGCATATGATTTAACATGCACACAAAGACCGATGGCAAAGAAAGATGCAACCTATGCAATGTTAAACAAAGAGCATTTAGAAAATTAGACTTTTACAGTAGCATAGACACCATCAGCCGTATGTCTGGTCCATGGGTTCATTACACTTCCAATATCAACGTTTCAGTTTACATCTTGTTTGAAACGCTTTCAAGTAGGCAGATATGAAGCTATAGGGGAGGCTTTTGTTCATGAAACATGGGTTTTGCCTATTGATTACAGATATTTGAGTGGGGACATTGAAGTATTAACGGAAACAAATGTGAAACTTCATTTGGACATTCATTGGTTTGTAAAGAGGTGACACTTCATGGAGCAGGTCTCGCATACTTGGTCAATTTGGCATGTTATCTGAAGGGTGTCCCAGTTTCTTTGATCAGACTAGTGTTCTTATTACTTTCAAATGGAAGTTATTTGGATCCTGAAAGACCAAGAATTTTGTGGGATGAAATCGGGAGTGCCATATGCTGCCCGGCATGGCCACAGTGATCCCCCGATACAAGATCAAAAGTAAAAGACATAACCTGCAGACCAAGAGAAGAACTAACCATCATCCACTGCTTCATCACGTCTCCAGCAACAGCATGGACACCTGGATTTTAAACTACACATGACAAACGACTCCACCCTAGGGGACGCCCTCATTTACCGACCTCCTGGACCTCAAGCTAACTTTAAAAAAAAAAATAATTAATGAATTTTTTATTGAAAGTTATGCATGTTACATACATGGTATTATGAAATGCTTCAGGTGTTTAAACAAACATATAAACATGTGGCATTAAACATTACGGTGATACATACATTCTGGTTGATCGAGTATACAGTATATGTGACGTAGTGGTTTGACAATATTAGTATAGCACAGTCAATTTAAACATCAGAGTCAGGTAGTGCATCAGTGCCCTGTGAACGAAGATACTGCACCAGTGGCTCCCAAATATCCTTGGGCCTAGATGTGGCGGGCAATTCTTCCGTGTATAGGGCGAGGGTCTCTTGACAGTACACCAAGTCCTTTAACCAGTTTGTAACCGAGGGACAGACGCGGCTCTCCCAGCACATGGCCACTCTGCGTTTAGCCAGCATTAACGCTATTTTGATAAATCTGCATAGTACTCCCTGCAGAGTCGGGATGAAGCCAAACAGACACACTTGTGGGTTGCATTCCATGGTGAGGTCCGTCATGTCATGTAATATGTTTATCACAGCTATCCAATATTTCGCCACCTTGTTACATTCTTATGCCAGGTGCCAGAAATCCGCGCCTCGAGCATTGCACCGCTTACATCGATCATGGTCTCTGAGACCGCATTTATATAGCTTATATGGTGTGTGGTAAACTTGGTGAAAATAATTGAGGTGTATTATTCGTAGGTTGCCATTGGATGTGAGTGCTTTAGTTATTTGGCAGCAATATTCCAAGTCCTTCGTTGTAACTGGTGGGTCCAGCTTTTCGTTCCAATTTATGTCTTGTAGGGCTAGTGAGTAGTGTGTGCATGGGATTGTAGTGTCGGGGGTTCTACTGGGAATGTGGGGTAGTGTGTCTGCAGTGCCTTTCGGAGCCTATGGATAGTAAAGATGAAAAGAGGTGTCTAATTTTGCATATATCTGAGGTCCACTTGCTGTATGAAGCTACCGTCAGGGAACAGATCCTGCATTCTATCAATACCTGCGAGGGCGAGAGTACGCATTGCGCCCGTCTCTTGTGTGACTGAAATCTCAGCATGATTTGCTAGAGGCAGAAATGGGGAGTATATCGGAAGTTTGCCCGCTCTGCGACCCAATGCATGCCAAGCAGCGATGGTAGTATCTGCAGTATTGATCTCTGACCGGGGGTGCCCCTATGTGTAGGGGTTAGTATGGATCTTAGAGGGACGGGGTGCACGTCACCATCCTGTATAGCCACATGTGGTATATAATTGTAGGTTCGGTACCAGTAGTAAGCTTACTGAGCCTGTGCACAAAGGTAGTAAAAGTATATGTCAGGCACACTAAAGCCTCCCCTACTGTAGTCCAGGGCAAGAGTCGAGAGTGTCACACGAGCCTGTTTTCTATCCCATATTAACTTAATTGAAAGCATGCGTATCGTTTTAAACAATATTGTAGGTAGTGGTATGGGAATATTACTGAAGAAGTAGAGGAATTTAGGTAGAATAACCATTTTTACCAATGCCAAACGATCCGCTAATGATAGTGGTAGACGTATCCACCTATCGACCTGCTGTTCAAGCTTTGTGCAGGAGGTTCCATAATTTTCGCGGATCACAATTTCTGGGTCTCGATGCACCCACACTCCCAGGTACTTTACCGGTTCCGTCGACCACAACAGGGGGATGTCCAACATGTGGGGAGAGGTGATAGCAGTGAGCGGAACAACAATTGACTTAGACCAGTTAATGGTAAGGCCAGAGAACGGACCAAAGTGAATATATTCCCTAAGCACTGGAGATAGAAAGGTCTGTGGCTCTCTTACAAATAGTAACATGTTATCTGCATAGAGTGATATACTCATGAGACGGTGGGCAAACTGCAGTGCTGCCGCCCTGTGACGTTGCCGAATAATACAAGCGAGAGGTTCCAGTGATATCGCAAATATGAGCAGCGAGAGGGGGCAACCCTGTCACGTCCCTCTGCAGATGGAGATGGAATCTGAGGTTATGCCCTCAATGCGTATCCACGCTGAGGGGGCGACGTACAGCAGATGTATCCAGTTGGTGAACAGTGGTGGAAAGTCCATCCGAGCAAGGATGCGAAAGAGATCACTCCACTCTACAGAGTCGAATGCTTTGGCTGCATCAAGCATCACAGCCGCCGCCTGTAACCCTGGGTCAAGAATATGGTACATAGCAAACAGCGTGCAGAGGTTGTGAGATGTAGATCTCTCGAGCATGAAGTCGGACTGATCCAGTAAGACTAGAAGGTGCATTAGCGGAGTGAGTCTGGTAGCCAATATTTTCGCCAACAGTTTCGCGCCTATATTTATGAGTGAGAGTGGGCAATAGGAATCACATCGGTTAGGTGGTTTATCTTTTTTAAGCAGGGCGATCATGAGGGCCTCCCAGAGTGTTGCAGGGAGTGAGCCCACTTCGTAAGCCTCTGCGTACATTTCAAGGAGATGGGGTGTCAGTTCTTCCGCGAACTCCTTGTAGAACTCGCAGGTGAGGCCGTCGGGGCCTGTGGATTTTTTATTTGGAAGGGATTTTATCACTACTTTGATATCTTCCTCTGTTATAGGTTGGCAAAGGTATTCTCTGTGGGCATCTGAGAGCCATGCCAGAGCGATGTCAGAGAGATAATCGTCAAGTTCTACGGCCGATGCGCTGGTTTTTGATGCATACATATCTGCGTATGCTGCCTGGAATTGCCCAACTATATCTCTAGTGGAGTAATGATCTACCTCGGAGTCATCTGTTATTTTGAAGATGGTGTGTGCGTCTTGTCTAGCCTTGATTTTCATAGCTAATGTATGACCCAGCCTACCCCCTCTCCATATGTGCGGGCAACATGGCGTTTGGATAGATAGCGAGTTTCATCTTCCGCTAATGAATTGTATTTGGGGATGGATTCCTTGATTTGGGCGAGTAGTGCTAGGTTAGGGGATCGGTCGTAATCTCTCTCAAAGCACTGCAGGGTGTGTTCAGTCTGGGACAACTGGCCACGGATATCTTTCAGTATGCCTGCGGTCGTGCCAATGCAAGCCCCCCGAATCGTTGTTTTGAAGGCTTCCAAAAGAGTAGCTGTACTGTTCACCGTGCCCCTGTTCAGCTCAAAACATTGTGTTATCGCCTGCCTTATAGTGTGTGTGAAGAGGGGATCGAGTAATGCCTCACTACGGAATCGCCATGTGAACTGCCGCGAGAAGGTTTGTGGGATGTGAAGTTCAAGCCTAACAGGGTTATGGTCTGATAATGTTCTGGGGAGCACCTCTATATCCGATACCCAGGTGGTGCTGGCATTGCTCATTAGCCAGTAATCCAGACGGGACCAACTGGCATGAACGAAGGAAATACGTGTACCTGGAAGTGGAACCGGGTTGCGCAGGCGCCACACATCCGATAGCACGAGCTCCGTCATGCCTGCATTGATAACTCCAGCGGATCTTGGAGTGTCCTGCTAATCCACTCGACTTGTCATTTCTTGGATCTAAATGGGTATTCAGGTCCCCCCAATAGTATGGTAGCTTCTGGCCATTCCCACAGTGTGGACGATATGCGCTCGTAGAAATCAGGGTCATCTATATTGGGACCATACATGTTAACCAGTGTGATGAGGGACCCCGCAAGCTGACCGTGAGTTAGGGCGTACCTACCAGCATCATCTGTGCAACATTTGATCATAGTTCAGGGTAGGTTTTTTATTATGAGGGTAAGAACCCCTCAAGCATATGATGAATATGAAGAGGCCTGCCAGTAGCCCGCCCATTTAGACCTCAATTGCGCCGCTGTGTAGCGTTAGGTGTGTTTCTGGTATAAATGCAATGTTTACATTGTGTCGATCCAGGTAAGCTAGTATCAGCTTTTTTGGGGTATTGAGTCTGCGCACATTCCATGTTAAACAAATAATTTTATTCATGAGCCTTCTAAGACCTGCGGATGTAACATATGACTTGCAATACACACCGGCATTTCTGTATCACTGTAAATCATGCAACCGAATGGCTTAGTACTTATCAGCCACAGCAACCCATTCCCTCAGTCCCCCCTCCCACCCAAACCCCCTAACCCCTTCAGCAACCCCAACTTACCAAAGCCATCCCAAACCGCCCCAAACAGTATCCCCCAAGAAAACAGAGATCCCATAGCACCCGTGGGGATTACCCGCGGGAGGGGCGCAGGAATAAAGGGAGGTGACCGAAGTCGGATAATACTCGTTCCCACCCTAGCCAACATATGAATCATTGTAGATCATGGATAACACTAGGAAAGACTATAAACAAGTTTGATAAAGGTGAAGTCTTATCTGCTAATTCCAGTTACGAGCCGCCAAATTCGTGTAATTTGTGCACAGAGCTCCACCAAGGGTGTCCGCCCATAGGCTCCAAAGGCAGAACCGCTCTCAGCAGAAAGAATCATTTTTCTTTTCGGAAGTTAATGTCACTCCATCGTGCTATGCGAGCCTGCATCATTGTCATAACCCTCCGGATTGGGAGAAGTCTTAGCCTTGCGTTTTACTGTTTTGGCATAGTCCATTGCAGCTTTTGGCGTGGTGAAGATTCTAGATCTGCCATTCATTTCAATGCGCAGTCGGGCTGGATACAGCATTGCATAAGGGACTTTTTCGGACATCAATATTTTCTTTGCCGGTTATTTATTTTATTTATTATGCAACTTATAACGCGCAGACTAAACCCGAAGGTATCAAGGCGCCTATCAAAATCAATAAACAATAAACAGAATATACAAAGCACCACTACGGGAATGCACGTGTAAAAAGGTGAGTCTTAAGCGCGGATCTAAAAGTTTGCAGAGAGGGACTGGATCTTACTTCCAAAGGGAGGGCATTCCACCACTTAGGTGCCAGGAAGGAAAAGGCCTTGCCTCCCCATCTTGCTTTTCTGACACGGGGTACAGAGAGGAGAAGTTTGTGACTGGAGCGCTGCTTGTACCACTGCGGTGAAGTCTGGATAGAAGGCCTGAGTGTTGCCCTCGTGGATAATCGTTCCTTTTTCCCTGGCCATGCAGAGAATGGCACCTCAGCTTCTCGGTCGCTATAATTGAGAAGACGTGCGATTATGGGGCATGGAGGCGATCCAGGTGGTGGTCTGGCAGCCAGGGAGCGATGGGCTTGCTCCACAATCAGCACAGAAGACAAGATTTCTGCCCCAAAAATCGCCTGTAGCAGGGACTCTATGTACGTTTCGAGGTGGCCCGTGTTCGTGGATAATGGCAGTCCCGTAATGCGCAGATTGTTGTGTCTCGAGTGCGCCTTGAGGTCTTCGTTCTTGGCCTGTATCACCTTGGGCACCCTCTCCATGGTCGACGTCTTTGTGGTTACCTGCTGTAGCCCATCCTTGGTGTCCGATATATGCATTTCTGCCTTTCCGAGTCGTAGAGCGTGTTTGTCCAGTTTAGTTGACATATGGTCCATTCTCAAGTTAAGGTTGTCAATCTTGTCATCTATGCTCTGGAGACTACTTTGGATTACAGCAAGTGTTTTTTTCAATCGCAGTTAAACTGTCCATGGGGCTGTCTAGTTCAGAGTCTGCTGTGGTATGTTGTTGTGTCTTGCTGGATTTTCTAGGCTCAAACGTGAGCCGGGGCTGCCCTCGTTTAGTTTTGCCCATCTTGCAGCCTAAGCTCATGTCTTTTTTTCGTGCAGATGGATGCAGGGGGTGTGGAGCGCGACAGAGATTACCGCAACGCTGTAGAGGGAACTCAGCTCGCCCTGACAATGTCCAGCGCGGTCCCTATCCACTGAGACGGAGCAGGTGGCGCTTATATGTATCCCAGACAGGTCCCCAAAGAGGCCGGTCTCACGTGTTCACGGTTGGTCTCCCAATCGGGGTCCACAGTGTTACGGTATTGAAGGGGAACCGGAACGCCCCACACCAGCGTACAAACTTTGTAGTAGGTTTATAGTTCACCCCAGCGAAGGCGCGGTCGCCAAGCGCCACTCTTTATATAATGAGAATGGCCAGTAGATTGCGTGGGGCCACACCACAGCGCACCGCATATTAATTGGTGCACGATGGGTCCTGCTATACCAGCGAGCATTCATCACCACCCAGCCGAGTCCACGCAGTGGTAAGGGGTGAGGCAGCGCAGGAGACAGGTGGTGTTTGCCGCGTCGGCGGTCCGCTTCTCAGGGGGGCGCGGGCTCTTCCGCGTCGCCGTAAATGCAGGTGCCCGCTGCCTAACTACAGGAGCAGGACGTCCAGGATGCCGTAGGCCTCAGCGCGGGCCCCTCTGCCGCTCTCCCAGCCTAGAGGACTACTCCCAGGATAGGCCCCAGGTGCCGGCGTCACAGTAGCAGCAATGATGTCGGGTGCGGCCATGAAGGGCCCCGATGCCAAGGGAGCACCAGACGAGGCCACACACCCCACGGCACCAGAGAGTCCGGTGTCAGAGGAGGCCGAGTATGCTTGTCTCAGCGGCCCACACTCAACGGCACTCCACGATCCCCGAGGTCCGCCAGGCGGCCGCTCGACCCCCAGCCTCGCCCAGCAATCACAGCACCTCAGCAGCCCCGCAGGTTCACTCCGAGCACCGGAACGTTATCTAGGCCGCCATTTTAAGAGGTAGGGTCCGTGGGGAGATGCGCCGCATTCAGTGTCCTCGCCTTCTCCAATGTCAGTTTTTTCTTGTACATATGTTGGCGTAGGTGCAGCGCAGTCGTAGTACTTCTATTGCTGTGTTATTTACGGGCTGGAACTGGAGGATATTGACAGGATGGTCACTCCGGTCGGCAGAGCTGCACTAAAGTGCGGACATCTTGCCGTCCAGCCATCTTCCCTAGCGCCCCCCACCGTCAAGCTAACTTCGGCAACAACATTACGGACCTCATCACCAATCTTGTGCTGAACTCCAGCTCCTTCATCCTCCTTGCAACCTTAACTACCAACTGGAGGATCTCACTGACCCCAAAACCAACCACCTCCTCAAGTACCTCAGCACACTCAGAGTGACCTAGCAAGTGAAAGATCCTACCCACGACGCAGGGCATCTCATGGACCCCATCTTCACTAACATCAATGACATCACAGTGCACAAGTCCAGAACTCTCACCTGGACCAAACATGTCCTTATCCACTTCGACCTGTTCATCAGCTACTGTGATGAAACAGCTCCGTACAAATCTGCAAGACTAAACTGGAATGGAATTCTGGAACAAACATGAACCTCAGAGCTCCAAGCCCACCAACCACGACAGCCCTATGATAGCCCACCAACCACGACAGCACCACAATCCATCACCAAAAGACATGTGGATCACCTCTTGTGCCAAAGCCCTGGCCCTGCTCAAAACCTCCACCACCATTAGTACCAGGCCACAAGCAAGTTAGTACATGGAAGAATCAAAGCTCACTAAACGCCACTGCAAACAACTCAAACGCAAATGAAGACTGACCCACAATGAAATAATCAAATGACCTACAAATCAGCCCTTGGGTTCTAGCACCATCAACAAAGTGATCAGCACTATACCGAACAAGAAAACAAAGCACACACTTATCCATGCAATTTAAAAGTCTGGGGGGACGAAACACGTGTTGGCTGCAGTGTTTTGGACTTCTATACCTGTGACTGTCATTTTGAAGTAAAAGAAGAACATAAAACTTCAGTGGATTGGATTTATTTTTAATGAAACAATCGATTTACTCATGATGAGTTGGACTTTTAAATTACATGGATCAGCGTGTGCTTGTTTGCTTGCTTTCTTGTTCAGTATATTGCAAACATACCCTGCTGGGTCTGTTTCACTAGCACCTATGGAGACTGGGTGCTTAGCATAATAGCACTACCTTGAAATCTTGTCTATTCATATGCTGTGTACTTCATACTGGATACCTATAACTTGCAATAGATGTGCAGTCATTCATGTCTAGTCACCAAAGATATCTAGTTTTGTTTCTTTTAGTGATCAGCACTGACTGAACGCATCATAAATTGCACAATCCCCATTGTGAAGGATTTCACCTTTCCTGACACAAGCTCCCCAACTATCACCTATATGCACGACCTCTACACCAAGCTTACTTCTATTTCAGTGACAAATTCAGCAACATCTACAATTTTGACTGCCACATAGATCCTTCCTCCTGCCTATCCAGACTAAACCCCTGGACCCCACCATGACCATCTGGCCCACCATCACCACATCAAAACGTGCAGCGACCATGTGCTCCATCCACTCAAAAGCACCATCGGATCCCTGCTCAGACCACATCTTCACCAAAGGACCGGACCGCATCAGGTCATCCCTGAAACTCCACAGCTCGACCAACACACCCACCTTTCTGGATACCTTGCAACACAATACTATCCTTCCTGAAGAAACACTCAGCGGACCCAAAGCTGCTGGCCAGCTACTGACTGCTAGAAATTGGGTTGATCAGTGAACGGGGTTTGAACCTTAGACAAACAGAAACCACATTCCTAGTTAAGGTAAGTGTAAGACAAACACTAAATAAACTTTTGCTCACCCTCCGGTAGCTTGGAGCCAAGTAGTCCGCCTGAACTTAGAGACAATGTGTAAAATATATGTGCAACACTTCAAACAGTAAAACAGTGAAAACACCATGCAAAATGATTCCACACCAGGTTAGAAAAATAGAGATTAATTTAATAAATAAAACAAGAACAAAACAACAAAAATCCATCCACCCAGAATGGCCCTTCAAGTCACACCTAAGCTCCCATTGTGTGTGGCTGGCTAGGGAGAATACACAAAACCCATTGTCACCCACCCCAGAAAAGTGATCAGAGACAGACAATAGGCACCAAAACGCTGGAGCAAGAACATGCCAACTTTCTAAAAGTGGTATTGTCAGAATTGCAATTTGAAATCAGAGTTCACCATAAGTTGTGATTTTGAATTGTGAGTCCGGAAACACCAGACTTGGAGGGTTTACCCCTTTCCAACTGGTAATTACACTCATAAAATGTAGTAAGGTAATCCCAATGTTATCCTATGGGAGTATAGGCCTTGCTGTAGTTAAAAATGACAGTTTTTCACTACCTGGACATGAAAAACTTAAATGTACATGTCCTCTTTTGAAATCCATTGCACACTGCCCTCTGGGTTTTCCAGGACCTACCTTAGGGGTGACATATATATAAAAAGGGAAGGTTTGGGCCTGGCAAGAGGTCTATTTTACCAGGTAGACATGGTAGTGTAAACTACAAACACAGGCTCTGCAATGGCAGGCATGAGACATTGTTAAAGGTCTACTTTAGTGGGAAGCACAATCAATGCTGCAGGTCCACTAGTAGCATTCAATTTACAGGCTCTGAGTACTGGGGAGGGCCACTTTACTAGGGTCTTACAAGTAAATTAAATATGCCAACTGGGGCACAACAAATATTACCATGTTAAGGGGAGAGAGCATAGGAACTTTAGCACTGGTTAGCAATGGCAGAGTGTAAAGAGTCCTAAAACCAGCAAAAACAAGATCAGAAAAATGGAGGGAAGCAGGCAAAAAGTTGGGGCGAATACCACGTTAAGGCTGTCAGGTCTAACACTGACCAATCGCCTTTCTGCCTCCCTGCTAAAGTACAGGAATAAAATCATTAACATGCGACAAGCTGACCATTAACAAACAACAAACTCACCAACTAAATGACAACCACCTCCTCAATACCTTCAATTTTGGATTCAGGCCCATCCACAGCACCAAGGCGGCTCTCCTCACCACCACAGATGGAAACCAACTGATCATGGACAGGGGAGACACCGCAAGACTCCAATCCTACACCAGTTACCCACTGCCTTCGACTCCATCTTCCACCCTTTCCTCATTCAATTGGTCCGTAATGCTGGCATTCAAGGACCCGCTCTCCACTGTTTCTACTCCTTTCTCAATGGTCACCAACCTCATCTGCGGAGTACCCCAATGATCTTATCTCAGCCCCAGGATGTTTAATAACTACATGGCAACTCTCACAATCATCATCCTAACTATCAAGATCATCTATTATTTTGACCACATCCAGTCGATACCACTTGGATGAAGATCAACTATCTAAAACTTTACACAGTTTAAACAGAAAGGAAGAGGTACTCTTCTGCAAGCACACCTCACTATGAAACTCCATCTGATGGGCACACATTATGCCACTCTGCCCTGACACCCAAGTCAAGAACCTAGGAATTGTGGTGGGCAACCAACATGGGATGGCCAGCCAAGTCCACACAGTTGCTTCCTCCTGTTTCTACACCAAAGAATAAAAAAAAACATCCAATGGCTTCCAATCAACACTGGCTAAACTGTCACCCATTACCTCATCACTAGCATACTGGACTACTGCAACACACTCTAAGTGTGCTTTACCGCCCAACTGACCAAAAGTCTTCAGACCATACAAAACACTGCAGCCAGACTCCCACTCAGGTTCCCAGCGGCACACACAACCTCAGATATGTCCACTGACTCCACGTTAACAAACATGCACTATTTCAAAGTCCTCACATAAACATACAAATCCCAGCACAATCAAGGCTCCTCCGACCTTAACAGCTGCATCAATTTCCACATCCCAACTAGAGTCCTCTCTTCAGCCAGCCTCTTGTTTGCACTCATCCTCTGTGCACATAAAGCCAGAGCTGGTGGTCAAGCTTTTTCATACCTTGCTCCTAAAACCTGGAATGACTTTCCCCTATACATCATAACCGCCTCCTCAGTCCTTGAGTTGTGTAAGAAACTGAAGGCATAACTCTTTACCTAGGCCCCCTTTACAGCCATGGCAGCCCAATCTTATCAGCACCAGGTTACCCTTCCGACTGAGTCGTCTACTCTTCAAGTACACATAATATAAGTTGTGAGGGGGAGCAAAGAAAGCTGGTAGAGTGACCACTTACCCAATTTGGAAAGACAGCATGATTTTCAGTAAGAACGCAGCCTGTGTTAGCAGCAATAATTTTGGGAAAAGATGGTACAGGGTAGTTGAAATAAAAGTGCTTGCAGTTTACTCATGCGACGGGCATCACAATGAAGAAGGCAGCCTTCAAGGTCAGGAGAGGCAGCGAGCAGCTATACTTTGGCTCAAAGGGCATACACATGAGGAATAACAAGATCAAGTAACGGTCCTGCGGTGGCATTCCAAAGACTTTGGGATGAAGATGTCTGTCAAACCATTAATAAACTTCATCACTACATGTGATTTAAACAAGGATGGTTGGTCCAGCAAAAGTAAAAAGTCTGAAAGGGCCCTCAAATACATTTTTACAGTGCACACAGCAAGGCCTTGCTAGGCTAAAGACAATAAAATCAAACAGACATCCGAAAACTTTGTCTGCAAGGGGTCAGTGTTCCAGGCACCACACCAGATAAACTTGGCACAGTGACCAGCATAGATGGCTATCACGGAAGTGCATCGGGGGTGAGAATGACCACCACTTTAGACAGCAAATCAAAAACAGTCAATTGCTGCCACTCAATCTTCATACATGACTTCAGGACTTGGGGCAGGAGTGGCAGTGGCTGGAAGGCGTACAAGAGGCACTTGTTCCATCCAAGGCGGAATGTGTCTCCTAACCAGAGTTCTTGTAGAAACTCCAATGCACAAAATTGTTGACACTGCAGGTTCTTGACTGTGTCAAAAAGATCTAGACAGTGACCCCACCAGGTGATTGGCAACCACGAAGATGTTCTGTTGCACTAGCAATCTCCAAAAATGTAAAGTCATCTAGCACATAACCCAAGACCATATACTGCCCTGCTTGTTGCAGTATCACATGGCAGTGGTGTTGTCTGTGAGAGCCTGCATCAGCCTCTCCATGATGGACAGCAGGAAGGCCTTCAGGGCAAGGTGAATGACCCATCGCTCCAGAAGACTGATGTGGACTTGACCTTTTATTTCCCACTTCCCCTCAATGATCCCCCACTGTTAAATTCCCGAGTTAGGCCCATGTGGCAAAGCAGCTTATTTCTTACATTGCCCTAGAAAATAAAATTTCAGCTGTGAACTTTTGCACACATTTGCATGCATGACAATGCTGGATTAGTTTCTCTGAAACTACTTTGTTTAAACATCCAGCTTCGCAAAACATTATCATGACGCCTTGAACATCATGTACTAGGCCTCTGTACACACTGGGTACAAAAGTCGTCCTATCTTCATCCACAAGGTGACAACGCTATCTACATATCCATAACATCACTAATATAACGCGCACGGCTAACAGCCGACAGGAACGGCCGCACTCTAGCGCGGCTCCTGCGCCCTCGCCGAATATCTTGCTTTAATCCTGCAGTCAATCCTGAGAAAATGCTCCAGCAGTGTGGGGACCACGGCCCCCATTCCCTAAGGCTGTAACAAGAACCCCGTCTGCAGCCGAGAACGGTGTCTGGCAGAGGAGAAGTGCCGATGCGACCGGGGCTCGACTGAATATGGCGGCGGATATACGCGCTGCCAAAGTGAGGCAGTAGGACATGGCAGAGTGGAGCAGCTGCCAGACAATCTAGCGGAGCCGTCTAGGGACATCGGTGAAGCCTGAACGGTACACAAAAGACCAGCGCACGCACCAGGTGCAAACATCCTGTGTTTCCCGTCACGGAGGAGGCGGGTTATGACTGACGGACCTACAGGAGGCAGGCCGGCGTGGCGTCTCAACAGAGGCCCCAGCTTGCAAGGCCCCTGAAACATCACCGCTTGAGACCCGGGAGCCAACGCAAAACGAAGCAGCACTGAGGCGGTGAGTGACATCGGTGGGCCGAGGTCCGTAAAGCACTGGGCTGCGGTGGGCGGCTAAGCCCTAAATTTATGGCGCGAGAGAGGCGGCTGACCTGGAGCGCTGGCTCAGAAGGTGCACTCCCCGGGAGGCCTGGACAATACAATTAGCAAGTGCCTGTTAGGGAATTTTAATTCGGAGCACCTCAACCGGCTTGATACCTGGGGTAAACAGCATCCAATCCACATACAATACAACCTGGGGAAAATAATACATAAAATTAAATACACAAGAGACTCCTGGATAAAGCGCCCTGCAAGTTAACAATGGATCAACATTGGTCCCGACTACTGTTTCTTCTTGCTGGGCCAGGGACCACACCTACTGTATTGCTGATCCACTGTGGGCCTGAAAAACTGAGCGAGACCCCGGAGGCGCTGCTGGGGTGGCGTGGCGGCCTGCGGCGGCGCTCCTGACTGAGGCGGTAAGTGGCCTTGGTAAAAAGAGACAGGGGTTCTCCTGGAGGGATTGGGGGCGGCCCAGTACTTAGTGAAGACATACCTGACGCCACGCACATCGTCGGAGGCGCCTATAAGTGGAAGGTGACGCGTGCCCCCCCCTCTGGCCCGTAACTAATTGAGGCGCCGGAGACTCCCCCCAGTGTCCCAGGACTCTTACTGTGTCACGCTATCACCTTATTGAACCATATTGTTAGGCTGCTGCATCAGAGCGCCACTGAAGACCTGAACAAAAGCTGATAGCCATGCTGAGGGGGGCCCTGAGGGTGGCGGACACGTACCTTTATGAGCGCACCTAGGGATAGAGCGCAAGAAAACATCAGAATCCACCTTCAGCCAGGCCTACTTCGCTAGGCCTCAAGAGTGTACCTGACTTCATCTACAAGCTACTTCACACCCCCCTCGTCCTTTGATTACTAGACCATAGGACGTTCCAGAGCCAGAACTCAGTCACACTCACCTACTGGACTTTGCCCCTGGATAGCTAATCGGGAGAACCGACAGGTCGACGGGGAGGAACGCAGTAATTCTCCCTTTCCTGGGCAGGCAGCGGCGAGTACTGATAAAAGATCCACATAGGGAGCGTTCGCACCCCGCAATGGCTAGTGGCTGGGGACCTAAAACACAGGCCCAAAAGACACTTGCAAAATTTGCAAGGGGGAAAACAGGTGAGGAGTCCGATACAGCTGCCAAACATGGGACAAATGACCCTCATCCCAAGTCTCCTCAATCCGATCCTACCCTCCAGGACGTTATGGAGGCCATTGCGGGAGTCTGGACATCTCTGGAGACTCGAATTGACACCGTCAGCATAGAGATCTTCCTCATCAGAGCGGACCTACGCAAAATGGATACTAGAGTAAAGTATGTGGAAGACGCCACAGTTATATTAACGTCTGACACAGACCTCCTTAAACAACAAGTAGCCCAGCTCCGAGACCAGCAGGTGAAAATGGAAGGCCTCCTTGATGACTACGAAGGAAGGGCGCGCAGAAACAACATACGCATACTGGGGGTCCCGGAGCGACACGCAACAGACCTCTTTGTAGAAGACCTGGTGACAGGCTCCAGCCGAAACGCCTGTCCAATTATTTTTCTATTGAACGAGCCCATCGAGTCCCCGGGGGACGGCCCAAAACCGGGGCTCCCCCGAGACCTATCATTGCAAGAGTCTTCAATTTTCTGGACCGTGATGTGATCCTTCAAACGGCTCGAGCCAAACCACCCTTACAAATAGAGAACAGTGCCATCACATTCTTCCCGGATTTCACGACCAAAGTGCAGGCCCAATGACGCAGATTTCTGGCAGTTAAGAAGGCGCTACGAGACAAGGACATCAAGTATTCTGTGCTCTTCCCTGTCAAGCTCCAGGTAGAATCGGAGGGCAAGACCTGGTTCTTTTCATCCCCGGAAGACACCTGGGACTGGCTCGAGGGATGGCGAAGGGTAGGGAATCTGAGCAACGGCAGGCACGACAAGACCAGAAACGGCCCACCGAACAACGGAGCGGAACATCGTGAGGACCCGGCTCGTGGGGAGATCATCTCGGACTCGAAGGGGTGAGAGGGTAGAAGGCAGGACACTGCTCCTTGTTGTAACCTGAGACACACTTGGGAAATTTGCGAGCAAATGAAGGTATGGTGGGATGGGGGTATAGTACACAGGCCCCTGGTTGACCAATAGAAGGGAGATTATTATTGTTAAATTGGGCGGTATCACTGGCATTCTGAGATATGTTCAAGGAAATTGCTGAGAGGTTCACCGGGATGTTTCTGAATGTTGTGTAACATGTATCCATCCTTCAGTCACGGCGAGGGTGGGAAGGTTGTACACCAGGTACCTGCAAATGGGAGGGGGGGCGACAGGCACTCTGCCATGTTGGGGGGTGGGTAGTTTAAAATCTACTGGCAGTGGGGCAGGGAGGGGGAGGGGTGGATGGAGAGTTGAGGTTTTTGTTATTGTTAATTGTCATGATGCAGTGAGAACCATAACCGGCTTGTAATGTTGTGACCAATCGCAAGTGATGTCGTTTGAAATGTATGCTGCTATTCGATCCCCCACACTGGGAATCCAGCCCCCACGGGAACACTTGTCTACCCAGGCTAACCTGGTCCCCCTCCCCCATAGAGGCAGATACCAACTGCGCCTCTTTGACAACACCTTTAATTCACAATGTCTACTGTCACTGAAACTGTCCGCCCTGACGTGGAATGATAACGGATTAGGAGACAAAATAAAGAGACACGCACCAGATATAGTCCTGTTGCAAGAAACCCATCTTATAGTTAATAGTTGCAAGGCCCTCAGCAGGTGGGGAAATAAGTTACTGGTACACGCAGGGTTTACCTCTGGCTCCAGGGGGACTGGTATCCTAGTTTGCAAGGGCCTAGCTCCGGAAAACCATCAACATCTCCTTCGAGACAGCGACCTTCCCGGAGAGCTGGAAGCATGCAGAGATCAACGCCTTACTCAAGAAACCCAAGGCGAACCCCAAGGACCTCAAGGACTTCTGAACCATCTCCCTGCTCCCGTTCCCGGCGAAGGTCATCGAAAAGACCATCAACAAACAACTGACCAGCTTCCTCGAAGAAAACAAAATCCTGGACCCATCCCAGTCCGGGTTCCGCAGCAACCACAGCACCGAAACTGCCCTCATCGCCGCCACCAATGACATCAGGACCCTGCTTGACAGTGGAGAAACCACAACCCTCATCCTCCTGGACCTGTCAGCCGCCTTCGACACTGTCTGCCACCACACACTAAGAACACGCCTCCACGACACCGGAATCCAAGAGAAGGCCTTGGACTGGACCACCTCTTTTCTCTCCGGCAGAACTCCGCCTCCCCCCCTTCCGCTCCAAAGCCACCGAGATCATCTGCGGCGTACCCCAAGGCTCATCCCTCAGCCCAACATTGTTCAATGTCTACATGGCACCGCTCGCCCACGTCGCACGATGGCACAACCTCAACATCATCTCATACGCCGACAACACCCAGCTGATCCTCTCCCTCACCAATTATTATTATTATTATTGAATTTATAATGCGCATGGCTGCCACAGCAACGAGGCGTCCCAGCGCAGCAGCGAGGATCTGGAAGCGAGAGCCGGAGCCGATCAATGAGGATTAGATGGTAGGAAGGGGAAAAAGCCACGTCTTCAGGGCCTTGCGAAAGGTGAGATGGCTAGGGATGGTTCTGACTGAAACCAAAGACCCCCACATCGCCAAAACCAACCTCCACGAAGGAATGAAGGCCGTCGCCGACTGGATGAGAAACAGCCGACTGAAGCTGAACCCGGACAAGATGGAGGTCCTCATCCTTGGACCCACCCCCTCGGCCTGGGATGACTCCTGGTGGCCGACCGCACTAGGAGCACCCCTACACCCACCGACCACGCACGCAACCTAGGGGTCTTCCTCAACTCCACCCTCTCCATGACGAAGCAGGTCAACGTCGTCTTCAACACCCTCTGCATGCTTCGCAGGATCTTCAAATGGATCCCCACCAAAACCAGAAGGACGGTCACCTAAGCCCTCGTCAGCAGCAGACTGGACTACGGCAACGCACTCTATGCGGGAGCCCTGCCAAACTCCTGAAACGGCTCCAACGCATCCAGAACACCTCTGCACGCCCGATTCTCGACATCCCTCGCCGCAGCCACATCACACCCCACCTAAGAGACCTACACTGGCTCCCCATCAACAAGAGGATAACCTTCAAGCTCCTCACCCACGCACACAAGGCACTCCACAACACCGGACCAGCGTATCTCAACAGCCGACTCAGCTTCTACACCCCCACCCGCCAGCTCCGATCTGCAGACCGCGCCCTCGCCACAGTCGCCCGCATCCGAAGAGTGACCGCCGGCGGCAGATCATTCTCCCACCTCGCCGCCAAGACATGGAACACCCTCCCCATCCGCCTACGGCAGACTGAAGACCTTCTGACCTTCAGAAAACTTCTCAAGACCTGGCTATTCGAACAGTAGCAGCATCCCCCCCCCCGCCCCAGCGCCTTGAGACCCTCACGGGTATGTAGTGCGCTTAACAAATGCTATGATTGATTGATTGATTGATTACACCCACACGTACCTGAGCGGACCCACAGGGCAGGTTTGCAGTTCTGGAGGCCACTTGGGAGGGAAAGATGTTGAATGTCGTCTCGGTGTATCTCCCCCCTGCGCTGGGAAAAGAAGCGCTTTGCGAGTTAGGTCAAATATTGTTGGAATTGCCGGATGGCACCTTGATAATGGGGGGTGACTTTAACTTGACTATGGATGATAGAGTAGATAGATACCCCCAGCAACCGGCTACTAGACCGAACACTCTCATGGCGGAATTCACTCAGGCCATGGGTCTTACAGATATATGGCGCTCATTGCAAACACAAATTACATACTATACCCACTATTCCAATGCGCATAAGAGCATGTCCCCTATAGACTACTTCCTTACACTTCTGATGGATGTAGGCCACTTTCAGAATCCCAGGGGGCTTCTGCGTGGACTCTCAGACCATTTCCCGGTGTGGGTTGAACTTGGCTTCTACCGCCCCAAACAACGTAGCTCCATAGTGATAAACACGTGGCTTCTTAAAATACCTCACATAAGGGAACAACTGACTGAACAGACTGACCTCTATTTTGCAGAAAACCTTGGGTCGGTGGACTCAGCACAGACAATCTGTGCTGAAAGGCCATGCGTTAGCGCTGAAAATGGGCCATATTCGGCGTTATAACGAGCACATACTTGAAATGGAGAGTGACTTACAACGACTGGAGACACACAATAACTCCTCGCCCAGTGAAGACATAGCACATCGCCTAACTACTAAACGTCTTAAATATAAAGTCCTTGTGCGAGAAAAGGCGAGAGTGCGATTATTGTCCACAAGTCACAGAGTGTATGAGATGGGGGAGAGAGCAGGCAGGATGTTGGCTTGGCTTGAGTGTCGGGAAAAGGAAAACAGATGGGTGCCCGAATTATTCACTGACATGGGCGCAAAAATATCTAACCCGCAGGAAATTGCAGATATGCTCGCGGATCATTTGGAGAGGGTATACACGCCCTCTACCACTTACACGTCGGAAGACTCCCGGCAACTACTGATGGATAGTAATCTGCCCTCCCTGTCGGAAACAGACAAGGCTGACCTGGAGGCGGATATCACTGATGAGGAACTCTGCAAAGCTATATACAGTGTCGAATCAGGAAAAGCGATGGGGCCTAATGGCATCCCGATAGAGTTCCTCAAATCAGTGGCGGTGAAGATAGCCCCCCCACCTTAATCTTATGTACTCGGAAAGCCTGGAGAAGGGAATGCTGCCACCAGATCAAAGACTGGCATCAATAGTAGTCATACGGAAACCCGGGAAAGCAGCAGATTGTTGCGGATCGTATAGGCCAATCTCATTAATAAATGCAGAGGCCAAGATCCCGGCGAAATTACTGGCCTCCCGTTTGAATGCCGTGTTGCCTTCCCTGGTCCATGCGGACCAATCAGGTTTCGTCACCAGTAGAAACACTGCGTTGAATATTCGCAGGGTAAATAAGGTGCTTGCGAGGCAACCCTATTTGGAAGAAAACGCAGTGATTATGTCCTTGGAGGCCTCCATGGCCTTTGATTTAATAGAATGGGCATACCTTTTCGAAGTGCTCGCATGCTTTGGATTTGGCCCCAAGTTCATAGCCTGGGTTCGCTTGCTGTATACTGACCTGCGGGGACAGGTGTGAGTTAACACTCATACCTCGAGGGAATTCAAGCTACGTAGGGGAAATAGGCATGGCTGGTCCTTATCCCCTCTGCTGTTCGCGCCCTGTTTAAAACGCTAGCACTACCAAGGTTCCTCTATTCACTTCAGAACTGCCCATATTCTATCCCGGACTCGTATTTTGTTAGTGTGGAGGCGGAGGTTCGTACACTGTTGTGGGATGGAGGGACGCAACGTATTGCCTTAGGGAAATTGACGAAGAGCTGGTATGACGGAGGCATCGCACTCACAGACCTACGCCTTTATTATTGGGCATCGCAATTAGTGGCAACCAACCACTGGTTGTATGGGCTCCTCGAACCCAGCATACCATCTGGAGAGATATCAGACTGGAAGGGAGCCTTATATACCAAACCCCACAAGGGGAGATATCTTGGTCCTATGGCTCACACGATCTCCGCCTGGCAGATAGCTAACAAACGCTTGGCTTGGCAGGGGAGATTGACGAAAGCTGTGCCTCTATGGTCCTCTCAACAACTGGGATTATTATGCTATCAAGCAGGGTTTGACAAATGGGATACGATAGGGATCTCCACAGTTGGGGATCTCCTTAAAAAAGGGAAATTGCTTACATTCAAAAGTTACAAGTGAAACACGAACTGGCGCCCAATGAGACTTTCCGATATTTATGCGCTTAATACAGCTCTAACAAACCTGGCGAATGTCCCGAACTCGTACCCCCTGGAAGACCGACTTGTCTCTGAACCCCTCCTTACTAAAGCCATTTCCCTTACCTATCACAAACTATGTAATATCCAGCCAGACCCCTTCCTTACTTTTAGAGACAGATGGCAATCCAACATAGGACAACTTGACGATGAGGACTGGCAGACCCGCCCTAATGTCCCCCAGGGAAGCGGCGATTAACCAACGTTTTAAACGGATTCAATTGAAGAACCTACATAGGACATACCTTACCAGGGTGACACTAGCCAAGATAGGGACTCGGCAAGATGCACTATGCTTACGTGGCTGTAACCATGTTGCCACATTTTATCACATTCTATGGGACTGCCCCTACATACGACATCTGGGAGCGAATTACGAACAAGATGCAAGAGGCACTGGGCAAACTACTCGTGCTGAAACCCACACTGGGAATCCTGAACATTTGGGAAGCAAATGACCTTACAGACATAGAACAATCGGAGAGAACTGTGCATTTCACCAACTGTAGAACTTGAAAGACACAAAGGAAATTCATGAAAATATAATACCTGACTGTATTGTTGCATATTATACAGCATTTTCAATGACGAACTGTATATCATGATAACTGTACTAACCCTGGGTGGACAACTACGCTACGCTCGCGAATTGCGTAGTTTGTGCTACTTTGCACTACGCAAATTGCACGTAGCACAGTGCAAATTTGCGTAGCGTAGCTGGCATTTATTTCTCGCTCGCGGTACTCAATGTCAAGTCGGCGACTGGGAGCGAGCAAAATGCCATCCCGGTGAGACTTTTTCCTCGTTCGCGATCAGCAACATCAAGTTGCCGATCGCGAGCGTGGACAATAAACCTCCCGCGAGATTCTCAACGCGGCGAGGTCAGGTTTCTCATTGCAAGTGGTCGCGTATGGTCGCGACCGCTCGCGATGAGAAACTACAGTCCACGTTGAGAAAGCTGCCGCTTAAGTAAAAATCTACTCGAGTGGCAGAAAACGACAGCTCGCACTGTGCAAGATGCCGTTTTCAATGATTGCACAGTGCGGACAAGCATCCGGCACTGTGCAATCATTGCAAACAGCGCACTACGCAGTTCGCGTAGTGATACGCGTATCACGCGTAGTGCACTTCGCGTAGCTACGCGTAGCGCTACTACGCAAACTACTCCCACGGTTAATCTGTACATGACGAATGTTCCAATTATCAATCAAATTTTACCCCCCCAAAAAAGTAATATAACGCGCACATCGCAAGGCCGCCTTTTAGTATAAATTATAGGCATCCCGATAGATTGATAGAGGAGGTACTTCCGCAGACACACTGGATCCTTACATGCTAAAAAATCACTACGCAGCAACCTGACATCTCGTGATGGGTGTCCAGCTCGTGACCAAGACGGGGTCCATCACTCTATCCCAATAGGTAATGGGGTTGGATAAGCCCTTGGGGAGATTCTTGGCTCTAAACCTACACACTCTAGGTACACTTAGAGTAGGGTTTGCATAGTAGGAGTACGCTAGATTACTGTCTTGTTTATATGCCTGCATATATACAATTGTTTAGCACCATGGTAGAACATATCTACTATTTACGCTCTTGGTGCTAGCAATCATGTTTCTCTGCTTCTGTCTACTAATCATTGCAGCACACTTATTTTATGCAAGAATAACATTGGTTTAATTAATGTTATTGAAAACTTCTCACTGTATATTTCTCTGTATATTTCTCTGAGAATAAGTGAGCACGAGTGACTGAGCGAAAGGTTCTGTACTGGTTCCATGATTCCCAAGGAATCAGGGTAATCATGTTCAGTGGTTGCCAGAAACCATTCGCTCCCTGGTAGGTTAGGGGGGCTTAAGGTGGCACTGTGAGCTAGCTGGTAGTCCAACATATCCTGCGGTGGTGTCTGGCATCAGTCTTGATAATAAGCCCTTAGTTCATGTTGTCCGAACAATGATCAGGTCCCACGTATTGGTAGGAACTGCACAACAAGGCTCCGCCAACACTAGTTAGGCACTTATTTAATGGTCAATTCTGTTTAGTTCAGTCGTGCTTTGTCAGGGACACCTACTCACACTTTAACCTGAGACGTCCATGCAGGAAGAGAGAAACAAATCCTCCTCAGCTGAGTAGGCATACGCTATGTATTGGCTGTAGGTTAATCAAGCGTGGAGGATTAAAAATTCCCACACTGTGCACACTATTTCTCAAGAAACCCAAGGCGGACCCCAAAGACCTCAAGAACTTTCGACCCATCTCCCTGCTCCCGTTCCCGGCGAAGATCGAAAAGGCCGTCAACAAACAACTGACCAGCTTCCTCAAGGAGAACAGCATCCTGGACCCGTCCCAGTCCGGGCTCCGCAGCACCGAAACTGCCCTCATCGCTGCCACCGATGACATCAGGACCCTGCTAGACAACGGAGAAACCGCGGCCCTCATCCTCCTGGGCCTGTCAGCCGCCTTCTGCCACACTACGAACACGCCTCTACGATGCCGGAATCCAAGAGAAGGCCCTGGACTGGACCTCCTCCTTCCAATCCGGCAGAACACAGAGTGTCCGCCTCCCCCTCTGCTCCGAAGCCACCGAGATCATCTGCGGCGTACCCCAAGGCTCATACCTCAGCCCAACGTTGTCCAAAGTCTACATGGCACCACTCGCCCACATCACACGACGGCACGACCTCAACATCATCTCCTACGCCGACGACACCCAACTGATCCTCTCCCTCACCAAGGACCCCCACACCGCCAAAACCAACCTCCACAAAGGAATGAAGGCCGTCGCCGACTGGATGAGTAACAGCCGACTGAAGCTGAACTCGGACAAGACGGAGGTCCTCATCCTCGGATCCACCCCCTCAGCCTGGGACGACTCCTGGTGGCCGACTGCACTAGGAACACCCCCAACACCCACCGACCACGCACGCAACCTAGGGGTCATCCTCGACTCTACCCTCTCCATGACGACGTCGTCAACGCGTCTCCTCCTCCTGCTTCAACACCCTCCGCATGCTTCGCAGGATCTTCAAGTGGATCCTCACCGAAACAAGAAAGACTGTCACCCAGGCCCTCGTCAGCAGTAGACTGAACTACGGAAACGCACTCTACGCAGGAGCCCCGGCCAAACTCCTGAAATGGCTTCAACGCATCCAGAACGCCTCCGCACGCCTGATACTCCACATCCCTCGCCGCAGCCACATCACACCCCACCTGAGAGACCTGCACTGGCTCCCTGTCAACAAGAGGAGAACCTTCAAACTCCTCACCCACGCACACAAGGCACTCCATAACACCGGACCAACGTATCTCAACAGCCGACTCAGCCACTACACCCCCACCCGCCAGCTCCGCAGACCGCACCCTCGCCACCATCCCCCGCATCCGAAGAGTGACCGCCGGCAGCAGATCATTCTCACACCTCGCCGCCAAGACATGGAACACCCTCTTCATCTGCCTACGGCAGACCGAAGACCTTCTGACCGTCAGAAGACTTCTCAAGACCTGGCTCTTTGAACAGTTAGCAGCTTCCCCCCCCCCCCAGGAAACCCTCGCAGGTATGTAGTGCGCTTTACAAATGCCATGATTGATTGATTGATTTAACAAATAGGCTAAGTTCTACTGCTCTAACAATGACCGAACAGGATGAACAGATAGAGGGATTAAATATTTCAGAAAATTGCAGCCAGGCAGTTACCATGAAATTATTACAACAGAACATGAGAGACTCGGTCCGCTCAGTAGAGAAGGAGCGACCTGGCCGGTCATAGCATCATACACGCCGCATCCAGACGTTGCTGCCCTATCAGTAGGAATGCACTAACTTTACAGAGATTTAGCAACAAATTACAGAAATCTAACACAATATTTAATGAGAACATTAACAGTTCAACCTGTAGGGGCTGCTCAGGCTGCACAACAACACATGGCTATCTCAGGTATTAGCCCGCAAGCACAATTGGATTATGGGGAAGGTTCCCACCAGCAGGGAGCAAATCACATTCTTGATAGCAGAAAAAACAGCACAGCTTGAAGCAGTCTTTCCACATATGGGCCCACAGGAAAAACACAGAATACTGACAATTTGCTTGCCGATGAGGATGGCTCTACAGTTAGAAGATTGTGCCACTTGGGGTACGGTTTTCGCTGCCATATATACCAAAACGCATGGCACCCCTTGGATAGCAGTCATACCAGATGTACAGAAATTGATGCAGAATGAGTACGGGCAGAGCCTGCCTTCGATCTGGGATTGAAACTGATGGGAAATTTTGCCCAAGTTTCTGCAATTATGTTAAGTAACATAAAAGGGAAGGCAGTAGTGGTGGCTTTACGCCAACGCCTGAGGAACTTTACTCCTGCTAGGCAGGAGCGCGAATTGCCTAAGATTATCGAAGATACATATGCCTCTATAGGCAGAAATAATCTGGGAGCCAAAACTGGGAGACCAATAGTTAAGAGTAGCTCTGAAAGAGATATCTCTAAGCAAGCAGCCAATTCTTCAAAGGCGAAATGGGATAATATTCCAAAAAATAAACAAAACACAGTCATGGGGTGGGTCTCCTCAACAGGAACACACCGACCGTAGATATAATTTGCGCAACAGTGACAATATTAGAAAAATGGATAGGTATTGTCACGACCATGCATAGGTAGCAGGGGGAACCACTTACATTGTACTGGTATGCATGCATAGGAAATGTTGGGGTGTGTAATAGGAACTACATCTACCAGAACACCTAGTGGGAGGACCACATGGAAGCATCAATCATGAGGCTATATTCGCACTGTCTGCAAGCAGCCCGGTGCTTGTCAATCATCGAGAGTCAGCCTGCTAGAGATCCTGCCTTGGTAAACGTTGCGCTGGAGCGCGTACAAGGACTGTTGAAAGGCTCTTCAAGCCTTCACTTCTTTCCTTTGTAGCAAATGCGCTGGAGCGCGTACGAGAGCCGTTGAGAGGCTCTTCAAGCTTTCTTTGTTATTTCAACATTAAACGTGCTGGAGTGCGCACAAACAAAACTAAAGTGCAATCAAGAAATAGAAGCTCCTTCTCTTTCTCAGCGGTTGCGCAGGAGCATTACCATTTGACTTATGCTTACTTAAATAGCAAGTGAGACTAGACATTTTCATTCACAGGCTTACTGCTACTCAGCTAAGTACAATTGTGCCCTAGACAAAACACTGGTTAAAGCAAGCCTGGATATTCCGCGTGTAGGTGATACTTTAATTCCAGTTCTCCTATACGCGGATGACGCGGTACTACTGGCCAGAACGGCAGTTGGTTTACAGCGCCTCTTAGATGCATTTGGAGCTTTTATGTCCATTGGTTGTAAATATTGGCAAATCGCATATACTGTCCACAGGTCGTAAAGCTACAAAATCAAAATCTTTTTATTGTAACGGGGGACTAGTATCTTCTGTTCCCTCTTTTACTTATTTAGGGGTAGTTTTTGATGAAAGGAGTACATGGGCCCCACAGCAAAAATTAAAAAAGAATGCAGTAACTAGGTCTACCGCGGCTGTTTTAGGCTTTGCCAAACGCCTATGGGCTAGACCAATGGAGGCCATTATTAAAATATATAAAGCAAAGTGTCTGGCCATAGCAGGATATGATTCTGCTATCTGGGGGTTCTTCTATCTGGGGGTACAAACCCCAGCCACAACTACAGATAGCTGAAAATAGATTTTTAAGGAATCTCCTTTCAGTACCGCAATCTACCCCATATTTTTCTTTACACCAGGAATTGGGGTTGGGTTTCCTATCTGACACTCTGACCTTGGCGCCGTTACTTTGCTGGCTCAGAGTGTGGTTAAATCCAGAACTAACCTTGAACCAAGAGATACTGCGGGATTGTGTTAAGTTGGATAAAGTGAGCAACATTAAGAGGCTAGTTTATGTTGAATCCATGCTTCTTAAATTAGGTCGTCAGGATCTTTATGATCATCCAGAAAACATTAGGAAGGATGATCTGAAATGGGTCAAAAATAATTTTCTAAGAATAATGATGGCAGAAAGGGAAGGGTATGAGCTGCAGAAACCTTTTGTTCGGGCTCATTCTCTAATAAAAACAACACTCTCAATAGAACCCTATCTGCTAATAGTTACTACGCCGCTTCATCGCTGGCTCCTGACTCGATTTCGACTTAATTTGATACATTTCTCCTTGGGGGACTTTGTGGAGTGGTCCAAACCGGAGGAAGCGGGATTATGTTCTTGTGACAACTATTCTATTCAAGATACACTACATTTCTTATTGTTCTGTAAACACTATACTGCCATTCGGAAGAGGTTTTTGGTTCCCTTACTTCGTAAGAAGGGATTTTTACAGGCTAGACCTGCTTTACTTTATCTACAAATGCTTAATAACACATGGGAAATTTTTAATATTGCTTCCTTTTTAGTGGCCGCAGTCAGGTTGTAGGGGAGAACTATAGCTAGCTGAAATCTGGGAGACCCATATTAGATGGATTACATAATGAATTTTGGTACCTTTTGTATTTTTTATATAGGTTTTAACTCTTTTTTTGATCAATGATTTAGATTAGTAGCTCTAAAAATGTGTTGTAGTTGGATGAGTCGGTAGTTTATTAGTAATCATGTTATTTGTATGCATTTTAGCCCTGATGCTGATGAAATAATTTTTATGGATTTTTTTATGATGAGTATATTACTGTTAATTGTTGTATTTGTGTTTGTCTATTAATGTAATTGTTGTCTTGTACTTTTATGATTTTAATTAATCGATTAAAGTGGATTGAATTGAAGTACAATTGTGTTTCCATTCCTTTAGAGCAGATACTTTACTGACTAAGAGTGCTATCTCTGTATCTTCAAGTGGAGGATTGCTTATTCATTTCTTTGGTTTACTTTTGGATTTTGATGTTTTAACATGAGGATGATTGCGGCAATGTGAAAGTATGTGCTTACACATAATTCTTATTAAGTCTCACCCATACAATTATAGTAGATATTACAATGTGTTATTGTGTTTTGCTACAGGGAACACGGGGCTAGACAGCTGGAGTAGAGAGAATAGGACTGAAACCTACAACTCCAAGCCACTTCCTCATCATGTGTTTACCACTGCCGCATCTTTATTGTTTCTTTTTTCCTTTTTTTCCCCTTTTCCCCAAAATGGTGTTTCCTGTTTGAATGTTAGATATAACTCTCAGGACATTCCATGACAGAGGATAGAGTTAAGTAGCATTGTGCATTGCTACCGCTGTATCTGGCTCCTAAGGTTAGTGGTTTTCCAGTCTGTGATCTGACAGGTATCAGGATACTGATACATGTTCCTCTCATTCCTTTCCTGGTCAATCAGAAAAACAGTCGGAGAGAGACGGACGGTAAGATCGGAAGAGCGAGTCAAGCAAAAAAGGGAGACACATCGCACTTCAGATTACATCATTAAGAGGAAGTCAAACAAAAGACTTCTAAACCTCAATTTAAAAAGAAGGTAGCGGGGATTAAAATTAGAAATGCCTAGGCTACTGAGGGCTCTGCTTCTGATCAGCAAATGGGCAGTGTCGATGCTGGACAGCGCAGCAGAAGTTACCATAGCTCACCTGAACCTGATGGACTTTGAGGGTAGTAGTGCTGAGTGAGCATATCACAGTGGAAACACCTGATACAAGGGTAAATGTCCCACATCGTTTATACAAAATAATACTCCAAATGGAGGGGGACATACCCAGGAACGTGAAGGGTCTCCTTTTGGGAGAACCTGACCTATGGTTACAACATTCTTTTGGCTGAAAAGGATTAGCTACCCAAGTTCATAATGGATTGCCCAATGGGAGAATTTATTTTACCTGCTTTTTCCGACCTCGTACCATAATCAGTTAAAACTTCATACGCGCAGGAGTGGGCGTTAGCTTCTGTACTTTACCACAAACATGTCAGGTGGGATGTTTATGTTTAGGGGATTTATAAAGCACATGGCTGCCAAAGGCTTCCCAGCGCTGCAGAGAGGAGGCAAGGAGATAGGGAGGAGAAATCATGGGAACAACCAAGTCTTGAGTTTTTTCCTGAAACTATGGTCGTCTTTCAACAGTCTCAGTTCCGTGGTCATTGAGTTCCAGAGTTTTTGGGACTAAGTGAGAGAAGGATCACTCTCCTCATCTAGATCTCTTTATCCTTAGTGTGTTCATAAGGAATTCAGATGAGGACCTGAGGGACATATGGGGAGACGAGGGAATTTAGCAGAGCTGGACCCTTACCATATATGGCTTTATGAGCCAGGCTGAGGGCTTTAAACCTGACCCTGGATTGAATAGGTAGCCACTGCAGCTTTTTCAAAGAGGATCTCACTGACTCCTTTCTTGGTATCTGCAGGAGCATCCTGGCCACAGCGTTTTGGACAACCTGCAGCCTGTCAACCACCTATTTAGGGCCCCCCAGATACAAGGAGTTACCATAGCCCAGTCGTGAGACCACTAGAGCCTGGAGCCAATTCTTCAAGCCTGTTCTGGAATGAGGTCTATGATCTCATGGATCATAAGAATACCGAGGCAGGTTGCCGATAGCTTTTTTGCTTGGGTTTCCATGGAACGATTGTCGTCTAGCCACATCCCCAGGTTATCTATGGAGGGCTTAGGAGCTTGGGGTGCACCCCAGTATTCATGCCAATTAATCTTGGCCCATGGCAATTGCCCAGGAAAATCAGCTCGGTTTTCTCGCCGTTAAGCTTTAGGCTGCAGTTGGCCATCCAGCTTGCTATCTTTTCCATGCATGGTACCATCTGCAGATGATTGGAGTTTGCAGTCTCAGACACTGAGACTACTAATTATGTGATGTCAGCATAAGACAGAATTGACAGTCCAAACTCCTGCACAATTTATGCTAATTGACTCAGATAAATGTTACACAAAGTAGGGCTAAGTGCGGAGCCCTGAGATACTCCGTATGAGCCCGAGGACATGTCTGAGAGGTTGGCAGGTTCCATACACTGAAATGATCTGTTACTTAGGAAGGAAGCAATCCATTGGAAGGCTTTGTCCTGGATCCCGATCTCCCTTGATCTGTATATTAAGGTACTGTGATCCACGGTATCAAAAGCCGCACTTAAGTCAAAGAGCAGAATGGCGGCTGATCCTCCCTGATCAAGTATCATTTTCAGTTTCTCCGTGATCACGAGGAGTGTAGACTCCGTACTTATTCTAGATGGAAGCCCATCTCAGTCTGATGCAAGATTTTATTCTCCTCCAGAAACTGTGAAATGATACCGTTGATATGTTTCTCCACTACTTTACCCATAATGGATAGCAGTGAGATGGGGCGAAAATTCCCAAATACCGTGGGATCAAGATGAGGCCTCTTAAGCAGGGGCTTCACAATGACGTGTTTCCGCTTCTTGGGAACTATCCCAGTGCTCAGGGATAGTGAGAAAAGGTCTGCCATTGTGGAGAGGATGGGATCACCACCCTGGAGTAAAATGTGAGGGAGGGGCTGGATCAAGTGGTGAGCCAGATTCAATGTTCCTTAGAAGGAGATCCATGTGTTCTTTGCTCAAGGCCAAGAAGGTGTCTAGTACCGGGGCTATTGGTGGGCCTGGTTGGTCTGAGCTGGAGTGCTGGCCTATCCTACCAAAGGTGTCCTGCCTCATTTTGGGGGCGAACACCCATTACAACGATGAGAGAACATCGCGGGTGCATTACAACGCACCTTTTACATCGCGACAACCTTTACAATGCAAGCTTTTACATCGCGCATGCTGTTACATCGCATCACATCGCGGTTTTCCACAACGCTTTTCATCCACATTGTAACGCAAATTTCAGTGAACATTTATCGCATTAATGTAATCACGGAGCTACAATAACAGCAAGTTTAGATTTAGTTTTGATTAAATATGCACATGATTATCGCATTTTGATTATCGCATTTCAGTGAACATTTATTAATTGGTAACGTAAGTGGATGGATCCACATCGATTGGATTCACATTATTGACAGTTTGCTAATGTGCCCCTGTTGCTTCACTATTAATGTCTGCAAACGAATTAATGCAGCTTTTGCAGCGAATCTCCCCAACACTATGTGCCAAACAACCTCATAAATGCTCAGCAAGGATGAATGTCTCAGATTGAGTATTACATTGCTCACTTTGCAACTGAATTCAAGCTAGCTGTGAACATTTCACTGAACATTTACCGCATTGTAATGCACCCGCGATGTTCTCAACATAAGCTTGCTGGAACTTGTAGTTTCACTTCCCCCCTTAAGTTACGGAGCTACAATAACAGCAAGTTTAGATTTAGTTTTGATTAAAAACGCGCATGATTATCGCATTTTGATTATCGCATTTCACTGAACATTCAGTGAACATTTATTAATTGATTAAAAAACGCGCATGAAGAAAAACGTAATTGGATATGACGTATGCTGACGTAAGTGGCATGTGAACAGTGTTAACATTTGAACATCGCGGTTTTACACAGTGAACATGTATTAATTGGTGACGTAAGGGGATACATCCACATCGCACTTTTATTGGATACATCATGCTATTACAAATGGAGAACATTTACTAATTTATTAAAAACACAATTGCATATGACATATGGTGACGTACACTGACGTAAATGATCTTTACAAACAGTGAGATTGTATTGGTATTACATCGCTATTAAATGGACTGCTTTGGTTGCTGATTGGTGCACATCACATTACCCCACTGCAGTGGGGGCCAGTGGTTAGAGGCGAGATCACGCTTTTGGAAAAAAACTAAGAAACTGTGGTAGGACGCACAAAGAACGGCGTCACATGGACATTATGTGTTGTAGTGACTTGCGCTTTTAGAGTCTGCGATGTCATGTACTTGGCAATAGGAAGCACAGTTTCTGCGTTGCAACGCCGTGCGTTGTGGAAATTAACGGTGGTTGCGATGCTTTAAACGCGTTGTAATCGCGTGTGAGGTTTCTACATAAATCCCTTTGGGGCCAGCCATGAGGCTCGTATGCAATGAGTTATATGTTTCCACTTTGTTTTTGAAGAAAGTGGCTTGCTCATTGCATCTCTCTTTAGAGGATAGATACGTGGGGGTGCCTTGTTCAATCGTAGTGAGTGACTTCACGATTTTGAATAGCTCTTTGAGGGAGTTGAAAGCCATATTAATCCTCTCCTCATAATATTTAGCCTGGGCTACCTTAATATCATCATTATATTGTCTAATGGAACTTTTGTATAGCATCTTAAGGTCTGGTCCTTTCAAGTTTCTTGCACTTCTTTCTTTGAGAGGCTAGCTGGCTGTTAAACTAAGCGGCTCTTTCTGAGATTGTGTTGCGCTTTCATTATAGGTTTCTGAAAGTATTTGTCCACTGAATGATTAATCCAGTCTGACCAACGCGTGTGGGCCTCTTTAGGGGCATCTGTTGGGGGGGTGAAGTTGATTCTAAGAAGTTAATCCATCTTTCTGGTATGACCCTAGGCCATTTACTGCCTAAATTCATGTCACCGACCGAAGGAGTTTGAATTAGTGATTTAGTGTACAGAAAAGGGATGTAGCAGTGGTCAGACCAAGGGACTGGGAACGGGTTAAGCACCTGTATTTTAGGGTCATTAGAGAAAATAGGGTCAAGGATATGCCCTTTTTCATTTGTGGCAGCGTCCACAGACAGGAGGGAGTTGCAGGGCTTCAAGATCTGATAGAAATCTATTGGCGGATGGATTGTCGGTATCGGCAAGGTGAATATTGAAATCACCAATCGTTGTGAAAGCTCCTTTCCCTACAATATAGCTAGCTAGGAGATCGGGAAGAGCATCTAACAATGTCATAGGCGGCCCGGGGGCCTTTAGACAAGAGTTTCGGAGAATGAGGATGTGGGGCCGAGTGAAATTCTGAATTGCAGAGCATCACAATTGGTTAGTGTCAGGGGTGTGATACAACAGCTAAACTGTTCTTTATCAATAATGGCCACCCCTCCTCCTGGCTTTCCTATCTGGTCCTGCCTGCTAATAATATAGCCCAGGGGAACTGTCATGATGATTTCCGGTGTCGAAATCTCTTTGAGTCGAGTTTCTGTAATAAACAGTATATAAATAGATTGTTCCTCTAAAAGCAGCTGAATCTCTATTTTGTGTCCTGGGAGGGATCTTCTGTTTATTAGCCCCATTTTACAACGTGCTTTCTTCCCATGAATGTCCTGTGTGATGCTGGTATTATGTGGACTCCTGTCTAGAGTGAAATTACAGTGCTGACAGAGAGCTCTGTTCCCAAAGGAACTGTCCTGCTCAATTTATATGCGTACACTGTGGTGGCAGGGCGGACCTAAGCTGCCATAGTTCGCCAGCATCATACCTTAGGTGGTTTGAATGATCTGTGGGGATTAGCACAGGGCTCTTGGCCCTCTGGTCCCAGTTGGGCACGGACGGGCGCAGACAGGCTTGCCTTTGATGATGATTCACCTCATCACGAAGTCCCATTAAAATCAATTCCTCTACTACAGTGACAATACCTGATCAAACATGAGGCAAAGAAACAAGTCAGGGAGATCGTAGATCAACTTGAATATCAGGGTCTGAGAGAATTGAACCTCACTTATGAATAATCCCTTGATTCCAGTAATGAAACACGATAATTCATATAGTCTTGTCTTTTTCAGTACAGAATGCACACAGTGCTGCACTAATGTATAAGATTGTGCAGGCGAAATGCTAAACACTAGACATCTCAAATGGATTTTTCTACCAAAACACAGAAGCAGATATTTGACTGCATTTTCAGCGCAAGACTCTCAACACCAACTTTGTTGATTACTCCAGGGATATAGGAACATCCCAGGGTTGTTTCCAGCCAGAGTTACTTCAAAATTTTGACGAGGAGGCATTGTCCTATGTAGATATCTGACGGACGATGAATTAATGGAACACTTGGTCAGAGTGAACCACATAATTCATGTGGGTTACAATTCAATTTAAAAAAATCTAATTTGCCCACCTCAGTGTCCGATATTTAGGGTACAAGTTGTCAAGAGAAGGCAAAATCCTGGCGACAATTTTTTTTATAGAAAAATGTGCACTACTCCAACCTCCAACACCTCTGAAAAGACTACAATCCATTTTAGGATTTTTTAATTTTGACAGGACATGCATTTTGGATGACGCAGAAAGGGTGAAACCTTTTTATGACTTAATTAGACCTGATTTTTCAGGAACATACTGATATTTTATGTTCCGTACAAGCTGGCATGCTAGCTTCCAAACATTCGCACACAGGTGTCAATACAAATATCCTGGTGATCTGCATAGTCGCTGGACCAACTGCGTACACCTACATTATTTTTAATGGAGGCAATGCAGTACCTATTGCATACAAATCACATTTGTACACTGTAGGAAGGTGGAATCTGACTATATGGTTGCCCCCAACTTTTTGCCTGGTATTTGGATGGTTTTTGACTAGTCTGGCTGGGATCCTGCTATCCAGGACCCCAGCCTATCTGCTTCCTCCCTAAAACTGATGTGAGTACCCTAGGTACCTTCCAATTGGATACTGAGGACACCCTATCAGCCCCTTGTAGATGGTACCCTAGGTACCCAGGGCATGGGTCCCTCAGAGGCCTACCAGGGGCTGCAGCACTTATTGTGCCACCCCTGGGACAGCCATACCAAATGACACCACAAGACCACTACTGTAGTCTGAGTAAGGTGGTGCTTGCACTCCTTACAGGGATATAGGTATCCTGTATCCCACTCAATACAACACATATATCCTCATAGGTCACCCCTAAAGCAGGCCTTGCTAATCCTACAAGGCAGGGTGCTGAGATATGTGTGAGTGGGGACCCCTCTGCAACCTTCGTAAAATCATTGCTGGGTTGTTTGTAGTGTAGCCATACCATATACTCTTAACCGCATTATAAGTATATCGCGATAGCGTGATAACTTGAGAATGGCTACACCGAACCATATCGTGTTTGGTGTCAAACATGTAGGAATCATACCCCCAATCCAGCCATGGGACTGAGGGCATGATTCCCCCCTGCTAGATGGGCGATATGGGAAAAGCGGCAGAATTTAGACACCAATTTAAAAGTGCACACGTAGTACAAAATGGATGCTACCCGCCACCCACACGACTCTGGCTGCCTGTTGCTGGGCAGAATTCCAGCCACGGCAGCTGGACAATAGGGATCCTGTTGCAGGGAGGTGTTCCCACCTCCCCAGACAGACTATGTGGATTGGAACTGGGTGGGTGCACCATAGGATGCCTTTCAGAGTTGCACGTAGGCTTCTCCAGTGCCTACATTCTGCATACGCCGCCTGGAACCGGTTCAGGGGCATCCTGTCCCCTGCCCTGGCGGGAAACACACAAAGGGGAGAGGGTGTAGCCACCCTTTCCCGCCTGACCTCTCATTGGTGGGCTCTGATCTGGACACTCCCCCAATCTTTGGATAAAGGTGAATACTGGGTCCCCAGAGCCTCAGATTATTCTTGAACTTCACAGACTTGAACTTCGACTTGCTGCTGCACAGCTACCTGAAGAAATCTCCCTTGGGGTAAAGGAGTTACCCCCCTGCTTGGCAGGCACCTGAAACACTGCAAGTGACCCGGTTGGCACCTCGCTTCTCCTACGGACATCGACGACTCTTTCCTACCTTGAGGTGGGTTTCCAAGCATCCCAGAGGCCAGTGAGTGTGCACAGCAAAGCTCAGCACTGTGGACCCCGTGGGTGCCGAGTTCCCCAATAGCCCAGGACACCGGCCACCTCTTGCACAGCACCCGACCCCGACGAGTGGGGAAGTTGTGCTTTGGCCCATTATTGAGCCAACCTCTCAGCATCATCTGTGCCAAAGATTGACGCCCTAGCCTGCTCCGGCGACCTGTGGGCGCATCTTTACGCACGCCAAATTGCTGCCTCCCGTGGTCCCTTGTCTCTCGACTTGTGGGCCCTAGTGGAGGTCAATCTTCGATTCCAAGAGTTCCCCTGGTTGCTCCAGGCCTGCTCTTCAGTCTCCTCGCTGGAGACCTTGCTCAGACCTTGTGGGTCTGCACCAGTAGCAGTATTGTGTTTCTTGCGTGGGTTGCGGTTGCCAAGGCTTAGTGGATCCAATCCGGACACTAACCCCGCAGCGACCCTCATCCTTCGTTGGACAGTCGCCCTCCAGAAGCTGGCTTTCCTTGACGCCTCCTGGACCCCGTGGCTGACGATCCAAGCTACACCTCTTCCACCTGGAAGCACCCGACATTGAAGGGCTCCTTCTCTTGAGCCCCCTGGTCACTGTGCCGTGACCCAGACTCTGTCCCCTCTGTTTTCAGGTCCTTCTCTACAAGATCTACATTTTCATTCTTCACGACAACGACGACGCTTTTGGCTAGCAGCAGTTCTTCACGTTTTGCCATTGACAATCAGCCCGCGACCCGACATCGAAAACGACCTATGCACCCGGCTTCCCTGGGGCAGGTAACAGTGGTACCTCGGTACTCTCGTGGGTGTGGGCTCTTCAAAAGCTTAACTCTAAAGTATTGAACTTGAACTCCTGCTAGAAGTGTTTTTAAACTTGTAAAATTCAACCGCGACATTCTCCATAGGCTTTAATAGAGATCCCGACAGTAGCACTAATGTATAAGATTGTGCAGGCGAAATGCTAAACACTAGACATCTCAAATGGATTTTTCTGCCAAAACACAGAAGCAGATATTTGACTGCATTTTCAGCGCAAGACTCTCAACACCAACTTTGTTGATTACTCCAGGGATATAGGAACATCCCAGGGTTGTTTCCAGCCAGAGTTACTTCAAAATTTTGACGAGGAGGCATTGTCCTATGTAGATATCTGACGGACGATGAATTAATGGAACACTTGGTCAGAGTGAACCACATAATTCATGTGGGTTACAATTCAATTTAAAAAAATCTAATTTGCCCACCTCAGTGTCCGATATTTAGGGTACAAGTTGTCAAGAGAAGGCAAAATCCTGGCGACAATTTTTTTTATAGAAAAATGTGCACTACTCCAACCTCCAACACCTCTGAAAAGACTACAATCCATTTTAGGATTTTTTAATTTTGACAGGACATGCATTTTGGATGACGCAGAAAGGGTGAAACCTTTTTATGACTTAATTAGACCTGATTTTTCAGGAACATACTGATATTTTACGTTCCGTACAAGCTGGCATGCTAGCTTCCAAACATTCGCACACAGGTGTCAATACAAATATCCTGGTGATCTGCATAGTCGCTGGACCAACTGCGTACACCTACATTATTTTTAATGGAGGCAATGCAGTACCTATTGCATACAAATCACATTTGTACACTGTAGGAAGGTGGAATCTGACTATATGGTTGCCCCCAACTTTTTGCCTGGTATTTGGATGGTTTTTGACTAGTCTGGCTGGGATCCTGCTATCCAGGACCCCAGCCTATCTGCTTCCTCCCTAAAACTGATGTGAGTACAAGTTGTCAAGAGAAGGCAAAATCCTGGCGACAATTTTTTTATAGAAAAATGTGCACTACTCCAACCTCCAACACCTCTGAAAAGACTACAATCCATTTTAGGATTTTTTAATTTTGACAGGACATGCATTTTGGATGACGCCGAAAGGGTGAAACCTTTTTATGACTTAATTAGACCTGATTTTTCAGGAACATACTGATATTTTACGTTCCGTACAAGCTGGCATGCTAGCTTCCAAACATTCGCTTTAATAGAGATCCCGACAGTAACTTTAGCCACTGCACGCGTCTCCCGTGGGTCCCCTCCCTCACTACCTTGGGTGGTTTCACAAGGGGCCAGTGACCCTAAATGCCCTAGGCATTGTCTGTAGAATTGTCATGGTTCTTATACCACTTTTTTGATATATGGTTTGGTCCTCCCCCTGAGGCCTTGTGATTCCAGTGCTATTTATTGTAACTATCAATGATTGTTTGAATTGTATCTTCACCTCTAGCCTCATAAAGAGACTAGTGGGGTTATTCCTAGAATAAATACATATATTATATATATATACCTGTGTGGACTACTCTTTCATTTGGTTATTCAAGAGGTTATCTATGGTAAAACAATAAGCTTAACTTTATTTTTTAATTTTTTAATTTATCTTTATTTCGACACAGTTTGAGCCAGAAAAGATTCACAATTCAATTATACATAATAGAATTAGCCAACACAATACATTTTCAGTTTGTGAGAGAACAGATACAGGTGAGCAATGCAGCGCTGGAGGAGGAATAAGGGGATCATAAAACAACAAAAACATTTATAAAAATATTAAACACATCATATCAAAATTTAAAACTAAACTAGACAACAACAACAAATTTAAAATGAGCAGGGGGATGGATTAAATTTAACTACATGTAGACTCCCTAATGATCCAAACTTACAATTTAAGACCACTCCTTTTGCGAACAAAATATATTGAGAGAAGAAATCTACTAATACTAAAAGCAATCGTTCTTCTGGTATCTGATTTAATAATTCTCAGAGCCTCCTTACAAGCTCTTACACCAAGAGGATTGCATAAAGGCTTAATCCATTTTCTCCTCGCTATCAAATAGGCCGGACAGAAGAAAATGATGTGGCGATCATCCTCCTTGGAACTATCATGACACATAGTACAGAGGTCACTTAACATTGTATCATTTTGCCATATTTTGCCCTCCCTGGACCATCTAGCCAGAGTTAATTATGCATAAGATTACCATATCTCCATTTCATAAATAGACTTTTAGCTAGGGGTGGTTCGATCTCATCAATGAAGCTCTCAAATCTGGGGCTATCCTTGAAGATCAAAAAATTGTTTGTCAAAGTTCCTCCTCTATGCTCGTTAATCGTGGTGTTTTCCATATAACCCCAAAAAGTAGTCTTAACCAGTTTTTTTGCGTTTTGAGGAAGGCTTTCCAGTTCGTCCCAAAATTTGGACAAGCCAATTTTCGTAAACCAAAGACGAACATGTTTGAGCCAGGCATTAGAGTTTAGCACATCCAGGCTCATTATTTCTTTTAAGCCATCCCTATAGTCTATGAGTTCTGGTATAGACCAAAGCCTCACCCAAAAAGTCAAGGGCCGCAAAATAGTATAATGGTCTGTTCGTTTGATATTTAGGTCCAGCATTAGTGGTACTAAAGGGGTACCATTCGGCATCCTCACAAGACTTCTCAAAAATGTATTTTCATTAATTGTGAAGGCATTCTTGGACATTGGTCCCCAAATTTCAGCCCCGTACAGTGCAGCAGACTGAGCCTTACACTTAAATATCTCCAATGCCGGCGAAACTGCTTTGCAAGAGCTCGCACCATGCATTTTTATGATGGGTATGGTGTTCTGCGTAAACATCAGTTTACTCTTCTCTACTTGGGTTTTCCATGAAAATTTTGAATCAAGGGAAACCCCCAAGAAAATGAAGCTCTTAACTGATTCTAATTTTTGTCCATTTAGTACCAAATTCCCCTTCTGAGATTTATGGGGATTTAGGGCCATACATTTGTTTTTTTTCGCATTTATCTCTAGTCCCTTTTTAGTACAATACTGATGAAATGAATATAGAAGTTCTTGGAGACCTCTGGGAGTTTGAGAGATTAGTATGGTATCATCCGCAAATAATAACGCGGATACCCTCTCACCATTCAATTTAGGGGAATCGTTATTACAGCCTGCCAAATATTTGGGGATATCATTCACAAACAAAGAGAATAGCGTGGGGGCCAGCACGCATCCCTGGAGAACCCCACGCTCAATTGATATATTTTGTGAAAGTTCCCCATTTGGGCCCCATCGCACCTTAGCGAAATTCTTTGCATGCAACCTTATTATCTGTTGAAGCAAGCAAGCTGGTAACCCTTGCGAATGTAAAGATTCCCATAAGAGATCTCGTGGAACTAGATCAAACGCCGCTCTAAGATCTACAAACGCGACGTAGAGATGTCCCTTCCTTATGTGCACATACTTCCAATTGAGGCAGCAGAGTCTAAAAACTTGGTCTACGGTACTTATTCTATTCCTAAATCCTGATTGAAACTTACTAAGTACCGAATTGTCTTCCATCCACAGGTTCACCCTAGCTAAAATATGCCTAGAGTACATTTTTTGCAAAATATCCATTAGGCTGATCGGGCGATAATTAAATGGATCAAACCGATCCCCTTTTTTAAAAATTAAATCAATTTCAGCACCCCTCCAGCTATCAGGGAAGTCAACCCCAGATGCTAATATATTGCATAAATAGTTTATATAAGGTGCCCAAACACTCAACTCTTGTTTATACAGGTCGCCGGGAATTTTGTCTAAGCCCGGCGCTTTGCCCTTTTTAACAGCATTAATGGCCATTTCTGTTTCCTCTAGACTAAAATTCAATTTTGTTCACAAGGGATAAACCACGAGGCATCCTCACCAACAACAGTTACCAAATCGGGTTTTTTAAATAAAGTAGTGAAGTGGTTAACCCAAGTAAGTTCATCAAGATATACATCTTTTGCTACTCTTCCTACGTGGTTCCCGTTCGCCACCAGTCTCCAAAACCCGACATTATCCTTTGTCTGGGCCGCTACCAGCAGGTCAGTCCAACATGCTTCTTCCCAGGCTCTCCTCTCAATATTCTGGGTTTGCTTATATTCTTTTCTCGCTAACCTGATTTCAACTGGGGTTTTAGTCTTTACTGCCAACAGGAGACTAGCTTTTGCTTGACGACAGATTTTACCATGCCATGGCTTACTATAGGATAGATTGTTTAACTTCTGATGCTTTTTTTTGGAATTTTAGTTACCAATAATTTTAGTGTTTTAAAGAACTCATTATGCACATTAATAAAATTTGTAGGATTTTCAACCTCCAATGATATATTTGCATGAGAAGAAAACGTGTTAACTAAGAGTAGATACATTTCCGCTAAAACTTCACCGTGCTCCAGTATATAGGACCATTTTAAAGAGCGCCTATTATTACTAACCAAAATTACATCGCTCATACCAGTTTGGACGTCTATTTTGTTGTTAAAACCAACCCCATTAATCATACAAGGATTAAATAGTAGGTCCAGGGGACGATGGTCGCTCTCAGACCTATCTTTTACCTCAAAGTCAGTCATATATTGCCAAATATCTAAAGAAACAATTATATAGTCGAGGTTGCTTTTTGAACTATTCCTTACAAAAGTCGGGCTTTTTGCTAAATCTGCCGGGAGGCGGCCATTACATGCCCTCAAGCCAAACTCCGCAGTCAACCTCATTATTTGGACAGCCAGAACTGAACAATGTACTGGAGCAATATTATCTAACAGGGGAATGTTTTTTGCTCTATCTTCTTCTTCAAATACATCGCCCATGCCTAAAATTGGCTCGTAGTTGCACTTCAAATCCCCGGCTATTATTACCGAATATTTGTCTGCTATTCTGTTTAGGAAAGTGTCCAATTTCCCCTGGGTCACTGATTCTTTTGATAGGGCAGAAGGTCTGTTATAAACATTAATTAGATATAGTACATTCCCATCATGTGTGGTAACTTTTAGTGCCAATATGTCCATAGAGTCAGTCTCAATTACTTCAATCTTAATTTTCAGGGTAACTTTTACCCAGATAATAAGACCTCCCGAGGCCCTGCCCCTTACGGGAGGTATTGCATTGATCCCAAATGTCTTATAACCTACTCTATGATGAGTGTTAAGGGACCATGTTTCCTGGAAAAAGCACAGTTCACTTGATTAGATATAGCTGGACCACTCAGGATCACTCAAATTTTTGATTAGCCCAGCTATATTCCAAGATATCAATTTCATATTTGTGACTATGCTATTACAATTAGACGATTGCTCAAAAGTTTGAGAATCAACTTTCCTACCCGTAATTTCTGTACAAGACACACCGAAGGGACTCCTACCCTCTATTCTATGGGTGCATGCACCTATGCTAGTACCGCATAACACAGATTCTGGGCATACCTCTAAGCCCCCTGGCCACCTTGGACTATCCAGGTCTTGTACAGTGCCGAGTGTCACACCTCCCTGGTCATGGTCTGTCCTTAACTTGCCCCCACCGAGATCATCATTAGTGATTCCTATTTCGTCCCTTCCTGCTTTGAAATCATTATTAATCATGGCCTTTCGCATAAGGGGCCCTTCACTAATGTCAATTACGTTTTCCCTGGGCAACTGCAGTCAATCTACCATATCTAGGCAGCTAAACCTATTAGCTGTAGGTACCCCTCCCCCGCTGTTAATGTATCTATAGCTCCCACATTCCACCCCTCCCCGCACATGATGTTTGGCCCTGGTTCAAGTCCCTCCGCAATCTGGTCGCTCATCTGGGAAGTAAAAGTATGAGAGCGGTCTGGTTTCTATGTCAGCCCTATTATTTTGAGGTCTCCACGAGCAGATATGATTTACCGCTCGTGGGTCCTTAAAGTTCACTACCACACAGTCCCCATCGATTGTCTTCCTATTGTATCCCACCCAAGACACCCTTCGCACCATTAAGATTTTACTCATTACAATTGGCGGTAAGGGTCGGTTGATATTTAACCAATGTGATACTTTGTTTTTAAGTGCCCAAAAAGGTTCCTCAGTTGATTTACCCAATTCCGGAACCCCTGTCAATACCACTACATATAGGCAAGCTTCTGGCGGTAAACTGATATTAAGACCGCCTTTTATCGTCCTCTCTATCGAGGACTTGGTATTAGGACTAGTCATTACTTGTCTGGGATGGTCATTAGTTACGGGGGGGTCTTCTAACGGTTTCCTTACTGGGTCCTTTGAGGGGTTAGAATGTGGTCTTTGTGTCGATGGCAAAGGCTTGTTTGTTACCTCTCCTTCCGGTACTATACTCAGAGGAACTTTGAGAGGCACTTTTTCCACCCTGGCGCTATACAGAGTTCTTATGCTCTCTTCCAACTCATACAGCTTATTTTCAATATCTAGCAATCTGTTTTCCAGGGGAGTAAGAAGAGTTTTAAGCAGCTTCCCCATGTTGTTTAATAAAGGGCCGGCCACTTCGTCAAGTATACCTGAATTACCATCTGCGGTATCATCTAGAGCTCTTCGGTCTAGGGTTTCAGTCAATGTGACTAATTGCAATGCTTCCTGGCCATTCTGCATGGCATGCCCTTGTTCACCCCCATGCTTGCTAGATATTTCACTAACGCCCCGGGCTTTAGCTACCTTGGGCTTTCTGCCACCTGAGGCAGTGATATTAGCTCGTTTACGTTTCGAAATGGCACCCTCCCGCCTCTCCCGCAATTGTCTACTATTTGTTTCTTCTTGAATCTCGGCTACTGTAATTTCTGGAATATTTTCCAATATAGCTGGAGGAAGCGGGTCAATTGGAAGCAGTGTTTGTGGTTGCACTAATAGATTAGGCATACTGTGCACAACTGCTTGTGTCTCTATAAGATTCACTCTATTAGTGTGTTCTGGGGTATGAGCATTAGCGATATGGCCCATAGATGATCTTTTGGCCAATGCTAGATCCTGTGACACCCTCTGTTCCATTAGGCTGATGCCTTGGTCTATTACAGAATTAGCCCGTATTATGAAACTGTCTAAGGTGCCTGTAAGCTGGGGCCCTCCCAGTGCAACCTTACTCCTGCTCTCACGTGTAGACATTTTTTGACAAACACAAGGATTAATACCACAGTTTGGTATATAAATAATGTTTACAACAGCATAAATATAGCTACGGTTTCACAGGCAAAAGAGAAATGGCCTGGTCCGGTCTTGAGCGGCCTTGAACGGGCTTAAACGGGCTTAAACGGGCCCGCCCTTAGCCCGGGCTTTGCCCGCACGCGTCCCGCGATACGCGGATAAGGGCGTAGCTAAATAGGAGGCGGCGAGAGCGGGAAGATGCTCCAGGTGCGGCAGATGGAGAGCCGCAAAGACTGCTGGTCCTCGCAGTCCCGCTCGCGTAGGTGTCTCCAGATCAGCCCCAAGGTGAGCACAAATCAGCCCCAAACCAGGCAAAGTTCCAGGGAAACTGGTGGAAATCCAAAGTGCTGGCAGTACTAAAAAAAAACACAAAGTCCCGACTACGAGCGGCACTCCTTCAAGACTTAGCCTGAAGGCTGCTCTCCACAGCTACCATTAGGATAGCTTTCTTTAAAGGTTGTCTTTAACCTATCGCCTTAAAAGTCGAATTGGACTGGTGCAAGGTGGCCACTAGAACTAGTGACCAGCATATGCCAGGCCAACTTCTCACATTGGTGTGCAGCGGTTGGATTCAAGCTTGCCATTGTTTTACCAGATAACAAATTGAATTTCTAAAGTAAAAGCCACTTGGTGCTAAGGTACATATAAATTTAAGCATAGAATACAATAAGTTCTACTGAACTTAGGAGTTGTGTGTAGAGGGCTTAGCACACCTTGACTACAACTCAAGAAAGGGTTCAGTAGGCCACACCTAGTGTAGGTAGATACACCAGTACCACTACACTAGAAATGTCTTCAGGTTCAGGAGCCCATAAGGCCCTGGAAGGACCCTCAAGGGTCCCAGTCGACAAGTATGACCACCTCTCTTTTGCAGAGCTTAGGGAGATGTGCACTGCTAGGCAACTGAAGACAAACAAGGGTGCCAACACTCAACGTCTCAGGGAAATCCTGCTCATAGCAGACTTCAAACAGACTCTAGTGTCTGAAGGGGTAGACAGGTTGGGTGGGCATCCTGCTGAAGAGGACACCCAGGTGGTGGACTCTGATGAGGACCAGGAAGAGGAAGTTGAACTTGACCTGGATGATTCAGACCATTCACAACATGGAGGTGATGGCCCAAGAGGCACTCCCTCCATCCCTAATGGGAGAGTGGTGGATCCAAAGAGAAGGAACAGATCCCCCTCAGTGGGATCCAACCATTCTGAGAGATCCAAAGGGACCTCTGCCTCTTCTCAGAGAAGAGAATCCTCCAAGGAGAGGAAATGCAGACTGATCCAGTTTGAGCAGGCTAAACTACAGCTCAGGAGAGAACAGTTAGCATTAGACAGGGACTCCCTGGAGCTTCAGAAAGCTTCAAGAAAATGGTGTCTAGAGACCCCTGGTGGCAGTAATACCCCTAGAGTTAGAGAGAAAGCTCCTGACAATCGGAATCTGCATAAGATTGTGCCCCCCTGTCAGTCAGGGGATGATATCCATAAATGGATCACTGCACTTGAGAGGGCCTGTAAAGTTCAGAGGGTCCCAGTAGAGCAGTGGGCAGCAATCTTATGGCTTTCCTTTGCAGACAAAGGAAGATACAAGCTCCTCTCTGTCAGAGAAGAGGATGCAGATGATTATTATATCTTGAGAGATTCTTTGATAGATGGGTTTGGCTTAACCACTGATCAATATAGATTAAAGTTCAGAGACACACAGAAAGCACAGAATCAAGATTGGGTAGACTTTGTAGATTGTGCTACCAAGGCACTGGAAGGTTGGTTAACTGGCAGCAAAGTAAATGATTACCAAGGATTGTACAATCTCATTATGAGGGAGCAGATCCTTAACAATTGTCAGAATCAGCTCTTACATCAGCACCTGGTGGACTCAGATCTGACCTCTCCCCAAGAATTGGGAAAGAAGGCAGACAAATGGGTCAGAACGAGGATTAAGCAGAAGGTCCAGACCTTGGGGGGTGCAACTAATAAGGAAGATGCCAAAAACTCTGAGAAGGGTGGGGGAAAGGGAAAAGACCATCAGTCTTCAACAGGCCCCCACAAATCAGCATCTGATAATTCCCAAGCTACTAAAGCTAAACAACCAAGGAAGCCATGGTGTAAAGTCTGTAAACAGAAAACCCATTGGACTTCAGATTGTAACAAGGCCAAAGACTCCACAAGTACCACTGCACCTGCCCCTAAGGCACCTGTTCCCCTTAGTTCAGCTATAGGTGGTGGTACACAGAACAAAGGGATAGTAGGGTTGACCTTGGGATCTGGAGAGGACTCTGGCCTAGTCAGAACTCCTACTCAGGCTGTGTTAGTTTGTGATGGGGACCTGTCCCTATTTGTGAGTCCCAGTGGCCTGGCCAAATACAAGCAACAGCCTAGAATAAATGGAAGGGAATCATTAGCTTACAGGGACACAGGGGCCAGTGTCACTATGGTGACTAAGGACCTTGTGGACCCTACCCAGATCGTACTTGGAGAAACTTACCAGGTGACCAATGCAAGCAATGTCAGTACTAATCATGCTGTGGCAGTTGTTAACTTCTCTTGGGGAGGGGTAACTGGCCTAAAGAAGGTTGTGGTGAGTGCAGACCTACCAGTAGAATGTTTGCTAGGGAATGATTTGGAGACCTCAGCATGGGCTGAGGTGGAGCTAACTACCCATGCAGCGATGCTGGGTATCCCAGCAGAAGTATTTGCCCTGACAAGGTCTAAAGCAAAGCTGACACAAACTGAACAGGCCTTGGATCCTGAAAGAATGGACCAAGGACCTTCCAAGAGGAGGAGTAGCAGGGGTAAGGCAGTGCCTTCCCCCCAGGATCAGTCTGAAGAGACTCTTAGCAGAAGAGGACCTGACACCTGAAGAAGGAACTGTCCCAGATGAGCTTGAACCTGATCAGGATGAGTTCTTGGGGACAGGGGGAACTTCTAGGGCAGACTTGAGCCTGGAGCAGCACTATTGAACCCCTCAGACAGCAAGCTGCTGCTGAGGCTGCCGGGAATGCCAGTGGAACCGATAAGATACATTGGGATGATGGACTCCTGTACTCTGAGGGTCGAGACCCCAAGCCTGGTGCAGCCAGGAGGTTGGTCATACCTCAGAAGTTCAGGGGTTTCCTACTCACACTGGCCCATGATATTCCCTTGGCAGGACACCTAGGCCAAAACAAGACTTGGGACAGAAATGTCCCTCACTTTCATTGGCCTCAAATGAGTGAGGACTGTAAGCGTTTCTGTAGCTCTTGCATTACCTGCCAGGCCAGTTGCAAGGCAGGTAAATCCACAAAGGCATCCTTGATACCACTACCTATGGTGGGGGTTCCCTTTGAACGGGTAGGGATTGACATAGTTGTTCCCCTTGACCCACCAACAGCATCTGGGCACAGGTTTATTCTGGTGGTAGTGGATCATGCCACCAGATACCCAGAAGCTATTCCCCTTAGGACCATCACAGCTCCTGTGGTGGCAAGGGCCCTCCTGGGAATCTTTTCCAGGGTGGGTTTCCCTAAGGAGGTCTTATCAGACAGAGGTACAAACTTTAGGAGTAGTTACCTCAAAGCAATGTTGAAGGAGTGTGGTGTCAACTACAGGTTCACCACTCCCTATCATCCTCAATGCAATGGGCTTGTTGAGAGATTCAACAAGACCCTCAAGAGTATGATCAAAGGGCTCCCAGAAAAGCTTAGGTGAAAATGGGATGTTCTTCTGCCCTGCCTTCTCTTTGCATACAGGGAGATGCCACAGAAGGGGGTTGGTTACAGCCCTTTTGAACTTTTGTTTGGTCACCCTGTTAGAGGGCCACTCTGTCTAGTGAAGGAGGGATGGGAGTTACCTCTCAAACCCCCTAAACAGGATATTGTGGACTATGTACTTGGTCTCCGCTCCCGGATGGCTGAGTATATGAAGAAGGCGACTAAAATCCTTGAGGCAAGCCAGGAACTGCAAAAAGCCTGGCATGACCAAAAGGCTGTTCTGGTGGTGTACCAGCCGGGACAGAAGGTATGGGTGTTGGAGCCAGTGGCCCCAGCAGCCCTCCAGGACAAATGGAGTGGACCCCAAACCATTTTTGAAAAGAAGGGAGAGGTCACCTACTTGGTGGACCTTGACACTCCCAGAAGTCCCCACAGGGCACTTCATGTAAACAGATTAAAGCCATATGTGGACAGGGCTGACATGGGCTTGCTCATGGCAACGGATGAGGGACAGGAGGAAGAGAGTGACCCTCTCCCAGACCTGCTCTCTCACAAAACAGATGATGGATCAGTTGATGGAGTAGCCTTGGCATGCAGCCTCACTGCTCAACAACAGTCTGACTGCAGACAAGTTCTACAGTCATTCAGGCATCTGTTTTCACTGACTCCAAGTCAGACCTCCTGGTGCACTCATGAAGTGGACACTGGGGACAGTCTGCCTGTGAAGAATAAGATCTACAGGCAACCTGACCATGTCAGGGACTGCATAAGGACAGAAGTCCAAAAGATGTTGGAATTGGGAGTAATTGAGCCCTCAGATAGCCCCAGGGCTAGCCCAGTAGTCCTTGTACCAAAACCTCACACCCAAGACGGTAAGAGAGAGATGAGGTTCTGTATTGACTACAGAGGACTCAATGCAGTCACTAGGACTGATGCACATCCCATTCCCAGAGCAGATGAGCTCATAGATAAATTGGACTCAGCCAAGTATCGGAGCACATTTGATCTGACAGCAGGCTACTGGCAGATAAGGTTAGCGGAATCTGCAAAAGCCAAAACAGCATTCTCTACCCCTGGTGGGCATTATCAATTTATTGTGATGCCCTTTGGTTTGAAGAATACACCTGCCACTTTTCAAAGGTTGGTGAATCAAGTCCTCTCAGGCCTGGATGACTTTAGTGCAGCATATCTAGATGATATTGCTGTCTTCAGCTCCACCTGGGAAGATCACCTGATCCACCTGAGGAAAGTTTTGGCAGCCCTGCAAAAAGCAGGACTCACTATCAAGGCTACTAAGTGCCAGATAGGGCAGAGTCATGTTGTGTACCTGGGTCACCTTGTAGGTGGAGACCAGGTTCAACCACTACAGAGCAAAATCCAGACCATCATGGACTGGGTTGCTCCAACCACCCAGACTCAGGTCCGAGCTTTCTTAGGCCTGACTGGTTATTACAGAAGATTTGTCAAGGGATATGGATCCATTGTGACCCCCTTAAATGACTTAACCTCTAAGAGGATGCCCAAGAAAGTTTAGTGGACTGTCAGCTGTCAGAAAGCTTTTGATGACCTAAAACAGGCAATGTGCTCTGCTCCAGTGCTCCAAAGCCCCAACTACTCCAAAGAATTCATAGTTCAAACTGATGCTTCTGAGGTGGGGGTAGGTGCTGTATTATCACAACTGAATGAAGAGGGCCAGGATCAACCAGTAGCTTTTATTAGCAGAAGGTTGACCCCCAGAGAGAAACGTTGGTCAGCTATAGAGAGGGAGGCCTTTGCTGTGGTCTGGGCCTTGAAGAAGCTGAGGCCATACTTGTTTGGCACTCACTTCATTGTTCAAACCGACCATAAGCCCCTCCTATGGCTAAAACAGATGAAAGGTGAAAACCCCAAATTACTCAGGTGGTCCATTTCCCTACAGGGGATGGACTATACAGTGGAACATAGACCTGGGAGCAACCATGCAAATGCAGATGGCCTCTCCAGATATTTCCACTTAGAACATGAAGACTCAGCTGGTCAAGGTTAGTTTAATGTCCCTGCGTTTGGGGGGGGGGGGGGTTATGTAGGAGAGTGGCATCGACTGCATAGTTGCCCCCAACTTTTTGCTGATGTTTTGACTGTTTTATGACACTAGCCAGGCTGTGGCCCTGCTATCCAGGACCCCAGCCTATCTGCTTCTTCTCTAAACTGATGTGAGTACCCTAGGTACCTTCCAATTGGATACTGAGGACACCATACCATCCCCTTGTAGATGGTACCCTAGGTACCCAGGGCATGGGTCCCTCAGAGGCCTAACGGGGGCTGCAGCACTTATTGTGCCACCCCTGGGACAGCCATACCAAATGACACCACCAGACCACTACTGTAGTCTGGGTAAGGTGGTGCTGTATCCCACTTAATACAACACATATATCCTCATAGGTCACCCCTAGAGCAGGCCTTGATAATCCTACAAGGCAGGGTGCTGAGATATGTGTGAGGGGGGACCCCTACCTGAGTAGGGCCCCTCTGCAACCTCCGTAAAATCATTACTGGGTTGTTTGTAGTGTAGTCATACCATATACTCTTAACCGCATTAGAAGTATATCACGATAACTTGAGAATGGCTACACAGAACCATATCGTGTTTGGTGTCAAACATGTAGGAATCATACCCCCAATCCAGCCATGGGACTGAGGGCATGATTTCCCCCTGCTAGAGGGGCGATATGGGAAAAGCGGCAGAATTTAGACACCAATTTAAAAGTGCATGCAAAGTACAAAATGGATGCTACCCGCCACCCACGCGACTCTGGCTGCCTGTTGCTGGGCAGAATTCCAGCCACGGCAGCTGGACAATAGGGATCCTGTTGCAGGGAGGTGTTCCCACCTCCCCAGACAGACTATGTGGATTGGAACTGGGTGGGTGCACCATAGGACACCTTTCAGAGTTGCACGTAGGCTTCTCCAGTGCCTACATTCTGCATACACCGCCTGGAACCGGTTTAGGGGCATCCTGTCCCCTGCCCTGGCGGGAAACACACAAAGGAGAGAGGTTGTAGCCACCCTTTCCCGTCTGACCTCTCATTGGTGGGCTCTGATCTGGACACTCCCCTAATCTTTGGATAAAGGTGAATACTGGGTCCCCAGAGCCTCAGATTATTCTTGAACTTCACAGTCTTGACCTTCGACTTGCTGCCGCACAGCTACCTGAAGAAATCTCCCTTGGGGTAAAGGAGTTACCCCCCTGCTTGGCAGGCACCTGAAACACTGCAAGTGATCCGGTTGGAACCTCGCTGCTCCTTCGGACATCGACGACTCTTTCCTACCTTGAGGTGGGTTTCCAAGCATCCCAGAGGCCAGTGAGTGTGCACAGCAAAGCTCTGCACCGTGGACCCCGTGGGTGCCGAGATCCCCAATACCCCAGGACACCGGCCACCTCTTGCACAGCAACCGACCCCGACGAGTGGGGAAGTTGTGCTTTGGCCCATTATTGAGCCAACCTCTCAGCAGCATCTGTGCCAAAGATCGACGCCCTAGCCCGCTCCGGCGACCTGTGGGCGCACCTTTACGCATGCCAAACTGCTGCCTTCCGCGGTCCCTTGTCTCTCGACTTGTGGGCCCTAGCGGAGGACAATCTTCGATTCCAAGAGTTCCCCTGATTGCTCCAGGCCTGCTCTTCAGTCTCCTTGCTGGAGACCTCGCTCAGATCTCGTGGGTCTGCACCAGTAGCTGCTTTGTGTTTCTTGCGTGGGTTGTGGTTGCCAAGGCTTAGTGGATCCAATCCGGACACTAACACCGCAGCGACCCTCATCCTTCGTGGGACAGTCGCCCTCCAGAAGTTGGCCTTCCTTGAAGCCTCCTGGACCCCGTGGCTGACGATCCAAGCTACACCTCTTCCACCTGGAAGCACCCAACATTGAAGGGCTCCTTCTCTTGAGCCCCCTGGTCACTGTGCCGTGACCCAGACTCTGTCCCCTCTGCTTTCAGGTCCTTCTCTACAAGATCTACATTTTCATTCTTCACGACAACAACAACGCTTTTGGCTAGCAGCAGTTCTTCACGTTTTGCCATTGAAAATCAGCCCGCGACCCAACATCGAAAAAGACCTATGCACCCGGCTTCCCGGGGCAGGTAACAGTGGTACCACGGTACTCTCGTGGGTGTGGGGCCTTCAAAAGCTTAACTCTAAAGTATTGAACTTGAACTCCTGCTAGAAGTGTTTTTAAACTTGTAAAATTCAACCACGACATTCTCCATAGGCTATAATAGAGATCCCGACAGTAACTTTAGTCACTGCACGCGTCTCCCGTGGGTCCCCTTCCTCACTACCTTGGGTGATTTCACAAGGGGCCAGCAACCCTAAATGCCCTAGGCATTGTCTGTAGAATTGTCGTGGTTCTTATACCACTTTTTTGATATATGGTTTGGTCCCCCCTGGGGCCTTGTGATTCCAGTGCTATTTATTGTAACTATCAATGCTTGTTTGAATTGTATCTTCACCTCTAGACTCATAAAGAGACTAGTGGGGTTATTCCTAGAATAAATACATATATTTTATATATATACCTGTGTGGACTACTCTTTCATTTGGTTATTCAAGAGGTTATCTATGGTAAAACAATAAGCTTAACACTCCTTCAAGACTTAGCCTGAAGGCTGCTCTCCACAGCTACCACTAGGATAGCTTTCTTTAAAGGTTGTCTTTAACCTATCACCTTAAGAGTCAAATTGGACTGGTGCAAGGTGGCCACTAGAACTAGTGACCAGCATATGCCAGGCCATCTTCTCACAATCACTTTTTGGCTTTTAACAGTATAATCACTTTAAGGCTTTTTATGAATATTTTAAAGGGAAGCTTGCTTTTAAAAGTAATGTTTTCAACTTTTATTCCATTTTTGGTATACCGGCTATTTAGTTAGCTTTTTTTATATCGACACTTAGTATGAGGAGTGGGTATTATATTCTCAAGTTAGGCCCATGTAGCGAAGCAGTTTATTTCTTACATTGCCCTAGAAAATAAAATTTCAGCTGTGAACTTTTGCACACATTTGCATGCACGACAATATTGGAATAGGTTCTCTGAAACTACTTTGTTTACACATCAAGCTGACCATCGAAGTCGCCCGTATTATTTGTTTTTGAACACCTGATTTTTGAGCTTTTACTGTGGGAGAGCCTCATAAGCTGCGACTCGCCTACGGTAAACTCATGATGAAATGAACTGCATGTGGGCTCCACCGGTGTCCGCCTTGTGATATAAGGCTGCTGCGTTGCAGCCAGGATAAAGGGCACGGGACTGCTTACACGTGTGTTCACCCATGTACAGGCGGTGCTGGGGAGATTCCTGTTGTGCACAGGCCAGGAGCTGAGTACCAATAGAATGGTGTGGAAGGGACTATACAGAGTTGGGGGGTGACATGTAATAGGCCTTATAATGTGGGGAGACACATGTAAGGGATAGTCAGTGTGCTTTACTTTTTTATTTTACAGAGTTTTATATAGCGCAAACTTGACCCAAATATACTTTACAGAGCACCAGTAGCATTACATGAGGACACATTCTTTTTTTTGTAAGGCACGGGGAGATAAAGTGATTTGCCCAGAATCACAGGATGTTCAGCGTCCTTGCCGAGACTCGACCCAGTTCCCCAGATTCGAAGGTCGACCGCCTTAGCCGTAAGGCCAACTCCTCTCCCCACTGTCTAACTGTAGGAACACTCCATTATTCTCCTATGGAGAAAGAGACCACATGGGGTAGTTTCAGTTCCCTAGGGCCTACAAACTTCAGACACACACCAAAGTACACTGTAAGTTGTGTGAAAGGAACCATTCTGCTATGTCCAAAGCCATATCTGTAATGCTTATGGGTCATCCAGAAATGTCATATTCCTCTGACTCAGCTCAGAGCCAGAGCCTGGCCTGGTGTGACCCTGCCAGGCTGGGTTAACCTTCCTCCCCATGCTGTCGCTTCAGAGGCCTAGCTCTTCACTGCAAGCATTCCAAAGGCGGTCTTCTCTCCAAGAGCTAGAGATGTGGTCAAGCTGCAGGGCATCAATCAGCAGCTGTCATGCCATGCACCAGGCGTGCTCCAGACCAGGGACATGAAATCAGCCAGTGGGGGAAGAGGGCTTTTCAAAGACCATGTGGCATGAGCTCACTCGACAGCACCATCTTGCAGGATTCCAGAGGCCTGTGCAGGAAGGAGGGATCAGAGGCAAAGAGGTGATGGGTCACTGCAGGATAGGGCAAAAGTGAATTCCGGCCAGCCCAATCCCCCAATTTCTCTTAAAAGGTATTGCACAGGAAGAGGAGCTCTCTCTGGGGTCTGGTCTTGCGAAGAAGACTGTTGCTTGAGAATGGCTACATGGGAACTTGGAAGGAGGAGCTCCCTGACAGCTCCAGGACTCTGGACTGTGCCTCTGAGGGAGTAGAGGGCCAGTGAGAGGAAACCTGGGCTTCTGCACAACAGGAGAAGAGGTCCAGAAGGAGAGCTGGGTGAAAGTCTGGCGCAGGAAGCCAGTGAAAACAGCTCCTTGCCAAATTCACCCTCTTGGAAGCCAGGAGGGCGACAAGTGCTCCAGGGGGCTAGGGCTGGCCACCAACGAAAATGAATGCGGGGAGTGCCATCACACCCCATGGACAGGTCTCAGGGGCCCATGACCCCATCTCCAGGCTCTGCTGAAGAGGAAGTCGGGAGCGCCGCCGCGTCCCCTTTGAAGAGGTCTCAGGGGCCTGGGACCCCATCTCCGGGCCCGCCAAAGAGAAAGTTGGGGAGCACCGTCACACTCCCTGTGAAGGTGGGTGGAGGCCCAGGACCTCATCCCTGTACCCCGGATACAGTGGAGAGGAGGAGGGAGTGCAGTCACACTCTCCCCGCCGCAAGAGGACGGAGGGGGGAGTGCCGTCGCACAACCCCTAGGCCCCGTCCAGCTGGCTGCAGCATCCGTGTCTGCCTGCAGGAGCAGGTAGACCAGAATGAAGACCCCAGGAAGAAGGGGTCACCACCATTTGAATACAAAGGTGCAGGGGGAGCTGCAGAAGCATTGCAGACTCCCCCAGCACAAAAGTGGAAAGTCGCCACCCTAAATCTCTGGTGACAAAGGAGATAAACCCGCAAGGGTTTTTGGATGTTTTCAAGTCTACCTAATGCTGGAACTTTTGTTCTTCAGCTGGGAGCTGATGATCAGGACTACACTGAGCTGTGAGAGGCTGAATATGAAGTGCCATAGTGGAAACATCCCCTAGGGGTGGAAGGGTGTAATTGCACAGGAGGTGCATTTACGTAACGGTGTTCCTTTTGGGGACACGAGGTGACCTGAAGAACAAGTTACTTACCTTCGGTAACGCTTTTTCTGGTGGATACAGTATCTGCCTGTGGATTCCTCACCTTGTGAATATCCCCTGCGCCAGCATTCCACGGAACTTTTCTTCCCCAGCATTCCACGTCGACGTGGGCGACGTCATAATACAACGGCTCCGCTCGCGACTCCGATCGACGTCACCGGAGCCATAAGAAGCCCACGTCGGCGTGATGACGTCAGTTCCGCCCCTTTTTTCCGTGCCTACGAGGCACATGGACAGACTGACAGCAAAAAAACATACACAGTATACACAGTACACAATATGCAAAGCAACACACCCAGTGTGGAGAATAAAGAAACAGGCAAAAGAAAGACATAATGCCTCTGACAGTATTAATACATCTTGAAATAACAACATTAGATTAATGGATTGAAACATTATTAACAGGACATTAGGTATAGAAAGATGGACAACGGGGAGGCGGGTGGGCCAGTGAGGAATCCACAGGCAGATACTGTATCCACCAGAAAAAGCGTTACCGAAGGTAAGTAACTTGTTCTTCTGATGGATACATCTGCCAGTGGATTCCTCACCTTGTGAATAGATTCCCACAGCAGTCCCCACTCCCGGAGGAGGGTGTCCACCTTCCTATACCAGAAAGTCCTGTAACACCGAGCGCGCGAAGTGGCCCTCCCTCCTCATCTCAGAGTCCAATCAATAATGCTTTGCGAAAGTATGGAGGGAGGCCCAAGTCGCGGCTTTACAAATATCTGCCACAGGAACACCCCGGGCCAGAGCAGATGTTGAAGACTTGGCTCTAGTAGAGTGAGCACGAATACCCTCAGGAGGAGTCTTACCAGCCAGGGCGTAGCAGATCTTGATGGTCAGTATTATCCATCTTGACAGCGTGCGCTTGTGCACCGCTTTACCTTTAGAACGACCAACGTAGCCAATAAAAAGCTGGTCATCAATACGAAAGTCCTTGGTCCTGTCCAAATAAAAACTCATAGCCCTCTTCGGGTCAAGGCGATGGAGTCTTTCCTCTTCTTTGGAAGGATGAGGGGGTGGATAGAAAACAGGGAGGGTAATAGACTGCCCCAAATGGAAAGGAGTAACAACTTTTGGCAGGAAGGCAGCCCTGGTCCTAAGAACCATCCTTTCAGCATGTAATGTTAAAAACGGGGGTTTAGAACTAAGAGCTTGAAGCTCACTCACCCTCCTTGCCGAGGCTATGGCCACAAGAAAAACCACCTTAAATGATAACAGCCTCAATGGACAAGTATGAAGAGGCTCAAAAGGGGACCCCATTAGAAAGGTTAAAACAAGATTAAGGTCCCACTGAGGCATTACAAATGGAGTGGGAGGAAACATGTTTGTAAGGCCCTTGATGAACCTCAGAACAACCGGAGATTTAAACAGTGAAGGTTGATCTGGGCGGTACAGAAATGCCGATAAGGCCGAAAGGTAGCCCTTGACCGTGGCCACAGCACAGCCCTGCTGAGCCAAGGAAAGAGCAAACTGAAGCACATTGGACAGACGGGCCTTTAAAGGGTCAATGGATCTCTCTCCACACCACTTTACAAACTTAGACCACCTGTAGGAGTAAATGGACTTGGTGGAGTGTCGCCTGGCCGATAAAATAACGTCCACCACATCAGGTGGGAGAGAGAAGGAATTCAGGTTGCCCCGTTCAATCTCCAGGCATGAAGGTGTAAGCTCTGGAGGTGGGGGTGTAGAACCTGCCCCTCCGACTGCGAGAGGAGGTCTGCCCTCAGAGGGAGACGGAGCGGAGGGCACGAGGAGAGGTGGAGAAGATCTGTATACCACACCCTTCTTGGCCAATCCGGGGCGACCAAAATAACTTGGGCCCGGTCTTGGCGAATCTTCCTCAGAACCCGAGGAATCAAGGGTATGAGAGGAAACGCGTAAAGGAGTCGTGAGCCCCAACTCAACTGAAACGCGTCCCCCAATGGCCCCTGCATCGGAAACTGGAGACTGCAGAATGACGGGCAGTGCGCGTTCTCGCGGGTGGTCGAACAGGTCCACCCGAGGTGTCCCCCACGTCCGAAAGACGTGACGAACCACCTCTGGATGGAGCCTCCACTCGTGATCGGCGGAGAAATGACGACTGAGACTGTCTGCACGTACATTCAGCACACCGGCCAGATGATTCGCCATCAGACAAATCCGATGGGCCTGAGCCCAGGACCATAGACGTAAGGCCTCTCTGCACAGACAAAGAGACCCTACTCCCCCCTGTTTGTTGACATACCACATCGCGGTCGTGTTGTCTGTCAGGACTTGAATCGACTGACCGCGAAGGGAAGGGAGGAAGGCCTTGAGCGCCAAACGAATCGCCCGCAATTCCAGAAGGTTGATATGAAGCAACCTTTCCTCTGGAGACCAAAGACCCTTGATCTCCAGATCCCCCAGATGAGCACCCCACCCTAGGGTGGATGCATCCGTTATCACTGTGGCCACCGATGGAGGCAGATGGAAGGGCTTTCCTTGCGACAGATTGCCCTCTACGCCCCACCATGAAAGATCCGCTGCAGCTTCTCTGGAGATCTTGATTGACTCCCTGAGATCTCCGTTGTGCTGAAACCACTGCTTGCGGAGGCACCACTGGAGCGCCCTCATGTGCCAGCGTGCATGGTTGACCAACAGAATGCAGGAAGCGAACAGACCGAGCAGGCGAAGGACCTTCAGAACTGGAACAACCGCTCCACTGTGGAATAAAGGGACCAACTCCTGAATGTCGAGAATCCTTTGAGGAGGAGGGAATGCTCGACACACAGTAGTGTCCAGTACTGCCCCTATAAACAGGTTGCGTTGAGAGGGCACCAGGTGAGATTTGGGCACATTGATCGAAAAACCCAAGTCGAACAACAGCTGAGTTGTCACCTGCAGATGACGCTGCACCATCTCTGGGGACTCTGCCTTCAGAAGCCAGTCGTCCAGGTAGGGAAAAACTGGAATACCCGACCTCCTGAGATGGGCAGCCACCACTGCCATCACCTTTGTGAAGACCCGAGGTGCAGTAGTAAGACCAAACGGGAGGACCGCAAACTGGTAGTGTTGCGACCCAACCGTAAACCGGAGATACTTCCTGTGCGACTTCAGGATTGGGACATGGAAGTACGTGTCCTGCAAGTCGAGCGACACCATCCAGTCTCCTTGCTGCAACGCTTGAAGAACCTGCGCAAGGGTCAGCATCTTGAATTTCTCCTGTTTCAGGAAAAAATTCAAGACTCTGAGATCCAGTATCGGACGCAATCTGCCGTCCTTTTTGGGAATCAGGAAATACCGGGAGTAGCATCCCTGACCCCTTTCCTGCTCCGGAACCACCTCTATTGCACCCTTCTGAAGCAAGGCTAGCACTTCTTTCTGCAGGAGAAGCAGATGGTCTTCCGAACAATAACCTTGGCAAGGAGGGTAAGGGGGAGGAAACTCCCGAAAGGGAAGGGCGTACCCAGTCTCTACGAGGTTAAAAACCCAAAGGTCTGTTGTAACCGATTTCCAACCCCGTTGAAAGTAGGACACCCGACCCCCCACAGGTCTTACATGATCCGGGATGGGGGATCTAGGGCTGCTTCCCTGAAGCCTCATTGGGAGCAGAGGAGGAGGAAGAAGAGGGGTTGCGTCCAGAACCTCTCCGACCCCTTTGCCTCCCTCTATAAGACTTATAGAGGGGATTCTGCTGCTGTTGCTGCTGCTGCTGGGGCTGCCGGTAAGAGCGAAAAGAAGATCGCCCAAAGCCCCTAAATTTTCGAAAGGTCGAACCCCTTGCCGGTACTTGCAAGCCCAAGGATTTTGCAGTCAATCGGCTGTCCTTAAAACGCTGAAGGGCAGAGTCCGCTTTCTCCCCAAACAGCTTCTGACCATCAAATGGAAGATCGACCAGCGTAGCTTGAACATCCGCTGAGAAACCAGAGTTACGGAGCCAAGCCTGCCTTCTTACAGCAACAGAAGACCCCATGATCCTTGCCACGGAGTCCGCTGTATCCAACCCTGACTGGATAACTTGCCTGGCAGCCGCCTGAGTGTCCGCTACAACCTCCATGAAGGATGACTTATCCCCTTCAGGCAACTTAGGAGCCAAGGACTTAATGGAATCCATTAGAGCTTGCACGTAACGCCCCAGCAGGCATGTAGCATTAGTCGATTTTAACGCCATGCTTCCTGTCGAAAAGGTCTTTTTGGCTGCCTGATCAGCCTTTTTAGACTCCCTGTCAGCAGGCGTCTGAGGAAAGGCACCAGAAGCGTGCTTAGAGCATGAGGCCTGCACAACTAAACTGTCCGGGGACTGATGAGTGGATAAAAAGTCAGGATCCCCAGGTGCAACTTTGTACCGTCTTGCCACCTGCCTAGACACTGCAGGAGATGAAAGGGGCTTCTTCCATACCTCTAATACCGGCTCCAATATGGCCTCATTGAAAGGCAACAAGGGCTCCGATGTCGAAGACGGAGAATGTAACACTTCTGTGAGCAGGTTGGATTTATACTCAACAGAAGGCAGCTGTAAATCCAGAAGCTCCGCTGCTTTCTTTATCAATACGTGATAGGGAACCAACTCATGAGGTGGAGAAGAACTGGTAGATGCATGTTCCCACTCTGGGGTCGTATCCAGTCCACTGGCAACCTCAATGCCCTCAAATTCGTCCGGAGAAGTAGAATCCACCTCACCTTCTTCCACCTCTCGATATCTTCTCTCCTCCAACACCCTCTGGGCTTCCCTCCTCGACCGGATCCGAGGAACCGACGTCGGCGACGTCGAACGCGGCGTCGGAGGAACCGGCGTCGACGGCGCCAGACACGGCGCCGATGGAGTCAGCTTCGGCGTCGATGGAGCCAGTCTCGGCGTCAAAGGAGGCTCCGAAGCCTGCCGAACCTTCCGAGATCGATTCGAATCCACAGGCGGCGCCGGAAACTGCCAAGAAGGCGCCATCGCCATAAAGGGCATAAAGGGGGCCTGAGCATACTGCTGTGGCACCCCCATTGTAAAGGCCATCGGACCCACAGGACCAGTTGGTGCTCCGGATGGGTAGGCCGCCCTGTTAAAAATGCCATACATAGCATTTAAGAAATTAGCCGAATCCGTACCCGAGGCCGGGAACTGAGGAAAAGGAACCTCTTGTGGGGCCTCCGGCACTGGCTCCGCAGTATCCTCCTCTGGAGCCCCAGAATCTTCAGGTACTGGAACAGACTCTTCCTGCTCCTCATGCACAGAAGCATCCGACTCCACATGAACCGGAGTCGACGTCTGAGACGGAGCCGAAGATCTCGCCGGAGACTGAATCCGAGTCTGCTTCCTCGAAGGAGAACCTTCCTGTGACCTCGAAGGCGAAGGGGAAGGAGATAAACCTTTGCTCCGACGTCGATGAGACGAAGCCGACCTCGACCTCGACTTCTTCGACTTCGAAGATCGACGTCTAGAGTGTTTGCTCTTCTTATGGTGCTTTTTTGATCTCGACGACCTCGAAGTCGATGACTCTCTTTTTGACCTTTCCTTCTTCCTCCCTCTTTTCTCCTCACCAATCTTCTTCATGAAGAGCTTGGTCTTCCGCTCCTTGAGTGCCTTCGGGTTCATGCTTTTACAGCATCCGCACTCCTCCATATCATGCTCCGAGGAAAGGCACCATAAACAATTCTGGTGTGGATCTGTTATCGACATCAAGCCTCCACACTCCCTGCAGGGCTTAAAGCCCGACTTCCTAGTCGAAGACATAGCCGAAAAACAGAGATACACGACCAACTACAAAGTAGCACTGGAGAAAACCGTTGCGCGTCGAAGGCGCGGAAAAAAGGGAACTGACGTCATCACGCCGACGTGGGCTTCTTATATGGCTCCGGTGACGTCGATCGGAGTCGCGAGCGGAGCCGGTGTATTATGACGTCGCCCACGTCGACGTGGAATGCTGGGGAAGAAAAGTTCCGTGGAATGCTGGCGCAGGGGATATTCACAAGGTGAGGAATCCACTGGCAGATGTATCCATCAGAAATATGTGCTGTTATAAGTGAATTGTAAATATGTTGTCAGGCAACTTTGCCAGGGTGCCTGGTTGTAATTTCATACCCATGTGATTATAAATGTGATGCCTTTTGGGGGCTGTGATTGACTGGAACCGCATATGTTACCAGATGCGATATGTACCCCTCATTCCGAGTGATTATTAGGCATGCATTCTTGCTACTGCGTCAGTTGAACAACCAGACTGTCAGCCACTGTGATTTAAGTGTGTATACTTTATGGTCAGTATTGGGTGCTCTCAGTCAGGGTTATGTGTCACTATGGCAGGTCTTTCCATTATAAATGCTGGTTGAAATAATGGAGTGGGCAGCAATTGGGGTGGTGCCAGTGGAAAGGGCCCTCACTGCAGGTTATGGTCAACCCGTAGTATTTGGGGACAAGATGATGTTCATAAATGTGAGTGGTGGTACTAGACCCCCACCTCATTGCAGGAGGAGTGGGAATATTTACGCAATGTCAAGAAGTATTTCCATCAGCTTATGTATATTCGTAAATTGATGCATAGTATTGAGTAGTGTGTGTGTGTAATAAATGTACTCTTCCTTTTTATAATGAAAAGCACAGACTGGACAATCAATTATTGAGTGTTATTTCTGCATACCTGTCAATGGTGATTACTAGCCCACATCACCTCCCTTTAGTAAGCCTTGAACTGCACTGCAACACTACCCTCTGAGAGTCAAGCGCTACAATGGGGTGTTTGGTTCCCAGTGAAGGACAAATGTAGACCCATTATTTGTGCAGGCCTCACAACTAATGCCTTGTTTTCCAATAATTGACATCCTGATAGATTGGTAGAGGAGGTACTTCCGCTGACGCTGAGGGTCCTTGCATGCTGAGAAATCACCACTCAGCAACCTGACATCTCGTGAAGGGTGTTAAGTTTGTTGACCAAGACGGGATCCTTCACTCTATCTCAACTGGTAATGGGGTCGGATGGTCTTTTTGGGGGATTCTTAGCTCTACACCTACAGACACTCTAGGTACACTTAGAGTAAGGTTCACATAGTAAGAGTATGCTAGATTTCTGTCTTGTTTATATGCTTGCATATATACAACTGTTTAGCACCATGGGAGAACCATATCTAATATTTACGCTCTTGGTGCACACAATCATGTTTATCTGCTTCTGTCTACTAATCATTGCAGCACACGTATTTTATGCAAGAATAACATTTGTTCCATAAATATTATTGAAAACGTCCCACTGTGTATTCTCTGTATATTTCTCTGAGAATAAGCGAGCATGAGTGACTGAGCGGAAATTTCTATACTGTTTCCCTCATTCCTGCGGAATCAGGTTTGTCATGTTCAGTGGTTGTCAGAAACCATTCGTTCCCTGTGAAGGTTAGGTGGGAATACGGTGGCACTGTGAGATAGATGGTAGGCCAACATATCCTGTGGGGGTCTCTGAAATTAGTCTTCAAACTAAACACTTAGTTTATGTTTTCTGAACAATGCACAGGTCCTACGGATTAGTAGGAACTACATAACACCACCCCCCAACTCAGTAGCAATGTGTCTGTCACCATTGTCAGCTCTGGGTGCGGAAAGGAGAGTGGCCTGCCACAGGATAGATTGCAACTGGTCAGCCACCACTGCAGATTATGGGCCATCTCCTCTGAGACTGTCAGAAAGGTGGCCTGCATGCAGGGCCCACTCAGACTTTAAGCTACACTGCAGGGCTTGCATGTGCTACCTGGTGTTGTTAACAAGGAGGATGCACAACGCTAGGAGGTCAAGAAGCCTCAAAGACACTGTCACTTAGATCCAGGATTGAGCCTGAAACATTGGGATCATAGCCGGAATGTTCTGGACTGACTGTTGCAGAGGAAAGGCTTTGAACTCCACTGTGTCCAGAATTACCCCAATGCATAAGAGCCGCTGAGATGGAACCAGGTGGGACTTAAGGTTTAACCCGAACGATGTTACAACTTTTGCCATCGGTCGAAATAGTCCATGAATGATTGCGGCAAGCCTGTCCTAAGAGGATAATAGTGAAGGTACGGTAATACAGGAACTCCCGACCTCCAAAAAGAAGTATAAACTTACCCCATGAATTTTCTTAAGATGATGCTAGTGAGTCTGAAGGAAAGTATGGCAAACTGGAAATGCTTCTAGCCCATCACAAATCACAGGTAATGCCTGCAGCACTGCACAATAAAAATATGTGCCCTTGAAATTTAGGGACACAATCCAGTCTCCCAGGTCCAGAGATGAAAGGATCTGAGCCAAGCAAGCATTTTCAATTTGTACTTACACAAGAAGGCATTCAGGGGGTTAAAGGACCAAGTTAGGCCTGAGGCACCCGTCCTGGACAACGAGGTAACAACCTTCGCCTTTCTCCAAGTCTAATGCCCATGCAATGGCATCCCTGGGCGTGCAGCAGGCTGGCTTTTTGTAGCTGGATTGACAGATGCTCTTCCGAAATTCTTTCTGGGGTAGGTAGGATGTTGGGTAGTGATAAGAGAAAAAGTAAGGCATAGCCTCTTTGAACAATCCATCATCTGTCAGACATGATGGATTGCCAACCCAGAAGGAAATGCTGGATACTGCTCTCCACTAGTTCTGGTTGGACATGTGCAAATGACAGTAAACTAAAGCGATTTGATACCAGCAGTAGCAGGTTAAGAGGAATTGGCAGACTGGTGTTCCTGCTAGCCTACGTGTGGTCTGCTGGTTGCACATCAAGGGCCCAGAAAGGATTGGGCTTGTCTGTTGTACCACTGACTGGAAAGGTTGCTTATATGGCAACTCCTCTGGAATAACCTCTGTATTTTCAAAACCTGGGTGGGAAATTGCTTTGCACAGGGATTAACAGCTCCAAGGAATGCTCTGTTTTCTTAAAAGCATTCAAGAGCAGAATCTGCTTCTTCTCTGAAAAGGCGAGACCCATCAAAGTATTCTGGTATTGACTACCTTCCCAATACAGTGAGTGGTATCCAGCCGACGCGGATAAAGTACTTGGTCGTGTCTGTGCCATCATTAATCTTCTTGGCCAAGAAGCCCTAAGGTTGCCCTGTCTGTCTCCAAGATCTGACTCACGATGTCCCAAAGGGCATGTTTATATTGGCTAAAAAGATAAACTGTGTTTAGGAACTGCAGCGTAAAGCTGGCAGAAACAAACATATCCTTTTGGATTCTCTATCCCGGGATTGGATGGAAATGAATTAGGGTTTCCCTTAACTGTCAAGGTCAGTACATTCAGACGCTAGGGAGAAGGGTGATTGGTGAGAAAATCTAGGTCTCCGATGCCAGCCTATGACCCTTGGCCTACTGCTGGCTAAATGGCGGCCAAGAGCATGGTTTTGATCAGATAGCCATCAAAGTATCTGTGAGGGCATCATTAACTGGGATCAAAATCTCAACTGCTGTCTGCTCCAGCTGCAAAAGTTCTGTTAAAACCTTGATTTTAGTGTCAGTGGAGGGCAAATGAAATTCAAGTACTTCAGCTAAACCAGCACAGCAAATGAGGAATTATCTTTCGTTAATGACCCAATGTGGCACGTGAAGCTCTTTCTCAGGAGAGTCATCAAGCCCACTAGTATTTTATAAATCAAGGTATAAAGCATCACCATAATAATAAGGGATGAGCAAGCCACCGTTCTCCTCGTCAGCATCCTGAGGAGCAATTGATAAATGCAGGAAAATATGCTACAGCCAATAGAAAGGGAGTGTAAATAAGTGGCAGGCTTTTTAGTTCTGACTCTGATTAGAGTCAGAACGAAAAAGCCTGCCAGTTATTTTTCCTCCCTTTCTATTGGCTGTAGCATATTTTTCTCCATTTATTAATGCGTGTTTCTCCTCTGCTTCTCTAATCAGTTTCCGTAGCCGAAATACTGTTAACATCTGCTTTGGTGGAAGTATTCTTAAAGTTTTGCCTCTTTCTGCTTTTCCCTCTTGCAGGGCAACTTAACACCCAGAGAGATTAAGTGATTTGCCCAGAATCACAGGATGTTGCGGCACCGAGGCTTGAACCGGCTCTCGCGTCAGCAGCTCTGGCCCCCTCCTGCATACCAACCACCCTTCCTCATCGCAGGTTCCCTCTAGGGAAGAGGTCTTCAATCTGTGGGGCGCGACCCTCAGGGGGGCCCTGGGGTCTTGGGAAGGGGGTCGCACATTCCCCAGCCCCACTTGTGCCTGGATTCTAAAACGTTCATTTTTGTTTTGGAAAAGACAGCCCTTCTGGGTTGGTTAATTTCACTTGTTAAAATGCTTCATGTGAGCTCCTGTGCTGTGCAAAGGTTTCGTGCCAGGGTGCCTGGCCGCCTGAATGAAATGCAAATGTGTCCTATTAGTTAATCTGAAAGTGGAAAGGGTGCTTGGGACCCCGTGAATCACTCCAACTTTGTGATGACAACGATTTTTGTTTTTTAGTGGTAGTGCTTAGCAATTGGGCTGTGAAGTGCTTGCTTTTTTAATCCTAACTGTATTTACACAGCCCTTAGTACCCCTAAGGTGGTGTTGAAGGGACAGATATGTAAAAAGAAACTGCCTTACACTCTGGTATTACTAAAATCTATATTTTGGATGCACCATTTTATTGTAAAGCTTTTTATATATTTTCTATCAGTCTATCTTATACTGTGGGTAATGCAATCCAAGTATAAAATAATGACAGATATTCACAGTGCTTTCTGTCACAGGCTGTGACCTCATAGCACTAAAAGTCACTATTCTCCACTGCACCAATCAAGATGTAATTTTGTGGCTCCCTGGTTACACACAGACCTTTGCAGTGCAATAACCAATAGAGATTTCATAATGTACTACTGTAGGAGAGAAGGATCTGCTTCACATGTTTACCCCCACTTTTTGCTGGTGTTTCACTGGTTTTCGACTCTAGTCTGGCTGGGACCCTGCTATTCAGGGCCCCAGCCTAGCTGCTTCCTCTCTAAAATGATTCCATGTACTTTAGGTACAGTTCAGATTGGATCCTGGGGTACCCTTGTGAGTCCCTAATATATGGTATACTATGTACCCAGGGCATAGGTACCCCAGAGGCCTACCACGGGCTGAAGCATGTATTATGCCACCCCTGGAAAGCCACCCAAAATGACACCACAAGTCTGCTACTGCAGCCTGCGTAAGGTGGTGCATGCACCCCTTACTGAGATATAGGTTCACTATATCTCACCATATTCTGCACATACAAACCTATCAGTCACCCCTATGGCAGGCCTTATCAATCCTGAAGGCAGGGTGCTTGGTTATATGTGAGGGGGTGCCCAGGCATGAGATGAGCCCCTCTGCAGCCTTCGGAATCTCTTCTGCGGGGTTGTTAGTAGTGCATGTGAGAAGTTGGCCTGATGTATGATGTCACTAGTTCTAGTGTACACCTTATATCAGTCCAAACAACCCTTATGGTGATTGGTTGTAAAGTCAACCTTATAGACCAGCTATCCTAGTGGTAGCATGGACAAGAGCAGTCTTAGGATAACCTCTGAATGGCATGTGAAGCCAGCTGTGATACCATATATAATCCCTTGAATACCAAATGAAAGGACACCACAACAGATATATATATAAAATAAAGTGTATTTATTCTAGTCAAACCCTCAGCACTCTTTATGAGATTAGAGGTAAGTACAACACAGTCTTATTTAAGCATACATTAAGTCACACAGGTAAGTAATACAGTTAGGCCCTAGGGGCCACGCAAACCATATACTAAGTAAGTGGTATAAGGACCACTGTCACGGAAATAGGATAGGCCTAGGCCTAGGGAATCGCTGGGGCTACACTACACTAGCAACAGTTAGGAAGTGGGAGGCCCACGGGATTCAGGTGCAGAGTGGAAACACTCACGCGTAATGCGTAAAAGTTGATAGAATTACTAGCAGTTAGAAACAAACAGTTTTAGGACACTTCTGGTATAGCTAGAAAGTCGAGACTCGGAAACTAGACCCTAGGATAGTCACTACCCTTGTGAGCACCGAAGTACCCAAGTTACCTAGCCCACAGGCTGCGGGTGCATAGGTGTGAACTTGCGTCGGGTTTCGTCGTGGACTTCTATGGATGCCTGAAGGAAAGTTGCTGACAGGCAGTCAGTGAAGAGTGTCCGGTGGATCCCAAGGCTGGGATCAAGAAGAGAGGAGACCTGCAAGCAGAAGGGACAGAGTCAAGGTCACTAGCCAGTGACCACGTGGAACCAGGAAGGAACCAGGCGATGTCGGGAAGATTGCAGGTGAAGGTGAAGCTTGTCGCAGCAGCCACGGGGACCAGGAAACGTCGAGGACGACCAGGACCAGGAGGCGAGCTGTCCCACGAAGGCTCTTGCTGTCGGCGGCGTCGAAGTTGAACTAGGACTCACCAAGCCTTGGCAAGCGGAACCCACGAAGAACGGAGGACTTGCTTCTGGTGCAGACCAGGAAGGTCTGGGGTGCTTCTCTTTTGCAAGGAAGCGGGAGCCAGTCTGGAGGAGCCAAACCAGCAGTGAAGATTTCTGGATGCGTCGTCACAAAGGCCACTAGCCAACGGGCAAGCAACCGGACAAGCGGCAAGCAGGAAAATGCAGAAGGGCCCCACGCAGGACTCGTGGAGTGTGGGGGGCTGATCTTCGGTGCAGATGGTGCTTGGGGTTGGGGCTTCTCAATGCCCGGTGCACAACTTCGAGGGTGCCTCAGAAGCTGCGCTGGAAGATACTAGCCACTTTTCCCAGGTAGCCGGTCCCACGTCTCTCGTCGCCTCCACGGATCTCAGCTCGGCTGTGGATGTGGATCAGGGTCGGAGAAGTCTGGAAGTCAAGGCTCTGGTCGGGCTCTGCAGTCGGTCCCTCGTAGAACTTCAGCAAAGCAAAGGGTAGTCTCTTGATGGTGCCTGTTTGTACAGGGTAGCCACTCCTTGGCCACAAGGGAGATTCTTCAGTCTTCTTCTTTCGTCGAATGTCGAAGGTCCAGAGTTTCTGTTCAAGTTGCAGGTTCAGGATAATCTAAAGTCTTGAGGCCCAACTCCCACTCTTATACTAATCTGGGGGGCTGGGATACCTGCTAGGTCACGCCTTATGGGTGGGACCTGGGAGGGGGGTGGTTACACCCCCTTCCCTTTGTCCAGTTTCGCGCCAGGACTGGGGCTGGAGTGCCCCAGCACCGGTTTGAACTGGACTATGCATGGGACACCTTGTGTGCCCCAGGCATGTCTCATTCCTTTCAGCCCTCCCTGCCCCAATACACTAAAGTCTGTCTGGGGAGGTGCTAGCACCTCCCCAAGCAGGAAACCTATTGTCCAAGCCTCCCTGGCCGGGATCACTCCCAGCAGCAGGAGGTCAGACTTGTGTCTGTGGCAGCAGCATCCATTTTGTGATGCTGAGGCTTTGGTTAGAGTTAAACAGCAAAGTAGGATTTTAACATGTCTCTCCCTCTAGAAGGGAGGAATAATATCCTCATCACCAGAAATGGTATGGGGGTATTATTCCAAAGTGTTAGACACCTTACACAACATGTTTTGATAAAGCCAAACCATAGTTACCATAACCGTTTAAGATTATAAGGCACTTTAAGAGTATATGGTAGGCTATATCATAGAACAGCTATAAGGACATGGTTCCGAAAGCTGCAGACAGGCTCAGCTCATGCTAGAGCACCATCTCACATGTTACCAAGCACTCTGCCTCCAGGATTGTTAAGGCCTGCCATAGGAGTGGCTGATAGGTACACATGTGTCTATATGTAAGGTAGGTATAGGTATACTATATCTAAGCAAGGGGTGATTACACAACCTTGCCCCAGCTGAGTGGTCAGCCAGTTGTGTCTGATTGGAAGGCCAGACCAGGGGTGGCATAATACATGCTGCAGCCCCTGGGAGGCCTAGGGTACACCTATGCCCTGGGTACCTAGGGTACACTGTACAGGGTCCAATAAGGTGATCCTTACCAATTGGGAATGTACCTAGGGTACATGGAGTCCATTTTAAAGAGAGAGCAGACAGCCTGAGACCCTGAATGGCAGGATCTCAGGCCAACTAAGTCGAAAAACCAGCTAGACACTAGGCAAAAAGTTGGGGGTAACCATAGTCCGATATCCACCTTCCTACAGTGCAGCCTGACCATATACTCTTAAGTGCATTATAACCAAACGGTAAATGCTAACTTTGGACTGGCTGCACAGAAACATGTCGTGTTTGGTGTCAAACGCCTTGTAATCATACTCCTACACCAGTAACTGGTGTGGGCGTATGATCCCACCCTTCTAGAGGGAGAGACATGACAGCACTGGTATACCCGGCAGAAACTTAATAAAGCCCTGGCATCACAAAATGGATGCTGCAGCCACAGACAATGGTCTGGCCTCCTGCTGCTGACCGAAACTCCGGCAGGGGAGGCCTGGACAATAGGTTACCTGTCACACGGAGGTGTAACCAACTCCCAGACAGGCTTATGTGTATTGGAGCTGGGTGGGAGCACTCTCTGGTGCTTTGAAGTCCTGCACTGGGGGCACATTTGGTGTCCCTGTGCATAGTCCAGCTCAAACCGGTTCAGGGGCTTCCAGCCCCTGCTCTGGCACGAAACTGGACAAAGGAAATGGGTGTAGCCACCCCTCTTTCCAAACCCTCACATAGGTGGGTCCCCAGAGTATGTCCAATCCCCTACCTTAGTATAAGTATGGGACCTCAGTCCTTAGGACTTTAGATTACCCTGGACGAAACTCTGAAGCTGAATCCTGGACCTTCGACGCTCTGCTCAAGACCAGAGGACTGAAAAAATCTCCCTTGGGGTCAAGGAGTGTCTCCCCTGCTTGGCAGGCACCAACGATGCAATTTGCCGGTCTGCATCATCGAAGCTCCCGCCAGACTCTGAAGTACTTGCAGCCCAGGAAGAGGATTTCCAGACATCTCAGAGGCCGACCCAAGTCCCCAGCAATGCTGAGACCTGCAGCCCTCGTGAGTAGCATGGAACCAGAACTTCTGGTCACCATGCATTTCTGCAAGTGCATTGACTTCTCGATGTCTCTTGAAGTCGTGCTTGGGCTGACTTGTAGCCCCCACCTCGAGCACTGAATCCACCGAAGATTGTCGGCCTGGTCATTCAGAGTGGCCCGTGGGCTACCATTTTGTGTTTCGTCCCGATGTCCCTTCGCGATCCCTGGTCCGTTGACTGGTGTGTCCCTGAGGGGGTAGCTTTGTATTTCCTTGGGCTTCCCTGGTTGCTCCAGACGTGCCCTGACTCCCAACCAAGTGATGAGTCCCACAGACCTTGCTGGTCTGCACCAAAGCATCTTTCTCGTTTCTGCGTGGGTTGCTGTTGCCAAGGCTTGTTGTGTCCAATCCGGGCACCGACACTGCAGCACTCTACATCCTTCGTGGAACAGCTCGAATCCAGCTCCTGGTCATCCTCAACGCCTCCTGGTCCTCGTGGCTGAAGAGTCAAGCTTCACCTCTTTCACCTGAAATCACCTGACATCGGCGGGAATCTGCTCATCACCTTCCTGGTCACTGGCAAGTGACCCAGACTCTGTCCCCTCTGCTTTCAGGTTCTTCTCATCTCCGATCCAGGCTTGGATCTCTTCGTACACTTCGCATCTTCACAGCAGCAGCACTTTTTCGCCAGCTCCCATTGAAATCGAAGACGCGACCCGACACCAAAAGACACCTATGCAAACTGCTTCCCTGGGTGAGGTAACACGAGTACTCCGGTGCTCCCGTGGGTGCTAACCCTAGAACTTCCTAAGTCCAAAATGGTTTGGTCTTGACTCATTTCTTGGTGTCCCTAATCTTTAAAAATCTAACTGCGACTTTCCCCAAAGAAGCTAACGGGAGCTTGCGGTTGTGTTCACACACTACACACGGCCTCCGTGGGTCCCCTGTGTCACTACCTTGGGTGGTTCCTTGGGGTCCCAGCGATTCTACAGGCTCTAGGCCTTGTGTCTAGTTAAGTCGTGGTTCTTATACCACTATTTTAGTATATGGTTTGGCTCGACCCTAGGGCCTGACGTGTATTTGTGCTATTTTACTGTGATTATTGAAGTGTAACTTGTGTTTTGACCTCTAGTCTCATAAAGAGTCTAGCAGGGTGTGTTTAGTAATAAATACATATATTTTATATATATACCTGGTGTGGACATCTTTCATTTAGTGACTCAAGAGATTATAGACTGGTAAAACAAGCTGCTTTACATTCCTTCAAGACTTAGCCTGAAGGCTGCTCTCCATAGCTTTCAATAAAGGTTGTCTTTAACCTATAACCAATAAGGGGTTGTTTGGACTGATACAAGGTGCCCACTAGAACTAGTGGACAGCATATATCAGGCCAACTTTTTACAACTACAGTGCAGTTCCCACTGAGTAACAACTTTTTAATGTATTTTTAATTTACGCTGCCCATTATTTTATATGTAGGTACCTGATGATGAAAGACCTAAAAAAACTACCAAATATTTTGGAACATATTTATGAAAGGCTTGCGGCACCAGAGCATCATTTTTTGATGCTCCGGCTGAGCAAGTATCTGAACCATACCCATGAGGCGGCGCAAAGTCACCCTGCATGGCATCATAGATATGGAGTAAGACAACGCAGCGCAAGTCACTGCGCTGCCTTACTCTGCATCAAGAAGATGTTCCATAGGCGTTGCGTGGAGGTTCCTACTCAACACCAATGGATTTTGATGCTGCCCCATATTTACAAAATCACGTAAACCTAGGGCAGCGCCAAAAACGTACACCTCTCCAGCAGAGGAGTAACGAGGAGAAAGGTTTATATGTTTCCTTGTTTTTTCCTTTTTCCATGTGTGCTGCATTCTGCCGCTCACATTGAAAGAGGAAAACGCCTCCTGGGATAGTTTTTGCTAAGGAAGGTGCCCCTTCCTGCACAAAAACAATCCTGCCTATGTTGGTGCTAGGCAGCAATTTGTGTGCCAACACAAGGGGAAAGGACAGGAATGCACGGTATTTCATAAATATGATGCATTCCTGCCCTTTCACATTGGCGTAGCGCAGCAAGAAGACTTGTGGCGCTGCCCTACACCAATTCCTCATAAATAAGGCCCTTTGTTTTTAGCTATACCTCTGGTCACACCCCCATGTTCACTGACCTTTGGTTGGCTAAACACTGTTTAATATTATATCCCCACCGTAAAATTAATTTGCTGTGGGATTTGAGGGCGTTTATGGTTGTTGATGATGAGAAGTACCAGGTTCTATAAATTTTTGTCAGGAGGGGGGTCCTTATTTTTTTTAATTTTAATGCAGATTTATATAGCGCGAACTCGACCCGAAGGTATTGGAGCGCTCCATGAGCACCGGTTACTTACATAAGGAAAAGTTTGACAAGGGGGTCTCAGCTTCAAAAACTTTGAAGACATCTGCTCTCGGGTGTCAGGGCCCAAGCCATTCCATTTTCTACTTACAAATTAGTTTTTGTACGCCTTTAAAAAAAACAAATTAGCATAAATGCACATGTTGCACTCGCTTCCTCTTTTGTTCTGATGATTTGAAATATCCTGGTGCAGATGTGCAGACAATCATTCTCAGACGACAGCAACCACATTTTGCAGGCTGATTATCAACCAGCCCTAAGGCCCGTGACATCATCAGCCCAGTAAAACCATAGCCTCCAGCGCTAAGCTCCGCCCCCTGACGACGTTGCAGTGAAATCAGCCTCGGGCACTTCAGGCTGAAGCTTTTCATCGCCAGGGGCTCATGTCAATCAGGGACCTGAGCCTCAGTCAACTCACCCTTTCAATACTCGTCATAGGGTGGGGTACGGTCGGTATGCCTCGTGACACTTTGAACACAGGTGGGGCATAATATGCGAAAGGGTAGTTGAGCACTTGAATGTGCGTATTTGCCAGGAGCTAAATCAGTTATTCTAACTCTGTGTAGTGCTTCAATTGCAGATTAAATGGACGGTGTTGTGGATACTGTGATTAGATCATTTTTAATTTCTTTCCATAACGCTTCAGTGTGAATTTAAAAAACGTAGCTAGGGAAATGAATCCCGGGCAAAACGGAGGCTCTAAGTACCTCGCAAGTAGTAAAATTTTAAGTGAAAATTGTTAACAATTCATCCTGCAATAACTACTAAATCTAGACAGTTTGGCCCTGGCAGGTGTGCATACGGTTACCAGTTTGTGTCCGTTAGTCTGTATATTGGCTGCAGGAAGTGTGTACTATCCATCAGGGCCGGCTCTAGGGCAGTGCGATCGGTGCCACTGCACCGGGCGCTGACTTGGGGGTGTGGGCGCCATGTTCTTCGCTTTAATAGCACCATATGCCGAGTACTTTGTCCCCGCAATAAAAATGACAACTCCAGTGATTAATGTTCTTCCTGGAGAGAGTCTAGTGAAAGCTTTGACTCATCATAGCTCAGAGAGTTAATACCCCTGCTGCAAAGAACGTATCCCATTAACATCATGTAAAGATGAATCACGCTGTAAACTGGGAACTTGGGGTTTATTCATAAAGTACATCCATACAAGAAGGGGCTCTGGAGCAACTGCCGTATACAAGAACCTTCATACCAGAATGTAGAACACTTGCTCCATGAGCTCACTACATTCCAAGTCAATGACAGAATAAACACACATTACCACACATCCCCCTTTTTTAAATAGAGATAACAAGCAAAATAATATACAATAAAAGTATAGTACCTACACATTGCTAAAAACTTACATCTCTAAAATAACAGTGTATATACAACAATTTCAACATACTTTTTTTCCAATACAAAGAATTCAAATTAAAAACAATTCAAGTAAGAATACATTAGAAGCAACGCAAGTAGGAATGCACCAACCATCATTCCTTCCCCTTTTTTAAAATAAAAAATATTAGCGAGACACAAAATCATTAAACCTCATGGGTCTTCGGTGAACACGATCACTCCTACGTGGAATAGAATTGCCTCTTGAAAAGTCTCCAACCACCTTCGGTGCCAAAACATTACGTGAAGTTAAAGCTACACGGGAGATACCCCACCAATTTCCATCAGACAGTCTCACAGCATTCTTCCTCACTTCACAAACTTGAACAGGATCCTTAAACTTAGAAAAACCTTTCCCAACCAAAATGGGATTCTTGACACGGACCCAATCTCCTACTCTTAATCTGCAAGGTTTCATTGAAGAATCCTTTTTATTTTCTAACTTCTTAAAGTTGAATTTATTAGAATTGTATTCTGCAGATTCACACCAATTACTAACATTCCCAGATTTGGGTAATGCCTTAAGAATCCAAGACGGACACAACTCAGTAGCAGCTTCTCTACCCCTCATGAGTTCGAAAGGAGACTTGCCAGTAACAGAGTGTGGAGTAGTGCGTTGAGACCAAACCAGTTCATGGATTGATTGAGCCACATCCATATTGCTCCTAATTGAGGCTTGAATGCACTCCACAGGTACCTTGTTAAAACGCTCAACTTTCCCATTACTCTGAGGGTGATAAAGAGGTGTCCTCAAATGTTTAATTTTACAATTCTCTAAAAAGGAAGACATCTCAGATGAAACAAATTGAACACCGTTATCAGTAAGGAGTTCTACCGGAAAACCCTCTCTAGAAAACACCTTCAAAAAACACTCAATTACCTTTCTTGTGGTTGGCTCTGATACAGGTTCCACCTCAACCCACCTGGAAAGATGATCTACCATCACAATGAAGTATCTTAAATTGTGAGGTAAAACTTGATATGGTCCCAAGAAATCAACACCGATACGTTGCCACACTTTCTTTGGACACAAACTTACTGATTCAACCTCACGTTCAGTTATTAACACCTTATCACTGGAATTACACTTGGTACAATTCAACACAAAATCCTCAATCTGTGAGTCCATACGAGGCCACCAAAACCTCTCCCTAATTTTTCTTTTTGTCAAGGTAGAGCCCAAATGCCCACTGTGAGCCAACTTTATCACCTGCTGACGAAGAGAAAAAGGTACTACTAATTTCTCTCCACGAACTAACAGATAACCTTCTAAAGACAATTCATCTGCAACCTTCCAAAAAGGTTGTAACTCATTTGTCAATTGTGATTCCTTAGGCCAACCAGACTGCAATAATGTAATAACTTCACTCAGAGTGCAATCTGAACTAACTGCAGAGATCCATTCACTTTCTGAAAAACTTGCATCTCCTATATATGCAATAAAACATTCTTCAATCTCGGCTTCCCAATCATGACTATCATTTTCGTCAATGGGAAGTCGGGAAAGACAATCAGCCCGGGAATTCTTACCCCCAGGAATGTACTCTACTGAAAATGTAAATTCTAACAATTTGGCAGCCAATCTTGAAATTCTAGCAGTGGTACGTTTGATTTTTTTCCCTGAGAGAATATTGACTAAGGGACAATGGTCAGTTTTCAGTGTGAAATGTCTGCCCCAAACATATGCTTTAAATTTCTCTACACTCCACACACAGGCAAGCAACTCTTTTTCGATCACAGAATATTTACGTTCAGCTTCTCTTAATGTGCGAGAAGCGAAACCAACAGTAAACTCACGTCCATCCTCCACTTGAGTCAGAACAGCTCCTAAGCCATATTCACACGCATCCACTGTAATAACAGTGGCCCTTTTTTCTGAGAAAGATTGAAGAGCTGGGACATTGACAATTCTTTCTTTGATTACTTTAAAAGTTTGGTCACAAGAATCAGACCAGTTGTACTCCGCATTTTTCTTAAGCAAAGGCCTAAATGCCTCAGTTAAATTTGCAAAATTTTTTAAAAACTTAGCATAGAATTCGCAAAGACCCAAAAAAGAAAGTAATTGATCTCTGTTCTTTGGAGCAGGAGCATCCAAAATACTTTTTACAAGGCAAGGTTTTGGTTCTTCTCCTCAATACGAATACTGGTGGCTTTATACTTAAAAGAAAAATCGACAACTGTTGTAGTGCCACAATACATTAACTGCGCAGCCCTCCGTTTCACAAAATTGCCATCGCTTGTCACCAAACAGTCTCGCCGCGCACCATGGCAACAGATTAACTCTTCTTGTTAAAAACACTTCGCGCACTGCTCAAAACGCCGAGTGGTTGCTCCTCGAAGCGGGACAGTACAATTAAGGTTGATCAAAGCCTCTCACCTCGCTCGTCGTTTGTGACAATAACGATTCCAAATACCCGTTTCAATACTTCACTGGCTCTGGGTATTTCGCCGCTTAATCCTCTGGCCCCTTCTTGCTCGTTTGAATAACAAACAATTCAATGATCCCGGTCGTCGCCAAACTTGTAAAGATGAATCACGCTGTAAACTGGGAACTTGGGGTTTATTCATAAAGTACATCCATACAAGAAGGGGCTCTGGAGCAACTGCCGTATACAAGAACCTTCATACCAGAATGTAGAACACTTGCTCCATGAGCTCACTACATTCCAAGTCAATGACAGAATAAACACACATTACCACACATCACAAAGTGCATATAATATAAATAGGTCAATGGGTTACCGGTTTTGTCAGAGATCCTTTTCTTACTTGCAGTTTGTAAGTTAAAATCTTAATATAGAGCAGTGAGCTATCAACTTCCATCAAAGAGCTGCATGCAAACTGCAAGGAAAATATTAGAGCTATATCATTTTTGCCCAGACTTTCCTTGTCCTAATATTGCAAAAGGGGTTCATTTGGGTAGAAATCAATTCTTATTATTAAAGAAAACCCCTAACAATGGTGTTACATTTTAAATTCTGAATGTGTGCTTTTCCAGTCCAAGGACTCTTAAAATATACTGCCTGTCAGTATGAAGGACAAGTGACTCCTACACCTTCTAGGCCTCTGTCTTATGTAACATTTCCTATACACTGATTTTCACAGCGATGATGGATTGTCTCCATGCAATGCGTGTGTGATATAAAGTATTCTGACATCTTAAAATGGAATGAGTGGCGCTATAAAATAAACTTAATCTAAGAGATAGTGGTTATGGAGACTTATGGGGCACGGTCAAATGATGGTAGTGAGGGAATCTGTGGTGGAGGTAATCAATCAATCAATCAGGAAATCTGTAGAGCGCACTACTCACCCGTGAGGGTCTCAAGGCGCTAAAGGGGGCGCGGGGGGAGGTGCTGCTACGGCTCGAATAGCCAGTTCTTGAGTAGCCTCTTGAAGGTTAGTAGGTCTTGGGTCTGCCGTAGGAGGATGTTCCAGGTCTTGGCGGCGAGGTAGGAGAACGATCTGCCACCAGAGGCTGCTCTTCGGATGCGGGGGATGGTAGCGAGGGCGAGGTCGCCCGAGCGGAGCTGGTGGTTCGGGGTGTAGAAGGTGAGTCGTCTGTTGAGGTATGCTGGTCCGGTGTTGTGGAGTGCCTTGTGTGCGTGGGTGAGGAGCTTGAAGGTGATCCTCTTGTTGACGGGCAGCCAGTGCAGGTCTCTCAGGTGGGGTGTGATGTGGCTGTGTCGAAGGATGTCGAGGATCAGGCGGGCAGAGGCGTTCTGTATGCGTTGCAGTCGTTTCAGCAGTTTGGCCGGGGCTCCTGCGTAGAGGGCGTTTCCATAGTCCAGCCTGCTGCTGACGAGGGCCTAAGTGACCGTTCTTCTTGTGTCGGTGGGGATCCACCTGTAGATCTTGCGGAGCATGTGGAGGGTGTTGAAGCAGGAGGATGAGACGGTGTTGACTTGCTTTGTCACGGAGGGCGTTGAGTCGAGGACGAACCCCAGGTTGCGTGCGTGGTTGGTGGGCGTTGGTGCTGCTCCCAGGGCTGTCGGTCACCAGGAGTCGTCCCAGGCTGAGGGGGTGGAGCCGAGGAAGAGGACCTCCGTCTTGTCCGAGTTCAGCTTCAGACGGCTGTTTTTCATCCATTCGGCGACGGCTTTAATTCCTTTGTGGAGGTTGGTTTTGGCGGTGAGGGGGTCCTTGGTGAGGGAGAGGATCAGCTGTGTGTCGTCGGCGTAGGAGATGATGTTGAGGTCGTGCAGTCTGGCGACATGGGCGAGCGGGGCTATGTAGATGTTGAACAATGTCGGGCTGAGGGATGATCCTTGGGGTACACCGCAGATGATCTTGGAGGCTTCGGAGCAGAAAGGGGGGAGGCGGACGGGTCACTGGTGAGGCGCAAACAAACATTGTTGCACAGGGCACCACCAGTGCTAAAGCCGGCCCTGCTGTCCATAGCTACTGGGACTTTTTGTGGGTTGCCAGAGATAGACGATTTGTACAAATTGCCAGAAAAGCAGGCACACCGAGTCACTTCTCGTACAGCATACACAACAGATATACACACATACATAACACAGAACACACAAAGCAGACACCAAAAAAACATTCTAAACACACGAAAACACTCACATGCATTGGGCAATAATTATGTTAAACCAAAGCAATGCAGCAAACCCTTTTCCATTCATGACCCCTGACTAAACTATATCAAGCCCTGAGGCCAAAGATCAAGGGTCATGATTCTTGATTGAAAAATATTGCTTTGCCGCTTCTGTAACGCATTGTGAAATATCGGCCACTCACAAGCAATACTACACATGAGTTGGCAAATGAAAATATAAGTGCAATGATCCTATATCGTGCACTGCAAACTCAGATTACACTTTTAACACTGTGGAGACTCTTTTGTGCTCCCTCAGAATGTATTTGAGTCTGAACTCATTATCGTCCCAAATTTACGCCACCTTTCAGTCCCCTTACTTGCCAATATTATGTAACCTTAGATAATGAGGTACGGTATGTAAAACTGGGCTGGAATGATTAGTCAAGAGGCACCTAGAGGAGCTGTGTTCTTTAAGTCTCATGAGTATCTAAAAAAAACCAGGAGCTTCTACAACATAGCATAGATGCGACCTGCTCTTTATTAAGTATGCAGCTTTATTTTAAAGTAAATGAGATTTCACCACATTGGTATATGGCCGCTTGCTGAACAACAAGACCAGAATTCTAAGTATGGTTTCCCCACTTCTTGCAGAACCTCCTTTCCCCCTCCCGAATCCTCTATATGACAGTCACACTCAGTCACTGAGCTCCCTCCCTCTAGTAAATTTATGGTTTTGTTTTTATGCCCACTTCTTTCAGACTTCACCAGCTGCTACTGCCCTTCCTTCAGAGCAAACTTCATACATACCAGCACAGACTCCACACCTACCGCCATTCCTCCAGAGCAAACTCCATACATATCACTCTTTCTCCAATACATATTGCACTGTTGGAAACTCATGTTGTCTTCAAACGACTATGATATGGAACTGCTTGAATTTTGTGAGCATTAAAAATCTGACCCTTACTACACACATAACTATTAGAAAAGATCTAAGTCAGAAATAAGAAGGATAGGCATCGCCATGTGCATCTACATTTTTGTCACACTTTTCTTCAACAATGCAAGTTTATGCGCAACAATATCTCTGCACTATGCTTACAGCGCATTTGCAAACCTCAGTTACCTCACCCAAACCTCCCATTGGTCTAACTACAACATGCATCCTTTTCAGCAATGCACACCGAAAAGGTATCCAGCAACACGATTCAAAGCGGAGTGCTTCGCAACCCCATCAGCAATATATGCTCCTGACAATACGAAGTTGATTTGGGTTCCAGTTTGGAGCTCTCTTCAATGCAGCCTCCTCAACGTCCGATCCCTCCACAAACACGCCACTGAAATCTGGGACCTCCTCGACAGCACTACTCTGGATGTAGCATTCTCTACTGAAACCTGGACCAACACCACCTCGGGACCGGACATCGCCATTGCCATTCCCCAATACAAGATCTCCAAGAAGGACCGCCCCACCCGCCCGGGAGGAGGAATCGCCATCGTCTACAAATCCACCCTCCGCCTGAGCACACTCCCCGACAAGCCCACAGACCTGATGAAACACCTGCACTTCAAGATACGGGCCAGCCCTACCTCCACCCTCCGAGGAACCCTCATCTACCTACCCCCTGGACCCCGCGGACTTTTCACCAACTCCATCACGGACATCATCTCGCCGCATGCCATCGCGTCCACCAACTACACCCTTCTGGGAGACCTCAACTTCCACCTCGACAACCAACTGGACCCCCAGCACGACATCCCTCCTGGACAACCTCCACAACATTGGACTCCGCCAGATCGTGACCGAACCCACGCACTCAGCAGGACACACCCTCGACCCCCTTGTTAAAGATGACAGGAATCTGTTAGCATGAGCTGAAAGCCATTTTGTACTTGCAGCCATTTTAGTTAGCTATGTGCTGGCCATTTGCTGTTTCCCTCTTCCAGAGTGTTGCACATGTTCAGAAGGGCCTAGCTAGTAGAATGCACCTGCTCCTAGTTTAGAACCGTCAGGCTGTTCTAACTGATGTCAGAAACTTATTACTCCTCCTACTTGTTGCCTGTGCATTTACTGTATGACCATCTATGTGTGTAACTCTTCTCATGTGTTCTTGTACCGCCTTCTTTTGAGCCCCTGTGTGGGTATATAAAGCCCCTGTTCTTTGTACTCCTTAGAATGCCTCCTACAGTGACTTGAGATCACTGTGTGACGCAATTCTCCCTTTTCTGATGTTAAATAAAAAGATGTCTTTTATATTACAGCTTCTGTGCCAATCTCTTCTTTGCTGTTGGATTAAAAGGACCAGGTGTATCAGTGAAACCCCTGAGAAGGTTTTGATTTCTTCAATTGGTGCCCTCTGTGAGGCTCATCAGAGAAGTGGCTATCCAAGGGAGTGGTCTTGATGGGAGACAGGAATCTACTGAGGGGGACAGAACAGGACTCTAGTAAAAAGGTACTCTAAACTGAGATTCTGTCTCTGCAGCCCAGTATATTTCTTGTCTTCCTGATTTGACTCCTCCAACTGCTTACCACTCCTGACTGAGAACATTTTTGGCGTGAGTATTCTAAAAACAACCGTTTGGTCACTCAGAACTTGGCACTGAGGTTGGAGATTTTTGTGCTTGGTAAGGTCGTTTGTTGCAACGCTTTTTGGACTTGTATGGAAATTGGCCAATATTTGGAATTTGGAAATACATAAAATGCAATTTATGTAGACAGGTAATGAGAAACTTTTATAAACTTGAACGGCACACTGAGTTAAGTGCTACTTTGTGTATAATATTGTTTATGCTGCAATATTCTTGGCATGCCTGTTCTTAGCACACATCGTAGAATGTGTTGATTTCTTGGAGGTGCCATTTTGGAACTTGTATAGAATTAGCCGGCTCCCCTAGAGGGAATACCTAACTAGGTTTAGGTATAAAAACGTATTTCTTCCTCGGTGACTAGTACCCTGAGGAACTAAATATGTACATAGAAAGGATCCTGGTCTGTGCACTTAGTAACATTCATAAGCGGTGATATACAGAGTGTTTCTTGGTGTTCTGCCAGCCAAATCTAGTGAATTTGGTGTATCTTGGCTTCTTGAAAATGGAAAAGTTTGTTTGGGCTGTTGGTGAACTACTTTTGAGAGCTTTTCTTGTAAATATGACTTACAACTAGTGTTTACAAATGGTTTGGTTTCAGTACAGTCTGTGGGCTGTCTTTTGTTTCTGTCTTAAGTGTTGATCTGAGGGTTAAATGTGTGTTTAAATGTCTGTGGTTTGTCATTAGTGGTACTTATGTGAGTAAGTAGCGATTGCGCTCTTGGTACAAGAATGGCTAGCCTTAAGTGCCCTGTATTGTGTGTTCTGAGTATATGACACCAGTTTCGAAAATGTCTGGAATGAGCTCAATGTGTTTTTTTTGTCATCATTTTGTTATGCAAAATATCATTAACCCCTTCGGTGCTCATGACGGAACGGTTCCGTCATGAGCCACGGTTGAGCTGTGCTCATGACGGAACCGTTCCGTCATGACCACGCCCGCGCAGGAAAAGATCAGCACAGCAGGGGAATCCGCCCAGCATGGAAGGGGTTAACATAAAAAATGTATTTTAAAATAATTTAGCAATGAATTATATAATATATACTAAATAGCTGCACGCTATCATTAAATTGACAGAGTAAGACACTATACATGTGTGCCAATTGCCACAATGCTAAAGATAAAATTAGAATTCACATTGAATAGGAATTTTAAAAAAAGCTTCAAAAACGAAATTGTGTGTTTTGCAATAAATAAATTAAGATACAAAATGTCACAGTATTTATCCTTATGTATTTGGTATTAAAAGGCATTCACATTATCTGAGTGAGTTGGTTGTTGCTGAACTAAATACACATTACAGAACGATAGGTTTGTGCTGGCTTGAAAGGCTGGCTTGAAAGGCGTGTGAATTTGACGCCTGCGAATCACAAGCAGCTGTGTCAGCACATGGCTATTTCTGACTCCAGGCCACAGAAAGAAAGAAAGCTGAAGTCCACTAAATCTTAAGTCAGTGAAAAACACACAGTGTAAAACCCTGCATTTCAGATTGCTGTTTTAAAAATTAGGAATCAGGTTCATTATTTTTGATAACAGAGAACAGATTGACAGTAGGGATTTATTTTCTTAATGCCTTTTTAAATAAGGACATCTGCGGTTTTGATGTTAAATAATGACTGTCCTTTAAAAGTGGCGCAGACTTTCATGTTTCAAGTTAGGCTTTTGTGCTTAGGGTTATGAATGAATGCGTATAAATATGATAGGCAAAGGGATGCAGCTTGCTTTTCATATGTGGACTCATCAAAATGATTGGATTTATTAAAAAATATATATATATTTTGATTATACAAAAAAAATATTATTAAAAATAGGTGCATTAAATTAGTTTTTAATATTTATAATGCCTAATAATGACACTGTGAACTCCTAGCATCAAAATTGAATTTGATGTACAGCAATAGGGGATAACTTACATGTGAAATGTCACTTTACCCAGGCATACAAAACACATTTTTATAAGGGTATACTTTGTACATTTCTGATCCCCCATCTCTGGGATATGTAGAGGACATTCTGGGGATGACTATTATGCAAAAATATTGTAGGATATTCATTTTTAAGTGCCCCAAACATCAAAGTCGAAATTGGGTAAAATTCCCTATTTAAATGAGGTTATTCCAATCAGAGCAGCTTTTAAACTGTCTTAGGCTCCAGTAAATGCCCATATGTAAGTATAGAATGAATAGCTGACATCTATACTGCTAGATAAGCACTCAGCACACTGCTTACAAATATAAATGTGTATAAAAAGCTAGCAGAAGTTATTAAGCTTACCTCTGAATTGCTGGTAGACAGGAATGGAGTGGGTTTGCTCTTGAGCTCTCAGTCTCCAGGGTCACTTTGAATTGGGAGAACCGCATGAAAACCTTGCACACAAGATGGAACAGCTGCGAATAGGTTAAAGGTCGAAGTTCTACAATTAGAAGCCTAGAAGGGCTCAGCGCAAAGTTTGCTTTGACATTTCGACATTTGAAAGACGAAATGGCAGGACAGGGAAAGAAAGAGAGGTTTTGCTTACTTTTTTTGGCAAAAGCAAGTTTTTGTGCACTCATATGAACAGAGGGAAATATAATGGTATATGTGAGCTCTGATTAAGAGAATGGCTCTGCCATATATATATATAGCACTAATGCTTTTAGGGAAGAGTTAAGGAAGCAATGGGATTTAGTTTGAATTCATGAGCCCTCATGTTACACTTGTACATTTGCTAAAGGAATATGTTCTTTAGCTAGCTAAATGTGCTATTTACCTCCTCAGACTTTGTTTATGCCCAGTTGCTACAAATAGAGGTTGATAGTGTTGACAGAATGAAACCTGTTACAGGTTTCCTACTGTCAAAAATGGGGGAAGGAGGCTAGCTCCTCTACAAATTAAGGGTAGGCAAATTTATGTTTTCTCTCTTTTTTTCTCAATTTCATTTTAGCCTGTCTAAACTGTCTGTGAAATAGCCATGAGACATGCAATTGGCTATTCAGTAATACTGTTTTAAACATTGTTAACATTAATAAAATGAAAAAATACATTTTCTATGTTACTGCCCATCCTGTCTGATGAAATTATGAAAGGATGAGTAGTCTAGATTGCAGTTTCCTTATTTGATCTTTAAGGGGAACTAGATGTGGGTAGTTTTTGTTCTAAAATTCTCAGGTGATAACACCATTATTGTTTATGTTATTCTCATGCTACATACAGTTTTGCAAGGGCATTGCTAGTTTTTATTAGCTAGTCTGTGCAAATAAACTGACAGTCCTTACTAGAGCTGATGTTGCATAGTTTGGATTGTGAAAAGTAGAATGCAGGGAAGATGCCCATGTGATCCTTAGCAAATATTTTTGAGGACAATATTGTTTTATAGGAGTTTGTTTGTCACAACATGTTCTGCTGGAGAAAATGTACCCATTATGTTGAAGTTTTTAGTTCTTTATATAATAGGAATCCCTGTTAAATTAGCAGTTTTAGATTTTCCTGTTGCTCCTTTAACATGAGAGCATGGTCCTAAGCGTACAATGTAGGTGCTTTTATTAAGAGAAATCATTTTAGAAGTGTCTGCAGTCCTGTACAAGTAATGCAAAGTCTATGAGTAAAAGTGTAGAACATTTCCTTTTTTCTTGAGGGTCTTCAGATGAATAATATAGGAATACACAGATGTAAGGATTTGGAGTATGTCTGTATTGTTTTTTCTCTTTTCCTCAGAATTTAGTAAATGAACACAGACTTCCTTGGCTGCTTGGGATTGGGTGACGTATTACTCTTGTCAGTTCACCAAAGAGTTCCTTTTATACTTGCCAATAGGTCAAGGCTGTTGTTTTTTTTTTTTTACTCTCACATAGATGAAAGTGGTTCTTGGGTGCCTTGCTAATATATGGGGCGTCCCAAGACTAGGAAGTATTCTGAGACTATCCTCTCTGTTGATAAATTATTTCTGTGCCTTGTCTAAAGACCTTTTGTTCTGTCCACCAATAGATATTTGCTGCCTTACAACCATTGCCAGAGTGGCGCGGACATCAGATCTAGCTTGAGGAGTCAGCACCAGTCCAGCTTGAAGTCAAGGTGAAAGTAACCAGCACAGGCATTGCTGGCAACTAGGACCTCAGTGAAGGTAGAAGGCCAGAAGCACTGGGATGTGAAGTGTGTACCCCTACCACTGTCTTGGGTGAAAGAAGGGGTCACAAATCAGAAATGAGGTTCTTGCTTGAGGTGACCCCCTTTGAAACAAGGGTTGCTTTAGGCACTTCAGCATCACGCTCCTGAATGCTGGCTGTAAAGTCTTCACCTTTGTTGGTCGAGAGATACCTGGGCATACTGGATGCAATCTATGGCCCCAACGAAAGAGCAGTGTGCCAGCAGACCAATACAGGAGTTAGGGAAGGACTTGAGTTCAGGGTACAGGTGCCTGTTAGATTGAAGTGAAGAAAACTGGTGCACTGCCTGAGACACTGGACAGGATCGATGAGAGCATTTGCCCTGGTGGGTGATTGCCCTATTCTGGAAGAAGAAACCTTACCCTTGAAACTGGGCCGTGATTCCTGAGTTGCGAGTTGTGCAGCTCCACCGTGGGAAGAACAAGAGCCTGCCTGTGAGGCTCAAACGGACACAGGGAGAAGACTCCCCTCTGGCTAGTTGTACAGCGGCTTTAATATCCCAAGGACTTTTTCTTTTTTGTTAAAAATGTACCCCATTGGTCGTCCCATTTTTGAGGAGGAGCAGCCCTTTGCAGCTCTTCGTCCTAATTCTCATGGTCCTGTGTGGTCCTCCTGGTCCCCTGGATCCAGGATTGTTTTTGTAATAATATGTCTGACTGCTTTAATATTTACATTAGGAATAATGTTTATTCTGCAAGCGAAAAGTTCATCTGAGCAGTTGACAAATGTTACTTTACCCTTTCCTTGATTATAATGATTGATACTCTAGCCCTCATAAAGGAAACACTGGAAAAGTCTACTGAAAATGTTTTTATTAGATATGTGCTGTTGGCTATTCTGAAGTTGAAATGGATGGTCACTGAAATGCATAGGAGTCTTGAAAATGTTTTTACTGGATGGTTCTAGGATTTGCTTAGGACTAGAAAGCTAATAATTCTGTTTGTGAAAATAGTTATTACTCTTTCCTGCTATCTGTATGACCCAATGCTCTGTTCCCTTTGTACTCCTGCTTATACCTTATATATACCCTCTTAACAATATTTAGAATGAGAAATGCCCACCTAGCAATGAATTAGGATATTGATAAATTTATGAAAATTAATGTGCAAATATTTTCTGTGTTCCTACTGGATCATGGGAAATGTCTTTAGCTCATGCTAAAAGGACCTTCTGTTAAAGATTACAGGAATCTGTTAGCATGAGCTGAAAGCCATTTTATACTTGGCAGCCATTTTAGTTAGCTATGTGCTGGCCATTTGCTGTTTCCCTCTGTGAGAAGTTGGCCTGGTATATGCTGTTCACTAGTTCTAGTGACCACCTTGTACCATGCCAAGCAACCCTTATGGTGTGGTTGTAAGTCAACCTTTTCGGACTAGCTGCCCTAGTGGTAGCGTAGGCTAAGCAGTCTTTGAGGCTAAACTCGTGATGCGTGTTAAGCAAGCTGTTTTACCAATAGTAACCCCCTTTTATACCAATGAAAGGACACCACACAGATATATATTCAAAATATATATGTATTTATTTCTCAAAGTAACCCCTAGTCTCTTTATGAGCACAGGAGCACAAATCGTCAAACAAGATTATCACAGAATACACAGAAGTTGCACTTTATATGGATAGGCCCTGGTGGCCACTCAAACCATATACTAAAATAGTGGTATAAGTACCACGAACAGAAAAGGGAAAAGGCCTAGGGCCTCTAGAATCGCTGGGCCTACAGGGAGCTAATGTCAGTTAGTGACCAGGAGGTCCACGGGTGGCGTGTGCAGAGCAAATAGTCACACGCGTGCTCCCATAGGTTTCAATGGGTGCGTAAAAAGTACAAAGTTACTGCAAAAGGAATCTTCCGGATGACCTAGGAACTTAAGATTTGGAACACAGGCACTAGAGATGTAATACTACACTTGGGCACAGGAGTGCCAGCTTTACCTCACCCACAGGAAGCGGGTGCATAGGCCTCGAAGTGCGTCGGGTTTCTTCTATCGGTTCCGTGGGGCCTGTAGACAAAAGTGCTGCAGGCGGTCGGTCGGGAAGAGATGCAGTGGATCCAAGAGTGGATCGGAGATGTTGAAGACCTGTAAGCAGAGGGGACAGTGTTCACAGTCACTAGCCAGTGACCAGCGTGGCACCAGGTGGGTACCAGGCGATGTCGGGTGCAAACAGGAAGGAAGGTGTAGCTTGACTCTGCAGCCACGTGATCCCTGAAGGTCGACGACGTCCAGGAGTCGAGTCACGAGCTGTCCCACGCAGGCTCTCGCTGTCGGCGGTGTCGGCGACTTGATCGAAGCAAACAAGCCTTGGCAAAAGCAATTGTTGTAGGCAAGGAGATAAGCTGATGGTTCTGACCAGCAAGGTCAGAGGAACTGCTCCTTAGGAGGGGAGCAAGGGCCAGTCTGGAGCAACCAGACCAGCGGTGTTTGTCGTAGGTTTCGTCGCCAAGATGGCCACTAGCCAGCGGGCCAGCAACCGGTTAGGCGCGTCGAGTGGCAAAATGCAGAAGGGCCCCACGCAGATCGTGGAGATGCTGGAGGGCTCACCTTTGGTGCAGATGCTGCTCGAGGGTTGGGCTTCTCAGGACCCAAAGCACAACTTGGAGGGAGCCTCGGTTGTTGCACTGTTCAGCTTGTCGTAGTCGTTTCAAGATGGCTGGCTCCACGTGTCTCGGTGCCTCCACGGGTCTCCTCTTTGCAGGGACTGTGGATCGGGCGGTGAGAGGTCTGGAGGTCCAGGTCTTGTCAGTCTCTGGGCTCGGGCTCCGGCGGGAGGCGGCGGCAAAGCAGACGTTGATTCGCTGGATGGTGCTTGCGTTAGCAAGGTGGTCACTCCCTGACCACAGGGGAGATTGGCTTCAGTCCTCTGTGCAGCAGAGCGTCGAAGTTCCCGTCTTCTTCTTAGTTTTAAGTTGATTCCAGGATGTCTGAAGTCTTAGGACACAGCTCCTACCTTTAAGCGGATTCTAGGGGCCGGACTACCTGCTAGGTCCCTCCCTATGGGTGGGACCAGGAAGGGGGGTGGTTACACCCCCAATCCTTTGTCCAGCTCGCCACAGGCCCGGGACTGGTGTGCCCCAGGACCGGTTTGAACTGGCATATGCACCGAGGCTCCTTGTGAGCCACAGGCATGTCTGGTTTCTTTCAAGCCCTACCTGACCAATACACAAAATCCTGTCTGGGGTGGTGCACGCACCTCACCTGGCAGGAAACCCTTTGTCCACACCTCCCAAGCTGGAAGGACTCCCAGCAGCAGGAGGGCAGACTTGTGTCTGTGGTGGCAGCATCCATTTTGTGGAGCTGAGGCTATGTCTGATTTTACCCGGGTTTCAGGTACTGTACATGTCGTGTCCCTCTAGAAGGGTGGAATGCTAACCCCGTCGCCAGAATTGGCGAGGGGTTAGTATTCCAATTCGTATGACACCTTACTCGACATGTTTTGATAAAGCCAAACCAAAGATAGCATTTAACCGCGAGGTTCATAATGCACTTAAGAGTATATGGTATGACGATATCTGGAAACAGTAGAAGGAAGTTGTTCCGACCACTGCAGACAGGCTCAGCTCATGCCAGAGCACCATCTCACATGGAACCAAGCACTCTGCCTTCAGGATTGTTAAGGCCTGCCATAGGAGTGACTTATAGGTTACCAGGTGTCCCATTTAAGGTTAGGTATAGGTATACTACACCTAAGTAAGAGGTGATTACACCAACTTACCCCAGCTGAGTGATCAGCCAGTTGTGTCAAATTGTTAGGCCAAGCCTGGGGTGGCATAATACATGCTGCAGCCCTTGGCAGGCCTTGGGTACCAATGCCCTGGGTACCTAGTGTACACTGGTACAGGGGCTGACAGGGTGATCCACTTCCAATTGGTTATGCACCTAGGGTGCATAGTTATAATTTAGTAGAGAGAACAGCAGGCTGGGGGTCTGATTGGCAGGCCCACAGCCTCAATATGTCAAAAACCAGTGAAGCAAAAAGCAAAAATTTGGGGTGACCATAGGATAGCAGACCCTACTCTCCTACACAACCCCCCCCCCAAACGCTGGGACATTAAACTAGCCTTGACCAGTCTCGTCTTCATGTCCTAAGTGGAAGTACCTGGAGAGACCATCTGCATTCCCATGGTCAGTACCTGGCCGGTGCTCCACTGTAAAGTCCATCCCCTGTAGGGAAATGGACCACCTAAGCAGTTTGGGGTTTTCACCCTTCATCTGATTTAGCCACAAGAGGGGCTTATGGTCGGTCTGAATCTTGAAGTGAGTGCCAAACAAGTATGGCCTCAGCTTCTTCAGGGCCCACACCACAGCAAAGGCCTCCCTCTCAATAGCTGACCAATTCTTCTCTCTGGGGGTCAACCTTCTGCTAATAAAAGCAATGGGTTGGTCTTGACCATCTACATTAAGTTGTGACAGCACAGCTCCCACACCCAACTCAGAAGCATCTGTTTGGACAATAAACTCTTTGGAGTAGTCAGGACTTTTCAGGATAGGTGCAGAGCACATGGCCTCCTTCAGTTCATCAAATGCCTTTTGACAGCTTACTGTCCACTGAACCTTTTTGGGCATCTTCTTGGATGTCAGATCATTAAGAGGAGTCACAATGGACCCATAGTTCTTAACAAACTTCCTGTAGTACCCAGTCAAGCCCAAGAAAGCTCGAACTTGAGTCTGGGTGGTTGGAGGGTACCAGTCCTTGATGGATTGTATCTTACTCTCCAGTGGTTGAACTTGGCCTCCACCTACAAGGTGGCCCAAATATACAACCTTACTCTGCCCTATCTGGCACTTTGTAGCCTTGATAGTGAGGCCTGCCCTTTGCAGAGCCTCAAGAGCCTTCTTCAGGTGGATCAGGTGATCCTCCCAGGTGGAGCTAAAGACAGCAATGTCATCAAGATATGCTGCGCAAAAGTCATCCAACCCAGTAAGGACTTGGTTCACCAGCCTTTGGAAGGTGGCAGGTGCATTCTTCAGACCAAAGGGCATCACCACAAACTGGTAGTGCCCACCTGGGGTTGAGAATGCTGTTTTGGCCTTAGACTCCTCAGCTAATCTGATTTGCCAATAGCCAGCTGTTAAGTCAAATGTGCTCAAAAACTTTGCAGAAGCTAGTTTGTCTATGAGCTCATCTGCCCTTGGAATAGGGTGTGCATCTGTCCTGGTGACAGCATTGAGTCCTCTGTAATCCACACAGAACCTCATCTCTCTCTTGCCATCTTTGGTGTGAGGTTTGGGGACCAGAACCACTGGGCTAGCCCAGGGGCTCTCTGAGGGTTCAATGACACCTAATTCCAGCATTTTATGTACCTCAGCCTTTATACAGTCCCTGACGTGGTCAGGTTGTCTGTAAAGCTTGTTCTTTACAGGCAGACTGTCACCAGTGTCCACCACATGGGTACACCAGTCAGTTTGACTAGGTATCAAGGAAAACATATGTGAAAATGATTGTAGAACCTGTCTACATTCAGTCTGCTGATGGGCAGTGAGGTTGCCTCCAAGGGTCACTCCTTCAACTGAGCCATCTTCAGGGTTCTGAGACAACAGGTCTGGGAGAGGGTCACTCTCTTCCTCCTGTCCCTCATCTGTAGCCATGAGCAAGCCCATGTCTGCCCTGTCAACATATGCTTTAAGCCTGTTAACATGGAGTACCCTGTGGGGACTCCTGGGAGTTCCTAGGTCGACCAAGTAGGTGACCTCTCCCTTCTTTTCCAGGATTGTATGGGGTCCAGACCATTTGTCTTGGAGTGCTGCTGGGGCCACTGGCTCCAACACCCATACCTTCTGTCCTGGCTGAAACTCAACCAAGACAGCCTTTTGGTCATGCCAAGCTTTCTGTAAGGCCTGGCTTGCCTCAAGGTTTTTGGATGCCTTCTCCATATACTCAGCCATCCTGGAGCGGAGACCAAGTACATAGTCCACTATGTCTAGCTTAGGCTTTTTGAGAGGTAACTCCCAGCCTTCCTTCACCAAACACAGTGGGCCTCTCACAGGGTGCCCAAACAACAATTCAAAGGGGCTGTAGCCAACTCCTTTTTGTGGGACCTCTCTGTAAGCAAACAGAAGGCAGGGTAGAAGGATGTCCCATCTTCGCCTGAGCTTTTCAGGTAATCCTTTGATCATACCCTTTAGGGTCTTGTTGAATCTCTCAACAAGCCCATTGCATTGTGGGTGATAAGGGGTGGTGAACTTGTAGTTGACACCACATTCCTTCCACATAGCTGTTAAGTATCCTGACATAAAGTTGGTACCTCTGTCAGATACTACCTCCTTAGGAAACCCCACTCTGGAGAATACTCCCAGCAGGGCCCTGGCCACAACAGGAGCTGTAGTGGTCCTAAGGGGAATTGCCTCTGGATACCTGGTGGCATGATCCACTACCACCAGTATAAATCTGTGCCCAGATGCAGTGGGAGGATCCATGGGACCCACTATGTCTATTCCCACTCTTTCAAAGGGAACCCCCACCACAGGTAGTGGTATCAGGGGGGCCTTTGTTGTGCCACCTGATTTGCCACTGGCTTGGCAGGTAACACAGGAGCGACAAAACTCCTTTGTATCTTCATTCATATGAGGCCAGTGAAAGTGAGGGACAAGTCTGTCCCAGGTCTTGTTCTGGCCTAGGTGTCCTGCTAAAGGAATATCATGGGCCAAGGTAAGAAGGAAGCCCCTAAATTGCAGAGGTATAACCAACCTCCTGGTTGCACCAGGCTTGGGGTCTCTAGCCTCTGAATAAAGGAGCCCTTCATCCCAATACACTTTATGGGTACCTTGAGCATTCCCAGCAGCCTCAGCAGCAGCCAGCTGTCTGAGGGGTTCAAGAGAGGGACAGGATAACTGAGCCTGCCTCAAGTCAGCCCTTGAAGGTCCACCTGTCCCCAGAAACTCAACCTGGTCAGGTTCAAGCTCTTCAGGGACAGTTCCTTCAGGGTCCTCTAGATCAGCTTCCTGGGAAGGCTGATCATCACTCTGAGGCAGGGGGGAAGGCACAGCCTTGACCCTCCTGTTCTTCTTCTTGGTAGGTGCTTGGTCCATTGTTCCAGGATCCAAGACCTGTGGTTCAGTGAGGCACTTTTTGGCCTGTGACCTGGTCACAGCAAGGACATGTGATGATATACCTAACATCTCTGCATGAGTCCTGTACTCCACTTCTGACCATAGAGAACTCTCTAGGTCATTGCCCAACAAACATTCTACTGGGAGGTCTGCACTAACCACAACCCTTTTGAGGCCAGTTACCCCTCCCCATGAGAAGTTAACAACTGCCACACTATGTGAAGTAGTGGCATTGCTGGCATTGGTCACCAGGTAGTTCTCACCTGGTATGTACTGTCCAGGGTCCACAAAGCCTGGTGTCACCATAGTGACACTGGCACATGTGTCCCTGTAGGCTTGAGCCACTTTGTCATTAATTAAAGGAGTCTGTCTGTACTTGCCCAGGTTACTGGGGCTCACAGTCAGGGACAAATCAATGTCCCCATCACAGATCAAGACTGCCTGTGTCAGGGTTCTGTCTAAGTCAGAATCTCCTTCAGTTCCCATAGTGATTCCCACTACACCCTTTGTCTGGGGACCAACACTGCTAACAGTAGTACTGGGAGCAGGTGCCTTAGGGGCAACAGTGTTGGGGGCTCCACCCTTTTTGCAATCACTAGTCCAGTGAGTTGTATTTTTGCAATGATTGCACCAGGGTTTCTTTTGACCTTCTTTCTTCTTTTTGGACTGTTGTTGGGGCCCACCCTCCTTAGCAGTAGTTTGGGGCCCTGTTGAAGACTTCTGGTCTTTAGATTTCTGATCTCCACCCTTTTGGTCTGTTTTCTTCTGATCACCCCCTTGGCCCTGGTTCTGGTTCTTTTGCTTAACCCTGGTTCTGACCCATTTGTCTGCCTTCTTTCCCAATTCTTGGGGAGAGGTCAGATCAGAGTCAACCAAGTGTTGATGCAGTTGCTGGTTTTGACAGTTATTTAAAATCTGTTCTCTCATCATCAAATTATACAATCCTGTAAAATCAGATACCTTACTTCCCAGCAACCAACCCTCCAAAGCCTTAGTGGCACATTCAATGTATTCAGACCAGTCCTGAGTCTGTGTCTTTTGGGTGTCTCTGAACATTAACCTGTACTGCTCAGTGGTTAAGCCTAACCCATCAACTAGAACACTCTTCAGGACTCTGTAGTTTCTGACATCCTCTTCTCTAACAGTGAGGAGTCTGTCTCTGCCTCTTCCCTCAAAGGAGAGCCAGAGGATTGCTGCCCACTGGTCTTCAGGAACCTGCTGTACTTTGCAGGCTCTCTCAAGAGCAGTTATCCACTTGTGGATGTCATCCCCACTTTTGTAGGGGGGCACAACCTTAGACAGGTTTCTATTATCGAAAACCCTATCTTTGTCCTTAGGGACAATGCTGCCACCAGGGGGTATAGACCCACTCTCTTTATGCTGTCTAGCCTTGCTCAGTTTCTCTTCCATCAGGGCTACTTCTAGCTCCTGCTTCCTGATCCTCAGCTGGGCTTCTTGCATCTTGGCCTCATGTTCCCTCCTCTGAGGGGTGGTCATCCTTCTCCTGGAGTGACCTTGAGAGCCTCTAGAGCCATGGGAAGCATTGGAGTCACCTGAGCGATTCCTTTGCCTTCCAAGCCCTGTGTTAAGTCCACTGGGGAGATCCAGTGGGGTGAACCCACTGTCAGTCCCCAATAGCCTTGGTTTAGCTGGGCCAAGTATAACACTTGGCACTGGGCTAGTTCTCCCTTCATCCTCACCACTGTCTGTATCCCCCTCACTTTCCTCCTCTGTAGTATGGTTTTCATCTAAGGGATGGCTATTGGAAAGGGGTACCTCAGTGGCATCTTCAGAAGGGGGGCCTCCTGTTCCTGTCCCTAAGGGGGCTAACTGGGAAGCTCTCTTGAGCTCTCTTTGATTCTCATCATCTTGCAAGAGTGCTCTGAGCACAGCAGAGGTAGGGTTCTTGGGCTGTTTAAGGCCTCTAAGAGTTGCCAACTGCCTGAGCTCATTCTGATTAAGGGTAGCAAAGATGGATGGTGCCCTCGGGGGGTCACTCTCAACAGAGATGGGTACAGTGGACCCCTCTGCCCCAGCCATTGCTCTTAAGTGTGGGTGGATGTGTTGCAATCTACCTACACTTGGGTTTACCTACTAAACCTATCTAGTAGTTGTAGTCAGGGTGTGCTACTCCCTTTGCTCTACAACAACTAAGTTCAGTAGAACTTAAGTATATCTAATCTTGTTTTATATGTACCTACAGGTACCTATGTGATCTTTCAATTGGTAACCAAGAGATTACAATGGTAAAACACAGCAAGCTCAAATCCAACCGCTGCTCACCAATGTGAGAAGTTGGCCTGGTATATGCTGTTCACTAGTTCTAGTGACCACCTTGTACCATGCCAAGCAACCCTTATGGTGTGGTTGTAAGTCAACCTTTTCGGACTAGCTGCCCTAGTGGTAGCGTAGGCTAAGCAGTCTTTGAGGCTAAACTCGTGATGCGTGTTAAGCAAGCTGTTTTACCAATAGTAACCCCCTTTTATACCAATGAAAGGACACCACACAGATATATATTCAAAATATATATGTATTTATTTCTCAAAGTAACCCCTAGTCTCTTTATGAGCACAGGAGCACAAATCGTCAAACAAGATTATCACAGAATACACAGAAGTTGCACTTTATATGGATAGGCCCTGGTGGCCACTCAAACCATATACTAAAATAGTGGTATAAGTACCACGAACAGAAAAGGGAAAAGGCCTAGGGCCTCTAGAATCGCTGGGCCTACAGGGAGCTAATGTCAGTTAGTGACCAGGAGGTCCACGGGTGGCGTGTGCAGAGCAAATAGTCACACGCGTGCTCCCATAGGTTTCAATGGGTGCGTAAAAAGTACAAAGTTACTGCAAAAGGAATCTTCCGGATGACCTAGGAACTTAAGATTTGGAACACAGGCACTAGAGATGTAATACTACACTTGGGCACAGGAGTGCCAGCTTTACCTCACCCACAGGAAGCGGGTGCATAGGCCTCGAAGTGCGTCGGGTTTCTTCTATCGGTTCCGTGGGGCCTGTAGACAAAAGTGCTGCAGGCGGTCGGTCGGGAAGAGATGCAGTGGATCCAAGAGTGGATCGGAGATGTTGAAGACCTGTAAGCAGAGGGGACAGTGTTCACAGTCACTAGCCAGTGACCAGCGTGGCACCAGGTGGGTACCAGGCGATGTCGGGTGCAAACAGGAAGGAAGGTGTAGCTTGACTCTGCAGCCACGTGATCCCTGAAGGTCGACGACGTCCAGGAGTCGAGTCACGAGCTGTCCCACGCAGGCTCTCGCTGTCGGCGGTGTCGGCGACTTGATCGAAGCAAACAAGCCTTGGCAAAAGCAATTGTTGTAGGCAAGGAGATAAGCTGATGGTTCTGACCAGCAAGGTCAGAGGAACTGCTCCTTAGGAGGGGAGCAAGGGCCAGTCTGGAGCAACCAGACCAGCGGTGTTTGTCGTAGGTTTCGTCGCCAAGATGGCCACTAGCCAGCGGGCCAGCAACCGGTTAGGCGCGTCGAGTGGCAAAATGCAGAAGGGCCCCACGCAGATCGTGGAGATGCTGGAGGGCTCACCTTTGGTGCAGATGCTGCTCGAGGGTTGGGCTTCTCAGGACCCAAAGCACAACTTGGAGGGAGCCTCGGTTGTTGCACTGGTCAGCTTGTCGTAGTCGTTTCAAGATGGCTGGCTCCACGTGTCTCGGTGCCTCCACGGGTCTCCTCTTTGCAGGGACTGTGGATCGGGCGGTGAGAGGTCTGGAGGTCCAGGTCTTGTCAGTCTCTGGGCTCGGGCTCCGGCGGGAGGCGGCGGCAAAGCAGACGTTGATTCGCTGGATGGTGCTTGCGTTAGCAAGGTGGTCACTCCCTGACCACAGGGGAGATTGGCTTCAGTCCTCTGTGCAGCAGAGCGTCGAAGTTCCCGTCTTCTTCTTAGTTTTAAGTTGATTCCAGGATGTCTGAAGTCTTAGGACACAGCTCCTACCTTTAAGCGGATTCTAGGGGCCGGACTACCTGCTAGGTCCCTCCCTATGGGTGGGACCAGGAAGGGGGGTGGTTACACCCCCAATCCTTTGTCCAGCTCGCCCCAGGCCCGGGACTGGTGTGCCCCAGGACCGGTTTGAACTGGCATATGCACCGAGGCTCCTTGTGAGCCACAGGCATGTCTGGTTTCTTTCAAGCCCTACCTGACCAATACACAAAATCCTGTCTGGGGTGGTGCACGCACCTCCCCTGGCAGGAAACCCTTTGTCCACACCTCCCAAGCTGGAAGGACTCCCAGCAGCAGGAGGGCAGACTTGTGTCTGTGGTGGCAGCATCCATTTTGTGGAGCTGAGGCTATGTCTGATTTTACCCGGGTTTCAGGTACTGTACATGTCGTGTCCCTCTAGAAGGGTGGAATGCTAACCCCGTCGCCAGAATTGGCGAGGGGTTAGTATTCCAATTCGTATGACACCTTACTCGACATGTTTTGATAAAGCCAAACCAAAGATAGCATTTAACCGCGAGGTTCATAATGCACTTAAGAGTATATGGTATGACGATATCTGGAAACAGTAGAAGGAAGTTGTTCCGACCACTGCAGACAGGCTCAGCTCATGCCAGAGCACCATCTCACATGGAACCAAGCACTCTGCCTTCAGGATTGTTAAGGCCTGCCATAGGAGTGACTTATAGGTTACCAGGTGTCCCATTTAAGGTTAGGTATAGGTATACTACACCTAAGTAAGAGGTGATTACACCAACTTACCCCAGCTGAGTGATCAGCCAGTTGTGTCAAATTGTTAGGCCAAGCCTGGGGTGGCATAATACATGCTGCAGCCCTTGGCAGGCCTTGGGTACACCAATGCCCTGGGTACCTAGTGTACACTGGTACAGGGGCTGACAGGGTGATCCACTTCCAATTGGTTATGCACCTAGGGTGCATAGTTATAATTTAGTAGAGAGAACAGCAGGCTGGGGGTCTGATTGGCAGGCCCACAGCCTCAATATGTCAAAAACCAGTGAAGCAAAAAGCAAAAATTTGGGGTGACCATAGGATAGCAGACCCTACTCTCCTACACCCTCTTCCAGAGTCTTGCACATGCTCAGAAGAGCCTAGCTAGTAGAATGCACCTGCTCCTAGTATAGACCTGTCAGGCTGTTCTAACTGATGTCAGCAACTTATTACGTCTCCTACTTGTTGACTGTGAATTTACTGTATGACCATCTATGTGTGTAACTCTTCTCATGTGTACTTGTATCGCCTTCTTTTGAGCCCCTGTGTGGGTATATAAGGCCCCTGTTCTCTGTACTCCTTAGAATGCCTCCTACAGTGACTTGAGATCACTGTGTGACGCAATTCTCCCTCTTCTGAGGTTAAATAAAAAGATGTCTTTTATATTACACAGCTTCTGTGCCAATCTCTTCTTTGCTGTTGGTTTAAAAGGACCAGGTGTATCAGTGAAACCCCTGAGAAGGTTTTGATTTCTTCACCCTCTTCACAACAGGAAACTCCGCTACCTTCAGCCACACCACCGAACTCCCATGGACTGACCATCGATGCGTCACCTTCACCTTCAGAACACCCACCACCCACAGACACCAGCACCTGATCCCACGAAGAAACTGGACCAGAATCACCAACGACCAGCTAACCTCATCACTCAGCAACTCCACCCCGACTATCGTGGAAAACGACGATGCCAACACCGCAGCCCAAACCATGCACAGATGGATCTCCGACAGCGCCAACACCATAGCCCCCATCAAAAAACAAAACACCACCCACGCCAAGAAAGCTAGATGGTTCACCACCGAACTTCGAGAGTCCAGATGCACTTGCCACCGGCTTGAAAAGGCATGGAGAAACACCAAATCCACAGAAGCCCACAACAACTTCAGAGCCGCCACCAACGCCCACCACCAACTCATCAGAAAAATGAGGAAAAAAGCGATTAAAGACAGAATCTCCACTTATGTACGCAACAGCAAAGAACTCTTCAACATCATTAAGGAGTTCGCCCAACCCACCAGCGAGTCCACCGACATCCCTCCCTCACAAGACCTCTGCGGCAAACTCAGCACCTTTCTCCACCACAAAACCAAAAGCATCTACGACAACTTCGACAAAGACAACCAACACACTGAACCCTCACCAACCACCCCGACACCCTTAAGCCAGCGATCAACAACTGGACAGCCCTCACCACCGAAGACACAATGGAGACGAAGTCAATCCACTCCGGGGCCCCCACGAACCCCTACATTTTCAACAGAGCCGCCGACACCATCGCACCCAAGCTCTGCCACACCATCAACCACTCCCTGGCAACCGCCTCGTTCCCTGATGACTGGAAACACGCTGAGATCAACCCCCTCCTGAAGAAACCCTCGGCGGACCCCACTGACCTCAAAAACTACAGACCCATCTCCCTGCTCCCGTTCCCAGCTAAAGTCATTGAGAAAGCCATCAACAGTCAACTCGCCACATTCATCGAAGAGCACAACATCCTCGACTCCTCCCAATCCGGCTTCAGAAAAAAAGACAGTACGGAAACCGCCCTCCTCGCCACAACATACGACATCCGTACCTTACTGAACAAAGGTGAAACAGCAGCCCTCATCCTCCTCAACCTCTCAGTGGCGTTCGACACAGTCTCTCACCGCACCCTAATACGCAGACTCCACGACGCAGGGATCCAAGACAAGGCCCTCGACTGGATCCGCTCCCTCCTCTCCAGCAGAACGCAGCGGGTCAGCCTCCCCCCTTTCCTCTCGGACCCTACACCGACCACCTGCGGAGTCCCACAGGGATCCTCCCTCAGCCCTACGTTCTTCAACATCTACATGGCTCCGCTTGCCCACATCATTAGAACCTACGGACTCAACATTGTGTCATACGCAGACTACACCCAACTCATCCTCTCCCTATCCAACGAACCCAACACCGCCAGACACAACTTTCGAGAAGGCATGGAAGCCGTTGCAAAATGGATGAAAAACAGCTGGCTACAACTAAACACCAACAAAACAAAAGTACTCATCATGGGCCCAAACCCGGACGCCTGGAAGGACACCTGGTGGCCCCCCTCCTTCGGAAGCCCACCCACCCCCACGGACCACGCACGCAACCTGGGAATCATCCTGGACTCAGAGCTCAAAATGGACCGCCAGATCAACTCCGTCTCGTCCTCCTGCTTCCACACCCTCCGCCTCCTACGTAAAACCTACAGATGGATGCCCCTCGAACACAGAAAGACCGTCACTCACGCCCTGATCACCAGCAGGCTCAACTACGGCAACGTACTCTATGCCGGAATAAACAAAGACCACACCCGCAAGCTACAGAACATCCAAAACGCCGCCGCAAGACTGGTCCTCAACCTGCCAAGACACAGCCACATCTCCCAGCACCTGCGCGCACTCCACTGGCTCCCCCATCGAAGCTAGAGTCACCTTCAAGATGCTAACCCACGCTCACAAGGCCCTCCACGACACCGGACCAGCATACCTGAATAGCCGACTCAAATTCAACGCACCCCAAAGGACCCTACGATCAGCCCAGCTCTCCTAGGCCGTGGTCCCCCGCACCAGAAAGACCAGATCGGGAGGCCGCTCCTTCTCCTTCTGGTGGCCAGAGCCTGGAACGATCTTCCGCTCCACCTCAGACATCATTGCTCCCCATCTTCGCAAGAAACCTCAAAACCTGGCTGTTCAACAGACCCCCTCCTTGATGGACTGGAACCTGCGAACCCCCCCCCCCACATCCACAGCCCTTGAGACCCTTACGGGTGAGTAGTCGCGCTTAACAAACACCTGATTTGATTCATTTAAAAATAAAGCTGTGGGGGGGCGTGGCTAAGATGGCGGCTGAGTGTTTCTCCGTCTCTCCGGCGCCGCCACCCATCGCCTTGCATATCTTGTCCCCTGATGCCCATCTGCTCCTGTTCTGTCACCCGCAAGAGTGGCCCACTTACCTGCTGATCTCCAGTGTGCAGCGTGGGCCTGCCCGGCCCCCGCCTCTCTGCGGCCCGGCGGCCCTCTGTGGCAGTGCGGTGACCAAGACGACTTGGATGGGGGATCGGATCCTCCGGGCCGCCTAGCGCTGTCTGGAAATTAGCGCCAGCGTGCGTGCGACTCGTCCCTGGTGGAGGCAGGTGTGCTGGTGGAGACCTGAGGAGCGTGGAGTCTGGGCTGCGTCGGCCGCCATCTGAGGCCTGGATGTGCTGATGCAGCGGTTGCCGCTCTCATTGGAATGCGGCGGGCGGTGACATGGCTGGTGGACCCCGATGCCTTGAGGCCCTCCTTCTGAATCGGGACGTTGCTTGGTGGCTCCGGAGGGGCCTTCCGGTCCCGGCTTAGCTGCGACCCGGTGGCCCAGCGGACTCCGGCACTGGACCTGGGGACGCCAGCGGTGAGAGCTGGTGCGGCCCCCCCCCCCGCCACGGCTGAAAGTGACGAGGGACGCGGGCGGGCCTGCTGCCGAGTGGTGCGCGGCTCTACTGGAGGGCCCTCCTGCTGTTGGTTCCGGCTGAATTCTGCCTGGCGGGGCTTCGCGCCCTTTGTGGACATCGCTTCTCTTCGCCCCGGTGAGTGCTGGCTACTAGGGGGGCGCTGCTCGGTCCGCATCTCGGCGGACGGTGGGCCGGGCACTGCTGGGGTGCGCGGGGGCCTGGCTGGGGCCCTGTGGCCGGCCCTTGGCAGCGGCGCTCCACATGGCCTGTGTGCAAAACGAAGTTGGCTGACAGAGTGAGGGAGCTGCTTGTGTGGTGCCTGCCCTACCTTGGAGACCGGTGACGTTGGCCAGGGACCTGAATTTCGGCCCATGGTCCGGCGGGCGGTGCTCTCGGTCCAGTGTGCTTCAGTGAGGGGCCGATGGTGCAGCCTGCTCGGTCCGCATTTCGGCAGATGGTGGGAGCGGAGGGACCGGGGCATGCCGGAGTCCTGGCTGAGGCCCCTATGGTCGGCTGCTGAGGTCGTGCTCCATGTGGCCTCGGGGTTAGCGACGTCCTTGTGTGGTGGAGCACAGGGATCGCTTAAGGGTTCACGGGCCTCGTCTCGGTGGCCGGTACTCCTCAGTGGAGGGCCAGAAGGAAGACTGCTGGGCCCGGAGGGTGGAAGCTTACTGCTGCAATAGCTGGTGAACTGCGTGCTGCCCCACGATTTGGGGGCCTTAGCTGCTTGAGCAGGGGTGGTACTCGGGCCGCGCGTCGGCGGAGGGGCTGGTGACCTGTCGGCCTTTTGAAGCCGGGCCAGGGTGGTGTTGGTGTGGCCTGCTCCTCCGATTCCGGGGGCTGGACTGCCTGCGTTGGTTGGTGGAGAACCAGGGTAGCTGCCATGTCTTCCACTAAAGCTCGGCGAGATAAGACCCTGAAGGATGCTCTGCAGCGGTCCGGGGGGCAGACCTCCTCCCAGCTGGCTCCCCCTTCGCAAACATCTGAGGACAACGACCAGCCAGCTACTAAGGCATTTATGCTCGACCTCTATTCTGCCATCAAGGAGGACATCCTGGAGCTCCACTCCCAGCTCTCATCTGACCTTCGCGAGGTGCGGCTCGACGTGGATGCTCTCGGGGACCGCGTCGCCACTGTGGAAGAGCATGACCTAGGGCGTGAGGACGATATGCACCAGCTTTAGCAGGATGTCCTTCGTCTCAGGGAGCAAAACCTTGACTTACAGGCCCACGTCGAGGACCTTGAAAACCGGTCCCGACGGAATAACATTAGAATCCGTGCAGTGCCGTGGAAGGGCGAGGGGGATGATCTCTGAGAATATGTGCTTCAGCTTTTCCGTCAGATTCTCGGGGAGGAGCCCATTCAGATGGATCGTGTGCACCGCGTTGGCTTGCCGAGGGGTCCGAGGGCCCACCCCTCCGGACATCTTGGTGTGCGTGCACGATTTTCAGCTTAAGGAGCAGATTCTACGCAAGGCCCGTGAGCATAACCCGATCCAGTTCCGTGGTCACCAGCCAACCCTCTTCCAGGACTTAGCTACCTCCACCCTGGTGAAGCGTAGGGAGTTCAGGACCATCACTACTCACCTGCGTGAGAATAACATTCCTTACTCGTAGGGTCATCCTTTCCGTCTTATTTTTAAACACCAAGGCAAACTCCATCAGCTACGCTTGTTAACTGCAGCTTATGAGGCCCTGGGGCTGGAGCGGCCCTCCTCCCCGACTGGGGTAGCTGACGCACCTGCGCGGCGGCGTTGGCGTTCGGATGGCTGGCAGCGGGTGGGCCGCTCCCCCCGACCCTCGGGCCTGATGTGTCCACTAGTCTTCTGGAGCGGGAAGCGGTGGTCACTTCGGTGGTGCAAGTGACGGACAGCAACGGTGCTCCATGAACCTTCTAGAGCTAGCATCAGGTGGTTTTTCTATTGCGACGCCAGAGGGGGGAGGTCCTTGGCGGGGGGTGCTGGTCGTCAATTGCCCTGTGGGGTTGGATGGCTGGTGCCCTTTGTGCCGAGGTGCCGTCCTCCTGGATTCCACGTTCCCCACATCGTTTGTTCTATATGTCAGACTGTCGTCCCCTTTCGGGGCCTTTGGGTTCTGTGTTTTGCAGTGACTTTTCTATGTTTGCTATGTTTTTTGCTTTTGGGGTTGGGGGGAGGGGGTGGGGGTAAGGGGTGTTTTTGGGAATGTGTTGGTGCTCCGCATCTGTCCTCTTAGGGGTGGGGGTTTGTTTGTCCCCGAATCCTTGTCGGTGAGTCTTCCTCCGCACTCTGGGTTCTTGCGCTTGATCATTGGCTATCTCTCCCTTGTCTTCCATGAGTAGGGGTCTTAAAGTGGTGAGCTTGAATGTTCGGGGCTTAAATAACCCAGTTAAGCGCTCAGCTATTCTATCCCTCCTGGAGGGCGCGGAGGGTGATGTGTGTTGTTTTACAGGAGACTCATCTTCTCTCTAAGGACGTTAAGCGGATGAGAGATTGGCGGTTTCCCCTGCAGGTGTGGTCTTCTGGGGCGGCTAAGAAGCATGGGGTGGCAATTCTTTTTAGTGTGTGTAGGAGAGTGGCATCGACTGCATAGTTGCCCCCAACTTTTTGCTGATGTTTTGACTGTTTTATGACTCTAGCCAGGCTGTGGCCCTGCTATCCAGGACCCCAGCCTATCTGCTTCCTCTGTTAAACGATGTGAGTACCCTAGGTAAAAACCAATTGGATGCTGAGGATGCCCTGACAGTCCCTTGTAGATGGTACCCTAGGTACCCAGGGCATGGGTCCCTCAGTAGGCCTACCAGAGCTGCAGCACTTATTGTGCCACCCTGGGACAGCCATAGAAACTGACACCACCAGACCACTACTGTAGTCTGGGTAAGATGGTGCTAGCACCCCTTACAGGGATATAGGTACCCCATATCCCACCCCATTACAACAAATATACTCTCATAGGTCACCCCTATAGCAGGCCTTGCTAATCCTACAAGGCAGGGTGCTGAGGTATGTGTGAGGGGGACCCCTAGCTGAGTAGGGCCTCTCTGCAACCCTCGTAAAATCATTGCTGGGTTGTTTGTAGTGTAGCCATACCATATACTCTTAACCGCATTATAAGTCTATCGCGATAGCGTGATAACTTGAGAATGGCTACACAGAACCATATCGTGTTTGGTGTCAAACATGTAGGAATCCTACCCCCAGTCCAGCCATGGGCATGAGGGCACGATTCCCCCCTGCTAGAGGGGCGATATGAGAAAAGCGGCAGAATTCAGACACTTATTTAAAAGTGCACACGTAGTACAAAATGGCTACTACCCGCCACCCACACGACTCTGGCTGGCTGTTGCTGGGGAAAATCCCAGCCTCGCCAGCTGGACAATAGGACTCCTGTGGCAGGGAGGTGCTAGCATCTCCCCAGACAGGATATGTGGATTGGAACAGGGTGGGTGCACCATATGTTGCCTTTCAGAGTTGCACGTAGGCAGCTACAGCGCCTACATTCTGCATACACCACCTGGAACCGGTTCAGGGGCATCCTGCCCAGGCGGGAAACACACAAAGGGGAGAGGGTGTAGCCACCCTTTCCCGCCTCACCTCTCATTGTGGACACTACTCTGGACACTCCCCTAATCTTGTGGATAAAGGTGAATAACGTGGCCCCAGAGCCTCAGATTAATCTTGGACTTCACAGACTTGACCTTCGACGAGCTGCTGCCCAGCTGACTGAAGAAATCTCCCTTGGGGTAAAGGAGTTACCCCCCTGCTTGGCAGGCACCTGAAACACTGCAAGTGACCCGGTTGGAACTTCACTGCTCCTACGGACTTCGTCGACCTCCAGCAACCTCGAGGTGGGTTTCCTGAGCATCCCAGAGGCCAGTGAGCGTGCACAGCAAGACTGAGCACCGTGGACCGCGTGGGTGCCGAGATTCCCAATACCCCAGGACACCGGCCACCTCTTGCATAGCACACGACCCTGAGCAGTGGGGAAGTTGTGCTTTGGCCCATTTTTGAGCCAACCACCAAGCAGCATTTGTGCCAAAGATCAGCGCCCTAGCCCCCTACGGTGGCCCGTGGGCTCCTTTTTACGCACTCCATTTTGCTGCCTTCCGCGGTCCCTTGTCTCTCGACTTGTGGCCCGGAGCGGAGGACAATCTCGACATTTAAGAGTTCCCCTGGTTGCTCCAGGCCTGCTCTACAGTCTCTCCAAAGGAGACCTCTCACAGACCTCATGTGTCTGCACCAGTAGCTGATTTGTTCATCTTGCGTGGGTTGCGGTTGCCAAGGCTTAGTGGATCCGATCCGGACACTAACACCGCAGCGACCCTCATCCGGCGTGGGACAGTCGCCCTCCTGAAGCTGGCCTTCCTTGCAGCCTCCCGGAGCCCGTGGCTGCAGATCCAAGCTACACCTCTTTTCACTTGAAGCACCCGACATTGAAGGGCTCTTTCCTTTGAGCTCCCTGGTCACTGTGCCGTGACCCAGACTCTGTCCCCTCTGCTTTCAGGTTCTTCTCTGCAAGATCTACAACTTCAATCTTCACGGCATCATCAACGCTTTTGGCTAGCAGCAGTTTTGTACATTTTCCCATTGAAAATCAGCCCGCGACCCGACATCGAAAACGACCTATACACCCGGCTTCCCTGGGGCAGGCAACAGTGGTACCTCGGTACTCTTGTGGTAGCGGGCTCCTCAAAAGCTTAACTCTAAAGTTTTAACTTTGAACTCCTGCTAGAAGTGAATTTAATCTGTTTAAATCAAACCGCGACATTCTCCATAGGCTTTAATAGAGATCCCGGTAGCAGCTATTTCCCTAGGCATTGTCTGTAGAATTGTCGGGGTTCTTATACCACTTTTTTAATATATGGTTTGGTCCCCCCCTGGGGCCCTATGATTCCAGTGCTATTTATTGTATCTATCAATGCTTGTTTGAATTGTAACTTTGCCTCAGCCTCATAAAGAGACTTGTGGGATTCTGTTTAGAATAAATACATATATTTTATATATATACCTGTGTGGGCTACTCTTTCATTTGGTCATTCAAGAGGTTATCTATGGTAAAACAATAAGCTTAACACTCCTTCAAGACTTAGCCTGAAGGCTGCTCTCCACAGCTACCACTAGGATAGCTTTCTTTAAAGGTTGTCTTAAACCTATCTTCAATAAGAGTCGAATTGGACTGGTGCAAGGTGTCCCCTATAACTAGGAGACAGCATATGCCAGGCCAACTTCTCACAGTGCGCGTGCTCATTGTAAGGTTCTCGTCCAGGTTGCTGACTTGAAGGGGAGGCTTTTGGTGCTTCGTGTGCAGTGGGGGGAAATGTGCTTCACTGTAGGGTTCATCTACGCCCCAAATGAGCATCAAGAGTCTTTCCTAAAGAGGGCCTTTTCTGAGGTGCTGGCCTCGAATGATTCCCTGATACTGATGGGGGGGGGGGGGGGGAGGGGGGGACCTGAATGTGGTGATGGATGTGGGTCTCTACAGGTCAGGGCAGCGATCGCACCAGGCGGGCACTCTCTCGCCGGGGGGCAGACAATGGTTGAGTGATGGCGGTCTGCATGACGTCTGGCGAATACAGCACCCTACTGAGCGCGATTATACCTTCTACTCGGCAGCGCACAAAACGTATGCCCGCCTTGATCATTTCTTTGCCTCCATCTCCCTTTTGCCATCCCTCTCGGATTCGACGATCACTTCCCGCTCCCTGTCCGACCATGCCCTCATCTCTGTGCTGCTTAGTTTCCCGGCGACCCGTCCCTCTCCGTCTGGCTGGCGCCTGCGCGATTCTTTGCTCAGTTCCGACTCCACGGTTGCTCGGATTCACGATGCGATCATTGCTTATTTGGCGGTTAACGATCAGGGCACTACGTTTGGGAGGCCCTCAAGCTGGTGGTGCAGGGAGAGTTCATTGCGCCTGCGGCTACATTTGAGCGCCTTCGTAGGGATAAGCACGCGGAGTTGGAGCGTGAGGAGGGGGCCCTAGAGTTCATCGATAAGCGCACTGGAGCGCCTCGGTGTGGAGAGAACTCGAAACGAAGCGGCGTATGCTGAAGCATCTGTATCTTGACAGGGCCGCATATGCGCTGTTGCGTCTGTGGCATAAATTTTACCTTAGCGGGGATAAAGGAGGGCGATTATTGGCCCATAGGTTCCGAGCGAGCACGCAGCGCACGGCGGTCCGGGACGCTCGGGCGGTGGAGCAGACTACTGATGCCCTTATTGTGGAGTCTTTTCGGCAGTTTTATCAGCGCTTGTACTCCAGGGAGGCGACCCATCCGGCGGGCCGAGAGGCCTACCTTGCCTCCTGTCGAGTCACGCCGCTGTCTGCGACCTCTGCTGGTGCATTGGAGTTTGCCATCCGTATTGAGGAAGTCATATCGTTGATTGCTCGCCTCAAGGTCGCCAAATCGCCTGGCCCTGACGGTTTTTCCGCCCTGTTTTTTAAGACTTTTTGTGCTGAGCTGGCTCCACTTTTAACGCGTCTTTTTAATTATTTTCTGGAGACGGGGGAGGTGACCCCCACTATGTCGGAAGCTGTGATTACGGTTATCCTTAAACCTGGAAAGGACCCGCGGGAATGCGACTCGTATAGGCCAATCTCCCTCTTAAATATTGATGCCAAATTGTTCGTGGGCATCCTGGTGGCGCGTCTCAGTCCACTGATAGATGGCATTATAGTCCAGGATCAGTCAGGGTTCATTCCTACGCGTCAGGGAGGGGACAACACCAAGCGTCTTCTCCATCCTATTGACTTGGTCCACCGGTCTCGGACCCCGGCTTGTCTCCTTTCTATTGACGCCGAGAAGGCCTTTTACTGGGTGGACTGGGACTACATGTTCGCGGTCTTGCGTACTTTTGGCTACAAGCAACATTTCCTTCGCTGGGTGCACTGTCTCTATGTCGCCCCTAGGGCGTCCGTGAGGGTGAATGGGTGTCAGTCTTCGCCCTTTCCCATCACTAGAGGGACGAGGCAGGGGTGCCCCCTGTCTCCACTGTTATTCGCGCTCTATATGGAGCCACCCACGCACCTCTTTGCGGTGCTTGATGCGAGAACTCCGCGACTTTGGATCGGTTGCAGGATTCAAAGTTAATTTTTCAAAGTCGATGGTGCTTAACCTTTCTATCCCTGAAGAGGAAGTCATTTTCTGCAGAGAGACTTTGCCTTCCAGTGGGTGCACTCTGATACCTCCTACCTGGGGATTCGCTTGGCCTCGTCAGTTGTCAAAACCGCTCACCTTAATTATAGATTATTGGTGGAACACACCACTAAAGCGCTCGCTGACTGGTCTCGCCTTGGTCTGGTCTGGTATGGGTGACTCGCGGCGGTCAAGATGACGGTGTTGCCAAGGGTCCTTTACTTGTTTAAGATGCTTCCTGCACAGCCGCCTCCGGGTACCATCCGCAAGCTGCAAGATCTGCTTAATAAGTTTTTGTGGCACAATAAGAGGCCAAGGTTCGCCTTATCGATCGCTACTGCGCCGAAGGCTGCCGGTGGGTTGGGTTTTCCGCTGTTGCGGGTGTATTACCAGGCCTCTTGCCTCCGATATATCACAGAGTGGAATCGGCCTTCCTCTAGCAAGCATTGGCTTTTTATGGATCAGACGGTTGCGGGCTGTAATATCTGGCGCGAGCTCTGGCTTCCGCGGAAGCACAGGGCCTGGGGTCTTTACTCCTCCCTGGTGACTTCTCCGATTCTTAAGGCGTGGGATCAACTAGTGAGCGCTCGGGGGTGGACCACGTTCCCCTCCCCTATGACGCCTATTGTGAACAACCCCGATTTCCCACCGGGTTGCGCGTCACCTGTTTTTCAGCGTTGGCGCGAGGAAGGCTGAAAGAGAGCGTGTTCCCTATTGGAGCCAATTGCGCAAAGACTATTTTGACCTACCGCCCACCGACGCCTATCACCACACACAGCTTGCACATTGGGTGTCCCTTCCTCACAACTTCGCCTTGATGTCCCGTCCCTTGACCGCTTTTGAGCGCTGGTTGATTTACAAGAAAGATGATCGGAAGCTCATCTCGGAACTCTATGCCCTAATAATGGCGCGTCCTACGCAGCAGACGTCGAAGGCGCAGGTTCGCTGGGAGACTGAGCTGGGGCGCCCATTTATGGGCAAGGAGTGGGAGCAAGTTTTCTATCGTGTCCACCATACGGCGTCTGACACGGCGGGGGCTGAATCTGCTTATAAAGTGGGCTAAAGAACGGTGATGGATCAAACCCAGATCTGTTGACTGGGTGTGAGTGTTTGGTTCTGATGCTTCGTCCATCACCACCCCCTTTTGTACCGCTTTGTTCGCCATAAGTTGGCAGGGTATGCTCAGACGTGAGTCCCTTGCTCACTTTGCCACTGGATTCAAGCAAGCCTGGCTGAAGACGGCTGAAATGCCAGAAACCGGTCCTAGGAAGCTTGTTTACGGTCCAGGGAAGGCATGGCTTGGCAGTTCGGGCTGGACTGTTCCCATGAGGCACGAGAGGAGGAGGGATTACAATCGTATATAAAGACCACCTCACCTGTACTGATATTTTGGTCACCAAAGCCGGTACACATGAGATTCTAGCGTTCTCAGTGTCTGCTAGTGACCACAAATCATTCGGAGGGGCGGTCATCTATAACCCGCAAGGGTATCAGCCTGCTTTTAGTGCTAATTTACTTTCACAACTACTTCCTCTCTGTCTGCAGTATAATGAGTTCCTAGTCATAGGAGATTTTAATCTTCATTATGAAGGACCTACAAATCCAGGTGTTGGACACCTTAATAATGATATGGCTATATTGCAATTGTCTCAAATGATTTCAGAACCAACCCATGTGGCCGGCCACACACTTGATCTTTTATTCTCTAACATAGAATCACTAAGTATCCAGGAAATTAAATCCCTGACATGGACGGATCATTCTCTAATCTCTTTTTCTTTTGCCTTATTTAAATATACTCTACAAACCGAGATGTCGGGTCAATTAAGTTCTAGGGCCTGGAACCAAAATACGGAGGAATCATTTAATGCCTGACTGACACCGCCCTGCTGGCGGTCGTGGAGAATGCGAGGAGCATGCTGGATTCGGGAGGCTCAGTGGCAGTGATCCTCCTGGATCTCAGCGCTGCTTTTGACACCGTGGACCATCAGGTGCTTCTCCAACGGCTCTCGGGGGTGGGGATCACGGGTCTGGCCCTCAAATGGTTCGCCTCCTTTTTGGAAGGTCGCTCATTTGAGGTATGGGAAGGCCAGGAAAAATCATCTCCATCCCCTCTCCAGTGCGGTGTGCCACAGGGCTCTTCACTGAGCCCTACCTTATTTAACGTTTACATGGCCCCCCTGGAGAGTGTGGTACTGCCGCTGGGTATTAAACTCATCAGCTATGCTGATGATACTCAGCTGGTGGTTGGCCTTTCCCAGACGGCGCACCATCCCGACCGGCTGCACACGTGTCTTGGAAAGATCCACACGTGGATGTGCAGCTCAGCCCTAAAGCTAAATGGTTCCAAGACGGAATTGATGCTGCTGGGGAACTCTTCTCCATCTTTGTCCCCCAGCAGCTGGCCTGACTGTCTTGGACCGGTACCCCCCCCTAAGCAGGAGATCAAGAGCCTGGGGGTATGGCTGGAGCAGGACCTATCGTTTAAAACCCATGCCAAAAAAACTGCCGGCGTGTGCTTCGGCCTGCTCCGCTCTGCCCAGAAGATTCTGCCTTTGCTCCCAGTAGCCACTCGTAGGCTTCTCATCCAGGGACTTATCATCTCGCGACTGGATTTCAGCAATGCGCTCTTCCTGGGCGCTCCCGAGGCTACCCTGAACAAACTTCAGCAAGTGCAGAACGCGGCTGCTAGGCTCCTGACGGGTCTCCCTAGGCGTCAATCTGCCCGCCCGGCGTTGAGGGCATTGCACTGGCTCCCGGTGAGGGACAGGGTGAAATTTAAGTCGCGACATTCATCCCAAGGGACATCACGGCGCTAGAGAATAAAACACTAACTAAAAGTGAGAGGAGAGGGAAGAGCACTCTGAAACAGATTAGTAGGTTGGGGAAAAAATATGTTTTTAATTTCTTTTTGAACATTGAGTATTCTTCAGTCAAACGTAGATGCAAAGGAAGCACATTCCAATTTGTAGCTGCTACTTTAGAAAAAGATCTGTCACCCATCTTAGCTTTGGATGTACGTTTGACTGAGGCCAATGCCAAGTGGCGTGATCGCAAATTACACAAAGGTGCATGGAATTTTAATCTTCCATGCAAAATTTGAGCGGCAGTTTTGTATAAAGTTTTATGAGCAAAACACAAAAGCTTAAAATTAGCTCTTTGACGTACAGGGAGCCAGTGTAGTTCCCTCATGCAGAGAGAGGCAGAACTGTATCTGCTTTTATTACAGTACTATTATTAGCCCTGAATCCAGTTTGTGAGGGGTCAAGTAAATTGTTGGATTAAATAAAGGCCGTAAGTTGTCTATTGACCAGTTTCTCCAAAACCTTAGACAGGTATGGTAATTGCGAAATCGATCTATAATTGGCTAGGTCATAGATTTCGAGACCAGGCTTTTTTAGGAGTGGGAAGACAACTGTCTTTTTCCAAATATCTAGAAAAGCAGCGTCTTCTAATGATTGATTGAGGGCATTAGTAACATAAGGACAGAGTGTTAGCACCAGCCGTGAGAAGATAAAATGTGGGCAGGGGTCCAATGGTGGGCCTGCCTTAATTTCGGTCATAACTTTGGCCACTTGCTCCTCAGAGAAAGGGGTCAGCCTATCAAGATGACTGTTGGCTGCAGAATGAGGAGCTAATTTTCCCCAATCCTTGCCGTCATCCAAATCTGAGGATGCAAAAGTAGTATAGATTTTTGTCACTTTGTTAATGAAATAATTATTAAGGAGTTCGCAATTCTCAGGGGAGGGTGCCATGACATGTGAGAGCAGAGAAGGCTTATGGAGTTCTCAAATTATTTCATAAAGTTCTTTAGAAGAGCCACCGGTTTCTTCAATTCTTTTAGAGTAATACTCAATTTTGGCCTTTTTTAGAGCTCCATAGTAGCTGTTTGTTTGGCTATATAGATGCATTTATCTGTATTAGATTTTGAAAGTCTCCATTTATGTTCTTTAGATGATGAGGCGTTTCAAATTAAACTGCCGCGGGAACCTGTGCACACGTCGTTAGGTCTCCCGCATCTCAAGTGCTTCCCCCTGCGCTCGTTGCTGGCAGACAGCTGGCCCTGGTGCTGCTGGCGGCGCGGCACGTTCTGTTGGCGCAATGGGGCTCTCCTGCTGCGCCGGATCAGCGGGACTGGATTCGAAGGCTCTGGTATCTGCTGGCGATGGAGCCACTATCGCTCAGAGTCGATGGGAAGGGATCGGATTATGTGAAGCTTTGGGCCCCCTTTGTGCGGCTTCTATCCAAGGAGGTGTGGGTAGTTACGTGCCCTAAATATTGGCAAATTCTTCAGCTTATCCCGCTAGAACCAGCAAGGGGCGCTGGGGAGGTTTGATTCCCCGTTGATTGAGACCGTCGGCTCGTAGGGTTTCGGGGTGGTGGGTAGAGGCTGATGCGGAGAGGGTGGGGAGGGGGGCAGGTGTTTGTCTGTTTTGTTTTGGACTCTTTCTTTAAAATTTGTGATCTCCAAGTGCATGCCTGACAGGCCTGTCCTGTGTTTCATCCCTGTTTGCGGGGTCGCCCTCTGGGCTGTAGACCTGGGTGCTGTGTATGACATATATTGTGTCGCTCTGCCGGCCCATGGATGTAGGCAGTCGAGCTGTGTATTTGGCAGGTGTATCACTTAATTAAAAAAAAAAGATTGATTCTAAAATAAAGCTGTGTTTTTAATGCTTGTTCCTTTCTCATTCTATCGTGTACTCTTTGGATTGACACCCAAAAGACTTATAGCCAAGGAGAGAGACAGGCACGGCCACAACAGATTTATTCCCGATTTTGTTTTTTTATTGTTCTAGTTAGTACTTGCCCCAGAAACAAATAGGAACATGTCTCTGCTTTGCCCCCAGCCACTTGACCGTTTCCTAAACTATGACTCGCAAAGGTCTGTGTTTTGCCTCCTTCCCTGGTTGCCCGCCGCCCTCCGCCCTCCCTTCCCGCCAAACGCCGCTTTTCCCCGCCCTTTCTTGTATTCTGTACCCTCCCCGCTCCCGCCTCCCAGCTGCTCCGCCCACCCGCGCACTTCGCCTCAAATGGCGACCGTGCGAACGCGCAGCGGTCACGCGCAGCGGGCGCGCCGATTGTGCGCCGAAGGCGCGCCAAAGGTAAGCCCGTCTGCGCCCGTCCGCGACCGGATCGCGACCAGCGCCAGGACCCCTGGCCCACGAGGACCCCGACCGACCCGCCTGACGTACTCCGCCGCCACCCTCACCGCACTCAACACCGGCCGACTCCCTGATTGCCACCAAGCCACTCCAAAACGCACCCACGGACCCTTCAGCTGCCACGCCTGCAAGTTCTCCAGCATCCGGACCAGCCCCGTACCAGCACCCGCCAAGTCGAATACCAGCAGCACCCACCTCAAGTGCATCCTGCTCAACACCCGCTCCGTCCACAGACACGCCATCGAACTCTGGAACCTCCTAGACGCCACAGCCCCTGACGTTGCCTTCCTCACGGAGACCTGGATGAACGCCTCTTCAGCTCCCGACATCGCCATCGCTATCCCAGAGGGCTACAAGATCGTCCGGAGGGACCGAAACGCCAACCAGATGGGAGGAGGCATCGCCATCATCCACAGGAACACCATCCGTCTCACGACCAGCACCGACAACACCCTGACCACCGCCGAACACCTGCATTTCCAGATCCACACCGACCCGAAGACCACCCTCAGAGGCACCCTGATCTACCGACCCCCTGGACCACGCACGCAATTCAGCGAGGACATCGCCGACTTCGTCAGCCCGCATGCCCTCCCCTCCGCTGACTACATCCTCCTGGGAGACCTCAACTTCCATCTGGAGAACAACAACGACCACAACACCAGCGCCCTGCTCGACAACCTCGCCAACCTGGGACTCAAGCAACTGGTGTCCACCCCCACCCACCTCGCCGGACACACACTCGACGCCGTCTTCTCATCCAGCACAGACATCGACTTCAGCCACGCCACAGAGCTTCATTGGACGGACCACAGCTGCGTCCACTTCACCTTCAAGAGAACGACGACCCACCAACACCAGCAACACACCGCCCGCAGAAGCTGGAACAAGATCACAGCAGACCAGCTCGCAACCTCCCTGAGCCAACACCCTCCGGCCAGCTCAGCGAACCCCAGCCAGGCCGCCGATAACATCACGAAGTGGATCAGCAACTGCGCGGACGAGCTCGCCCCGCTGAGGACCCCGCCCAACAGACCCGGCAGCAAGAAGGCCCCATGGTTCACCGACGAACTCAAGAGCTCCAAGAAGAACTGCCGAGCCCTCGAGAAAGTCTGGAAAAGGGACCCGACACCGGACAACAGGACCTCCTACAAACTGGCCACCCAGAAACACCACCAGCTGATCCGCGCCGCCAAAAGAACAGCATTCAAGGACCGGCTGGACAACAACGCACACAACAGCAAGGAACTCTTCAACATCGTGAAAGAGCTCTCCAACCCCAACGCAGGAAACAACGACATCACCCCATCACAAGACCTCTGCAACTCCCTCGCCTCATACTTCCACAACAAGATCACGGACATACACAGCAGTTTCAACAACCAACCAACGCACACCACGGCCGACCAGCCACCCCCCCCCACCACCACCCTCCACGCCTGGACCCCGATCAGCACAGAAGACACCATCCGCACGATGAACTCCATCCACTCCGGATCACCAACCGACCCCTGCCCTCACCACGTCTTCAACAAGGCCGACGCTGTCATCGCACCCCACCTGAGAGACATCATCAACACATCCTTCGACACCGCCATCTTCCCTGAAAGCTGGAAACACGCCGAACTCAGCGCTCTACTCAAGAAACCAACAGCGGACCCCACCGACCTCAAGAACTACCGCCCCATCTCGCTTCTCCCGTTTCCAGCCAAAGTCATCGAGAAGACCGTCAACAAGCAGATGGCCGCCTTCCTCGAGACGAACGGATCCCTCGACCCCTCACAGTCCGGCTTCCGAGCCAAACACAGCACCGAGACCGCCCTCATCGCCGCCACAGATGACATCCGAGCCCTGATGGACAACGGAGAAACAGCGGCCCTCATCCTCCTAGACCTCTCCGCGGCATTCGACACGGTCTGCCACCGCACCCTAATACGGCGCCTCAGCAACATCGGAATCCAGGACAAGGCGCTGGAATGGATCATCTCCTTCCTCAACGGAAGAACACAGCGAGTCCGCCTACCACCGTACAAGTCAGAGGCCTCCGAAGTCATCTGCGGCGTCCCCCAAGGATCATCCCTGAGCCCCACCCTCTTCAACGTCTACATGAGCCCCCTCGCGGCCATCGTACGCAAACACCACCTCAGCATCATCTCCTACGCCGACGACACACAGCTGATCCTCTCCCTGACCAACGACCCCGCCGCCGCCAGAGCCAACCTGCACGAAGGGATGAAAGAGGTAGCCGAGTGGATGACGACCAGCCGCCTGAAACTGAACTCGGACAAGACGGAAGTCCTCATCCTGGGCCCTTCACCCTCCGCCTGGGACGACTCCTGGTGGCCCCCCGCCCTGGGCACCGCACCCAAACCAACTGACCATGCACGAAACCTGGGCTTCATCCTGGACTCCTCCCTCTCCATGACCAGACAAGTCAACAGCGTCTCCTCGGCGTGCTTCAACATCCTACGCATGCTACGGAAGATCTTCTGGTGGATCCCCACAGAGACCAGGAAGACCGTCACCCAGGCCCTCGTCACCAGCCGACTGGACTACGGCAACGCCCTCTACGCCGGGACCACCGCCAAGCTCCAGAAGAGACTCCAGCGGATCCAAAACGCCTCAGCCAGACTCATCCTCGACATCCCACGATCCAGCCACATCTCCGGACATCTGAGAGGCCTTCACTGGCTCCCCGTCAACAAGAGAATCACATTCCGCCTCCTCACCCACGCACACAAAGCCCTACACGACCAAGGCCCGAGCTACCTCAACAGCCGAGTCAACTTCTACGCTCCCAAACGCCACCTCCGATCAGCTAACCACGCCCTCGCCGCTGTCCCCCGCATCCGAAGAGCGACTACAGGAGGAAGATCCTTCTCCTACCTGGCCGCCAAGACCTGGAACTCCCTCCCGTCCGACCTGCGCCTGACCCAAGACCACCTCTCCTTCAGGAAGAAGCTGAAGACCTGGCTGTTCGAGCAGTAGCGGCACCACCCCTCCCCAGCGCCTTGAGACCCTACGGGTATGTAGCGCGCTCTATAAGTGTCACTGATTGATTGATTGATTGACCAGCAAAACAAACAATAAACCTATTTACATGTATTTTTTCCTTATCTACATTTTACCAGTGCTCTTCAAACGTGGAAGAGGCATTTCATGGGGTGAGCCAGTGTGAACTGCCACATTTTAACTGCGATGAATCTCTCCCCCAATGCGGCTGTGTAAATAAGACGATGCAAATTATGTGTTCACTGGTATCTAACCCCCCCTCGCCACAACCCTTCTCCCTTAGACACACACACAGGTAAAAACACACCAAGCACATAGAAGTACATGCACCAACCTCCTACCTATATTATACTTCTTGACATTGTAAGCAGTGTCGTTTTATTGAAGTTTTTGTGTGTGCTTTATTTTATGCGGTACCTCTGTCCAGTGCTCTAAATGGGTATCCTGTACTGAGTAACTGCGCTTCTTTCATTTTTACCAGAGAATACCTGCACTTCTCAGCACAGCAAAACCAATACGTTTTGCCTGTGCAAGACCAACTGACAATGTTTTTTAAGATGTTGCACAGCAGCACGAGCTGCAGTATAAAGTGTCTTAAAGTAAAAAAACATACAAAGCGCTATGGCGCTTTGCTTTTATTTGCAAGCCGATTAGTAGGTTTTTGCTGTTTTGATTGGCCCGGTCATGGTCTGGGTAGGGCCTCCAGGGACTTTAACTTCTTGCCGCGCACGGGATGATCGATTCAACTGTTAAAGACTTGAAGTGGAAATCAAGCAAACACTATAGCGGACCTAGGGCCCCCCTGGAATTGCTGCCGCTGCCGTAGTTTGGCTGTTCTCCCTGACCTCAACATACATGCTGCTGTCTGCTGGCCTATCGTGTGTATGTACGGGGCACGGTGGCGGATTTGGTGTCTGGTGATAGCAGAGCTGTTGAGTATCTTCAAAAGGCACATACATGGCAGACCTCTAAAATTAAGACAGCTGTGCCGCCACTCCGAGCATCTCACCGTAGACTTAATCATGATTCATGATGTCCACAGCAACTGTCTGCAGTCAGTGTGGCTCACGGGCACTTAAGGCAGCAGGCTGCTGCAGCACAGAGTTGTAAGATTCTGAGGTGCACTGGTAAGCCAAATAACTTGCTGCTGATAATGTTCCTGCTGACAGGGCCAAGTTTTCTTCCCTACTGGCAGTTTTGATTCATCAGCATGACTAGTAGCGCTGATGATAATGTTCCTTGTGTGTCCAGATGTTTTCAAGAAACTGTAAAAATGTCAAGATAAAACAAGTAAATAATGTTCCTGCTGGAGGGAGATCAGCATTTTGTCTGATGGCAGATCTCACTAATCATGAGTAGCACAGAGGGTTAATATGCTTGCTGCACAGAACGTGTAACATGCAGTTCACTAAACTGCATTTTATGTGGCTATCTGAGTGAGTTGTTGCATTTTGTCACAGAGCTCCTTGGGTTACTTGCAGTTCATAAATTACAATCCTAATAGCACATTTACATATGAACTCCCATCAAGGAGCTGCATTCAAACTGCATGGTATATTTTACAATGTTATTTTTCTCTCCAGTCTTTAATTATCCTAATGTTGTTAAAGGGTAATACATTCTTTTTATAGTACAGCCAACCACTGAGGTACGTTTCAAATACTGAGTTTGTACTTCTCCGGATCAAACACTTTAAAAATATACTTCCTACTAGTATAGATGGCATGGTATTCCTACAACTTGTAATCCTCACTGTCATATGTAACATTTCCCATAGACTGATTTACACACATACAATTTGTTGTCTCTTCATAATGTATGTATCATGTAAAGTGCTGTGACACCCTACACTGGTATAAGGAGTTCAATAAAAACAAATAAAACACATGAAAGAGCGAGGTTAGTGCCCTTCTATTTCAGATGCTTTGCAGTAGTTTCAAGATCTTAGTTTCCATATGGGTGTAACTTCTGATATTTATCTTTCTCCATGGACTGCATTACTTTATTTTACTCGCAAGAAAGTGTCACTCTTAAGTGTCACACATTTGGCCATTGAATGTCACTCATAGTCACACTGAAATTCTGAAAACGCCACATATAAGCCGGCTCAAACCTTGGCAGCTATGCCCTATATGGTATGTATTTCTAATCTTTAAGGCCAAGGAACATTTGAGTGGATTGTACCACCTGCTAAACACCTTTCAGAAACAACCCTATGTAACAGCTGCATAATAGCCCATGCCTCATTTTCTAACAAGATTTCAAGCGCTTTTTAAACACTCATGTATCAGCAATTACACTGTTTTGAGTAGGAATGGATGTGTAAGTTATTTCGCGTAAAAGTGGCCTGTAGATGTTTCTGCAATCCTTTCTTAGACTCAAGGTACGATGCTCTTCTTCACTCACCATTCAGCCTTGGAGAGTCCCTGCATGCTTGGTTCTGGCAATGTCAACACACCAACAACTCTGATACCAAGTTCTGTGCAGCAGCGGGATCAATGGCAAACAAGGCCAATCTGTGGATTGCTTACGCACTTACTTATCCTAAAGGTTTAAGTCCTGTGGTGGGTGCAACAGTATTATATCTGTGCCGACAACAGTTCCAGGATTTTACCCCATTGTGGACAGGGCTAAAGCAGTTGCATTATTAATTTACAAGATCCTGGAAAAGATGCAGTGAGCTGATCGGCCACTGCCAACTGGAGGGGTTGGGGGGGGGGGAATTCAAACTGCTCTGTGCAGCATGGAGAGAGATAACATGCTAGCTCAGCTTCTCTAATCTGCTGATTTGCGTGACCATCTCCGTCCTTGTGGTGATGCAGAGAGTGAACCTAAAAAGCGTTTATTTAACACAAGATGCATGGCACTTGGCAGGGCTGGCACAATGCAGCACACAGAAACAGCGAAAAGGAGGCAAAATTAAGCATTTCTTCTCGTTTCACCATGTGAAGACCAGTATTTCCCTAGTCTTAATTTTGGCACTGCCTCCTGTTTATGCCACCCTTGTAAATAGGGGCAGCGTCAAAATCAATCGGTGTTGCGGCGGAACAAAGGCCAGCCTGACAGACACTCTTCTTATTCAGGTTAGGCAGGCAGGAGGTGGACATGCGCTAAATGCGCAGACTCCCGGCTGCCTGTGCTGAACTTTGCCTGGCTGAGAATTTCACAGCCCTGTGGGCTTGATCTTCTCAGTCTGGCAAAAGTACCTCGAGGCTCTCGCCCTTGTGAAGGGGTGTGCCACCAATTGCCTTGGACCTGGGCGCTTCAGTTTTAAGCCCTGAAGTGCCCAGGCAGAGTGTCAATCAGTGGCACCTAGTCACAGAGTGGGGTGGGGTGGAGTGAGCAGTCCCACTGACCAACATCCCACTCTGTGACGAGGTTGGAACTGCTGCCTTCCAATCAGACAATGTGGAAAGGCAGCAGTCTCAACTCTCCTGGGACCTCTGAGGCTTACCTCTTGGACAGCAGCAGTTAAGGTAAGTTTTATGTGTTTTTTATGTTTCATGCATGTATGTATTAATGTAGGTGTATCTAGCTGGTGCTATAAAAAAACCTCTCAAATGAATTCATTTGGTAGTGTTGTGAATAGGTGTGTGTGCGTGTGTGAAGGCTTGGGTGTAAGTGAGGTGCATGTGTGGCCACTGCCCCCCTTCCTGGTAAAATTACTGTCCACCACTGCCTTTAACACAGAGATCCTCTTGTTATTTGCAGCTACTATGTCACAATCCTTCTAGTATAGCATAGTGAGGTATGACCTGTCTTCAAGGAATTGCATGCAAACTGAAAGGCATTTCTTTAGAACCTTGTTTTTATCCTCAATCTTTTGTAATTCCAAGGTTGTTAAAACGGGTTACTTTGAATAATAAAGACTTATTAGCACACTCAACAACTGCATAGCGTTTTAATCCTGACTGTGTTTCTTAGTATATAATGCCTACCAGTGTGCATATGACATGACATCTACACATTGTAGCCCTCACTGTGCACATGCATAGTAGTGCTTTATTTTACAATTGGCATTTATATAACCATTGTTTTATGCGCTCTCCTAAGAGGCCAAGGATTGGATGTGCATGTAGTCTGAACACCTTAATGACCCAGTGAACACGAACAGTATGACAGTATCAGTAGAGTTGAAGGAGTGTTAGTGTTGAGGGTGTTGCCAAAAGTTCTGGGAAATTGGGTCATTTTCCTTTCTGCTCCAACAGCCTTGCGTTCACCTGTATCTATCTGCTGCTTGCCAAGACTAGGAGCTTTAGTTGAGCACTTACTGCAACACAATGGAAACAACAATGTCCTCTATAATTTTTTGTGCCAGAGTAAGTGGTCGCAGTGAAGGACTTTGGAAAGAAGGACAGAGAATCCGTCAGAGTAGGTGACTGTCTCGGTCTTTCTCCGGCCTTTCCTTAACATTTTACCCGGAAATGTGTGGAACTCTCGTCTTACTGTAGCAACCCTCAGTCTTCACACTTGCTTCACATTTACATACACATGTTTTGCACGAAAACTGTATTTCAGATTTGTCTGCTGTGATGTTTATTTTTGCTGTTGTCCCATTTTGTTATTGTAAAGGAGATTTCTTTGTTTGATATCTTCAGACAAGTACATGGAATGTTAAGCCATGCCAAAAAAGTTGTAATACAAGGGGATGTTTAATATTATGTAGATCATTGTGTGGTGTTAATTTTGTATAACCTTTTCAGTATTCTTTTTTTTAAGACCCATTGTTGCAATAGCATTGACATTCCTATTCATAGACATTAAGTGGTTCATAATCTGCTTTTCTAGAGGGACTTCATGAATGCCAGGTTCAGGTTTGGTTCTGTGGTGACAGAACTATAAAATGAAAAGTCAAAGTGCAGACTGGTCTTGAAAATGAGTAGTTATTAACACAGGTGTACATTTAAACTTCTCCCACTATCTGTATGTTGAATAGAATTTAGATTCATCCCTAAAATGTTTTCTGAAGACTACTTTTGCCAAATTTGAGAGTTTCGACCTTGAGCTGGGTTTTGGGCTGACACTGATCTGCGTTGGGTTGAATTTGGGTTTATACCTGAGCGTCTTTGGGCTTGGCACCGGTCTCAAAATCTGGCAACACTGAATCCCGCTTTCCTCACTGTACACAAGCTGGGCATTGCTACGGACGCTCGCATCTGGCCATTCACATATTGAAACACTCGCCGCAGATAACAAAAGGTTGCACAGGATGCGTTCATATATATGTATGATTTCACTGCATTACTGGCCGCAGGTACTCTATTTTTATTTCAACCCTGTACTCAGAGTGTGAGAGAAAGTGGCCTGATATATGCTGTCCACTAGTTCTAGTGGGCACCTTGTATCAGTCCAAACAACCCCTTATGGTGAATGGTTAAAGACAACCTTATATGAAAGCTATCCTAGTGGTAGCTATGGAGAGCAGCCTTCAAGGCTAAGTCTTGATGGAATGTAAAGCAACTTGTTTTACCAGTCTATAATCTCTTGAATGATCAAATGAAAGGACAACCACACCAGGTATATATTTAAAATATATGTATTTTGGTTAACACAAACCCCTCTAATCTCTTTATGAGACTTTATCTTAAGTTACAAGATAGCACTCATCAGTAATAGCACAAATACACGTTTGGGCCCTAGGGGCGTACCAAACCATATACCAAAAAAGTGGTATAAGAACCACGACTGGGATAGACACTAGGCCTATAGCCTCTAGAATCGCTGGGACCCCAAGGAACCACCCAAGGTAGTGACACAGGGGACCCACGGGGACTGTATGCAGTGTGTAAACACAACCACGGGTTCCCGTTATCTTGTATGGGCAATGTCGCGGTTGGAAATGTAAAGATTAGGGACACTTCTAATCAGTCTGGACCAAACCCTTTTGGACTTAAGATGTTCTAGGGCTAGCACCCACAAGAGCACCGGAGTACTCGAGTTACCTCACCCAGGGAAGCCGGGTGCATAGGTGTCTTTTGGTGTTGGGTCGTGTCGTTGATTTCAATGGGAGCCTGCAAAGAACTGCTGCTGCCGTGAAGAGAAGTGTCCGGAGAGATCCAAGCCTGGATCTAGGATGTAAGGAACCTGAAAGCAGAGGGGACAGAGTCTGGGTCACTTGCCATCGACCTAGGGCAGGATGGCCCAATGCCCACAGATGTCGGGTGCTTCAGGTGAGTGGATGGGTGTCTTGACTCTTCAGCCACGAGGTCCAGGAGGCGTCGACGAAGTCCACGAGCTGGATTCGAGCTGTCCCACGAAGTCTGTCGAGTGCTGCGGTGTCGGCGACCAGAATGGACCCAACAAGCCTTAGCAATGGCAAGTCACTGGAATTCAGAGAAAGGACTGCGGTGCAGACCAGCAAGGTCTGTGGGACTCACCCAGCGAGGGTAAGTCAGGGCACGTCTGGAGCAACCAGGAAAGCCCAATCAGAAAAGGAGTTGCCTTCGTGGGGACCTGCTAGCCAACGGGCTAGTGATCGCGAAGGAGCCTCGAGAGGTCGCACTTTAAGCTGGCCCACGGGTCACTCGTGGAGTGGAGGCCAACAGTCTTCGGTGCAGGAGGTGCTCAAGGCTGGGGCTACTCGGAGCCCAAAGCACAACTTCGAGGAGGACCAGGAAGATAGTGCTGCTGCAAAAGCTCACGGTGTTCAGGGGTCACGGTTACACGTCACCCACGATCGCCACGGGCCTCAGCTTTGCTGTGGACTCAGGGTAGCCTCGGGGAAGTCTGGAAATCCACCTCTGGTGATGCAAAGACTTTGGCGTCCGGCGGCAGCTTCAGTGGTGCAGACCGGTCAGTTGCTTCTTTGGTGCCTGCCAAGCAGGGGAGTCACTCCTTGACCCCAAGGGAGATCTCTTCAGTCTTCTAGTCAGGATAGAACGTCGAAGGTCCAGGATGTACGTTGCAGAGTTTCGTCCAGGGTAATCTAAAGTCCTAGGAACTGGATTCCTATACTTATACCAAGTTTAGGGGATGGACTAACTCTAAGGCCCCACCTATGGGTGGGCCAGGAAAGAGGGGTGGTTACACCCATTTCCTTTGTCCAGTTGCGCGCCAGAGCAGGGGCAGGTAGCCCCTGCAACCGGTTTGAACTGGGCTATGCACAGGGACAGCAAACGTGCCCCCAGTGCAGGACTTCAAAGCACCAGAGAGTGCTCCCGCCCAGCCCCAATACACATCAGCTTGTCTGGGGAGGTGGTCACACCTGCCTTCGACAGGAAACCTATTGTCCAGGCCTCCCCTGCCGGAGTTTCGGTCAGCAGCAGGAGGCTAGACCCGTGTCGCTGGCAGAGGCATCCATTTTGTGATTAGAGGGCTCAGGAAAGTCCTACCAAGGTTACCCAGTGTGAACATGTCTCTCCCTCTAGAAGGGTTGAATGCTACCCCCGCCGCCAGTATTGGCGGGGGGGGGGGGGGGTAGTATTCCAAAGCGTTTGACACCACACACAACATGTTTTGATGCAGCCATTCCAAAGTTAGCATTTACCGCGAGGTTATAATGCACTTAAGAGTATATGGTATGGCTGTATCACAGAACAGCCATAAGGAAGTATTTCCGAAAGCTGCAGAGGGGCTCAGCTCATGCTTGGGCACCCTCTCACATAAAACCAAGCACTCTGCCTTCAGGATTGTCAAGGCCTGCCATAGGAGTGGCTTATAGGTTTATATGTGTCTGAATAGGGTAGTGATATAGGTAGCCTATACCACAGTAAGGGGTGCAAGCACACCCTTACCCAGGCTGCAGTAGCAGATCTGTGGTGCCATTTTGGAGTGCTTCCCAGGGGTGGCATAATATATGCTGCAGCCCCTGGTAGGCCTCTGAGGTACCTATGCCCTAGGTACATAGTATACCATATACTAGGGGCTTATAAGGCACTCCAGAATCCAATTAGATATGTACCTAATGTACATGGAAACCATTTTAGAGAGGAAGCAGCTAGGCTGTGGTCCTGATTTGCAGGGCCACAGCCAGACTAAGGTCGAAAAACAGTGGAACACCAGCAAAAAAGTGGGGGTACCCAAGTGAAGCAGATCCTACTCTCCTACAGAGAGTACTTGTTTTCTCTTTCGTTGACCTCGCCGTTGATTTCAACCCACCCCGCCTTCCTTCCACACCCTTCCTGCTTTCCCGTGTTTTCGACAATCCTGGCCCCCCCACCTCCTCCTGCCCCATTCACACTTTCTTCAATTTATATTGCTCAACTGCTCACCAAGATAAACCTACAAACGAAAACATTAATAAACACATAGGTGAAACCTAATGCATTTAAAATGCTTTTTTTTAATTTGGTGTAAATTCGTTCAGCAGTTTGGGATAAACGTGCATTAAAAAAAGCTGGCGTGAATGGTTTAAAGGATTAATACTTTTGTATATGGCTGCCTTTTGTAGCCATCCTGAAACTCGTGAGTCAGACTTGTCTCGAGAGTTATTCTCTGTGAAAAACAATTTTCAACATCCAACACCAAAACTGACCGACCCCAGGGAAGTGGTAAGGGTTACTTAAAAGTATTAAAAGTATGACGTACTCCTGAGCAAAAAAAAAAAATGCTGTTTTGAGCCTATGACTCTTGATTACAGATGAATCACAAGCAGCCATTTTAAGTGCTGGATTTGGCCACCATGCTATCCCTAATTATCGAGTTGGATCCTACTCACAAGTTCCATGCAATGCCCAAAAAAAAGTCAACCACTAACATAAAAGTTTGGCTTTGCTTGGACGTTAAGAGGATGGGCGAAGAATCTGTGCCCAAGCTTCACCGAGCAGTTCTCCCTTCAGGTTAGGGGCTAGGCCCTTGCCCAAACCTTGCTCTGCCAGTCCAAAGGCTGTGAGCAGCATGGGTTGGTTGCATACAGGGCTTAGGGCCGCAGTGCAGGTTCTGCGACCAGCCTTAGGCAGTGGGTAACAGGGATCGAAAATAAAGTACAAGAGAACACATTTTTTGCCCAGGATCACAGGATGATTAGCGTCAGTGCCGAGACTCAAACCCAGTTCTTCAGATTCGAGGTTGACCGCCCTAGCCGTTAGGCGAACTCCTCTCCCCTAACAATCCTATGAAATAAAAAAGTGAGTCATAGTTCTGAATGAAAACAGTAAAACGACTGAAATTCACAAGCTATGGCTTTGAACGCATGAAAAAAATGACATCATTGCCAGTGTCCGCCATGCACAAAACACCTATTTGCCACAGACACCCAAGAACAGCTAACAAGGCGTTCATTATGTTATGATTTGTGCGTTCATAGCCTTAACTGGTGAATTTCAATAGTTTTACAAGTTTGAACCAGAACTATGACTCAGTTTTTAACTGTTTTGTTTTCAGTGAAATACATAATAGGTAACTGTAATATGTACCTATATTGCCCATTGAGGGGTTCTGGTGATATTTACAAACCAGAAAGCGGAATGCTGAGTGGATTGTAAATGTCACCTAAACCCCAAGATGGAAATGTAGTCCCATATTACATGTTACTCTCTATGTAATTAATTATTAACACATTTCCTTTTCTGTATATTACAAACATTCAATAAGAAAGCTATATAACACTTTGGACTGTTGTACTAAAATACAACGCGTCACCACCCCCAAGCGGATGCATTACCACAGCGTTTTACCTACTGCATGAGGAGAGAGGCTGTAGATTATACTACAGGGGAACATCTGGTTTCAACTACAATATCTGTTCTCCTAGGATTCGTGGCTGGTGGTGAGTGAGGTCAGGATGCCAACAGTATTTAGGCCGCCACTAGGTGTATGGTTGAACCCCTCACTGAACGAGTCACCACATCGGACTCCGTTTACCAGCATGCAGTGGGTCTAAGGCCGAGGAACATCGCAGCGAAGCAGAGGAGGAGCTGAAAACATCTAATTAATGGGAGTGGCTACAGTACCACCATGATATTTAAATCAGCTCCAGGTGCAAGAACCGGCTTTGAAACCAGGCACTGATGAAAGCCCAAGCGGCTGAAACGCGTCTGCCACAGCGTTTCTTGAATCATGCATACCATGCGCTGCAATAAATTGCCGAAATGAAGCCAGTTGTTTAAAATCCTGTGCATGTGTCGGACACATTCGGACTCCGAGTGAGTATTGGACTGTGTATATATATTATATATATATATATATATATATATATATATATATATATATATATATATATATATATATATATTTATTTTTTTTCGCTGAAAAAAACAAAAGTTTCAGGGGCGTTATAGTTAGGAAATGGCATTTAAAAAAACCTTAGAAATTCACTGAAAAAAACATAGGTTTCAGGGGTGGTATAGTTAGCTGGACATTTCCCTCGTACAAAACCCTAGAACTTCCCCTGTTATAGTTAGTTCAGCTAACTATAACTCGCGCCCCCGCAATGCACTGCTGATGACGTCACATATTACATCACTCATGACATGGTCAGCGACATCACTGATGACCTCTCAAATGACATCACTGATGACATCATCCATGTGATAAATTACTGCATCTTCTCACACCCTAATTTAACCGTTGATACACAAACTCAATATTTCAGACGTCCATTCTCAAAACCATAGATACTCCAATACCAATAACTACATACCCACTTATTAACTCTTAGATCTACATACACCTCCACTCATCCACATGTACAGTCACTCATACTTACAGTCCCTCCGTACAAGACTATCATATGCATTTATACACCTACATAGACACACACGCCACCAATCATCCATAGAGGTACTGTCACACCTAGTCAGTCATGCAAATAATTAATCACACTCCCATTTACTCACCTATGCAGTTATACACACTCAAGTTCACTTACTCATAAAAATAGTACCACATTCTTATGCTCTTATACAATCATTGATACAAGCACACACTCATCCATACAGCCACTCACAATCACTCTCACATATACCCACGTATATACTCTTACAAGCATATATACTGCCTTTCACATATGTAGTTAGTCAGAAATGTACCACTGAGATATACATTCAATCCCTAACACACCCATACATACACTCACCCAACCATACAGTCCATCACAGATGCACTCTTAAAACCATGGCACCCACTGAATCACCCACTCACACATCTAGTCACAGAGTCACACACACCCTACCCACACAAACACTCAGGCACCCATACAGATACTCAGACAACCAATCAATAACCCATATAGACACTCATATAGCTATTCACAAAACCATGCAGCCACTTATACACCAACACACAGACACATACAGACATTCACACAGTTTAGTCACTAGTCTGCAGTAAGATACATTTAATGACTCACTTATAGAGTCAGTTACGCACCTAGAAAATCATCCATTCACACACTTGTACACCCACTTATTTTTCAACAGGCCTTTCCCTATATATATTAAACATATTAAAACTGTTCAGAAAAATATACTCAATGGATGATGTCATCAGTGATGTCATTTGAGATGTCATTTGAGATGTCATTTGAGATGTCATCAGTGATGTCACCGACCATGTCATGAGTGATGTAATATGTGACGTCATCAGCAGTGCATTGCGGGGGCGCGAGTTATAGTTAGCTGAACTAACTATAACAGGGGAATTTCTAGGGTTTTGTACGAGGGAAATGTCCAGCTAACTATAACACCCCTGAAACCTATGGTTTTTTCAGTGAATTTCTAAGGTTTTTTAAATGCCAATTCCTAACTATAATGCCCCTGAAACCTTTGGTTTTTTCAGTGTATTTCAACGGTTTTTTAAATGCCAATTCCTAACTATAACGTGCATGAAATCTATGTTTTTTTCAGTGAATTTCAAAGGTTTTTTAAATGCTAATTCCTATCTATAACTTATCTCTAAAGATATCATGAAAAGCATTCTTTTTTTAAAGTAGGGTGCACATTAGTTTTGTGGAAAAGCATCTTTGTGATTGGTTAAGAAAAAGCAGTTTCAACGTGGAGTACATATCATAGGAAAAAATTTGCTCAGCTCAACCACGCCTGCTACTTGCATTTGGAAGGCACTGTTCTAACTTAAAACAATCGTCAACTTTTAACCTGCACGTGTCGTTAAATGTTCAAGAAAATGTTACAAAAAAAATCGTAAAGTTTTAAAAAATTGATGAACTTTTAACCTGCACGTATTGTAGAATGTTCTAGAAAGTGTGTTGATAGAATACGTTGCACTTCTGACTTCTATGTGTTGTTGAATATAAAAAAACCGGTTCATATGGAAAATTAAAAAGAAACCAATAGAGAAGTTTTGAAACCTAAAAGAATCAAGTAACTATTCTAATTTATTCTTTACATGTATTTATGTGTGCAGCAACACAATTATAGACACAACAGCACTAGGAAGAGGAAGAAGCAGGGAGTGGGGGGACGGGGGGAGATGGGCAGAATGGCACACATGCACAATTAAGTACAGCACAAGTATAGACAAACAATGGCCAAAATGAAACACACTAACAAGGAGCACAAGTCACACAACCCGCCAACATCACACCACTGAACGAGCATACAAGTGAAAACCACGCTGTATTCATACAGGATGTGTACAAAGGCCAGTCGTTGGTGTTGTGGGATGTCTGCGAACGTGGTTATCATGGATGAGATGCCCAGCATGTGGCACATGGTCGAGTTCACTGTGTGTTATGCTGCCAAACGGCTGCTCCTCCCTCCCACGAGCCCCCACACTTTTGTACAGTGTGCTGTTGTATCTCGTGCACTCGTACGGCACACCATTGTAATGCCTATTTGCGCATGTCCTGCTACATTCCAACTACAACATCACAGTGCCGTTTGGAGGTGGTGCATGCCACTTTACAACATCGACTGCTGCGGCTCTTGTAACAGGCCACACCAGAACACAGAGACACACTTACCGCACTTCCTGTACACGGACATGTCCGAGACACCCCGTTCCCCTTGCCGGATAGGCACACCCCTCCACTGACCTGTGAACCCCAGACCAGCACACGCCAGTTGTGCATGCAGGAGGATGCGTGCGTAGCTACACATCCAGGCTCACTGTCAACGCTGAGGTGACAGCACACTGTGATGTTGCAGGGCTCGTGCCTATCATGCTAAGACAATGACCACGGGGACACACTTATTAAGATGTGGGTTTGGGGGGCATTGGCGGTCCTGGAGTTGTTGAGATAAGTCTTCTGGCCCTCATGGGTATCCCTGTATCATGCTCATTGACTCTATGGCACCTGTGGGTGTTCTGGTGTGGCTCTTGGCTGTGTTCCCTTTCATGGTGCAGGTTGTTGTCCTGCTTAGCACCAGCAGAAAGCAGTTGTAAAATCCCTGGTGCTAACGTGTCTTATCGCCAGAATTTGTTTCGCATTGCAATTGGTGTGAAAGTTGTGATGTGATTTTTTTAGTGTGCAGAACAATATACGAACTGAGCAGTGTATCTCGTCAAGATCCAGCACCTGACGCACTATTCCCAATCAATATAAATACAATGAGATTTCTTAATAGATTTTGTGTGTACACTAATTGCAGCCAATACCTCAGTGCAATACAATACAGGATTTTAGTATTTAGAATAAATCGGAAAGGTGCACCTCGTGTCTTTTTGCACGGGAACGGCTACTCTCCATTTCATTATCAGCACTTTAACGGAAGTAAAGTTGAGATAAATCTAACACACTATTCAGAAGTTGGTGCAAACTGCAGATATCACCAATATTCCAGCGATAAGTGCCCCAAAATTTAACACCATGGTGGACTCCATCATATAACAGTAATAAGAACAAGAAAGAGTCACACAGCAGTTAAGAGAACAACCAAAAACATTAATTTTTTTTCCAAACTTTATTTTTTATAATAATAAATATATAAACGATAAACTATTTTCAAACTTTATTTTTTTATGAACATAAATATAAACAATAAACTAATAAACAAAATGTAACAACAATAATACAAAACAACAAGGCGGAACACTCCTGTGGGAACCACGGATGTCGACGACAGACCTGGAAAATCAGAAAGATTGTTAAAAAAAAAACCATGGTATTCTCAACAAAATACCACAAGAAACAAATCACAGATATATAAAATGCATACAGCTAACAACATTTTATAAGTAAACTGTAAATGTTGCCGCTTTATAATATTTACAGAATCTGAGGAAAATGTTTTGCAGAAGGCACCACGCCCACAACGTTTTTCTTCAGTGGTGAGGAAATTCTTTACTTTTCCCAAGGGGCAAACAAAGACCAATGCCACCTTGATCATGCACAAGATTTTCAAAAGAGTTCTGTTACGAGGGGATCCTAACAAAAAATACTCATGCGGCACGGCAAGTATGATGAAACACCTAAGGACCCTTCATCCGAACAATCTTGCACGAGAAGAGTGCAAACAGATGAGAAACACTCTTATTCTGTATCTGTAAAAAAGAATCACAAATAAATGTATATTAATAACTTTCAAAAATATACTATTTCATTACTGTACACACACATTTTATATAAATACTGTCTAAGAAACTATGTACCTGATCCACAAGTGTGACAATGGTTAAAACACTACATGCATAGAGCATACTACTTTGAAGCAGTTCATGCCCTACAGCCTACCTCACTAAAACTCTACATGCTAACTGACTAAATGATTAAAGTACTATAAGGAGACACACTGGGTGAGTGACAGGGTGTTTGCTAGAAGAGTATGAATACTAACTAGGGAATTGAAGGTGTGAAACACAACTGTGTAGGTGATTAGAGGACTGCATCCATACTGCATAGGCAATTAAAGCAGTCCATGTGTTAAGCCCTGACTCCCTGCATGACTACTTGGGTACTGACTGAATGATTAGAGTACAGCAAGGAGAGTGCCTAGGTGAATTTATAAGTGCTAGGTTTTTCGCACAGGGAATGGATTAGTACTTGGTACTGAATGGGTCACTAGAGGAGTGCAAAGGCAGTGACAAGTGCTGGACTGTATGGATACTGACTAGGAAATTGAAAGTGTGAAAGACAAGTGTCTAGGTGGTTAGAAGACTGCATGCATAGTGCATAGGGGTTTGAAGCAGTCCATGTGCTAAGGCCTGGCTCAGTGTATGAATACATAGACACTGACTGAATGATTAGAGTACTGCAAAGATAGTATCTTGGTGAATTTATAAATGTTTGGGTTTTAGCACAGTGAATGGATTAGTACATGGTGCTAAATGGGTCACTAGAGGACTGCAAAGGGAGTGACAGGGTATTTCCTGGAAGTGTATGGATACTGACTAGGGAATTGAAGGTGAGAAAGACAATTGTGTAGGTGGTTAGAGGACTGCATGCATAGTGGATAAGGGTTTAAAGCAGTCCATATACTAAGGCCTGGGTCACTGGATGAGTACTTGGGTACTGACTGAATGATTAGAGTACTGCAAGGAGAGTGCCTGGGTGAATTTATTAGGGTTTGGCGCAGTGAATGGATTAGTACATGATGCTTAATAAGGTCACTAGAGGAGTGCAAGGGGAGTGACAGGGTGTTTGCTGGAAGTGAACGGATACTGATTGGGGAATTGAAGGTGTGAAAGACAAGTGTGTAGATGGTTAGAGGACTGCATGCATAGTGGATAGGGGTTTGAAGAAGTCCATGTGCTAAGACCTGGTTCAGTGCATGAATACTTAGGCAGTGACTGAATCATTAGAATACTGGAAAGAGAGTGTCTTGGTGAATTTATAAGTGTTTGGCTTTTAGTACAGTGAATGGATTAGTACATGCTGTTGAATGGGTCTCTAGAGAACTGCAAAGGAAGTGACAGGATGTTTCCTGGAAGTGTATGGATACTGACTAGGGAATTGAAGGTGTAAAAGACAAGTGTATAGGATGTTAGAACACTACATGCATACTGCATAGACATTTGAAGCAATCTATTTGGTACTTAGAAACTGAATAAATAATCAGACTACTTCTAGGGCAGTGCTTAGGTAAAACTTTTAAATTTTCAGTTCTGCCACAGTGAACAGAATAGTACATGGTACTGCACCTTAGTGTCAATCCCTCACTCATTTAATAACGCATAAGCAAAGACTGGATTCTAATCCTACTAAAACTTCACAACATGACAGGTTTTAAAACAGTTATCTGTCAGCAAATACATGATGTTACCAAATGCTTCTCTCACAGTGATCCCAAATACACACTAACTCACAGTGTGATTCTAGACAAGCACCACTATCCCTAGGAGTTTACCAAAACTCATTCACTACAGTGGAAGTGGTAAAGGAACTGCACACAATCTACATATTTCACGACTACACTTTAATGTCAATGCCTGACTAATGTAATCAACGCATAAGCAAAGACTGGCTTCTAATGCTACTAAAACTTGACAACATGACAGGTTTTAAAACAGTTATCTGTCAGTAAATACACGATGTTACCAAATGCTTCTCTCACAATCCTTACCCAAATGCACACAGACTCGCAGTGTGATTTTAGACAATCAACACTATCCAAGGACTTTACCAAAACTCATTCACTACTGTGGAAGGGGTAAGGGGACTGCACACAATCTACATATTTAAGTACAGCACATCAGTGTCAAAGCATGACTCATTTAATCAACATATAAGCAAAGACTGGATTCTAATGCTACTAAAACTTCACAACATGACTGGTTTTAAAACAGTTATCTGTCAGCAAATACATGATGTTACCAAATGATTCTCTTACACTGATCCCAAATACACACTAACTCACAGTGTGATTCTAGACAAGCACCACTATCCCTATGAGTTTACCAAAACTCATTCACTACCGTGCAAGTGGTAAGGGAACTGCACACAATCTACATATTTCACGACTGCAATTTACTGTCAATGCCTGACTCATTTAATGAAAGCATAAGCCATAACTGTCTTCTAATGCTACTAAAACTTGACAACATGACTGGTTTTAAAACAGTTATCTGTCAGCAAATACACGATGTTACCAAATGCCTCTCTCACAATCCTTACCCAAATGCACACAGACTCACAGTGTGATTTTAGACAATCAACACTATCCTAGGAGTTTACCAAAACTCATTCACTAGTCTGGAAGATTTAATGGTACTGAACACAATCTACATATTTAAGTACAGCACATCAGTGTCAAAGAATGACTCATTTAATCAACGCATAAGCAAAGAATGGATTCTAATGCTACTAAAACTTCACAACATGACAGGTTTTAAAAAAGTTATCTGTAAGCAAATACATGATATCACCAAATGCTTCTCTCACACTGATCCCAAATACACACTAACTCACACTGTGATTCTAGACATGCACCACTATCCCTAGGAGTTTACCAAAACTCATTCACTACAGTGCAACTGGTAAGGGAACTGCACACAATCTACATATTTCAGGACTGCACTTTTCTGTCAAAGCTGGACTCATTTAATCAAATCATAAGCCATAACTGTCTTCTAATGCTACTAAAACTTCACAACATGACAAGTTAAAACAGTTATCTGTCAGCAAATACACAATGTTACCAAATGCTTCTCTCACAGTAGTTCCCAAATGCACACAGACTCACTGTGTGATTCTAGACAAACAACACTATACCTTGCACTATACCAAAACACATTTATTCATCTAGAAGTAGTACTACATTTTAGTATAGAAACATAACATAACTCATTTCACAAATTCATAAACAATGACTGGTTTCTAATTCTACCAAAATATAAAAACAGCACAGTTATCTGTCTACAAACACATGAAAAACACAAATGCTTATCACAGAATGGTTTCTACATGCACACACATTGTAGAGAAAAAAAAGTACTCCCTACACTTTAGCAGGAAAAATACATTAGTCTGATTAAAATCAAAATTGTCTACATACATCCCCTCACAATTAAATAACTCATCTTTCAAGTTCTTTTGTAGATTAAGAAGTATATCAATCACTCACCATATTTTCTTTTACAGAATCTCTGCACTGTGCACCTCTCAGCAAAAGCAAAGAATGGAAAAGTTTCCCTTTCATTTTCCACACATATACATGTAAACATCAAATCACAATCCTTCACACAAACTCAAAAGCAAACACACATTTCTATTGGTTAAACATTTCAACCCTTTCCAACTGAAATACATTTCAACCCTTCCCCCAATCTGCCTTCTGCCTGTTACCATAGAAACAGGTCATGGAACACTGCACTGAGCTCACAAGTTCAGCACACAATGTTCCTACACAAGACAGGAAGTGTGCTTGACTTTTCAACATATCAGCTTATCATATATAATGTTCCTTCCAATCTGTTTTTGTTAACCAATAACAATCATACCTTTAAAAAACAGAAATATACACCCTACCTTTCAGTGTAGAAAGTTGTCATACAACCAATGATTTCTTGTTTTTCAAAAAACGTTGCCATGGATCCGCGCACCCACCGCAAGAGAATCCGAGCATCCAACGCGGTAGGATGCGCGCACCGTGCGCGCATTTCCCCGTTTAAAAAAAGAAGAAAAAGGGGGGCCCCAGGGGGTCCTTCTGGGACCCCCTAAGCACCTCTAGAGGGTCAGAGTATTTCCACTCTGCCCACTTTATATGTTTTACACACTTATTCCCCTTGCATCTTCAGCCTCGCTTCTACCGAGGCAGAAAATGGCCGCCAACAGTTCCTGGTTTCGAATGTAGAGAGACACTCGACATCCAATTAGCATTAGGCGCGCGATCTGGAGGGTGCGCGCTCGGTTCGGGGAGGGTGCGCTTACGGTGCGGGTAGGGTCCGCGGATCCTCCCCGGCCATAAATATCACTAACTTTTTTACCCTAATTTTCTCAGGAACTACTGAACATATTCACACCATATATGCAAAAGGCACGAGTCCGAACTGAGGACTACCTCTTTGCCAAATTACGTGTCATTCCGTTCAGCGGTTCGGGCTGTAGCTGCGACAACAGATCCTATGGGAAATTGCATGGGGAAAACGTGTTTTGGGACCCCCCTTTTTTCTCGGCCCCCGCTTGACGGATCACCGCAAAACATTCAGGGTAGGAGTGGAGCGGAGCTGGCCAAAAGTTTGGAAAATTTCGCGAGGATTCGTTAACCGGCGCCAACGTTATTCCAAATAGAATGTTGCGGATTTCCTATGGAAAATAGGTCCTAACTATAACTATCTACTGGCGACCGCGAGTAGATAATATATATATATATATATATATATATATATATATATATATATATGTGGCACTTGAGAAACAACAGCAGATCAGTAGACACCCTTGGGGTGCTTAACACAGCTTTATTAGCTTTTACGGATATAAGCACAGTTCTTTTGTAGTCTTCTTTTGATACAAGTCCGTCTGGGTTGTTCCTTTCTGATGTCTGCGTCTCAGGGCGTCCCTCAGGGAAAGAAAAGAGGACTTTGTGAGCAATTTATCTCTTTGTTTACAGTAGTGCAGGGATAAAGAGTGAGGGGTTGCTTAACAGTCACCCACTTGTTCCTCCACCAGAGTCACGTTCATTGCCAGTATTTTACGTTGGCGCCAAATACCAGTTATGCCAGTACCTGGCCCCTCTCTGCCCAGCAAGATTTCTAGCCCCCTCCCTTTTCTACAGGAAGACTGTCAGTGTCCTCGGAGCCCCTCTGAAATACGTTGTGGAAACGGGCACGTATTTCAGATAGCCATGCTCCTCCGGGAGCGTGGCGTGATAATCCGTAGTGCCAGGTAGGGTCCTGCTCCCTTCTTGCCACGCCCATCGGAATCCTCGTGCTGCTAGCCTCCTGTGATCGGGTCTCTCTCCGGGACGCGGGGGCACTCTCCGTACCTGGGTCACTTTGTGGGCTTCTCTCGACGTCAGCTTCGCGGAGTCCTTCTTCCAACTTCAGTCGTTGCCGTGCTCATTACGGGGAAAACTGCCTATGAAGCCAGACTCGGCGTCAGTTGACTTCGTGATTGGTTCCCGTGACCAGGTCATGTGAGAAATTCGGGAATCCAGGAAGCCCCTGTGTTTAAAGGCTTCTGATCCTGCACCCACAGATCCTGTGGAGACTGATGGGCAGATTTACAAGAAGGCGCCGGCACCGCAAGCCCTTTGGCTGCGCCACACTAAGGCACCTTCAGAGCACAGGAATGCAACACATTTACATGGATATGTCACATTCCTGTGCTCTCCCCTGCGCTGGTGCACAAACTGCTGCCATGCACTGGCGCAGGCACCTTTGCACCATAGTGCAAGGATGCCTGCGTCATGGGGTGATTGTTTTTGTGCCGGAAGGGACACCTTCCTGCACGAAAACAATCACTAAAAGCATTTTCCTCTTTCAATGCGTGTTGTAGAAATTAAAAGATTTATCCTCGTTGTGCCTCACTACGCCACCCCTATGGCGGAGTAGAATACTGAAGCATTTCCAGGTTTACGAATCCTCGTAATTCTAGAAATGTGTCTGGTTCCATGGGTGTTGCGTGGGAACACCCACAGCAACACCCATGGAACGCCCTTTTCACGCAAAGTGCTGCGTTTAAAGGGTCCGTATTGACAAGGACAGGAAAAGCTGTGCAGGGTGGCTTTTCCTGTCCTTGTAAATATGGGGCAGTGTAATGCGCTGCCAGTGGTTCACAAAAAGTGACGTACTGGCAGCACAAGGGGCTTGTAAATCTGCCCCTGAAAATATAGGAGAGGAGAAATGTAAGGGGGGAATACATCCTCACCGTCCTCCTCCATCGTGACACTTTCAGGTATGTCGTGACACATCCCTTCCCCAGTCTGTTCCAGATCGGGGAGCAGAGGATCATGGGAAAGGAAGTCCGCATTCCCATTATCGACCCCCTTTCTATGCCGTACTTCAAAGGAGAAGGACTGCAAGGATTAAAACCAACGCAAAACTCGAGGGTTGTTCCCCTTATTGCGGCTCATCCATTGTAAAGGTGCATGGTCCGTGTACGGGATAAAGTGGGACCCCTTCAAATAGTAACATAGCTTATCCACCACCCACCTGATGGCCAGGCACTCCTTTTCAATTATAGGGTACTTCTGTTCACGGGGAAAGCGCTTGCGGCTGATGAACATTACAGGATATTCTGTACCGTCTGCAGAGGCTTGTAAACCATGATCAGTTGCATCTGTCTGTAAGATCAGGGGTTCCGAAAAATTGGGTGACACCAGTATGGGACTAGACGTGATGGCGGTTTTCAGTTCCTGAAACGTTTGGGTGGCTTGAGATGTGGGATGTAGGAGTTCCTTTGGTTTCACTTGTTTCTTTAAGAGGTCTGTCAAGGGTTTTGCTATTTAGGAGTGTCTGGGGATAAATCGTCAATAATAGCCTAGGAGACCCAAGAAGGCCCTGACCTCTCTTTTGGAAGTGGAAAAAGCGGTATTGATGATGGCTTTCACTTTTTCCTGTTGGGGTTCTATGACTCTGTTCCCTAGGAGTTAACCCGGTATTTGACCTTCTGAAAACCCACCTTGGGTTTCTTTGCATTCACGTGCAGACCAGCTGTTTTCAGCGCCTGCAGGACCTTTTGGCAATGGAACAGATGGTGTTCCAAAGTGGGGCTGTAAATCACTATGTCGTCCAGATAGGTGGATGAATAGGATTAATGTTAGTTGAGTACCCTATTCATGAGCCTTTGGAATGTTGCGGGGGCGCCGTAGGGTAACACGGTGAATTCATACAACCCTGCTGTGGTGGAAAAAGCAGTTTTCTCTTCATCAGGTGTCCGAAGGGGTACCTGCCAGTTGCCCTTTGTGAGGTCAAGTGTGGTGATGTATTTGGCTTTCCCTATTTTCTTGATGAGTTAGTCCACTCGAGGGAGGGGGTATGAGTCAAACTTTGATATGGCGTTAACAGCCCTAAAGTCAATACAAAACCGGACTGACCCATCCGGTTTTGGTACCAGGACTATCGGGGAGGACCAATTGCTTTGAGGGGGTTGGATGACACCCATTTCCAACATATTTTCTATTTCTACTTTTATGGCTTCACGTCTGGCTGCGGGGATACGGTATGGCTGTTTTATCATGATCTTTCCGGAGGAAGTGATGGAGTGTTCTACTAGGTTAGCTTTCCCCGGGAGATCCGAAAACAAAGAAGAAAGGGGACTAACACTTCTTGTAGGGATGCTTTCTGGTTATATGATAAGCTTTCGTTGATGACTAACTGAGCCAGAGTGGAGGTGCCTGTTGTCTGTGCGAGAATAATAAGATGGTTGTTCTTAGGAAGGGGTCCTAACCATTTTTTTCTTCAGAAGGTTGATGTGGTACATCTGAGTTTTTCTAGGTGTGATCTGTAGTTGGTATGTAGTCAGACCAATTTGTTTTATGATCTCATATGGACCTTTCTATTCTGACCTGGTTTTGGGTAGGGAGGAGGGCATTGACACCAGTGTGCCAATCGTGTACATTTAGGTGACGCCACTTCTTCACCCTTATCATAGAATGTTTGCTGTCTGACTTGTGCTTTTTCTAAGTTGGCATCTGCGAATTCTCACAACTTATGGATTTGAGTTCATAAACTCGGAGTATACTCCAGGAGGGTTTTGGTTTCTTCAGGTTTTTCTTGTTCCAAGGCCTCTTTAGTCATGTCTAAAAGCGTCCAGGGTTGTCTCCCATAGAGGAGTTCAAAAGAAGAATACCCCAGACTTCTCTGTACCTGACTTCTAATGACAAAGAGGGATAGGGGAAGAAGCATATCCCAGTCTTTCCCTTCCACACCTAGCATCTTTTTCAATATCAGTTTGAGTTTGAGACTGGCATTGTACATAAGCTGTCCATTTTGTGGATCGTACACAGAGGTTTTTGTGTGTGAAATGCCCAGAGATTTGCAGATTTGGTTCATGAGACGAGAAACGAAGGGAGTCACTTGATCCATCAAGATCTCTTGTGTGAATCCTACACGAGTGAACAATTCTACCAGCTTCTCGCTAATGTTCTTGGTAGTAGGGACCATTAGTTGAAAAGCTTCCGGATATCGGGTAGCATAGTCTACCACGACCAAGGCATATAGGTTACCTTTTTTTTTAACTTTGATAGAGGTCCTATACGGTTCATTCCTACTCTTTCAAATGGTTTCCCTATTATTGGAAGGGGTTATAGGGGGAACAGTGGGGAGGCCTATAAGGATTTCTCCTTGGGCAGAATTCGCACTCTTGGCAGTATTTGGTTATATCGGCAAATATGCCCAGCCAATAGAAATGCTGCAAAATGACTTGAGTAGTCTTCTGGGCACCCCGGTGTCCTGCAAGCAAGTGGGAATGATCTAAGAATAAAACCTGGACTCTGAAACTTTGAGGCATCACTAACTGAGGGGGATTGGCTGGTTTTTCTGTTCTATACAAAAGACCATTTTCAAGGTGGAAGAAAGGGCAAGTAGGTTTATGGGCAGCGGGGGATTTCTTGCTTGTGTGCAGGCTGCTTGGAGCGTGGCATCATGTGCCTGGGCGTATCTAAAACTTTTGTCAGAAAGCCATGGGGCTTGGGTAATGAGGGCAGGTTTTCCCTGGGTTTTTTCGTTGGGAAGGCCTACTTTTCCTTTAAAGAGATGTAGAAACATTGGATTATCTAGTCCTAGAATCAGTTTCTCCAGGAGGTTGGGTAGCAATCCTAGCTTAGTCTGTATGATATCGCCACCTGGTATCTGAATGGGTATCTTGGCTATAGGATAGGTTTTTATGTTGCCATGCACACAGTGTATGGGTTCTGTGTCCTGTTAAAACCTGCTACTGTTCTACCAGGGATGCCTGGATAAGTGATTGGCGACAGCCCAAGTCTAACAAGGTTTTTACAGAGTTCTCATTCACAAGGAGACTTACATAGAAACATGAGCCAAGTTCTTCAATGTACAGGATGGACTTGGGCAGGTAACTGACGTCCATCGGGTCCTCATTGCTTTTCTTGTGGGGACAAAACCTGGCTATGTGGCCCAGTCCTAGCAGTCAAAACACTGAGGTTCTTTTGAAGGCGTACCCTCAGGTCGGACTCCTCTAACTCTTGGTGGTTCTGGTATAAGTTTAGGGGCTTTCTTTTTGGGTTTAACAGGCCCTGCGGTGGAGCGAGAAGGTTTTTCAAGGTCCCAGGGCAGGGACCGAGGTTGTGCCCTGGAGAATGTAGTAGCCATGAACACGGCTTGTTCTACCGTGAGGTGTGTATGCTTCCTTAACCAATGTTGTGTGGAAAAGGGGAGGGCCTCCAAGTATTGTTTGAGATATATAAGTGACATGATCTCTTCCTTAGAGTTCTCTTATGGTTTGAGCCACTTATCTACAGCGGCCTCTTATTGAAAAATAGAGTCTTTGAATTGTCACCAGGAGTACCTCTTTCCCTCCGGAATTCCACCCTATAGGCCTCCCGATCCATACCAAGGTGATCTAATATAATGTCTTTGACCTCGTAATAGGGAGTATTGCCCATGGCATTGGCAACCTGATACGCGGCCTGGAAATCCCCTGTTAACAATGATGCCAAAAAGAAAAGCCATTTTTGTTCCGGCCACCCAGAAGCCCTGGCTGTTCTTTCAAAGTTCAGTAAGAACGCATCAGGATCTTCGCCCAGGATGTATTTTTGCAGGACAATGTTAGGATTTCCTGACTGTGTTCCTGGCCAGATCTGAAATTGGGAGGTCAACTGAAGCTGGTCAGCTGCCACTTTCTGGATGCAGCCCACCTGTCGGGTCATGGAGTCTTTAAAGAGTTTCCTATCCGCCTGAGCGGATGTCATCTGTCTCTCCAGTGCCCATTCTAGTTTCTCTTGTCCACGGATTAGATAGTGAATTAGATTCTCCGTACTGTGTTTCTATGGAGCAAGTGCCCGCATTCTCCAACACGTATGGCACTTGAGAAACAACAGTAGATACTCATGGGGTGTTTAACACGGTTTATTAGCTTTTACGGATATAAGCACAGTTCATTTCTAGTCTTGTTTTGATACGGGACCGTCTGGGATGTTCCTTCCTAATGTCTGCGTCTCAGGGCGTTCCTCAGGGTAAGAAAAGAGGACTTTGTGAGCACTTTATTCCCTTGTTTACAGTAGTGCAGGGATAAGAAGTGAGGGGATGCTTAACAGTCACCCACTTGTTCCACCACCAGTGTCTCGTTCTCTGTTAGTATTTGACGCTGGCGACAAATACCGGTTATGCAAGTACCTGGCCGCCTCGCTGCCCAGCGAGATTTCTAGCCCCCTCCCTTTTCTACCGGAGGACTGTCAGTGTCCCCAGAGTCCCTCTGAAATATGTTGCGGAAACGGGCACGTACCTCCGATAGCCAAGTGCAGGGTCCGGCTCCCTCCTTGTCTCTCCCGTCGGATTCCTCGTGCTGCTAGCCTCCTATGGTCGGGTCTCTCTCTGGGACGAGGGGAGGCTCTCTGTACCTGGGTCACTTTCTAGGTTTTTCTCGGCATCGTGTTCGGAGTCCTTCTTCCAACGCCAGTCATTGAGGCACTCACACCTGGGGAAGCTGCCTATTAAGGCAAACTTGGTGTCAGTTGACTTCGTGATTGGTTCCCGTGACGAGGTCACAGTGAGAAATTCGTGAATCCAGAAAGTCCCGGAGTTTAAAGGCGCCGTCCTGATCCTGCACCCATGGGCCCTGTGGAGACTGAAAATATAGGAGAGAAGAGACGCAAGGGGGACACATCCTCACCGTCCACCTCCATCGTGACCCTTTCAGGTACGTCGTGAATATATATATATATATATATATATATATATATATATATATATATATATATATATATATATTCACTTAAAAAACCATAGGTTTCACACATGTTATAGTTAGCTGGACATTTCACTCGTAAAAAACCTATGAAATTCCCCCGTTATAGTTACTGTAGGCAACTATAACTCACGCGACCGCAATCCTCTGCTGATGACGTCAGATATTACATCACTGTATTTAGACACTTATTTACCCATGTCGTCTTCCATTAATCTTTAGCTATAAATATATTACAAATATTTATTTTTCATAAAGACACATATGTCATCAGTGATGTAATATCTGACGTCATCAGCAGAGGATTGCGGTCGCTTGAGTTATAGTTGCCTACAGTAACTATAACGGGGAATTACATAGGTTTTTTACGAGTGAAATGTCCAGCTAACTATAACATGTGTGAAACCTATGGTTTTTTAAGTGAATTTGCAAGGTTTTTTTAAATGCTAATTCGCAACTATAACGTGTGTGAAACCTATGGTTTTTTCAGTGAATTTGTACGTTTTTTTAAATGCTGTTATGTATCAATTTTTTTTTTCAGGTTTTTCACCGTGCGCGCACCGTGAATTTGTATTTTTTTTTTAAATCGCGAGGTGCGCGCACCCTGCACTCACGGCGCGCTTCGCGCACCGAGCACCCACGTTTCGCAGTGTGTGCCGTGCGCGCGCGGTGCGCGCACCTCGCGATTTAAAAAAAATAAAAAAAAATGTTTTTTTCTCCCTTGGGGGGTCCTTCTGTGACCCCCTGACCAAGGCTAGGGGGTCAGGAACTGTCCACTCTGCCCCCTTTTCACGTTCTCCTCCTTTTTTTTTACCCCCTCAGACTGCGAGAGACAAAATGGCGGCCGACACTTCCTGGTGTCGACCGATTCGAATGTTTACCGACATCTATGCTTTTAAATGCTATTTTCTCAGGAAGTACTGAACAGATTTACACCAGACCTGCAAAAGGCACTTCCTTGACCTTATGGCTACCTCTCTGCCAAATTTCACGTAATTCTGTAGCTGTGTCTGAAGGTCCTATGGAAAAATGCATGGGGAAAACGCGTTTTGGGACCCCCCCTTTTTCTCGGCCCCCGCTTGACGAATCACCCCGAGACTTTCAGGGTAGGAGCTGAGCGGAGCGCCCCATTAGTTTTGAAAATTTCGCGAGGATTCGTCAACCGGCGCCAAAGTTATTCAAAATAGAATTTTGAGATTTCCTATGGAAACTAGGTTGTAACTATAACTATCTACTGGCGACCGCCAGTAGATAATATATATATATATATATATATATATATATATATATATATATATATATATATATATATATATATATATATATATATATATATATATATATATATATATATATATATATATATATATATATATATATATATATTTTTTTTTTGCTCCTCTTTGCTCAGGTAACTGCCGCCACACTCCTAATCAGAGGGTGCGTCGTCTGCCACGGGCTACCCCAGCACAGCCCGATTCATATAACCAAGTCCTTCGTACAAGGCAAAGGATGACGACGCCGTGTCCAGGTTCAAAAGGATATTTATTGCTTATACAGCCGGTTTGGACGCGTTTCGCCTGCCCAGCAGGCTTGCTCACCAACTGTTTGTGCAAGTTTCAAAACCTTATTTACATGCTTACGTGTTCGTCCCGAGTCACGTGACGTGACTACAACCACAATACAATGGAAAACAGACTCGTAGTTTATACCAAAACAGAGTTAATTCTTCAACCTTGGTGGAAAGAATACGCACATGTATACTTAAGTCTGTGTGAATTACGGCAAGTACATTAGCGGGTTTAAAAATAAGTTGACACATTTTTATAATAGATCACGATCAATGTCGATAAAAAGAATATTCTTCATGATATCATTGTACCTGGTGTGTTGTCAATCATAACCAAAACATGGTACCAATAATGCCTTACTCTTGTCATAATTACTGAGTTTTACCGCTTTCATACCACCCCGTTACTCAACATCTTATTGGCCAAATAGAGCCCAAGTGGGCCTAGATTCACTTATACTCAGTGCACTCTGAACAATAATTATGTCAAACAGTCTAAGTTCCACAAGTCATATACCGTGCAAAGGACCAACACAATCAAAAGATTACATTAAAAACAGTGTCGAGGGAGGTTTCTTGGCTGCTAGTCTTTCATCAATTCATTCTCAAACTAATTATAAATGCGTGATAAGGTCTTCTTCCATGTTCAGACCTATGGGGGTACGTGTGTTTAAGGCAAGAATGTAAGAAGACTCAAGTCTCCTTAACTTCTTTTCGCGATTGCCCCCTCTTACATTCGGCATGATGCAGTCGATGACAAAGTAGGATAATCCCTTTTCGTTTTTAGCATGGTGGGATTCGAAATGCCGGGCCACGGGGTACGTTCGATCCCCGTTTTTGATGGCCCGCAGATGCTGTAGGATTCTCTTATGCACCGGATGGATTGTGCTGCCCACGTACCTCAAGCCACAAGGGCATTGAAGCACGTAGACAGCATAATCAGTCTTGCACGTGAAACATCCCTGAATCTTCTTTACTCTCTTAGAAAGACCCAGTGCATAAGATACAGTATTTTTCCCATGAATGCAAGCCTTACATTTGTTGCATTTCAAAAAACCTGGTTTTCGCATTAACCAGGCACTGCCCTTGGACACAGCTTTTTTAGTGGGCAGCATGTTCGATACTAGCATCTGTTTAAATGATCTGGCTTTTCGGAAGGTTATTGCTGGTTTTTTCCGAACGGCTTTCCCCAAAAGGGGGTCATTTCGAATTATATGCCAATGTTTGGTGAGTATGCCTCTTATCTGTCTATGCTTTGTATTGAAAGAGGTGATCATTCTTATTTCCTTATTGTTTCTTTTAATTTTGCTGTTGCTCACATTAAAAAGAATGTCCTCTCTCGGTCGTTGTTTGGCTTTCGTTACAGCTTGGCTGATGACCTCTTCTGTATACCCCCTGGCCTTAAAACGGTTCGTTAAACCTGAGAGTTCTTGGTCTATAATCTTTTCCTCACTACAGTTTCGAATTGTCCTGAGGCTCTCCCCATAAGGGATACTTTTGATCAGGCTAAAGGGGTGGAAGCTTTTGGCATGAAGCACTGTGTTACTAGAAGTCGGTTTCCTAAACAGTTTGGAATGCACCCTCTCTTCTTTGATATAGACAGTGAGATCTAAAAAGTTAACTTCAGTTTCACTGATGGTGCTGGTGAAACTCAAATTTAGATCGTTCGTTTGAAGTTTGTCAATAAAGTTTTGGGCAGCTAGTTTAGACCCTTTCCAAATAACGAAAAGGTCGTCTATATAGCGACTCCAAAGTAACACATTCTCCTCCCATTCTTCCGGATACAAGGCTCTGACCACCTGCTCCTCCCACCAGCCCATATGCAAATTCGCATAGCTGGGGGCGAAGCAGGTGCCCATCGCTGTTCCGCATGTCTGCTGATACAGCTGATCATTGAAGAGGAAGAAGTTGTTTTTTAAGCAAGTGGAGATCATAGAAAGCAGCATTTGTGTATGCGACCATAGTTTGATAGGGCGGTTGCCCAGAAAGTGTTTGACAGCTTTGAGGCCATCTTCATGTCTTATACTAGTGTATAGTGAACAAACATCTATAGTCACTAGTAGAAGGTCCTTTTCCCATGGGAGGTCATAGATTTTCTTCAGAAAATCACCCGTGTCTTGAATAAAAGCTGGTAAAGTGCGAACCAAGGGACACAAAAAAGAATCAATAAATTTAGACGTGTTTTCAAAAGCCCCCCCTATGGCGGAAATAATTGGTCTACCCGGGGGGTTATGCATACTTTTGTGCACCTTGGGGATCAGGTAGAACACCGGAGTCACAGGATTAGCAATTTTAAGAAAGGCTAATTCATCACGTGTCAACAAATTTTGACTATACCACAAATAGAGTTGATCATTGTACAATTTATAGCTTGTATTGTCTTCTTACATTCTTGCCTTAAACACACGTACCCCCATAGGTCTGAACATGGAAGAAGACCTTATCACGCATTTATAATTAGTTTGAGAATGAATTGATGAAAGACTAGCAGCCAAGAAACCTCCCTCGACACTGTTTTTAATGTAATCTTTTGATTGTGTTGGTCCTTTGCACGGTATATGACTTGTGGAACTTAGACTGTTTGACATAATTATTGTTCAGAGTGCACTGAGTATAAGTGAATCTAGGCCCACTTGGGCTCTATTTGGCCAATAAGATGTTGAGTAACGGGGTGGTATGAAAGCGGTAAAACTCAGTAATTATGACAAGAGTAAGGCATTATTGGTACCATGTTTTGGTTATGATTGACAACACACCAGGTACAATGATATCATGAAGAATATTCTTTTTATCGACATTGATCGTGATCTATTATAAAAATGTGTCAACTTATTTTTAAACCCGCTAATGTACTTGCCGTAATTCACACAGACTTAAGTATACATGTGCGTATTCTTTCCACCAAGGTTGAAGAATTAACTCTGTTTTGGTATAAACTACGAGTCTGTTTTCCATTGTATTGTGGTTGTAGTCACGTCACGTGACTCGGGACGAACACGTAAGCATGTAAATAGGGTTTTGAAACTTGCACAAACAGTTGGTGAGCAAGCCTGCTGGGCAGGCGAAACGCGTCCAAACCGGCTGTATAAGCAATAAATATCCTTTTGAACCTGGACACGGCGTCGTCATCCTTTGCCTTGTACGAAGGACTTGGTTATATATATATATATATATATATATATATATATATATAAAAAGGTACTATGGGAAAATGCATGGGGAAAACGCGTTTTGGGACCCCCCTTTTTCTCGGCCCCCGCTTGACGAATCACCCCGAGACTTTCAGGGTAGGAGCTGAGCGGAGCGCCCCATTAGTTTTGAAAATTTCGCGAGGATTCGTCAACCGGCGCCAAAGTTATTCAAAATAGAATTTTCAGATTTCCTATGGAAACACGGTCCTAACTATAACTATCTACTGGCGATCGCCAGTAGATAAAATATATATATATATATATATATATATATATATATATAAAACCTACTGGCAGTCGCCAGTAGGTAGTTATAGTTAGGACCTATTTTCCATAGGAAATCCGCAACATTCTATTTGGAATAACGTTGGCGTCGATTGATGAATCTACGCGAAATTTTCCAAACTTTTGGCCAGCTCCGGTCCGCTCCTATCCTGAAAATTTCACTGAGATTCGTCAAGCGGGGGCCGAGAAAAAAGGGGGGTCCCAAAATGCGTTTTCCCCATGCATTTTCCCATAGGATCTGTTGACGCAGCTACAGCCCGAAGTGCTGAACGGAATTACACCAAATTTGGCAAAGAGGTAGCCCTCAGTTCAGACTCGTGCCTTTTGCTTAAATGGTGTAAATCCGTTCAGTAGTTCCTGAGAAAATCAAAAGTAAAATCACATATATATCTGGGCGGAGCCTAACCACACATCTCATCGTGAGATCTGATTGGCTGTCAGCATTTCATCCAAGAAGTGTTGGCAGCCATCTTGGGACCAATATACATGATAGCACCTCATTAAAAAGCATTGCAGTTAATAGAAGGTTTTAAGACTTTAGTTACATTATAAATCATTTGTTGATGGTACCATACTCATTTTAGGAATTGTGGTGTGTTCTAAGGTGATTTTACCATGTGAAAAAGCCTTCTGCTGTGATATCATGAATCATGTTTGAGAGAAAATTATTTTCGCATGCTTTTCCCACAGAGGTTTGGAAGGTGATCTATAAGCTAAACAGAGCATATTTTCTGTAAATTCACATTATCTTTCTCAGTCATGTGAGAATGAAGTCTGACATTCTCAGTAAAACATGTACATCCAACAAGGGCAGAGATTGTCAGTTGATTCCTTTTTGTTCTACTGCAGCTTCCCAGAGTGTTCTAAAGAACAACTAGAGCGCTAACAGTCCTACTTATGACAAACGTATGGCACACCTGAAGCCATCTTGGTTGGAATAGAGTGGTAACTCTTAAAACATTTAATTTAAAAAGGAACAAAATGAGGGGTTCATTTTGCCATAGAAAGTATGATTAGTGCTGCAGAAAGAAAAATTAGGGCACATCTCAAATCCTCTTCTATTTCATAAAAAAATTCTGACATGCAGACTGAAACATGCACTTTGAATACCAGCAGCAGACTTCCCTGGTGAGCAGTAGTTTTACCACAGTGATCTAATGAGCAACTAGAGTGCTAACATTCAGAATTTATGGCAAATATGTGACACATCTGAATGCCTTCTTGATGGAACCAAAATAAAAAACTGAAAGTATTCCCACTGAGGAGACTGCAGTAAATGAGATAATTAGGAAACTTCATAACAAATAAATCTCCCAAGATGGCTACCAGAGACAAAAGAGCCCAAATGTAGCCCAAATATCACCCAGATGTAGCCCAAGTATAGCCCAATGACAGGATGTCCCAGAGTGTTCTTAAGAACAACTAGAGCGCTTACTGTCTTACTTATGACAAAAGTATGGAACACCTGAAGCCAGCTTGATTGGAATAAACTGGTAACACTTAAAACATTTAATTTAAAAAGGAAAACAATGAGGGGGTTCATTTTGCCATAGAAATTATGATTAGTGCTGAAGAAAGAAAAATTAGGGCACATTTTGAGTGAGTTCTCAAATCCTCTTCTATTTCATTAAAAAACTTCTGATATGCAGACTGAAACATGCACTTTTAATACCAGCAGCAGACTTCCGTGGTGAGCAGTAGCTTTACTACAGTGATCTAATGAGCAACTAGAGTGCTAACATTCAGAATTTATGGCAAATGTGTGACATATCTGAATACCTTCTTGATGGAATCAAAGTAAAAAGCTGAAAGCATTTCCTACTGAGGAGACTGCAGTAAATGAGGAAATTAGGAAACTTCATAACAAATAAATCTCCCAAGATGGCCACCAGAGACAAAAGAGCCCAAATGCAGCACAAATATCACCCAGATGTAGCCCACATGTAGCCCAATGACAGAAGTGTGCAAAACACTTATTTTTTTGTGTATTTGCAGTTTTATATAGTGCAGACTTGTCAGGTATTGGAGTGCTTTACATGAGCATTGGTTACATCACACAAGATCAAATTCATTTTGGTTGTAGACATGGGGAGATTAAGTGATTTGACCAGAATCACAGAATGTTGAACTGAAGCAGAAACTCCAACCTGTTTCCCCAGTTGCCAAGTCTGCAGCTCTGGAAGTAACACCACATCCTCTCCCCTAGGTGCAACATTTAAACAAGTGGTCAACTGGATAAAAAAACAAAGATTACAAATAATTTAAAAGTACTTTGTCGCTATTTGAAAACTCAGAAAATATGTCCTCATTTTAGTTTTTTAGAGCACTAACCATAAGTTTGATGCAAATAAGACCCTCTCATATATGTAATTTCTAAAGGAAATACTCTAGGTATTACAGTTTTGATCACATCAAGATGACGTCAGGCGTTCCACACTTTTGTAATAAATATAGAATGTTAGCAATCTAGTTGATCATCGGGATACTGTTGAGAGGCAGAGGCCAGGGGCACGGACTCTGAAAATTGAAGGCAGGTAGGAGAGTGCAGATGCAACAATTTAACCACACTGAGCTGGCAGGAAGGGCCGTGGCAGCACAACAGACTATGGAGGGCAGTGGAAAGGGGGGCAGGGGCAACAAACCAACAATACAGGACTTGCAAGAGAGGCTGTGGCAATGTAATAGACCATTGTGGGCAGAAGGAAGAGGCAATGGTAGTACAACCATACATGCCATCAGACCCGTTTCAGCCAGGAAACATCCAATGTTTTTAAGCTCAAATGGGCATTATTTGATCTGTCTCCTATCTACAATCTCCTCTTTTTCAATGCAACTCAAAGGGGAAAATCAATACCCCAGTTTTTTTTCTAAATCTCCCTCTTACCAAGTTGAAAATGTTCGCAAGTATGGTACATTGGATCATGGTAGGCAGGAGGAATAGGGGTAGGGACATGGACTCGGATAACAGAGGACAGGAGGGACATGGAGAGGTGCACCAAACTGACCCTACAAGGCAGGCATCAGGGTTTGCAGCAGCACAATACACCACACAGCGCATGCGGGACGGGAGTGCAGCACAACAATCCATAGAAAGCAATAGGGAGGGGACAGAACCATACACATGGACAACAGAGAACAGAGGGGAAAGAGGCAATGGTAGCTAGCTGACCATAATGGACAGACAGGAGAGAAAGCTGCAGCATAACAGACCATAAAGGGCAGGAAGGACGGATCAGGGGCATTACAATGGAACAGACAAGCCAGGAGGGAGGGAATAGGGGTCTGCACATGGAAACAGAGGGCTGGGGGCAAGGGGGCAGGGCAGGAGCAGCAAGATGACCATGGAGGTCAGGCAGGATGGGCACTAGAAACAAGACACACCATGGAGAGCAACAATGAGACTATGATGGCATACACACAGACCATGGAGGGAAGGTGGGAGGGGGTCAGGGGCAACTAGCTGACCACACAGGGAAGGTGGGAGGGGCCATGGCAGCACAGAAGACCATGCATGGCAAGCGGGAGGGTTAGTGGCAGCACAATGGCTATGATGGGCAAGAAGGAGGGTGCAGGGGCATGCACAAAAGACCATGGAGGATAGAAGGGATGGTCAGGACCTGGGCACAGACAAGAGAGTTCAGGGGAAGGGGCCTCACAACAGACCGCGCAGGGCAGGCAGGAGGAACAATTGCAGCACAACAGACCAGGGAGGGCAGAAGGGTGTGGCAGTAAAATGGACCATAGAGGACAGGAGGAAGGTGATAGGGGCATGGCATGTGGACAGGCAGGGTGGAGGTGGCAGGGACAGGTTACAGTCATCTGACAATGCTAGGCAGGTGGGAGGGGAGTGGCAGCTCAACAGAACACTCAGAGTAGATAGGAGTGGCAGGTCCATGGAACATGGTGGGCAAAAAGGATGGAGCAGGGGCATGCACAAAGACATCGGACAGCAGTGGGAAGGAGAATAGGGGCAGCAAGCTAAGCACAGAGGCTAAGCAGGAGGTCAATGATGGGCCATAGAATTGGGCAATGGAGGGCAGGAGGAGTGGACTGGTACATCATGCTAAATGGAGGGCAGTGGCAGCACATCAGACCATGCATGGCAGGAGGGAGGAGGCTAGTCCATGGATTCAGACAACAGAGGATAGGGAGGAGGTGGATGGGGCAGCAAGCTAACTCTTCAGAGAAGGTGGGTATTAGGAACTTTGTTGTTTTTTAAATGTGTGTCTGTGCGAACTACTTAAAATATGAACAAGTATGCAGCATAATCTCACTTTTATTCAGGAAGAAGAGGACGTTTGTGACTGTGACTCCGGGCTCACTTGGCAGAAACACCCCCTGACCCTCCACCCCCCATTGCAAAATGTAATGCCTGTGAAAAGTGTAGGTGGACGCAGTGTTATCTAGAACATAGTCCTGAGAGCACGATTGAAAATGAAAACTAGATATAGTATATGGTATAAACTATGCACCAAAAAGTGTGATATAACATGAACCGGGGCGTGAAATATAATATGCAATACATTGTGCGACATGACAGATTCATTGGAGAGCACGAGATAGCACAGGCACTAGCGCGTGCTATGCGATATGCGCCTTGGAGTGTAATATGCACAGGGCAGTGTTGTGTAACCTAACTAGTCTCTAAAGTTGTAATATAAAATATGTGCTGGGGAGTGTAACGTTGCATATGCACTGTGACAAAGATATGGATCCCAGATTGTAATATGTATGGGATAGCGCGGTGCGTTATAACATAGGCATCGAGGAAGGCACGTTAGATGGGGCAAAATAACCTGTGCGAAGGCAAGTGTGGCATGACATATTCACGGGGTGGTGTTACAGTGCACATGGGCTAGAGAGTGTCATAGCATACGCACCAGCAGGTGGAATACAACACAGAGGTGTGAGGCACTCGGCGGGCACTGGTGGGTGTAACACAGCATTGGGCTCAGCCAGGAGCACGCTGTGACTCTCCAGTGAGGTTCGTCTCCTTTCCAGAGAGTAAAATAAAAAGTATTACACATCCGGCGGTGGATGTGTGTTTTATTAACCGCGAGGGGGGTTTCTTGCATAGTTTGGTCGAATTTTTGTCGAATCCCCTTTGAATGGCTTCGTGTGCGTGTATATTAAATGTGCCCGTCAATAGCTATCCATGTTTGTAAAAATAAACGACAAGGGTGTCTACTTGGAGAGTACCCACCGGCGGGGGCGCAGGGATTAGGCACGGTAGGGCGTCAGACACGTCAGAGCTTCACTAGCGGTGTAAATACATTCCATGTGGATTCATTCTATGCATAGTCGCCTTTTAATGAATATCACGCAAATCGTCATGGTGATCGGTACATACGGTTTATCCAGCATGTCCTAGGTTTTTCTATAAATATATATTTTTTTTTAAATAATAAAAAACAAAGGCCGGCCCCGGGGGATGGGGTCCCCGGGGCCATACATGGCCTGAGGAGGGGGGCAACGCAGCCCCCTCCTAAAGAATTCAACAAAAAAAAAAAGGGCATGACCCAGGGGTTGGGGTCCCCGGGGACGATTAAGGCCTTGATAGGGCCAAATTAATTTTTTTCAACAAAAAAATTAGGGTGCAGGCCCTGGGGGATGGGGTCCCCAGGGCCAGTAAATTAGAAAAAGAAGGGGGGCCACACAGCCATCCTTCTTAAAAAAATAAAATAAATAAAAGACCGGCATTGCGCCGGAGGCCACGCCCCCTCCTTGCAGCACTCTGCAAACGCACCCCCTGGCCAGTTGTAAATTGGGGAATTAATTCCCCTCCAATATTGAGGGTCCCTGAGGGCCAACTAGCCCAACAGGTATCTCCAGTATGCGCCAGGGAGCTGCGTTGCAGACAGGTGTTTTGAGGCCACGCCCCTTTTTACACCTCTATGCAACGCAGCTCTGTGGCGCTTACTGGAGGTACCTAGTGGGCTAGTTGGACCCTAGGGACCCTTAGGATTTAAGGGGACTTAATCTCTCAACTTATAACGGCCACAGGGCGCGTTTACACAGTGGTGAAGGGAGGGGACGGGGCCTGAGGTGATGTGTGCAAACATGCCCTGTGGCGCGTTTTAAGTTGGGGAAATAATTCCCTTTCAATCCTGAGGGACCCTGGGGGCCAACTAGCCCACCAGGTGCTTCCAGTAAGCGCCACTGCTCTGCATTGCAGAGAGGTGGTGCAGGCCGTGCCCCTTTTTACACCTCTCTGCAATGGCGCTTGCTGGACGTACCTAGTGGGCTATTTTGCCCCTAGGGATCCTCAGGATTCAAGGGGACTTATTCTCCCAACTTAAAAAATGGCCACAGGGCGTGTTTACACAGTGGGAAAGGGAGGGGACGTGTGCAAACACGCCCTATGGCGCGTTTTAAGTTGGGGAAATAATTCCCCTTCAATCCTGAGGGACCCTGGGGGCCAACTAGCTCACCAGGTACTTCCAGTAAGCGCTACTGCGCTGCGTTGCAGAGAGGTGGTCTAGGCCGTGCCCCTTTTTACATCTCTCTGCAATGCAGCTCTGTGGCGCTTACTGGAGGTACCTAGTGGTCTAGTTGGACCCTAGGGACCCTCCGGATTCAAGGGGACTTAATCTCCCAACTTAAAACGGCCACAGGGCATGTTTACACAGTGGGGAAGTGAGGGGACGGGGCCTGAGGTGACGTGTGCAAACACGCCCTGTGGCGCGTTTTAAGAGGTAGTTTTAATCCCCATCCCTATTATATACTAGGGACTTACAGAGGAGGTCATGCTGATCACAGGGGGACCCCAACGCATAGTGTTCCCTAGTGTATGTAGGTGTTTTCACTGTATTCTCAGTGTCTTTTAACATAGCACTGGCTCTACGACTGGTTAGTCAGACTCAGTTACCACCAGTATCCGTCTGAAAAAGTTGAGGGTACAGGATGATTTTGCAACAAGGCTTCTTTCTGCTCTTCTGTTTGTTCTTTCTGCACTTGTCTTCGTCTTTGAGGACTTCTGTTGCTTCTTTCTGCATTTCTTTTTTTTCTTTCTGTGCATTTTTTCTTTTTTCTTCACATGTCCTATCTCTGTAGGCATAGTTAGAAATTAGCATTTAAAAAACCTTTGAAATTCACTGAAAAAAACATAGATTTCAGGCACGGTATAGTTAGGAATTAGCATTTAAAAAACCTTAGAAATTCACTGAAAAAACCATAGGTTTCAGGGGCGTTAAAGTTAGCTGGACTTTTCACTCGTACAAAACCATTGAAATTCCCCCGTTATAGTTAGTTCAGCTAACTATAACTCGCGCGCCCGCAATGCACTGCTGATGACGTCACATATTACATCACTCATGACGTGGTCAGTGACATCACTCATGACATCCCTGATGACATCTCAAATGACATCACTGATGACATCATCTTTGTGATAGAGTGGCAGACCTCCTCTCCCCCTAATATAACCTTTGATACACACATTCAAAAATAGAAACTAACATTTTCAAAACAATGGACATACCAATATCAGTTACAACAACCTATTCAGTAATTCTAAGATCCACATACACATCCACTTATTCACCAACAGTCCTATACAGTCACTCATACATATGTAGTTACTCATAAAGACACTATTGAGACAGTCATTCACTCACTAACACACCCATGCACACACTCATCCACCCATACAGTCCTGCACACATGCTGTCTTCAACACATACAAACAGTGAGTCACTCATTCATGCACCTATGCACTACATAATACCCCCCACCGAACCATACAGACACTCAGACACTCATACTGATATTCAAAAAACCAACTAATAACCTATATAGACACTCATGTAGCTACTCACCAACCCATGCAGCCACTTCTACACAAAGTGAGAGACTGATAGATATTTACATATTTAAACATTACTCACTAAGCCATGTATTCACTAAGATACACTTAATCAGTCAGTTATACAATACATTTTTCAAAAACAAATCATCCATTTAGACACATATATACCCATTTATTCGTCCATCGACCTTGAGATATACATATATAAAACATATGTAATTTTCAGAAAAACACACATTCACTGGATTATGTCATCAGTGATGTCATTTGAGATGTCATCAGTGATGTCATGAGTGATGTCACGGACCATGTCATGAGTGATGTAATATGTGACGTCATCAGCAGTGCATTGTGGGCGCGCGAGTTATAGTTAGCTGAACTAACTATAACGGGGGAATATCAATGGTTTTGTACGAGTGAAAAGTCCAGCTAACTATAACGCTCCTGAAATGAGCGTTATAGTTTATGGTTTTTTCATTAATTTCTAAGGTGTTTTAAATGCTAATTCCTAACTATAACGTGCCTGAAACCTATGGTTTTTTCAGTGAATATATATCTACTGGCGGTCGCCAGTAGATAGTTATAGTTAGGATCGTGTTTCTATAGGAAATCCGCAACATTCTATTTGGAATAACTTTGGCGCCGATTGACGAATCCTCGCAAAATTTTCAAAATAGGTGGGGCGCTCCGCTCCGCTCCTTCCCTGAAAGTCTCGGGGGGATTCATCAAGCGGGAGCTGAGAAAAAGGGGGGGTCCCAAAACGCGTTTTCCCCATGCATTTTTCCATAGGACCTTTAGTCCAAGCTACAGCCCGAACGGCTGAACAGAATTACTTGAAATTTGGCAGAGGTAGTCCTCAGGTCAGGGATGTGCCTTTTGCAGGTCTGGTGTAAATCTGTTCAGTATTTCCTGAGAAAATAGCATTTAAAAGCATATATATATCTATAGGCGCGCTCTGTGCGCGTACGGTAAAACTTACCGTACGCGCACGCTGCCGTGCGCAAGCGCGATTCTGATTGGTTGTTAGATCTTAGTAAACATTCGAATCGGTCGAAACCAGGAAGTGTCGGCCGCCATTTTGTCTCTCGCAGTCTGAGGGGGTGAAAAACAAAGGTGGAGAACGTGAAAAGGGGGCAGGGTGGACAGTTCCTGACCCCCTAGCCTTTGTCAGGGGGTCCCAGAAGGACCCCCAAGGGCCAAAATTTCCTTTAATTTTTTTGCGCAAAATCGCAGAGTACGCGTAGCGTGCGCGTATGGCAGAAACGGAAAAATTCCGCGAACTGCGTAACATGGGCGCGCGCACGGTGCGCACGGTACGCGCACGGTGAAAAACCTTAAAAAAAAAAAAATATATAACTTAGCATTTAAAAAACCGTACAAATTCACTGAAAAAACCATAGGTTTCACACATGTTATAGTTAGGAATTAGCATTTAAAAAACCTTGAAAACCTTGCAAATTCACTTAAAAAAGCATAGGTTTCACACATGTTATAGTTAGCTGGACATTTCACTCGTGAAAAACCATTGAAATTCCCCCGTTATAGTTAGAGGATTGCGGTCGCGTGAGTTATAGTTGCCTGCACTAACTATAACGGGGGAATTTTAATGGTTTTTCACGAGTGAAATGACCAGCTAACTATAACATGTGTGAAACCTATGCTTTTTTAAGTGAACTTGCAAGGTTTTCAAGGTTTTTTAAATGCTAATTCCTAACTATAACGTGTGTGAAACCTATGGTTTTTTCAGTGAATATATATATATATATAATCTACTGGCGGTCGCCAGTAGATAGTTATAGTTAGGACCGTGTTTCCATAGGAAATCCGCAACATTCTATTTGGAATAACTTTGGCGCCGATTGACGAATCCTCGCGAAATTTTCAAAATCGGTGGGGCGCTCCGCTCCACTCCTTCCCTGAAAGTCTCGGGGGGATTCGTCAAGCGGGGGCTGAGAAAAAGGGGGGGTCCCAAAACGCGTTTTCCCCATGCATTTTTCCATAGGACCTTTAGTCCAAGCTACAGCCCGGACGGCTGAACAGAATTACTTGAAATTTGGCAGAGAGGTAGTCCTCAGGTCAGGGATGTGCCTTTTGCAGGACTGGTGTAAATCTGTTCAGTATTTCATGAGAAAATAGCATTTAAATCAATATATATATCTATAAGCGCGCACCGTGCGCGTACGGTACAACTTACCGTACGCGCACACTGCAGTGCGCGAGCGCGATTCTGATTGGTTGTTAGATCATAGTAAACATTCGAATCGGTCGAAACCAGGAAGTGTCGGCCGCCATTTTGTCTCTCGCAGTCTGAGGGGGTGAAAAACAAAGGTGGAGAACGTGAAAAAGGGGCATGGTGGACAGTTCCTGACCCCCCTAGCCTTTGTCAGGGGGTCCCAGAAGGACCCCCAAGGGCCATAATTTCCTTTAATTTTTTTCCGAAAAATCGCGGAGTACGCGTAGTGTGCGCGTACTGTAGAAACGGAAAAATTCCGCGAACTGCGTAACGTGGGCGCGCGGTGCGCACGGTGAAAAACCTTAAAACAAAAAAAAACCAAAAAAACAACTTAGCATTTAAAAAACCGTACAAATTCACTGAAAAAACCATAGGTTTCACACACGTTATAGTTAGGAATTAGCATTTAAAAAACCTTGCAAATTCACTTAAAAAAAAACATAGGTTTCACACATGTTATAGTTAGCTGGACATTTCACTCGTGAAAAACCATTGAAATTCACCCGTTATAGTTAGTGCAGGCAACTATAACTCACGCGACCGCAATCCTCTGCTGATGACGTCAGATATTACATCACTGATGACATATGTGTCTTTCTGAAAAATAAATAATTGTAATATATGTATAGCTAAAGATTTATGGAAGAAGACATGGGTAAATAAGTGTCTAAATACAGTGATGTAATATCTGACGTCATCAGCAGAGGATTGTGGTCGCGTGAGTTATAATTGCCTGCACTAACTATAACGGGGGAATTTAAATGGTTTTTCACGAGTGAAATGTCCAGCTAACTATAACATGTGTGAAACCTATGGTTTTTTAAGTCAATATATATATATATATATATATATATATATATATATATATATATATATATATATATATATATATATATAGATATAGATATATATAGAGAGAGAGAGAGAGAGAGAGAGAGAGAGAGAGAGAGAGAGAGAAAGAGAGAGAGAGAGAGATTTATGTATCTCTGTAACATGGGAGTCTCTTTCTAATGGAGCCAGCAGCCAAGGTGAAAGGCAGGTTAACGAGCAGAATTATAGCAGCAGTTTCCGTAAAGAGAAGGGGAACTTGCTTTTTCTTCTTCTGATATCTTTTCTTCTAATAAGAAATAGTAATCAGCAGAATGGCGATATTTATGACAACACTTTTTTTCCAGGCTCAATGCCATTGTTGGAAATATAGAAACTATGCGTGTACAATCTAAGCATCAGCAATTTTTCAATTTTTTTTTCTCCATTAGTTTTAAACATCAGCGATATCAATCATATAAAAGCAGTTCGGAGTACACAGTGATATCGCCACGTGGGAACATGGAGCTGTGGCAGTTCTCAATAACACCTTAACAATACAGCATATAAACAAAAGAATGGTTCATAGCTAGCAGGTTAGTATGGCTAAGCATGTTTGGCATATAATAGTCCTCTAGAATAAAGTATTGCAAGGATATAGAACGCAAGGCTCTGCGAGGGTGAGTCTAACTGTAGTGCAGCCACTGTGGAAGGTCGAGTGCAGGTGTATCCTTAGTGGATCCCAAATATCCTGTGGGCGGGTGTAGGAGAGTAGGATCTGCACTTATGTTGCCCCCACTTTTTTTCTGATGTATACACTGGTTTCTGGCTATAGTCAGGCTGGGTCCCTGCTAATCAGGGCCCCAGTCTCTCTGTTCTCTCTAAACGACTTGGTGTGCATATTAGATACACTTGTGATTGGATACTATGGTACCTTATGAGCCACTAGTATATGGTACCTTAGGTACCTTGGGCATAGGTACTTCACAGGCCTACCAGGGGCTGCAGCATGTATTATGCCACCCCCGGGAAGCATTCTCAATCTGACACCACAGGCCTGCTACTGCAGCCTGTGTGAGGTAGTGTTAGCACTCCTCACTGAGATATAGGTTCCTATATCTCACCATACACACACATATAAACCTATCAGCCACCCCTATGGCAGGCCCTATCAATCCTGAGGGCAGGGTGCGTGGTTTACAATGTGAGGGGGTGCCTCTGCGTGAGAAGAGCCCCTCTGCAGCTACCAGAGTCTATTCTCTATGGCTGTTTGTGGATGCGGTTAAACCATATACTCTTAAGTGCATTAAAATGCTAACTTTGGAATAAATGCATCAAAACATGTCGTGTTTGGTGTCAAACAACTTGGAATCATACCCCCACATCAGTCCATGATGTGGGAGCATGATCCCACCATTCTAGAGGGGACGACATGTAAAACGATAGAAATCCTATAAAGCCCTGGCATCACAAAATGGATGCCACCAGCACAGACACTGGGCTGCCCTCCTGCTGCGGACTGAAACTCGCAGAGGAGGAAGCCCAACAAAAGGCATCCTGTCACAGGGAGGTGTCACCACGTTCCAGACAGGATTTAGTGTATTGGAGCTAGGTGGGTGCACTTCTAGAGTGCTTTGAAGTCCTGCACTGGGGGAGCAGTAGGCTCCTCTGTGCATATGCCAGCTCATACCGGTTCAGGGGCTACCTGCCCCTGCTCTGGCGCGAAACTGGACAAAGGGAAGTGGGTGTAACCACCCCCTCCCCTGACCCGCCTAGAGGAGTGGTCATAGAGCTAGTCCCTCCCCTATCTTCACTATAAGATAGCAAGCTTTGCCATTGCAAATCAGATAACCCTGGACGACGCTCTACAAAGAAGAATCCTGGCCCTTCGACGTTCCACAACCTTTGGAAGACAGAAGAATCTCCCTTGGAGTCAAGGAGTGACTCCCCTGCTAGGCAGGCACCAAAAACCTTAATCAACGGTTGCAAACTTTCCCGCTCCCGCCGGAGTTCGAAGTCCCTGCTGCCCCGGAAGTGGATTTCCTGACTTCTCAACGGCCATTGTGAGTCCCCAGCAAAGCTGTGGCGAGTGGACCCCACGTGGGACGAGGAACAGCAATACCCGGGAACCGTGCACTATTGTCGAGTGCAAACCCTTCACAGCATCTTACGGACTTGTGCATTGGACCATTTGTAGCCCAAGCCTCCAGCAGGGTTTGCAGCGAAAATCAGAGGCCAACCCCGTCCCGAGTGACCGTGGGCTCCTGTGAAGCATTTCCTGAAGAGGCGCCTTCGCGATCCCTTGCCCGTTGGCTTGTGGGTCCCCTGAAGACTTTCTCATCGACTAAAAGGGCTCCCCTGGTTGCTCCAGGCCTGCCCTCACTTACCCTCGCTGGGTGAGTTTATCAGACCTTGCTGGTCTGCACCATCGACTTGATTCAGTCTACACGAGACTTGCAGTTGCCAAGGCTTGTTGGCTCCAATCCGGTTGCTGACACCGCCATCAGCTGCAGACGTCGTGGGACACTCCGCATCCAGCTGCTGGTCATTGTCAATCTCTCCTGGAACTCGTGAGCGAAAAGTCAAAACACCATCGACGACCTGAAATCACCCGACATCTGTGGTCAGCCATCTTCCTGGCCACCGGTCACTGGCAAGTGATCTTGAACACTGTCCCTTCAATTTTCAGGTCTTCAGTATCTTGAATCCACCCTTGGATTCCACCGGACACTTCTTCTGTCGACGTAAGCAGCAAGTCTTCTTTGGTCTCCATAGAAAACAGCGACAGGACCCGACACCAAGTGACACCTATGCACCCGGCTTCCCTGGGTGAGGTAACTCGTGCACTCCGGTGCCCTAGTGTGTGTTGGCCCTCGAAGTACTTACCTTGTAAGTGGCTTGCTTGTAGACTTCCTCGAAGTACCCTAGAACTTTAAAAATCAAACCGCAACTTGCACCATTATAATCAATAGGGAACCCACGGCTGTGTTCACACACTGCACGCGTCTCCCGTGGGCCTGTTACTTACCTGCTAACACTGCAGAAGTGAAGCCCCAGCGATTCCCCAGGCCCTAGGCCTTGTCATTTTGCAAGTCGACATTCTTATACCATTTTTTTAGTATATGGTCTGGTACGCCCCTAGGGCTCCAGCCTTATTTGTGCTTAATTTATTGTGAAACGTTGATATTTGAATGTTTTCCTGGCTTCTAATCTCATAAAGAGATTAGTAGAGTGTGTCTAGTAATAAATACATATATATATATGATATATATACCTGTGTGGTGCCCTTTCATTTGGTAATTCAAGAGATTATAAGGTAAAACAAGCTACTTTACATTCCTCTGAGACTTAGCCTGAAGGCTGCTCTCCACAGCTACCACTAGGATAGCTTTCTTTAAAAGGTTGTCTTAAACCTATCTACCATAAGAGTCGAATTGGACTGGTGCAAGGTGGCCACTTTAACTAGTGACCAGCATATACCAGGCCAACTTCTCACAACGGGTCTGGGAGGGTTGCAGCTCAGCACAGTGTTCTGTTCGCTCATGGGAAAGAGCCGTGCCAGGCTCAGTTAAAAGTAGAAGAACTCCTATCAGCCTTCTCATTGGTTGCAGAAGGGTTTTTGTGTATCCCAAAGACCGAGCAGAGGGGACATTTCTATAGGGGTTTTGGCTATCTCTTCAGTATAGGGTGACCAACTGGCATGGGTGCAAATTCAGGATGGTGAGTGTAAAACTTCAGGACAAAGGGTCAATATTCAAGACAAAACTTTGGGACAAAAGGTACGTTTTACAGACACATCAGTGCCATTGTGAGATGTAAAGCGGCATGCACAGGATGTATCTAATTGGGACCTGCAGTGCTGGACTAAAGTGCAGTCCTTCGAGTGGCCAGCTTTGTGTGTCAGATCGCTTCAGGTATTCCATTTCTGTTCAGCTGGTGATAATTGCATAGGGGCTGGTACAGTACTGAGTAATTGATCAGACCCATAGCGGACAGGTCTTGTGTGAGGGTAAGAGCATTAAGCAGGAAAAGGGAGTTATTAACCAGTCTGCATGAACTATAATTGGCTGTACACTGCTGAGCGTTAAGGTATTATTGTGGGTCAGAGTGGTTGGATAGGAGTTGACTTTACTATATAATGCCCTGTCTAGCCATATATCACCCCTCCTTATTTTACCTGTATATTGGAAATAGTATACTGCTTGGGCTGTTTCCTTTCAGCGAGCTGTAAACTACAGATTCTCACTGATGCACAGGAGTGTGTTACAGACTAGAAACTATATAAACTGTTGAGGCATAATTATAGGGCAGAAGGAGGCACGGTCTTTTACATACAGAACATTTTCTATTGAATGGCAGCAAAATGCAAACATGCAGCTTTACTGATAAAACTATATAGCGCACAAATACTAATGTGTGGAAAATGTGGTTTCGGCAAATATGTATCATTTGAACATCACCAAGTAAAATGTCTTGATTGTTTTGATCCTATTAAAACTATTTCCAGCACACTTCTGAATTACAAACAAGTGGTCCATTTGTGGTTTCCTAACTGCTGATATGTTTTGAAACATTTCCACAATTCATTTGCAGATATTTAAAAGAAAATGTAGGAAAACACTAGGCATTCTACAACAGATTTGTCATTATATATCAATTGTATTAGCTTCTAAAGCATGGTAAATAATGACTTTACTGTGCACCAGGATACGACAATCTTTGATGGGGCTCTTCAATGATTCCCTCACTATCACCAACATTGCCTCTCTCTCACATGCATTTTATGTGTTTTATAGCGCCTCTCATATAAGTGTACGGTGCCAGAGAATATTTTATCACACACACATACAGAGATAATGAATCATACGTGTGTAAATCTGTGTATAGAAAGTGTCACATAAGGCAACGGGGTTTCATATTTCATAGGTACTATAATATAGGCCTCGGTAAAATTGTTACCCTTCACCTATATTCTCTCCCTACATTACACATGTCATGGTTTACAGGGACTAATCTTTTACCTAGATATTACACTGCATTCAGAATACGGGTTTCCCCTAGTTCGAAATCTCATACATTATGCATGAGGGTTCTTGGAAGCACAGCAGGCCTACCATCTCTTGTATAAAATCTATGTACAAAGTTCAGGCCCAATGTCTTCCTTAGGCAGACACAGTAACACAGCAAGTTAGGACCTCTGGGGAGACCTATGGTATATATACATCACATCTTGCTACGATAGCTAGAGGAGATCGAGACTTCCCGGCCGACACACTGACTAGAGACGCTGAGGTTCCGCATGCAGACACTCCAGCTCGCAGTGCTCTAACATCCCTCGTGGGATGTCCAACTCGAGACCAGGACGGGGTCCCACACTCTCACTTAAGGTAATGGGGTTGACTAGATCCTAGACGGATTCTTGGCTGAACACCTACACCAAGGTTAGGTACATCTAGATAGGGAGGCATCGTAGGAGTACGCATCTTTTATCATGTGTTTTAGATACTTGAATATATTCATGATTTTAGTAAGATTGTAGAGCTCTACCACCCTTTTACTGTCATACTACTGTTAATCATTTATATCCTATACTGTAACGGTTGTTGCAGCACATCTATTTTACATCAGAATAACAACTGTTCAATAAATGATCATTGAAAACGACCAGCTTGTTTGATACGGTGTATCTCTCTGAGACGGACTAAGTAAGCATGAGTGACTGAGCGAAAGGTAGTACATTGTTTCCACGGTCCTGAGGGATTAGGGTTGTCATGTTCTGAGGTTGCCAGAATCTATTCTCTCCTTGATAAGAGGAGATTATAGTGGCACTTTGAGCTAGCTGATACAGACAGGCTAACGTACCCAGTGGGGGTGCACGGAATCAGTCTGCCACCAGTCCCACAGTTTATGTTATCCAAACGCGCAGTTTGTGTATAGGTCATATAGGAACTACATGACATGGCACCCAACATTGGTTGGGTACTTATTTAACAGTAGAATCTGATTAGTATCGTTGTGCTATTTTCAGAAATCCCTATTCACAAAACACCACAGACGTCTGGAGTGGGTAGGCTAAACTCCACCACAGCTGAGTAGGAAAACATCCTATTCATTGGCTGTTGGTTAATCAAGCTTGAAGGACACAAAGTTCCTAAAATTGTGCAAACACCTTATCTTAAACTTCCTGGAACAGTTCTTCGTCTCTAAAACAATGCCTAAAGACGCGGATAGAGTTATCCAAAACTTGCACCTCTCAGATGAAGAAGAAAATACAGATGCAATTCCCATTGCAGAGAATTGTAGAAATACAGTCACCTTGAAATTGCTTGCGTATGGTGTAACAGACAGGGGTGGCATAGTCCCTTTCGTGATTGAGGCACATGAATCATACAGAACAGAGATATTTTATTTGTGGGTTACATTCCCAGCATCAAATGCAAGAACAAAAACATTTCACTTCTACACAGAAGTTGATGCACCAGCAGAATATTGTCTATTTGAGGACATTCCGTTTCGGTACCAGTAAGGAACACTTGTTTAAAGGCGCCCTACCCCATATAAGAACAAGAGTAAGTCTTGGTCCACTCGGAAGAGAAGGAGCAACATGGCCAATATTGGCAACTTATACACCACATCCTGACATTGAGACTATGCCAGGACCAGACTTACTCATATTTCACAAAGAATTAATAAAACTTTACAGAAACATGACTCAATATGTCATGAGGACATTCACAGTCCAGCTAACAATGGTAACAACAAATACAGCTCAAGTTCAAAACACAACTAAAATTACACCAAAAACGTTACATGCAGTAACGGGTAAAATGCCAGTAAAACGTGAACAAATACTATTCTGGATAGCTCAGAAAATAACACAGCAAGAAGCAGTATTTCCAAATACTAGCCCTTATGAAAAATCATAGAATGCGAACAATCTGCTTGCCCATGGGGATCACACCACAACGAAAGGACTGTACCTCGTGGGGTACAGTTTTCCCTGCCATATATACCAGAACTCATGGTATCCCGTCATTAGCAGTAGTACCAGATGTATTGAGACAAATAAAAAATGAGTACGGAGCAGAGCCTGCTCTAAACTTAGGAATGAAATTACTGCCCAGGTATCAGCAATAATACTGGCAAACATTAAAGGGGAACAAACATTAAAGGGGAAGGCCAATGCCTAAGGGAGTTTAGTCCTTTACAACAGGAGCAGCAACTATCCAAAATAAATGAAACTGCTTATGCAGAATTAGGCTGGGATAGTTTGGGTGGGAAAGCATTTAAACCACAACTCATGGGTAGTCCTGAGGAGAAAACTTTCAAGCAGACACCTACCTCTTCTAAAAAGAAGTGCGATAATAATAATAAACAAAATATTAAAGAGAACAGATCTCAATCCAGAGGTAGATCTCCACAAGAGCCCTCCGAAAGGAGGTATAACCTTTCAGGGTTCATCAAAAAACTCAGAGAGGGAAGGACGGTCGGACGACAAAAAGAGCGTACAAAGTCCAGAGACTAGCAGAATGCTCGAGAATATACTTTCGAAAAAGAAGATAAAACCAAACCAGAACCACAATTCAAAAAGAAGAATGTTGCAAATCAAAAGATCAGACATGCCCAGAATTCTGAGGACTCGACTACTGAATGGGGAATTGGCTCCGACGATGCTAGACAGTGCAGCAGAAGTAACAATAGCTCGCCAGAATCTGACAGAATTTCTGGTGACAGCAGAATTGAATGATTATATCACGGTGGAAACACCTGATACTAGGGTATGTTTCCCACATAAATTGTGTGAAATAACGCTTCGGATGGAGGAGGACAAATGTAGGACAGTTAGAGGTCTCTTTTGGGAGAAACGGACGTTTGGCTATGATATTTTGTTAGCTGAACAGGATTGGCCACCAGCATTAGACATGGATTGCCCTCGGGGAGAAACTGTAATTTTACCAGCATTTTCCGACCAAGTTCCAAAACACTTAAAATATACATATGCGCGGGAGTGGGCGGTAGCCCAGGCTCCAGCATTATAAAAAACCATGTTGGATGGGATGAGGATTCAACCCACCACATTATTCCACTAAAGAACACTCCAACTGCACAAAGGCAGTATCCTATAAAGCAAGAAGCTAAGAAACAGGTCAGAGAGATCTTAGATCAATTTGAATATCAAGGGGTGATTAAAACTTGCACCTCTCAATTGAATAACCCTTTGTTTCCGGTATCAAAACCAGGCAATTCATATTGTTTAGTTTTAGATTACAGACATTTAAACACTTGCACTAAGATGTTTGCAGTTCAAAATGCACACAGTGCCGCATTGATGAATAACATTGTGCGGAAAAAATACAAAAAAATACATATCTCAAATGGATTCTTTTGCCAAAATAAAGCGCCTGAGAGCAGATATTTGACAGCATTCTCAGTGCTAGGGTCTCAGCGGCAATTTGGTCTTCTCCCCCGGGGGGGTATAAAAATAGCCCAGGGTTGTTTTCGGCCAGAATAACTGGATTACTTCAAAATCAGGATGAAGAGACATTGTCCTATGTGGATGATATTTATCTAACGGACGATGACCTGGAGGAACACTTAAACAGAGTGAATACCATAACTGTGGGATTCGTCCCGGAGGGTTACAAATTCAACTTTAAAAAATTAAAGATTGCCCATCTTAATGTCCTATTTCTAGGATATGAGCTTTCAAGTGAAGGAAAAAGCCTAGCAGCCAACTTATCTAAAAAGTGTGTGCTGCTCCAACCTCCTAAATCATTAAAAAACTTACAATCAATACTAGGATTCTTGAATTTTGGCAGAACATAAATTTTAGATTAAGCAGAAAGAGTAAAATCTTTCTACCGTTTAATAAAAACTGATTTTTCAGTTAGACAATGGGCACAGGAACACACAGATGCACTTTGTTCCTTACAAGCTGACATGATAGTTTCAAAACACTTACAGACACGCGTAAACGTATGCAACCTGGTGATCCAAATAGGTGCGGGGCAATCAGAGTACACCTATCTAAATTATAATGAAGGTGAAACGGTACCAACAGCATATAAATCTCACTTGTACACAAATGCTGAAATGCGATTGGCATCTACAGAAAAGATTCTAAGCAGTACAGACTGCTGTAGTCAGAGAGAGAGCCCTGGCTCAAGGGAAGCGTATAATAGTCGTGACCCCGGTTCCAGCTTTAGAGGCTGCAACAAAGGCAAGCAGTCCCAACGCTAAAGCCTTACATACAAGGTGGATATAATGTGCCAATTCTCTCACTGCAACAGATGTAGAATACAGTTATGACCCAAATTAAAAAACCCAAGCATTTCTGCTATACAAACAAGAATATCCTCTACCAAATGAAATAATGACTCTAGATCAGTATGAATACATTACTTACACTGATGGTTCTGCGCAATCGGCCATAGGGAGCAAACAACAATACAGCTCCGCGTGTGCTATCGTTAAAGGACGGATGCAGGATGGAAAGTTTCATCCGAATTGCACAAAAACACAGTCTCTAGGAGACTGTACGGCACAGCTGGTAGAACTTAAAGCACTGATACTGGCCCTGGTAAATACAGATCGAGAATTCCCCACACTAAATATGTGCGACTCCTTTTACTGTGTAGAATCATACAATGAATATCTACATAACTGGAAACAGAATGGGTTTAAAGATGCAAAAGTGGGCACAATTAAGGACAAAATGCTTTGGGAACAGGTAGCGGAGTTGAAACACGAACTACCAAGGGCTCACGCGATACACACACTGAGTGATCAACGTGATGGCGTTCACGTTAAAGGGAATTTATTGGCCGATGAGGCCGCGAAGGGGGCTGTACGCACGGCTTCCATAGCTGCAATCACTCGTTCAAAAAAGAGGATAGACGATGAAATAATGGTTGCGATTATTGCTACACGCAAAAACAGTTCAGCAGTACCAAAGAAATTTCCACTCAACTACTCCTACAAGTAAGATGCAAACAATGTTACATTTGCTCAGATTCCTGGAGTGGGGGATAAAGTAATACCAGATATGGATCGAAGGTTAGGATTAATTCTAGCAGCACACAAGGGGATAGGTTCTGCACAAGCAGGAGTTTCGGCTACTGTTTCTCTATTGAAACAACGCTACTGGTGGCCAGGACTAAGAAGGCAGGCTAAAGACTACATCTTGAAATGCGACATCTGTCTGCAGATGAAAGACTCCACCGTAACACGTCCAGTGCAGACACCATTACTGATATCAGACAAACCACTTGTGTGTGTTTATTTGGACCACTGCGGCCCCTTACAATCTGATGGGGCTTACAAGTATATCATGGTTGCAGTGGATTCCTGCTCTAGATTCCTATGGGTGTGGCCCCAGCGCTCAGCAGACGCTCTAACTCTTATATAAGATTTGCGAGTCTTTGTAGGGGCCTACGCAATCGGCACAATTCATTCTGACCGTGGCCCCGCGTTTAGCTCTAGGCGGTTACAAGGAAGCTAAGGGAAGTCTGGGTGTAGCATTGTGGTACTCCTCTCCATACCATCCCAAGAGAAATTTGGTTCTGGAGAGGAAAAACAGGGATTTAAATCAATCTTTAACAGCTAGAGTATTAGACTTGGGGGGCAATTGCGTTAACACCTATAAGGACTCCAAAGGGTATTGAATAATCAGCAAAGAAGCTCTCTGGCGGAGGGGGGGTCACTCCTTATGATGTCCTCTTTAGGACAAGAATGTGGGTACCTGATCTTGATTGTGAAGGCACAGTAGCGGATAAAAAAACTTTTGACATCCATAAACGATTGGCTGTTTTAGAGGACCTGAATGAAACAAGGGAACAACAGAGTAATGTCAATACAAAGAAGAACGCCACTGGGGAAGTAAAAAGTGTCACAGCAAGACCTGTCTGGATACCTAAAGTCGGGGATCTGGTCAGAGAGAAAACAGAGGACAAAAAAGAATTTGGGCCATCATACAGAAAGCCTGTACCTGTCCTGGCAGTTGAAGGAACAATAACTGTACTTCTGCCACCTCTTGCCGGTAAAAAGGAGAAACGATTTGTCTCAATTGACCTAATCAAACCGCACTAATAGGCCAATGCTGAATAGTAGGCCACGTAGACTCTGAAGCAGCAGACACCCTGCTCTCACAACTATACAAGAAGTTCAAACAGAAAGACTCATCACATTTAAAGGGTCACCTACACGGAATGAAGGACTAAGCAACAATGCAATGGCATGCGTTCCTCTTGAACCTGAAGTTCCAAATGAGAACTCAGCTGAAAGACAAATTTCAATTCGACCAAATACGTATATCTACGTCAATATGCCCCAACAAGAGCAGGCTACAGTTTCCACAAAATGTACGGAACTACCGAAAATTGATCGCACTGCATCTGGCTATTTCATTGACTTTGACACCTTCTTGTTAAATTCAAGCCAAACTGAAACAACGCCAGCCCAAAGAACTCGTCTACATCGTCTTAAAGACTTTGTGATCTTTTTCCAAAAGACTTACCTGGTATCACCTTGGGTGGAACTCCGGGTAGCTACAGGAATACTTTTCTTTCTTTTCTGGGTAGGCCTTGTAATTGTTTTTAGTATGCTTATTAATGGGACTTATCTTCGAGAAAGCTCTGCGGCACAAAATGTGAATATGATCCTGAAACCACACCTATCATCACACCGTGAAAGAAGAAACAGTCATCAGTGAACATTACAGCAGTTCCTATGCCTGATGGTATAGTATGGGGCAAGGTGGATATTGATATATTTGGCCCGACTGAACTTTTAAAAATTCTACATTTATTTAAAATATAATTGAGCGATATCATTAACTCAAGTACATTTTCCGACGATTGGAATTATGAAACTGTAAATAATATGTTGTCTGATTTGGAGAAATCTGCTGCTTTTTCTAATAATGAAATGTTAGAAGACACATCAGACGTTGAGAAAATGTATTGGTAGCAACATTAAGGTCATAACTTTCTGCATAAAACTGCTAACCATAGGAATGTTTTCACATATCACCAATGGAAATCTGTGCCCTTAACCTCCGCTCAAGAGACTTTTGATCTCCAAGTAGTAAGGTCTTCAGCAGAGATACAGGCACTTAAACGTACAAACTGCTCTTACCATTTTGCAGAAATGGTAAATCGGATCTTTGACATGTCTGATATGACAGGCATTGTCCACCTATTTAAGAACGTAGGTTCTGGACTGTTAAGCCCCTTTCAGATGGTCCTCGGAGTTATTCCAAACTTTATACACTTCATATTGGGAAGCATTTTTGGTGGACTGCCGCTGATCCTGTTTCTAATAGCAGGTATCCTGATTGTCGTGTTTTTGCTACGCAATGGACGTCCCAGTCACTAAGGAGATTGAAACAGTACTACTGGAGAGAAAATACAGTGATCACATGGTACAGCTTCTAGGCACACCTCACCTAAGGGAACTAAGTGCTTCTTGATTCTTGTCATTTAGACCAGTCTGGATGGACTGCATCTTACCTGTCCTCTGATTCCTGTTCTGCAGAGAAGAATGCATGTTGGATCTCTGTCTAACACTCTCATCATGTGCGCGACCAGACGTTGGGGCTTTACTGGACCTGATAGCGGCCCATGTTTTGTAGTGTTCCCAGCGTATTCCCATGTTGATGGCAGCATTCCTAGAGCCACCACAGTTACTATCTGCTCCTGTTGGAATGGACACCGGCTCCTCCTCTGACTCCCAGGACTTGTTTGGCATACAGGCTTCACAAGCTGCCCCAGCACCGGCTGTGTACAGTACGGAAGATCCTCTGTGCTTAATAGACATAATCTGCGAGGTGTTACAGGGACCGCCAACTGCGGAAGCAAGAAACGAGAATGTTGCCTCTACCAGCCAGGACACAAACATTTGACTAATTTGGCCTGTCATGTGCTGGGAAGAAATTAGGCCTTTTAAAAAGAAAGAGAGGAAACTGGAACTCTATATCAAAATTGACATTCCTTTCACAAATGTATGGCTTTCAGAATGCTTATAGTAGTTCGGACTATATCTACGGACATATTAGAGCATTAGCCTATCTGTCAATTTCTAATACTTTCTCTTTTTTAAACAAGATTTATTTTGGATTTTTTAGAAAAACGTTTTCAAATGAATGTTTTTAACATAATAACAAACTAATGTTTTGTATCTTTGCGTTCAACATCTAGTTCACCTAGCAGTACGCATAGAATTTAAAACTATGTCATCCATTCGGAAGAGGAGTGGGTGTTATATTCCATATAGGTACTATAATACAGGCCTCAGTAAACTAGTTACCCTTCACATATATATTCTCCCTACATTACACTTGTCACTTGGGTTTTCTGCATGATGGATGCCCACGCTGACTCTCCCTGACAATGACGACCCGTGAATAACTTCGTCGACCTCCAGCCTTCCTCCCGACAGATCTGGTGGCTGCCTTCCTCATCCAGCCCTTCTCCTGGGGATTGTTGCTTTTTTGACTTTATGATTGGATTTCTGTTCTCCGCCAACCCCACCATTTTGTTTTGAAATTAATTGGGGTCCATGACTTGGATCCTCCATCTTGTGGCTACGACAGAATCTCATGATCGATTCATGCCGCTGGTTACCGCCTTTGCCGCCAGTTTGACTTTTGCCTTAGTTCGACCCCCTCTTATGACTCCCACACCCCTCACTTCTTGCTTTGGTCACAGTAAGGCACCCTTGTGATTCGTTTCGGACCCATGCCTTTTCTTTATCGACCCGGCACAATGATGGTATCGCATACTCTGACTTCTGGTGTATCGTCAAGTACTTTCCTCCATGGCAGGTTTGCCAGACCAGATCTGCTCTCTAATCCCCTTTACTTTTCCCCCACCTCCCTCCATGCTCCATAGAACTTGTTCTCTTTTATCATTTAATGTACTAGTAACTGATGTAATTTTGAAATCACGGTTTATCTCTATGCTATGTTTATGCTCCAGTAACTTATGTAGCCCACAGTACGCCTTCCTCATGTTACGCGCTCTGATACCCCCCGGGTCTAGCCAGCGCTATATAAACCTTTTCAAATATACTTACCTCGGTGCCCAAGCAACGTTGGCCGATGCCCTGTGGAGCGGTCCCATGCAGCTATTGAGGAGTCTGGCTCTGGTTCACCACTCGGCCGTCAACTACCCAGCCGGACATCGGACATTGTTTTCCTCGTCTCCCCGTTGTGTTTCCTACCTGCACTCCTTAGCCCTGTTTTACCCAAGCAACCTTGGCTGATGCCCGGTGGAGCTGTCCTATGCAGCTACAGAGGAGTTTGGCTCTGGTTCACCACTCGGCAGTCACCTACCCAGCTGGACATCGGACATTGTTTTCCTCATCTCCCAGTTATGTTCCTACCTGCATCCATAACCCCTGTTTACCATTACCCCTCTACCTGTCACTCCCCACAAGACGTTTGTCTTGGCTATGCAACGTACTAATAAGTCACATTTCTGTGTAATCTCATGTTTTCCTCCTATGTCTATACTTGGCTCCTGTAACTGATGTAATTTTGCTACCTGTAACTCGCTGATACTCATGTAAAGCGCTCTGATACCTCCAGGTCTAGCCAGTGCTATATAAAAAATTTCAAATAAAAAATAAATAGAGGCAAGGTTTACAGGGACTGACCTTTTACCTAGATATTACACTGCATTCAGAATGCGGGTTCTCCCTAGTTCGAAATCGCATACATACATGGAAGCACAACAGGACTACCATCTCCTGTATACAATCTATGTACAAAGTTCAGGCCCGACGTCATCCTTAGGCCGACGCAGTAATACAGCAAGGTAGGACCCCTGGGGAGACCCATGGGTATATATGCATCACATCTTGCTAGGATACCTAAAGGAGATCGAGACTTCCCAGCCTACGCACTGACCAGAGACGCTGAGGTTTCGCGGGGTGTCCAACTCGAGACCAGGACGGGGTCCCACACTCTCACTTAAGGTAATGGGGTCGACTAGATCCTAGAGGGATTCTTGGCTTAACACCTACACCCATGCTAGGTACACTTAGGTACATCTAAATAGGGAGGCATCGCAGGAATACACATCTTTTATCATGTGTTTTATATACTTGAATATATTCATGATTTTAGTAAGAAGGTAGAGCTCTACCATCCTTTTACTTTCATAGTACTGTTTATCATTTATATCCTATGCTAACGGTTGTTGCAGCACATCTGTTTTACACCAGAATAACAACTTTTCAATAAATGATTATTGAAAACGCCCAGCTTATTTTATTTGGTGTATCCCTCTGAGACAGACTAAGTAAGCACGAGTGACTGAGCAAAAGGTAGTACATTGTTTCCAGGGTACTGAGGGATCAGGGTTGTCATGTTCTGAGGTTGCCAGAATCTATTCTCTTCTTGATAAGAGGAGATTATAGTGGCACTGTGAGCTAGCTGATACAGACAGGCTAACATACCCGGAGGGGGTGCACGGAATCAGTCTGCCTCCAGTTCCACATTTTATGTTATTCAAACGCGCAGATCCTGTATAGGTCATATAGGAACTACACGACAAGGGACTACAAGTTGTAGGATGTACATCAACCATACTGGTAGGCATTTTGTAAGAGTGCTAGGTCTGAAGAAGCTCAAACTCAGAATTCGGAACATATCACAGTAGTCAGCGTTGACTTTAATGATAAGAATTTATACTACCCAAACAAATCTTTTTTAGCAACATCAGGATAATGAAAAACCGGGAAGAAAACATAACTTTATAACCTATAGCGTGCAGCTTTTTTATGGCAGTTCTTAGCTCACTGGGCTAGATTAAGTATGTAACTTATACACTGCACAGTAACAAAAGAATCTCAGTGACAAAAGCAGTACCCCACTGAGCTCTGCACATAAAATACTGTTTTTTGGTATGTATGGTACACATTCTTTGCAGCAGGCATATTTACCCTCTGTGCTACTTTAGATGATTCAAAACTGCCACTGAACAAACCTCCCATCTCTTTCTAGCAGGTCCATTAGTCACCAGAGTTATTGTGACACTGTTATTGTTGCCTGAAAACTGCTGGATATGCAAGAAACTTTGGAGTGCCAGCCCCCAGCAATAAAACCTCCCCCGCCTCCCTTCCAGCCTCCCAGGGAAACAACTGATGCCGGGTACGACCAGTCCAGACTTGCTACCATCCTCCAATGGTGCACCTCATCTTCACATAGACCCTCTCTCATGTGCATTGAATGTCCTTTATAGTGCTTCTCATCCGAAGTATGTACGGCAGGGTGTTGGAGTGCGTTACACACACCTATTATATAGAGACAATGACTCATAAATGTAAAAGTCAATGTATAGGAAATGTCACAAGACAATGAGGGCTACAGGATGTAAGAGTCGATGTCATCCATACTGGTAGGCAGTGGCACAGCGTGGTCGGGGCCACAGGGGCCGTTGCCCTGGGTGCTATATTCTTACAGGTGCAAAATTATAAAAGAAATAATAATTGTGGTGGAAGGGACTCGAGTTACGTTGGTGCGGTTGTCTGCAAGTGCAGGTTTTGTTGTTTTGCCTGCCTTTCCAAGCAGAAGGGCTGCACAGAGCTGTGCTCTCACGCATCTCTCATGGCCTCAGGGCAGGAGAAGGGCTGTTTGTGCTGATTTCCAGTGGCATGAGAGCAGCGCCGCCTAGCAGCACAACGCCGTACAAGGAATTTGTTTCAGTTTTTTGGTAGGTAGAAGGAGCATTTCAGGCCCTAGTTCTTTGCCTGCTGCCCGACATCATGTGTTGGTTTGAGATGGCAGGTTGAGATTCTTTCATCCATCATTCAGTCTTTTACCATTCATTCTGTCCTTCCATCTGTGTGCCCATCCATATCCAAACCTATTCAACCATTTCCAAACCTATCCATCAATTATCCTTCCATCCATCATTTCACTTACCCATCCCTCCATCACCCTTTCACTCATCCATCCATCCAACCTTTTACTCATCCATCCACACTTCCACTCATCCATCCAACCATTTACACTGTCACCCATTTAGCCATCCTTTCACTTACTCATCCATTCATTCACTCATCCATCCATTCGTCCATCCTTTCTCCCAGCTCTTCATCCTCCCTTTCACTAATCTATTCATTTTTTCGCTCATCCATCCTTACAGACTTCTTTTCATTCATCCATACACCCATTCACTCATCCATCCTGTCAATCATCCATCGATACTTCCACTCATCCATCCATTCATTCTCCCTTTCTCTCTCCATCCCCTTTTCACTTAACCATCCCTTCACCCACCCACCCATCCACTCATGAATCCAGCCATTGACCCTATCACTCATCCATCCTTTCACTCATCCATCCATCCACCCTTTCACTCCTCCGTCCATCCATTCACCCTTTCACTTATCAATTCATCAATCCATCCATCATTTCACTCATCCATCCACCCATTCACTCGGCCATCATCCACCCTTTCACTAATCCATCATCCTTATACTCATCCATCCACCCTTTTACCCATCCAGCCACACTTGTACCCACACATCAGCAATTCCACCAATACACCTATTTATTTACGCTATCTCTCATCCATCCTTCCAATCACTCATCCATCCTTTCTCTCATTATCCATCCATTCACCCTTTCACTCATCCATTCATCCTTTCACTAATTCATCTAGGCATTCACCCATTCCTTCACTTACTTACTCACCCACCTTTTGTCATTAATTATGAGCTGAGACTTTGTCTGCAGAGTTGTAGACAAAAGAGGCCCATCAAGAACTTCACCCTTGCTGTAGTTCCTAAAGAAAGTGGTGAGGCGAGGTAGGGTTCATTATCCCTTTGCACATAGGCAATCTGAAAACTTGGAAGTCATGCATGATGCACAGTTCCAGGATGTGAGGCAACTATGACATGGTAGTATTTCCAGGCCTTTAAGTGGGTTGAAAAAACTTAGAGGTCTCTCCAAATGGCGTGGTCTGGGGCTTGGCTTAAAACACACAAGCTAGAAATATGTGCTCAGCATAGTGTGCACCCGACTGGCATTCAGCTACGCCGGTTATGCATCAAGATATATAATACATTACACCTACAACAAGCCAGGACTATTGGCTTTGTCAATTGTTTTTAAGTTGCATAAAATGCTACGGCTTCATTTAATACAATATTGAAAATGCTTCAGTTTCAAAATATTGAGACTGTTAAAGAACTTTAACCCCTTCTTTTTAACTTATTTCGCTGGCTTCTTTTCAGGTAGGGCTGCTCTTTTGCTTAGAGGATGAGTGTGATGCGGACCCATCAGGGAGCTGAGGCTTCTCGCAGGGGAACAGTGCTGTTCCCCAGTGTCCAAAATTACGGAAAAAAGGAGTCTATTAAAGGGATCATCAAGGACAAAGGGCATGAGATCCAAATCACGGCGGTCAGTGAAATTTACAGAGGGTTGGTCGTCCTACTTCAGTCATATGAAACATTTCCTCCTAACTTTGACAGGTGGGCACTCAAGACAAATGGAAGAAACCAGTGCGGTCATACAGGCATCTAGTGCATTATGTAGGATTTTCCAGGTCTAGTCTGTGTAGGTAACACTGGGAGGGAGCTATATATTCTGTGAAGGAATTTAACATGAAGGAGTTTGTGCCTGTAATTAATGGAAAACAGTTTGGTCTGACCACAGGACTATTTCAAATTATCCATTGCGATGTCACAGTAGAAGTCTACCCACCATTTTTCCGTGGTCCATGTATGGGCTGTTCTCAGTGTATAATATGAACAGTATACCCATCCTAGTGCCACGGTTTTTTGATTAGTTGGGCAAGAGATGTAAACTCTGGTGGTTTGTCTGGGAATTCCTGCAAGGTAGACTTGGCTGCCTGGCGTAAGCGTACATAATCAAATGTATCCCGAGGAGTAAGGGTGCGGCCTGCATAAAAGGGATCTCTAGTGTGAAGAACTCCCCATATACAAAAACCTGCCCCACCCATGTCAGTCTGGCATTCCAAAGAGACAGTATTTTTAACCTGACTTACTTTTTGCAAAAATTGTTAACTACTGTTTGGTGCGTTTCATTTTACAGAATATATTCTGCTTTTATTCTTCTTGTCTGCAAAGAAGGTCAAAACGGAAAGAAACTAAGCATGAAAGCAGTTTGTGGGAAGCGTAATGGTATGACTGTGCTAAAAAGAATTGACAGAGCAAAGTAATGAACCCAGTGTTTTGGACCACAGGAATATTCCAATCCAATCCAGGATGTGGTGAGGTTCACTCTACCCCTCCCGTGACATGCCTATCCATAGTAGCTACTCACACTGGATCAGTCAAGTGCTTAAAAAGGGCTGGTACTCACCGATACCGAGTACCCACACTTCTTGTTTTCTCCCCTTCAGTACTGACCAAGGAGAATACCGGTGCAAGTAGTGTCACCAGGCAGCCAGGCTCATTAGTGCAGCACAAGTTCTGAATAAAATTCTCACTTTCAGTGTGGAGGGCATGCATGCCCCACTGTGACAGTCTATACAGGCAGTGTATCACGACACTGGGTTGTTGCTGCAGCATTACTTTATAGTTGACAGCTTAAGTACCAATTAGGCCCTGCACATTTGATCAGGGTGGGAGGGATTTATCAATGGTGGCGCCAGTTGTGGCAATGTTTGTAGGCGCCCACAATTACCTCATTCTTCACGGATTCCCTCACAACCACCTTGTGTCCATCTTCAATCCCTAAGTCCGCCAATATGAGGCCCCAGGTGAGGCTCTTCTCCTAAGCAAGTCAATCTCAGTAGCTGAGGTTGAGGAAGCCCTAACCAAAGGAATTAGTATGAAAGCCCCTGGCCCGGACAGAGTGCCACTAGATCTTTTTAAAACTAATTATAAGCTGTGGGCCCCATTATCAACTTGTGTTCACAGCAGTGGCCCTCTCCCGGCATCTTGGAAGGAAGCTATAGTGGTCCCTGTGTTTAAAAATGGTAACAGACGTGACCCTTCCTGTTACAGACTAATCTCCCTCATCGATGCCACAGCGAAGATGTTGGGAAGGGTTGTCCTTGCTCGACTAGAATCTTGAGCAACAGACACAGGGGTAATTGCAAGATCATAGTATGGGTTCAGGAGGGGGATGGGCACTATTAAACAGTGCCTCAACTTGTCCCCGATTATGGGCAAGTGCATGAGGGCCAGGATGGGTTCTATTCATCTGGCATTCATGGATCTGTCCAGCGCTTTTGATACTGTAAATCGGGACAAGCTGTGGGCACTGATGGGAAAAATGGGAGTTGAGGAATCTTTAATTTCTCTTCTCTGCAGGCTTCATGCCTCTACATCCGTAACTATCAGATATGGCACTAATGGCGAAAGAACAAAGCCTATCGCATCGACAGAGGGCGGTCAGCAGGGATGCATCTTAGCACCATTTCTTTTTGTAATATACACTAATGAACCTGATGCCTTCTTGTCACAAAGAACTTGACTGTCCTCGCATTGGGGGTTCTCAGGTACCGCTTCTCTCATATGCGGATGATACTGTTTTAATGGCCCTAACAGCTAATGGCCTCCAAAAATCACTTAATGCATTTTCTGATTTTATGTTGTCACTTTATCTAAAGGTTAATTTTACTAAATCCTATGTCATGGTCTGCGGGCCTAAAATGACTAAAACTAGAAACTTTGCTGTGGGTACGAAGAGGATTGATAAAATGAATAATTTTAAATATCTTGGGAATATTTTTAATAAGTTAAATTGGGATCTGCCAGTTATTACAAGGAGGCAAAATGTAGATAGGGTGGTTGAGGGTCTTTTTCGTTTTGCCCACATATTGGTACATAAACCGGTGACCGAGCTAGTTAGTCTATAAAGCTAAATGTGTACCTGTGGCAACATATGGAGCAGGCGTATGGGGGTATAGTCATCAGTTGCAAATGATGGAAAATAAATGTATCAAAAGGCTACTGATGACTGCAATCAGTGCCCCGCTAGATTTTGTCACTATGAGCTGGGGCTTGACTTTGTAGAAGATTGTATAAACATTTCCCCTTTACTCCTATGAGCTAAAATCTGGCTATCAGAAGAGCTGGTGTTTTCTAGAGAGATTATAAAAGATTGTCCTAACCTCGAGGGTGCTCTTACTATCCCCTGGCTTCGCTTTTTTTCAGGGATAGCTTTTATAAGTTAGTCTTGGCACACTATTTTGATTGCCCAACCAGTATTAATGAGAATGCGAAAAAGAACATCAAAGAGCTGCATTCCTCAGGGGTAAACACTCGCCGCTCTCAACCTGAGGTAGCAGGCCCCCTTTGCTTATTCCCTGCTCAGCAGCTATTTTATTTAACGTTCTCTACAAATACCCGACACGTTGTTATCTGACAAGATTTTGTTTTCTTACTTTTCATTTGCTAGTGGCATTTCCGAAGCAAACTTGCTGGGCAGACAACTTATTGCCTGCCCTTGTGATAATTCGGTACCCCAAAGCACACGGCACTTTATGTTATTTTGCACTCTATATAAAGAGCCTAGGAGAAATTTTTTAGTCCTGATAAAAAAAAATATTAGGCCTTGTTCTTATATTGATGGTTTTAACTTTCTGCATTCTCTGGCCACTCTTGATATATGCATTGGGGTCTCTAACTTTATTATAGTTGCCATGGCTATTAGGAAACGGTACCAGCAGCTGCTGTTGTACTGGATTAGTTAGATTTATCACGGCACATCTTAAGTGTATTATCTTCTAAAGTGTGATAAATCCGAAGACTGAATTTTAAGGCATCTATTCTTTTAAACTTACATTTATTCCTTTTTTAATAATTAAACTGTATAAATTGTCTTTCATGCTGTTTTGTAAACAGGTCATCATAATCACAAATCTTACTGTTGATCTTTTGCACTTTCATGGTTTTCTTCTGAAACCGAATAAAGTTATTTTGACTGACTGACAAGAATCTTTGTGACAAAAACAGTAACCCACTGATCTATCTACACTTTTTGATCTTAAAGTTACACATGCTTTGCAGCAGACACATTAACACTGCGCTACGAGTCAAAACTGATACATTAATCACCAGAGTTATCTTGATATTTGTATTACCGCCTGAAAATTGCTTGGCACAAAAGAACTCTCCAGCAAGTGGTTTTAATCTCGTAAGATTTTTCAAAATGCAGCACCCTTCGAGGTTGGTTGAGGACACTGATCGGACTGCCCTAAAGCCGGCCCTGCATATGATAAAGGCAGCCACCACCATGTCTTAAAACATGCACAAAATCTAAATTTAAATATTGGTAACCAAGTGTTTCGCAGTTTGAATGAGTCAGGAGGCATTGAGCTTAGGCACACCAGATATATGCGAACCCTGGCCAGTCACATGTACAAAAAATAAAATGTACTGAATGCTGCTTCAAGTGACGGTCTCAGTGTTCAGGCAGATAAGAGTGTGCATGTGCCGGAGGGGGCTCTGTGAGCCTAAGAAGCAGTAGGTACTTGGGACATGTGAGTTCACGAAATTCACAGGTAAGTAGTGTTAAGAATGGTTTCCAGAGGTCTGGGAATGAGGATCCTTGATTGGAAAGAGAGAGAGAGATATGTTCCATACCCAGGATATACAATAGGCGATGGACCCACCCCAGTAGGGTAGGATGGGCGTTCCCACCCCCACTGAGCCAGAGTGTTTTGAAGGGCAGCTCCTAGTGTCAGGCCTATCTGGTGGCCTCTACGCGATTTAAGAGGGAATGTAAAGTCATTGGGCAGTCCTAGGAGAGTGTAGGCTGGGAAAGGGGGGAAGCTGTCTATTCAAAATGAGCATCGATATCAGAGTACGCGTGTTAAATAGTTGTTGACTTTAGGGCACTCCCATAGTAAATGTGACAATGTGCCAAGAGATCCGCAGTCATACCTGCATAAGGGGTCTCAAGCAGGGTTTCCTCTATGGAGTCTAGGAGGCGCGAGATACCAATAAGTGTCTATTTTAGTAGCTGTGTCTATGCTTGCCATATTGCGTGCAGTGCGTCGGGCTGTATAATAAATATCCTCCCATTCCCTTTGCGAAAGTGAGCGACCTCGTTCTGTCTCCCATCTCCTCTGACCCGGGGCTTTATTAACCGCTGGGGCTGGTCGAAGAAGGCCATATAATTTAGTTCTGAGGATGAGAGAACAGTCACTTCTCAAATGGAGTGAGAAGGCGTTGCGCCTCGGGTCAAACCACAGGATGCATCACCCAGTGTCTAATCTGATGGTGATGATAACGTTCAGTATCAGGGAGTTCCTGTTGTAGGCAGAAGTCTTCGAAGGTCAGGGGCAGGACTTGTCAAAGAAGTGCCCAATAGACCTACGACCCTCCTGAGTCTACTGGGTAAAAGTCCCTAAGTCGAGACCCGGGCTACATCCTGGGTTACCCACTATAGGGGTCAGCTGCGAGGAGAATGTTGTTAAGGCTCTTCTTTCAGCCACTCTCTCACACACCATCAGAGGGGCCTGCGTGACTGGTGAGAGGTAGAGACCTTTGGGGCGTGTTGGCCTGGGGAGGAAAGGTAGCTTCCAGAGAGATTGTCTCGCTACAGGTCTGTCCATGTAAAGCCAGTGCTTCTCAAATTCATGGCGCAACCAATATCTTCAACTGTAACACCCAGTAATACTCCTGCAAGTTCGGGACCCCAAGACCACCCTCCCTCTGGGATGTATAGTACAAGTGGAGAAGTGTGGCTCAATGATTAGAGCAGCAGACCCTGATGCAGAGGTCTAGCCCGGGACCAGGGTTCAATTCCCCGCCTCGGTGGGTCTTGGGCTCAAAAATTCCATGGACCTGATAATTCTCGCCTCGGTGCCATTCCAATCATGGAGTCCCACTCTGCAACTCTGGGCAATAGCTTGCTTAATCTCCACAACGGCCCCCACAACGCTAAGGATGCCTGGCCTCCGCCTTGGGGGTGCCCAGGAGTGGACGCCTCACAGGGAAAGCCAGGATGGGTTCCACAGCGGTATTCGTACAAGCGCCTTGAGACCCTTGCGGGTGAGTAGTGCGCTATACAAGTATCAATTTACAATTTACAAGTCTCGGTGTATGCGAGGTCTCTTGTCTGCCGATATGAAATGGTCCACTTCACTCAGCATGGAGCATATGTGGCCTGGAGGAGGTTCTAGCAGGAGGATTTATCTTTGGTAATATGGTCATCTTTACCACAGCCATTTAGCCTAGCAAAGACAATGTCTGTGGTCTCCAGCGACGCAAGTCTGCTTGTATCTGTTGGAGTAATGTGGTATAATTCAGTGATATTGTGCGTTGATTTGCAGCCCGAGGTAGAGCACTGCGAGCAGAGCTCCTGGTATGGGATAAGCAAGTTGCAGTTCCACCGGTGTGGGGTTTGTAAGGGATATGTTAAAGTCATGGGATTTGTGGAGGTTGACCTTGAAACCTGCCGCCTGGGAAAATTGGTCCAGCTGGGCCATGAAGGCTGGGAGAAAAGTCTGGGGGTCTCCAAACGTTGCCACCACGTTGTTCACATATAAGCTGAGCGTGTGTACATCACCTCCAAAACACACCCCAACGATTAGAGGGTAGTTGCGAGTCCTTTGGGCCATTGCCTCCATGAATGTATGAAGTTACAATGCATACATTTACAACGCATGCCTTTACAACGCAGTTTTTACATCGCAACATTCTCTACAACGCATTCTTATACATGGCATGCCATTACATCGCATTTTCAGAAACTACCTTTACAACGCATTCCATTACATTGCATTATACCTTTACAACGCATACCATTACAATGCATACCATTACATCGCATTTAAGGTAAGTGTTGGATAGTATAGGGGTAATAATTACTATTCTACTCCAGTGAGTGCAACAGTAGGGTAAGTGTTGGATAGTGTAGGGGTAAAAATTACTATTCTAACTCCAGTGAGTGCAGCAGTAGGGTAAGTGTTGGATAGTGTAGGGGTGCTAGACTTGGGGGTCTCTAGTTGGCACAGGTATGCACTTGTGACAAATAGGGACCCTCACCTCTAGTCAGGGTAAAGGGGGTACACTCCTACAATAACCCCTGCTCACCCCCTTGGTAGCTTGGCACGAGCAGACAGGCCTATCTCAAAGGCAGTGTGTAAAGCATTTGTGAACACATACAGTAATCAAGTGACAACACTACAGATGGACACCACACAGGTTTTATATAAAAAATAACTATTCTTTATATAGATTTACCACAAGACCATTAAACGACAAAAATCCACAATACTGTTACTTTAAATGTTAGTTTTAGCTTAGTTCTCTTTAGTTCTTGAATGCGACACTTTAAGTCAACGTACCTGTAGATGTGACACGCAGGGCAACAAAAGTGTTGCAACGATGTTGATGCGATGAAAGTTTGGTGCAAAGAAATAAAGACGTGAAGATCTTCCTGATGCGGCTCGCTTCTCAGATGGTGCGAGAGAGCTCGGCTCGATGCGTCGGCTACAGCGGCGACACCCTTGTCAAGTAATGCGACGACAGCGGCTTTGGTGGCGACACTTCTCCAGCGATGCGAGAAGCTTCCGCTCGATGCGACAGTTACAGCGGCGACATACTTGTTCAGAGATGCGACGGCAGCACGCTTCTACGTGGATGCGAGGTGCTTCTCTTGATGCGGTGCAATGCGACAGCTACAGTGGCGTCATCCAAGACACGACGGCAGCAGCTGCAACGGCGACACGCTTCTTCCTTGATGCGAGACTCTTCTCGTGATGCGGTGTAATGCGTCAGCTACGATGGCTGCGACGGCGACACGTTTCTTCGGAGTTGCGGGGCGCTTCTCGTGATGCGGTGCAATATGACAGCTACAGAGGCGACACCCTAGTTCAGTGATGTGACAGCAGCGGCTGCGACGGCGACATGCTTCTCTGTGATTTGCGCTTCCAGCTCCTTGCAACACGCAGTCCCTCAGAAGGCCCGAAACAGCATCAGGCACTTCCAAAAGAACTCTGAGGAGCTGGTGGTTGAAGTCTGTTGTCCCAGAGACTTCAGCAGGAGGCACGCTCTTTTCCAAGCCCTTGGAGATCCTTCACAAGTTGAGCAAAAGTACACACCAAGTTCCTCTCTCCTCTCTTTGGCAGTAGGCAACCCCTGCAGGCCAATCCCCCAGTTTCAGGGATAGTCTCTCCTCAGTTTCTTCTGGGTTCCTTTCCTCAGCAAAGGTTTCTTCTTGTTTCCCAAAGTAATCTAAAGTTCTTGGATTTGGGTCCCAATATTTATTAATTATTACTATTTATTCATATTTATACTAAGATTATCTTTGTTCTCTGAAGGCAGAGAGGCCTTTGCCTAGTCCAAACCAGTTCTGGTCAGTCCTGGAGCACTTTGTTTACATGACTCCTTTCCTTTCAGAGTGCACGGCAGAGACATAGACACACCACTGGAGGTGGAGCTAGCATTGTGGATGGAAAGCACAGCCCTATTCAGGTCCCAGGTGCAACTCCTCCCACCCATCTACATGGAGATCTCTCTATTCAGCCCTGTGCTGACTCCGGGAATTCCCCAGCCCCCTGGAATTCCCCAGTCCCTGTCACTCAAACTCCAGACAAGAAATACACAACCTAGCAGAGGCAGGTTTGGATGGTTAGACAAGAAAACACCTACTTTCTAAAAGTGGTATTTTCAAACACAGAATGTTAAAACCAACTTCACTAAAAGATGTGTTTTATCATTCTGAGTTCAGGCATACTAAATTCGAATTTCTACCATGTTCCCTGAGTCAGTTAGGATTATAAGATGTAATAACCAAACTGCCAATTCTGGCCTATGGAGAACAGGTAGCCTTGCAATAGTAAAAAACGAAAATGGCTGTAATTCACTATTAGAACATGCCACACACACCAGGGCATGTCCTACCATATCCTTACAATGCACCATGCCCTTGGGCCTACCATAGGGGTGTATGATATGAAGAAAAGGGAAAGTTTAGGGACTGGCAAGTGGGTGCACTTGCCCAGTCAGCATGACAGTACCAGACTGCACGCGAGCTCTGCAATGGCAGACCTTAGACACATGTTTACAGGCTGCTTCTGTGTGTGGCACAACCAGTGCTGCAACCCCACCAGCAGCATTTGGATGTACACGCCCTGGGCACTCCTGGTGCACTGTACTAGAGTCTGACAGGTAAACCAAACCAACCAATCATGGAATCACTAATTCATCATCAATTTACAATAGGGAGAGCATATGCACTTTAGCAATGGTCAACAGTGGTAAAGTGCCCAGAGTCATAAAACAGCCAACAACAGGTTAGAAAACATATAGGAGGAAGTCAAAAAGTTCAGAGATGACCCTGCAAAAAGGGCCATGTCCAACAAGGGGTAAAAATTACTATTCTAACTCCAGTGAGTGCAACAGTAGGGTGAGTGTTGGATAGTGTAAGGGTACTATGCATTGTAATGACTTGTGATGTAATGCCTGCATGGTAGTGGCATGGGTTGTAATGACATGCGTTGTAGTGACATGCAATGTAATGGCTGCATTGTAATGACATGCGATGTAAACAATGTTGCGATGTAATGCCTGCTATGTAAAGGTAGTGCGATGTAATGACTGCGTTATAAAGGTTGTTTCCCTGGCTCCATGTATATTGCAAAGAGATGGGGGGAAGTGGGCACCCCTGTCTTGTACCTCTCTAGATGGGGAGGAGGTGAAAGTGTAGCCATTTACTTGTATCGTTGCCAATGGCCTAGTGCAGCTACTCAAGACCTATTTTATGAATCTAGCAGGAAGGCCGAAATGTTGCAACATCTCTTTATAGATAAGGGCAATGTAATTTTCTGCGTCGTTAGAGAGGAGCATGCGTTTGGTGTCAAAGCGTTGTGCTGTATCAATGATATGGAGCAGTCTCCATGTTATCAGCAAATTGATGGTTGGGCACAAATTCCGCCTGATCTGGGTCAGGCGGGGAGGAGAAGAGATAGTTGCGCAGCTAGGATCCCGGTGAATAGTTTTAGGTCTACGTTGAGGATAGTTGGCCTGTAAGAGGCACACTGGCGTCTATCCTTACCGGGCTTGGGTATTACAAACACTGGGGCATTTTGAGATGGCAGATATCACCGCCTCCATCCTGATAGGGGATTCGAGAGACCAAGACTGATCGTGTTTTATTCTAGTGGTGGCCCCTTCTCAAACATAACGGGCCGGGGCGTCTGGGGGAGGTATTGCACCTCATATAGCTGCGCGTAGTATTGGGGAAATGTATCAGTGATCTGCTGGTCTGTGGCCTGTTCCTCTCCCATCAGGGTAACCACTGATTTAATCCTGGATGTTTATCTGTCTCTGCATTCTAAGCCTATTGGCCAGTAGTCTCCCGCACCTTTCCCCCCCCTCCCCCCAGTGTAGAAGGTGTGGCAAAGTCTAAGCGCTGCGTACTCTGCCCTGTCCATGTCTAGGCCAGACAGTTGGGCTTATGCAGCCTCAAGCTATCGCCAGATATGAGGGGACGGCCGTCCATTTATGTATGCGCTCTAGCTCCTGTACCTGTTGTGTCAGGAGGTCTCTCTTGTTTCTGCGGATCTTATTGTCTGAAGAGGCAATCACAATAAATTCCCCTCTAATCACCACCTTCAGGGTATCCCAAAGGATAGCTATGTAGATCTCGGAGTGTCATTTGTCGCTAAGTAGTCTTGTAATGTCTTTGAAATCTGTTGGACCACTTCAAGGCGATGCAGTATCTTCTCTCTAAGGTACTAGGTTCAAGGTGGAGGGCAGGTAAATGAGATGGAGGGGGCCAGTGTTACCGCGGAGTGGTCCAATAATGTGCAGTCTAGTATGTCTACTTGTTGCGTGTGGGATATAACGCTCTGAGTGGCCAGGAAATAGTCAATTCCTGTGGAGGTCATATGGGAATGGGAGTAAAAAGTATTTTCGATTTGTAGAATGCATTGCTCTCCAGATGTCTTTTAGCCCCGTCTCTTTTAGTGTCTGTAGCCTCTCCTCAGAAGGGCCCCTGACTGGCCCCCGACGGAGAGCCGATCTGTCTAGGGTATTATCGAAGGCCAGGTTTAGTTCGCCCCCCCCCCCCCCAGTAACAGCATTCGATCAGATGATCTAGTGATCTCAGTCACTGCCCTATGCAGAAAGCCCTCTTGACCCTAATTTGGGACGTAGATTGAGCCTATTGTAAGAGTGTGGGAGCTTAGTTGAAAAGAGTATGCCAGTCACTGCCCTTAAGTTCTGTCTGTTTAGGACCAATCTTTCCAGGGAACGCAGAGGAGACAAGAATGGCAACTCCTGTGGTTTTATTGGGTTGGGAGGAAAAGAGCTGGTGGGGGAATGCCCTGGAGAGGAGCATATGGGTATTTCCATGAAGGAGGTGGGTTACCTGGAGAAGGCAGATGTGTGCTCTAGAGTGCTCAAGGTAGGAGAGGATGGCCCATCTTTTAACCGAGTTGTTGAGCCCTTTCACGTTCAAAGTAATTATTTCAAGAGTCTGGGTCATTACGAGGGCCACTTAGTGAATCTATTGGAGCTCCAATTTAAGGGAGGGAAAAAATGCCATAACCAAGGGTTCAGGGATAGTCCACCTGAGGTCAGTGGCTTAGCGAGGAAATGGTCTGCGAGTCCGGACCAAGGGAATCTAGGAGTGGGAGGGGGTCCAACAAACCCAATTCAATACAAACAGTTAACATTACATGAGAAAACATTATCAATGTCCTGGTTGTGAAGACCCATGAGAGAGGAGTGGAAGAGGCCAGCAGCACCCTGTCTCGCCCCACGTCCTGCCCGGACCCACACCCACTCTAAAGAAGGGCAAGTGAAGGACCATAGGAGCCTCAGACCGGCCTAACGCTGGTAACCTGGTGGAGGAACAGGAATCCCTGCATTCTTTGGAGATTGTCTCTGGATCTAGGCATAGCTGGGACTCTGCCTGAGCCGGCAGCCGAAGGAAGGTTTTCTGAGGTGTCGTCCGTAATGTTCAACAGTTGGCAGGCATCTTTCAACAAGCAGATCTGGTGGATCCTCCCATCCAGGCAAAAGATCAATTGAAAGGCGTAACCCAAGAAGTCGGGGACTTCAATGGAGTGGAGATGAGCAGTGATCGGTCGGAATGCCCTTTTTTCGCCCTTGCAGGTTTTCAAAACACACAAATAAAATGGATTGTCGTTTGCAAAGCCAATAGCTCAAACTCTCTCCGCTGTAAGAAATATTTAATTCATCCGGATCTATGTGTTATGTCATTTTGCTTTTTTCATATTCAGCAGTTATAAACCGCGGTATTTAACAAGAGCAGAAGCCGATTATAAATTGGTGCAAGGAGAAACACAGAAAAAAAAAGTATATATATATATATATATATATATATATATATATATATATATATATATATATATAAATTCACTTAAAAACCATAGGTTTCACACATGTTATAGTTAGCTGGGCATTTCCTTCGAAAAAAAACAATGAAATTCCCCCGTTATAGTTAGTGCAGGCAACTATAACTCACGCGACCGCAATCCGCTGCTGATGACGTCAGATATTACATCACTGTATTTAGACACTTATTTACCCATGTCTTCTTCCATTCATTTTTAGCTATACATATATTACAATTTTTTTTTTCAGAAAGAGACGTATGTCATCAGTGATGTAATATCTGACGTCATCAGCAGCGGATTGCGGTTTTAAGTGAATTTGCAAGGTTTTTTAAATGCTAATTCCTAACTATAACGTGTGTTAAACCTATGGTTTTTTCAGTGAATTTGTACGGTTTTTTAAATGCTAAGTTATGTATTTATTAATATATTTTTTTAAACAAAACGTTTTCACGGTGCGCGCACGGTGCGCTTCGCGCACCGTGCGCCCACAGTGGGAACGCGGTGCGCTTTTACGTCCCGCGTGCCCACTTTACGCAGTTCGTGCCGTGCACGCACGGTGCGCTTCATGCACCGTGCGCGCACGGTGGGCACGCGGTGCGCTTTGCGCACTGCGCCCCCACTTTAGGCAGTTCGTGCCGTGCTTTTTTTTCCCCACAAAATCGCGGATTTTTTTCCGTTTGGATGGTGCGCGCTAGGTGCGCGCACTCGCCGATTTATCGAAAAAAAAAGAATTCTATTTGGAATAACTTTGGCGCCGGTGGACGAATCTTCGCAACATTTTCAAAACTGGTGGGGCGCTCCGGTCCGCTCCTATCCAGAAAGTCTCGGGGTGATTCGTCAAGTGGGGGCCGAGAAAAAAGGGGGGTCCCAAATCATGTTTTCCCCATGCAATTTTCCATAGGAACCGTTAATTGCAGCTGCAGCCCGAACTGCTGAACGGAAGTACACGAAATTTGGCAAAGAGGTAGCCCTTGGTTCACCCTCGTACCTTTTGGTTAAATGGTGTAAATCCGTTCAGTAGTTGCTGAGAAAAATCAAAAGTAAGATCATAGATATATCTGGGCGGAGCCTAACCACTCATCTCATCGTGAGATCTGATTGGCTGTCAGCAATTCATCCAAGAAGTGTTGGCAGCCATCTTGGGACCAATATACATGATAGCACCTCATTAAAAAGCATTGCAGTTAATAGAAGGTTTTAAGACTTTAGTTACATTATAAATCATTTGTTGATGGTACAATACTCATTTTAGGAATTGTGGTGTGTTCTAAAGTGATTTTACCATGTGAAAAAGCCTTCTGCTGGGATATCATGTTTGAGAGAAAACTATTTTCTCATGCTTTTCCCGCAGAGGTTTGGAAGGTGATCTATAAGCTAAACTGAGAGCATATTTTCTGTAAATTCACATTATCTTTCACAGTCATGTGAGAATGAAGTCTGACATTCTCAGTAAAACATGTACATCCAACAAGGGCAGAGACTGTCAGTTGATTCCTTTGTGTTCTACTGCAGCTTCCCAGAGTGTTCTAAAGAACAACTAGAGCGCTAACAGTCCTACTTATGACAAACGTATGGCACACCTGAAGCCATCTTGATTGGAATAAAGTGGTAACTCTTAAAACATTTAATTTAAAAAGGAACAAAATGAGGGGGTTCATTTTGACATAGAAAGTATGATTAGTGCTGCAGAAAGAAAAATTAGGGCACATTTTGAGTGACTTCTCAAATCCTCTTCTATTTCATTAAAAAATTCTAACATGCAGACTGAAACATGCACTTTCAATACCAGCAGCAGACTTCCCTGGTGAGCAGTAGCTTTACTACAGTGATCTAATGAGCAACTAGAGTGCTAACATTATGAATGTATGGCAAATGTGTGACACATCTGAATGCCTTCTTGATGGAATCAAAGTAAAAAACTGAAAGTAGGGGAGGAGCCAAGATGGCGACCGGGACGGCAGCGTAGATTCCCGGCTCCGTGAACCTCCGCATCCCGCACGGATATCCTGCATGAGATCCTTATTCTGCGCTACGAGATCGTGTTCGTAAACGAAAGTGGCAACCGATCGTGTGACTCCGAGGTCTCTGACTGCCGTACAACCGGAGAAATCAGCGGTTGAACTTTGCGGCCCGTGCGGTCCCGAAGCCGGGACCTCGAGTGGACGCCTTGGCCGGGTGGCAGTTGAACAACAGCGGCCTGTGGTGACTGGGTGGAGTCGGTCCACCGAAACGGAGCTCCCCTCGGCCTGCATTTTGCTGCGCCCGCTCCCCCCTGCTGAGCGTTGCGGACTGAGGACATGCCCGGGTGTGCAATTCTCGGATTCTGTGGCGTTTGCCCCTGCCTTTGACGGTGAGCTGCCCGGACGCCGTCCCTGGCTCGCCCTGATCCTTGCGGGCTGCTCCCGGCTTTTCGCGGGAGCTGGTCCGTGGCGGAGACGACTGTTGCCCGTGACCGCGCAACGGCTGAATCTGTGCCTGCCCCAGGATCCCTGTCTTCAGCGACGTGGACCTTGAGGCGTTGTTCCCGGGGTCCTGGCCCCAATACGAGTCGGGCCTTCCCAGCGGCCATTTTGTCACGATGCAGCCTACCATCCTGTCCGCTGGGACGCAGCGAGACTGGGGGTGTGTGACTTTCGGGAGTGTGGCGGCGCGATCGGAGGGAGCTGCTCTGGGGTACCGCGACCTCCTGGAGGCCCTTGGTGCCCTTCATTACTCCTTGGCTTATGGCGCCGGGGTCCTGGGGGGGAAGCTAGATGGCGTGGTAACAGCGTTGGGACAGTGGCGGCATGCTGGTCCGCAGGTACACAGTGGCTTTCCACACTGCACACAAGAGGAAGATGTTGCGGCCCCCCCCGCGATTAGTGTACAGCCGGACACTCCGGACAATATGCTACCGTGTGGTCGGCTAATTGTGGACTTGATCTGTTCCGGAGGTATTGGATCTGAGCGGAAGATGGTGGCTTTGTCCCGTGCGCGGTCTCCGGCGGCCCAGGGACAATTCCAGCAACGTGTGTCTCATTTGGCTGATTCAGCCTGTCTGGACCTTGTGTGCAGTGCAGATCCTGGGGCGGCACTGGAAAAGACGCCCCTCCATGAAGCGGTCTGTGCGGATGCTCAGAGACTTCCACCCCACCTGTGTGCGGCGCTTCCCGACTGTTTTTGGACACTCCTGTACCTTGGGACATCGGACATGGTGCTGGGTCGAGGGGCAGGCATGGGCAGAATCGCAAAAAGCGGTCAAGGCTGAGGCCGATCCTTCGGGGGTGGTCACCTAGTAGACAGGCGGACTCATGGTTGCGCGCTCTCGTGGCTATTCGCATAGTTGGTGTATAATGCTCCCCATTCCCCCCCCCCTTTTTTTTTGGTATGGTCGACTTGGTGATGCTAATTGTTTGCCGGGGGGAGACTTCACCGTGCGGGAGGGAGAAGCCGGGGGTATGTTTTTTAAGGCCCTCCACCAGTTTATTATATTCTTTCCGCCCCCCCGTCTGGGGGGGCTCTTTCTCACTCTCTTTTTTCCCTCTCTCTTCTATATTTCGGGTCTAGTTCCAGGGCGACAGGCACACTGCTGGGGGGTGGGGCCATACTCATTCGCAGAGGTGCAGGGTGGGGGGATGGGGAAGGGGACTCTTTAGTCTTTATCTCTTTTTCCATGGCCTCCTCTTTTCTTCTCTGTTTCTTTTTGCTTTCTTTTTCTGGGATCAGTGCGATACACCACCCTGATTGTGAATCGTTTGCTCTTCATGTGTGCCACAGTTTCCGGGGGGTTTGCTGGGCTTTAGGTACGGGGACCTGTAGGCGCAACTATCTTTGATATTTCTCCCCATCCGTACTTTCCCGCGCCTGCGCCATTGATTCAATGTATTGCTGCTTATTGTTTACGTCTCTTATCCTTGCCCCTTCTCGCTGTTGGGTAATTGTTTGGCACCTGATCCTATTGTTTCGTCTTATCATAAAATGAAAAACCCTTTCTCTCCTGGTGTCCTACCTGCGCGGCTCACTGGCCGGACTATATTGGATTGTAGACTTTGCTCTCCGAGGTGCCGCCTGTGTTGACATTTGCTTTTATTATCCTGGTTACTTAGCGGCCGGCCCCGGGGGGTTGTAGGCCCATACGTGTAAATGATTGAAACATCAATAAAGGTTTTTCAAAAAAAAAAAAAAAAAAAAACTGAAAGTATTTCCTACTGAGGAGACTGTAGTAAATTAGGAAACTGCATAACAAATAAGTCTCCCAAGATGGCCATCAGAGACAAAAGAGCCCAAATGTAGCACAAATATCACCCAGATGTAGCCCAAATATAGCCCAATGACAGAATGTCCCAGAGTGTTCTAAAGAACAACTAGAGCGCTAACAGTCTTTCTTTTGACAAAAGTATGGCACACCTGAAGCCATCTTGATTGGAATAAAGTGGTAACACTTAAAACATTTAGTTTGCAAAGGAACAAAACGAGGGGGTTCATTTTGCCATAGAAATTATGATTAGTGCTGCAGAAAGAAAAATTAGGGCACATTTTGACTTCTCAAATCCTCTTCTATTTCATTAAAAAATTCTGACATGCAGACTGAAACATGCACTTTGAATACCAGCAGCAGACTTCCCTGGTGAGCAGTAGCTTTACTACAGTGATCTAATGAGCAACGAGCGTGCTAACATTCAGAATTTATGGCAAGTGTGTGACTCATCTGAATGCCTTCTTAATGGAACCAAAGTAAACAAGCACTGAAAATGCAATAGGCCTCGCCCTTGTTTAAGTTAAAGCAATTCTGTTTGTAATTAGGTGGCTTTTTAGCTTTGCTTGTATTAGTGTTTTTCAAACTTTCATGTACATAACATGCATATATGTATATGTATGCATGCATTTATATTTGTATTTATATAGATATGCAGATTATATATATGTTTATATATGTATGTGTATATATATATATATACACATACATATATATATAAAAGCACATGCATATATATGCATATATATGTGATATGTGTGCTTGTAGAGAGGTGTAGAGGTAGAGAGGTAGAGGTGTAGAGAGGTAGAGGTATAGAGAGGTAGAGGTATAGAGAGGTAGAGTTGTAGAGAGGTAGAGAGTAGTAGAGAGAGAGGTAGAGAGAGGTGGAGAGGTAGAGTGAGTAGTAGAGAGTAGTAGAGAGTTGCAGAGTGAGTAGTAGAGAAGTAGAGAATGAGTAGTAGAGAGAGTAGTAGAGTGAGTAGTAGAGAGAGTAGTAGAGTGAGTAGTAGAGAGTAGTTGAGAGCAAGTAGTAGAGAGTGAGTAGTAGAGACCGAGTAGTAGAGAGCGAGTAGGAGAGAGAGTAGTAGATAGAGAGTAGTTGAGAGTGAGTAGTAGAGAGTAGTAGACTGAGTAGTAGAGAGTGGGTAGTAGAGAGTGGGTAGTAGAGAGTGGGTAGTAGAGTGAGTAGTGGAGAGTGAGTAGTAGAGAGAAGTAGAGAGTGAGTAGTGGAGAGTAGTAGAGAGTGAATAGTAGAGAGTGAATAGTAGAGAGTGAGTAGTAGAGAGAGAGTAGTAGAGAGAGTAGTAGAGTGAGTAGTAGAGACAGTAGTAGAGACAGTAGTAGAGAGAGTAGTAGAGAGAGTAGTAGAGAGTGAGTAGTAGAGTGTGAGTAGGAGAGTGTGAGTAGTAGAGTGTGAGTAGTAGAGAGTAGTAGATAGTGATTAGTAGAGAGTAGTAGAGAGTCAGTAGTAGAGAGTCAGTAGTAGAGAGTGAGTAGTAGAGAGAGTAGCAGAGAGTAGTAGAGAGTGAGTAGTAGAGAGTAGTAGAGTGAGTAGTAGAGAGTGAGTAGTAGAGAGAAGTAGAGTGTGAGTAGTAGAGTGAGTAGTAGAGAGTGAGTAGTAGAGTGAGTAGTAGAGTGAGTAGTAGAGAGAGTAATAGAGAGTAATAGAGAGTGAGTAGTAGAGAGTAGTAGATAGTGATTAGTAGAGAGTAGTAGAGAGTCAGTAGTAGAGAGTAGTAGAGTGAGTAGTAGAGAGTGAGTAGTAGAGTGTGAGTAGTAGAGTGTGAGTAGTAGAGTGTGAGTAGTAGAGAGTAGTAGATAGTGATTAGTAGAGAGTGAGTAGTAGAGAGTGAGTAGTAGAGAGTGAGTAGTAGAGTGAGTAGTAGAGAGTGAGTAGTAGAGTGTGAGTAGTAGTGAGTAGTAGAGAGTGAGTAGTAGAGGGAGAGTAGTAGAGAGTTAGAGAGTGAGTAGTAGAGTAGTAGAGAGTAGTCAGTCAGTGTCAGTCAGTCAGTGTCAGTCAATCAGTGTCAGTCAGTGCCAATCAGTCAGTGTCAGTCAGTCAGTCAGTCAGTGTCAGCTAGAGCAGCTGGTTCTCTGGCTCTAAAGCAGCTCTGCTGACCCAGTTCTATGGCTCTAAAGCAGTTCTGCTGACCTGGTTCTCTGGCTCTAGAGCAGCTCTGCTGACCTGGTCCCTTGGCTCTAAAGCAGCTCTGCTGACCTGGTTCTCTCTCTCTAAAGCAGCTCTGCTGACCTGGTTCTCCCGCTCCAAAGCAGCTCTACTGACCTGGTTTCTCTGGCTCTACAGCAGCTCTGCTGACCTGGTTCTCTGGCTCTAGAGCAGCTCTGCTGACCTGGTTCTTAGGCTCTAGAGCAGCTCTGCTGACCTGGTTCTCTGGTTCTAAAGCAGCTCTGCTGACCTGGTTCTCTGGTTCTAAAGCAGCTCTGCTGACCTGGTTCTCTGGTTCTAAAGCAGCTCTGCTGACCTGGTTCTATGGATCTAAAGCAGCTCTGCTGACCTGGTTCTCTGCCTCTAGAGTAGCTCTGCTGACCTGGTTCTCTGCCTCTAGAGCAGCTCTGCTGACCTGGTTCTCTGGCTCTAAAGCAGCTCTGCTGACCTGGTTCTCTGGCTCTAAAGCAGCTCTGCTGACCTGGTTCTCTGGCTCTAAAGCAGCTCTGCTAACCTGTTTCTCTGGCTCTAGAGCAGCTCTGCTGACCTGGTTCTCTGGCTCTAGAGCAGTTCTGCTGAACTGGTTCTCTCCCTCTAAAGCAGCTCTGCTGACCTGGTTCTCGGCCTCTAGAGCAGCTCTGCTGACCTGGGTCTCTGGTTCTAGAGCAGCTCTACTGTCCTGCTTCTTAGGCTCTAGAGCAGCTCTGCTGACCTGGTTCTCTGCGCTCACGATGCACGCACCCAACTTCGCGAAAATATATTTAAAAAGTTTAAGTACAAATATATTATTTTCCTGACTATCTTAGATAATCTCTTGCCCCAATATGTATATTAAAGACACATACATATCATTTTGGAACATAATTTGTTTTTGCCTGAGTCGCGCACCCAGCGTGCCCCAGCATGTATATGACGTCACGCAGGACCCGCCACCGCGCAAGAATCTCGTACCGTAATACGCATGTGTCGCGAATGCGCGGGAGCAGGATTCGCGGACTGGCCGCATACCAATCGCGCACATCATGTAATATTAAATGTATATGATGTAACTGAAAAACACACAGCCGTCGCACACCGTACGCGGATCCTTCACAACTTTTCTAAAATGGCGGCTAGAATCCGCGCACACACCGTGATGTGTACGCTTTGAGTGTGGGACTCCGAAAAAAAATTTGATTTTTTTTTTTAAAGAAAATACTATAAATATATTAAAATAAAAAATGAAAACAAAAAAATGAATCAATATTTCAGTTTGAATGTTTAAAATTTTTTTTTTTGCAATTTTCAGAAAAATATATAATGTCATTTAATGAATAAAATATTTATAAATAAACAGTTAAAAAACTGTAGAAACTCAGTACAAAAAACTAGGTATAACTACTATCACACTTAAAAATTGGTATTTAAAAAAACCTTTGGAATTCACTGAAAAAAACCATAGGATTCAGAGACGTTATAGTTAGAAATTAGCATTTAAAAAAACTTAGAAATTCACAGAAAAAACCTTAGGTTTCAGGGGTGTTATAGTTAGCTGGCCATTTCACTCGTACAAAACCATAGAAATTCCTCCGTTATAGTTAGTTCTGCTAACTATAACTTGCGCGCCCGCAATGCACTGCTGATGTCACATATTGCATCATTCATGACATGGTCAGTGACATCACTGATGACATCACTGATTACATCATCCATGTGACAATCTGATACACCTCATCTTACACTAATATAACCTTTCATTACTCACTGTAAAATACAGAGTACCATAATTGAAACCATTGACACACCAATACCAGTTACTACATACCCACTCACTGATTCCTAAGTCTACACACACAACTACCCATTCAACAACAGAATCACTTATACATGCAGTCACTAATTAATAGAACACTATCAAATGCCCCCGCCCCTCCCCCTGTCCTTAAAATCTCGACCCTTAACTGCAGATCACTTCCCAAACATGCCCTGCTTATCAACCATCTTATTGTCGACCTTAAATTGGACATACTTTTCCTCACAGAAACCTGGATTACGGAGCATTCCAACGCTGACGTCGTCCTAGCTCTCCCCCCGGGCTTCCTCATCATGTCTCAACCCCGTCCCCTAGGTAGAGGAGGTGGATTAGCCATTATCCACAGGGACCACTTTATCTGTCGATCCAAAGACTGCGCGATCCAAGACTCAGAGAGCTGCCTCTTCACGATTCAGCTGTCTTCGACGAACTCCCTGTCAGGCCTTCTAGTGTATCGGCCGCCCGGCCACTTTGGCCCCTTCACAGCCGCCCTCCTGGAAACCGTTTCCTCCGCGGCACACCTGACACCTAACTTCCTTATAACAGGCGACCTTAACATCCATCTCGAGGATCCCCTTGACACTGGGGCAACCGACTTTATTGACGACCTAGCGGCCTTGGGTCTGCTTCTCGCCAACTCTGAACCAACTCACACGAAAGGGCACCTTCTCGACCCGGTGTTTTCCAACATCCCTTCCCTCCTTTTCATCAACTCCCAACCCCTCCCGTGGACGGACCACTTTCTAGTCACGACCCATCTCCCTGGAGCTTTCAAAAAGCCTCAAAAACCCCCCACCTTCACCAGAGATAGAGCGTGGGCCAGACTCTCGGTGGAGGATTGGTCCACAGCCCTGGACGCTTCGACTCCCAGTCTTTCTGAGGACCCCTCCACCGCCGACTCCCAAGTCAGAGACTGGATATCCTCCACTCTCGATAATTTTATCCCCATAAAAAAATCGGGAGATCAAAAACAGGATAAAAGGCCAGGCCCCCTGGTATACTCCTGACCTCAGGGATCTACGCAAAGAGTGCAAAAAGGCCGAGAGGCAGTGGAGAAAGGACTGGCTCCACAGTAACAAAGACCTCTACAATAGTGCAGTTAGACGCTACAAATCAGCTCTCAAACTTGCTAAGGCAGGATTCTATGACAACAGAATACAAAACGCCACCAATTCCACAAAAGAAGCGTACCTGATTGTCAAAGAACTCCTCAACATTCCATCAGCACCTACCGTTTCCCATGCCCCCCCAGACAGAAGTAATGACTTTGCCTCCTTCTTCGACTCTAAAATCTCGCGAATATTGGACTCTCTCCCCAGTATCACCCCCCACATCTCCACTGATACTGAGGTCTGTATCAACAGCCCGCGGCTGTCCTCCTTTAGAGCAACCTCCCTCATTGAGGTCTCCGCCACGTTAGCCAAAATGAAAAGCGGCTCCCCTCTTGACCCAGCCCCGGCCAGACTATTAAAAGCTGCCGTCCCCAGCATAGCTTCCACCATCAGGGATCTCATTAACATCTCCTTGCGCCAAGGCACAGTGCCGCCCAATTGGAAAAATGCGGTTGTCAAAGCCCTGCTAAAGAAACCCCATCTGAATCCTGACGATATGTCTAACTATAGACCCATATCACTCCTTCCCTGCATCAGCAAGATGGCGGAGAAACTAGTTAATTCCCAACTCTCCCAATTCCTTGAGACCAACAAAATCCTGCGCCCATCTCAAACTGGCTTTAGGCCCGGCCAGAGCACGGACACAGCCCTCCTCTCCGTCATTGAGGAATTAAGGCGCATTCTGGATTCAGGAGGATCAGTGGCAGTGATCCTCCTGGACCTCAGTGCCGCCTTTGATACGGTGGATCACCGTGTCCTTCTACATCGCCTGGCCAGGGCAGGAATTGTGGGCTCAGCACACGCCTGGATTAACTCCTTCCTATCAGGCCGTTCATTTCAGGTGTGGGACGGCAACTCTCGCTCAGACCCCCTTCCACTCACATGTGGAGTCCCGCAGGGGTCCTCGCTTAGTCCCACCCTGTTTAATGTCTACATGGCCCCTCTGGAAGACGTCGTGACCCCCTATGGGATCAAAATTGTCAACTACGCTGACGACACCCAACTTGTCGTCTCCCTCTCCCAGCTGGACAAACACCCAGACAGCCTGCGGAACTGCCTCCAAGACATCTATTCCTGGATGTGCGAATCTTCCCTAAAATTGAACGGTTCTAAAACCGAAATTATGCTCTTGGGCAACAAATGGTCATCAATCCCCGCCTCGGTGTGGCCGGACACCTTTGGTGAGATACCCACTCCAAAGTCAGAAGTCAAAACGTTAGGCGTTTGGCTGGAACCTAGCCTCACCATGAAGACCCAGGCAACCAAGACCGCTGGATCATGCTTTGGTCTTCTGCGGTCAACCCGTAAAATTCTCCCTCTCCTTCCTCCTATATCCAGGAAACTGCTGGTTCAAGGGCTCATCCTAGCCAGACTCGACTACAGCAACGCCGTCTACCTCGGTGCACCGGAGTCTACCTTAGCCAAACTCCAACGGGCACAAAACGCTGCGGCACGGGTTATAATGGACCTCCCCCCCAGAGCCTCTGCCAAATCAGCCCTCAAGGCCCTGCACTGGCTCCCTGTCCGCCAACGAGTTGAGTTTAAGGCAATGTGCACCAGTCACAAACTCATCAATGGTGCCGGCCCTGCCGCCCTGAAAGACCTTGTCGCCCCCTACAAAGCCCCTAGGGCACTGCGCTCGGACGACGAGCATTTGGCCATCGTCCCTAAATTTAAGAAGGTTCGGACCGGTGGCCGTCGCTTTTCGGTCAAAGCCTCCTCAGGCTGGAACGCACTGCCTCGCCATTTGCGTCTGGAACCCTGCCACGCTCTCTTCCGGAAAAAACTAAAAACTTTCCTATTCCCCAAATAATCATCCGGTCCTCCCTCCTCTTGGGTTATCATAGCTATATAGCGCGGGGATGCCTCCGGGTCACCAGGCGCTTTATAAATTTATAAATAAATAAATGCACTTATACACATATATAGACATTGACACATCAGCAGTCATCTTAGTCGGTTATGCAGTCATCCTACTCACTCATGAAAACAATTAATCACACTTACATTTACTCACTTACACAATTATCCACCAACACTTAATTTATTCAAACACATAGTAACTCATAGTTAATATGTTAAAAAATCACCATTACAATTATACACTCATTCATATAGTTACTCTCACAATCACGGACTCCTACACCTACTTATTTAGAAGGGTATGTGTATGTTTGGAAGGGTATTTTACCCATTCCATGATGGCCGCCATGCATTTCAGGATTGTCCCTTATTTACTTTGGATCTTACTTAATTTAAGAGTGTGGTATATCGACATTTTGTCGCTTGTATATCTTTTACATTAACTGGGTACAATGTTTTCAGCACTCATGATACATGTATGCATATCGTATTTTCCTTCCACAGGAATTGTACATTGCCATTTACTCGTGCAGCCCAGATTTTGTTCTGTTCCCCACTGTAAGATATGGTATTCTACCCATTCCAAGATGGCGGTCATGCATTATGGGATTGTCCTATGTTGATTTTGCTCACTTTGGAACGTGTTAACTTTATCAGTGTGGAATATTGACAGCTTGTCACACGTGAACAAGGCTTCTGCCGAAACGCGTCGTGTGCATTAAACTGGTGATGGGAATGATCGTGTCTGCCTTTCCTTCCTGAGAGCGTACTCATGCACTGTTGGATACCTTGGATTGATTTTCCGGTTTTGCTCCACCGGAGCGTACGCCACTCTTCGAGGGTCCCAGCGTTCCAGTAGGAGCTCTGTCTTGGAAGGATACTGTCGGAGGAACGCATTGGACCGGCCAAACATTGGAATCGCTTTGGTTATCGGAGATCCGTATACCGCCATCCTGCACACGTAGGTAAGCCCACCTTGCTTCAGTCCGGGTCTCGTGGGGAGGGTCGCGGGGCCGGATCGGCGGATCCGTAACGAGGCGTTCCCCTGGGTACTTAGGCGGGAGCGGTGGGAGCTGCCTAGCGTGGGTATACGGATATCTCTGGGTTGCTTGATACATATACTGTCTGTATACAACGGAGTTATTACGCGGCATTGTACCGATGAGTACAGATGAGCTAATATCACATGATCAGATGCTCGAAGAGCCTGAATTATCTCACGCCAACTACACGAGCATAATAACTCTAGTCTCCAGGCAGATTTTTGATCTTTGATTGTACTACACGGTATCACTTTCCAGTCATGCAACCGATGACAAAAATAGCCGCGATTGTTTGCCAAAGGGAACTTTCAATTTATTGAGAGGGGAAGGAAGGCTATACACGGAGAAATACACACATCAATTTCCAGTTTAATTAACGACATGGAGGAAGAGGCGGAAAGAAGAGCAGCTGCTCTAACTTTATTTAGTAGAAAAACAAGAAGTACTGGACAACAGGACAAGGCTGAAAAGACTATCCCCAAAAGTCAGCCGATAGAAGAAAAACTTAAGAGACTCGAGAAGCTTAAAAGAACTGAAACATCAAAGTGGTGAGAAGCTATCTCACTCCAAAACTATGTAGATCAATCCATGGCACCGAGGGGTCTACGTATTTTCATTACTCCGACCTATGAGACACCTAACCCCAAGATGTTACAAGAATGGTCGGAACACTCGGCAGCCAGCTCTAAGATCATGATGGAAATCTTGATAAAATATGCCTGGCAGGATAGGGAAGAAACATTGAAATTGATCAAAGAAATCCTCTCGGAATTAACACAACTCATGGATGAAAGTACGCTGAACAAAGCACTGGAGTCTATGAAAGAACGTCTTACGCGATATGAGGAAGAGATAAAGGCAAGAAAACAAAGAAAAATGAATCGTGACTATGCTGATTATGAAAGCGGCAGGATCTTGACCTTTAGTAAAAAATACGATCATCTCTATAAATCTGAAGCATCTTCAAGTGAACTGCCAGAAACTACCAACAAAACAACGGACATTTCCATCGTAAGTGATACAGAATCTGATGTATCAGAAGGAAACATACCCAGCGAGGAGCACATCCAGAAACAGATCAATTTTTTAGACGAGTTTCGGGTGTTGAGAAAAGACCGACAGAAAATGAGAGACAATCCTCCGATGAGAGCGAGAGGACGAGGAAGGGGCCGGGGCAGAGGACAAAGAAGCGACGCAACAGAAAAAAGAGACTCAAGCAACGATGGGAGCACAGACAGAGGAAGGGGCGCCATGGGAAATCGGAGAACGCGCTCAAACAAGAAATACTAATGGATAAAAACATGGTAAACAAAACAGTGGTTAACCTGTCTAGCAGACCTATCAGTGACTTGGATAAAAAAACTTTGTGTCTGGGACTCTCCTTCTGTCCCTCCTCGCCTTTTAACTATACGGATGCTAGAATAGATCTGTTCAAATTCGTGAGAAAATTAAAACTAAAAAAATGGCATAAACTGAAAAGGCTTAATCACGCTCAGGTGAAACAACACACTATCATGTCTAACGATAACCTCACCATCAGTGATGTCGATAATCTTATTATCCTGGCCTCACTTGATAACACCAATGAGAGTCCTAATGAAGATATCTCCACTTCTCAAATTCTTGAAAACATGGAAATAGAGCAAGATGCATCCGCTAGGACGGAATTTAGGGTCAAATCCACCTTTTTACCCACACTGCCTCACGATAATATTGACACCTTCCATGATTGCACCACACAGGCACTCATGGAGTTAAGACGAAAAAACAAAAATCACTTTAGGGAGAACGCCAATAATTTATCCTTCAGTCAAAGACAAGCTCTCAAAAACCTACGTGAAGACACCAACATTGTAATCCGTCCTGCCGATAAGGGGGGTAACATTGTTATCTTAGACAGAGATGATTACATAAAGGAAGCCTTACGGCAGTTGAATGACACCAAATTCTATGCACCCATCACTCAAGATATCTATGACTCGAGCATTACCAACTTGTGGGAAAAACTAATTACCTGGAAAGATAAGGGTTTGTTAGTGTGGGAGGAATATTGCTACCTCAAAAATGACCATCCCAAACTTCCTATACTCTACCTTCTCCCAAAATTGCACAAGGATAACATGAGACCACCTGGGCGCCCCATAGTTTCCTCTATTGGCAGTGTCAGCGAACATATATCTAAATACGTTGATCATTTTTTGAGGGAGTACGTTACCGAGTTACCCAGCTATCTGAGAGATACCAAAGATTTTCTTTGTAAAATTGACAAGTTAAAATGGAACACCAATTTTCTGTTTATTGTTCTTGACGTACATTCACTCTACACCATCATAGACAACCAACAGGGGATGGAGGCATGTGAGCATTTTTTACAACAGAGACCGCTCAGATACCGTGAACACAGCAAGATGATAATGGAAATGATACATTTTTGTCTCAACAACAATATTTTTTCATTCAATGGCGCCCTCTACAGGCAGATCAATGGCACTGCCATGGGTTCGTGCTTCGCGCCGAGCTTCGCTAATCTGTTTATGGGCTTTTGGGAACAGGAGATTATGTGTAGCACCACACTCAAGAGAGATTTTGAACAGGTCGTCATGTGGCTTCGCTACATAGATGACCTGTTCATTATCTGGAAAGGCACCAAAGGGGAGGCTGAAAATTTCATCAAGCAACTCAACATGAACAAGTACAACATCTTACTCACGGGTAACATTAATGCGGAACGGACTGATTTCCTTGATGTTTGCCTTGAGATCAAACAGGGCCAGATTTGCACTTCTCTCTTTCGGAAGGCTACTGCGGGTAACAGTGTTTTACATGCTCTCAGTAGTCATCCGGAAGCTTTGAAGTGGAGCATACCCTACGGGGAATTACTCAGGGCCAAGAGAAATTGTAACAATGAGACATCTTATGCTGAGGAAAGGGATAACATCATTGAAAGATTCAAACACAGGGGTTACCCCAATTGGGTTCTTAAAAAAGCCACTGCTCGGGCTAAATTGATTGAGAGAAAAAACACTCTTTCTGATCCCATAGAGCCTCCCACTGATAGAGACTCGGATAACACCAGGATGATCCTGACCTTCAATTCTGATTCACACAAAATCAAACACATACTGGTCAATCACTGGGACATTCTGAAAAATGACAGTGTCCTGGGTAGCAGCACTCCCAATAGACCCACCATCACTTACAGACGCAATAAGAACATCCGAGATCTGGTGGTTAGGAATGACATCACACAATCACCCACCACCACAGGTCACGGTCTAATTGGATTTTATCCATGTGGCCACTGTAAGGCGTGTAAATATAGTAAGTTTAAAACCACTCTTTCTTACAATGGTACTACGAAAAGTATTACACAATTCCTTACATGTAGTACCAGTTTTGTGATCTACGCCATTGAGTGTCCCTGCAAATTATGGTACATTGGGAGCACCACCTGTCCTGCGAAAAAGAGGATCTTAGAACATTTAAGAGCCATTTCCAATCATGACCCCAAATATCCTGTGGCACGTCACTTTGAAGAATCTCATTTCTCTAATATTTCCAATGTTAGTTTCACCATCTTGGAACATGTTCCCAGAAATCCTAGAGGTGGTGATAGGGTACTCTCTTTACGACAACGCGAATCTAGATACATCATAGATTTTCAGACGAAGACCCCTGGGGGGCTTAACATGGATGAAGAGTTATCCATTCACCTCAAAGAAAGTTCATAACTGTGTCTTTTTATTGTGAAACTGTACAGTTCCAGGACAAGGAAAGTGCCTTCAACCCTCATTATGTAGAGACATACACGTATGATTGTGACTTGCCTTGTGTATGTCTTTGTCTTACAGGTTGTTACTATTCTTCAGTTCTTGTCTTGGACAGTCAGTATATTCAGTTAACTTTAATACTTAACCTCCTTGCTTCTTCCACTTCTCGTTAGGATGTGCAACATTTGTATGTGTTTTATATTTTTGAATTCTAATTGTTGTTTATCATTCTTTACAGGAGAAAAGGAAGGGGCCCACTTTCACGTATTCACCAGCACGGGCATCCTACCCTTTTCATCCGGTATGACCTACACGTTTGCCACATCTTTATTTATGCTGTCACCAACCACGTCCACTGTTTTTGACACGTTCCAGGTTGACCAGGTAGCTCTGTTATGCGGAACAACTTTGGGACTACTTTGTTCTTCTGTGTGCCTATATTACTTTTTTCACGTTATCCTCACAGCTTGGACTGTCTCTGGTTCAATTTGTACACACTATGTGTAAACCTTCGCTTAGCCATAATTGTTTGGCACTTAGCCATGGATTTCTGTGGTCCACGCAGTCTTATTATTATTCTGTATTCTTCACAGTTAGATGAGATGCTCACTCGCACCATTTTTGGTTGACGCTCTCCTTCTCCGTCATTATGCATAACCATGCAATATTAGCGACACACCATGTGTTCATTGTGCTTATCTCCTACCGGTATTGGTTAGTTGATAACATTTGCTCTCTTTTATTTTATTTTCTAACGTGAATGCACATTATGTCTTTCTTCCCCAGCAATTGTATATTTGATCACACATTATTTTGACCAGGGGTTGGTTTGTTCCCTACTGTTTGGAAGGGTATTTTACCCATTCCATGATGGCCGCCATGCATTTCAGGATTGTCCCTTATTTACTTTGGATCTTACTTAATTTAAGAGTGTGGTATATCGACATTTTGTCGCTTGTATATCTTTTACATTAACTGGGTACAATGTTTTCAGCACTCATGATACATGTATGCATATCGTATTTTCCTTCCACAGGAATTGTACATTGCCATTTACTCGTGCAGCCCAGATTTTGTTCTGTTCCCCACTGTAAGATATGGTATTCTACCCATTCCAAGATGGCGGTCATGCATTATGGGATTGTCCTATGTTGATTTTGCTCACTTTGGAACGTGTTAACTTTATCAGTGTGGAATATTGACAGCTTGTCACACGTGAACAAGGCTTCTGCCGAAACGCGTCGTGTGCATTAAACTGGTGATGGGAATGATCGTGTCTGCCTTTCCTTCCTGAGAGCGTACTCATGCACTGTTGGATACCTTGGATACTTATTTATATACAGCAACTCTCACATACAATGCCTTTTATTTTTTTACTTTGTTGAAGATGTACAACTACAACATATATCCGCTCACCAACACACAAATAAATACACTCAGTCACCCAAACAACTGCTTCCACATGCACTCTTAAACCTATACACCTAGTCAATCAACCATTCACACATCTATGCATAGAGTTACACACACCCCATCCAACCACACACAAACTCAGTGTCCCATACAAATACTCACCCAACTAATCAATAACTAATATACACACTCATGTAGTTTGTGACCAACTGATGCAGCATGTTATACAACAACAGAGACATTCACATAGTTTAGTTACTAATCCATGTATTAAGTGAGACACTTAATTACTCGCTTAAACAGACAGTCAGACAGCTACTAAATCCTCCATCCAGACAGTCATATATCCACTCAATCTTCAATACAGATTGGTATATATATAATACATATTTAAATTTCAAACTAAACCACATTCACTGGATGATGTCATCAGTGATGTCACTGACCATGTCATGAATGATGCAATATGTGACATCATCAGCAGTACATTGCGGGCGCGCGAGTTATAGTTAGCAGAACAAACTATAACGGAGGAATTTCTATGGTTTTGTACGAGTGAAATGGCCAGCTAACTATAACCCCCCTGAAACCTATGTTTTTTTTCTGTGAATATATATCATTAAGGTATGATCCAACTGCTGTTCATACTAGTTTTCAGAATGATATTGAATCTTCTATAACTTCACCTGAAGCATACCCAGTTGCAACCTATTCTCTGCCAGTCAAACCTTCTCCAAAACCTCCTTGCACTACATCGAGGTTCCAAACACTCAGCCTGCTCTACCCTCCATTTGAGCTTGTGTCTTGCGGACCAGTGTGCTTTTCACCATCTCCATTCAAGATCGCGATTCAACATCACCTCCACGAACCAGAAGGGGTAACCGTCAGTGGTGTCCTCTGAACCTCCAGCAGCAAGCAAAATTATATATTCACAACATATAATATTTCCAAAATGTTCAACATTTGTAATTGTCTTCACTAAAATAACTACCTACCGTATATGTGGATATAGCTAAGGTGGGTGGGAGCCCGTGAACATCAGCATTTCATGTAGACCTGTTCCTGTTGGTCTATGGGCATACATGTTACCATGAAAATTACAGAGCCTTGTTGTGGAACTGCAGACCACCGGCGGCGAAATCGCTAGTCTTGGTCTGTACAGTTTCATCCCTCTTATACCGTTCTGCCTCCATTAACTGGTCCACAAACAAGCAGAGCAAACACAAGGAGAATATGGACGGAGCGCTGAAACTTTTCAGACACTCATCCCCAGTCACAGATCTGGGTTGAATCCATCATTCTTTAGCTCATTTCACCACCCCAGTTCAGACCCAGCTATATGCAAAGCAGTCTTGACCATGTTCCTCATGGGAACAGTCCAGCCTGAAATGCCAAGCCAGGCCTTCTCTGGACCGGAAACAAGCATCCTGGGATCGGTTTTGGTGTAACACCCCTCATCAGTCAGGCTAGCTTGAATACAGTGGCAAAGTGAGCGGGCCTGACCTGGGGTGGTGAAGTGAGTTTAAGAACGATAATGGATTCAGCCCAGTTCTGTGACTGGGAGTGAGTGTTTGAAAAGTTTCAGAGCTCTGTCCATCATTTCCTTGTGTTTGCCATGCACAAGCAGAGCCTGAAGTTCACTGCAGAATGATTGAAGCATCCCATCTGAGCATCGCTCATGACGCCTAAGCTTTTCCCACGAAGGCAACTCTAGTAAAGCCACACTCTACCAATCACGCACAGCAAGCGGGGTAGCATATGCAAATACTCGATCCCACTTCCCCCGAACCTATTGCACAACACCAAAACTCTTTCTCACATAAGGTTCTTTGAAAACTCACTCAGACTACTAACCAAGCACAACAAAGTAATTAGCACCTTCCTCGTAAAGCCAGCAGCGCTTGACTCCTCAGAGGAAAGAGGAGATTCACAAATGTTCGAACTCAAGATACGCTGCCACTAGTTGCATTAAAAGGCACTCAACTTCATAGACATTACTGCATTCCCAACCTAGAACGCCCCCCTCTCCTCCCATAGATATCTCCGTGCAGCTGAAACGAAGTGGTCGTTCCATCGCGCGCGCTCCTCTTTTGGAAATGAAACAGGAGCCACCGTGGTCCGTGTGAAGGATGTTTCATTGGATAGTTTCTTTGTAACAAAGCCAAGAGGCGGGAGTCACAGGCCTCAGAATGTGCGCAGGACAGACAGGGGGACGGACAGTATGTCTGCTCCCAGACGCAGCCTGACAGCTGTTGGCACAGCTCATACCGGAGTTCAGGGGCCGAATAGCAGTTGAAGTTGCGCAAGAACACAACGCAGCCGAGCACAGGGGCTTGAACGTGAGAGAGCACAGACTGAGTTCAGTACCGCAACTCCTGCGCCGCAGCAGCGCGCCAAGATAACGTCCGAGGCCGGGGAATGATTGAAATGGTCGTAAATGGCCCAGACCCACAGATCGGCACCAAGGCCCATTCACCTTTAGGCTGAACATAAACAATGCCAGCCCACTGCGTTAATTTGCATCAAAAACAACATAAATGCTTTAGCTCCCTTTTTGTGGCCGGGGTTCATGGATAGCACTAGTAGAGATCAAAGCCCCGTAGATCCACAGAGAAGAAAAAAAATCATTCTGCAAAATTTGATTCATTGAAAATCCGTGCCCCTGCAGCCACAAATTTAAACTTCTTGAAAGTTTAAAATAATCAAATGTCATCAAGGTTGAGTTAACATCCTTAATTTTACAAACCTTTCAAATTACACACTTCGAGTTTTGTTATTAACTGTAAGCATAGAGAGTGCACTTGCGATAAAAACATGTTACAAATAAAACAAGTGGTCGCCATTGCACAAAGGCAGCCCCTTGTTTATATTTGCATTGCGCTTTCACAATAGCTGCCGCCCCACACAGCACTCGCGGGGTTAGTCGGCAGGTATTGTTAAAGTGAAAGCGAGATGCAAAAATAAACAAGCTGAAGCCATTCCGCAAAGGCAGCAGCTTATTTATATTTGCATCGCGCTTTCACTAGCAATAGCTGCCGCCCCACACAGCAATCGTGTGGTTGGCTGGCAGCTATTGTGAAAATGTGATGCAAAAATAATCACATGGCCGCCCTTGCCAAAGCTGAATGAAAAAAAAATAGTGCTACCGGCTAAGGAAAGACAGTGTAACGCCACAAGTAAAAGATCCAGTATGATGGGCGGTCACAAAAAGAGACTGTGCGGTAACAAGGAGGGACTGTGGAAGCTTCATTATCAATCGGAAGCCAGCATTTACCGTGGACAATTAAACACCAGCCAATGAAAAATATGGGCGGAGGCTTAAACAGCACTTCTACAACATACCTTACTACAGCATGCCTCGCAGTGCGAGCAGCGCATGCGCTGCAACGCTAGTCCCAACCTAAAAACACATTATCAGTGAAAAAATGTGATGCGTCTACGTTGTGTTTGGGACCTTCTTGTGTTGCAGCCACCTGATCTACCCACACAAGTGAGGCACCGTTTTTCTTGGAAGACTTGAGGCAATGCCGAATGGGATGACATTTGTGGCTGCCTGCAGAAGCGATGACTTTTCCTCAAAGAAATTCAAGGAAAATTATTTTTTTAGGCAAACTTTGACCTTTGCATGGATTCTGGGAAACATAATATGCTGAGAGTCACACAAGTCACCAAACCCTCGTCTGGTATCTAGTTTTCAAAAATGTGCTGGTTTGGTAGATTTTCCTATGTGCTGGCTGAAGTGGGGCCCAAAATCCAAAGCTACCCACACTCCAAAAAAGCAGTTTTTCAGTGGAAAAATGTGATAGGACTACCTTGCACGTTTGACGCCCTTTCATGTCGAGGCCACTTGGCCTACCCACACAAGTGAGGTACCGTTTTTTTTATTTTCTCTGGAGACTTGGGAGAATTCTGGATGGTAGCAAATATGGGTATGCCTGCAGATTCCAGGACTATTCTTCACAGAACTGCAAGGACATTTTTTTTTTTTTAAGGCAAAGTTTGCACTTTGCAGGGGATTCTAGGTAAAAAAACAAAACAGGTGAGAGCCACGCAAGTCACCCAACCTGGACTCCCCCAGGTGTCTAGCTTTATAAATAATGTGCTGGTTTGGTAGCTTTCCCTAGGTGCCAGCTGAGCTGGGGCCCAAAATCCACAACTAACCACATTACAAATAACATTGTTTTTCAGTGGAAAAATGTGACGTGTCTATACTGGGTTTGGCCCCTATCATGAAACGCCTCCTTGGCCTACCCACACAAGTGAGGCACTGTTTTTCACACACGACTTGAGGGAACGTTGGTTGGGTGGTAGGAAATGTGTGGCTGTTTGCAGATTTCAGGACTGTTCCTCCCAGAAATGTAAGGAAAATGTGTCTTTTTAGGCAAAGTTTGTGCTTTGCAGGGGATTTCCCAGTAAACAGAAAAATTCTGGTGAGAGTCACAGTTACCCCACCCTGAACCCCTGGGCAACAACACCCACAACAGCAAGGAACTCTTCAGCATAGTCAAAGAGCTCTCCAACCCCAGCGCCAGCAACAACGACATCACACCGTCGCAAGACCTCTGCAACTCCCTCACCACATTCTTCCACCGCAAGATCGCAGATATACACGACAGTTTTGGACCCCAGACTCCGCCTCCAGCCACCAAACCAACGACCCCCACCACCACCCTCAGCACATGGACCCCCCATCAGCACTGAAGACACCACCCACGTCATGAACACCATCCACTCCCCCTCCGACCCATGCCCTCATCATATCTTCAACAAAGCCGACACCATCGGAGGAGCCTAGCGCACAACCAAGATGGCCACGTAGGTGCGAGGCTCCCGAGGACCTCCGCAACCTCCTACGTTTATCCTGCCTTCCTCCTGAATCGGTTGAGGGGACTGTGTCGGTGAGCCTGAGCCGAGGTGGTACCCGTTTTCCGTTTTTGAATCGGACCCCGGGTGCCGGGGTGAGCACCGACCGAAGTTTGCGGCCTACTTCCCTCCTGACCCCGGATTCGAGTTTGGGGGTAACCCAGTGGCGAAGTGAACAACAACGGTGGGCTGGGCCTGGCGAGTCGCGTACCCCGCACTTTCACTTTCGCTTTTGACTCCCCCTGCCCTCATCGCAAGAGGGATTACGGCGCTTCTTTGTGTTGGGGTGGCCTCGCTGGGAGACCCTGCCTGCCTGCGGTGGCCCGCTCTGCCGTCCTGGGATGACCCCCGGGGCTCTCGGCCTTGATTGCTTGCTCTCCACTGCGTAGCTGGTGAGGGCGCAAGCCACACGACGATGGCCACGAAGCAGGATGGGGATCGGTTGAAGGCCAAGTCTACCCGGCGTGGCACCGCGCATCAGGCCAACATTATGGACCGCTACACCCTCCCGAAGGGGTCTCCCGGCGGATCGCACAAGTCCTCCGAGTGCCCCTCGGATGCCCCGGATTTGCCTGCGGATCTGACTTTGCAGGATGTTATGGGCGCCATTGCTGAGATGAAGACCTCAGTGGGCCAGCAATTCGACACCTTGGCACATAAACTCGACGCGGTCCTCATCGATGTCAACCTTGTTAGAGCCGATCTCTCTAAGACCAATGACCGGGTCGACTCTTTGGCCCACACCGCGTCGGGCCTCACGACTGAGGTAGCGGCCCTTCAGACGGAGGTGCATCGGCTCCGTCAGGCTAGTGCGCTCCTGGATCGGCGCCTGGAGGACTCCGAGAGCAGGGCCCGGAGGAATAATATTCGCATTATCGGAGTGCCCGAGGGACGGGAGGAGTCGGCGGCGGATCTCTTTGTGGAGGACCTGGTCTCTACCCATCTCCAGCCTAAGGGGCTGAGCAAATTCTTTGCGGTGGAGAGGGCCCATAGAGTTCCCGGAGGCAGGCCGAAGGTCGGAGCCCCTCCGCGGCCTCTTATTGTCCGTATTTTTAACTTTCGGGACAGGGATGCGATTCTGCAAGCTTCCAGACTGCAAGGGCCAATTAAGCTGGAAAACATGGAGGTGAACTTTTATCCTGACTTCACGCAGGCGGTCCAGAAGCAGAGACTGAGTTTCCTGGGTGTCAAGCGGCGGCTTCGGGACATGAACCTAAAATATGCCATGCTCTTCCCAGCCAGGCTGCGGGTGGAGGCGGATGGTCGCACTCACTTTTTTGACCGTCCTGACATGGCCGGGGACTGGTTGGACACTTTGACTGGGGGACATGGTCGGGATGGAGGGGGGCGACGGGAGGTGAGCGCTCACCGGACCGGGTCTGAGGTACTGACACCGTGGCTCACCCCGGATGATGCCACTTTTGGCCATGCTTAGGGTCTTCTGCCTATTGTGCCTTGTTTCCCCTCCATGGGAGGTTGTGCTGGGTCTCGAGGGGGTTCTCCCTCCTCCTCTAGGGGGTCTTAGTAGTTTCATTTACATAGGGGCGACAGGCACACTGCAAGTTGGGGGGGCTGTTTGGGCTCATGCAGGGGTGCAGGGAGGGGGGAGTTTTGTTGGGGCTGTTGGGTTGGGGTTGGGTATTGTTTATTTGTACCACAAGGCAGATGTATTGTTGTGCTACTTCTACAGTGCTCCCTGGGGGGAGATGGCTCGACTTCGGCTATGATGGGGGGTAGGGGACTGAGTCTTTTGTCCTGGAATGTTAATGGACTGGGGGACAGGATAAAACGGGGTGTGGTCCTGCAGTTTTTAAAACGTATTTCTCCCGATATAGTATTTCTGCAGGAAACACACCTCATTGGAAACTCCTTTCGTGCTATGAATAGACGGGGCTATCGCCTTGTAGCCCACTCGGGCTTCACCTCTGGTTCGAGGGGCGTGGGAATCATGGTTAAAACTTCGCTCCCGTTGGAAATGGATGAGGTGTTCCACGATGACAGGGGACGATACACGGCTCTGGTGGGTAGATTGGAGGGTAGAGTGATTGTTTTAGTTTCGGTTTATGTCCCGCCAGGGTTGCAAACAACCACTTTCGCTGATCTGGGACGCCTCCTCCTTGGCCTTCCGGAGGGGATTCTAGTGGTTGGGGGAGATTTTAACGCTGTAGTCTCCGGTACTGAGGATCGTCACCCTCCTAGGGATCTCCCCCGTGCCCAAGCGTAGTTGTCCGGCCTCTTGGATACATTGGGGCTGGTGGATTGTTGGCGGCTGAAACACCCTACGCAGATACAGTACACCTTTCATTCCGGGGCTCATGGCAGTCTTTCAAGGCTTGATTATGTTCTGATGCCAGCGGCACAGGCGGGGAGGGTTGGGGAGGTACGACATTTGGCGCGGGGTATTTCGGACCACTCTCCGCTCCTGCTGCACTTCGACATTGTCCCGAGGGGGGAGGGGAGGGTGGTCCCGGTCAATCCCTGGTACCTGCGTGACCCCACAATTCGCGCAGATTTGGTTAAATCTCTTGAGCGGTATTTTGAAGATAATGTGGGATCTGTATCGTCTGCGGTCTCTCTGTGGGAGGCGTTTAAGACGGTAATCCGGGGGGAGGCCCTGTCCCTTATTTCCCATTCCCGGTGGCGCGGGCGGGAGGAGGTGACCCGTATTGAAACTGAGATAACTGAGTTGGAGGGTGATCTGGAATGTGGGGTGACGGACGACAAATTACATGCTCTCCGACTCAAGCAGGCGGACTACAAGGCCCTCGTCACGGAGGCAGCCAGGGGCCTCAGTAGAGAGCAGCATGGGAGACTGTATGATGTGGGTGATAAGGCTGGTAAATTGATTGCGTGGCTGGATAAAAAGGAGAGAGCGAGTCGAGTTGTCCCGTCGATTGAGAAATTGGATGGTGTGTGTGTCACTGATCCGGGTGAAATTGTTGATTGCGTCGCAGAATATTTCCGTGGGGTGTATTCCCCGGTATCTTCCCGCTCGGAAGAGGATTCCCATGCTCTGCTCAGGGACATTGCGCTGCCTTCCCTTTCGGAAGAGGATAAGGTGTCGTTGGACGCCGCCCCTACATCTGAGGAGATTGCCCTCGCCATACGTTCGGTCGCTTCCGGCAAGGCCATGGGTCCTAATGGCCTTCCCATCGAATTGTACAAGCTGCGACCGGATACGCTGGTGCCACATCTCCGTGCTATGTTCCTCGCGGCCCGTTCGGCGGGTTCCCTCCCGCTGGACCAGCGTCTGGCCACTATCGTGGTTATTCATAAGGAGGGGAGGCCGCGGGATCGGGTCACGTCTTACAGGCCCATTTCTCTGTTGAATGCGGAGCCCAAAATTCTCGCCAAGGTGCTGGCTAATCGGCTGGTTAGCGTGGTGTGCGATCTGATTCACCAGGACCAGTCCGGCTTTATCCCTCATCACAACACCGCGCTTAATCTGCGGCGATTGCATGGGGTGCACGCGCGGGTCCCGTTCATACGAGAGCCGGCCATTTTGGCGTCCTTGGACGCCACTATGGCGTTCGACACGCTTGAGTGGCCATATATTTGGGCGATGCTGGCGAAGTTTGGTTTTGGCCCGGGATTCATTGGTTGGGTGAAACTGTTATACTCCGGACCTCTGGCGCAGGTGGTGGTGAACGGTAGAGTGTCGGCTCCGTTTGAGCTGGGCAGGGGTACGCGGCAGGGCTGCCCGCTGTCGCCGCTCCTCTTCGCGCTTGCCTTGGAGCCCCTGGCGGAGTGGCTGCGGTGGGATCCTTCCATTCGTGGTCTCCGTTGGACCCCTGAGTATGAGGATCGCGTATCCCTTTACGCAGATGATATCCTTTTATACCTTGCTTCCCCGCGTAAATCGCTGATTGTAGTAGTGGATGTTTTGCATTCCTTTGGCCGCAATTCTGGCCTAGTCATCAACTGGGCTAAATCCTGTGTGTATGTCCTCTCCGGGGAGACTCCTATCCTACCGCGGGGCTGCCCTATCCAGGTCGCTCCGCAGGGATTTAAGTACCTGGGTATCTTTATCACCCTGGACGCTGAGGCCCAATATAAACAAAATTTGCTCCCCCCCCTCCAGCGCCTGAAGGAGGACGTGGCGCGTTGGAGGCGCTTGCCGCTCTCATCGCTTGGCCGTGCGGCATTGTTTAAGATGATGTCGCTGCCACGTTTCCTATATGCTTTACAGAACACGATGGACGTTGTCCCGGCGCGCTACTTTCGCGAGGTGGAGAGTCTGCAGCGCCACCTATTCTGGGATGGGAGGCCGCGTATCGCCCTTGCGAAGCTGACACTCCCGTGGTATGACGGGGGGTCGCCCTCCCAGACATCAAACGGTACTACTGGGCCTCCCAGCTGGCCGCGATAAACCACGGCCTTTACGGGCCTGCTCTAAACCTGGCCTTTGAGATGGATAAACTATTACTGCCGGGTGGTGACTATAATCGGGCGCTTTACTCTCGATCGCTCGACGCGCGTCTGACGGGCCCTACGCGGGTCATGGTACGGGTGGGGCACGCGGCAAACTTGGCGATGGGGTGGAAGGATCGATTGACCCGGGCGACGCCACTGTATGCGTCTGAGCGGCTGGGCTCCCTGTGGACCTCGAAGGGCTTTGAGAAGTGGGACATGATAGGCATCAGCAGGGTGGGAGATCTCTGGACGAGGGGGGGGATTCAAAACGTTCCATGTGCTGCAGGCGGAATTCCAGTTGCAGGACAGGGAGTACTTTCGATATCTACAGGTCCGTCACGCGCTGGTCTCCGTATTCCCGGATGTTGCCTCCATCCCGGAGTACTCCCCTCTGGAAGATAGAGTGCTAGATGGGCATGTGCCGGACGGCACGATTTCCTTGATTTACAAAAAACTCATCAACGATCGCTCGGGACTGTTGACTAGCCTTCGTGAGGCGTGGGTCGCCGATGGATTGGAGCTGGACGACGAGGACTGGGTGTCTGCGGTGGCCTCCCCGAAAGAGGTGGCCATACCGGCCCGCCTTCGCTTCGTCCAGCTCAAAATACTCCATAGGGTCTATGTTACGGGGCCGGGTCTGATGCGTATGGGATATTCCGTGGATGGGTTGTGTAAGCGTGGGTGTGGTTCCTTAGGGACCTTCGTCCATATTTTGTGGGAATGTCCGGAGGTGGCGCGATTCTGGCGTGGTGTGCATGCGGTGTTGCAGGCGGTCACACATGTGCCGCTGCTTCCTGAGGCGAGGAGGTGTCTGCTAAATGTGTGGGAGCCGACTGATTACTCAGTGCCGCAGACGTGGTGGGTGACTCTGGGCTATATGGTGGCCAAGCGTGACATAGCGCAATTGTGGGGCTCCCAGAGGTCGCCAACGATCTCGGCATGGAAGGATAACATGGATTGGTGTATGTTTCGGGAAAAAGTGGTGTATGTCGCGAGAGGTAAGCCTGGGAAATGGGTGAAAGTATGGGGCCCCTGGAACTCCTACCGTGGCGGAATTTGTACCCCGCCACTGACGCCTGATCTGGCACTGGCCCCGTCTCCCTAGTCTCCTTGTCTCCTTGGTTCTGGGTACTGAGTCCACTTTGTTTCCGCTCCGGCTTGTCCCCCCCCCCCGCTCTTCCTGTGTATCGGTAGGGTCCTCCCCAGGGGAGCTCATACTGCTGCTTCGACTTCTTGCTGCCTTGTGGATTTGTTTGTTATTTCTTACATAAAAATGGAACCGCCATCTGGGGGGTCCGGACGGTGTGGCCGCCAACGTTTTTTCTTTCCAACTCCTGTGATCTCTCTCACGCTGCAGCGTGTGTTTCCCACTTGTATTCTATGCTCTTATTGTTTGCTAGCGGCCGGCCCGAAGGTTGTAGGCCCATTTTTGTATCTCTTTTGACTTCTGCAATAAAGGTTTCAAAAAAAAAAAAAAAAAGCCGACTCCATCATCGCACCCCACCTCCGGAACGTCATAAACAGCTCCTTCACGTCAGCCACCTTCCCTGACAGCTGGAAACACGCAGAAATCAACGCCTTTCTGAAGAAACCCACAGCAGACCCCAAAGACCTCAAGAACTTCCGCCCCATCTCTCTTCTCCCCTTCCCGGCTAAAGTCATCGAGAAGACAGTCAATAAACAGCTGACTGCATTCCTCGAAGCAAACTCGCTCGACCCGTCCCAGTCCGGATTTCGAGCCAACCACAGCACCGAGACCGCCCTCATCGCAGCCACGATGACATCAGGACCCTGATGGATAACGGAGAAACAGCCGCTCTCATCCTCCTGGACCTCTCGGCAGCCTTTGATACAGTCTGCCACCGCACCCTAATAACCCGCCTCTACAACACTAGGATCCAAGGAAAGGCCCTGGACTGCATCACATTGTTCCTCTCCGACAGAACCCAGAGAGTCCGCCTCCCTCCCTTCCCCTCCGCGGCCACCAAGATCATCTGCGGCGTACCCCAAGGCTCCTCACTCAGCCCAACCCACCATCGCATGCAAACACAACATCAACATCATCTCCTACGCAGACGAGACCCAACTGATACTCTCCATCCCCAAAGACCCATCCACCGCCAAAACCAACCTCCAGGACGGAATGAAATGTCGCAGAATGGATAAAGCACAGCCGTCTGAAGCTCAACTCGGACAAGACGGAGGTCCTCATCCTCGGACAATCCCCATCCGCCTGGGACGACTCCTGGTGGCCCACGACGCTGGGCACCGCACCGACACCCACGGACCACGCACGCAACCTGGGATTCATCCTGGACTCCTCCCTCACGATGACCAAGCAAGTCAACGCAGTCTCGTCCTCATGTTTCAACACCCTGCGCATGCTCCAAAAGATCTTCCGGTGGATCCCCACCGAAACCAGAAAGATGGTCACCTAGGCCCTCATCACCAGCCAACTGGACTACGGAAACGCCCTATATGCAGGAACCACAGCCAAACTTCAGAAACGTCTTCAGCGCATACAGAACGCCTCCGCACGACTCATCCTCGACATCCCTCGCCACAGCCACATATCCGCCCACCTGAGAAACCTGCACTGGCTCCCCGTCAGCAAGAGGATCACGTTCAGGCTGCTCACCCACGCACACAAAGCGCTCCACAACATGGGCCCCGAATACCTCAACAACCGCCTCTCGCTCTACACCCCCACCCGCCAGCTCCGCTCCACCAGCCTCGCCCTCGCCACCGTCCCACGGATTCGCAGAACCAACACTGGAGGAAGATTGTTCTCCTACCTGGCAGCCAAGACATGGAACTCCCTCCCCGCACACCTACAACTGACCCAGGACCATCTCACCTTCAGGAAACACCTCAAGACCTGGTTATTCGAGCAATAGCGGCACCCCCCCTCCCTTCAGCGCCTTGAGACCCTCACGGGTGAGTAGCGCGCTCTACAAATGTATTGATTGATTGATTGAACCCCCCCCAGCCCCCCCAAAATCCACACCTGCCCACATTGACAAAAACACACACTGTTTTTCAGTGGAAAAAAGTGATGCGTTTAAGTTGCGTTTGGCGCCCATCCGTTTTGCGGATAATTGACCTACCCACACAAGTGAGGCACCATTTGTCTTGGGAATCTAGAGGAAATACTGGCTGGTAGGAAAATTGTGGCTGCCTGCAGATTCCAGGACTTTTCCTCACAGAAATGCAGGGAAAATATTTTTTTAAGGCAAAGTTTGAGCTTTGCATGGGATTCTGGACAGCCATATAAGTCATGCCATCCTGGACTTCCCCTGGTGTCAAGTTTTCAAAGATGTGCTAGTTTGGTAGGTTTCCTTAGGTGGTGGCTGAGGTGGGGACAAAATCCACTGCTACCCACATTGCAAAAAACATATTGTTTTTCACTGGAAAAATGTGATGTGTCTACGTTTCACGGCCACTTGGCCTAACCACACAAATGAGAGACCGGTTTTCTCGGAAGACTTGGGGAAATGCTGGGTGGTAGGAAATTTGTGGCTGCCTGCAGATTCCAGGAATATTACTCACAGAAAATTTGTTTTTTAGGGAACATTTGAGCTTTGATTTTTGTGTAAAACATCTTGGTGAGAGCCACTCATGTCATCCCACCCTGGTATCCAGTTTTAAAAAATGTGCTGGTTTGGTAGGTTTCGCTGAGCTGGGGCCAAAAATCCACAGCTAGCCACAATGCAGAAAAACAGGCATTCTGTTGGGTGAAATAGGACTTTTCGAAGGTCATGTTTTGGGGTGTTTTGTGTCTAGGCTCAAACGCCTTGCCACACAAGTGGGGTACCATTGTTATTGGGAGACATGTGTGAATACAGAATAGTAGAACATTTGCTACTAATATACACATTTTCATTCAACTTCAAAGCTGTTACCGATAATACCCCATCAAGAGTATTTGATATGTTTGATAGGGTCATGAAACGGCGTAAGCCATTAGCAGAACCGTGGGCCGACATACTGAAGGCGTGGGAAGCACATAATGTAACTGACTCAGACGTGCAGACGGAGAACTCAGACACTGACATACCGCGAGATAGATAACTTAGTGCAGGCCCAGACGTCACTGAGTGCTTGAATAACAGAGAAGCCAGGTGGACAAGATGAGAATGGACCCACTGGGAGACGGGGGTGCCTTGGGTGGTTTCTCTGGTCCTCTCCCCCTTTTCCCCCCTTCTTTCAACCCCCGCGGCCCTCCTGGATCCCCTTCCTTGCCTCCTCGCACCCCCTCCTACGGAGGTGTCCGGGTCGCCAGTGATCAGCCGCTCCCCCCTCAGCCAGGAAAAGATCTGCAGTGAACTACTTCATGGATAGTGGACCCCTAGTTGCTCTAGTTGAGCTTAAGTTGTGATAGACATCTAAGTTTTCTAGATGCCTAAAGTTTTTGTTGTATTGGATAATTTCCTATTCCTTTGCATTCATGGCTTTATATTGAGATAAATGTGACACATATAGGGCTTGGTAGGGCAACAGTGAAGATACAAACGCCAGACTTCGAGACTCCCCACAGTATACACTGCTATAATGGGCCTATAGCATCGTAGTCGATATACAAAGATTGTTGAAGGCGGGAGAACTACTAGCAGGAACGCATTGCACTCTGGGGAAGGCAGCTTGCATGTTTATTGCCGTTGATTTCGATAATTTGAAGTTGACTGCTACCGGCCATGTAACCATACACCAGCTGTCTGGAAATGCATGTATCGTACTGTGATAATTACCATAAATGCCAATAAAAATTATATTAAAAAAAGTATTTGATATGTTTCAGAGGTAATAGGGCAGTCATGGTTGGGGTAAACGCAAATTGTGCACCAATACTAGATGTACAATCATTACAGAAAGGCCTTGCCTCTCTAATTGACACCTCTTGGGTGTGTGGAACTTCAGCACACAACTCATGTTGCCACCCAGTTGGGAAGGCCTATGCTCCCTGGCCATATTAACTTCCCAAATACTAATAGTGCCAATACACGGTAATAACAGGTGCATGAGTATGCTCTAACTTGTCAGCATGCCGTAGTGCACCAATGGAAACAACGGTATGCCAACAATTGGCTCTAGATGTAGAGCCAGTACTGGATGACTACAAGCTATGGACGGAGGCGGACGTCTGGTTTGCTAGCATCTCTCCGGGAGGATTGAGGCCTGCCTTCCAGGCAATAGCCAACACCCGATGGTTGCAGCAAACCAGATATGAATTAATGGTACTGGCTAATGGTACTGAGGATGGATTCAGTGCCATCAGAGAAGAACTCAGAGCCAGGCGCATAACTGTTATACAAAACAGAATGGTGCTAGACATGCTGACCGCCGTTGAAAGACGGTGTGTGCCAAGATCAAGATCAGCTTTTCTTCTTATACCCACATGTCAGGGAATGATGAGGACAATGGCACCCTCATCAAGGCTAGACATCCCTCACACTCTCTAAGGGATGTTATGGCTACTGAGCAGAAAGCATCCACTGCCTGGTTTTCAGGATGGTTTGCATGGCCATCAGAACTTCTTAAGGCTCAATTACCCATAATAGTGTTCATTTTGCTTTGTTGTTGTTACTTTCAGGTGATAGTAACATACTGCTGGGGAGCGGGGGGGGGGGGTCGAAAAGATAGGTACAATAGGTATGCAACTACAGCATACCTCCATACCAGAAACAATAGAAGACAATGATGTCCATCTGGAATAAGTTGACAAATCGACTAGAGGGAGGCATGTGTAAATAGAAATTGAACTCCAGACTTTTTCTTGTAGGGAGACTCCATTTTGTGACATACAAGCGAAAGCAGGCAAAAAGATAGCGTCAGCAAAATATGTGCTGTGTCCTGAGTTTCGGTGCAAGGGTCAGTCATGAGGTGTGGGTCACTTTGAACACAAATAATTCCGAAAAACAGTGTACATGAAAAACGTCTGTCAGGGCATTTGTGTCCTTGGAGGATAAATGGTTACAAAGATCAGAATGCAAATAGGACGCAAGAGGCATAGCTAAGCTAGTTAGTGTGTGGCAAAGATCGAGAGTGGAACTTATGGAAAAAACATCAACGAGAAGTATGTGTGCCTGCAGTGAAGGGTTGGAATACTGATTACATGACAAAAACTGTTTAGCTAACACTTCATGAAATCTATAAATACAGAGCACTGTCAGATATGCTATGAGACTCACAAGTACATGTCTTTGCATTCGGAACTTCAGTAGGCCTCCAGGCTGAAAATAGAGATTATCCTGAGAAACCAAGACAGAAGAGAGGTATAATATTTAGTGTGTCAATTCGGACTCTCTTCTTCCACTCGCCTTTCAAGAAAGACACCCAACTCCTATTCATTAATTCTAAAACATAGAACTAGTAGTAAAAGCGTGGCATGGTTTCCTTAAGAGTGCAAGACTAATTCCAATGACCAAAAACAACAAGCATTTGCAATGCAATAGGTCTCACATTCATGGGAGTTTGAGCTATTGGCATTGTAAATGACACTGCCTTTTATTTATATTTTGGGTTTTAAAACAAACAAAAGGCATTGTCATTTACAATACTAATAGCTTAAACTCTCACAAATGCGAGACCTATTGCATTGCAATAAAGGACCTTCTCGACCGCTTGTTAGATTGTAAATGGAAGAGACCGGTCTGTGACGTCGTCAAAGTAGGGATAAATAGTACACTGAAGATGATGTGCAAGTGCTGTATATTACACAGACCCAAAGTGTGATGTGAGAGTTACATATGATCCGAACTATAAACACTAACAAAGCGCTCCAACACCTTTCGCTCTGTGATTACACTGTTGCGGCTCAGGAGTAAGAGCGGGAGGGAGGGGGGCTATTTCCTGCCCTCTCTGTGATTTGTGTGTGCAGTGTAGCATTGCATAATGTCATTGCTATCTTTGGTCTAATAACAACACTACAGCTGTAGTAGGACCAAAGCCGGACTGGCCGTAGCGGGCACCGGGCAATCCCCCAGTGCGCCGCACGGGTGGGGGCCGGGTTTGGGCCCCTGGGGGCCGTTTTTGTTACAGGGCCGGTTTTGCAGCATAGCTGTAAAATCGGCCGAAAACGGCCCGGGCAAAGAGCTCGGCGGCACCCCCAACCCCCCCCCCCCCTCCCGCGAGGGAGGGGAGGGGGCGGCCGAGCACTTTGCCAGGGCCGGTTTTGGTACCCAGTCCGGCTCTGAGTAGGGCCCTGGCATCACCTCCTGGTGCAAGGTGGGCTGTGCTCTATGGCAGGCAGGGAGGGATGGTTTTGGCTGCAGCTCTGGCCTCGTACAGTGCCCCTGCTATTACTAGTGAGCGAGAGGAGCTGAGGTGGTGGTTTTGGTATTGGTGGTGGTGGTATTGGTGGTGGTGATGGCATTGGTGCTGGCGGCATTTGTGGTGGTATTGGTGGCGGTATTGGTAGAGGTGATATTGGTATTGGTGGTGGTATTGTTAGTATTGATGGTACTGTTCGTATTGTTGGTGCTATTGGTGGTGGTATTGGTTGTGCTAGTATTAGTGGTGGAGGTATTGGTGGTGGTGGAGGTATTGGTGGTGGTGGAGGTATTGGTGGTGGTGGTGGTGTTGGTGGTGGTGGAGGTGTTGGTGGTGGTGGAGGTATTGGTCGTGGGGTATTGGTGGTTGGGGGTATTGGTGGTGGTGGTACTGGCGGTGTTATTGGTGGTGGTGGTATTGGTGGTGGTGGTGGTATTGGTGGTGGTGGTATTGGTTTGGTGGTGGTGTGGTATTGCTGGTGGTGGTGGTATTGGTAGTATTGTTCGTATTGTTGGTATTGGTTATGTTATGGTGACTTATTAAGTGCACGGCTGCCCCAGCCAAGGGGCTTCCCGGCACTGAAAACAGAAAACTGCACAGCTTGTAACAAATAAGACAGCTTATAAAGGAGGAATGTTTTCACAGCTTTACGGAACGGCAAATAGGACTTTATACTGCGAATAGACGTGGGGAGCGCATTCCAGAGTATCAAGGCCAACACACGGAAGGAGCGCCTTCCAGCACGGAGCCTCCTCACCCTAGGGACAGCCACAATATTCTGCCCCATAGAATGAAGTTGGCGGGAGGGGGTGCAAAAAGTATGCAAATTGGCCAGAATAGATGGAGATGAGAAATTAAGAATTTTAAAAGTAAGGCAAAGGGCCTTGAACTCTAGACGCTTGACCACAGGCAGCCAATGGCGGCAACGGATGACATTAGAAGTAGGACACCTCTTCGGCAGGCCGAGGAGAGCTTGAGCCACTGCATTCTAGACCCTTTGTAGTCTGACAATCTCAGACTGGTTGACGGCCAGATAGAGGGAGCTGGCATAGTCCAGTCTTGACAAGATCAAGGCCTGGGCGATAACCTGTCTGATTGATCAAAAAAGCCCAGCAGAGGTTTGAGCCCCCGCAATAGCCCAAAACAAGTCCCTGTCACCTTCTTGGTTTGGGTTCCAAAGCAAATGGCGGTATCAAACCAAACCCATAGGTTTTTTACAACCTGTTTAGGGGCAGGTGCTGACCCCAGGGTGGCAGGCCACCAGTGCTCGCTCCACAGTTCTGAGTCTCTCCCCAGCAGTAGTACCACAGACTTCCTGGCGTTGAGCTGGAGACAGTTGGCAGTCATCCACTCCGAGACAGCCTCAAGATCGCTACGGAACTTACAAGCATCCCGAGTAATGTCATCGGAGATTGTGACTACCAACTGAGTATCGTCTGCATACGATACTACAGTGAGCCCTCTGTTCTTAGCCACAATCGCCAGTGTTGAACATACAGATTGGAGAGGGTAGGGCTCAAAGCCGAGCCCTGCGGTACCCCCTGCTTGGTGGCATAAAGTCTAGAAACAAAGGGAGAGGCGGCGACTTGGAAGGTCCTCCTGGAAAGAAAGGAGGCAAACCAGTCCAGGGCGGCACCCGCTAGTCCCACCTCCTCCAGGCGCCGCAATAGGATCTGGTGGGAAACCGTGTCGAACGCGGCACTGAGGTCGAGCAGTATCAGTGCCGAAGTACAACCCTCATCCAAGGCCCATCTCTGATGTTCGGTGACAGCAAGGAGGGCAGATTCTGTGCTGTGACCAGACGAAAACCATTCTGAGAGGGGTCTAGTATGTTATTTTTCTCCAGATACTCAGTCAAGATGGTATTGACGTAGACCTCAGAGATTTTAGAGACCCAGGCCAGGAGGGCGATGGGGCGGAAACTCTCCGGTTTGGACGCATCTATGTTAGGTTTTTTAGCAGGAGGACCACCCTAGCAAGTTTCCAAGTGCTCGGTACAACAGCCGTAGAGAGTGATAAGTTAATCACATGGCTCAACAGAGGAATGAGCACAGGTAATTTTTTCACCACATAGGCCGGGTTAAGAGGATCGGACGGGGAACCAGACTTGACTTTACTACATTACACAGACAAAATCTCTTGGGAGATGGCAGGGAAAGTAGTCAGAGTGTAAGTAGTAGGAGGCCGAGCCACGGGGACAAAACCTGACACGACCTGAGGGAAGGGTTTATAGATCTTCTCCACCTTCTCCACAAAGGAGGAGGCAAGAGCATCGTATTGCTCGTCAGATGATATCGGAGAAGCAGTCAGGGCTGTTGATGATTTCAGCTCTTTCAGTATCGAAAAGATACTTTTAGATGGATTTGCACTACTCTTGATCTCCTCCGCATAGTAAGTGGCCCGTTTCGACTGGATAGACCTATGATATTGCTTAATTGCTATGTTATAGGGCTTCTTCAGGTTAGGGTCGTAGTTCTTTCTCCATGCTCTCTCCAACCTCTTACACTCTTTGTGCATGGAGGTGAGCGTAGCATTGTACCAAGGACTAGATTTGGTACTGCAACTATTAGACCATTTTACTTGAATAAGAGTCGAGAGCACCAAAGATCCAGTCGGACAATGATTTATCGGCAGAGTCAGAATCTACTGGAAGACTGGGCACGGATGAAAAAAGAAGCTCTTGAAAACGCGCGATATTAAGTTTATGCCAAGGGCGCCTAAGTATGCGTTTCTGAGGCACCGTGCTCATAGGCACAACCCCTGAGAGTGACATCGTTATGAGGTAGTGATCCGACCAGCACATCGGGCGGGAGAGTAAACAGTAAGGAGAGCAAGTTTAGTAAAGACTGGATCCAACAAGTGGCCAGCTGAGTGTGTAGGTCCTTGCACCAGTTGGACTACCTGGCAAGCCTCAAGATCAGCCAGAACGTTACTCATGTCAGCATTCTGAGGATTATCCAGATGCAAATTCAAATCCCCAAAGATACTGAAATTTGCTGCTCTCATAGCTAAAGGCCCTACAGCGTCAATAAGAGCCAATTTGAACTCTTTGGAAGGTCCAGGCGGTCGATAGATCAGTAGGCCCGACAAGGTACAGTTAGCATTAAAAGAGATCCCAAAGTGTGCAGCTTCGCACCCAGCGAGGGACTCCCTCACAATGGAGCACGAATAGGAGGATTTAAAAATGACTGCAATGCCACCCCCACTAGACCCTCTGTTGAGCATCTTGATATTAAAACCCGGGGGAAGCGGCAAGCCCAGTTCAGCCACATTATCATCAGACAAAACATATCTCGGTTAAAAAAAAAGGGCATCCAGGGCTTCATCCAGTATCAGGTCAAACATCAGCATGATGTTTGACTAGGGAGCAGGAGTTTAGACTAAGCAGATTATATTTTGGGGCTAGTGCTAAGGACAGGACCTTGGGGGGGCAGAAACAGAGGACCCCCAGGAGTTAAACCCACAATGCAAACAGCAAAAAGGGCCTTCCAGAGTGGTACTGCAGGGGCGTACACCCCTCCGAATAACGACGAGATCTGCCACAGTGTAGGTGACCATACCTCTGTGGAAACCGGCAGCATTTCTGGTGTCTGGCGACGGCCAGGCGCGGACGGGCGCAGACAGGCTTGCCTTTGGCGCACCCACTGTGCGCGTTTGCTGCGTTGCTCGCCAGTGCATAGATTTAAATAAAGGCACAACCCGGAAACGCCACAAGTGCATGCTGGCCCAGCTGATCCTGAGAATACGCCCTCCTCTCAATTGGCACGCTGCCGAGGCGCAGATCAGGGAAAAGTGGGATGACCCTCAGCAGTAACAGGATGAAAGTACAAAGCCCCAAAAATGAAGGGTTATCCAAACGGACCCCCCGGACCCCTCGTAAGTGTATACAAAGGAGGTAAGAATACGGCAACACAGAATAGCAAATTAAAAAAAATAGTGCAACAGTGGTTAAAAGCTGAGAACTGCAGAAACAAACCTCAGCGCTATTGGTGGTGCTATTGGTGGTAGTATTGGTGGTGGTATTGGGGATGGTATTGGGGGTGGTGGTGGTGGTAGTGATATTGGTGGTGGTGGTGGTTTTGGTGGTGGTAGTATTGGAGGTGATGGTGGTATTGGTGGTGGTGGTATTGGTGGTGGTGATATTGGTGGTGGTAGTTTTGGTGGTGGTGGTATTGGTAGTGATTTGGTGGTAGTGGTAGTATTGGTGGTGGTATTGGGGGTGGTGGTGTCATTGGTAGTGGAGGTATTGGTGGTGGTGGTGGTATTGGTGGGGGTAGTGGTATTGGCCGTGGTATTGGTAGTATTGGATTGGTGGTGGTGGTATTGGTGGGGGAGGTATTGGTGGTGAAAGTATTGGTGGTGGAAGTATTGGTGGTGGTGGTCTCTTTCAGGGTGTTAAAAGCCTTTTGTCATCCTGTGCTCCAGATTACCACCTTAGGCTGATTTTTGGAGGTAAGTTCAGTTCACTGCCACTATGGTACCATGCCCCTTCACAAACCTTCTATTGTACCCAGTCAAGCCAAGGAAAGCTATAACTTCGTTCTAGGTCTTGGGAGCCTCTCAATCCAGAATGGTCTGGATCTTGGGTAGGAGAGATTGCACTTGGCCTCCACCCACACGGTGACCCAGGTAGAAAACAGAAATCTGCCCTATCTGGCACTTAGCTGGCCTTGATCGTTAGCCTGCTTATTGTAGGGCCTGTAAAACTTCATTAGGTGGACTAGGGAATCCTCACAAGTAAATACAGCAATATCATCAAAATATGCTGCACTAAAATTGTCCAGTCCTGAAATAACTCAATTCACCAACCTTTGGAAAGTGGCAAGTGCATTCTTCAGACCATAGGATATCACTTTGAATTGAAAGTAGCCCTCAGAGGTAAAAAATTCTGATCTCTCCTTTTCTTTTTGGGCAAGTCCAATCTGCCGGTGCCGGTACCCTGAAGTTAAATCAAAAGTAATTAAGGAGTTGGTTGTACCCAGTCGATCAATGAGCTCATCTGCTCTTGGGATGGGATGTGCATCAGTTTTAATGACTGCATTCAACCCTCTGTAACCCACACAGAACCTCATTTCTGCTTTTCCACCCTTTGAGTGAGGTTTGCAGACCAGTACTGGCCCAGGGACGGCCAGAGGACTCTATCAATCCTAGCTCTAGCATCTTGCTTACTTCAGCTTTGGTGTAACTCTTGAGTTGGTCAGACAGTCGATATATTTTTTTTGATAGGGAGGCTGTCAGTGTCCACATCATGGACTAACCAGGTTACCTGTCCAGGGGTCAAGGGGAAGAGCTTAGAAATAAGTGAGTCTGACAAGACAACACCTTTCAGTGAACCATCTTGTGGGTTGTTTGATAGTAAGTCAGTGAGGGGTTCACCTTCTTCCTCCTGACCTCCATCAGTGACCATCAGCATGGTCATGCCAGCTATGTCTTCTTGTGGCTTGAGGAGATTAGCATGGATTACCCTGTAAGGGCTCCTAGGGGTGCCTAAGTCCACCAGGTAGGCGACTATACTGTTCTTCCCCAAAATGTAATGAGGCTCCAACACCCACACCAACTGACCTGGTTGGCATTCAACCAGGGCTCACTTTTGGTCATACCAGAGCTTGAGTAGCTCTTGACTTGCTTTCATATTCTTGCTTGTTCTCTTCATGTATTCAACCATGCGAGAAAGAAGGCCAAGTACATAGTCCACTATGTCTTGCTTGGGCTCTTTGAGAGGTTTCTCCCAGCCTTCACTCACTAGACTCAATGAATCCCTTACAGGATGGCCAAACAGCAGTTCAAAAGGGCTAAAGCCAACCCCCTTCTGTGGCACACCCCTATAAGCAAACAAGAGGCAAGGTAACAGGACATCCCATCTCCTTCTGAGTTTTTCAAGGAGGTCCATTGTCATGCCCTTCATTGATTGGTGAACCTTTCAACTAAACCATTTGTCTGGGCATGATAGGGGTGGTGAACCTTTAGCTCACACCATATTCATCCCACATAGACTTTAAATATGCAGAAATTAATCTTGCCCCTCTATCAGAGACCACCTCTTCAGAAAAGACCGCTTTGGTTAAGATACTAGTACGGTGTTTGCCAGTGCATAAGCAGTGACATTCCTGAAGGGAATTTACTTTTGGTAACCTATTGGTATGGTCCACAACCACTAGAACAAATCTGTTCCCAGATGCACCTGGAGAGTATATGGGACCAACAATGTCAATCCTTACCCTCTGAAAAGGAGTCCAAACCACTGGAAGTGGAATTAAGGGAGCCTTTGGGTGTCTCTTTGTTTTACCACTGGCTTGACAGGTAACACAGGAGTGACAAAACTCCTTCACTTCTTCAGACATATGGGGCCAATACAAATGGGAAATCCACCTGTCCAAGATTATGGTTTGTCCCAGATTACCAGCTAGGTGGATGTCAAGTCAGAATAAACACGGTGTACACTTGGGGGACCACCATTCTCCTGGCTGCAAATGGTTTGGTGTCCAAGGCCTCAGTGTACGTACAGAAGCCCATTTTTCCCATAGACCCTGTGGTTCCCACTGACATCTCCATCTTCTTACCTTACAGCTTGCTGCCGAAGGCCTTTAACAGTTACGTACGACATTTGCCCTTGGCATAAGTCCTCTCTGGAGGGTCCCTCTGCACTAAGGTGTTCCATCAGGCCAGGCTCTTTCAGCTGCAGTTCCCTCCTCAGGGACAAGGGCATCTTCCTCAGAACTCCCCCCCGCCCCCTGGTCTTGTGACCTCTTCAAAAGTACTTTAGCAGACTTCTTGCCATTTTGCTTGCATTGGGACCCTAGAATCACTGTTTCTGGCTTCAAGTTCCCACGACTTCCCTGTTGTGATGATTGTGCTCTTGTGGTCAAACCCACCCACTCTGGGAAGCTCAGCATGTCAGCATGAGCCCTCCTTTCCACTTCTAACCATACAGATGTTTCCAGATCATTTCCCAACAAAGACTCCAGTGGGACGGCAGGGGATACAACATTCTTTGGGCCAGTACCCCTTCCCACTCTATGCTTACCAAGGCCATTGCATTGACCTTGGTCTCGTTGTCAGCATTGGTCACCTGGTGCCTGGAAACTGAACTGGGCCCCTGGCAACAGCTCCTCTGCACTTTCAGAGTCATAACCATTAGCATTGGGGCTAAAAAGTGTAGGGTGAGCATACAAAAAAGTCAATTTCCTACAGCCACCAAGTGTCCTTTCTGATTGACACGGGTGCTACCCATTTCATGGCTAGAACAGCAGATGTTCCACACCTACCCTTCTTGGGAAAGAAGATCCAGGTATCATTTGGTCTGGTTGACACCATGGTGACATAGGCTCAGGTATCCCTCCGAGCCTCTACTTCAGTCACATTGATTTTTGGTCTTTATCTATACTTTTCCATGCTTGGAGGTAAAACTGCCAGGGCTTCAATATCCTCCCCACCCAAGGAAACTAAAGTAGCATAAGTGTATCCTCTGGTCTCGCCAGAGTATACATCCATCCCCATTCCTATGCTAACCAATCCCTTGGATGGTTCACCATTGCGGAACGTTGTGGAGCATGCTGGATATCCTTTATTACGCCTGACTGATGACAGTCATAGCATGTCCCAAATGCCTTTCTAGGATCCCAAGTCTTACGTTGGTAATCCCTATAGTTGGACTGGGAAGAGTCTTGGGGCCAACCCACCTGAGAAGAACTTTGGGGGCCTTTAGAGAACTCCTTTTAACCTTTTGCTCTTAATCACTTGCTTCCCCTGATGGGCAGTCTGAGCATCCTTTTTTTGGTCACTCCCACCATGGGCCTTCTTGGTCACCCTGGTTCTGACCCACTTGTCAGCTATCTTTCTCAGCTCTCTGGGAGAAGACAACTTCAAACCCACCAAATGCTGATGCAATTTCTCGGTGTGGTACAATTAGAGAAGATGTGCTCTTTCATAATTAAAATATATAGCCCATCATAAGTGTCCACCTCATTGCCTTTTATCCAGCCTTCTACTACTTTGACTGAGGAGTCTACAAAATCCACCCGTTTATAGTTTAGACAATTAACGGTGTCCCTAAACTTCACTCTGTTCTCTTCTGTGGTGAGTCTAAATCCTTCTATCAAGGTCTCCTTCATATGCTGATAGGACTCAGCCACATCCTTATTAAAAATCAGAGGTCTATCTCTGTCCTTCAGTAAGAATAACTCCCACTATAGAGAGCCCCAGTGTTGGTATGCTATCCTCATTTTGCAGGGCCTCTCAAAGGCTGTAAACGATTTGTCAATATCATCACCATCACTAAACTGTGGGGCATTCCCATCGGAGATCTTAGGGTCAAAGGTTCTCCTATTCCCTATTAAAGTTGTTGCCACGATTATCTTTGCGCCTTAACTCAATCTTGACCCTTCTTTTTTCCAGTCTCCATTATGCCTAACTTTTACCTGAGAGTTTGAACATTTTAAAAACTTTAAAACCTTTTTCCTAACTGGTTAACTCTTTTTACTTTACTTTTGGAATTGGAGTTGTCTACACAGGGCCCTGAAGTTCCAATTAAAATGTTTCCCCAAAATAATTTTTTAGTCAATAGTGGATTCCTCATGCAAAATGTACTTTTCTCTAAGTAGTACAGTGAAACACAAGTTCAGGATCCCACTGATGCCATCAATGTAGGAAAGTGGAGTATTATGCAGCGATGCAGGTTAGGGTTCACTATGTAATAGTCTCACAATACCTCAAAGATAGTCCTTGGATTCACAGTAATAAAACCTTAGCTCAGTCCTTGTAGTGTAGCAAAGAGCAGTCAGGATTTACTAGAGGAACATATGTTAAGAATTTCAGAGTACCAACATAGATGATAAGTAAACCTCCTGTGGGGTGATCGAATAGGGACCTGCCGCTTACTTGATTATTCCACACAATATCTGGCACAGTACTATTAAGGTTGCAGTACTCTCAAAGGTAGAGAGATTGACCTAACTCCCCAATAAATGGATCAAAGATCACGATCTGTATCACGTTCTAGCCTCAAGCACACTCTATATCAGGTGTTAATAGTACACAAACATATGTTCAAAATCACAGTCTATAGTCCAAAATGTTCTTTAATCATTCGGCCTGTCAGTCACTTCTTAATTTTTAGCCTCACAGCCAACACGTGGTTGTAATTTATGGGACACACCCCACAACTTCCGCAGGGCTGTATAGCTCAAACAGTATCAGTTTCTTAATGCCGGTTACCGAACACAACAGAGGGATCCCGAAGTAGATACCGGCAGGAGACTCGGGAAAATAAGACAATCTATAACACCCTACACGAAAAGGGAATACATGTCACCTGCCTCTGATGAGAAATGAGCGCGATGCGTCTCTGAATGAAAATGACAAGAGAATTTCCCAAGGGGGAACAAGCAATAAGAACAAGTTACTTACCTTCGGTAACGATTTATCTGTAAGAGACATAGATTAGTTATGGATTCCTCACCTTTGAATTACCCCCAGGCATCAGACTGGATCCGGAGAATTTTTTCCTTCGCAGTACATCTGCGCGTCGATAAGTGGCGTCGGTCGACTCCGCATTCGATGTTGGCGTCGTGGTCACCGGAAAGACTTTGCGGTATCTACTTAGACGCCGCCCTCGAGCACTGACATCAGTTCTTTACACCACATTCCACACCAGGCGCGCAGAGCCATGCAAGACACTGACCACTGGTGCACAAAAACTAGGGCCCTGAAAGGGAGTCCCTTACCCTAGAAGTCAGTTCGCAGAACGGGGAGGATGGGCGGGGCGGGGAGGAATCCATAACTAATCTATGTCTCCTACAGATATATTGTTACTGAAGGTAAGTAACTTGTTCATCTGAAACAGACAATTAGTTATGGATTCCTCACCTTAGAATAGATACCCCAGCAATACCAACCCCGGTGGTGGTTCTGCGAACCAAGTTCACACCAGAAAGTCCTGGAGAACCAAACGGTGAAGAAGCCGTCTCTCCAGACTTGGGTGTCCACGCAGTACTGTTTGGTAAACATGGGCAGTGAAGACCACGTAGCTGCCTGGCCGATGTCATGAACAGGGACTCCAAGTCCCAAAGCAGTAGTAGCTGCCGTTGCCCTGGTGGAATGGGCACGCAACCCAACTGGAGGTTCCTTTTACGCCAAGGAATAGTAGATTTTTATACAAGGAACGACCCATCAAGAGATGGTCCGTTTTTGTACGGCCCGAACTTTCTTGGTGCCCTCGTAGCCAACAAAGAGTTGGTCATCCACCTGGAATTGTCTTGTGCGATCCAGATAGAAGGAGAGCATACGTTTTGGATCCAGACGATAGAGCCGCTCTTCCTCTTTAGAAGGATGCGGGGGCAGAAAGAAGGTGGGCAAAGTGATGGTCTGTCCTATGTGGAAAGAATTAACCACTTTGGGAAGGAAAGAAGGCCTGGTGCGAAGGACAACCTTGTCCGGATGAACAGCCAGGAAAGGAGGTCTAGAAGAAAGGGCTTGAAGCTCACTCACCCTGCGAGCAGAGGTGATGGCAACCAAGAAGGCAGTTTTCAAAGTTAAAAGTCTGAGACAACAGTTATGAAGCGGCTCAAAGGGAGCACACTTAAGATAAGTCAGAACCAAGTTCAAGTCCCACTGAGGCATTACGAAAAGAATAGGAGGGAGCAGATGAGTAATGCCCTTAAGGAATCTATTTATAATATGGGACTTGAAAAGAGAAGGTTGATCAGGAAGCCTAAGAAAGGCTGAAATGGCTGAGAGATAGCCCATAAGAGTGTCTAGAGCAGAGCCCTGCTAGGCCAAAGAAAGGAGGAACCACAGAACCTCAGAAAGAGGGGCTGAAAAGGGGATCTACAGTCTTTTCTGCGCACCATGCCACAAATTTGTTCCATCTGCAGGCATATACCGTTTTAGTGGAGGGACGCCTAGCTGCCAAGATATCGTTACAGACTGCGGGAAGAAGGTCGAAAGCCATGAACTGCCACAGCTCACTCTCCACACAGGTTCGGGTGGAGGACCGTCTCCAGCTGCTGAGACACAAGATCCTCCTGAAGAGGCAGTCTGATTGGAGGATCGATGGCCATGTGTAACAGCTCGATGATACCAGACTCTTCGTGCCAAGTCTGGAGCCACAAGAATGAGTTGGGCCTGGTCACGCTTGATCTTCTTTAGCACTCTGGGCAGAAGTGGTATAGGCGAAAAGCCGTACAGGAGACCGCAACTACACTTGCGACGAAAAGATCACCTAGCGAGTGCCAATGCGCATTCCAATGCGCAGAACTGCTGACATTGCGCGTTCTCTTCCGATGGCAAATAGATCTAACCAAGGCTCTCCCCACTGCTGAAAGAGACCTTGCACATCCTCTGAGTGAAGACATCATTCGTGATCCATCATGCAGCTGAGTTTGTCCGCTCTGGCATTCAGAGAACCTGCCAGGTGTTGAACCACCGGGGATATGCCCTGATGTTCCAGCCATGTCCAAAGAAGGAGAGCCTCTTGACACAAGGCCCACGACCCCACCCCTCCCTGTTTGTTGCAGTACCACATGGCGGTGGTGTTGTCAATGAACACCTGCACTACTCTTTCCCGGACAGAGGGAAGGAATGCCTTTAGTGAAAGACAAATCGCCCAAAGCTCCAGAAGGTTGATATGGAGCCCGAACTCCGCCAGAGACTAGAGGCCTCTGATCTCTGCCTCTCCCATGGGGCGTTCCACCCAGAAGTGATGCATCCATCACCACTGTAAACTCTGGTTGGGGAAGCGAGAGGGATCTGCCATTGACCCAATCTTGGTTTGTGAGCCACCACTGCAATAGTCGAACAGTGCCCTCCAAGATCTGGATGCAATCGGACAGATGCCCCATATGCTGTGCCCACTGAAACTTCAGGTCCCACTGCAGAGCCCGCATATGCCATCTGGAATGATCGACCAGCATGCAAGAGGCCTCAGGGTCAGTCTGACCGAAATCCGGGATAGAGGCCGAAAGATCAAAATCATAGCCCGAATATCCCTGACTAGCTGCTTGGGAAAATAAACTCAAAACTGCGTCGTGTCCAGAACCGCTCCGATGAAAAGGAGCATCTGAGAGGGAGTCAGGTGTGACTTTGGCACGTTGATAGTGAACAAATGTAGGAGGTCCGGCGTAGTCTGGAGGTGGAAGAAGACTGCCTGGGGTGAGCCCGCCTTCAACAGCCAGTCGTCGAGATAGGGGGAAGACTGTAACCCCTGATCTGCGCAGATGAGATGCGACCACCGTCATCACTTTCGTGAACACCCAAGGGGCGCTGGTAAGGCCAAAGGGGAGGACAGTAAACTGAAAGTGCTCGTGGCCTACCGTGAACCGAAGGTAACACAGGTGGGCCGGCAGGACGGGGATGTGAAAATAAGAATCCTGCAAGTCCAATGCTCCCAACCAGTCTCGGGTCGAGGGCAGACAGGACCTGAGCCAGTGTCAATATCTTGAACTTCTCCTTCCAGAGGAAGCGGTTGACATTCCTGAGATCCAAAATAGGATGCAGGCCCTTGTCCTTCTTGGGCACCAGAAAGTAGTGGGAATAGCAGCCACAACCTATTTCTGAGACAGGAACTCGCTCGATGGCTCCTTTGGCCAGGAGACCCGTAACTTCCTGCTGGAGAAGGGCCAGATGATTCCACGACATGCAATGGAATTGAGGTGGCATGATGGAAGAGTAGTCTTGAAGGAGAGGGAGTAGCCCCTTTGGACTATCTGCAAAACACACCTGTCCGACGTGCTGTTGAGCCAGTGGGGGCGGTGATGGCGAATCCTGCCGCCCACTGGCTATTGATGGGCCTGAAAGGCCAGACTAGGAGGGTTTGGAGGCTGCTGCAGAGGGGGCACTGGTGGACTGGCCCGTCCGCAGGCAGCCTGACCCACGGCGGTGAGATCCGCGTCCCCGGCCGCACAGGAGCTGGACAGGTGGTGCAGGCCTGTGTCTCTGGGCAGAACGTGGCGGGGCACCCCTTCCGTAGCCACGAAAGGGGCAAAAAGCAGACTGCGCTGAGCGAGAGGTGGAAGTGAGGCCTAAGGATCTGGCCGTAGCCCTAGAATCCTAAAAGCGTTTAAGCGCATTCGAAGTTCCATCGAAGGGCATGTCCAAAAGCATTACTTGGATATCACCCGAAAAGTCAGTGGACCTCAACCAGGCGTAGCGTCACAGTGCTACTGATGTGGAGATCATCCTGCTCAGTGAGTCGGCGGTGTCCAGCCCACACCGGATGGTGAACTTCGCTGCGTCTCTTCCTTCGCCAACAGCACAGGTGAGCACGGCCCAACCCTCTTCAGGTCACTGTGGCAGCACCCGTGCAACCGTGTCCCACACCGAGTGGGAGTAACGGCCCAATAGACATGTGGTGTTTACCAACCACAGTTCCAAGCTGGAGGAAGAAAACATCTTCTTCTCAAGGTGGTCCAGCTTCTTGGATTGCCTGCCAGGTGGAGCGTTATGGAATGTGCCTTTGGACGTTGAGGCTTGGACTACCAAGCTCTCAGAGGTAGGATGGGAAGAGAGGAAAATGGGATCGCCCGGGGCCAAACAGTGGCATCGGGCAATCATCCTGTCTACAGGATCCCCTGTGTTGGGCTTGGACAAAGTGCCCAAAAGGTTGTCTGTAAGGGCATCATTAAACGGCAGCAGGGGCTCCAAAGAGGCCGCTGCCGGTTGAAGCACCTCTGTCAGTAGGTTAGTCCTGACCGCCACCATAGGAAGCTCGAGGTTTAGGGCTTCGGCTGCCCTACGCAACACCACTGCATAAGATACACCCTCCTCCGTAGCCACGGTAGGGGAGATATCATGCCAAGATCTGGGGAGGTAGCTAGACCACTGGCCTCACTCATCTCCCCTCTCTCTAGTCCGGTTCCTCTAACTGGTCTGCAAGAGGGTCCACAGACCCCTCCCAGTCCTCCGCACCCTCTTCTGTGAGCCACTCAGGACGGTAGGAAACATCAGAAGAGAACAGGGGTACAAAAGTACCGGTCGGAGCCGGTCCCGACGTCGGACAACACCGGTCCTGCTCCATGTCCTCATTGAGGGGGAGGCCGGGGTCGATACCGGCTGGGGACACAACTGGTGGAGGCGGCAGGGGTTTCGTCACTGGATTCGGCACCGGAGGTGTCACAAAGTCAACTAGCGCCGATTGGGATCCAGGCCTGGATCCTTGGGGGCCCAGCGGCGCCCGAGCCGTAGCTGCTGACATCGAAGGCCTAGAGCCTCCAACCAACCCAGCAGGGCCAGGTGGCGCACTGGTGGAGTTGGGCTGCCCAAAGATACAATATAAGGCTTCGTAAAAGCTTCGAAGCTGAGCAGGGGTTGCTCCGGATCCTGGGAAGGCCTGAGTCGACCCAACAGGATCCACGGGTGGAGCAGGACGACCAACTTCTGCTTCCCGCATCGGCCAACAGACGGGGAGAATGCGAAGAGCAACGATGCTTCTTTGCCTTCTCTTGTGCTTCGACTTAAAAGACAAAAACTTCGATGACGAGTGGTGGTGGTGGCTCCGCGACCGGTCCTGCAACCTCCCTCTCAACCGGGACCTCGAACGGTACAGAGTGGACTGCCGGGCCTCGAGTAGCTTTCGGGACCGCTCCCGCAAAGACTTCGGTTTCATGGCCCAGCAGTGGGAGCACGACTTTGGGTCGTGGTCATGCTCCAGGCACCAAAGGCACACGAGGTGCAGGTCCGTTACCGACATCAATTTGTGATAGAAGTCACAAGCCTTGAAGCCGGTCCGGTGTGACATCCCTTCATGCACCAGAACTCAATCGACTCAAAAAAGTGTTGACAAAAGTCGCAAAAACGGAGTCAAAAAGGAACTTGAGGTACCGCTCTCTCCGGATCTGCGCTGGCTGGTGCAGAAAAATAAAGAACTGACGTCAGTGTGCGAGGGCGGCGTCTAAGTAGATACCGCAACGTCATTTCGGCGACCACGACGCCAATGATGAACACGGAGTCGACCGACGACACCTATCGACGCGAAGGGGTACTGCTGAGGAAAAAATTCTCCGGAGCCAGTCTGATGCCTGGGGGTAATTCTAAGGTGAGGAATCCATTACTAATTGTCTCTTTCAGGTGTAGCAGAACTCACAATGCCACAAACCTAACAGAGTATCAAAAATGATTTGTAGAGGTTTATTTAATTAGAATTAAAAATATATACATTTTCAGGTATTTTTTAAATCTATCATAGAGCATTGGTCCAGAACAAGTAGCAGTGGTGCAGTTGCTCAGGTGGTTGCCTAAGGAGCAGGTTCTGAAGTCGAACTGGAGTTTCCCCCTTGTCCTTGGTTGTAAGTTTTCGAAGATCTGAGGTACTGATGTTGGGGTATCCCTTAAATCCTAGAGTTACGGGCTTTAGGCGTGTGGGTGAGAGTAGCCAATGGGCTACTTGCCTCAGTGGCTAATCCGCCACTGAGATGACCACATCCGGGGGGGGGGGGGGGGGGGTCACCTTTTCTACCCAGAACCCTCTATTTGGACACTTCTAAAATGGCAGAAACCTTCCTCCGCTGTACAATCCAGCCAGCTCATCCTAGAAGTGTGGCTAGCCTTCAGATGGTGTAAGCCTCCTGACAAACTAATTTCCCCACCCGCCCTGGTGCAAATGTGCCTTTTGGGTGGGTTGCTTCCACCTTTGGGAGTCACCCTGCGTGCACATCAGTGGAAGTGCATGCTTTGAAGCTCACCGCCTTCACGTGTCAATTCACTAGCAATCCTGTTGTCAGGGAAGCAGTTGTTACCTCCTTTCCATGCAAGCCTCTATTTCGGACTCTTCGGAGTGTTCACACTGCCTGACAGGAGGTCAGACTCCTGTCTTGGCGGTAGCAGCTACAGGCTGCAAGTCAGGGAACAGGAAAACCTGGGGCAACCAGGTGGGCAATCGCTAAGGTAGTCACCTGGGTGCATGTCACATCAAACAAGACATTGGAATCATGTCAGGGTTGAGGAAGCACTTTGTTTGATACCAAACATGACCATGTTAAACTGTACCATAAAGGGGGGCAACCCATGTTAACAAATGGGAGAGGATGTGGTCCGCCGGCTAGATTGTAGACTTTGGTGCTGGAAACCAAGGTTCGAGCCAAGGGGTCGCGACCACATCCTGTGATTCTGGGCAAATTACTTAATCTACCCGTACCTGAATGTGTCCTTGTGTAACGTAACCAGTCCTCATGTAAAGCGCTCCAATACCTTCGGGTCGAGTTTGCGCTATATAAATCTGCATTTAAAAAAAATAATTAAAAAAAATAAATGGACTGCAGATCATTTATAGTAGTCCTGAATAAAAAAAAGGCTAGTATAGACATATATAAGCTTGCACCTGTATGTCCACACATTTTGTATACTGCACACTACCTCTTGGGCTTAGGAGGCCTACCTTAGGAGTGACTGACATATTAAAGATAGTGATTTGACCTTGTCACTCATTGTGAGGGAAAAATATAGTAGTAGCACTTTCAACTTTTCCTGCAGTCTGCAATAGCAGGCCTGATGTCATCAGTTTACTTGGGTCACTGAGGGTAGCAGAAATAGTGCTTCAGACCGTGGTGACCCCTTTAACACTTATGCCCTGGGTACCTTTTAGTACCATTTTACTAGGGACTTATAAGGGGGTTAAAGTCCTTGCCAATTGGGAGTACCAATTTGCTTATATTGTGTTTTACATAAAGAACACTGGGGCCTGGGCAACAAGCTCCTCTGCACTTTCAGAGTCGAACAAGTTACTTACCTTCAGTAACAAAGTATCTGGGAGAGACACAGTCTAGCCGCAGGTTCCATAACTTAGAATAACCCCAGGCGTCAGACTGGATCCGGAAAACCCTCTCCCCAGCAGTGCACTTGCGCGCCGTGGGATTGTGTCGCCCGGCTCCGTCCTGACATCATCCACGGAAGTGATGTCAATGGAGCCATGTAAGTCCACCCGGTGCGCTGACATCAGTTTTCTACTGTGAAACCTTTCCGCACCACAACGCTGAGCCACTACAAAAACTGTGAGAGTATGGGAACAGTGTGCCAAAAAGATAAAAAATCTTGGAAATAACAATGACAAGAAATCATATAAGGATGAGAAACATCACCATGTTGATGAAATGCACGGCATGACAAACGAAGGACAGTGTGCAACCACAGGATGGAACTGTAAAGGACAACAAGACTGTAACAGCATGACTTATAGCAAGTCCCCACAAGTGTGCAACAGAGAATGTGCACCACACCCCCCCATAATGACCTATGGACTGTAGCAAAGTCAAATAGATTCCCAACCCAATCGACAGCAGAACAGACAAGGAGACCCCAAAGTAATGGGGAGAACCAGACGAGGGAGGAGGGAGGGTAGAAGAACATGAGAATCCCCACGCCGGAAGAACTAGGGTGGAGGAGCATGGAAGAGCACATAATCTAGCCACCCAAGAACGAGAATGGGTGGAGAGCCAACATGTGAAAACAGAAGGATACATTCTGCCCGGGAGGTGAAATAGAGCACCCCTCAGGAAGACCAAGGCCACCTGTAAGGAGGCAAGTGGGTAGAACCCAACCTGGAAAGGTCTTTGCAGAACGGGGACGATGGGCAAGCGTTAAGAAATCTGCGGCTAGACTGTGTCACTCCCAGATACATCGTTGCCCAAGGTAATTAACTCATTCATCTGATAGAGACATCTAGCCGCAGAATCCTTAACTTAGAATAGATACCACAGCTATACCCCATTGGAGGAGGGTCTGCGACTAAAAGCTACCAAGTTCCCAAGGGAAGTAATCTGTCAATAGCATTAAATAGAACAAGGTGGGGACAGCAATGCCATCGTAGCTGACACCAGAGCCATGAAGCTCAGCAAAGTCAGCGTGGCTGACACCAGACCCATGAGCTCAGGGTGGAAGCATGAGCAAGAGAAGCAAGGTACCACAATCCATCAGAGGATGGTACAAGCCCACTTTCGTCCAGAGAGGGACGAAACGCAAACAAAGAACCAGAATAGTCAGTGCAGGATGGCCGAAAGTCAGAAACCTCTGCAAAAGGAAGTGAAACTGAGTATAGGATCCCAGGATCTTCAAGAGACAAAGTCCCAGAGAAGGGACTAAACAGTATAAGAGTCAGAACATACAAAGTGAGCGTGCACAACAGCGGATGCCAAAAAATGACAAGTCAGGGGCAGATGTCATCAAGCCGAGACATACAAACTACGAACACCAGGAGATACATAGATGTGAATTATAAGAATACACGTAAGCAGACATTGTGTACCGTGAGAACCACACCGCACAAGCCCAATGAGATGTAACAGCAACAACATGTGCGCGTCGGCAGAGAAAAACGGGCACATCACCAGGTACTCAACCAGCCAAGGTCACCGGCAAGGTCACCGGCAAGCCATACACACACGAAGCTATCTCCCATGGGGGAGGGGAGAGAGAAAAAAAAATAATAATCTGGGACAATCTCCAGAAACCACAGCAGGGAAAACAGCCTGTATGCTTGCCCTCTCGCATGTGTACACCTCATGGCATATATAGAGCATATAGAAATATATGAAAAAGTCATGAAAGTGACAACCAAGGGGAAACTCGAAGAGCAGCACTAGAGAATAGGAGGTCGCCCAATTGCTACCAATGTGAAACATAGCAGGACATACAATGACCATCCACTAAAAGGGGTGACACCAACCCCCCCCCCCCCGATCGGGGAAGGAAAGACTGAGCTTCCGCGATACCGGCGGGGGCACTGACCACCTCATCAATGAAGAACAAGAAGAAGTCAGTAATACCCAGACAGAGTGTCAGAAAAAGTATATATACAGAGACTGAATGATGCCACACTTCATCATCCACTGAAAATCAAAGCAGGGGCAAGGAGGACACCTGAGCCGTGTGCGGCAACAAACAAAATACCTTGAGCCCCAGCGGTGAAATGGCAAGGAAAACTACAGGCCCCCCGTAACAGAACACACACTCAGTGTGGAGCCACATGTGGTGCCTGCCTAGAATATCGAAAGAAACCATTCTGGAGCAGAGCGGAACAATGCACCCACATGGACACGTACTCACGCTGAAGACAGCAAACGTTGCCTGGGGCATAATGAAGGCTGAAAGATTAGCCAAGGCAAGACAGGAGGACGTGAAAACCCCTAGGGCGAGCCGGATATGGCAGAACCCCAACAATACACTGGAGCAGGCTGCATCCATATGCAGGTGAGTGCTATTGAACAACTGTAGACTGCAACACAGAAGCTCCAGGAGAGGGCCATGCCAGTCCGTGGGAATCCTCAGAGGAGCCATACTACCACAGCAGGAAGATGGAACGAAGTGAGAAGCCTACAGTATAACCCATAGGAAAAGTCCGTAGAGGGACAGAAAATATACGAGGTAGACTCCACGGGAGCCTCCAAAACTTCCTGGGGAAGGAAGAGCAGCTACATAATAGCGAACAAATACCCTAAACAGAGTACGTCACATCCCTATAAAAAGCAAAGCATACCTCTTGAGACAAGCTCATAGGCAGAGGTCAAAAAAGAAATGCATAAACAGCTGGCCCAGCTGTACCAAAGGAAGGGAAAAACACGACTGATCAGCCAAACATCCCGTCTGGGAAATAATGTATTAGACCCAGGGACAGATCCCAGAAAAGCAGTGACAATACTTCATACGAAATCAAAAGTCCGCCATGACGACTAAAAACCATGGGAGTCACGGGAACCCAGACATGAGGCGCTGGAACGCTGAGTCGGCATGCCCGTCAAACAGATTGACCCCATCAAAGGGCAGATCCCTGAGGAATCCTTATTTGGTCCTATATCATACTTACTGTATGTATATAATGCGATCTGAACTAGAGGACTTTTATACATGCTCCTTTTCCAGGGGTGCAGAAGGATGGATGGGTTACTATTTAACCTAACTGATGATCAGTAGACTGATGTCCAAGTAATTCCTGGTTATTCTAACCCTAATGGTTTCCCTCTCCTATTATTAAAAAGGGGCCTCTGGGCCGCTATATCCCCAAGGATTGGTACTCCTGATAATAATGGCCAGTGTTTGGATAATATCCTATATACTGAATTGTGTAATTCTTTCTTTATTGGCTCTGTTTGTTTTTGGCTTCAAAGTAGAGCTCCTGTCCACCTTATAAATATTCTTCTCAGCTGTTGCACTAGTGTCTGGCTATATCCGCTAGCTCATAGTCAAGTCTTTAAATCTCAAGTCCCAGCCTTAATATTATCATCCTCACTACAGTTGCATCAAATTTTGACCATTTCCTCAAATGGAATACTCTAAATAAAGGAACAGGGATGTGAACTGTCTGCTCTCAAGATATTGTTATTAGCCATGGGTTTCCTATACAATGTACTTTGAATTCTATTTCCAACAATGTATAATTCTGCATCTTAAAAGTAATTCTATTCCTATAATGGTACATTGTGAACTGTACATTATAGTTGTTATAGTTCAGATAGTATACTTAATCTATCAGATGAGATTCAGATCCTGTTGAAATAAAATACTGCCAATAAAGCGGCCCCAAAGGTATATATATTGAGGCCATTCTCCAGCAAAAGTGGACCAGGCATGCACCATTTTGAACCATTCAGTGAAGAGGTTTGCATAAGAGGGGGTATACCTGGACCCCATCGCAGTACCCTGAATTTGTTGAGCCATTTTCCAACAAACATAAAATAGTTGTTAATATCACATCCTCCATATCAATTAATATTATGTAATGGTCATGAAGACTGGCACTCCAAAATGCTACAAAATATTCTAATTCCTTCAATCAAAATGATTTTTACCTGCAGGTGTACAAACCTACAATGTCCAAATACACACACATTATGGACTGATCTCATATCACTTCTTCCAGCTTGTTCAATCCATGTATAGTATCCCTGATTTATGAGGGTAAAGTATTGAAGAAAATGTATGAAATTGATTAACATATTCAGATATATGTTCAGTGATACTCCCAATACCGGAGACAATAGTCGTCCCAGAGGGAAAATATCAGGTTTATGAACCTTAGGCAGTATATAAATGAAAGGGAAACTGGGATTATCTATCCTAAGAAATGCATATTCCGTTTCACTTATTAGGCCTGCTACAGGGGGGATTCTTGGTTAAAATATGAGTGTATGAGAGAATGATATCACCAGATCTGGGAGAAATTCTAGCTGTTAGGTCGACTGACCTTTTGTGTTAAATGTACAACACAAAATATTTTCACAATAAAAATATTATTTCAGTCAATGATGAGTTTGTTGTTAAAGGGTTTTACTAATCATCATCATCATCAAGATATCTTTATTTCGGCGGATTGCCTTAAAAAGTACAAAAAATAAATATATACACAGACAGACCTGACACAGAATAAAATAAGTCATAACAATACATTAAGTGATGATCAGTCCCCTTCTTCTATTCCACATTGCTAAAAGAAATTTAGAAACTGCAAAAACTATACATTCAGATGTGTCTGTTTTAAGAATTCTAAAAGCATGGCTACATTGCCGAAAACCCATGTTTTTGCAGATAGGCACTATCCAATGCTTCCTAGCTTTTGAGTATGCAGGGCAAAAAAGTAATACATGGAGCTCATCCTCTTTATCACAGCTACAGCCAGGGCAGGCCTCAGTAGAGGTTGGTGCCCAACTGCTGGTGAAAGCTCTCAGGGGTAAAGTGCCGTATCTCCATTGAAGATATAATTTTCTTGATGCTATAGGATAAATAATATCCATAAAATTCTCAAATTGATAAAAATCCCTAACACTTAAAAAATATTTAGTTAAAACTCCATTCTTAGGGGCAGTCTGCACTCTGTTTAGTTGCTCAGCCACGTAAATCTTAGTAAGCATCTTCCGTGAGATCACCTTGCAGCTTGTTTCCGGTTCATACCACATGTCACCTAGCCCAAGTTTGATACACTGGGATTTTATAAACATAAACCAAGGGATTTTTAGTACACTATTGCTAGCCAAAATTTCCTTCAGCTCTAGTCTATAATGCAATAGTTCCGGCGTAGTCCGCAACCTGTGCCAGTACCTAAGGGGCTTCAGAGCTAGTTCATCATCCATCGGCCTCATATCCAGATCCATCCTTAAAGGATGCAGCGGGGTACTTTGTGGAAGTGATAATAGCTGTCTGATTAACTTACTTTCAATTTTAAGGAGTTCCAACCCTGTTGAATGCCCCCAAAGTTCCGCTCCATATAAGATTGCTGCCCTGGCCTGGCTCTTATATACTTCAAGCGGGGGTTTAATAGGTTTATATGTAGACGTATTAGAAAACCTAAGAATACCCCCTGCATACTGAGCTAGTTTCAGCTGCGCTTTGGCTATTTGTGGAGCCCATGAAAGATTTTCACTTAGAGTTACTCCTAGATAATCAAAGGTTTTTACCCTTTCCAGATTTGATGAATCTAATTTTGGGTTTGGCCGTGTGGAAGGTGAGGGATTAAAAACCATATACTTTGTTTTATTCACATTGATTTCCAGGCCACGACCTCTACAAAAGTCCTCGAAACTGTTGAGCACACGCTGGATTCCCATTGGTGATTTAGAAAGTAGCAGAGTGTCATCCGCAAACATAATTGCTGGCACCCTGCTACCTGCCAAAATTGGGGCATCATTATTAAGGGCACTATTGAGATGGGAAATCACACCATTAACGTATAGGCAGAACAGGGTAGGTGCTAGAACGCACCCCTGCCTCACCCCTCTGCCAATGGGGAACTTAGAAGTTAAAGCCCCATTCTTTCCATGACGCACCTGGGCAAAATTGCCCTCATGCAACTTAATCAGTATTGCCAGGATTGGTAGTGGCACCCCCAGACTGACCAACACAGCCCAAAGTTTTCCTCGGGGTACTAGATCAAAAGCGGAGCGGAGGTCCATGAATACCATGTAGAGGCTGCCACCCTCAATCTTTGCTGTTTTCCAGAAAAGTAATAACAGGCGAAAGATTTGATCCATGGTAGAGGTGTTCCTCCTAAACCCCGCTTGGTATTGGCTCAGTATACCGTGCTCCTCCATCCAGTCCTGCAGTCGTTCAAAGATGAGCCGCGCAAAAAATTTTTGCGGGACATCTATGAGGCTAATGGGCCTATAATTTGCCGGTAACAAAGGGGAACCCTTCTTGAAAATGGGAACGATTTCTGCACCCAACCAGGTGCAGGGCACATTCATTCCTCTCAAGATTGCATTAAATAAAATACATAGATATGGTCCCCAGATCTCCATTTGATGTTTAAAGAGGTCTCCCGGCAGTTTGTCTAGCCCTGGGGCCTAACTGGATGGAATTTTCGAGATGGCATTAACAACTTCCTCGACCGAAAACTCTATAAGGTCGTAGGGATCATTCGATGTTGGTAAGACCGGATGTGAATCCATATCAACTTCAATAGCGTACAGGGCTCTAAAGTGGTCTTCCCAAATGTTAGCTTCTATATTAGGTTCGGTTGCAGGTTTAGGATCCCCGCTTCCTGTGTTAATTATAGACCAAAATTTACGGGCATCTTTCTGTTCTAAAGCACAGGACAGATCGGTCCATTTTGCATAGTCCCAGTCCTGTTTGGCCAGCTTCAACATAGCTTTATAGTGTGTTCTCCTGGCAGCGATAAGGATCTTGTCACTGCCATATTTTACAGCCCGAATCAACTCTTTTTTTTGCCAGGCGACAAGCATCATTAAACCAGGAGGAGAGAGGAATCCTATTCTTTCTCTTAGTTACTACTGGATTAAACACATCAAACAAGGTACTAACAAGGTTCGTATGCAGGGCCTGCAATTTGATATTAAAATCAGGAGGAGGTTGTTGAGATGTTAGAACATCTAGTTCAATAAAACACGGCAAGATTGAATTATACAATCTTGCCAGGTCCTCAGACGATGCCTCCACCTTATCCCACTTGACCCTGTGCCGATCATTCGTTAGGACTAACCTATCTGCTCGAACATCTCTGGGTCCTAATTCCTTCGGTTGTGTGACCGGAGAAACCAGCTCCAGCCTCAGCAGATTGTGATCACGGTCATCCCTTACAATGACCTCGAGGTCGATAACCTTTGACCACAACTGTGTCCGAACCATGATGTAGTCTAAACGTGATTCGTGGCCCTTTTTATTGTATGTGCACCTAGAAGGTGTATCTGAATAGGTGCGTACGTTACAGGCCCTAATTGAGTGACTTAGTGTAAGGGCCGTTATTTGGACCGCTAAGGGGGACCAAGACCTAGTGTGTGGAGATTGAATTTGCGGAATGGACCAGTAATCATCCTCAGTTGCAAGTGCACCATGATCCATCCCTGGTAAGGGTTCATAGTGACAATTAAAATCTCCTGCTACTAGTATGAACACATCCGTTGGGATGGAATAGAGAAAATTTGATAGTTCGTCAACCGTAGTAGACTCACTAGCTAGACTGACAGGTCTCGAATAGACATTCACAGCAGCCAGCTTAAAGCTATTAGGCCATTTCAGGATTACACACTGTATATCGTCCGAGTGGGTACAAACAGACTCAGCTGTGCAACCCAGATGAGTTGCCACCCATGTGGTAAGGCCCCCAGATGGTCGTCCCTTGCCCCCCCATCGTGCAGGTATATGAAAACCCGCAAATCCCATTCTCCTTTCCTCTGTTCTCGCCCATGTCTCCTGGAATAGACATATGTCCATTCCATCAATAAACGTGCCCCAGTCATCACTCGCTATTTTACTATGTAGCCCCGCAACATTCCAGGACGCGATTACCAGGGATTCAATATTCGTGGTTGCCCCGGAGTTACAGTCACTCCTGTTTGTAACGGTGCTTTCACACAGGTGCTGCTCTATGACCTCTTGGGCTTCTAGGCGCCTGGCATCAGATATAACCTCTTGGAGTTCAAGGGGGAGTTCGGCGGTGGGGGTATGGTTCTCTATAACAGTGGTTAATGTCCCATCTATTTTTGACGGGCACTCAGCCTCGCCAACAGCCCAACTTTTGCTATTGTTCTGAATTTGGGCATCACCCATTACCCGACCAAGTCAATCCACTTGGTCCAAACAGCTATATCTGTTTTGAATCGATATTTTGGGAGGTGCTGGCGGATGATCATATGGAGCCCTTAATGACCTAACTCCTCCTCTGTGGTGTACTAATGTCCACCCATTCTCCATAGCGTTCCAGCGAGTCGGTGGGTAAAAGTGAGACAGCGGGTAAGTTTGGATCAATGCTCCCTGGTCCGGATACCTCCAATTGCAGATATATTCAGCAGTTCGGGGATCTTTAAAATTTACTAAGATACAATCGCCCTTGCTAGTTTTAGGACCATAACCCACCCACGATACTCTACATGCCATGAGGATTTCACTAGTAATACGGGGGGAAGTGGTCGATTTTTATTGAGCCAATCTATTACTTTGTTTTTAAGAGAAGGGTATGGTTCTATGGTTGAATTTGGAAGCTCAGGGACTCCAACCAAAATTGCCACATAAGGGCTACATTCAGGTGGCAAATCTATAATACGTTCCTTGGGAGGATAACCCTTGCTCTCCATCTGGCCACCCTTCCCTTTATCTACATTGGCATCCCCCCTCCGCAATGGTGTGGTTAGCGTAGTAGTTGGACTTGTTGCTATTGGTATTGTTGGAGGAACAGGCGTGGTGTTATTAGTTAAAGCTAGGTCAGGCGGGGAGCACCCATTTTCAGCTGAAGCAGGACATGGATTAGATGTGTCTACCTTTAGCTTGCTCTGTATATCCAGCGCCACCTGTTCCATCCGCAAAAGCTGTTGCTCGATACGAGACAATCTCAATTCCAGGGGCTTGATAATAGCACTCAAAAGAGCACTTACAGTGGCTTGTGTCTCTACTGGGGTGTCATGTGTCTCTAGTGGAGTGTCACTGCTGATAGAGGTTGCTAGCCCAATTTCTGAGGGTGTAGGTGGGGCATGAACTAGAGCAGCAACAGGTGGAGCTGTTGTAGTTTAATTACTGGTCATCTGGCTACCCGTATGACCTTTGGCAAGTTTAGCTTTTTTGCCACCCGCCCTAGGGGCCATATTCATTTTTCTTTTTGGCATCGCTCCCTCACGTCTTCCTCGCAGCTGGGGGAGACTTAATCTCTCAGGTGAGCTTAGCATTGTTAAAACTAGAGTAGAATCTAGAGCTTGCTCAGGTGAAAGAGACTGCGGTGGATCTATGCTACAAGGTACATTATCACTACATGAGGGGCCATTGTCTAACATTTCTCTCCTAAGAGCATCCGGAGTGCGAGCATTGGCGATATGACCCATAGAGGATTTTTTTGTATAAGCTAAATCTTGGGAGACTCTTCTTTCCATTAGTGTTATCCCCTGATCAATTACGGAATTTGCTCTTGTAATGAAGTTGTCCAAAGTTCCTGTTAGTGCAGTCCTGCTTCTGGTTGATGATGCAGCCATACTACGTTAGTCAAGCAGCAAAAATGACAATACTTACAATCCTCCTCGATACTCAGTACGGCAAGGGGTATTTGGGATGACAGAGGGGTGGCCCGGTCCGGTCTTGACCGTGTTTGAACGGGCTTAAACGGGCTTAAACGGGCCCGCCCTTGGCCCGGGCTTCGCCCGGGGCACGCCCCGGACGCGTCCCGCGTACGCGTGACTGTGATGTTAGTTATAGTGAAAAAAAGGGGGGAGGGGCCGGGAAGAGTCAACAGCTGCGGCCAATGTGTGTCAGCAGAGGGGCCGCTGGTACTTGCAGTCCTGGCTCCATTCACAGATGCTCCCAAAACAGTCAGCAACCCGCATTTACCGGCAAAAGGCTCCGCCGTGCAGCTTCCAAAGTTCGTGGTCAAACACCTGCCTCCGAACGGCTCCCGCAAAGCGGGGGCCGTGAGGCGCTATGTAGGGCTGTGGAGATGGAGGGAGGGGCCGGGAAGAGTCAACAGCTGCGGCCAATGTGTGTCAGCAGAGGGGCCGCTGGTACTCGCAGTCCCGGCTCCGTTCACAGATGCTCCCAAAACAGTCAGCAACCCGCATTTACCGGCAAAAGGCTCCGCCGTGCAGCTTCCAAAGTTCGTGGTCAAACACCTGCCTCCGAACGGCTCCCGCAAAGCGGGGGCCGTGAGGCGCTATGTAGGGCTGTGGAGATGGAGGGAGGGGCCGGGAAGAGTCAACAGCTGCGGCCAATGTGCGTCAGCAGAGGGGCCGCTGGTACTCGCAGTCCCGGCTCCGTTCACAGATGCTCCCAAAACAGTCAGCAACCCGCATTTACCAGCAAAAGGCTCCGCCGTGCAGCTTCCAAAGTTCGTGGTCAAACACCTGCCTCCGAACGGCACCCCCAAAGCGGGGGCCGTGAGGCGCTATGTAGGGCTGTGGAGATGGAGGGAGGGGCCGGGAAGAGTCAACAGCTGCGGCCAATGTGCGTCAGCTGGTACTCGCAGTCCCGGCTCCGTTCACAGATGCTCCCAAAACAGTCAGCAACCCGCATTTACCGGCAAAAGGCTCCGCCGTGCAGCTTCCAAAGTTCGTGGTCAAACACCTGCCTCCGAACGGCACCCCTAATCAATCTTTTAGTATAGAAAGACTGAATGTGCCCAAATATAATTAGGGGGAGCAAAGGCCCTTGCCCAAAGGGCCACTCCCCCCTCCCTGGTGTCCAGGGGAGATTCTCCCCTTTCCAATGATACCTCTCTCTTCTTTCTACATGCTCAGAGGGCTAAGATAGCCCCCTGAGCATGTAGAAAGTGAAACTCCAATGAGCCCATTTCAGTTTCTATGAAAGGACGTCAGCACGACGTGCGCGCTGATCGTCATTTCACAAAAACGAAACAGACCGCCTCGGGAGCTGTGAAAGCTCTTCTCCAGCTCCCGAGGCTGTTGGAGGGAAAAGGAATTCCCGTTGGTGCCCGCACCAGAGGGATTACCATTGCCATGTGCGAGGACGACTGGGAGTCGCCCTGCGCACAAGAGCACCGTGAAGCAGGACGGCTCCCAGCCGTCCTGCGCATAAACTTGGTTAAAGAATTGCTTCTTCAACTCTCTCCTAATTTGGAGCAGCGTTGGGGTGGTCCCGATTGTTACGGGGATGTTGTTCCAGATCTTGTGTGCCTAGTTGGAAAACCTACTGCCTTGTTATTTTTTTCCTTTTTATACTTGTTAGTCAGCAGTCTGAAGGTATTGAGGCTGAAGGTGTGCTGAGAACCACCAGAGTTGGTGAGCTTGTCTGTAAGATAAGCGTGTATGCCGGTCAGGATTACTTTGTAAATGTTGCAGCTGGTTTTCAAGTTAGTGCAGGCTGGCAAGGGGAGCCGACGGAGCTCCATTAGAATGGGGGTAATATGATATGTATCTAAGCATTTCTAGCACGTATGTAAGTATATTTTGCATGTATCAAAAATAAGCAGAGTGATAAAAATACAATAGCTAGTGTTGCAACCGGATTGTCCCAGGCATGGTGTACAGTCAAGTTCCCCTGCTCAGAGTCCCCCATTGCAAGTATCTTTTATCAGTGTTTTATTTATTTTGTCCCCTCACACTAATCTCGTTTGGACACAGAGGCCTAAGCCTGTACTTTGAGATGAATGTGGTCCTGGACCTGTTCTGTGACCCGCAGGAACACACCAAGTTTGCCCTCATTGTTTTTAACATCGGATTACTCTCTCTGTCATGTAATAGAGGGGTTGTAACAGCATAATGCGCTTTGTGAATCCATAGTTGTGACCATCTATCTGTGTCACTGAAGTGAAGTCCTACTGACCCACTTGCGTGAAGTTACAATTCTATAGACTGATACAGATTTTAGCACTAATATCCCAAGTTTACATTGTGCATGCTTGTTTATGTGGCCTGCATTGCAGAAGCATTGTGTGTGTGAGTGAACCAGAGTTAATGGAGGCCTGTGGGATTCTTTTTGGATAAACCCTGGCCTGACCTTCTGCACAAGATGGAGGTGAGGATGTTTTCGCAGACAGTGGAAGTGTATTGCATATATTCCTGAAGCTGGAGAAATATGACCCAGACATTGAAATTGGGTTCTTTTAGAAATTCAACTAGCCTCTATGGGGAAAAACTGCTGATCAGCCTGCCAGCACCACTGCTGTCTGGTAGATGGATGGGGTGAAGGCTGGAATTGCTTTCTCTGTTGCTCAACTAGAAAGGAACCCCTTGCATGAGGCCAGATGTTGGAACAGAAATGTTCCCTGCTTGGCATACAGTTGTGTCCCCTGCCATGAGTTACCAACTCCTATAATCTGATCGCCTGTTTTTTGAGTTTTTGGCCCCCCACCTCAAGCTAATTTATGGTGTGCACGAAAGCCCGAGCCTGTCTCTTGACGTAAGCACGGTCAAGGACTTGGATGGGCGCACCAAGCACACTCTCCATAGTAACAGTGAGTGGGCTGTTGTCCCTCTTACAGTTTCTAGCATAAATCACAAAAAAACTGGCAGAAATGTTTAAACATTTACCACCCAGGTGTTCAGTTAAAAAATATCTTAATGACAGAAGTTGCCTGAAACCCAAGATTGAATTGCCCAACAACATCTTTATCAATATAAAATAAAACCAAAAAGGTGGGGACGCTTAAACTTATTCAATTCAATTACAAAAAAACAATCATTCAAAATTAACCTAAAGTCCGAAAAATATTTTCACACAATGTCCTAGTGTAAGTGCCCTACTCAAAGAAGTCTCAGATGACGTTGAATAAAAAAAGGGTTACATCTTTATCCTTTATTTAAACCCCATTAAATACAGACAGTAACAGCCCAGCCAAAGTATTTTGTCCCCATCACGAACTTCATCATAGCTGTAAGACACATGGATAAAATGTTTTACAAAAAGACACTGAAGTCACCTAATATTTACACATTAAAACAGCACTTCATTATCATTATAGAATCTTAAATATCAAAAACAAACTGTTACAAAAATATTAACAATTTGTACTTCCTTTATAAATATACAATATCAAATCAACAGGAGTAGAAAGTGGGGAATCCTCCATATATATTCCATTCAGTTTAGTAATCCATATATCTGATAGAGACATCTAACCACAGATTGCTTACCTTTGAATTCTCTCCATGCGCCAGACTGGATCCAGAAAAAGTTTGCAGCAGTAACTCTGCACATTGGTAGAGAGTGTCGAATGACTGAAGTGACGTTGACCAGCTGATGCGACGTTAAAGGAGTCCATGTTATGCCCCTTCACGAGGCCCTGATGTCAGTTTCTTCTTTTCTGTGCTTTTAATGCGGATACAGTAGCGGTTCCTTAAGCTGTTTTTTGGTCTGCTTCGATGTTTTGTTGAACGGAACAGCGTGCCTTTCTCTCGGAACAGCGTGCCTTTCTCTCCATGTCCCTGGGGTTCAAGTCTTGTGGGTCCTATAGACTTCAAGTATCAGCCACAGACCCTCACACTATTTGTATGTGGTGCCTGGGGGAGCACCATGACTCTGAAGAGTGAGTCTCCTATGTTCAACTTCGCCTGCACACTGCATGAACGTCATTTAAAGCTCCTGACGATGCGGATGTCATAGTCTTCCAAGTCTTCTCGTCTACCTCGGCCTCCCTCACGCTCCATGGACCACCCGAGGGCCTGCTCCAGGAGATGTTCCCCTGGACATCACTCTTCATCGACATCCCAAGGTAAGTCAAGATGCAGACGGTCGAAGTCACAGCATCCTCTGACATCGCAGCGTAAAGTCTCTGTTGGAAAACGAGGCAGTATCTGTGAGGCCTGCACAAATAACATGTCACATTTGTCCTTCACTGGGAACCAAACACCCTATTGTAGCGCTTGACTCTCAGAGAGTAGCGTTGCAGAGCAGTCAAAGGATTACTGAAGGGAGGTGGTGTCGGCTATTAATCGCCATTTACCAGTACGCAGAAATAACACTCAATTGATGGTCCAGTCTGTACTTTGCTTTCTAAAAGTAAGAGTACATTTATTAAACACACACCCACACTACTATGCAACAATTTACAAATATACATAAGGTGTTGGAATTACTTTGTGACATTGCATAACATCTCCACCCCTCCTGTAGGCAGGGTGGGGTCAATTACCACCACTCCCATGTATGCACATCATCTTGCCCCCTAATGCAGTGGGGTTGACACAACCTGGAGCGTGGGCCTTACCCACTGGCACCATCCCAGTGGCGACCCACCCCTTCATCTCAACAAGCATTAAAAATAGGTACACCTGCCCTGGGGACACATAACCCTGACTGAGCATCTCATACTGTCCATACAGTATACACCTATACATCTTAGTGGTTAACAATCTAGGTTGTTCTTCCCCTAACGCAGTAGCAAGAATACATGTTTGGGCATCAATTTAAATGAGGTACTTATCATAAGTGATAACAGTTGCAATGCATTGCAATCACAGCCCCTAAAAGGCATCACAGGTAAAATCACAGGATTAAGCATTTGCAGCCAGACACCGTAGCAGAAATGTCTAGCAACATAACCCCACTTCCCTTATGACTCCACCTTGCACAGGTACTTCACATTACACGTGACTTCCAGTCCCCTACAAACGAAAAAACGTTGGTAAATGCACTTCTCGTGCAATTGCACCTCTTCACCTCCAGGGGAGGCCCTTCTCCAGACATCCCCAAACCCAGCCCTTCACACCTTGGTGCAGTCCCTAAGGCACTTGAGGGGTTACTTCGTTGGAGTCCCCACAGACTTGGGGGGGGGGGGGGACTTTTCTCACGTTGTGCTGGGGGAGTCTGCGTACACCGGCAGCTCTCCTTTCACCTGTGCACACACTTGGTGGTAACCCCGTCCTCCTGGGGCCACCAGGAGCTGATCACAAGGATTATGGGGCGCTCTTCCCCCAATCGCTGCATTTTAGGTGAGCGGCTCTCCTGCTGCTCCGGGGAGAGCCGTGCTGCCCGCGATGGCGGCCCTGCGACGCATTCTGACCTTGATGGAGGGGCCGGTCTCACCTAGACCCCAAGGTGAGAGAGCCCACCCCTGGCTGTGCTGTCCTTTCTTCGGGGGCCCGGTCCCACCTGGGCCCCTTGCACCCGTGGTTGGACAGCCACCTGGGGAGCCCACCCCTGTTGGCTCCCGCTGGCTCCCCACTCGGCCCACACCCCCTGGTGCGGGAGCCGGAGTGTCTATTTGGGTCTGCCCGCTCCGGCGGGCAGACAAGGAGGTGATCTCCTCCCAGGTGGGTCTTCGGGGAGGGGGCAACGGCACTGCCCCCACCTCTTCATTCAAATCGGGGTCCGGGGCCATCTTCACGGAGAGCGCTATGGCACTCCCCGGCTTTGCTTCGGGGCTTCAGGGCCCAGAGTTGAAATCCCGGGCCCCCGGGAACACCTTCACAGGGAGTGCGACGGCGCTCCCCGCCTTCAGCGGGGCCCGGAGTTGGGATCCCGAGTACCTCACACTATTTCCCAGGGGGGGCACGACGGTGCTCCCCTGTATCCAGATTCGGCGGGGGCCTGGCACCCCACGGGGGTATTTTTCAAGGGGAGCGCGACGGCACTCGCTGACTTATCTTCTGCTGGGGGCAGCCCCGGGACCTGACCCACCCAGGGGGCCTATCCTGGACCAGCGGCGGAGCCTCACGCGCTTCGTCAGCCAGAGGTCAAGGGTCACCAACCTGCTGGGGGGCATATCTCAACCCCCAAGGGAACGATGTGCACGAGTTTGGCCTCTTCTTGCTCTTGGCGGCGCACCCCAGCCACTGGGAGCACTTTCCTTTGCCCTCCTGGTCTCACAGAGGGTGGATTCAGCAGGGAGCTGTCTTCACCGGTTCCCTGCACCAGACTTTCGCCTGGCTCTCCTCCTGGGCCTCTCCTCTCCTTGCGCAGACGCCCAGGCTTCTGCTCACTGGTCCTGGTCTCCCCTTGGGGTGCAAGTCAGGATCCTGGGCTTGTCTGGAGGTTCTTCCTTCCAGCTGCCCATGGTGCCAGGCTCCAGCACTAGTCGTCCTCAGCAGACCACACCCCAGAGAGAGCTCCTCTTCCTGTGCAAACTTTTTTAAAGAATTTGGAGGGGCTGGTAGGAGAAGTCTCTGTTTCCCCTATCAAACAGCGACACCTCACTTATCTGCCCCTGCTCCTTCCTTCCTGCCCAGGCCTCTGGGTTTGTTCAAAATGGCGTCGTCCAGGGGTCTCATGCCACATGGTCTCTTGAAAGCCCCTTCCCCCCTTGCTGCCTTCTCTCCAGAGCAGCTTGGTGCCTGACACCAGGTGACAGTTGCTGATAGATTAACCTGTAGCTCCACCTATCCTCTCTTCTTGGAGAGGAGGCCTTTGTCCTTGGAATGCTTCTTTTGCCGGGCTAGGCCTCTGATGCCACAGCTTGGACAGCAAGGTAATTAATCCAGCCTGGCAGTGTCAGCCCCAGCCAGGCACTGGTTATGAGCCGACTCAGAAAAATATGGCAGTACTGGATGACCCAAAAGCAGTACAGATATTACTTTGAACTCTGCAGAATACTTCTTCTCACCTCAGTTACAGTGGACTTTAGTGCATGTCTGGATTTTGTAGGCCCTAGGAAAGAGAAACTGCCCCATGTGGTCCCCCTCCTCATAGGGGAGTACTGACATGGTCTTTCAGTGAAAACATTAAAGCACACTGACTTTCCCTTCCATGTTTCTTTCCATTGTATAAAGCCTTTTCCATGTCACCACCCAGCTCTGCATAAGTCCTGTCACACCATTCACTTTGTAGCTGCTCCTGGGCTGCGCACGCCAGGAATCTCCCCTGCGCAGCCCTTACACTTGTGCACACGCATGTACACACGTATCTGCATGCAACAAGCCCGGTGCCCCTTACTCTGGCTGCAGCGCTGCGGCCTACTCGCGCCAGGGGGACACCAGTAAAATACACATGCAGTCCCTTTAATCATGAGTTCACTGTGGGTGAGTCCCAACTTATGAGGCCCTCCCACAGTAAAAGCTCAACAAATGGTGTTCAAAACGTGAAAAATCCGGGCTGCTCAGATGGTCAGAACTACCGTCTAACAGCCTCCGTCTCTCGCGCCTCCTCCCGCTCTTCGGCTGAAGAGTCGGTACACAAGTCCAACCGTTCCTCCCTACCTTTCCTGCAGCCGGAGCGACTATGACACATTAAAACAGCACTTCATTATCATTATAGAATCTTAAATATCAAAAACAAACTGTTACAAAAATAGTAACAATTTGAACTTCCTTCATAAATATACAATATCAAATCAACAGGAATAGAAAGTGGGGAATCCTCCATATATATTCCATTCAGTTTAGTAATCCATATATCTGATAGAGACATCTAACCACAGATTGCTTACCTTTGAATTCTCCCCATGCGCCAGACTGGATCCAGAAAAAGTTTGCAGCAGTAACTCTGCACATTGGTTGAGTGTCAAATGACTCCGAAGTGACGTTGACCAGCTGATGCGACGTTAAAGGAGTTCATGTTATGCCCCTTCCCGAGGCCCTGATGTCAGTTTCTTCTTTTCTGTGCTTTTAATGCGGATACAGTAGCGGTTCCTTAAGCTGTTTTTTGGTCTGCTTCGATGTTTTGTTGAACGGAACAGCGTGCCTTTCTCTCGGAACAGCGTGCCTTTCTCTCCATGTGCTTGGGGTTCAAGTCTTGTGGGTCCTATAGACTTCAAATGTCAGCCACAGACCCTCACTCTATTTGTATGTGGTGCCTGGGGGAGCACCATGACTCTGAAGAGTGAGTCTCCAACTTATGAGGCTCTCTCACAGTAAAAGCTCAACAAATAGGTGTTCAATCCGGGCTGCTCAGATGGTCAGAACCACCTTCTAACAGCCTCCGTCCCTCGCGCCTCCTCCCGCTCTTCGGCTGAAGAGTCGGTACACCAGTCCAACCGTGCCTCCCTACCTTTCCTGCAGCCGGAGCGACTATGACCCAGATGCGAGACTACTATAAATCCCTTTATGCTATCTTTGGGTCTTCAACTTCCATTGGAGTGCCTTTGGGCCCCAAGGAGTTGCGAAGAGTCACTGCCAAGGCTCTCAGTTCGGCCTTCTGATTCTATAACCAAATCCGTTTGGATACCATGCACAGCCCTTCGGGGTTTCCACCTTCTGCACCTGTCTCTAATCAGCTGACTCAGATGCCAATCGATGCCATGCCACTTCCCGACGCTCAGACGATGCTTCGGCATGGAATGTGGTGTCAATAGTGCTGCCTGTCTAAGACACACCCGCTCTGTTCTCTATGGAATCCCCCCTGTTTTTCCTTCTGAGGAACATGAATTTTGAGGTGATGGGAAGGATTTGGGCTTTCCACACCCCATATCTGACACTGCCCAGCTTCCTATGGAGGATAGCTGGCTGACTGAGCTTGGTGAAGCCAGTGGCTTGAAGTCGTCCCCAGCCTTGGGTCTCCTTTTCCCTTCTGACCTTGCTAAAGAGGCAAGCTCCTCTCTAGCTGATATGCTGAGGCGGGTTTCTGTGGTTTTTGATTTGGCAGTTCCTTCTATGGAAATGGCTTCTGATCCTTTACTTGGCATCCTCAATCAGGATCATACAGGGATAGAGCTGTTTCTTCCCTGTAGTGAAGCTCTATAGGACATTTTGTTGGGGCTTGGAAAACCAGATGCAGGGGCCCCTGTGGATCGCTCATAGACACCATCCTGACTCCGGTAATCCGGCCTGTCTCCTCCGACACCTTTCTCCTCACAGTTTCGTGGTACAGACCACTTCGGCCTCTGATGATCTCAACTCTCTTCCCAATGTCCCTCCAGACAGAGTCCAGAAGACTAGACAGCTGTGTGATTCCTTAATGCCTCTTGCATACATGAATGCTTCTCCCATGCGTTGTGGGATTCATTGGCACGTCTGCTGCTCTTCCTTCTGGATGAGACCCGGAACAATCCTGCCAAGTTAATATGGGATGGGTCAGGCCTTGGCCTCTTCAGTGGCACTACATCAGCATGCCTGGCTGCACACCTCTGGGTTTTCGGGGGCTGTTCAAGCCACCTTGATTGACATGCCCTTTGATGGTGCTCATGTCAGCTCTGCATTACACCGGTTATGGGACAGTTGTACAGTGTAGTCTCTGAACTCGGTTTGCTCTGTACATCTGCCTTCCCTGCAGACTTGTTTCTCTAGCTCCCCATGGAATTAGTTAGTCGAAGGAATGCTCTTCTTTCTTTCCCTTTGAGCCATTGGCATGCTTCTGCCTTCTGTTTCATTTGAGCCATTCCACCTTCTGGTGGCACCCGGTGGGGTGTTCCTATTTCGTCAGGTGTTATTTTTTCTTCCAACTGTCAAAGACGGATTGTAGTTCCTGTTCTCTGAGCATTTTTTTATTGTTTGGTCGCCATTCGTGGGTTTCAATCCCTAATGGTATAGGAGTTTTCTTCTTTCCAGACTTCATGCAAGTAGTCATTATTAATGGTATTTTGCTCACTGTGTGCATATTCATTATTGCCTTGCTCTCTGTTACTCAAACATCTTCTATATGCCTCATTGGCGTTCCTAGGTATTCTTATGATATTTTAATATCCCTTATAGGATATTTTCTGTTGTAATGCGGGACAAATTGTCCACGCGGCTCCACTGTGCACTTATGTCCTACTAGGGTGTATTTCTCGTCCTGCTCCCTTCATTCCATGGGCTATTCATTCAGCTTTATTCAGTGTTTTCAGACACGGTTTCCTTCTCCTAGTGCCTCTAACAGTGCTTCATTGCACTGCTTTGGCACACGGCTGTCGATATTCCAGACGGGACGGACTTTGCCACTCCTTTCTTGGGCACCTGTGGTGCTTGATTGTTTAAAAAGAAAGAAGAACAGGCCCATCATACAGGTGAAACATAATACAATTCTAGGTCTAAATGTATTAAGTTATTTATATATTTCTTCCTACCTAAAAATGAGATGAAGTTGTTCCTTCTCCCCGTTTATGCTGGATTTATCAGGTTGTGGCAGTTGCTCTTACTCCTCCTGTGAGTTTATCATTTGAAGTGCCTGCTCTCTTGTACCGTCACCATTGGTCTCTTGAGACTACCTTGCTGTTGTGTGTCTTCCTTACATTTGGAAGCTGTGTAGTTGTTTTTCTTTCTTAAATAGTGTTTGTAATCTCCATATGTGGTATTCTGTACGGTCTTTTCTTCAGATAGATTTATGCTTTCCTGCACTTTTCTTTTTATGTTCCTGGTCTCCTGTAAAGACGCTCATTACTGGAATCTATACTTGTATTTTTGTCTCTTCTGCAACCCTTCTTGGGTTCAGCTTTTCATGCTTAGTATTTCTTTGGCTTTCCATTTCTTAGATATTTTGTCCCTGTTCAATGATGTGCCCTCTTTCTTGTCCAATACCCCAGCCAGGTCCTCCTCTGGCTCACTTGCTATCGGATGTTCTGGAGGCATCCCTATTATAGCTGTCTGGGTGTCAGCTTTTCATGAACATGAATGCAGGTTTTGTGTCTCTAGCGAGGTTTTCTCAACCTGCAGTCTTCTCTCATGATATAACCTTCTGGGTCTGTTATAGCTACACCAGCCCATTGGCCTTGTTTTCTTGTATCAGCTGACGTTCTGTCCCTTCTGTGTCTGATGTTTCCCACACACCCTTTTCTTTTCCAGTTATGTGGCTCATTTGACCTAGTACTATGTGTAGGAAGGTGGAATCTGACTAATGGTTGCCCCCAACTTTTTGCCTGGTATTTGAGTGGTTTTGACTAGTCTTGCTGGGATCCTGCTATCCAGGACCCCAGCCTATCTGCTTTCTCCTTAAAACTGATGTGAGTACCCTAGGTACAAACCCAATTGGATGCTGAGGATACCCTGACTGTCAATTGTAGATGGTACCCTAGGTACCCAGGGCATGGGTCCCTCAGTAGGCCTACCAGGGCTGCAGCACTTATTGTGCCACCCTGGGACAGCCATACCAACTGACACCACCAGACCACTACTGTAGTCTGGGTAAGGTGGTGCTAGCACCCCTTACAGGGATATAGGTTCCCTATATCCCACCCCATTACAACACATCTACTCTCATGGATCACCCCTATGGCAGGCCTTGCTAATCCTACAAGGCAGGGTGCTGAGGTATGTGTGAGGGGGGACCCCTACATGAGTAGGACCTCCCTGCAACCTTCGTAAAATCATTGCTGGGTTGTTTGTAGTGTAGCCATACCATATACTCTTAACCGCATTATAAGTCTATCGCGATAGCGTGATTACTTGAGAATGGCTACACAGAACCATATCGTGTTTGGTGTCAAACATGTAGGAATCATACCCCCAGTCCAGCCATGGGCATGAGGGTACGATTCCCCCCTGCTAGAGGGGCGATATGGGAAAAGCGGCAGAATTTAGACACCTATTTAAAAGTGCACATGTAGTACAAAATGGCTACTACCCGCCACCCACACAACTCTGGCTGGCTGTTGCTGGGGAAAACCCCAGCCTCGCCAGCTGGACAATAGGGCTCCTGTGGCAGGGAGGTGCTAGCATCTCCCCAGACAGGATAATGTGGATTGGAACAGGGTGGGTGCACCAAATGTCCTTTCAGAGTTGCACGTAGGCAGCTGCAGAGCCCTCATTCTGAATACACCCCTTGGAACCGGTTCAGGGGCATCCTGCCCCTCGCCCAGGCGGGAAACACACAAAGGGGAGAGGGTGTAGCCACCCTTTCCCGCCTCACCACTCATTGGTGGACACTACTCTGGACACTCCCCTAATCTTGGGGATAAAGGAGAATAACGTGGCCCCAGAGCCTCAGATTAATCTTGAACTTCAGTCTTGACCTTCGACTTGCTGCTGCCCAGCTGACGGAAGAAATCTCCCTTGGGATAAAGGAGTTATCCCCCTGCTTGGCAGGCACCTGAAACACTGCAAGTGACCCGGTTGGAACTTCGCTGCTCTCACGAACTTCGTCAACTTCCAGCACCCTTGAGGTGGGTTTCCTAAGCATCCCAGAGGCCAGTGAGTGTGCACAGCAAACCTGTGTACCGTGGACCGCGTGGGTGCCGAGATTCCCAATACCCCAGGACACCGGCCACCTCTTGCGTAGCACACGACCCTGACCAGTGGGGAAGTTGTGCTTTGGCCCATTATTGAGCCAACCACCAAGCAGCATCCGTGCCAAAGATCAGCGCCCTAGCGCACTCCGGTGGCCCGTGGGCTCCCTTTTACGCACTCCATTTTGCTGCCTTCCGCGGTCCCTTGTCTCTCGACTTGTGGGCCCGAGCGGAGGACAGTCTCGACAACTAAGAGTTCCCCTGGTTGCTCCAGGCCTGCTCTACAGTCTCTCCAAAGGAGACCTCTCACAGACCTCGTGGGTCTGCACTAGTAGCTGATTTGTTCATCTTGGGTTGCGGTTGCCAAGGCTTAGTGGATCCAATCCGGACACTAACACCGCAGCGACCCTCATCCGACGTGGGACAGTCGCTCTCCAGAAGCTGGCCTTCCTTGAAGCCTCCCGGAGCCCGTGGCTGCAGATCCAAGCTACACCTCTTTTCACTTGAATCACCCGACATTGAAGGGCTCTTTGCTTTGAGCTCCCTGGTCACTGTGCCGTGACCCAGACTCTGTCCCCTCTGCTTTCAGGTTCTTCTCTACAACTTCTACATCTTCAATCTTCACGTCATCATTGACGCTTTTGGCTAGCAGCACTTTTGAACATTTTCCCATTGAAAATCAGCCCGCGACCAGACATCGAAAACGACCTATGCACCCGGCTTCCCTGGGGCAGGTAACAGTGGTACCTCGGTACTCTTGTGGTAGTGGGCTTCTCAAAAGCTTAAGTCTAAAGTTTTAACTTTGTACTCCTGCTAGAAGTGACTTTAATCTGTGTAAATCAAACCGCAACATTCTCCATAGGCTTTAATAGAGATCCCGATAGCAGCTATTTCCACTGCACGCGCCTCCCGTGGGTCCCCTTCCTCATAACCTGGGGTGGATTCTTAAGGGGCCAGCGATCCTAAATGCCCTAGGCATTGTCTGTAGAATTGTCGTGGTTCTTATACCACTTTTTTCATATATGGTTTGGTCCCCCCTGGGGCCCTGTGATTCCTGTGCTATTTATTGTGTTTATAAATGCTTGTTTGAATTGTAACTTTGCCACTAGACTCATAAAGAGACTGTGGGATTCTGTCTAGAATAAATACATATATTTTATCTATATACCTGTGTGGGCTACTCTTTCATTTGGTTATTCAAGAGGTTATTATGGTAAAACAATAAGCTTAACACTCCTTAGCCTGAAGGCTGCTCTCCACAGCTACCACTAGGATAGCTTTCTTTAAAGGGTGTCTTAAACCCATCAATAAGAGTCGAATTGGACTGGTGCAAGGTGTCCCTATAACTAGGAGACAGCATATGCCAGGCCAACTTCTCACACTATGTTTGTCTGAGCAAAATTCAGAGTGTGCCCAGCATACTAGCCAAGGGGGAAACAAACTTTAAAGAATCTCCGGTTACGCCCCCATTACGGGTATACCCTATTTAAAAAAAAAAAAGTATCTCAAACTCATGCTTACAGTTAATTAAAGAATCAGCAAATACTTTAGATATTGCACCCTCAGGGGAGGTCCCCATATTGAGAGAAAGTAATACCAGACTTGGTCGGAGGGGTTAGAAGAACAGGATTCGACGCATCCCAAAACGGAAACAGAAAAAATTGCGGTTCCCTCCCATAAATGAGGAGTTAAATAGTACGAAATCACCTCCAAGTAGAAAGGTTCCCGGGATTTTGGGGCGATCCACATTGAATACGGGTCAAAAAATTGGGCAAGATAATGATAATCAGTTGATCTGCTCGAACTTGGTGCTGACTAACCCACAGAGCCAAGAGGGACGGGAAGAAAGTGGGATTCCTAAAGTCAACATAGGCGACAGTGAGAATCAGAACCAGAATCTTCCCCGTAACATTAACTTGGTTAATTATGAAATAAGTAGAGACCCCACATCTGGAAACGTATTGGAAAACTCACATGAGCCTGTAATAGAACAAGTCTTAGCTACTGGAGGTGCCCCTCTTCGTCCCCGTGGATGGGATACTTTCCCAGTACGGTTTGATTCCGGCCAGGGGAATGTCTGGGAGGGGGACTTGATCACAGTTTGTAATAGCAACAGGGTTATGTTAGAGAGGGGTCCGGTCTTAGGGCAGCCTGGTAAAACGCCAATAGGGAATACAGGGCCAGAAGTCGGGCAGGTGAGCAGGACCTTGCTCTTTGTTTCTCTGTTTCAAACTGCATCAATGTTACTGAATAGAAGTGCCCTTCTACAGCTGTTAACAGAGATAAAGGACTTGGGTCCGATAACAAGCAAAGACCTTGAGATGGTCTACTTAGATTGGAGCACACCAACCCCCCCCCCCCTGCCCCCCTCCCCCAAGTAATTGAGTTACATTTATGTCAGGGGTAGTTTCAATGTTAGTAATAGCTAACGTAGATTCCTTTAGGAAAAGAGGTATAGATGTGTTCTCTAGTGTACCCCCTTGCCCAGTTCCGTCTGAAAGCTCAGGAATGGTTCATCAGATGCAAGGGTGTGGGTTCTCTAATAACAGGGGTGCAAAAATCCCTATAAAACGTAAAGACGGAACGCGTTACTTACCTGTAACTGCGGTTATCCAGTATTGGTATTTTTCATAGATTCACATGCCTGAATCATTCCCCGTCGTCGGGATGGGAGTCACCGGTAAATAACAAAGCAATGTCTAGAAGACATATAGAGTAACAGGCCCCAAAGGGCCCTAGCTTAGAAAGCTATCCACGTCCTTATGTAAAAAGGACCAAAGTTTGGCCAGTAGCCAATCAGCTAGCACCACCCTCTAGAACCCTCCTGGAAGGAGCTCTAGTCCCTCAGATTTTCGTAAGCACAGTGCTAAGTAGTTGTATCACTGAGAGATCCAAGAGAGCCCTTCCAGGGGAGGTGGGTGGGTTGCATGTGAATCTATGAAAGATACCAATACTGGATAACCGCAGTTACAGGTAAGTAACGCGTTACTTATCCAGTATTAGGGTATCTTTCATAGATTCACATGCCTGAATCAGAATAGTAAGCAATACAAAGCACATTTCGGCAGGCACAGTAAATATACAGTCACTAGATAATAACATATCCATGTGAAAGATAAAGTATCAAAGAATCATAAACCAGGTAATGCCAACATAACAGTGTGAAATGTGTGTAAAGAGACCAGGATGGTGGGATGAAAAAGGAAAGGGCTCACCTCTATTGAAATAGAGTACAGCTTGCCCCACTGCAGCATCCTTCATGATCTCCGTGTCCAGGCAGTAATGCCTGGTGAATGTATGCGGCGTCTTCCATGTGGCCGCTCTACAAATATCCACCATGGACACTCCTGCAAACAGTGCCATGGAAGTAGACATCGCCCTTGTAGAATGGGCACGAACTGCTGATTGCAGTGGACGTCCTGCCTGTTGGTGACAGAAGGTTATGGCTGAAGAGATCCATCGGGAAATGCTCTGTTTGGTGAGCGGTAGTCCTTTTCTAGGCCTACTGTATGCCACAAAGAGTTGATTAGACTTCCGAAATGTTTTAGTCCTTTCAATGTAAAACTTGAGGCAGCGCATAATATCTAATGAATGAAGAGCCATTTCTGCCCCTGTGTGTGGATTCGGGAAGAATGAACGTAGTATGATAGGTTCATTGAGGTGGAACTGGGTCGGAACCTTAGGGATAAACTTCGGATTCGTCCGAAGAATGACCCTGTCGCTTTTGAACTGAATGAAAGGGTCCTGGATTGAGAACGCCTGTAGTTCTCCAACCCGTCTTGCCGAGGTAAGGGCCAGCAGGAGTGCAAGCTTCCAGGAGACATACTTAATATCTGCTCTGTGGATTGGCTCAAACGGCTGTTTCATCAGCTGAGCCAAAACCGTGTTAAGATGCCAAGCCGGTGGTACAGGCTTCACTGGAGGAAAAGTTCGAAACAGCCCTTTAAGAAATTGTTTGATAAGTCTGTGAGACCACAAAGATGGACCTGTAGAGGACCTCCGAAAGCGAGATATCGCCGCTAGGTGTACTTTGATGGAGGCATGAGCTAGACCGGATTTTGCGAGATGCAGGAGATACGGTAAAATCTGCTCCGGGGTTGAAGAAAGAGGGTGCAACCCGTTTGTCTTGCACCATATGCAGAATCGTTTCCACTTCAGTGAATATGTCTTGTTGGTGCTATCCGCTCGAGCTCGAGCTAGGATTTGTCTGCAATCCGGAGGAATGTCTAAGCCCTGGAATTCTCTGAACTCAGGAGCCATGCCGATAACTTGAGAGACGCTGGATCCGGATGCTGAACCTGTTGATGGTGCAGCGTTAGCAGAGATGGAAACGGGTGCAGTTTGACTGGAGGTTCCAGGGAGAGGATGTGAAGCTCCGTGAACCAGTGCTGACGTGGCCAAGCTGGGGCTATCAATATCAGAGTGCAGGGCTGCGCTTTCATCTTCCGTAACACCCTGGGAATTAGGGGAAACGGCGGAAAGGCGTACGCAAAGACGTTGCACCATGCTATCGAAAAGGCATTCCCCAGAGACCCTTGTTGGGGATGCCAGCTTGCAAAGTGTTGGCATTTGGCGTTGACCTGGGTGGCGAATAGGTCCAGAGAAGGGGTGCCCCATTGATCGAAGATGCTGTTGAGGACTTGTTGGTCCAGTTCCCACTCGTGGCAAGTTGACTGCCGTCTGCTGAGGGAATCTGCCAACACGTTGTGGATGCCTGGCACATAATCTGCTCGCAGAGAGATGTTGTGAGTGAGTAGCCAACTCCAAATTTTTTGTGATTCTCGAGAGAGTGTCAGCGAGCGTGTTCCTCCCTGCTTGTTCAAATAGTGCATTGTCGTTGTGTTGTCTGTTCTGACAAGCACCATGGAGTTCTTGATTCTTGGGAGGAAAGCCACCAGAGCCAGGTAGACGGCGCGCAGCTCCAGGAGGTTGATATGGAGTGCCCTCTCTGTAGGGGACCATTTCCCGCTTATCTGAAGCTCCTGAAGGAAGGCTGCCCAGCCCTCTAGGGAAGCATCCGTGGTGATTATGTGGGGTGCTGCAGGAAGCAAGAAAGGCAAGCCTTTTGAAAGGTTCTGGGGAGACACCCACCATCGTAAGGCCTTCCTGATCACAAGTGTGACTTGGATGACGTCGTCGAAGGATCCTGTACACTGTACCCATTGATCCGACAGTTCTTCTTGAAGGGGTCGCATATGGAGACGACAATGCGGGACCAAGAGAATGCAAGAAGACATCATCCCGAGAAGGGATTTGAAGAGACGCACTGACAGCGTCCTTTCGGACATTATCCTGAGAGCTAAAGCCTGCAGCTTGTCCTTCCGTTCCTTCGATGGAAAAGCTTTCCGCAGTACAGTGTCCAGAGTAGCGCCCAGAAAGTTCATGCGCTGAGACGGCTGAAGGACGGACTTCTCTCGATTGAGCGTTAGGCCTAGTGAATCGAAGAGCGTTAGACAGGCGTTTGAAGACCTGGACGCGCCCTGAAGAGATGGAGACTTGACTAGCCAGTCGTCTAGATAGGGAAAGACCTGATGATGGTGATGGCGTAGGTAGGCCGCCTCTGGAGCTAGACATTTGGTAAAAATGCGGGGTGCCGATTTGAGGCCAAACGGCAGAACCCGAACTGGTAATGTCTGCCGGCCACCACGAAACGTAGGAATTTCTTGTGGTTGCGATGTATTGGAATATGGAAATAGGCGTCTTGCAGGTCTAACGACACCATATAGTCGTTCGCATTGAGCAGATGTAATACCTCCTGAATGGTGACCATACGAAACGACTGTTGTTTTAGATAGTTGTTCAGATTCCGTAAGTCCAATATCGGCCTCCATTTCTTCTCCTTTTTCCTGATAAGGAAGAAGCGGGAGTAGAACCCTTTTCCCCGTTGATTTGTGGGAACTCGCTCTATAGCTCCTTTTTGGAGCATAGTCTTCACCTCCAAGAGTAACAGACGTAGGTTTTTGTGAAGTGTTGGGCGGGGAGGGGTGGGAGGAGGGATTTGTATAAACTCCAGGGAATGGCCGAATTGTACTAATTGTAGGACCCAACGGTCCGTAGTTATTCTTCGCCAATTTTGGAGAAAGTGGGAAATTTTGCCGCCAATCTTGGAGGGTGGCGAGAAGGTGGAGGCCGGCCGTAGTTGTAAGTCATTGGCGTCTGGAGGTTCACTTTTGCCGTCCACCTTTACCACGAAAGGAGGACTTCGTGTATGTGGATTGTTGCCGCTGTTGATATTGCAAAAACAACAATTGATGGACAGAATGCAGAACAATGTCATACATTCACCCCAGTACAGAGATCTGGGCCTAAATCCATCGTTTTTTTGCTCACCATGCCGTTCCAGTTTGAAAGCTCACCATGCCGTTCCAGTTTGAAATGCCCTCTTCAAGCTATCCTGGCTGAAGAGGGGTGAAACAGGGAGGACCTGGCTTGGCAGTTCGGGCTGGACTGTTCCCATGGGGCACAGGGTCAAGACTGATTTGCATATGGCTGGGTTCAAACTGGAATGGCATGGTGAGCAAAAAAACGATGGATTTAGGCCCAGATCTCTGTACTGGGGTGAATGTATGACATTGTTCTGCATTCTGTCCATCAATTGTTGTTTTTGCATTTGTCACCCCGAGTGGGAAGGGTATGCTCAGACGTGAGTCCCTTGCTCTCCATGCCACTGGAATCAGGCTATCCTGGCTGACGAGGGCTGAAAGCCCGAAACCGGTCCTAGGATGCTTGTTTCCAGTCCAGGGAGGACCTGGCTTGGCAGTTCGGGCTGGACTGTTCCCATGGGGCACAGGGTCAAGACTGATTTGCATATGGCTGGGTTCAAACTGGAATGGCATGGTGAGCAAAAAAACGATGGATTTAGGCCCAGATCTCTGTACTGGGGTGAATGTATGACATTGTTCTGCATTCTGTCCATCAATTGTTGTTTTTGCATTTGTCACCCCGAGTGGGAAGGGTATGCTCAGACGTGAGTCCCTTGCTCTCCATGCCACTGGAATCAGGCTATCCTGGCTGACGAGGGCTGAAAGCCCGAAACCGGTCCTAGGATGCTTGTTTCCAGTCCAGGGAGGACCTGGCTTGGCAGTTCGGGCTGGACTGTTCCCATGGGGCACAGGGTCAAGACTGATTTGCATATGGCTGGGTTCAAACTGGAATGGCATGGTGAGCAAAAAAACGATGGATTTAGGCCCAGATCTCTGTACTGGGGTGAATGTATGACATTGTTCTGCATTCTGTCCATCAATTGTTGTTTTTGCATTTGTCACCCCGAGTGGGAAGGGTATGCTCAGACGTGAGTCCCTTGCTCTCCATGCCACTGGAATCAGGCTATCCTGGCTGACGAGGGCTGAAAGCCCGAAACCGGTCCTAGGATGCTTGTTTCCAGTCCAGGGAGGACCTGGCTTGGCAGTTCGGGCTGGACTGTTCCCATGGGGCACAGGGTCAAGACTGATTTGCATATGGCTGGGTTCAAACTGGAATGGCATGGTGAGCAAAAAAACGATGGATTTAGGCCCAGATCTCTGTACTGGGGTGAATGTATGATATTGATCTGCATTCTGTCCATCAATTGTTGTTTTTGCATTTGTCACCCCGAGTGGGAAGGGTATGCTCAGACGTGAGTCCCTTGCTCTCCATGCCACTGGAATCAGGCTATCCTGGCTGACGAGGGCTGAAAGCCCGAAACCGGTCCTAGGATGCTTGTTTCCAGTCCAGGGAGGACCTGGCTTGGCAGTTCGGGCTGGACTGTTCCCATGGGGCACAGGGTCAAGACTGATTTGCATATGGCTGGGTTCAAACTGGAATGGCATGGTGAGCAAAAAAACGATGGATTTAGGCCCAGATCTCTGTACTGGGGTGAATGTATGACATTGTTCTGCATTCTGTCCATCAATTGTTGTTTTTGCTGTTGATATTGCGGCCGGTGTTGCTGGGAGGAGGAGAATGAAGAATGTTGGTGGAATTCTCCCCTACCAGAGGATTGACCTCTTCCCCTGGGGCCCCGAAAGGAAGGGTTCCGGAATTGCAAAGCACCCAACGCTCTGGCAGTATCCGTGTCTTTTTTAATCCCCTGTAACGCCTCATCAATGTGGGTGCCAAAAAGAAGTTGGCCATCGTAAGGCATGTCCAACACCTTAGTCTGGACCTCCGGTCTGAAGGAGGTTGCCTTGAGCCAAGCCTGGCGTCGGAGAACTGCTGCGCCCGCTAATTGCCGGAAGCCAGTAGAAGCAATATCCACTGCACAGTCAATTATTTCCGAGGCCGATCTTTCTCCCTCAAGCAAGATCTTTTTTGCATCTTCTTTGGACTCCTCTGGCAGGTCTGCCATGTATGGTGCAATGTCTGCCCACATTTGGCGATTATAACGTCCCAAAAGAGCCAGGGCGTTAGAGGCCCTCACCGTCAAGGCCGACATGGAGGAGAACCGTTTGCCAATGGTGTCTAAGCGCCTGCTCTCCTTATCAGGTGGAGCTGTCAATAGAGCAGCCGGGTTGCTTGACCTCCTCTGTGCGGCCTGCGTAATGACCGAATCCGGCTTCGGGTGGCCCGTGAGACAAACCGGAGCTGTGTCCGGCGCTTTATATTTCTTGTCCAGGCGTGGTAACACTGGGGGGACAGAGGAAGGATGTTGCATAATTTTAACTCCCTGTTCCCAGATGTAGTCTATCATTGGTATTGCTCGTACGGACTTCTTAAAGGGTTCCTTAAAGTCATAGAGGAAGCAGTCTTGCTGATGCGAAGGCATCGGAATTTGAAAGCGCTGGGCCGCTCTCTCTATAATGTTATGGAAGCCGCCAATATCTTCTGGAGGCGAGTCGGCCGTGGTGGGAGCAGGAGAAGTCGGACAGGGAAGGATATAATCATCCCATTCGTCCTGGGGAGAATGGATGTCCTGAAGTTCTCCTTCTTCAGGCTCGTCCTCTTCTTCCTCATCTGTTGTGGGAGGAAGTGGCGTTGCAATAGGCTCTGATTGCAGCACCAATGGTGGCGGTCTTGGCCTTGGTGTTGGTGGCGCAACTGGTGTTGGAGGCGCCGGCGTCGGAAACCTCTGTTTGTAGTCCGAGATCAGGAATTGGAGGTCCGTGACCAGTGATGCAGGCAGGCAAACCATAGAAGGTGGTGGCTGCACATATTGTGGAGGTGGAACCGGGTGGTAATCCTGGTCCAAGTCCTCGTAGTCAGATGTATCTTGGTATTTGACATGTAGCTGTGAAGGGCTTGTCGCAGCTGGGAACATACTGTCGTCCTCTGAATTTTCCTCCTCGAAAAGTTGAGCAGGTGGCAAAGTAGGGACCCGACTGGGTGATGTAAGGGCCGGTGTTAGTGCCCGTTTGGTGATTTTGAGGTGCACAAATGTATTTGGCGTCTCAGAGTCAATAACTGTCGACGGGCCCGTCGACAGTAGAGGTGTAGGCAGTGTAATAGGCATATGAGACAGCGTCGACGAGGACAGCGATGGTGGTGTCGCCGTCAGTGAGGAAGACGAGAGTTGTTTCTTCGACGACGATGGCGTCGACGATGGCGTCGACGATACTGGTCTCGTCGACGGTGTTCTCGTCGTCGTCGACGACGGTCTCGTCGACGGTGGCTTCGTCGACGTGGGTGTCGACGATGGCGCTGTCATCGACGATCCTGCTGTCGACGGTGTCGTCGGCGGCTTAGCTGACGACGACGACTTTTTGATTTTCAGCGTCGACGAGATCATTTTACCAGCCGTCGACGATGGTGTTGTCGTCGTCGACGTGGTCATTGAGTGGGATATGACCTTAGATATGGTCGCCGTCGACGAAGTTACAACGACTGCCGTCGATGGATGTCTTTTCATCGATGAAGCCCCCGTCGACGAGGTGGTCGTCGGCGACGGGGCAGAAACTGGCTTTTTGAAAGTAACCTGGACATCTGGAGGAGAGGTGATTCCTGGCATAGACGAGTCCAGAACCTCGGAAGACCATTTGTGTCGTTCTTAGGAGGTGGCTGCGACGAAGGGCCCGGAGAGGACGCCCTTGGTCGCTTGCGTGAGGAGTGAGAAGATATAATAGAACTCTCACTCTCCTCAGAGGACACCACAGAGTCCTTGTCCTTCAGCCTTTGTAGCCAGATTAAAAGGCGCCCTTCTCTGTCCTTCAGGGTCTTGGATGAAAAGGTACGACATACCTTGCAATCCTTGGCACTGTGGCTGGGGTACAGACAATAAAGGCAGTCCTTATGCTGATCATCCATGTGGAGCCTTTTCTTCCCACAGGAAGCACAGGATCTGAAGAGTCCTTTCTTAGGAGTATCAGCCATGACAAATCCGAAAGTTTTGAGTAGAAAAACACTGGTAAACCAGAAGCAATGAGCAGAGCTCAGTGGAGACTCCCTTAGCACGACGTGCGGTAGAAAATCTGAGGGACTAGAGCTCCTTCCAGGAGGGTTCTAGAGGGTGGTGCTAGCTGATTGGCTACTGGCCAAACTTTGGTCCTTTTTACATAAGGACGTGGATAGCTTTCTAAGCTAGGGCCCTTTGGGGCCTGTTACTCTATATGTCTTCTAGACATTGCTTTGTTATTTACCGGTGACTCCCATCCCGACGACGGGGAATGATTCAGGCATGTGAATCTATGAAAGATACCCTAATACTGGATAAATTGAAATAACGGTAGGGAGAAATCTAGGAAATAGAGAAATTAACATTTTAGGTCCCGAAGTCCGAAGGCTTAGTAGACCCAATCTGGAGGATGAGGTGGCTAAGTGGAGTTGGGTAGCTAGTACCCTGAATGGGTCAAAAAATACCCACTACAAAGCCCAAAGTGCGGGGGTAGCCAATTGGGAAGAATCCTATCCTAGAATGTAGCGGGTGTAGAAAAAAGGAGCTGCAAGCTTAAATCATTATTAGAATATGACCCCAAAATAATTTGACTCCAGGAAACCTGGATGGGGTAGGATTTTTCAGTTTGAGAACTTTTATGTGTATTGTTGTACAGCAAAAACATCTGAAAAAGGGCATGCTAGTGGTGGTTTAGCTATTTTACTAGGCTGTGCCATGAGATGGGATCCTGTAATCTATAAGTATCCCTCAAAATGTTGTATCGGAGTGAAGTTGAGGATTGGTGAAGATAACTTGGGGCAAGCAGTTTTTCTTTTACTTGTCAACGTGTATATTCCTCCTGGGAGAGTGTTGAACTTATTGGTCGATTCAATCTGTACTTTTGTGCAAAGGTTAAGTAACAATGAAGAATGCTCATGTATAATGATGGTGGGTGACTCAACGCCAAATTATCCAACAGTGCAGTTATATCTTTTTCAAACCTTGAATTGGAGGTCCATTCCAGACTCTGTATTGCCGGACCATCTTAGATCAGATAAACGAGGCATGGTATTTCTGCATAATCCTAGAATTTTATACCTTGTAATGTTAAACAGTAGATTTCCAGAGGACTCCCCTGCTGCTTATACCTTTCGGGGTGCATATGGCCACTCCCTAATTCATTTTTTAGCAGTATCTTCCCAACCATTTAATGTATGTACACAATTCAAGGTATTTTCCACAAATATGAGTGACCACAGAATTTTAGCTGTAAATATGGATATAGAAATTGAGAAGCCTGAACTCTGGAATCAGAGGGATGAAAAGGTCTTATATAATCGCAATAATGGGCGCCCTTGCTGGTCAAATAATTCGCTCCCAAATTTTAAGAGGGTATTTGAAAATACTGCCTTTACTTGCACCCAAGAAACCCTGTTCACAGGTTTGAGAGAATCTTGGCTGCAATTAGAACCTTTGGAAGAAAGAAGAAAGTCATCAGTTCTGCACCATTAGTAAATATCGAGGGAAATTAACGCTTTAATTAGAGAACAATTTAGGCTGCCCACGATACAAAGGCAAGGAGAAATGAATAGACAAAGAAGTATGGAAAAGGAATATGATATTGGATCGTAGAAGGGTTGAATACTCAAAATGGGTTAGACTTCGAGAGGTTGCTCTTTCTGGAGATACTAGGAAGTATTGGGCACTGATTGCAAAATTTTGTGATGGGAGAGAGAAGTCAAAACCTATTTTAATCCCAGAAGCAGAATGGTCTACGTATATTTCCCAGCTTTATGCCTCAAATCCCGCAGTTGGGCAGAATCAAGAGGTTAGCACTGCCCAACCGTGGGGAGCGATTATGGTGCACCATCATGATTAGAGATTGAGGGTTACATTAAAGGGGCAAGATATTCCAGCGCAATAGGCCTGATGACGTACCAATAGCCATAATAAAACAGGATGGTGAAGAGTGGGTGAAATTTCTGCATCCGTGTTTGTCCATTATTATACCCATGGTGATATCCCACAATCCTGGAAGGGAAGTATAATTGTTCCACTGTACAAAAAGGGTGCAAAAAATTCCCCTGCCAGTTTTAGACAGATTTCCCTCCTGGATGCAACTGGAAAATTAATTGCAAAGAGCATCCTCACTCATCTGCAAGATTGAGCATTCGGAAATAATTTCATTTCCTTAGAACAAACAGGTTTTCGTAAAAATAGTGGCACTTTGGATAATATCACCGCCTTGCAAACCTTAACCGAAAAATATCCAGTAAGTCGGGGAATGCCGTTATATGCTGCTTTTATAGATTTTTCCACAGCATTCGACAGGGTAGATCGGGGGAAGCTGTGGAGGAAATTGGTCACCATGGGGATACCATGGAATCTTTTACGATTAGTTATTGCTCTTCACTCCTCCATTTGGACTCAGGTTTTACACAAGGCCTCTCGAGATTAATAATAACTAATAATGAGTTGAAGCAGGGGTGCCTTTTTGCCCCTTTACTTTTTTCTATTTATATTAATGATTTACCAAGAAAAGTGGGGCTCAGTAAAGGGGATTCCCCTAAATTAGGAAATTTAGAGCTGTCTACTATATGCAGAAGACGCCATAATAATGGATTTAACCCCAATTGGACTACAAAGACGACTTGCCGAGTTGATCAGGTATACAGAAGAGTACTATTTAAAAATAAATATTTTAAAGAGCAAAGACATGATTTTTAGCTATCAAGGATGTATGGTCATAAAAAACTTGCATTGGTTTTTGGGAAAAGAGAAACTGGAAGTAGTAAAATGTTATCCATATCTAGGAAAAATATTTACAAACAGGTGTTCAGCTAGCAATCATATGGATCACTGCAAAGGCAAAGCAATTTCACAAGCATTTGCAATTAACCGTTTGTACACACACTGCGGGAAAAGACACTTCTCACATATCATATCAGTATATAAAATAAAGATTCCACCCACACTGAGCTATGCCAGCTAAATAATAGATGCACAAGAGTAGGAAAAATTTGAGAAAGTGGAAGGGCAAATCTGGCACCAAATATGTGATTTGAATCGCGCTGGGACCTATTGCAGCGCTTAGGCTTGAATTTGGTTTACTCTCCACTTCTGTGCTATCGATGGCTGCGTGCTTAAATGGAGCAATGCATTGTTAAATAGCTCAGAGAATCCGATACAGGTAGCACTGTACAGAGAAAATTTTGCAAATATGAAAGAAAAGAGTGCTCTTTTTAGTAAGTATCTAAAAGCTTTAACAATGTTGGGCTTAGATAAGGATGAGGCGGCGGTCCTCTGTAAACGGGCTTTGAAAATCAGAATTAAGAAAACAATCTATGGGGTTTCCCGTGAAAGAGATATTAAAATGTGCACAGAGAATAGTAATAATGACTGTATTGTGGGGAGTAGTATTGGCAAAAAAAAACAACCTTATGTTTTATGGAATCTTAAACATGGAGTACGTAGGGTGATTCTGCTGCTTAGACTGAATTTACTTCCTCTAAGAATTGTAACAGGAGCTTGGGAGGGTATTGCTAGACACAAAAGATATTGTCATTTATGTAATTCCTGTATACAAGACCTAAATCATTTCCTATTCGTATGTCTCGCATTACAATCAATACGTCGCAGATACCTACGGAATTGTTTTTTCAAGTATAATATCGCCACAGCAGAAGAGGCCCGGAATTGTCTGCTGCCAATTCCTGTATACAAGACCTAAATCATTTCCTATTCGTATGTCTCGCATTACAATCAATACGTCGCAGATACCTACGGAATTGTTTTTTCAAGTATAATATCGCCACAGCAGAAGAGGCCCGGAATTGTCTGCTGCCACCCCCATCTGAACTTAAGTGTTTTAAATTTTTTTGCTTTTTTAAACAATTTTTAAATATATATTAGAGCAGTATTAATCGATTTAATAGGTATATTCTGAGCACTTGCAATTTTTCGACCTTTCAGTCTTAAGGTTAAGGAACAGAAAAGGCTGATTTACTATGTACGCAATTGAGCACGTGCACTTTTAGAAACTTTTTTGCTGCTAGTTACATGTCCTGTATGATCTCTTGCGCCTTACTAAACCCTTGTTTTGCTGCTAATTATCGTGGGTTTCACGCCGAAAATAGCCCTTCAAAGTATTTAAATACTCTTGCACTGCTATTATGCTGCTGGTTATATTGTTCTGTTTAGTGAATAGACAAATTATCGTTTTTCACTACATGGTTACTCTGCTCGTTATCTAGTACTATATAGCAAATTGTCAAATTCTCGCATTTTATAATAAGGTTTTAATTTTTAAAGTTTTACAATAGTATTTGTTTATAAATTTCGTATAAGTCCGCAAGTATTCATCCATGATAATCTGACTCTTCATGGTTCACTCCTCTTGGCACTCGAAAATGTATAGAATGACTGCCACTGATATGTTGATTTGTGCTTTTATATGAAATGTTATGATGAATTTAGTATTGGCAATTTTTATGGAGTGTAATGTTGTTCTTAAGATGTATTTTTATGTGGAATTCTTCGGAATCGGTCTTTGCCCATGTATTTATATTCTATAGTCTATAGACAATCAAGTCATAGTTTATTGTATGTTAATTAAAATCTTTACAAATTTCTAAAAATATAAAATATATATCTTTACATTTACGATTAAAACCAGACAACATTAATGATATCCCATTGGATTATTTAGCTAAAGTGCATATGCTTAACCATCGGCATAAAATGTTATGAATTGCATTGTAAAGATGTTGCCTGAGTACATCGCTTTCCTTGCTAGAACCGTGATAGTGCTTTTAGACCTTGCTGTTATTTAGTTACTCCCACTCTGGTGAAAGGTAACATGAAAGACATACTATCAGTGAGTCAACACAATGTAAAACTAATTTATGTATTGCCTATATTTATTTTAAAACACAACAAGCTAGCTAATTAGAAAGCCCTAAAAAATAGCAGGATCCTGGAAGAAAGTGCAATTATACAGTAAGAGTAAAATGTGTTTTTAAAAACCAACTTCTATGGTCCTGCTAACTAAATGGTCTCTTGATATGTTTTACATTCAGTCCATTTATTATGCAGGTGGGTCAGCTGGGCCCATGCCAGGTTGGTCATACTTCTTTATTTTCCTCCAGATCGACTTGCCGTAAAAGTTTCCTTACCTCTGCCAGGTATTTTACTCCCCGGCAGACCAAGATTATAGAGAAGCCATCCAACCAGCGTATCACGGCTTGCCTGCACGTGCGAATATTCAGTTCGTTAAAAATGGATTTTAAATACTGTCTCCTCAGGACCGTGACTACTGGGCATACACAAAGTAGATGAGTTAAAGATTCCTTGTAAAAGCCACATAGTCGACACTAAGCTGTTTGTTTGATGTTTTTCCAGGACGGCTGTAGGTCTTTTGAATCGTGCAGGCCCATCCAATAGTCTGTATAGCACTTTTTTAACTGCAGGCTAAAATGAGATATTAAATATGCTTGCGGCTTTAAAGATTTATAAGAGGTGATGACAGTCCACCCATGCCGACGTTTGGAGATTGTTTTTTTTATCTTTCAGAAAAGTTTTCTTTTTTGCTGCATTATTGACCGCTTTACTGATGCTTGCTTTATCTGCCCTATTTTCCCATGCTGTTTGTATTATCACGTCGGCCAATGATGTTCTCACATAGCTTCTCCATGAGCTCGGTGTTACTTGGTCCATCTGGTACTTAATTTCTTCCCAGCATAAGCAGTTCATTGTGTCTGGATCAGAGGAGCGGAAGTTCTGGCATAGCTTAACAAAGCCGCTAATGCCCCGGAATTTCTGATTCTGGAGGCCGAATTCCAGCCGGACCTGAGCTGGGGAGGCAGACTAAACCTTTGTCTGAAGATCATTTAATAAATCAGCCTCCTTGCCGCACCAAGTGACTAAGCCATATGACAGAGTGGGCAGAATTTGCGCAGCCATCACTTAAGAGGTGGTTATGATTCGGGCAATCAAATTTATTTTTTGTAATCTGTATGCAAAGATTAGCGATTGGTGCTTTGGCTTTTATGGCCAATTTATGTTCCTTGGGTGTTATGCCCGGCCCAAGATATTTGTAGGACCCTTGCTCTTCCACCGTTACCCCTTTCACCGACCATTTAAACTTAATTGTTTTAGTGTCCACTAGGCAAACTACTTTGGTTTTCTCTTTATTTAGCTCCAAGTTTTCCTGGTCCAAATAGGATGCTAGGTTATTTATCGCTCTTTGTAGTCCAATGGGGGTTTGGCTCAATACTACGATGTCGTCAGCGTACTGTAAAAAAGAAATCGGCTTATTGGCCATTTTCGGCGGATGACAATCGGCTGCTTCCATATATTTACTGATATCTGAGAGAAACAAATTGAATAGGCTGGGCGCTAAGACGCAGCCTTGTCTTAGACCTTGCTGCGTATGGATGCTCGAGGTTGTGCTGCATCCGTCGCCTAATTTCACTCTTGCCCAGGTGTCACAATATAGGGCAGTTATTGCATTCAGTAATGGACTCGGCAATACCCATGGGTTTAGTTTTTTCCAGAGACGCTTTCTACTCACTCGGTCGAAGGCGGATTTTATATCAACAAAACATGCATACAGCCGTGTTCTCTTTTTTACCGCTTTTTCTGTTAAAAGCGCCAAGATGGCCACATTTGTTATTGTACCCATCCCTTGCCTAAAACCCGTTTGGAACTTGGGAATCATGCTCTTTTCGTCCATCCAATCTCAAAGCTGGACTAGGAGACAAGAAGCGTAAAGCTTGGCCTCTTCATCAATTAGATATCAACCTGTTTAAATAATGGATGGATTATGTTCCCTTTCCAAGAATCAGGGACATTGGTCTGCGTATAAATCTGATTGAAGAGAGGCATAAGCTGCTCTGACCAGAAATCTGGGTCATTCTTAAAAAGCACATTGGGCAGCCCATTTGGACCTGCCGCTCCCTCTGTCTTAAGTTTTTGTATTATACCTCTTAATTGTTTAATGTCGGTATTTATATTCTATATTGTATATATCTCTGTATATATATGTAACCTTTCTTCTTCTATTAGAACCACCAGTGTTCTCTTTTTTCTTCCACATGAGTATCTTTATGGATCATTCCAGAGATGCTGCCTCTTTCTCTGGTAGTTTTTTCATCTAGACAGCTATTGTGTTTGTTGTCTTTGCCGTCTTCTTGTTCGAGTATTGCTCCATGCTCTCGTGCATGGGTTCTTGGTTTCCCTTCTTTCTGTTTCCACAAAACAGTTTGACTATGGTAATGTTTTTCCTACAGTGCGGAGTTCTGGCTCAGTGGCGTTGCCTTGTGTCCTGCTCCTCATGTCCGACCCGGTTTCCGTATCTGCTGTGCCTGTAGACAATTGTTTTAGGTTGAGGTTGAATGTTTTCTTCAGACACATTTTCTCTTACTCTGCCAGGAGTACAGCTATCTGTATTTTATATCTTCTACTTTCGTTATCTGTGGGTCCTACCACGGTTCTTGGGCTGCAGAACATTTTCTTGCTAGCCTTCCTGCCTTAGAGTAGTCGGTCTCTTCTGTTTTACTATGCTCCAGTTGCACGCTGGCTAGTTCTAATCAAGGATTTTGATCCAGTCAGTTTGCAGGCGCTCCTCCGGGGATGATTTTACTTTATCTGATTCAAAGGTACGGAATCTGCAGCTAGATGTCACTATAAGATGAACAAGTTACTTAACTTCATAATGCCTTATCTGGTAGAGACAGGATCTAGCCGTAGATTCCTTACCCACCATCCCATCCTCCCCATTCTGTGAGCTGATTCATTCCTACTTTCAATATCCTGCTTTATATTAAAATATTCCTCCTGCTCAATGTTGGGATACTCCTCCTTGCAGATACATCTACATTGACAGAGAGAGAGCACACTGTTATCATTTGCAGTTTCTGTAAGTGGCCCCACGTTTTTGGTATGGAATGTAGTCACCGAAAAAACTGATATCAGCGTGTCGGGAAGGTGCATTTATGGACTCCGTTGATGTCACATCCACTGGTCAATGTCACTAATGAGTCGCTCAACGTTCTCTTTCGACGCACAGAGGTACTGCTGAAAACATTTTCTGGATTCAGTCTGGAGCCTGGGGAGAATTCAAAGGTAAGGTATCTGCAGCTAGATCCGGTCTCTACTAGATAAGAAGGTAGGTAAGTAACTTCTTCGGAACACTTTTAAATTATTTAGGATATGAATATTAATGAAACATATAAATACAACTAATGATGGTATAACTATTAAAGTAATGTGCACCATCCCATTCACTTCGCCTATACGTCCCCCAAATAAACGAACCTGCGTACTCGCACACTATTCTCTGTATCTTTGTTCATTGAACAGTCTCCTTTACTTTTCTCCTGATAAGAGACTTACAGTATATGGATAGTCCTGTGATTCAGGAAATAGCCACGTTTTGATTCCAGCATGTGAATACGAAACAAACAGTTATAAGTTCATTATACCTGATAAAGTCAATTGAACGGTCAGCATTATCTATAAAGTCCTCATCAGTATATTTTAATACTGATACCTTCTAGCATCCAACTATCTCCAAACCTTTCTCAAAATAAGAGCGCGGAGATACCCTTATGGGGTGATTTGGGCGTTCTATAAGTAAATAAATAGAAATAAGAGCAAAAAACTAATTACCTTTACATAATAGATCACATATCAGTCTCATATGAAGTAGTTGTAGCAAGGTGGCTTAGTACATGGTGCCCACTTATGTAAGTGTAGCACCCTGCACTAATCCAGACAACCCTTATGGCGATTTTAGTGGTCTTAGACAACCTTAGAAAGCTTTCTCAGCAGTAGCTGCGGAGAGGAGCCATCAGGCTTAGTCCAGAAGGAGTGTAAAGCAGCTTGTTTTAACAGAAGGTAATCTTAATGGTATTGATTAAATGAAAAATAACCAGAGTTGGATGTCGAAAGTTGAGGGGTTGGTGTCCGCCAGGAGCACCAACAAGCCTCGGCAACCGCAACCATCATGGCTAGCGAAAAAGGTTGGGACCAGCAAGGTCCAAGTGACTCACCACAAGCAGGGGAGTCAGAGTAGGCCCAAGCAAGCAGGGGAGCCCACTGGAATCAAAGAAGACCCTCAGGAGGACCCACAGGCCGGAGGCACTGGAGTCGCAAGAGGACTTCGAGCAGCTCACCAAAAACGCAGGTCCCTGGTGTGAGTGATGCAGTGGGGACGAAGATCTTGGTCACAGGATATGCTTGGACGTTGGGGCTACTTGGAGGCCAAAGATCTGTGAGGACAGACGAGGCATACTGGCCTCAAACTCGGTAAGGAGACAGTGCAGGCCTCGAGAGGGTTGAAGAACCACCACCTGTGCTGCTGAGCCTTTTGGAGTTTGTGGGAGCCCAGGAGCAGCAGACCGGTCAGCTTGGTGGCGGTGCCTGCAGGTGCAGGGAAGTGACTCCTTCACTTCAAGGAAGATTCCTTCAGGTGTTTTGGATGTCCACAGGTCTTGGAAGGATCCTGTATGGGGATCAGGCACGGATGTTGCCACAGACGAGCTGGACAATGTGACCAAGAGCAGCAGGAGTTTTCTCAGTTGCAGTCTCTGTGCCCAGAGCAGAGTCCAGCAAAGTCTAGAGTGCCCTGACGGTCAAAGATGAAGTGGTATCTAGATCTGAATCTTGTCCCATGACGAATCTAGGGACCCACTCACAGGTAGGCCCTTAAGTACCCTAAGGAAAGGGTTGAGACGATTCAGGGTACCCTCCCAGGGGAGGGGCTGGACAGTGGGGAGGATACTCCCATGTCCTTTGTCCAGTTTCGCACCAGAGTGGGAACCAACGGCTCCCTGAACTGGTTTGAACTGGATTATGCAATGAGGGCACCAAATGTGCCCTTCAAGCAGTCTCAGTGGCGCTGGTAAGCTCCCCCACCCTGCGCCAATACACTAAACCCTGCCTGGGAGGTGGTCACACCTCCCTGTGACAGGATATCCATTGGTCTGCCTTCCTCTGCTCGAGCTTAGCTCAGCAGCAGGAGGGCAGAAACATGTCTCTGGTTGGCAGGAGCCCTACCTTGTTGTCCGGTTCTGAAAGACTGGTACCGGGAGCACTGTGAGCTTCCCGGAAGAGCTTTACAGTGCATGGAATCATACCTCCCACACCGTATATGGTGTGAGGGTATGAGTCCAACATGTTTGATACCAAACATAACAGGGTTCATTACAGCCACTTTAGAGATGGTCGTCACGTAATGACGCATGGCCCCTCTATATGTTATATGGCTGATGCACTTACAACCAGGTAGAATGGACTCCATAGGATGTAGGGGTGTCCCACTCATGCAGGGGCACCCTCAAACTTAGAACCGAGCACCCCGCCTTCAGAATAGAAAGGCCTGCCTTAGGGGTGACTTATAGGTTTTAGGTGCAGTGGCCTCAGATAGAGGGAAACCTATATCTTTTGTAAGTGGTGCTAGAACTAGCTTACACAGGCTGCAGTGGTAGGCCTGTAGTCCTAGTTTGAATGGTCTCCTATGGGTGACAATGCATGCTTCAGTCCATGGGGGACCCCTGGTGTACCTAAACCCTGGGTACCTCAGTACCATATCCTAGGGACTTAAAGGTGTACACCAGTAGCCAATCTGGGATCTAACCATAAATGCATATCCTACTTTCCTACAGTAGTTATCCTCTATATTGGTAAGGACTACACTTCCAAAAATCTTTACTTGCTCAACCGTGATCCATCCCCTCTACATATCAAAATTTCAGACCCACCGGTGTTAACACTAGTTATTTCAAAAACACTCTTAGCAACACAGTTTATCTGGAACTGATAAGTTAATGTCACAGAAACAACACAGCGCTCCTATGTAAAGCTGTTAAGGGCTACTGCAATTGCAATTGTATAGCTTATATTTAAATCTGATCTGTACATAAACATGAACCAATTTTACCAGTACTTTAAGTGTACTGACACTAATCTCAAATATATAACTATGTTAACCAACTACTACCTGCAGTTTCTAAAGGCTTTCGCCTATCACGCCATTCGGACTGGTTGCAAAAGTAGCCATCTTGTTAAAGGCACCGTTTTAAAGGCAAGCTCAATTGCCTATTAGTCCATTAACCGCTAGAGCAATAACTCTTAGTGCATCTCTCAGAACCGCCATCTTGGAGTATTGCACCAATCCGTGACCCAACCAATGTTGGACTTTTCAAATATTTTACCCATACCAGCATCAATCTAACCTTAACTGAAAAAGAAGTGGTCCAAACCATATTACATACAGACATCCTGTTACAAGCCCTATGTTAACAATCTTAATCGCCCATTATTCATGATACACCCAAAGCGATAACTTCCAATGCACTTTTTCAAATCACCATATTGGAGATTCACATCAATTAGTGACATGATTGTAGTCGGACCATTCCACAAACGACATCACACCAGAATCAATCATAACATTAATCAAACAACCACTGGTCAAAATTGTATCATAAACATACTCTATCTATTCCAGTGGAGACATGTTACGGTAATGTCTCGGGATGTGAACTGCTGAGTACTAGGTTATGCCATATTGAATTGGTTACCAATACCCTAAAGGAGATATTGTTTCAAACCTGAACATTGCTACCAATATCACCTGAAACTAAAGCATTAAGTCCTGAAACCTCAAAATGTCCTGAAATTATATAATCAGGAATGTAAAATATTTATTTAAAAATAGAAATAAACCAAGACAGTTCAACCAGGTCTTATTTACAGTCCATATCCATATCACTTTTTTCAACATCCCGAAACATTGTGGTTGGGAATGGAAGGTATTTACTACACTAATCACCAAACATGGTGAGAATTTAATCAAGAAGGTATATCTATTTACTAGAGAGAGTTCAATCCATGTTCTAAAGCTCTTTGTGTTCTGATCCATCTGGCTTCACATTGTCTCAAGAACATTTCATTTTCACCCCCACGTGGTCCACCCACTATTTACTGTAACCCATGAAAGTGAACTGTGGCTTTTCACGATGTTGTTCAGTGATATGTAATGCTATCAGGTATCTTACATCACAATTTTTGTTTGCTCTGTGATGTTCATGTATACTTGTCTTTAAAGATCTTTTGGTGCTACCTACATAAATCTTTCGGCAACTGCATACAGTCACATATAAAACAAAAGTGCTGTTATGGTTAATGAATTGATCAATATATATTGTCTTTCTGATTTATATTTACATTGTTTTAAACTATTAATACCGAATTTACACATGTTGCAATCCGTGCAAAGATAAAAACCTTTGTTCAATTGATGTCTTCTAATTCATCTATTCCTGGGTGTCAAGTAATTCCTGGTTATTCTAAACCTAATGGTTTGCCTCTCCTATAATTAAAAAGGGTCCTCTGGGCCGCTATATCCCCAAGGATTGGTACTTCTGATAATAATGGCCAGTGTTTGGATAATATCGTATATATTGCATTGTGTAATCCTTTCTTTATTGGCTCTGTTTGTTTTTGGCTTCAAAGTAGAGCTCCTGTCCACCTTATAAATATTTTTCTCAGCTGTTGCACTAGTGTCTGACTATATCCGCTAGCTCATAGGCAAGTCTTTAAATCTCAGGTCCCAGACTTATTACCATCATCCTCACTACAGTTCCATCAAATTTTGACCATTTCCTCATATGGAAAACTATAAATAAAGGAACAGGGATGTGAACTGTCTGCTCTCAAGATATTATTAGCCATGGGTTTCCTATACAATGTACTTTAAATTCTGTTTCCAACAATGTATAATTCTGCATCTTAAAAGTAATTCTATTCCTATGATGGCACATTGTGAACTGTACATTATAGGTGTTATAGTTCAGATAGTATACTTAATTTATCAGATGAGATTCAGATCCTGTTGAAATAAAATATTGCCAATAAAGCGGCCCCAAAAGTATATATATTGAGGCCATTCTCCAGCAAAAGTGGACCAGGCATGCACCATTTCGAACCATTAAATGAAGAGGTTTGCATAAGAGGGGGCATACCTGGACCCCATTGCAGTGCCCTGAATTTGTTGAACCATTCTCCATCAAACATGAAATAGTTGTTAATTAATATCATATCCTCCATATCAATTAATATTATGTTATGTTATGTTATGTTATGTTAACATGGGACTTATATAGCGCAACGGCTACTCCAAAGGAGTGTCCCGGCGCTTTGTACTCCAGACCTAAAGAGAGAACTGGAAAAACATAACAGTAACAAGACAGAAGCCTACAAGAGGAAGCAAACTAACCAGAGAACAGCCAAGTTTTTAAGTCCTTCCTGAAGGCAAGCAAGTTCGACGTAGCCCTCAAGGACACCGGTAGAGAATTCCATAGCTGAGGGGCAAGGAATCTAAAGGACCGGCCACCAAGGCGGGCCCTTTTGATACGTGGTACCCGAGCCAGAGCTAATGTTTCCGACCTAAGGGATCGTGTAGGTCGGTAGAATTCCAGCCTCTTCTGGAGATATTTTGCGCCATTACCATGCAGGGCCTTATGGGCTAGGGTCATGGCCTTAAACAGTATCCTCTTCCGTACAGGAAGCCAATGGAGGGCAAGAAGAAGATTAGAGGCACTAGTACGACGATGCAGACCAAATATCGCTCGAGCAGCAGCGTTCTGGGTCACCTGCAGACGCTGAAGGAGATATTCTGGCAGACCCAGATATAGCACATTTGCGTAGTCCAATCTGGATCCTATAAGTGCCTGAACAGTTATCCTCCGATGTTCCTCAGATAAAAGGGGAAGGAACTTACGCAACATTCTAAGGATCCCGAAACATGTTCCCGTCAGAGTAGAAACCTGGGATTTTAGCGAAAGCTCATTGTCGATTTTTACTCCCAGGTTCTTAGCCCACTTAGATGACTGACTTGGAGGGAACATGTCAACAGGCCACCATCCATGCCAATCTGGTTCCGATGGGCATCCGAAGAATAGTATTTCGGATTTGTCCGAGTTGCATTTGAGGCTGCAGAGTTGAAACCAATTAAAAACAGCCCCAAGGCACTCGTGGATCCTTCCTCCATCGAACTCTTCACTCTTATGGCAGGTGAACAGAAGCTGGGTGTCGTCAGCATAAGAGACGATCCGGGCCCCATAGGACTCTGCCAGTGTCGCCAGAGGGGTCATAAGGATGTTAAATAGAGTGGGGCTCAGTACGGAGCCCTGAGGCACTCCGACTCCCAAAGGCGGCATTTCGGCAGATCCAGGTGGGACCCAGACCGTCTGCCGGCGGTTGGCTAGAAAGGAACAAAACCAATTGAGCACCGTCCCCCCCCAGTCCGATGTCGCGTAGTCTAGTGAGGAGATCCTCATGGGGGACGGTGTCAAACGCCGCCGACAGGTCTAGCATAACTAACATCACCCTGCCTCCGGTATCCAGCACCTCTTTCACAATCTCAGATACTTCCAGGAGCACCGTCTCGGTGCTCAGGTTGGAGCGGAAGCCCGATTGGGATTCATGAAGTATCTCGTTCGACTCCAGGAAGTTAGAAAGCACGCTATGAACGTGTTTCTCCAGGATCTTAGTGAGTGCTGGGAGGAGCGAGATAGGCCTATAGTTGGAAGGCACTTCTGGGTCAAGATTCGGCTTTTTAATAAGAGGGATGACCATGGCCTGTTTCCAGGACTGGGGCAGAGATCCCTGACTCAGGGAGAGATTAAGAATGGGATTAGCTATAGGGTTAACTATATCTGCCATTCTCGCTAGAAATTTAGCTGGACAGGGATCTAGTGGTGAGCCCGATTTGAGGTTCCTCATCAAGGCTAAGGATGCGTCAGCCGAAAGGGGCGGGAAGTGTAGCAGAGCTGGGCCAGAAGGCAACGGAGGAGGTGTCTCGGTCGGCAAAGTTGACAAGTCAGCTATATGTCTCCGAGGAAAGGAATCCTGAATTTGCCTGATTTTAGCGGTGAAGAAATTAGCAATGGTGTTGGCTCAGGTCTCCACCGGAGCGTCCTGCGCAGAGATTGACCGCGGGCTAGTAAATTCTCTCACAACTGAGAAAATCTCCTTACAGGAGTTTGCCGCATCTTCAATCCTTTTGGCAAAATAGCGTTTCTTGCCCTGAAGTATTAAATCATGATATGATTTCATCATGGTTTTATAAAGTTGTTTAGCATCCGGTTCATATTGGGCTCTCCAGGCCCGCTCAGCGACTTTGCACTGCCTACGATGATGGGCCAATTCCTCCGTAAACCAAGGGGCCGAGACCCGTTGGGCGGCAGACCTGGGTGGCTGTAATGGGGCGAGCTCATTTAATCTAGCAAGAAGCCAAGATTGCAGGCTCTCCAGGTCTTTCTCCAGGTCACCCGTATGTGGCATGGGATGATTCACCTGAGCCTGCGCTAGCAGTTCCGGAGTCACCCGATGGAGTGCCCTATAGCTGCTACCCTGCTGTCTCGTAGCACTGGCCGTAGAGGTCATAATAGATGGGATTTCAAACTGAACAAGACAATGATCAGACCATAAAACTGGCAGAAGTGTTACAGCCGTGATAGGTGAGGTGGAAAAAACCTGGTCAAGTGTATGGCCTTTATCATGAGTCGGGCCAAAAATATAGGGGGAAAGACCCAGAGTAGATGTAACATCCAGCAGCTTAATAGCATCCTGGTCTAGATGTAATGGTCATGAAGATTGGCACTCCAAATGCTACAAAATATTCTAATTCCTTCAATCAAAATGATTTTTACCTGAAGGTGTACAAACCTACAATGTCCAAATACACATTATGGACTGATCTCATATCACTTCTTCCAGCTTGTTCAATCCATGTATAGTATCCCTGATGTATGAGGGTAAAGTATTGAAAAAAAACGTATAAAATGGATTCACATATTCAGATATATGTTCAGTGATACTCCCAATACCGGAGACAATAGTCGTCCCAGAGGGAAAATATCAGGTTTATGAACCTTAGGCAGTATATAAATGAAAGGGAAACTGGGATTATCTATCCTAAGAAATGTATATTCTGTTTCACTTATTAGGCCTGCTACAGGGGGGGGGGGGGGATTCTTGGTTAAAATATGAGTGTACGAGAGAATGATATCACCAGATCTGGGAGAAATTCCAGCTGTTAGGTCGACTGACCTTTCGTGTTAAATGTACAACACAAAATATTTTCACAATCAAAATATTATTTCAGTCAATGATGAGTTTGTTGTTAAAGGGTTTTATTAATCAATCTTTTAGTATTTCATCTTTATTGAAATCAGCATATTAAGTTCCTCAAATTATTTAATCAAAGTCATTAAATGCATTAAGCGTATTCCATAAATGAAGAATCCCTATTCTAAAAATGGGGAAGGATGGCATCAATCAGAATTAATGAAGATTTTTTTAAATAGAATGACAGGGTGAGAACCTAAGTATAAAGCTTCTATATAAAATTAAATATCAAAAACAAAACTTTTCATAAAGAGATTCAAGCAACTCAGTAGAATCATAGATCACAAATCTATGATGTAGTGTTGAATAATGGTATTGTACATCTGACCCCTACTCTAGGAACACACATTAATATAGACTTTACATTTTATTGGTATTGTCATTCGCAGAGTCTTCTTTCCTCAGCCAATCGTCTTTCAAAACTTTTCATGGGCACAGGATCGCTGCTAGTCTTCTCACCGGGCACACAATAGCTCTACATAAAGTGGTTATAATCTTAGCTAGTAATGTTCTGTTTAAACTTTTTGGCAGTCTTTCTCGTAGCCAAACTATTATTCCCATGAGGAGAACTTAATCTCTATCATTTAAAACTGCAGCTTATAAAAACATTTAACAGCGATCATTGTGCAAGTAGAAACATTAGGTGAATTGCACGAATATCCAAGCAGCTTTTTATTCATTTAAAAGAATACATGTCCATAGGAAGGTCAGGGAAATAACATTTTCTATTTTGCACTTTCAGCATCTCCAATGAGGTCAATATGTCAAAGAAAACTATTACTGCATCAATTATTTAGGTCTAACACAATTAAGTATCACTGCATACTACATGTTCCACATATTAAACACACTTTCTAAATCTAGTTTAAGTCTATCCTTAATTTCTACACATTACTATATCTACATTATTTTCTTAATATTGTTAAACGCTCCTCCAACCCACCTCTGATGGCTTTCAAACCATTTCATTTTCTCCACAAATTAATCTTTTAGCGTTGTCTCTCATCCTCTGTTGAGCCAGTTCTCTTTCTTTTCAGGCTCTCGTTTTTCTTTAATCTCTTGTATTCGTTATTGATGCAACCCTTTAATTCTAAATCTTTATTTATTTGTTTCTTTCCTTCGCCTTTCTCTTGTTCAAATAATATCTGCAACTTTTGAAAACAAATGACCAATGTAATAAGGCAAACCCTACTATTAGTACTGGTACTACAACATCCTTTATTATTCATCCTCGGGCAATAGCAACCCAATTGTAAATGGTAGAAACCCCAGTCTTTAAACTTTGTAATACACTGGTTGTCTCTAATGATACTAATCCAGGTTTTAGGTCTAACATTTTTGGTGAATTCTATAATTATTTGACTTTCATCAGGTATATATGAGCAACAATGCTGGTTCTTCAGTAACTTGCACACTCCGCCTTTCTCTGAAAGTAAAATGTCTAATGCTAAGTGATTCTGCAGAACCATGGATCAAATACCTACTTATTTAGTATTCACAACGAATAAAGTTCCAGAAGTGCCGGTTGCCAATTTATCAATAACAGTTGAAAGGTGTCTGATTTCTTCATCATTGAGGAAAACTCTACTGATCGATTAATTGCTACAAAGATAGCTCCCACGAACTAGGATCCATCACTTATATCACGTGTGTCTCTATGATGGTTTCATTACTAAATCATCTATACTTACACTTGATTCATTTTTAGGAAATAAAGCTAGATGACAAATACCCTCCCAATCAGCTGGTAATTTAAAGTAAACATTTTGTCCACAAATAAAATAAACTACTGGTATGAATGATTATTCTCCTTGCAAGATTTGCCATGTGCCTCCTGTAATTTCAAATGTGTGTTCACAATTGCTAAGTCCCACAGACTTTCTAAATTGGTTTGGCCTTTTGATAATGCATATTTTACCCTTTTGTTTCCTGTCTAGTTTCAGCTTCTGATAAGTCATCATCAGACTTTAGTCTAATTTTTCAATGCATAAAATGTTTAACAAATACATAAGTAAACATGCATTGTACTACCAAATCTCATTAAAATATCATGTCAAACGGTACAAAAACAAAGCTCGGCTGAATCAACCTACTACAACCCTCTACGATCAAAGTCCATCGTCAATCGCAATAGAACCACTCAAAATGTTCTCAATTCATAAAATCAAATGGGGCCTTCACATTTATTAACTCTTCATAAAATACTTACAGCTAAATACATAAAGATAAAACAAGATTTAAAAACAGATTATGTTTAAAAGGTCTTTAAACGTCCGCATCACATGTCCTTTATCAATCGCCTACGTTTTAATCATGCTACCGCAAATAATGGTCAACTAACTGTTGAATATATTAGAGTGCTGAGTGACATTTTATAAAATGTATATTTTCAGAGCAGGGGCACAATATAGATTTTCCTTTGAGGCAAATAAAAGTACAAAACAATAAAAGATGCAAAATAGTCTGTGCAGACTTTTCGTCGCAAGGAGATAGATCATTTACTGTGTAGGTATTAGTCATATAACTAAGCATAAGGGGAATCATATTTAAACAAAACAGTATCAAGGCGAAGAAATGTTGAAAATTGTATACAAATGACCAATAATGCAGAGTGCCAGGTTTAACGGGGGCGCCATATGAAATAACATTACTGAACTTTTTTGTTTGTTGCATGCTCATCTGTCCCTAGCAGCTTTATCTAAAAACACTTTTTTGAGCTTCTTCCTGGGAAAGCCACAGCAAGCAGAAGGGAATTCAAATAAAACTGTAAGTCCCAAGGTTGCAAAAGTAGAACTGGCATAATTCAGCCAGGGAATCTTGGTAAGCAAAATCCAATTTTAAGGAATCCCTCAGCACAGCCTGATTTAAATTGACAGAGTCTCGTTTTCATCTTGAATGTCACAAAAGCAATGGTGCCAGTCAGATGTTATCCTCACTATATGGGAATCCCAGCTTGTTGTGACAAATAAAATCAACACAGCTAAATCATTTTCATATATTTTTTTTATAACCAAGTTTATTTATATTTTATGGCATGACAGCTTATCACACAGTGGAAAATGCAAGGTAAATACATGAGTGACATTGTGGTGGGCTTGGGTACATGTGATATACATCATTTTCATTTCAAATGGCTAGCCATAGTAATCGCATCATTTACCCCATATCCGCTTATGTTTCTGGAGGCAGTCACGTGCCTCTAAGACAGGCTATTCTTGATGGGCTCACCAGTCTACCCCGCCTGCCAGCTCCCAATAGTTGATGGCTTCTACTGCTCCCATGCGCATGCCACGTCCTGCTTAGCAACTAAGTAGGACACCCCCAGGAATGCACGGTCAGCTCTGGTGCCCCCCACTTTCTCAAACAGCCCAGGCAAAGCCACACGAGCATTGAACTCCAGAGGTTTGTGATTGACCACCTGCTGAAATGATCGCAGTACCGGGCATTCCCAGGCAACATGCTAGAAGTCCGACCTCAGAAGGGCACATCACGCACATGCCGCATGAGTACCCAAAGGTATGCGTTGCAACCATCCGGTGCAAGATATGTTGCATGCAAATAATGCAACTGAATCATACATAGCCTCCTTGAGACCGCCAATTTTCCACATGCCATGCAAGTCCCCCTCCAGTCCCATTTCTGCTGAGCCTTATCAAGGCCACCAGGAGCGTTAATCACCAGTGACCGATAAATCACGGACACTGCCCCTTTACCGTGTATATTTGAAAGATCTTTGCCTCCACCGGACTAACCTCATGTAAAGAGTCCTTCAGATGGTTGTGGGCTAAGGGGCATGTCGTAGCTGAGGTACCTAAAAACCTGAGTTGTGAAAACAGTACTTGCTATTCAGCTCCTGAAAAGAGAATGTTCCCCCTTTATGAACATCCCCAATATACGAAATCCCAAGACGGTCCCAAGGCATGACGCCCTTCAGATCCGACGACTCACCTAGCCACGTTCCACTCCATATGGGAGTCATACCAGTGAGGCGGCGCCCTCCAGCAGGCACCTGTCTACAGGAAGACAAGGTGGTTGATGCGCGTGCTCCATATACGAGATAAAGCATGCTATCCATTCCCAGCATATGTATCTCCCTCCGATACACCGGGTCTTCCCCCCCCCCCCCCCCATGAACCAGTCATTGACCGGGACCAGATGTGCTTCCAAGTAATTTAAGTGGATATCTGAGAGGCCGAGGCCTCTGTCAAACAGAGATCCACTCAGTGAGTGGACCTCTACTCTGTCGGCCCCCGCCCACAAAAATCTGGTAATTTTCAGTTAGGGAGTGAAACAATTTGCGGGGGATGAGGTATGGATGATTGCTCAGTACGTACAATAGCGTGGCAGGCCCACCATTTTAAGAGGGCAGTGCGCCCCATGGGGTACAGAGGGAGCGTGGCCTACCAATTGAAGTTGTGATCAAGCCTCATATCCATATCTTGGAAGTTAAGTGCCCAGGCCAGGTCCAGCATCTGAGAAACATCGACCCCTAGATATTTAAACAGATTATGCAAAAAGGGAATGTTAGGACACAAAATCCACCCCAGAGCATCACCCCTGATCTCCACTAGGCAAGATTTGCCTTTGTTAACCCATAGCCTGGACACCTCACCATAGAGCTGGAGAAGTTTAAGACACAGTTGGCCGGAGCGCTGTGGGTTACTCAAGAACAAGTGCATTTCCACGTATAACGATACGTGATCCTCAAGGCTAACTCCCCATCACAAAGTCATTTTTCTTTTTAAACTAGTTTTCTTCTTTCTTTCAAACATTTTTCAAAACATCTTACCCTTTATTGTTAATGCATGTACAATTTGATTTCCTTTCCTCCAAAGTCATAATGAATACTTTCTCCTAAGTTCTCCTTAGGCATGTCAAATTGTTCTTGTATGCCCCAACAGTGTCTAAAGGTAGGTATGGTCTACAATATTACCAGGCTATGTCCCTCTCGTTTGCCCGCGGGTCTAAATTCATGCTTCTCTGTAATGGAACTCTCGAAAGAATCATGTCATAATTAGAATAGTAATATTGAAAGTGCTCTTGCCTGTATACAAAACAAAGCTATATAATACATGTGATTGCTTATGACAATAGTATAAGGTAATAAGTCCTCTCTTCTACAGCTTATACAGCATATGTGCAAGGCCATAACAGCCCTTTGCATCAATAGACAGTGTATTCATGTACTAATCTAAAATAAACGTTTGTTGAATAGCTCTTTCTCTTGTGACTCACAAATGATGCTTTCAATTCTGCCTCTTCTATTATGTGTTCATGTTTCATAGGTGTAATAATAGAAGTTAGGACTACTAACACCACCAATACCCATAATGATCTTACATCTAGCTCTATTAAGGAAACACATGTTTATCTGCAGTCAGAACCAAAATAGAACAGCATAATTCAGTCTGTTTCTTGACTTTAGTTAAGCGACAACTTTGATTTCCTCTTCTGTAGGTTAGTTTAACTTTATTTACAGTAGACCTTTCCATGGGGCGAGGCGTCGGACTCCTGCCCCACCTGTTTTTTCCCCGTTGTCATTCTTCTCTCACTGACAGGGTTTGGGAAGGGGCGCACTCAATGGGTTTCTGCCACTGCTGCTGTCAAAGTTTTTGTTTACCATTTGCGTTGTCTTGGTTGTTTTTAGTTTGATTAGGTGATTTAACTTTTAAACATAATGCAGATGCATTTTCACATGTTGTACTTCTAATTTGACCTGAGGCAGGGTAGCCACATGTCGGACCTGAAGTGGGTCCTCGGTCCCAAATAAGTGGATTATATTTTCAAATTGTTCCTTCTGATTGAAGGCTGTCTTGGATTGTGTTGTTTATTCTTTGTAATACTGGCATGAGTACTATGCTGTCATATGGTAAATTATGCAACTGCTAAATAAAAACAAGTTACAAAAAAACGAAAAACTTAATTTATGATAGTCTCATATACTCATCCCCATCCCGACTATTGTCTACTAAATGTGTTATCCCTACTCTTTTACAGAAGCCTTGGGAACTTAGGGACATGTTCTTTATTCTTTTCAGAACATCAATTTTTATCTCAGTATTTAAACTTTTGTAACAGCTCGTTAAAACTTTTTGTCTTTACAATGCCATCATGGGGTCTCCAATAATTCTAATCTCAAATCAATCAAATCCGATATTGGTGTATTTAGCACTTGATTCACATTCAGGTGCAGAATACCTCGGACAAGGTACTGTAGCTCTTTTTGATCCGATTGGTGACTGTTGATTTTCTCCTTCTGCATCACGTATACTCCTTGATTCTGTTTCTTTAGCGATTGTTGGAGGTATGCTTTAAACTGACACATTTGATCTCAATTTCCTTCAATCATGCCTTCGTGGCCATTCAGCATGCTGACAAACTCTTTTCCACCCAGAACTCGTTCCTTCACCTGGATCATCTATTTGTTCTGGAGTTGTCTCAACTGTAGTTTCAGGTTGAGATCTTGTCTCTTCTTGTTCTTCTTCAATGCCACTTTGTGAAATCACAGGAAGCTGGATTGGTATGGTGGACTTTAATTCTTCACCCCGTTCTTCTCCTTACTGTTGTGCCTCTTGCAGTACCACTTGTCCAGCTTGAGATCCTGCCACTAGTGCACCCGGTTCTGGTTCAAAGAACACCATTTCTTCATATCAAACTCACTCTCGAAGTATACAATGCATGCACCCAGTTAGGCACTCCAGCACACTCAACAGCAGTACTTGTGATGAGAATCACTTGGAAGGGGCCATTCGATCTTGTTTTCAGGCAGGGTTTCCGAACATGCTTTTTAATTAGTACTCAGTCACCGAAACAGATCGCGGCACTGTTGATGCAGATTTAAGTTAACCGCTTCAACCTAGTGAGAGACAGAACGCACCACATCACCAAATTGTTTGCAGTTATTGAGTTTCATGTAATTTGTGATGTACAAAAGTGCATTTGCAGGTACAGCAGGCAAACTAATTGCACACCCTATGCAAAGCATCTGCCTATTTCATCAATGTAGAAGCACACACGTTCATCAACAGGGAGTTTATGATTCCTTTCAACTGTTCCACTATCCCAGACGCTTCAGGTCGATAACTGTTTTTAATGTGGAGTGCTGGACAAAGCATTCTTAGGACCTCATTGTTGAAATAAGTCCCTCGATCTGAGAAGAAACCAGAAATCCGAACCTCGAGACTAGCTCATGTAACAACAGTTTTGCTACAGTGAGACTGTAATTCCTCCCAGATGGGTAGGCTTCCTCCCATCTGGAGAAAATGCACACTATAACCAGGACACACCCATCTGCATACTCTTGAAGGGATCTCTTGATCTCCCTACTTGAGTCAGTGTAAAAGTGTCCTTTTCCCAACATTAATTTGTTGGCATGTCACACATCGATGACACAATTCCTCCACAAGCATCCTGAACCTGGGGTTAAACAAATTCTGTCTGAATAGCCTCACCATTTTGTCTCTTCCTAAATGTGTTTGGCCATGGAAGTGTTGTGTCATCAAGAACAGTAAACTGTGGCAGTACTGGTCTTCCACCTGCTGAAATCCAACTTCATCTGCAAATCTGTTTCCAATTGTGACATATCCATTGGCACTTTTGTTAGCTTCACATTTAACAACTGCACCTTTCTTTGGTAACTGTATTGCTTCCAACAATTTTCTCACTTGTTCTTCATTGCGAATTAGTGTTCCAGATGAGGTCATAAAACCTCTCAGTGATCATAACTGCCCAAAGTCATGGACCACACCAAAGCCATACTGACTATCTGTAAATATAGTCACTCATTTGGGCTATTAGGCTACAACCCTTGTAAGTGCAATTAATTCTGCAACCTGTGCTGAGGTAAAGATTCAAAGCAATGAAGCTTCTAGAACCTTTTGGATGGTGCAAACAGCATAAGCTGCTCTCAGGGTACCTTCATTATTTCTCAGGCATGAATCATCCACAAAAATTACATAATTAGGCTTGATTAAAGGTTCATCTTTTATGTCTGGCCTTGGCTAGGTGCATAAATCCATGAGATCTAGACAATCATCTTTAACCTCATCATCATTCCAGTTATCATTTATGGGGAGTAGTGTAGAAGAATTTAGAACCTGGCAGCGCTTTAATACAACATTTTCAGCAGCCAAGATCTGCTATTCATACTTTGTGAGCTGACAGTTCATATACTGATTTTTGGTTTGGGTAAGTAAAATCTCCACCTAGTGTGGGACCACAGAAGTTAAACAATGTCCCATCACTATCTTCACACATCTCTCAATACTGACTTCGACTCAGGGGCAGCTCCTCCACTAGGACGGAAGAGCGTCGTTACCATTGCTTTTTTGCAGTGCGAGAAAGCCAAAACATAAAATGGTAATAACTTTTAGCTATTACCATTTTATGTTTTCATTGCGCATAGCGGGCAGGTGGGAGGGACAGGGCTGCTCGGCTCTTTGAGCAGGGCAGGGGAGGCGTGGTTTGCCCACTCCTGAGTGCGCATAGACTGTTTGGTCAGCCCTCTCTGGCCGTCCAAACCAGTCATGTGCACTCTGCCCTTTTCCATGCAGGCTGCTTTGAGAACATGGCCACCCCATTAGCCCCTGGCTGGGCGCCGTCCTGACCAATCACAACGCTACTTGCAGCATTGCGATTGGCTTAGGGAGGGAGATTAGCTGCCTGCTTTCTGTTCCTAAAGGAAGCAGGAGCAGTGAAGACAAGGGACCCGGCGGAAAGATAATTAAAAAAAAAGTATGATCCCCCACACCCCATAATCCCCCCTTCCTGCCCCTCCCCACCGCGAACCATGCCAGCCGCTACTGCTTCGACCGCTGACACTGATTTCAGACAGCCAGACAATCCTGGGGCTACAGAATCAAGTGTAATAGAAAAATAATCCACAGGTCTTCGTGCATCTCCATGCATCTGAGTAAGCACAGAGAGCGCAGCCCTCCCTCTCACTGCAAAACAAAGTAAACATCTTACAGTAATCCGGCATTCTTATTGCCGGGGCATGACAGAGACTTTCTCTCAAGTCTAGGAAAGCTTTCAAGCACTCATTGTCCCATGGAAGCGGATCAGGCACATCTTTGTGTGTCTGCCTCAATAAAGGCTTGGTCACAAAGGAAAAGTTTGGTATCCACTGTTTACAGTAGCCAACCATTACCATGAACACTCTGACTTCCCTTTGGGTTTTGAGTGGATTCATTCTAAGGATGGTCTCCAATCTCTTTTGTGACCCTTTCTCAATGATATGTCCCAAATATTGGACTTACTTTTGACAATATTGTAATCTAATTGGGGAAACTTTGTCCATTTTCAGCTAGGTAGTTTAGCAAAGCAGTCATAGCCTGTTTACAAGCTTCTCGTGTTTCTGGTGCCAGAAGAAGGTCATCAGTATATTGCACAAGAACTGAATTGTAAGGCTTCTGCAGAGCCTGAAGACTTTTGTTCAGTATTTGATTGAAAATGGAAGGACTCTCTGTATATCCTTGTGGAATTTGGCATCATGCCAAAACCCTCTCACAAAATACAAAAGAGAACAGACATTGACACTCCTCATGCAATTGAATTGAAAAGAATACCTCGCAGTGATCAACAAATGTAAACCTTTCTGCAGTGTGTAAAAGTTGCAAAAGGATGGTGGCTGGATTTTGTACCATGGGACAACATGGATCAACAATGCTGTTAATCTTTCAGAGATCTTGAACAATCCTGTATTTACCAATAGGCTTCTGCAAGCCCATGATCAAAGACTTACAAGGGCTCCCAACAATTTCTCTGACAATGCTCAACATTTCTTCAATTACTGATGTTATTCCTGATACCATCTCTGGGGCCCAATTATATGGCTGTCTTCTTGGGTGCACGGCATTGGGCTTTACTGTAATTCGGACTGGTTCTACACCTTTGATTAATTCAATATATTTTCCTATAAAATCCCATACTTCTGAGTTAACATTTCTTTGTTAGTCAGAGGTAGATCATCTTCTGTCCTCACTGTATGCAGTCCTATAACTGATTTCTATCGGGCCATTTCAAAGTCTTTATCCTCATCATGGTTCTGAAATTCAACACCATCCAATATACAGTAAATAGAACAATTTAACTTCCACAAACATATTTCCCCTAATTAATTTACAGGACGAGAATCGCACACAACAAATTGATGATTCTTTTCAATCGGACTGATCTTTACAGTGAACGTCTCTGAAATGGAATTTGTCATCTGCTTTTTGTAACTCCTAGAACTTGGATCTTCTTTCCCAAGAAGGGTAGGTGTGAAACTTTTGCTGTTCTAAACATGGAATGGGTAGCACCTGTGTCGATCAAAAATGACACTTGGTGGCTGTAGGAAATTTGCCTATTTGTATGCTCACTCCCACACTTTTTGCCCCAATGCTAATGGTTATATCTGATAGAGACATCAAGCTGCAGATTCCTTAACTTAGAATATCCCCTGGCGTCAGACTGGATTTGGGAAAAGCCTCTCCCCAGCAGTACTTTCCGCGCCGGGGGAAGGTGTCGTCCACGGAAGTGACGTCAATGGAGCTTTATAAGTCCTCCTGGTGCGCTGTCAGTGTTCTTCTTTTCCGCATCCCAACGCAGATCAGGAAGAAGCGGTTCCTCTGGCCTGTTTTGTTTTACAGGCCTTCTCGACGCCTTTTCGCATCCGAAACAGTGTGACGATGCCTGCGGGCTTTACGTCATGTGAAATCTGTATGCGGCTGATGTCGGTGACGGATCTACACGAGATCTGTATGTGATGCTTTGATGAGCACCACTACTCTTCGGAGTACGACGCCTGCTGGCAGCTGAAGCCGAAGTCCCTGCAGGAATGACAGATAAAGTTGATCTCCGCTTGGTTGTCCCGGTCCCAATCCTCGCGGCGCCGGCCTCCGTCTCCAGCCGAGGGGTCCAAGCGGCACAGTTCTTTATCCCACGCTGAGGTTCCTGCTCGGGACAGGTCCCAGAGTCGTTACTGCAGACGTCGCTCACCTGCCTCAGGTAAGCACTGGAAGAAGTCCTGGAGGTCTTTGACCTTGCGGAAGAGTGATGTCGGGGCCCGCTGCTCCCGGTCCTCACCGGACACGGGCCCTCAGGAGTTGACCACCACCTTCCCACCATTTCCTGGTGATGGGGCGACTTGGACCCAGATGGAGGCTTATTCCAGGGCCCTGCAGGCTTTTTTCGGTCACCCCCTCTCCCTGGCGTGCCTTCAGGCCCCACAGTGGGGGTAGGGACTCAGGTCGAGGGTTCGCCATCGGCGCCGACTGAGTGCCTTGACTCAGGTTCCGGTGTTGCTGCGACGTCGGGACATGGCCCAGAGGGGCATCCCACTTTGATGTCTAGACCTCCTGCAACTTCTTCGCACAGCCCTGTGGGGCTCCCTGCGTCGTCGCTGGATGCGGCTGCTGCGTGGAGCTTGACTGAGTCAACGTCGTTCCTCCCCGCAGGTTCCCACCTCGGTGGAGGCCAAGTCAACGACTGTCCGATACCGGGTGGGCGAGTCATCGTCTGGGGTCGTCAACGTAGATCCGATGCCGTTTCGACATCGGTCGATGCAGGTTTCGTCCCCGGCTTTTCCTCTGTTAGTAGAGGACAACACCCCAGAGGGTTCTCCACCCCCAGGCTTGTTTCACTGCTCCACGGAGCAGGTGCCTTTTGGGCACTGGCCGGCTCGTCATTCTGCGGAGCCTCCGTCGTTTGTGCACAAATTAGCCTGCAGGCGTTCCCTACCGATGACTTGCTTTCACGGATGCTAGCGCAGCGTTTGCGAGGCGTTTCGCAGGGCTGCAGATATCTTGCAGATGCAACCGCCCTCTGCCTTTGAATCCTTTATTGGATCTTGCCCACCAGGGCATGGTGGACGTGGAGCCCTTGTTGCCTTTTAGTGGATCATTACATGATGTCCTTTTGGGAACTTGGGCCAAGTCCTTATCGGGGGACCCCGTGGGTTGTGCTAGTGCTCATCACCATCGCCCCTGCCTGTTTGTCTCTCCATCCTCGGGCTCAAGGACTTGTGGTGCAGGCAGCGTTCCCTTCCTCTCCTCCTCCGTTGCTTCCTCCCACTCGGGAGTCTAGGTGGTTGGAGTCTTGTGGCTGTAATGTCTTTGCGTCCTGGAGCTCGGGTCTTCGGTCCCTGAACACGTCCTGTGTTTGCTATGGCTACTTTGCCCTTTGGGACTCAGTCAAACAACTTCTTCCCTCTTTGCCGGAGGGCCTTCGTGCTGACCTGGACCGGCTTATTCGAGATGACCATGATATGGCGCAGTTTTCCATCCGGTCGGCCATGGACACCACTGACTCCATGGGTCGAGCTATTGCCAGGTCAGTTGCTCTGCGTCGCCATGCATGGCTACGCGATGGCAGTTTGCTGGGGAATGTTTGCAAGCGACTCAGGGATCTACCCTTTGATTTAAAAAAATATATATTTTGAGTTTTCAGTACGACAATGTACAGTCTGATACAGGAGTCAAAGGTGCACATCAGTCTACTGATCATCAGTTAGTGTTGAATAGTAACCCATCAATCCTTCCGCACCCCAGGAAAGGGAGTATGTATAAAAGTCTTCTAGTTCAGATCCCAGAAAGGAATATAAGCAATACACTTCCCCTGTCTGCGAAAACATCCTCACCTCCATCTTGTGCAAAAGATCAGGCCAGGGATTACCCAAAAAGAATCCCTCCATTAACTCTGGTTCACTCACACACACAATGCATGTGCAATGCAGGCCACATAAACAAGCATGCACAATGTAAACTTGGGATATTAGTGCTAGAATCTCGATCAGTGTATAGAATTGTAACTTCACACAAGTGGGTCAATAGTACTTCACTTAAGTGACACAGATAGATGGTCACAACTATGGATTCACAAAGCGCATTACGCTGTTACAACCACTCTATTACATGACAGAGAGAGTAATCAGATGTCAAAACAATGAGGGCAAACTTGGTGTGTTCCTGCGGGTCACAGAACAGGTCCAGGACCACATTCATCTCAAAGTATAGGCTTAGGCCTCTGTGTCCAAACGAGATCAGTGTGAGGGGACAAAATAAATAAAACACTGATACAAGATACTTGCAGTGGAGTACTCAGAGCATGAACTTGACTGTACACCATGCCTGGGACAATCCGGTTGCAACACTAGCTATTGGATTTTTTTCACTTTGCTTATTTTTGATACATGCAAAATATACTTGCATACATGCTAGAAATGCTTAGATACATAACATATTACCCCCATTCTAATGGAGCTCCATCGGCTCCCCTTGCCAGCCTGCACTAACTTGAAAACCAGCTGCAACATTTACAAAGCAATCCTGACCGGCATACACGCTTATCTTACCGACAAGCTCACCAACTCTGGTGGTTCTCAGCACACCTTCAGCCTCAATACCTTCAGACTGCAGACTAACAAGTATAAAAAGGAAAAAAACAAGGGAGCAGGTTTTCCAACTAGGCACACAAGATCTGGCACCGCGCAAGCACAAATTTCCTAGTACCCAGCATTCCCCTTGGTCTCCAGAGAAAAATGATACCTCACATGTGTGGGTGCCCAAAGCAGCGTCAACCTAAAAATGTATAAACAAACTGCCCTTTTGGGCACGCTTTGGACCCCCCTCAATCTCTACATGTTTTTGGCCCTTCCATGTCATAGGCACTTGGCCCATTCACACAAGTAAGGTATTATTTTTATCGGGAGACAGTGGTTGGAAATTTGTCCTGTGCAGTCATCCCACAACTTTCCCACGCAGATATTAAAGGAAAATTTGACTTTTTAGCTAAATTTGAGGTTTGCAGCGGATCCTTGGAAGGAAAATGTTGGGGGATTAACGCAAGCCACACCTCCCTAGACTCCCACAGTTGTCTAGTTTTCAGAAATGTCTGGGTTTTTTAGGTTCCCCTAGATGTCTGCAAACCCTGGACCAAAAACACAGGTGCCCACCTTATCACAAAACGACCTTGTTTTTCAAGGGGGTCACCTGCATTTTTGGTACCCGGATCAGCGGCCATCTAGGAAAACCTACCAAACCCAGACATTTCTGAAAACTAGACACCCAGGGGAGTCCAGGGAGGTGTCACTTGCATGGACCTTCCAACATTTTCCTATGTAGAATCCCTTACAAACCTTAAATTTAGCTAAAAATAAATAATCACATTTTCCTCACTTTTCTGTGTGGGAAAGATGTGGGATCACCTGGCTGACACACATTTTCTTACCACCCAGTTCTCCCAGAGGTTTCTCAATAAAAATGGTGCCTCACTTGTGTGGGTGGGCCAAGCACCCATGACAGGCAAGTGCCCAAAACGTATTGTGGAGACATCAAAATTACCTATCACAAAAAGACCTGATTTTTCAAGATTGGCACCTGGGTTTTATGGCCCCGAGCTGGGCGGCCATCTAGGGAAACCTACCAAGCACACACGTTTGAGAAAACCAGACACCTTGGGGAGTCCAGGGAGGTATGGGTTGCGTGGATACCCCAACGTTTCCTGCCCAGAATCCCTTGCAAACCTCAGATTTAGCTGGAAAAAAATCAAATTATTCTCAAATTTCTGTGTGGGAAATTTGTGGGAATACTTGGCTGACACAAATTTCGTATCATTCAGCGTTCCCCCAGGTCCCCCGATCAAAACGGTACCTCATTTGTGCCGGTGGGCCAAGTATCCGTGACAGGCAAGGGCCCAAAAAGTATTGTGGGGACATCAAAATTACCCATCACAAAACAACCTGGTTTTGGAACGGGGAGCACCTGGGTTTTTGGCCCCACACATTTCTGAAAACTAGCCACCCTGGGGAGTCCATGAAGGTATGATTTGCATGGATCCCCCAAGTTTTCCTACACAGAATCCCCTGCAAACCATTTTGAGCTCTTCCCTGCCACGGGTGCTTTGCCCACCCACACAAGTGAGGTACCATTTTTATTGTGAGACTTCGGAGAGTGCAGGGTGGGGGGAAGTTTGTGGATCCACACAGATTCCAGAACTTTCCATCACAGAAACGTGACGAAAATGTTATTTGTTATTTTTTACAAAGTTTGAGATTTGCAAGGGATTCTGGGTAACAGAACCTAGTGAGAGCCACACGTCACCCCATGCTGGATTCTGCTGGGTATCTAGTTTTCAAAACTGTATAGGTTTGCTAGGTTTCCATAGGTGCCGGCTGAGCTAGGGTTCAAAGTCCACAGCTAGTTACTTTGCAAAAAAAGGGTCAGTTTTCACTGTAAAATTGTGGTGTGTCCACGTTGCGTTTTGGCCCGTTTACTGTCGCAGGCACCAGGCCTACTCACACAAGTGAGGTACCATTGTTATCGAGAGACTTAGGAGAACACAGAATTGCAGAGCAACTGTTATTACCTATTGACTTTCTATGCATTTCTGCCTTCCAAATGTAAGAATGTGTAAAAAAGAAGTCACTTTGAAAAATGTCGTATAATTCACATGGTAGTATGGTTACCCACAATTTCGGAGATGTGCAAATAACTACTGCTTCTAAACACTATATTTTGCTCCTATTTCAGAAATACATAGGTGTCCTTGATCATACTCAGAAGAAGTTACTGGTGAAAACGTTGGCACAAATGGTTTTTGTCAACTCATTTTCAATACTTCTCATTTTCAACTGTTAGTTTCTATAATAAAACCTTGAAGGATCTACACACTCCTCGCTGAATTCAGAATTTGGCAGCGAAAGGGTTAAAGAACACTACATCATAATAGTTTACGAACTAGCTACCTCTCCTATCACTCACTGTACTCGCGTATTGCACTTCCGCATTTATATAGTGCATATGAGGGGTGCTGAAGCGCTTGCCTACATGAGTAGTGAGCTACACCATGTAGAGTGTGTGGTTGGAAGGATGTTTTTGTTTTGATCTTCTGTCAGAAGTGTTTACATATTGTGTGTGATGACAACTGGGGAGCGGTTATTGTGTTACGAGGTGTGGCAGTGTTTTTGATGATGAAGTGTTATGGATAGATGCACAGGTTTATGGTTTTCAGTATGATTTTAGCTTTGAAAGAGCTCTGCAGGCACCTTTATGGTATTTCATAAGATATAGTCTGTTTAGTTGGTTACTGCACTGGATAGCCCAATCTGAGATTTTGTGTATAGTTGTGGTCCATAGCTGGCATGCTTGGAGGGAGAGAGAAGTGGACGGATCTGTAGGGATGTACATTTTAATTATCCAGTATCTGAGTGTCTATGTGAGATGTAAAAAAGTGGTCAGATTGCACAGACATTTGAGCCTCCAAAACTGTACAGTAATGTGTGACCTGATCTCTTCGGTTATTCCAGGCTTTTTCATTTGGTTATGTTTTATTTTTTGGATGTACAGTGTTCGGGATGGACAACCCTCAAAACAGATATGTATTATGTGAAATGAATAGGTAGAAGTTACAGTTTGTCGAGGACTGCTGCATATTATGGTTTTAGTATTACTGTGGATCATAACAGTTCTATGTGGAAATATATAACTATATAATGTCATGGTGACCTGCCCTTTTTTGCTTACCTGCATAATAAAAGCATTTTATTGGTTGAGTTGTGTGCAATTCGCGGATTGTAAGCTGAAGAGTGTGCTAGTGGGTGGGACTTTTCTGGGCTCAGTTGCCAGACTGCATTTATTTAGGAAATAAGCCAAGTTTTCAACTGTCTTCAGAAGTGTATATGCTCCTGGATGCTTCTAATGCTGGTTGGTAGTGAGGTTCAGACCTGGACATCTTGTACTGAGAAAGCAGTGCCTTCTATGGATTTCTTATGGCAAGATGGTACGAGAAGTGATGCAAGCTTGGTTCTCAGTGTTCTGTTTGGTTTGGATTGCTTGAATATACAGTTCCTTTTCCTTGGGAGGCTCCATGGACAATGCAGAGTGCCTTGAACATTGCCCTTCTATCAATAGGTAGCCAGTGAAGCGATTGCAGGACTGAAGTCATGTATTCTCTTGGGGGAGGGCGAAGAAGGAGCCGTCTGGCAGCATTTTGGATGAGTTGCATTTTTCGTATAATGAATGCAGGTGTGCCAAGGTAGGCTGTTGGCATAGTCAAGCTTGGAGATTATGAGAGTGAGCATGGTATAGGAAGATGTGACATAGTATTTTCGTTGTGACATTGTTAGCATGAGATATCAAAGAGAAGTCTGAATCCATGATTAATCCTAGGTTTCTAACTTATCTTGATGTTGTCAGAGGAGCTTTAAGTTTCGTAGGCCATATGGTGGTAGGTTGGTAAATTTGCTAGCGTCTGCATGTCTTATTCTCCGTCTTTGCAGTGTTGAGCTATAGATTGTTCTTCATCATCTAAGTGTTTATGGCTCAAAGGCAGTCATTTAGTTTTGCATTGTAGAGGTCTTCAGGACTATCATTAAAAAAATATTTGTGTGTCAACTGCATAGTTGTAACAGTGAGGTTGTAAAATTTAGTTAGATGTGGTAAGGGGTCAGGTAGATGTTGAATAATAGAGGGGATATGATGGACCCCTGAGGAACTCCACAGTGTTGTGTGTAAGGAGGTGATGTGAAAGGGGATAGGTAGACTACCCCTTTAACATGATTCAGATAAAAAGCAATCTGTTTTAAAACATTTTCATTGTAGTGAAGTCTTTGCAGTAGGGTGTGGTGGTGGACAGTGCCAAATGCAGCAGAGAAATCCATAAGTAATACGGCAGATACTCCGTTTGTGTCCACTGTGAGTTTTAGACCAACCCAGATAGATATAATGGATGACTCTGTATGTTTGCCTGGTCTGAAACCAAACTTTTGGTCTCAAAATAAACCTAATGGTCTGTAAAATTACAGCATTAAGTAAACACTGCTCTTCGAAAAAATAATCATAAGGAAGGTCCATTTGATATGGGCCGGTAGTTTTCTGGATCTGAAGGGTAGAGGTTTTCCTTTTTAGAAGGTGTAGAAGGTGTGTATGTCTTTCAGCCACATGTTTATTGGGGTTTTTCAAGGTGGATGTTGAATTACTGGATGTCTAATTTTTCCATTGTATGTGCGAGCATTTGTTGTTAGTTTTTAAGGTCTTTATAGTGTTAGTGATCTTGAAGGTGATGATGATGAAGTCGCTCTAGCTTACAGTGGAGTTGTCTGTAACCGTTACTTGTCCTTGGCATGCAAATGGCATTTTGAGTGTGTCCTGTGCAGTGAGTTGGGGCAGAAACGATTTGTAGGAGGTGAAGGCTTCAAGGCTGAATGTGATAGCTGCAGTTATTGTTAGATATTTGTGTCAAACCATATGGTGAGTTCTCCTAGAATGTATAGTTGGTCCAGATGAGTGTTGGTGACTGTCATGTAGGGTATCTTTAAAATTGGTATTGCTGAGTGGTGGTCTATAGTTTAAGAAAAAGTAATAGGTAATAGTTGGAGTTGGGTGACACCTTATCATCAAGGATTCACAGCTGTCCATGGTGAGAATTTCAATGATAGTTATTTATAGTATTTTTTTGTTATGAATTACAGCTAGGCCTCCTCCAATTTTGCTATTTTTTTGTTAATGATATGAAAAGTAAGAGGGATAGCTTCATGGCATATGGGTGCAGAATCATTGCTAAGCCATGTTTTTTCTACATTTCCTGTAGTAAAGGTAGAGGCAGAGGCAGAGGGGCATACGGCATTTTGATGTTGCTAGTTTGGGTGTGAAGAACAAGGTACTTACCTTCAGTAACGATATATCTGTAAGAGACATACATTAGTTATAGATTTCTTACCTTAGAATTATCCCCAAGCGTCAGACGGGATCAGGAGAAATTCTTTCGTAGCAGTAACCCTGCATGTCGGTAGGTGGCGTCGGTCAACTCCGCGTTCGTCGGCGGAGGGATGACATCGCGATGTCTACTTAGATGCCGCCCCTGCACGCTGACGTCAGTTCTGACACGGCTTTCCACGCCAGAAGCGCAGAGCCATGCAAGACACTGACCACTGGTGCACAAAACTAGGGGGTGTGTAGAGATGAGTAAATCAAGTGAGGGTACAGGTTGGGAGACCGCCACTGGGTGGTCGTCCCACCTTGATGGGGGAAAAAAGGGAAGGGGGAATTCCCTTGTCGGAACTAGGGCTCTCACACACCTAGCAAGCTAGGTGTCATGCTTCATCATATGAGCCTGCCCCTCGTCAGGTTGGCGTTGCAATACCTGACGGGCACCCAGTATGGGGCTCTTTGGCGGGGGTCTTTTGTTCCTGCCGGTGGGTGCAGTGGGGTTGAAGGGCCTAGTGTGTGTAGATGTGGAGTGAGTGAATTTAAAACAGGTCAGTTAGTCCTAGAGATGACTTATTCTGGAAGTTAAACTGCCTGGGTAAAAACAGAAAAAGTGGCAGTGAACTAGATACAAGGTATCTAGCTATGTATGCTTTACTCTATAAAGGTCAACATGTTTCGTGCTCCTAGCGTCAGGAGGATCAAAGCACTTCATCAGGACCATAAATAACTATCTAGACAACATGATAAGTGAAGAGTCTACATACCATGTAATCAGGTAGGTACCCATGTAATCAGGTAGGTACCCAAAGTTACTGCCTAAGTGGGCTCGCAACGGAGTACGGCGGTCAATGTGGACACCAGTGTGTGTTCTACGCTCCTTGAACGTGTTTCCCTTGACCTACCCTGCCGCCGGACCCATATCTAGTTCACTGCCACTCTGTTTTTACTCAGGTAGTTTACCTTCCAGAATAAATCATCACTAGGACTAACTGACCTGTTTTAAATTCACTCACTCCACATCTACACATACTAGGCCCCTCACCCCCACTGCACCCACCAGCAGGAACAAAAGACAATCGCCAAAGAGCCCCATACGGGGTGCCCGTCAGGTATTGCAGCGCCGACCTGACGAGGGGCAGGCTCATATGATGAAGCATGACACTTAGCTTGCTAGGTGTGTGAGAGCCCTTGTTCCGACAAGCAAATTCCGCCTTCCCTTTTTTTCCCCATCAAGGTGGGACGACCACCCAGTGGTGGTTTCCCAACCTGTACCCTCACTTGATTTACTCAGACCTCGAGGAACTTCATACCCTCTCTGCACACTGTCTTTGTGGGGCATGTATGCTGGACCTCATTAAACTTGCCCCTCTGTCCCTCCCGTTTGTCTCTCTCTCTCGCACAAAACTAGGGCCCTTTAAGGGAGTCCCTATCCCTAGAAGTCCGTTTGCAGAGAACCTCTGAAAGAGGGGCAGAAAGGGGATCCACAGCCTTTGCTGTGCACCATGCCACAAATCTACCGACGTATACCGTTTTAGTGGAGGGATGCCTAGATGCCAAGATGACCTTACAGACTTCGGGAGGAAGGTCGAAAGCGGTCAACTGTCGCCGCTCAATCACCACACAAGGAGGTGGAGACTGGACAGGTTTGGGTAGAGGACCATCCCCTGCTGCTGCGACAGAAGATCCTCCCAAAGTGGCAGTCTGATCGGAGGACTGATGGCCATGCTCAAGAGCTCAGGGTACCAGACTCTTCGTGCCCAGTCCGGAGCCACAAGAATTACTTGGGCCCGGTTGCACTTGATCTTCTAAATCCAATCTGGGTAGAAGCGGTACAGGCGGAAAGGCGAACAGGAGGCCGACTTTCCACTCGCAAAGCAAGGCATCGCCGAGCGAGTTCCGCCTTGGAAACTCCAACGCGCAGAACTGCTGACATTGTGCGTTCTCTTCGGTGGCAAATAGATCTAACCAAGGCTCTCCCCACTGCTGAAAGAGACCTTGCACCACTTCCGAGTGAAGATGCCATTTGTGTCCCATCATGCACCGGCGGCTGAGTTAATCCCCCCTGGTATTCAGGGAATCTGCCAGGTGTTGAACCACCAGGGATATGCCCGGATGTTCCAGCCCCCACCCCGCCCTGTTTGTTGCAGTTCACATGGCGGAGGTGTTGTCCGTGAACACCTGCACTACTCTTCCTTTGACAGAAGGAAGCAATGCCTACTAGAGTGCAAGATGAATCCAGAGCTCCAGAAAGTTGATGTGGAGCCCAAACTCCGCCGGAGACCAGAGGCCTCTGATCTTTGCCTCCCCATGTGGCTGCCCCATCCCAGAAGTGACGCATCTGTCACTACTGTATACTCTGGTTGGGGAAGGGAGGGGGATCTGCTGCTGGCCCAATGCTTGATGGTGAGCCCCCACTGCAATTGACTTGCAGTTCCCCCGAGATCTGGACGACATCGGAAAGATCCCCCTGATGCTGCGCCCACTGGAACTTCAGGTCCCACTGCAGAGCCCGCAGATGCCATCTGGCATGATCCACCATCAGGATTCAGGAGGCCATGAGGCCCAGCAGCTTCAGGGTCATTCTCATGAAATCCAGGATAGATGCTGAAACCTCAGGATCATAGCCCGAATATCCCGGACTTGCTGCTCGGGAGGACAGACCCGAAACAACACTGTGTCCAGAACAGCTCCGATGAAAGGGGGCGTCTGAGTAGGAGTCAGGTGTGAGGTCAGCACTTTATAGTGAACCCCAGCGAATGCAGGAGGTCTACCGTAGTCTGGAGGTGGGAGACGACAGCCTGAGGCAAGCCCGCCTTCAAAAGCCAGTTGTCGAGATAGGGAAAGACTGGAAACCCTGATCTGCGCAGAGGAGCTGCAACCACCGCCATCACCTTTGTGAACATCCGAGGGGCAGTGGAAAGGCCAAGGGGGAGCACGGTGAACTTAAAGTGCATGTGGCCCACTGTGAACCATAGATAGTGTCTGTGGGCTGGCAAGACAGAAATGTGGAAACAGACATCCTGCAAGTCCAACATCACCATCCAGTCTCCGGGGTCGAGGGCAGACAGGACCTGTGCCAAATGAGCATTTTGAACTTCTCCTTCCAGAGGAAGCGTTTGAGGGACCTGAGGCCTAGAATAGGATGCAGACCTTTTTCCTTCTTGGGCACCAGAAAGTAGCAAGAATAACAACCACAACCTACTTCTAGCGCAGAAACCCTCTATATAGCTCACTTGGCCAAGAGAGCGGAGAATTCCTGGCAGAGAAGCGCCAAATGATCGTCTGACATGCGATCAAAAGACGGTCTCATGGAGGGAGGGGTAGTCTTGAAGAGGAGGGAGTAGCCCCTTCGGACTATTTAAAAACCCACCTGTCCGACATGATGGAGTGCCAGTGGGGGAGGTGATGGCGAATCCTGCCTCCCACTGGCCGTTGATGGGCCTGAAACATTGGACTAGAAAGGTTTGGATGCTGCGTCAGGGGGGGAAAGGGTAGACTGGCCCACCCGCTGGCTCCCAGACCCACGAGTTTGCTGGGACCCACGTCCATGGCCACGCAGAGGCTGGGCAGCTTGGATGAGCCATTGCCTAGACTGGGCTGGATGTGGTTGGGTGCCCCTTCTGTAGCCATGAAATGGGGCAAAAACCAGACTGGAGTGGGCAAGAAGGCGCAGCGAGGCCCAAAGATCTGGCCGTAGCCAGAGAATCTTTAAAGCGCTCCAGTGCAGAGTCTGCTTTGTCCCCACATAGACGACAGCCATCAAAGAGCATGTTCATCAAAGTTGAGTGGACTTTCCCCGAAAAGCCAGATGTCCTCAACCAGGTGTAGTGCCTAAGGGCTACCGACGTGGCAATCTTTCTGTCCACTGAGTCGGTGGTATCCAGTCCACTTCTGATTGTGAATTTGGCTGCGTCAGCAGGATATGGATTGGTGTTGTGCCGCAGATAAGGTAGTTTATCAGGGGCGAGGATGGCCTGGCAAATGGGAAAAAGTGTGGGGAAATTGGGCAAAATATAGGGAGCTGCAACTATAAGCCAGGTTCTGAAGGCACGAAGGGTGTGTGTAGGAGAGGGTCACTTGGAGCTATAAAAGTGAAGAAATGCAAACTGGAAATTGCTGAGACAATAGTGACAATCAGAGGGAACAGACTAGAACAAGGGGATTATATTGAAAAGAAGGAACATATGGACATGGATTTTAATGTAGTACTATGCATTGTATGTTTGATAAATAAAAAGAATTTACAAAAAAAGAATTTGGCTGCTTCTCTCCCATAGGCCACTTTCTGGGAGAGAATGGCCCGGGCCTCTTTCAGGCACTGAGGCAGCACTTGTGCGACCGGATCCCAGATGGTATGGGAGTATCGGCCAAGAGGCACACAGTATTCACAGACCACAGTGCCAAGCTGGAGGAAGAGAACATACGCTTCCCAAGGTGGTCCAGCTTCTTGGATTCCCTTTCTGGATGAGCAGAAAGGAATGCACTCTTTGAAGAAGAAGCTTGGACCACCAAGCTCTCGGGAAAAGGGTGTTGGGTTAAGAACACTGGGTCGCCCGGGGCTGGGCGGTGGCGGCGGGCAATCGTCCTCTCCATAAGAGCCCCTGTGCTGTGCTTGGACCAGGTGCCCAGGAGGAAGTCAGTGAGGACTTTATTAAACGGCAATAGGGGTTCAGAAGTGGACACCACAGGCTGAAGCACCTCTGTCAGGAGGTTAGTCTTGACTGCCACTGAAGGGAGCTCAAGGCCCAAGAACTCGGCTGCCCCTCGCACTACCACAGCATAGCCCGCTCCCTCCTCTGTAGCCAAAGTAAGGGGAGAAAGCAAACCAGTGTCTGGAGTAGTGTCCAGACCACTAGCATCACCCAGGTCCTCTTGCCAGTCCCGTTATTTCAGATGGTGAGTTAAAGGGTTCAGCGACCCCCTCCCAGTCCTCATCACCACACTCTGGACGATAGGGAACACAAGGGATAAACAGGGGAACAACAGTACCCTCCGGTGTCGGCCCACTCCAACTTGGGGATGAGGATGTGGATGTCATCGTTCGGTGGCACAACCAGCACCGGGGGCGTCGGGATCGGCACCAGGGAAGGACGAGTGAGATCGACGGGCATCAACCTGGATCCAGGCCTGGATCCTTGGGGGTGCCCCAGCACCAGGGCGGGAGCTGCTGACATCGAAGGCCCAGGAGCCCTGACCCGCCCTGCAGGGCCCAAAGGAGCGCAGGCGGAGTAGGGCTGCCCAAAGATGAGGTGTAATGCCTCGCAGAACTGTTGAAGTTGGGCAGGGGAAGCTCCCAGAAATGGGGGGAGGCGCGGAGTTGTCCCTGAATCAGGCACCGGTGACAGAGCATTTGAGCAATGACGCTCCAAATCCCGAGTCACGTCAACCAACCGACGGGGAGAAGAGCTCTTGTGCTTCTTTGCCTTCTTGTGTTTGGACTTACCCGAAGACCTCGACGACTTGCAGTGCGTCAAGGAGTGGGGGCTCCACAAGCAGCCTCGAGACCCGGAGCGACACGGAGCCGACCGCCGGGCCCCTAACAACTTTCAGGACCGCTCCCACAAAGTCTTAGGATACATGGCCCGGCAGTCGGAGCACAACTTCGGGTTGTGGTTGCGCTCCAGACACCACAAGCGCACAAGTTGCAGATCCGTCACCGACACCATCCTGTGACAAGACCCGCATAGCTTGAAACCGGTCCGGCATTGGGACATCCCTCACACAAAAAGACTCGACAGACTAGAAAAGAATTTAACAAAACGTCAAAAAAAGGCTAGCCAAACAGTGTCTAAGGGGTAACACTCTACGGATCTGCGCTAGGCTGGCGCGGTAAAAAAAAAAAAGAACTGACAGCGCACAGGGGCGGAGTCTAGGTAGGCACCGCGACATCATCCCGGCGACCACGACGCAGATGAGGAGTTGACCGACGCCACATACCAACGCGCAGGGGTGCTGCTAAGAAAAATCTCCGGATCCAGTCTGAGGCATTGAGGAAATTCGAAGGTAAGGCATCTACAACTGTCTCTTTCAGATTAAAGTGGCAAAAAACACTTGCTAATTGTAGATAAAAACATTCAGCAAACGAACCCACGCATGGATGCTCTTGCAATCGTATCCTACATTACGACCAGCAGCATACTTGAGCATCACATATTCCCTACATCTAAAAAGAAAGCTATTAGCAACACATCTTGGATCACTAAGGTCTTTGGCTGACCAACCAACTTGGAAATATAATGAACCAATGTCATGCAGTCTATGTGGTGCGGCTAAGCAGGACTTCGTACATCTAATATGCACATGTCCCGTTTTAAAATCAAATCTGCTTCTATTGTTAAACTTTGTTATATTAGGGGCATTCACACCTGTAGATCCGCTATATTGAAATGTCTTGATCCAAATGACCCACAGCTTAATTGCAAAATGGTAAAATTTCTACTTCTCTATGAGAATTTAAACAGAACAATTTATTCCGTTTAAGATTAGGGCACTAACCTCACAATAGCATTTTACGTCAAAAACTGCACATTTGCCCATGTACAATTTCCTTATCCGCTAATGCATCGTTGGTAGCTATCAAATTTTCAGACCTAAATCTGTGGTAACATGTCCAGCTTATTAGTATATTGTTATGGTTTTAACAAACAATAAAAAAGTCTCTCTCAAGTTTCCTAATGGCAAGTGACATTGTGTTTATAGGTTAGTTGTGTTGTGGTTTTTTGTTAAGTTTTATATAGCGCGAACCTGAGCCAAAGGTATCCGAGAGCTTCACATGAATAACAGTTACATTACAGATAGGCAGATTCATTTTTGGCAAGCAAGGGGAGATTGATTAATTGAGATGTTAATGAATTGTATTGTTTGTGATAGGATGTGTGGTGCTGCGATTGCTTTTGTTTCGTAAAGTTTGAGGGTTCATGGAGTGGCTACTTAGTAGTTAAAGTTACTCACTGTTTGTATATGAAGGTTGTATTGTAGCATAGGTGGAGTTTTTAGGGGTTATTAGTTTATAGAGATTTTGCGAGTGATAGTTTGCTTACCAGAATTCTTAGGGTAGAGATAAGGAGTTTCTGGCCCTAGGTCCCTTCCAAGCCCAAACAGGCAACACCCTTAACCAGGTGCCCATAGCCCTATGGTCATAGTCCTAGTGATAAGGTGACATTGGCCCAATGGAAACCCTAGTCCTACCCTAACCAATCAAATCCAAGATGGCTGCATGGCATTGAAGCTCCCTAGCAATGCCCGGAAAACTCCTTCTATTGAGTGACCCGCCACTCCTCTATTGTGCAGGACAAGTAGCCGCTAGTTGAGGATGTCGGCACCAGCTGACAGAGATCGTGTCTCATTCACCATGGCCTGAAGCGGCCTTCGAAGGCCCCGCGGGAAGAGGGCCAGCGGTTGAATCTGAGGGTGGGGCCACGGTGTGCTGGGGGCTGCAGTGTCCACAGCAATTCTGGGCTGGGCCACAGATGTGATCGCTGCCCTGAGTGGAAGCTGCTTTCCCGACCAGGGCCTAGAGAGCTTTGTGCCATCGCCGGACCTGCTGTGTGGCAGCTCCCGTCACGTGGACACACGTGGTGCTGGTGTAGGCCGGCCACTCTTTGCTGCTGTAGGCCGGCCGCTCTGTTTGGCTTCCTGGCTGAGTTCTTTGGCTGTGACGGCCTCCTTGCTGGTCTGAGTGTTGCCTGCGAGGATGGTAATGAGAGGATGGCAGCCCGCCTAAGAGGTAGGATGCGTGGCTACATAAGGGTGCAACGCTGCTATTCGCGTTGATAAACCCACGCTCCTCACTCAATTAGTGATCTCTCTCTGAATGCTGATGCGTTCCTGATTCCCAGCCCTGAGACTTTACTTAACATTCTGTTGCATCTTCCGGTGCTTGGCCCACTGGTGCTTTTGCCCATTTTCATGACACCAATGACCTGGCCTGTCGAGTACTGGGGACTGAGACTGTTACTTGGTCCAATAGCACTGAATGGCACACATTCTCGCTCACAGGACAGTCCAGTGCAGTTTTACTTCCCTCGCATGACCTTGGGTGATTGACTCCATCTGTGGCATAGGCAATACACACTTTATGGATTCCACAATAATGCCACCTGTTGTGCCAGTTTCTTGCTAGTGCTGTGGTTGGCCACTCATTCCCCTTCTAGCTCTACCCTATTGCTCAGCTGATTCCACTACCTGGGTTGCCATTGCTCTTACTCTGCTGACCTCACGCTATTACACATATAATTTGGCACCGCCCCTAGGTAGGAGTGATACATATACTACAATGGGTTGTGGTGACCCTAAGCACAAACAGCGTACTTTTGAACCTGCCAGGACCCCGCACCACAAGCGTTCACCCTCAGAATCTACCAGCACCTCAGACCACGATATGGTGGACCCTCCATCGGATTGCATGGCTGCCATCATAGCCGATCTGCACGCTGGCTTTAAATCTATTAATTCCAGATTTGACACCACGGCACAATGCTTTGATGGTATGTCCGAATGCCTAGATCGCCATAACGTGAGACTCGACTGTGCGGAGCGCAGGATCTATGAGATATAAGTTGGGAACTCAGATACAGCTAAGCATCTCAAACATGTGGAACGCCTCCTCAAAACTATTGCAGCTAAGAATGAAGTTCTGGAGGAGAGGTCTCGCCGAAATAACATTTGTATAGCTGGTTTTCCTGAAACCCCCAATACAAGGCGCATGGACACTTTTGAGGAACAACTCCTGGCAGAACTCTTTGACAGAAAGTCCTTTTCAGATACCTTTATAAATGACAGAGCACATCCAACGCTTGGACCTCGGACAATCCCAGGAGCGCTGACTCAGCAAATGATTGCCAGGTTCTTAATCTGTAGAGACAGTGATACTGCTCTACGCTTAGCTTGCTTTATACAAAAGACAAAAGGTATCAAGGAATCAATACTGATCAATTTTATGAGTCGAGCACATTTAATTACCCTCTCAAAAATAATTAATATTCAAAGTGAATATATCAAAATTAATTTACAACACACACAAGCAAGGCGCCTATTCAAAGAGAAAACAAATGACATATCACAAAACAAATTACATTACATTGAAAATCATAAAACACATACAAAAAACAATAACCCTAAAGATGTTATTCACGCTAGTGTCCCCCTTAAAAATTCTGGGCGAACCACTTAGAGGTAGTCAGATGTGAAACACTGCAGGGCTAATAAACTAGTTGGCCTAGCTCTAGTGAAACGCAACAAGATTTCAAGAATCACTATCAGTCCTTTGACTCCTCCTTCAAAGTGTCGACATGACCACATTTCAGCCTTATCTTCTTAGGCCTCTTTAGGACAGGGGTTATGCAATACTAAAAATAAAATACAATACCACAACATTACTCTCATCCAACAATTCAGTGGGGAGTATGTCGGCTGATCAGGGTGACTGCCCAATATACCAAAAGAACCTATATATCACAGTGTTACTAAAAAACCATTTAAATCACACCAAAGTGTACCAAAAATATGTATGCCAACCACAGTTGCCATTTATCACCATAGACGTGTATCTATAATCCAAAGAACAAGTCACTACACTACATGCAAACCCATCAATATGAGTGCAACCCAACTCTCCAAAGTGAGTAAAAATCAACCTTAAACCCAAATTAAAGTTTCATAATCGTGTTTGTACACACCCACACATTACGTGACCTCACAAGAACTACTTACATATTCACAATAGTTGGGGGCGCTTGAGGTCCCTCACGCTAAAACAATGTACAGCGACCAGGGGGCTCAACCTATACATGACAAATACATACATAGGAAGGTGGCTAACAATCCTGGTCAAAATCTATCCATAACCTATGACTAATACCATACAATGGGCTTACCTTCCTAATAATAGGTGGGCACACCCTCTGCAAGAGTTTCTTAATACTAATCCATCAGCAACCTCCCGACTTAAAACCAGGCACACCACTGGTTAAATCAGCCAGGTTCGCGGGTAGAATACAGGGGTGTGGACATTTTTCCAAAATCTACTTGGCCAAGGGACAAAATGTTTCACCGATCTACTTGTCCTGGGAAGGTAACTGCTTGCCCCGCCTATTCCATAAATTACTATGGGAGGTCTGCACGAAGAGAACCTGCACTGCAATCAGTGCAACATACTTTGCAATATATATTTCAAGTGCATGTCCAATTATGCAATGCATTGTCATGCACTCTTAAATGCAACTGTTGTAGGGTGGCTGTACAGCATGCGTGCAGATGTGTCAGTGTGCACTGCACCCAATTATCAACTAATTTGCATGTAACACATTTTCACATTAAGAGAAATAGTACCTAAGGGCAGAGTGCAGTCTTATAATTCACTACATTTCTGGAAGTGTTTTTGGCACAGACAAGACTTTGTCGAAATATGAACCTGTAGGATAGAAGGGTGTTCATTATAGGGCGAACTCATAGCTGTCCAGCTTCAAAAATACTCAGATGTGATGCTCTGATAAACTTGTGAATTGGAATAGCTGCACTTCTTGGCAGAGCTTACGAAGGGTTCATGGGGCAGCAAAATCAAGTAGCAGATGTGCTGCGGCTCACTGAGGCAGGATACTTAAGTACAAATACACAAGAGGCAGTAATAGGCAGTTAAATAAATGTCTCCTTTTACACTTCTGGTCAGGTATGGTGTGTTTATATTATTGGGCACTCACCGCTACATCTCTACATTTTTCTCCCACACAAAGAGCATATGCAGCACTGGCAGTAGCAGTACAGGGTTCTCTCTTGCATATAGTAATGGCAGCAGCTGAGTAAGCTACCCTAACATGAAAAAGTGCAGCTCACCAATTGATGTTCAAGTGTGTCTCTCTCAGATCTGTAGGACATGTAGCAGCAGTGATATCTTTATACTCACACAGCTGGAAAGCAAGCGTTAGTCTCACAGAGAAGGGAAGGAGTGTTAATTTGAAAAGAAAGTAAATTTAGAAGTGCAGAGCTGAGCATCATTGAGACGGGGGCTAGTGAGTAACTGCAACCACTCAAAATGTCATGTCACACCTAGCAAGGATGCCCAGGCTCAGTCACAGTAGAGTTGGAAACTTTGTCCTGACCTCTTGGATAGTCAAATGGTATCTGGTGAATGAAGTTTGTTTATTCTTCAGCAGATTTAGATCCAATAATAGCTGAACAAACACCCAAAGCGCCACTACTTTATTTTACTTTCCTCTCATGACATATCAGGGCTGGTGGCTTAGTGGACTAATGCGTCCACTGTAGGGCTCTGTGTTTGACCTCATGGTCACAGGTTCAAATCCTGCTGGGTCCACTCAGCCTTACATCCTTCTGAGGTCGATAAAATTAGTAACATTGAGTTGGGTAACAATAAACAAATGTTATTCAGTGTGAAGATACCCTTCTGGGTGAACATGTGCTTTAAAAATGCACGTTAGGTTATCAAGCCAGGACACAGGCGTAAACACTGAGGCACTTTCCCTGCACCTCTTGCGGTATAAAGTCCGAGTTCAGGATTCTTTCCTTTCACCTTTAAAACTGGGAAAGCTTCAGAATCTGCTTCATCTGTGAAAGGAAAGCACCATGCTTGTCGTGTGGGCATTTATTTTTTGCAAAGGTATTGGTGTGCTTTTCATGAGCACCAGTTACATTACACAAGGTCATGAGCATTTGTTTTTAGGCCAGAGCAGATTAAGTGATCTGCCCAGAATCACAGGATGTTTAGCAATGCTGAGACTTGAACCTGGTCCCCAAGGTTCAAAGTCTGCAGCTCTGGCTGTAACTGGGGAGTTGGGAGCTGGGTGGGTATGTGTGTGTGAAGGGCATAGGGATGGTGGTTGGTAAAATGGTGGGGCAGTCCCACTCTCTCTTTAAAGTAAGAGGACTCTTTGCTCCCTTCTTTCAGTCTATGACAGGATGCCCTCCGCCTACCACTTCACCTGCCCTGCTCTCCAAACCCCATGGCAGCAAGTCCCGAATACTGTATTCAGAGGGCAGTGTGAGTGCAGCAGTGGTATGAGGCCAAGCCTGCGAGCTGTCTACTCAGTGGTTGAAGTGCATTAAAAAAAGTATGGGAACTGTGATGCTGCATGAAAAGGGGGAGGCAGGGTTAGAGAGCCTGTGGGTGGGGTTGGGGGGGGGGGGGGGGGGTCAAAGTAGTGGCTAAAAAAACAAATATTTTCTAACTTTTTGTGGTCTTTCACCTTCAGGTAACTACATGTATAATAATGGACAGCTTTAGTTGAAATGAAAGTTAAGTTAATCAGTGGGATATTATGAAACCTCTATTAGTTCATGCACTGACCAACCCATTAACATTTAGCACAACAGGCAGGAATCTCTCTGACAGACCGTCCTAGGCACTGGCACCCACATGTGCAGACTGCACATGCATCTCTATGGAACGGTGACTGTGCAGGTTTTGCTGCAGAGTTTTGATGCTAGCCACAAGCATCCATCTTGCAGGACACTCATCTCCACCAACTGTCAAAAGAGCCGGGCCAGCCCTGGATTACTTGGGGTAGAGGTGGAGGCTGTGAGATGCCTGTACACAGGGTCTCTGCTGAAGGAGGTTCTGGTCACCGCAGGTGAAGGGGGCAATGATTCAGCTCTTTATCTGCAGGGGCCTATCCTGGAGGCTTTGATTCCACCTAGTAGTGACACTGAACCAGTGACAATGTGGGCTTATGACCCTGAGATCCCCTGAAAATCATTTCTGTAGTCAGAATGAAAAATAATGTGGATGGGCGAGAGGGATTTTGGGCTGGGAATGAGGTTGAGGGGCAGCAATAGGGGGGAGAACAACAGTCTAAACATTCTTAATGTACCTCTAACGTACCCAAGTATTGAGGGCTCTTTGTCTAAATAGAGCTTGAGAAAATCTGATCACATCACAGGCAAACTGTGACACTTTCAGATTACAGCCGCCATTCCCTATCAGAAGACAGCTAAGGAGGTCGAGAGTATGCTGCAGTGATTGGATTGTAACCTACGTGCCATAGATGTGAGTATGGTAGTTTGGTAGGCTTTTGCACCTGCTACCACATACAAGGTAAAAAGACACCTGCAGTTCCCCTGCTCCGACCCCAGTGGGTTAGATCATAGGAGGGGGATTTGGGGAGCAAGAGACAGGGCCGATGCGCTTCAAGCACGTGGCTGCAGGCAGCACTCACGATCCTCACGAGCCAAGCAGTTTTTCAAAAGGTAGTTAAACAGACACATGTTCCAAAAAATAGCAGGAAAGAGAGCATGAAACACGGGCCCGTGAGAGAAAAATAAAGCGAGGCAGAGTGAATGAGACAGATAGTGTTAACTCATGTCACAGTGTGTGCAATGTGAGGCGCACACACTCTATTAGGCCACCAATGAATGAGTGTCTGAGACATGAGACTGATTCGGGACCCTGGAATTTCAACATCTTTTCGTCTTTACATATATTATGTAACAGCACACAGCGGCTCACTGTTCACCACCTTAAATCTCATACGGGCAAAAAGTAGACAAATTTGATCAGGCACTTTGCAGGTAACAGATAGTAGCTTCTGTCCCTAAAGGAAATTATTATAAATCACCCATCCGCCCCATCACTTTTTTTTTTAAAGGTTCTTGTTATTTTAATATTTACTTGCTGACAGCTCCTTATTGTGGAAATACGGTTTATGAATGGACGAAAGCTCCTCCATTTTGTGTTTCCCAGTCACGATTTTGTGTTAGCCTTTTTCTAGCCTGCCACCTAAGCACATATAAATCTGCTCCATCTGCACAAAGAAATGCTGGTACATTAAATGACCCCAGAACATGTGTTTGTTCTTTTGTAAGATAGCGTGCAAGTAGAGCAGGGCATTGACATAAGGTCAATGACTCATTTGTTTAACTTTCCTAATGATTGAGATCACATGTATTATAGCTAACAAAAGACTGCTGATGGTAACAAATTATTGTTGACACAAGAAATGCGACCTTTTGTTCCATATCCAGATGATTAATGAAGTGAGCGCCTGACTCTGTAACCACAGGCATATCTATGTTTATAATTTTGTCACAAGTTATACACAGTTCTGCTTTATTTCTGTTGACCACGCAATTACTGATGATTGATGGAATTTAGTGAATAATCTTATATTTGTGTTCTGCCTGCCACGTTTACACATCTGCAGAGGAACTGGTCCTGACCAGTTCATGATATTGTCTGGAGATCATTAATCATCCTTGGCAGTTGCTAATCCTTCATACCTACTCCCACCCACTCTTGTTCCAGCACAACCATATATAAGACCACCTGTGACTTTGTAAGTTGTCCACTTCTCTCATAGCCACATGGAGCTGTGAGGTGGTGTACCCACTTGAGCGCAATAAATCTTTTTATATTTAAGTTACCTCCGACTGCTGGTCTTCCTTGTTGTAAGCGTACCTGGGTGAGGTAGGAAAAGATCCACTTCCTCAAATTGGCGACTCTGGTGGGACCTCTCCGTGGGACATCCAATGGCTACTTGAGTCCGTGGTTGGAAGGTGCGACCGAGGACCGAATGATCGTGGGGGCCCCTGCACGAAGGAGACAGCGTTTCTCCGCAGCAGCTGCCATCTGAAGTCCCGACAGGCCTTTTGACACAGGATTCCCCGGCAGAGGTACACGAGCTGATCCCTTCTGAAACAGACGTGTTGTCCGAAGACCAACAGTCGGACGATCCAAGGACCGTAAGGAACACCACAGATTGGTGAGATTGTTCTGTTGCATGTTTTTGTTAACAGTTTTTGGGTTAATTAAGTCCATTGAGGACTGTGGTAAAGGAATAGTTATAACTAAAATAATAGGAACAACGAAGAAATGCATTTCTAAAACGTTCTGTTGTATACGTTCAGGTTATCGGTTGGATGAAAGTGTCCCCACTCCTGTTGAAGATAGTCCAGGTTGGATATTAATGATAAAGAAAGGAGTGAATGTGAACTTATACAACAAAATATGGCATGAGTACACAAAAAAGGATAAGGAATTACAGTTTCCTATTGATGGTACCTTTGATTCAGCTAAATTACAGTATTTACAACAATGTATGATGGAACGAAAGGTTCGACCTGCTATGTTTGAGGTGTTTCAAACATGGGAAAAATCTGCCAGAACACGGAATATGAAACAGAAAAAAGATAGGGAAAGAGAACAGAATAAAACACCTATGGCCAAAGTAGCAGAATATAATAATATGAAAATATCGAACAGCATGACAGAGAATTTAGAATGAAAACAGAAAAATGCTTCATTGCAAAAGAGAAAAGAGAGTGTCCCCCAGTAGACAAAGTATTGGAGGATTTGTTAGACAAACCACCCCCATATAATGTTGTGCAAATTCCTGCACCCCCAGGTCCAGGACCTGCAGGTCAACAAGTTAATGTGGTTGCTCAGCAATCTCAACAGGTGATCGCCCCTGTTGTGAAGGCCCAACAAGTCATTCCTGTTGTACAGACACAACAGGTGGCCACTCCCGGTGTACAAACTCAACAGATAGTCCCTCCTGTTAATAATTTTCAGGGAGCACATGGCTCAGTAGGAAACACCTCAACCATACCATCAGCTCCAGCATCCTCCAGCACAACGCCTCCTGTGTTAATGACACCATTTACCACTCTGCCCAATAGACAGGGTGCCTCTGGAACGGTGGGTTATATCATGACAACACCTTCCGCGCTGACACCAGTATCTTTAAGCACAATGACACCCTGTAACACACAAAATGATTCCCCTGCAATAAGTACCCGAAGAAAACACAACTGGATACATTCCCCTTACTCTTGGTCGCCAACTGGGAATAGCTCGTCACCACATACGTACGTCAGGCAATCCCGACTAGGCACCACAGAAAAAGATACCATAAAACAAATGACAAGAAAATGGATGGACCTAGGAGACATAACTAAAAGAGAAGCCAGGGAGACATTTGAAGGAATGCAACAATTAAGAGCTAAAAATGTTGTCATTAATACTATGGTGCATCGACTACTTGATCACTGTCAACTCTTATCAGAGCACTGTGACATCGGTTTCAATATGACAGATAGGTTGGATAAAATGTGGAGAGACAGCGACAATTCCACTTTAACGCTCACACAATGTGAAACAGCGTTTGATAACTGTTACCATTATCAAAGGGCGTTAGATGCTCTTGCATGTGGTGCCACTAACAGACACCTCCACCAACACTATGGCCCAGAGGTGGATTATGACACCTCAGCTTTCCCAATGAGAGAAGCGCATCCCATTCCAAATCCTAGAGGTGCAAACCTCCCAGCTATTCCCCAATATGTTCATACCCCTTGGACTAGAGCTGATTTATTGGCCATGAAGAAGGAGTTGCCTGATCCTAGAAAAAGTCCGCTTGAGTCTGCCATTAATTTAACACCTATGATACTAAAGGACATTGATTTTTTGTTTGATTTTTTAGTACCTCAAGACATATGGCGTCAAGTAAGGGACAACAATTGCGCGACCATTAACTGGCAAAACATAATAAATGAGGACGCTGGTAGACCAGCGGGAGGGGCTGTGCCACAAACAGTAAAGGATCTACCAGGGCATATTATAACACGAATGCAGGAATTATTGCCCAGGGAAAAGGTGGATTGGGATAAATTGACTGCATGTCGACAAAAGGAGGGTGAGGAAGTGACTGATTTTTTCAGTAGAATAGAAGAGGTTTTTAAAGGATATAGTGGACAAGATATACAGACTGTACAGGGAAAGCGCATTTTTGCTAATCAGTTCGTGCATAATCTCTTATCTGACTTGTCAGATAGTATAAAGACCTATGAAAGCACCTGGACTGCTAAAGATCCAGCTGAATTATTACCAATGGCCTGCTATTATGAAAATAAGAGAAATGCAGAGAAAGGAAAAAAATATAAGCAAATGAAGGAGTTAAAAACAAAAGCATTAATGCAGCAAGCTTTTCCTGACAGAGGAAGGTCAAGATGACGTACATATTTTCAGAGGGGAGGTGGACGTAGTAGAGGGGCTGGTCGAGCTCTTCAGCTCCGACGCAGCAGAGAGCAAGGTTAGGGTACAATACGTGTGCCAATTGCTATCAGCAGGGTCATTGGGAGAACGAGTGCCCCTTGCTACAGGGCCAGGGCTAGGGTCAGACTATGAGAAATAATGCGAATACTTACAGAGGGAATACCACTCCCCATGCAGACAGAGGGAGAGGTAGAGGGCAACAGAGAAATTATAACAACGCCGAACAGACAAAATATTTTGATCAAAGAAATAATGCGTATTTTACACAGGATTACTCACAGGATGATGACTGTCAAGATTGGACACAATAGGGGTGTCCAGGCGAGGACAGGGAGCGGGTGCAGATACCAGTGGATCCTTCAGGGCCATATGTAAAAATGGTAGTTGAAGGTGAAGAGAGAGTATTTCTTCTAGATACTGGTGCCACTAATACATCCATTTCCCACCGCCTACTCCCCCATGCTCCTCTCTCGGGAAAGTTAGATAAGTCGGTGGGATTTTCTAATGCTGTTGTCACAAGCCCCATTTCACAACCATTAGACTTCACAATTGGTCCCATAACAAGGAGTATGCCATTTGTATTAACAGAAAAATGTTCACTTAATTTGCTACGTTTAAAGGCTTTGAAAATGATGCATGCCACTATATACTGTACACCAGACGGTGTCTACCTCACTTGCAAGAAAACAGCACTACCTAAGCAAAAATGCCCATCTAGACAATACATGGTTTCAGACAAAAATAACATTCCACCTGAACTTCGTGATATAGATTCAAAATTATGGGCACATGGACCAAATGATGTAGGGAAAATGGATATTGACCCAGTACATATTAAAGTGAAACAAGATGTTAGATTGCCTCGTATTCCCCAATATAAGACATCTAAAGAAGGTGAGGAGGGATTGAAAATGTTCATATCAGACTTATTACAACGACAGATCATAAAAGAAGTCACAAGTAGCCCATGTAATAGCCCCATTTTACCTGTAATTAAACGTGATGATGGTACAGGACAGATCAAATATAGGATGGTGGTTGATTTACGAGCCATTAACAAAATAGTGGAACCCCAATACCCTGTTGTACCCGACATTACTGCAATGTTTTCGTCTGTACCACCTTCAGCCCAGTGGTTCACTGTAATTGATCTAAAAAACGCCTTCTTCAGTATCCCAATACATCCAGATAGCCAATATTTGTTCAGTTTCCAAGGAAGATCGTACCAATTTTGTAGAGCTCCCCAGGGCTATACAGAAAGTCCTAGCATCTATAGCCAAGCATTAAAAAGACAACTAGATAATTGTGTTATGCCAGCTGGTACAGTGTTGTTACAATATGTGGATGACTTACTAATAACAGCTGAGACCGAGGACATCTGTAAGCAGGCTACGCATGCTGTTTTAACATTTCTCGCTTTGCATGGACATAAGGTTTCGCCAGCTAAACTACAGTACTGTCGACAGGAGGTGACGTATTTAGGTCATCTCCTGTCGAAAGGAGGGAGGAGATTATCATCCGACAGAATACAAACAGTGCAGAACATTCCCAGACCTAGAACTCAAAGAGATGTACGTGCATTTCTGGGAATGGTCTCCTTTTGTAGGCAATGGGTACCAAATTTTTCTTATCTGGCCAAACCATTACTGTCCTTAACTCACAAAGATGTGAAAGATCCCGTTCCTTGGGAGAAAGAGCATCACGATAGCTTTATGGCTTTAAAAATTGCTTTATGCAATGCACCTGCTTTGGGCACACCAGACTACACTAAAGACTTTGCATTGTTCGTATATGAAAAAGAAGGGTGTGCCATGGCTGTACTAACTCAGAAAAATGGAGAGAAGAATAGACCATGTGCCTATTTTTCCTCAACATTGGATCCGGTACAAGAGGCCTACCAAACTGCCTCAAAAATATTGCTGCTGCGGCTGCAGCAGTTAAACAGGCAGCCACTATTGTCCTTGGACATCCAGTTATGGTTTACGTACCTCATTCAGCGGACATACTATTAAACAAAACCAAAACTCAGCATTTAACTAATGCTAGGTTGACTCATTACGAGCTGATACTAATGGCCACTAACGTAACCTTACAACGATGTAACACAATAAACCCAGCTACTCTGATGCCTCTCCCTTCGGAGCAGGATGAAGTACAACATGATTGCGTGGTTGTTACTGAAACTGAAACGAAAGGTCGAGTAGATCTGGTAGATGTACCTATGCCTACGGTTGATGGTACACTATTTGTGGATGGCTCTTGTCTAAAGAAACCAGATGGAACTACCTCTGCAGCCTACGCAATCACAACCAACAAAACAGTGGTTGAGACATGTAAAATACAACAGATGTCTGCTCAGGCAGCCGAGCTAATTGCTCTAACTAGAGCATGTGAGCTTTCAGAGAAGTTAGTAGTAAACATCTACACCGACAGTCAGTATGCCTGGGGGGTGGCTCACAACTTCGGAAGACTATGGGCCGAGAGAGGGTTCATTACATCTGGCGGTGCCAAAATACAGCATGGCACCTTGATTACAAGACTATTAAATTCTCTTGCATTACCAACAAAATTAGCTATTATGAAGTGTAGTGCACACAAGAAAATCACAGACCATGTAGGGCAGGGAAATGCCTTTGCCGACGAAACAGCAAGACATACTGCTTTAAATAAATACACCTTAACTTATGTAGTGTCAAGTACAGATGAGAAAAAGGATGAAATTGATCCTTACAAAGAGATAATGGAGATTCAGGGATTAGCAAGTGAAGATGAAAGAAAGCAATGGGTAAAGGAAGGATATTACTTTAACACACACCTTGGGGCTTGGATGAATACACTTGGTACAAAGTGGATCCTGCCCGATAGTTTCCTCCTACCCATGCTTCAGATGGTTCATGGTCCTGCACACCTGGGGGCTGATGGGTTGACAAATACAATTGAAAAGATATGGGAAAACAAAAATATAAGAAAGACAGCTGGAAAACTTTCTAAGAATTGTATGACCTGTGCTCTTCATAATGTGGGGAAAGGGATACAAGTACCACCTGGTCACTTCAGATTGCCAGAATACCCCTTTTGTAGTGAATCAGCCACTTTTGTGGTCTGACACCCTATGATGACCCTCAACCACCACCATTCTGTACTGACTTAAGTGTGTTCTGCCTTTTAGTGGAATAGTCTTTCCAAGAATAGAAGGTATGGGATGTTGAGGTGCAGTCTTGTGGGTGGTGGTGCACACATGTGCTCAATGTTGTATACTGAGGGATTAAGTGTATAATGTTATTTGGGTTAGGTGAATTATGACTTTGACCTATTGGCTTTGACGTGGTCTAATGTCATTCTGCCTTCTGACTTTACCTTGCTTCAAACGTTTCTGTGTGCACAGTGGTGCTTGTAAGTTGTGTGGATGAGAATTATAGGTGCTCCTTGCTTTTTTGATTCCATCTTGCTTTGGGCCTTTGTGTGCATGGCTTAACTAACTCTGAAGCCATTTTCTGTGAAGAAGAGGGCATGTTTTGCTTTCCTGCTGTTTTTCGCATTTTACTGACTAGAGAGAACTGGTTCTTATCAGAGGAATGTACATGGTTTGACTTTTAGTCATAACAGGGGCCTGATCAACCCTTGGTCTGACCTTGAAGCATGCTGGTACTGGCTCTCATGAGAACTAGGGGGCGTGGCTTGCTAGAAGCTTCGTTGTGTTTTGAATGTGTATTAAAAAGGGGAGTCTACACTGGCTCGGTGGAAGTTCATCCGTGGAACAGACGTGTTGCCACGGAAGAGTAGAGGCTGGTGTCACCTCTGAGCTTTCGCCCGGTTCAAGCAATGGACTCCCCTTGAACAAAATGGGGTGAAATGGAGCATTAGGTGAGGTGTCTCTGCTAATGTATCTTGATTCTTCTCTGAATTCTTTCCTTTCATTCTTATTTCTGATTCTTATATCCATACATATATATTTCATATATATATATTTGCCTTGATTGTATGTTCAATCATATTATTGATATGTTAGAGTCTGCTATGTTAGGTGCATTTGGCTTACTGTGTGATGCTATTTACTAATAAATACATCCCAGATATACCAATTTGTCTTTTCCTTGTAGCAGGAGGTGTGGACTCTTCTTGGCCAAGTATTCTGTTGTAGAAGGATGGGTGAATTCCCTTCTAGCAGGTAATTGTGTTATAGGAAGTTGGCGCTACTCCTCACAAGTGCTGCGCAAATTATTGTTTTCTTGCCTTGCCTTTGGGGGAGTGTTGAAAGTTTGCCCACCTTAGGAAGTGCTGTGTATATGTTATATTCCATAAGTTTGGAACTGATATTCTCTCTCTCGCCCTGGGAAAGTGACGGTACATTCCTTGGTCCAGGGGAGATCTAAGGTTTGTCATTACACCTTTGAATGCCTACAAATGGATTACATAGAAATGCCCCCTTCCAATGGCAAAAGATATGTTTTGGTTATCATATGTAGTTTTAGTAATTGGGTGGAAGCATTCCCTTTGAAAGATAACACTGCATTAAGCACAGCCAAGATGTTGTTAAAAGAGTACTTCCCCCCGCTATGGCTTGCCCAGAAGTTTGTGGAGTGATAACGGGGTACACATTTCAAATAAAATAATGGACCTGGTCGGCCAAGGACTGGGTCTCAAACAAAAATTTCATTCAGTTTATCATCCAAAAGCGGCACGGCTTGTAGAGCGCTGCTACGCTACATTAAAAAGTAAACTGCAAAAAATATGTGCATCAAGCACTCTCAGTTGGGTAGATGCTTTACCCTTAGCCTTGTTCTCCATGAGGACAACTGTTACGTCCAAAAATAGGCTCTCTCCATATGAGCTAGTTATGGGGAAACCAGCAAATGTATATGGGTTTGCCTCACCACCGAAGTTTCAGGAATTGACGCATTCTGCTTTATTGGATTATTGTAAAGAATTAACTTCTGCTCTGTCTACCATTCGCAAACAGGTCAGAGACACTTGGTCCCCGCCTCTGGAAGGAGAAGTACATGACATCAAGCCAGGGGACTGGGTCCTGACCAAAAACTTTGTGAGAAAGAACAGCCTGCAGCCCAGATGGAAGGAGCCCTCCCAAGTTCTGTTAGTCACACAAACAGCAGTTCGATGTGATGGACACAAAAATTGGATTCATCTGTCAAATGTAAAGAGAGCACCACCGTTCTGGCCAAAATTGCCCCCGGAAGAGGAACATTCTGACCGAAGGACTGGTGACTGCACTCCTGCAGAGATTGACAGTAAAGGAATTGTACCAGGATACAATCTACGCCCAAGGAAATTGAAGAGTGCTTAGGACGGAACAAGCACCAACTGCCGTGCACTGAACAGTGCCATCTTTAAAGGACTAACTTGTGCAGTGAGGTTAGTAAAATAAGGACACTGCTGATAAAGATTTGACAGGAGAGGAAAGGAATTCTTCCCAAGCCCAAAGACCCATAGGAGGAGAGGGAGCGAGGTTGAATTTTGTCAAACTGTAGAGCCTGTAACAGTGAGGCCTATAACGAACACTGTTGAACTGCCACACATGTGAGATTGTATATTACGAATGGTATTGCTATTTGGAAGAACAACTAAAACACATTCCTTTGCTAGACATAGAGGATGATGCATATTCCACCCTTAAATTGAACAAGAAAGGACGTTGGTACTGCAAATTAGGAATATTATGTCTGCTATTCTGTGTAATGTCTTTGGTCATTGGCTTGCTAGATCTTCTAGAGCTCTACCATCCTATAGCAAAAACAGCCCCACTTCCTTCTGAGCTTCCCTCTGATAATGTCCCCTCAGTTACAGTGGCACCCGAGGATATGGATCACAGGGAAGAAATGCGTCATAACTCTTTTCTTACCCTACTCCATCAGACCCATAAATTAATAGAAAAAAAATAATTGCTGGATATGTATGCAGTTTCCTGCCTATGTAGATGAAGGAATACCCCTTCTCCAAGTACCCCTGCCATTTGAAGCGTCCTGCTATGCATTACACATTGTAGTACTGAAAATAGAGCTAATAGGGGTCCTCAGCAAACTGGTCACCTCCAGTTCTACAACTAGAACATCAACGGTCTCCCTGTACAACCGTTATGAAAAAGACATCCTCCAGCCAGGGAATTGCACTGAAGTTATCTTGTCTAATGCAACGTTCCCCTTTTCTAATATATTCACCCCCCTGTTTTTGGTAAACAATGCCAGTATACCTCCACTTGATAGAGACACCCTGAAGATACCCTTCCTGAAAATTAGACAGCGTGGTGTGCTCGGGAGTATATGTATTAGAAGTAATGGTACTGCTAATATGGGGAATAGTACAAACTGCAATATGACTTTCGAAGTGACTTCTCAGGAAATATCTGTTCCACTTTATGTCGACGACTCGATTTATTTCATTTGTGGTTCCAGGGCCTATACTTGGCTACCCGTGAATTGGGGTGGCTGCTGTCATCTAGGACTTGTAACACCAGCTGTGTCTGTCAAAAGTACCCAGGAAGTGAATAGAGCCCCATCACTTTTTTTTAGGTTCTTGGCAGTTTAATATTTACTTGCTGACAGCTCCTTATTCCTCAAATTCTTTATCTTTATGGTGCACACAGCCAGGTCTTCTGTGAGTTGTGCCTGGCTTTTTCTCCTCAAGTTTCGGGTTATTCCGCTCCTCAGTTGGAAATCCAGCAGCTCTTCCTTTAGGGCAGGAAACAACGATAGTATTTTGAGTATCCGAAGCTATGTCTGAGCCTTGAGGGCACCCTGGTCAATCACCCGTTCGGAGGTGGGATCCAGTGCTCCTTCCAAATCCACAGCGAGTACGACAAACTGGCTCCGGGAGACCAATCTATCCAGTTCTAGGGGGCATTGGAGGGAAGTGGTCTTCATCTGTTTGCTGCACTTGCCCCAATCGCCATCCAGTTCTGGTGTGTAATGGTGCCGGCCTGTTTTTCTTCGCCCTGCAATCATTGTTTTCATTATACGGCTGCAGAATGAGGCATCCGAGGCCGAACTGTTTGTGGATTACCGTGGGGCGAGGAGGCGACCCGCGAGGAGGCGCAGCACTCCGGCTGGGGCGGTACGGGAAGGAAGTGAATGCGAGGGAGGGAGAGGGAAGATGGAGAGAGAAGAGGAAGAGAGAGAGCAGACAGGGACAGCAGATAAAGAGAGATCTAGTGAAAAGGAGAAGAGAGAGGGGCAAAGCAGGGAGAGGGGCTAACGCTAAGAGGAAGAGAGACAGACAGGGGGAGCAGATTAAGAGTGAGTAAAAAGCAGAAGAGAGAGTAAGAAAGCCGTCCCATCACTTTTCAAATCCACCAGCTGTAATGGGCAATACAGGGTAAAACAAACATATTGCTCATTTGCTATAATGCTACCGTGTGGTGTAGCTGAGACACTGATCACGGGAATTTTAAATGTTTTCAACCTGATACAATTCTTTAACGCCACATTTAGTATAGTATGAGCCGTTGCATAGCAGAGCTCCACTTACAGAACAGTCCGCTCCAAACCCCAAGTTAGCGCGCTCGGTTTTCTCTCCTGGATTCTGAACTGAGCACTAGCATAATACCGTTATTTACACTGCAATCCGTTGAGCTCTCAGCAGGATCTTTGCATTTTTTTTCCTTCGCGAGCAGAGAATAAAGTTAACTGTACTCCTACGCCCCGCCCCCTGGTGCCGTAAGCTCACTCGGCATTAACCGGGTAACATTAATGCCACCCTTTCACCTCACCTCTGTCTCAGGTCGCGCCACCAGCACCGAAATATTTCTGCTACCCTCATGTTAAAATTGAGACAGCTTCCTCGTGGTTCTGCATGTCCACCCCATTAAGCTTGAGAAAGCGAGACTACCGCTTATTGAGACGGACGTTTCAGTCCCCCAGCCAATCACTGGTGAGAGCCCAGTCCTGGGCTGCTAGCCAATCACAGGCCTCAAAAGTGTCTCTGGCTCTCTGGCAGCCTTTCTGATTGGCTGCGAGTCCCGGAGTGCCCCCACCTGTATTATGCATGCGGTTTAATGTCTACTTGACCATCGGACAAAATAGACATTAAATCTTCTTGCCCGTGGTAAAAATCAACATGGCTCGGGCGTCGGGCGATATGATTTCCCCACCCCTGAGAATACCTTTCCCGTCACCCGCAAAAACCTACACAGAGAGGGCGGAAACACTCACAGGTATAAGGCTTCAAAAGTAGGTTGGTGATCCCTTGCAAAATGAAAGTTCTCCACGGCCACTCAAAGTGCATCCGCAACTCGCTGAGGCCGGCGCGTGGAAGGATGCAGAAGTACTCTTCCCTGCACGGTAACGTCCCGTCCACCAAAGGCCGGGACATAGAGAGAGGACTGCGCTAAGGGCACACTGTTCAACGGGACATAATACGAGTGCAAGTGATAATTTCTCTTTATACTCTCACTAATACATATCGTATTCCCAAAGTCATCATCTCACACAGAGAATCATACCCGCAATTATACTACAACTCAGCGGTGAACAATCCTGACAACTGACAACCAATACTTAAAGGAGGTCACAAAAACTCTAAAACGCCCAAAGTCTAATGGATAAACACCATTCAGATCGCCTACACAATAATCTGTGACAAAGTCACAAAACGAAAAAGCCAATAAATGAAAACCAATAAATAAAGAATATAAATAAAAATAATAATAATTGGGCAGTCACACCAATACATGCCGGCTCTCTCCAACACTCAAGGGGGAGGAGCAGTCTATCTCAACAACCCCAAACAATATAATATATACATATGTACACAATATAATCCCTATGGTGGCTAAACCTATATACATAAAGGTGATTATATACATTTCTAACAGATATTTTACAGAATGAGGCAATATAGCAACCCCTTACTCCTACAACAAAGTTGGAGGGTTTATTTATTCCCTCTTCACATATCACATGTAATCCTGAGATATCCGTTTTGAATTAAAGCCCAAACCTCGTCTCGGTCGTTCAGTCCTATACTTGACGTCTGATATCTTTCTATCAGACGGGCTTCTAGATTGTTCAAACTACTTTGCAGGACTGTTTTATTGGGTGCCTTCACTAGAGCCAAAATAGACCATTCCAATTTGTTCTCTCCATGCCCCTTTTCCATATAATGCTGGACCATAGGAGCCCCTACAGTCTTACATCATATGCGGGATTTATGCTGTAATATCCGCATTTTAGCAGCTTATGTCGTCTGCCCGATATATGTTTTATCACATGGGCAGGTCACACAATACACTACGTTTTTAGTTTTACAATTTGAGAAACACAGTGGTTTATGCTGTTTCTTGTGAATCTTCACAGATTTAGAATCTTTCGTGTGAGGGCATGCGGCACAACTGTTGCACCTGTAGTGCCCTATTACTGCTGGTAACCCCAAGAGACCTCTCACATCTGTTGGGGTAGGTTTCTGGTGGATTACTTTTACCAGATGGTTTCTCAAATTTTTCCCTCGTCGGAAAGCAAAGAGGGGCTTTGGAATATTCAAATGATCTATTAGCCATAAGTTCCTAAAATGATCTGTTTTACTTTATACGCCTTGGGGTTAAAGGTAAGTACACATACCAATTGTTCAGATTCTTGTTTACTTTTAGGGGTAAGTAAATTTTCCCGGGGGGTGTACCAAGCTCTTTTTAATGCCCCTCTCACTAAACGTTTAGGGTACCCTCCAGTGATTAGTTTCTCTTGTAAGGTCTTAACATTTTTTAAAATAATCATTTTTGTTAGTACAATTGCAACGTACTCTCAGAAACTGCCCATAGGGCAACTTGTCCCTGAGATTACGCGGGTGCCCAGACGTGTAATCAAGAAGGGTATTTCGGACAGTAGACTTGGTATACAAGTCTACCTCCAATCTACCATCTTAGTCAATGATCCAAACATCTAGGAAATTAATCCGTGTATTACTGGTTGTTTTAGTAAAACCTCATCAGGCATGGCCATGCGTTGAGGACAAAAAGATGACTTTCTCTTAAGGCCACTTGTATTTCTTTCATTACTATCATTATACTCAGAAAAAAAGATCTTTAATCTAATTTTCCTTAAGAATTGTAGGACTTCAATTTTTGTGTCCACAGGGTCTTGCAACACCGTGGGGACAAAAGATAGCCCCTTTTGGAGTATTTTAGTTTCCAAGTCAGTTAAAGGATGTTTAGATAAATTGTAAACCGGCATCAGTTCCGTACTGGTATTACTATTATCCCCCACAATTTGTTCTAGCGCCTGTACACTTTGTGTCGGGTCCTGAATTCCCCCTGCTCCTGATTCTGCTGTGCATGTGCTCGCCATTCTCCCCTGAAGCCTCGTCCCCTGTTCCCACCTCTGTCTAAAAAAGGGGGGGATGAGCCCTCGGGTATTGGTAATATGGTTGGTATGCTGGGTAGGGTTGGAAAAATGGCCCTTCTCCTTGATCAGAATCTGAGGAGGAATCAGAGAAGGTCACAAATTTAGTCTGTGATCACCCTCTGTATTGTAAATTGAGACTACTTGGGTTATTGTTTTTGAAGAAGTCCTCCTTCAAGTAGGGGTATACCCACTCCAACTTATAGTTCTTAATGTCTTTCACTACTTTGGAGGTCTTCAGATTCCATTGTATGGGTTTTAAAATCTATCAATGTTTGCTCAATCGTTTCTAACAATGATTTAGCATCTGTTATGGTGGTGTCCTCCCCAATTTCCTCCTCTAGTCTCTTAATTTAAGTTCCTCTTCACTTATTCTTAAAGCAGTCTGGATGGATAACACAATCCAATCACGAGTCATAGGTTATGGATAGATTTTGACCAGGATTGTTAGCCACCTTCCTATGTATTTGTCATCTATAGGTAGAGCCCCCTGGTCGCTGTACATTATTTTAGCATGAGCGACCTCGCGCCCCCCCAACTATTGTGAATATGTAAGTAGTTCTTGTGACATCACGTAATGTGTGGGTGTGTACAAACATGGATTAGGATACTTTAATTTGGGTTTAAGGTTGATTTTTACTCACTTTGGAGATTTGGGTTGCACTCATATTGATGGGTTTGCATGTAGTGTAGTGACTTGTTCTTTGAATGATAAATACATGTCTATGGTGATAAATGGCAGCTGTGGTTGGCATACATATTTTTGGTACACTTTGGTGTGATTTTAATGGTTGTTTGGTAGCACTGTGATATATAGGTTCTTTTGGTATATTGGGCAGTCACCCTGATCAGCCGACATACTCCCCACTGAATTGTTGGATGAGAGTAATGTTGTGGTATTGTATTTTATTTTTAGTATTGCATAACCCCTGTCCTGAAGAGGCCTAAGAAGATAAGGCTGAAACGTGGTCACGTCAACACTTTGAAGGAGGAGTCAGAGGACTGATAGTGATTCTTGAAATCTTGTTGTGTTACACTAGAGCTAGGCCAACTAGTTTATTAGCCCTGCAGTGTTTCACGTCTGACTACCTCTAAGTGGTTCGCCAAGAATTTTTAAGGGGACACTAGCGTGAATAACATCTTTAGGGTTATTGTTTTTTGTATGTGTTTTATGATCGTCAATGTAATGTAATTTGTATTGTGATATATATGTCATTTGTTTTCTCTTTGAATAGGCACCTTGCCCGTGTGTGTTGTAAATTGATTTTGATATATTCATTTTGAATATTAATTATTTTTGAGAGGGTAATTAAATGTGCTCGACTCATAAAATTGATCAGTATTGATTCCTTGATACCTTTGGTTTTTTGTATATAACTATGTGTCCATACCCAGGTATTTAAGGGTTATTTGAGTATACCCCTGTTGCTTTTGCTACTACACTTAGCTTGCGACATGGGATCATTACAATATCAAGGAACTGCAGTTTCAATGTATCCTGACTACACACCTGTGGTGCAAGAGGCTCATCATAAATTCACTGATGTTAAGCGCGCTCTACTGAAATTTGGCCTAAAATACAGGATGGTCTACCCCGCACAATTCCGGGTGGAGCTAAATGGCCATCCCTATATCTTTAAAACGCAGGCAGATGCTGAAAGATTCTGTAAAAAACACTGATCCAGCAGGCCTTCTTTTGGTACAAGCCCCTGGTAATCTAAGACCTGGGGCTCAGCGCCCGCTTCACCTGATGCACACAGTGTGTAATTACTCCCCGTAGTCTGTCTTTTATTTTCCTTGGTCATGTCTGAAGACTGCTATCACTGTTATATGGTACTCATTAAGGCAGCCATTCCAAATAGATCATATTATTAAATTCTGCATTGCGATGTTTTGTACTTTGCTAACAGTTTCTGTATTGCTCACTATGCTCAATATCTACTACTAACCCACAATACTTGTTACTTCTGGGCTTGCCCTAACGGGCGTTGCCATCCCCCTATGGTGTATACCACTGCATTTGTAGGTATTTCTTGTTTTTGGGTTCGCTGGGTTCAATGGCTTATATGTCGGATGGAGTGGCTGGGGGTTGTATTTTTAAACTGTCTCTTGTTGAAGCCTTTTTGCCGCTGTGGTATACACCTGCTTTACCCATACATGATTTGTTTCCAAGCATCCTTAATTTTACAGCATTAAGTCTTCAAATGATGATGGAGACAAAGCTTTCACACTCTCCACTATGTCCTGGAAAATCAGAGGTTTGAATAATCCTTGTAAAGGGAAATAGGTCCTTACTTACCTGCGTAGACATGTGATCCACGTGGCCTTCCATCAGGAGACGCACCTGGCTCTGGGTTTGAATAGTAGGTATGCGGCCATGTAGGGCACACATCAATATTTTTCTAACTAGAGCTCGTATTCATCTGAAGTGTGTATTCTCATACATAACAGTGTTCCCTTCCACTTGCTGCAGACCGATGCAGACCCTTCCTGTCGATACCTGTTTGCGTCGGGGAAGATAGCGGGCCACACAGTCTTGTTCCTTTAATGTCTATACGCCGAATATTTCCCTGATTTTTTCACTGACTTAATGTCGCAGATCAACCAATACCAGGCTGGCTATATTTTAATGGGTGGGGACCTGATCCTTACTCGACAGCCATAACTGGATTCCACTGGCTTTGTTAGTATCTCCACACCTCATTCATTACGGACCCTCTCAGACCTTCTCAACACATTCCACCTGTCATATGCAAGGCGCTATAAATTTCCAGCACAGAGGGAATATACCTTTTATTCTGCCACGCTTGACATATGGACATGCACAGACCACTGGTATATGTCTCCTAATGCACTGCTATGCCTGCACACTATCGCTTACCTCCCATGCATGCTCTCAGATCATGCCCCTGTTGTGATCATATTACGTCTACCTATGCATGTCCCTATTTTTCAACAGTGGTGCTTCCCATCTAATGCGCTCTCTGACATGGGTTTCCATTCCAAAGTACAGGAGGCTATTGTAGACTTATTTTCAATATAAACTGGCTCCATGGAGAGCCCCTCTACATTATGGGAGGCCTTTAAGGTCAATGTATTTCAAAACATGCTGGAGTGATTCGTAGTATTCATGCTAACCTCACTAGGGTAGAGAACGAGCTTCGACTGCTAGACTCAGCCGATACAAATGCAACTCCCGATGCTCAACTCCACAACAGGACAAAACTATTGCATGGATTCCATGATTTAGCTCAAGGTGAGGTTGTATATTTGGGGAAATATGCTCAGGCACATCAGTATGGTGAAGGTGAATGTCCGGGCCGTACGCTAGACCGTCTGCTCAGCCCCCGTTATCACACTGCGTACTTAACACATTTGCATAGACCGGATGTTACCTAAGTTACCAATGCCACCACTATTCTTGCAGACTTTACTGATTATAAGAAGTCACTCTATACATCTCGTCCGAGCGCCGAGGAAGATGTTTTGGCAAACTACCTGTCTGGATTGAGACTGATGGTCTAGGTTTGGTTGGTTTCCCTAGATGGTTGCTGATCCTGAGACCAAAAATGCGTTTTTGGTCCTGGGCTTTGTGGTCATCTAGAGAAACTTACCAAACCCAGACATTTCTGCACCTGGAGAACAGGGAGGTGTGGCTTGCGTGGATACCCCATTTTTCTCCAGAATCCCCTGCAAACCTCAATTTTAGCAACAACAAAAAAAATCACATGTGCCTCATATTTCTATGTGGGAACCACCCAGCATTACCCAAGGTCTCCCAATAAAGATGCTACCTCACTTGTGTGAGTGGGCCAAGTGCTTGTGACAGGGAAGGACCCAAAATGTATTGTGTTGATGGGGGGCACCGGCATTTTTGGTCCTAGCCTCGGGAGTCATCCAGGGAAACCTGCACACCCAGACATTTCTGAGCACTAGACACCAGGAGGAGTCGAGGGAGGTGTGGCTTGTGTGGATCCCTCAACATTTTCCCACCCAAAATCCCCTGCAAACCTCCAATTTAGCTAAAAGAAATCATATTTTCCTCACATTTGTGTGTGGGAAAGTTGTGGGATTACCGGGCCAACATACATTTCCTACTACCAAGTGTTTCCTCAGATCTCTCAATAAAAAGAGTTCCCTTAGGTCTCCAGAATAAAATGATACCTTACTTTTATGGATAGGCAAAGGGCCTGCGACAGGGAAGGACTACAAATTTAGAGAGCTTTAAGGGCTATATTTTTTATATATGTTTTTAGGCTGGCTCTGCATTGGACACCCACACAAGTGAGGTATCATTTTTATCGGTAGTCCAAGGGGGAACGCTGGGTGGTAGGAAATCTGCACTGCGCGGTGATTCCAGACAAATGTGAGGAAAATTAGTTTTTTAGATAAATTTAAGATTTGCAGGGGATTCTGGGTAGGAAATCTTTGGAGGATCCAAGCAAGCCACACCTCCCTGGACTCCCCCAGGTGTCTAGTTTTCAGAAATATCTGGGATTAAAAGGTTTCCCTAGATGGCTGCTTAAACCGGGACAAAAAACGCAGGTGCCCCTCTTACAAAACCAAGTCGTTTTGTGATCAATAATGTTGATGTCTCCACAATATGTCATGGGCCCTTCCCTGTTGCGGATACTTGGCCCCCCAACATTAGTGATGTAGCATTTTTATCAGGAGACCTGGGGGAACCATGGGTGGGAGGCAATTTGAGTCGGCTTGGTGATCCCACAACCTTCCCACTCAGAAATGTGAGGAAAATGCGATTTTTTTCGCTAAATTTGAGGTTTGCAGGAGATTCTGGTTGAGAGAACATTGGGGGATCCATGCAAGCCACACCGCCATGGATTCCCCCTGGTGTCTAGTTTCCAAAAATCTCTGGGTTGAAGGGCATGCCAAGATGGCGAGCTAAGCAGACGTAGAACCTCTAGGCTCCTCGCGGCGAGCTCCTTTTCCCAGCCAATTCTTGCATAAAAGTCCCCAGCTGTGCACCTTAATCGGTGGCGCGAGGAGCAGGGGCAAGGAGCCATTCAAGGGAGCAGTTTCGGATGCGGTACACTTCTGGGCGACCCTATCGCGGCCCGGCGCTCATCAACGGCAAATGGCGCCCAGGCCGAGAGTCCAGCAGCGGGATGTGACAGACCCGCTCAAGCCCCAATCAATGGAGACACCACCGCTTCCGAGACAGCCTGCTAAATAGCGCCCTTGAAAGCCAGTGAGTGGGCGTCAGCGGCAAAGGTGGTGCAAAGCGGCGAACAGGAGGGGCGCAGAAGAGAGATGAGGTGCCGGCCTGGGCAGCAGCGCAAAACTTGGCCCGTGCCAAGACACTAGCGTGCAATTGAGGACGCGGCTGGCGGGCCCAAACAAGCACGTGTCAGGCGCTATTAGAGCTTCAGCGGCATAGCAAGCGGCCATCACCTTGGTCCCAACGGAACGTTCGGAGTGGACATCGTGGGATCTGGGACAGCAACCCGCAGAGGCACCTCCTGCAGCGGTGACTGAGAGCCGGCATCGGAGGTGGGGTGTGGCGGCAGGCGCGGGCTGGAGGTCTGCGCCAGAGCAATAGCGTGAAAATCGAGGGCGCAGCTGGAGGACCTGCACGGGCAGGAGCTTGACACCCATGGCAGCAGTAAGGAGACGAACTGCGAAGCGAACCTGGGTGTGGACACACAGCATGCAGCGTCTAGGCCTGGGGGCGCCCGCCGACACTGTCGAGACCCACAAGCACAGGGGATCCGGGACTACCCGAGAGCGGATAGGCAGTAGGCTGCGTAAGAACAGACAGACTAGGCGATTGAGGAGAGACAAGCCGGTATACACCCACAAGGCGCATAACAACAGCCATAGCAGGCAGAACAGCAGGGAACATGGCGGGGCCCGGGGGACACACACAAGCAGCAACTACACACGGATAGAGGACGAGGCCCGATCCCGCACCGCCAAGCAAGGCACAGCGCGAGTTGCGACGCCGCTACCAGAGCTGACACCAGGTGAGACGGGGGTGAGCTGGCTGTGGGGGACACCCATTCTGTCGCCGCAAGGCCAACTCCGGAGGCAATAACATGCTGAGGACAGTAGTGCGCGGCCCCTAAATGAGCAGACGCAACACCTGGGGGTGAGCTCATGCTCTGGCGCAGGCCGTCGCCGAGCGAGGGCGCGCAATGCCTGCACGAGGCATCTCACAGCCAGGGCCATAAAGAAGGACTGACCAAGTAGGGAGAGGGCCTCCCTCCATTACAGCTGCCCCGTGAACCAGCCGTGACCACAGGGCCAGGACTGCACAAGAGGGTCATAACCAACCAATGAGGGTGAACCCCAGCAGCGGGAACGCGCCTGCTGACCACCCTTCCCTCCCAGCTGAGCGTACCGCCACAGTCCGTAAGCAAGTGCACGAGGAGAAAGGACATATCGCTGGTGCACACGGGCTTCTCAAAGCCTTACGTAACGGCGAGGCTCACGGTATCCACAGACACCCGAGGAACGGTTAAATATCTGTTGAAGCTTGAAGAGAGTCAGAATTCCACAAAACCGGTGTGGGGGTGAGCCTAGCAGTCATTCTTCCCCCACGGTCTCCGGAGGAATCCCCTGGAGGCACTTGCAAGGTGCAGGAACAGGGGCCTCTGACAAGCGGGCAGTGGAGCCCCACAATGTCAACAACACGGAAGAAAGGGGAGCGTTCACTGAAAGAAATGCTTATCTAAGGATCCGCAGCGGGGAACAGAGGAGGTCACACCCCCCTCGCCCCTAAACCGCAAGCAGAACAAGGGGACGGGGAAGTGCTAATCACCCGAGCATTCCTCGATGCACTTTTCAATACTCTTTGAGAGGGCTTTCAAATGCTCAAGCAAGAGGTCGCAGGAGAAGTGAGAGATACGTCGCGATGTCAATGAGCTCGGAGAGCGGGTAGCTACCATAGATGACAGTGACTAATCCAAAAGCGAGGAGCTAGAACACCTACAGCAGGAACTAATCTGCCTCAAGGACCAACGGGTGGACTTACAAGCGCACGCAGAGGACCTCGAAAATAGGTCACGGCGTAACAACATCAGTGTCCGAGGGGTCCCGCTGAAAGAAGAAGGAGCAGATGTAGTCCAATACCTACAGGGCTTATTTAGGGAGATTCTAGGCGAGGGCCCAGACTTCGATATCCGCATTGATCGAGCGCACAGGGTGGGCCTAGTGAGACGGGCACCAGCCCCTCCCCCGGACATACTGGCCTTCCTACTGGACTTCCCACTGAAGGAGCGCATCTTATGTGAGACAAGATCGAAGCAACCCCTTAAATATCAAGGACATTCCGTAGCCCTTTTTCAGGACTTGGCCTCCATCACTCTCCAAAAGAGGAAAGCATTCAAAGAAGTGACAACCTTTTTGAGAGACAAAGGAGTACCCTACTCCTGGGGCCATCCCTTCCGATTGATCTTCAAATGGAACGGCACACTACACCAAATGAGATCCCTCCGGGAGGCATGTGCGATCCCGGGTCTGGCGCACCACGAACTGAATGCCTCCACCTCCCACTCACAACGATCATCAGGGGAAGAATGGCAGAGAGTGGGCCGCAGACGCTCACCCACAGTGGCATCGAGACCGGACCTCGCAACCATGACGCATGAAAGGGCATCACCCTGGAAGCAGTGTCTAGAGACACCTCATATCCTGAATAATCTTAATCTGCACATGGGGACAAATACGCACTGACCTATGGCTGGCTGGGGAGGGTGGGGCAGGGGGCCGGGGTTGTGGGGGCGACACGTTCTTCCTGATTCATCCTCACCACATGCTCGCGGCTTTGGATGGCGGGCATTGGATCATTGGGAAAAGGTTGGGTATGTTTAGTTGGGGTTAGGGAGGGAGAGGGAGGGAACCGGGAGACAGGGGTGGAGGAAGTTTGATACAGACAGGGAGGGAGGATGTGAAGCAAACTCCAAACACACGACAGCAAGAGGGACCTAGCCCTGAAAGTTTGAGGGGGGATTGTTGGGATAGCGGGGGGAGACGAGGGGGGGAACCGATGTGCTGTTGGGGAAGGGGCAACGCTGGAGGCTGGATCACGAAGGGAGAGTAGTGCGGCTCAAGGGCATAGGCATGCACCTGGCAATGGCAGACTCCCACTGACACGTCAGTTCCCACTCACGTAGACACCATGTCGAGACCTACCTTACAGGTTATCACCCTTAATGTGAAGGGGTTAAATAACCCGGTTAAACGACGAGCTATCTTGTCTTACTTAGAGAATTCTGGGGCTTCAATATGTCTACTACAAGAAACGCATCTACTGTCCAGAGGCTGGCACAGAATGAAGTCCTGGGGAGTTCCCCAGCAGTTCTACTACAGCTAAGAAAGCGGGGGTAGCTATATTGATTACTAGGCACTTCCAGGGCAAGGTGGGCGATAAGGTGGCAGAGATCAAGGGTCGGCTGCTGGCATACAAGGTGTGGGTGGGAGGCAACTCCATGGTTGTAGGGTCCCTTTATGCCCCCAACTCAGGTCAAGAAACCTTTCTCAAGGGAGCCCTGTCAGAGACGCTAAGCCATCAGGACAGGCAGGTCTTAGTGGGAGGCGATCTCAATCTGGTCATGGACCCAGAGAAAGATAGGTCGGGCTCTCGCTCTGGCTCCACAGGAGCAATATCGACATAGGGAAGAGACTAGCTGAGTCACAGGGGGTTGGTGGATCTCTGGCGTGAGGACCACCCTCAGAACACACAGTACTCCTTTTACTCGCATGTGCATCACACATACGCCAGGCTAGACCACTTTATTGGGTCATCTGAGCTCAATACACTAGTAAGCGCAGTGGACTTCACCCCAGCTGCACTTTCTGACCATGACGCTGTGTTAGTGACTATCACTGTTCCTCCGACTTGAACACCAAAGGGGAGGTGGCGACTGCAGGAGGCCTTACTACAGAGAAAGGGGCTATCCCAACAGCTACACAAATGCATCACTGACTACCTTACGACCAATTAAAATACCGACACACCTCTGACAGCGCTGTGGGGAGACCTTAAAGCGGACGTGAGGGGAGAACTGATAGCTATCTCCGCTGCAGAAACCAGAGAACGAAAGGAAAAACGGGAAAAGCTCACGGCTACAGTGGTGGAACTAGAGAGAGTGCATAGTTGAACAGGTGCCCCAGGATATGGCAGCAATTGAAAGCGGCCAGGGCACAGCTTGCAGGCCTCGACCTAGATAGAGCTGAATATGCGGCCCTACGGCTCAAACACACATTACATAGGAGGAGATAAAACAGGGCGTCTCCTCGCAAGCACACTCAGAGCCCGTGCCCAACGTTCTAAAATTGCAGCCCTCTACAACGAGCAGGGAGAGATGGTGGAAAACGACGCTTATATAACAGAAGCCCTCCGGGACTTCTATGCTTCTCTCTATAACAAGGACTCGAAAATAGACACCGGCGGGGAGGCCTACCTCCGTCAGGCGGCGACAGCTGTCAACGCAACTGGAGCTGCAGCATTAGACGCGCCTATTAGGATCGAGGAAGTGATCGGCATGATTTCCCACCTTAAACCTCTGAAATCGCCTGGGCCAGATGGCTTTTCGGCCGGTTTTTATAAAACCTTTTGCCCGCTTCTAGTTCTGATTTTAACCTGACTTTTTAATTCCTTTCAGGGGCCTGGATCTATCCCTTCAGACATGCTTGAGGCGGATATAATTGCGTTACCCAAACCTGTGAAAGACGTCACCCAATGTGCCGCTTATCTCTACTCAACTTAGACCTGAAACTTTTTACAGGGGTCCTCGCGGCCAGACTCAGACCACGATTGCCTGGTATCATCGAACCAGATCAATCTGGCTTTATTCCAAACAGACAAAGCAGCGACAACACTAACGCCTCATGCACGTAATCGACAAGGCCCACTATACAGGGATGGACGCCGTGTTACTGTCAATAGACGCCGAAAAGGCGTTCAACAGGGTAGACTGGGGGTTCTTAGATAAAACATTGGCACACTTTGGTATCGGGGACCGATTTAGGGCCTGGGTCGCGAGCCACTACGATAAGCCTAGGGCAACGATACGAGTTAATGGCACAAGCTCACATCCATTCCTCATTAGACGGGGCACGAGGCTGGGGTGCCCACTGTCACCTCTCCTCTTCGCGCTCTACGTGGAGCCCCTAGCACAGAGGATACGTGACAATCCCAAAATCTCTGGCATCCCCTTCGGAGGGGAACAGCACACCATTAGTCTGTACGCAGACAACATACTGGCGGCTCTTGAAACACCCAAGCGTTCAGCGCCAGCCTTCCTGCGGGAGTTGTCGGCTTTTGGAAGTGTGTCCGGTTTCAAAATAAATATGGGAAAATCGATGCTCCTTCCTCTAGGTCTCAACGAAAACCTGCCAAGAGGTGTATCCCGGTAATACGAGGAACTACAACCACAGGCTTCGATCCCCTATTTGGGGATAGTCCTAGCCCCATCTACTGAGCAGACAGTCACCAAGAACTATGCTAATCTCACCTCCCAAATACAAAGGGATCTGCGACGATGGCAAAAGCAACCTCTATCACTTCTTGGCCGCATCGCTGCCGTGAAGATGTCCATCTTACCCAAAGTACTGTACACCTTCCAAACCATTCCAGTTGGGCCCCCCCATAGGATTGATTCGTAAGCTGCAAGAAGCGGTGCAACACTTTAGATGGGCCAGGAAGCGGCCACGGATGCGCAGAGTCCTATCTTATCGACCCCCTGACGAGGGAGGGCTAGGGATCCCCGACCTACTGAGCTACTTTCGGGCGGCAAATCTCAGATACTTAGTAGAATGGAGTCGACCCGAGTCCGAGAAGAGGTGGCTATTTCAGGATGGGGCGATGGAGCGGTTATCCCTCTGGAAGATACCCTTCTTGAGACGAACCAATAGGCCGGCATACCTAAACAAATCTCCAATCACTCGCACAGTGATGCAAGTATGGGATATGGTAGAGACTGAGAGGGGACTCACCTCCTTTCCCTCGACACTCACACCGTTGTTCGACAACCCCGAATACGCACTTTGGCTGGAAAGGTGAGCGTTCCCACAGTTGCGGGCCTCGGTTTACAAATCAGCAGGACACCTATTTGACCTTGAAGGGTTTCTTATGTTCTCTGACTTACCACAACTATATGACATTACCAACCCAAAACGGTTCCAGTACTTCCTAATCCGGCACTGGTTAACACAGCCGGAGGTGCGCCCCATGGTAGGTAGAAAGTTAACGGCCTACAAGAAATGGCTTCTTACCAAACAATCAGACTGAAAGATGATCTCTGAACTCAATAAGATGCTTCGCCCTCCAGCTCCCAAACGGCCTTCAGCCTGGCAGAAACGCTGGGAGAGGGAATTGGGAAGAGACCTATCTGACAAGGAAGGGCGAATCACACCGCTAAGAACATGGCAAGCAGGGAATCAGCGGTCAAGGTGGCCACCTACTGGTACTTGACACCAGTCAGACTAAACAGAGACAACCCTGACCGTAGTCCGACATGCTGGAGGGGCTGTGACGAGGAGGGTACACTAACCCACTTACTCTGGCAGTGTAAGGAAGTGACGGGACATTGGACGGCAGTTCTCAACAACATCGACAAACAATTTGACACTGAAATACCTCGCGTTCCTGCTTACACGCTCCTGGGGTTGCGCAACGCACTTACATTCCCCCTGAAATCAGTTAGGGGGAGACAGATGGGACTGGCAATGGGAGCGGCTGTTCAACACATCCTATCTCTATGGGGCACACAGACCTGCCCTTGCACACACGGTCTGGTTACATAAGTTGTGGTACATCATCGGAATGGAGCGCATACAAGCCAACCTTACACACTCAACTGCCTCATTCAACACTATATGGTGCCCTCTACTATCTGTTAGCACTAGAATTCAATTCAATCACATGCCCGAAATACCTTCGCCTACTACGACTCACTGACAAATCCCAAACAGCTAAGCCTCCTGAGGGTTGATATGCCTCAAAACCTCTCACGCGCTCACCCGTTATGATACGGAAACAGCACACCGGTTCGGGGTGGGTGGGGTGGGGTGTTTAGTTGCACTCAATTTTGCACATTGCTTATCTAGTGGGGGCCCTCGCCCTGCTCGGCGGCTCTGGACACTTGCTTCGACTACTAACTTTCTCATTGGACCTCAAAGAAGCGGGGTGGCCGGGTTGGATCCGGGGAGGGACCAAATCAATCGGAACGGGACTGTATGGGGTTTGCAAAGTGTCTATTCAGCTACCTGAAAATCAATAAAACAAAGTTAAACTTATAAATCTCTGGGTTTTGAAGGTTCCCCTCGATGGCTGTATAGTCAGGGACCCAAAACGCAGGTGACTCCCTTGCAAAACCAGGTCATTTTGTGATAGATAATTCTGATGTCTCCACAATAAATTTTGGGCCATTTTTTGTTGCAGGGACAAGGCCTACCTACATAAGTAAGGTACCATTTTTATCGGTAGACTTGGGGGAATGCTGGGTAGATGGAAGTTTGCGGCTCCTCAGATTCCAGGACTTTCCACGACAGGTTTGCAAGGGATTCTGGTTAACGAAAGCTGGAGAGAGCCCCACAAGTCACCCCGTCCTGGATTCCCCTGGCTTTCTACTTGGTTTGCTTGGATGTCGGCTGAGCTAAGGTCCAAATTCCACAGCTAGGCGCATAAAAAAAGGGGTCAGTTTTCAATGGAAAAATATGATGTATCCACGTTGCCTTTTGGGCTGATTACTGTGGCGGGCATTAGGCCTACCCACACAAGTGAGGTACCATTTTTATTGAGGCACTTAGGGAAATGCTGGGTCAAAGGAGGTTTGTGGCTCCCCTCAGATTTCAGAACTTTCCATCACAGAAATGTAAGAAGGCGCTTTAAAAAAAATATATATATATTTTTTTTTTTTACAAAGTTTGATGTTTGCAAGGGATTTTGGGTAATGAAACCTGGTGAGAGCCACACAAGTGACCCCATCCTACATTACCCTGGCTGTCTAGTTTTAAAAAAAGGTCAGCTCATCTAGGTTTCCTTAGTTGCCGGCTGAGCAAGGGTCCAACATCCACAGCTACGCACATGCAGAAAAGGGGTCAGTTTTCACTGGAAAAATGGGATGTGTCCACATTGTGTTTTGGGCCGTTTCCTGCCATGGGCATTAGGCATACCCAAACAAGTGCGGTACCATTTAAATTTAGACACTTGGGAGGGTGCTGGGTGGAAGGAGGTTTGTGACTACCCTCAGATTCAAGAACTTTCCATCACAGAAATGTAAGTAAAAGGTGCTTTTTAATTTTTTTAAACAAAATGTTTTTTTTTTTTTTTTACAAAGTTTGTGGTTTGCAAGGGATTCTGGGTAATATAATCTGGAGAGCGCCACATTAGTCACCCCGTCCTGGTTTTTTCTGGCTGTCTAGTTTAAAAAAATTACAGGTTTACTTGGGTGCCGGCTGAGTTAAGGTCCACAATACACAGCTAGGCATATGCAAAAAAGGGTTCAGTTTTCACTGGAAAAATGTGATGTGTCCATGTTGCATTTTGGTATCTTTCCTGCTACGGGCATTAGGCCTACTCACACAAGTGAGGTACCATTTTTATCGAGACACTTGGCGGAATGCTGGGAGGATGGAAGTTTGTGGCTCCCCTCAGATTCCAGAGTTTTCCGTCACAGAAATGTGAAGAAAATGTGTTTTTTAGACACATTGAGGTTTGCAAGGGATACTGGGTAACAGAACCTGGTGAGAGCCACACAAGTCACCCCATCCTGAATTCCCCTACATTTCAAGTTTTAAAAAATGTACAGGTTTGCTAGGCTTCCTTAGGTGCCAGCTGAGCTAGGGGGCAAAAGCCACAGCTAGGCGCATTGCAAAAAAAAGGATCAGTTTTTACTGGAAAAATGGGATGTGTCAGCATTGTGTTTTGGGACATTTTCTGTTGCAGGCACTAGGCTTACCCACATAAGTGAGGCACTATTTTCAGAGACACACGGGGGAATGCTCAGTGGTTGGAAGTTTGTTGCTCCTCTCAGATTCCAGAGCTTTCCGTCACAGAAAGGTGAGGAAAACTTGTTTCTTAGACAAATTTTGAGGTTTTCCAGGTATTCTGGGTAACAGAACCTGGTGAGAGCTACACAAGTTACCCTATCCTGGATTCCCCTGCATGTCTAGTATCGAAAAATGTACAGGTTTGCTAGATTTCCCTAGGTGCTGCCTGAGCTAAGACACAAAATCCACAGCTACGCACATTGCAAAAAAAGGGTTAGTTTTCAGTAGAAAGACATGATGTGTCCACGTTGCGTTTTGGGCCATTTACTGTCGCAGAACTCGGCCTACCCAGACAAGTGAGGTACCATTTTTGTCAGAAGACTTAGGGAAACACAGAATAGTAGAACAAGTGTTATTACCATTTGTTTTTCTATTCATTTCTGCTTTCCAAATGAAAGACGCGCTTTAAGGGAGCTCCTATAGCCCGATCATACATCCACCTAACATCCTGCTGAATTGGAATCACAGCAAGATCTATTGCCCCCACAGTGATCCGGACATCCTCTGACACAAATGACGCGGGAGACAGGAGTCATCACGGAGCCAAAAGAAGAGCGTCGGCATGGCTGCTAGGAAGGTGTGGCCTCGTGGCCATACTGTGCGGCCGGAGCGACTAGGGCCTGGCACTCGCTGCAGTGACAAGACCCCTGAATAGATAGGTCTGCCAACGGCGGGCAGCATGGTCCAAGGCCGCGCCCTGCCGCGACTGTAGTGCGGGACACTATGCGTTCGGATTGGCGCTGGCAAAGAAATGTGATGAATCGGGCTGCCATGCAGAGCCGGTGAGTGGTGGACGGTGGAGCTCTGCTATTTAGAGCTCCTCCTTCAGGTAGTCCAAAGCGGAAACGCCGTCTGAGTCACTCGGGTGAAGATCGGGTTGGAGGCAGATGTCCATGAGGGCTCGTGGCCGGCTGGAGATACATATTTCGGGCCACAGCACTTGCTGCACCTCTGCCCAGCCTGCACTGCTTGATGGTTGCATCGAGCAGCAAAGCAGAATTGCCTACTAACCAGGCCTGATTGCCCTCAGCACTAGATAGTCCGTGACCCTGACGCGGTCTGTGAAGTGAGAAGCCTGAAGCGGGTTGGGATTTCGGCGACGAGACCAGGCCGCGGAGATCGAATGGAGCTTGGCCTAGTTGAGCCTCGGACTGGGTCTGCTGGAGCCATTGTCAGCTGTTGCAGTTGCTGAGGATCCAGGGGCAGCGATAGGAGGTGGCTACATTGGACATGGCCGAGGCCATCAGGGGAGGCACCCAATATGGGTGGGTGGGGGTGCACCCGCTCTCGGAAGCTGTTGTGCTAAGCCCCGGTGCAGCCTGCGCGCGGTAGTTCCCCCCGGCTGGCCTTCACTGCACGTGGAGAGAGACAGGCCCCGCAGCTAGTTTCCTCTTCCCCGCACCATCTATAAACATACTGGGGGGCCAACTCTCCCTTTGCTCCGGAGACATATCATCAGGCCGCAAACCCTACTTGGGTCTAGCCTCCTTCCACATACAAGAGTCCAGCGGGTACCACACTAGGCCCAAATCCTATCCTACAATTGACACACGATAAAGCACCTAGAGCACGATGCACAGCTACACAGAAGCAGGAGCTCATATGGCTGACCCGGGAGGCTCGAATGGTGCCATGCCGGATAATGCGGCATTGATGGCAGCCATTATCCAATCCAGATATATGCTTGACACAAAAATAGGCGCTTTAGGCTCAGATGTAATGCTTCTATGCAAAGATCTACGTAACGCAGTAGACAGAATTACAGAAACAGAGATGAGGGTCTCGGGCGTGGAGGACACAGTCACTACCCTTCAAAAGAAAGTGAACACCCTTGAGACCCTCAGGAGACACCTAGCAACGCGAGTGGAAGATGAGGAGGGACGGGCTCGCAGAAACAACCTTAGATTTGTGGGATTTCCCAATGGAGGCGAAGATGTGGGGAGATTCCTCACCACATGGCTTGCAGACTGGATTCCGACTGCATTCCTATCCCAATGCTTCATTATAGAGCAGGCCCACTGAGCCCTACTAAATGCTATACCCACCCGGCACCAAACCGCAGTCCATCATCGCCAGGATCCTGAATTTTATGAGAGACACACCATCCTGAGGCAGGCCAGGTTGAAGGATTCAATTTCCTTTGATTCTCAATGAATTCTGATGTATCCAGACTATACTAGATTAGTTCAACAGCATTGTCAATCCTTATTGGAAGCAAAAGCCCATCTGAGGAGCCTCAAGATCTCCTACGCTTTATTATTTCCGGCTGGCCTTAGGGCATCATATCAATCACGTACACTCTTCTTTGATACCCCGAATAGGTGTTTGCATTGACAGACAAAGCGATCCAGGTGAAGCCACACATTGAGACGATCCACAGCCCGCAGGGTGAACCGCTCTGGAGCGGTCTGACTGTGCAAACTCTTAGATCTATAAAATAGGAGCAAACTTCATAATTCTATTCTCTGTTGTGCACGACGGCAACATTGCAGGGCTACACCTCTTGAAAGACAATCTCCAAACTTTAGGGGTGATCACAAGTTAATGGGCAGTTTGATGGGGATCCATTGGAGGGGTTCAGTCTTCAGCTCCCGTTGGGGTTGGGCCTATACCCCATCCGCGTCAGATAGTTCAACTGTTCTAAGGTATTGGGGAGGAAGGAAAGGGAAGGAGTGGGAGGGCCAAATGTTGTCTGTGTTATGTCTCTTATGCGCGCATATGGTGCTCTCCCCAGGGGGTAGCTCCACCCAGATCCAGTCCCGCAGAAACTAGCCACCCGATTAAATGACGAATAGTACTGCTAATATCTCACGAGGTGGGCTTCGGATAGTTAGCTGGAATGTATGAGGTGTCCTAGATAAGATCAAAAGAAGGGCGATGCTTCAACAGGCTAAATGTTATGAGACAGGTATCTTTTTGCAACAATCAACACATCTCCTAGGTATTTATTTATTTATTTATTTGCACATTTATAGAGCGCTCTAATACCCGGAGGTGTCCTGGCGCTAGAAAGATAGACTGGTGTGTTGAAGCGTGCTTACTGAGTGAAGAGCCATGTTTTTAGACCTCTTCTAAAGGCCATCAGATTCTGGATTTGTCTGAGCGCAGGTGGAAGTTTATTCCAGGCCTCTGCGGCCCCAAGAGAAAAACTCCTGCCTCCCCAGCGAGCTCTTTTAATTCTGGGAACCGTGACCAGAGCCAGTTGTCCTGACCTCAGAGTTCTTGCTGGTTTATGCCAGCAGAAAAGAGATTTCAAGTGCCTAGGTCCCGAATCGTGGAGGGCCTTAAAGACCATGCAGACTGCCTTGAAAATGATTCTTTTACGGACCGGCAGCCAATGAAGCTTGACCAGCTCCTGAGATATCGAGGCAAATTTGGGTGTGTCAGTGATTAGGCGAGCGGCTGCATTTTGCAGAAGTTGGAGTTTTCTTAATACGCTCTGCTGGGCGTTTAGCATCAGGCTGTTGCAGTAGTCTAGGCGTGAGAGCACTAGACCCGTAACTATTGTTTTCCTGTGTTTCTTCTCAAGATAAGGTAATATTTTCCTGATGGTTTTGAGTATGAAGTGGAGGGAGGAGGAAAGAGCACTCACCTGGGATTTAAAGGTCAGGGAGGTATCCACCAGAATACCGAGATTTTTCACTTTGTCCACCGGATCTGGGAGAGGTCCCATTTCGTCTGGCCACCATCTCGGGGACCAAAAGTTGTCTCTGTCACCAAAGAGCAGAACCTCGGTTTTTGAGGAGTTCAGCTTAAGGCAGCTTTGTGTCATCCAGCGGCCAACTTCAAGCATGCAGTTTCTGAATCTATCGGCAGTGTTTTCTGTGTTGCCGGGAAGGAGGGACACCACAATCTGTGTGTCGTCGGCGTAGGCCGTGAGTTGAAAGCCGAACGATCGGATCACCGGGGCGAGGGTGGACACATATACATTAAAAAGGGTTGGGCTTCGCGAAGACCCCTGGGGGACTCCGCAAGGAAGCACAAAGGAGTGAGATTCGTGGCTGCCCAGCGCCACTGTCTGGGATCTGTCAGACAGGAAGGCTTGTAAGATTTTTAAGGCCTTTCCCTGAATTCCACAGGCCCTCAACCGGTTCACCAATAGCTTATGGTGGACCGTATCGAAGGCCGCAGAGAGATCCAATAGGATCAGAGCTGCTCTACCCCCTGTATCCATCACCTGCCTGATATCTTCCATAGATTTAATCAGGGCGGATTCCGTGCTGTGCCCCTCTCGAAAGCCGTGTTGGGAGGAATCCAGTACATCCGCAGATTTTAGGAAGGCGCTAAGTTGTGCGTTCAGGTAACCTTCTATTATTTTGGCCGGGAGGGGGAGTCTGGCAATCGGGCGATAATTGTTCATCTCCGTGATGTCAAGGTACTAAAACACCAGGTCTGTCCTGCTTTGGTTACATCCAAATCGTTCATTCCGGGTTCACTAGAGGCTCCCAGGGAGTGGCCGTGCTGTTCCACCGAAGAGTCCCTTTCGTGCATTGACAATCATGGGTAGATACCCAGGGCAGCTATATTATACTTGCTGGAACGCTGAATGGTGAGCAGGTAGTACTGGGTAGTGTACACGCTCTCCCGCCCCTTGCTCGGGGCCCTGTTGCACGCCTAATGAATATCTGGATAGACATCCCAGATGGGTTGATGGTGATGGGGGGGTTACTGGAACGACGTATTGCACCCCGGACAGACTAAGAGAGGCTGGGGGGGCTATCAGGGATGCGTGGATGCGCTTATGGTCTTTTGTGGATGGAATGGGATGGGTAGACGTCTGGAGGAGGCTTCACCCGACTGAACAAGGCTATACATACCACTTACATGTTCATGTGTTTGCCCTCTAGTTACCACCACAGAGTTTTAGATGCCGAAATACTGCCCAGGTGTCTGTCAGACCATTCTCCGGTGTCACATGGGCTCCGAGTAAGCCCCGACCGCCCTCCCTTCCGCTGGCGTCTTTCTCCCTGGTACTTTCATGACCAGCAATATAGGACATACATGCACCGGGCTGTAGATGAATACTTAACCCTTAATACCGGGACGGATGCCTCACCCGACACCTTGTTGGAGGCCACGAAGCTGACTCTGTGTAGCATAGACATCTCATTTTGTGCTGCAAGGCATTAATAATGCCGCAAGCAACTGATTCAGACTGAGGACCAAATCGTAGACAACGAACGACCGGGTTGGGGGGTGGGGGTTGGGGGGAGAAGGAGGTCCGGCGCATCATACGCTACCCTTAACTCAACAGCTCTATCAATGGGGGGATAAATACAGCACATTATTGCACCGATTATGGCAACAAACACTACGACCAGTCCATATTCCCTGTATTCCAGACTACGATGGCAATATGGTCACTGACCCATCGGTGATTGCGACCAGCTTCGCAGACTATTACAAGGAGCTGGATGCCGCACATGAGGTACTGCCGGAAGCCCTAGTACAGCAATTCCCGGATGACCTACCTGAGAGCCCTATCAGACACGGCTAGGTCGCTCCGATATACCCCCCTAACGGTTGAAAAATTGGGGGCTGCCCTAGCAGACTTACTTTCAGGCAAAGCACTAGGCCCTAAAGGATTTCCCTGTGAGTTTTTTTTAAAAATATACCAGTCACAACTCAGTGTTCATTTTCATGAGGTGATCCATACCGCTGTGGAAGCTGGGAAGCTTCCGCCCGATTAGAGACATGCCGAAGTAGTAGTTTTTCTCTCCCGAGTGCCACTCGTCATACCGCCCAATCTCTCTAATAAATATAGAAGCCAAATTACTTGTAAAAGCCTTTGCCAACTGCCTCATGCCCCTCATAACTGATTTAGTACACCCGGATCAGGCAGGCTTTATGCTCCCCTGCGCTACTCGCCACAATATTCGCCATGCCCACAACGCCATAGCGGCGGGTGGATCACCTGGGGCGTCCTGCAGCCCTCCTCCTGGCTGACAGAGACAAAGCCTTTGATTCCGTTAGTTGGACCTATCTCTTCACTCTCCTGAGTTGACTTAATATAAACCCCAGATTCTTATCATACATAAATCTACTAAATACAGATCTCACAGCCTCGGTACAAGTGTCGGGCTTCGTTTCCCCCCCATGTTACCTATTAAGCATGGCACCCAACAGGGATGTCCTCTATCTCCATATTTATTTGCTCTAGGCATGGAGCCATTAGCGGCATGGGTCACGGTGGACGCTCTTGTCTGGAGATTTGAATGGTCGCAGGAAGTGTCGGACGGCATAGCACTTTTTGGTGGTGAGGTCCTATTTTTCCTCACTGACCCAAATAGAACAGGCCCTAGACTGCTCTGAATCATGCAAATATTTGGAGAGACGTCCGGTCTATATATATACGCCCGTAAGTCTATCCTATAGACGTGTGGGGAGTAAGCAATCGGAAACGTGGTCCACAGACTTGACTATTGCCACAGATGGGTTAAAATATATGGGTGTCTTTTTTCTGCCTCTCAGCCCACTTTGTGGGAACATAATCTCGCTCCGCTGTCAATGCAAGTGAAAGAAGAGTTGAAGTCCTGGTCACATCTGCCCCTGTCACTATTCGGCATAGCTGCCATCTTTAAGATGATATCTCTTCTGTTTCTTCCATACCAATTGCAGATTCACCAATAATCTATCTCACCCGCCTGGTTTTGGCTTATAAATGCAACGTTAGGTCAGTTCTTGTGGGGTGAAGGCTCAGCTTGAGTAGCCCCACGAACATGTTTTCAATCTACATATTGTGGAGGTATTGCAACCGCTGCTATCGAATTATACCATGCAGCATCTCATCTCTTGGTGCTGAATGAATGGTGGTATGGTGAGAGAGACAACCCGGCATACATAGTGGAAGGCTGGTTGATGGGAGACACGTCTCTCCATATGTATCCATACACTGGATCAGTGTTTCGGGCACTTATGCCTGCGAAGGGTGTGGTGCCTTGGGTCTGGAGGCAATCATTGCATCGCATTGGATGGTGGGGTCGTTTGACACAAGAAACTCCTTTGTGGCATAATGGCCTCAGTTGGCCACACTGGCCAGATTTCGAGGCTAGGAAGCTACTGGCATATACACACTGGGACTGGTTATCCTCAGCCGGTCTCTCAAATTCTTCCAGGAGCTCCAAAGAGAATGTGATATGCCACACAATCAATTTAATAAATACCTCCAGTTTCGATATGCCCTGTCTCCGTACATTACAAACCTCAAGACCCTTCCAAAATTCAACCCACTAGAAGGCAAAGTATTTATGGGAGACCTAGGTGACCATAAACTAAGATATACCAATCTATTGTTACTAATAGCTCAACTACACTTGGGAGCCCTCCGAGAGACTTGGAAGGAAGATCTAGGCCCGTTGGAGAATGAGGACGGGACTGAGGTCCTGGAATCCCCACGGGGCACAGCTATTGCCTCGCGTCTATGCCTTATTCAGTTTAGATACATCGCATATACTTTACCAGACGAAGGCTCTGGAGGGCAGACCTAATAGCATCTCATACATGCCTACGATGTAGCAACAACAACGGTACCTTTATGCACACGATATGGCTATGTGATGCGCTCACTAGCACAGGACAGCAAGTCCCCTCAGGGCATGATTCATCTTTTAATGTTTTGCATTCATTATGAAGTGCAGAGGGAGACCTACTTAATCCTACTTTTAAAAGTAGCAAATTTTAATCAAGTGGGTTCGGCATTTACGTTTTTAGCTATGCTCTTAGGGTCCACGTTATGGCATGTTCTTAGTTTTTTAAAGGCTGCAGTAGGCTTATATCTAGCTGTGATCAGTACTAAATGTAGAGTAGGCTTGATGAACTTTTTAACCACTTATTTTAAAATCATGCTCTATATTTTTGTATGAAATTTGACGATCGATGATATCAATCGGACTGGGGTTTATTGTATTGCTATATTCATGACTTTTATGGTTTTTATCACAAAAGCCGAATAAAGTTTTATTGATTGATTGATGCGCTCACTAGGTTTTGGCGGGGGGGTCATGACGTGCCTCTCTGAAGTGTTGGACTGGGATCTCCCCATATCACCAAAATTGGCCTTACTACACAACACAGATTAAATTGGGGGCAGTAGGTATAAACTGAATCTACTGTTCTTGGGCCTTACCTTGGCGAAACGAGATATCACCAGACTTTGGAAGGCTACATTCCCCCTCTGCTGGGCGTATGGAAAAAGGGTATGGAATTTTGCATGGGCATGGAAGTACCTATACTTAAAATTAGAGGATCCCCACAGAAACACCCCAAAATCTGGCAGAGATGGGCAGACTACCGCGGCATTTATTTGTAGCCTCTAACCCTGACCGCAATGGTTATAGAAAACGAGGGTCAATAGAGATGTTAGCATATACAATGCTGTATAACTTACCAGCACTAAAGATATTGAGGTGCGGTGGGTGAAAACTGGGGAGTATAGCAGTATTGTATTATGGAATGTTACTTTGTTTTTGAAAAGCACCGACGTAGATACTACTGCTGTGCATATATATATATATATTGCTGTGAATATATGTGAACTCTGACTGGTAGGCCATATGTGGATGGCAGCACCAATATGTTTGGGGGAAAAAAATAAGTGATTTTGAAAAATACCCTCTAATTCACATGCTAATATAGGTACCCACAAATTCAGAGATGCACAAATAACCACTGCTTCTAAACTACATATCTTGTTCCCATTTCAGAAAAACATAGGTTTCCCTGACACCTATATTTCACTCATTATATTTTACCAAATGATTTGCTATATACCTGGTACACAACGAAAAACGATTGCACGGTGCAGCTCAGTTATTGGCTCTGGGTATCTCGGGTTCTTGGTGAGCCTACAACCCCCATATATTCCCGCAACCAGAAGGTTCCCGTGGACGTAACAGTATATTACTTTGAAAAATCTACCATAGTTTGAAGAAGTTACAGGTAAAAATGTAGGCATAAATGGCTGTTTTTTCAGCTCAAATTTTTTTTTTATTTCAACTGTTATATTCTATAGGGAAACCTTGAAGGATCTACATAAATGACTCCTAGTTGAATTCAGAATTGTGTCTACTTTTCAGAACTGTGTAGCTTTCTCAGAACCATTACTGGTTTCACACCCATTTCTACCAGTCTATTCCATGAGAATCCACATACCCTTTAGAATCCTCAGGACATTGGAAGAAAAGGACACACATTTGGCATGGATACCTTATGTGGACAAAATGTTATGGGGGCTTAAGCGCAATCTACCCCAAATAGCCAAAAAAGGGAATGGAATTGGTGGTGGTTGGGGGGCTAGCGGCGAAAGGGTTCAAGAGTGCACTTACCCCTGAGCGTGCATTGGCACTGGATATAACCAAGAAACAAGGAAGGTTTGGTGCGAAGAGAAAGGCATGGGACATTCCAATGTTTTTCAATATAACTTAGGAATTACAAAAAATGAACAGCTTTAGATCTTAGCTCTCGATTAGTAACATATCAGGAAAATGTCAGTGATCGTGGATTCACAAAGCAACTATAGAGTTATTTTATACACTAAACGGAGCAATTTAAAATAAGTCTATGTCTTATTGTCAAACAACGCAAGGCGGTTAAAGAAGTGGTGACCAAATCAACTTGTATAACACTGCAGATCATTCTGGCTGCTGAGTTCTGACCCATCTAAATAACTTTTTGCAGCAATTCTAAGAACAAAGTTACAGTAGCCAAGTCTAGAAACAAAAGCATTTATGATTTGGATTTTTTAAGAATGAGAAAAAGATGGAAGAGTCTCCTTATAAGGAAATCTATCTTTTTTGCTTGGTCACCTTTTGATGAATGGCACACACAATGCCCTTAGTATAAAAAGGACTGGGGGAATAAGAGACATTATTTATTGGGGTATGCATTTGTAATCTCACTTTCAATATCACACACACAAAAAAAGTACCCCAGGTATTCTGCTATCGAGTAAGAGAGCCGGACATCCTCACTGAGTAATTTACACAGTTCAGGATGGTTTTTTGTTTCCTAGTTACTGCAAATAGGACCCTGAGGTTATTCCCCAAAAAGAATGGGATGGCCTCACAGAGTCCCTGAGTGTCCTGCTTCATTATTGACCATCCTTCGCTTGTCAGAGAATACTCTAGCGGCGGGCGAACCTTGTCGTGGGTTGAGGGACTGTTCAGGAATGATACCAGGAAGCGGGGGACCCAGGCAGCTAATATCTCCGTCCACCTACCTGGAACAGAATTATGCATTTATTAAGGGGGTGGTATAGGGATGAATAAAACAGACAATTGGACACTTAAGGGAATGAATGCAAGGGAACTCAGCCTACAGGGTTTGTCAGACATTTTACTGGTGGAGAGAGCACAAAGTGCTTTGACTGCAAGACCTTCTCCAGGGGCACCTCACAGGACAATGATTTCCCAAATACTGAATTACAAAGACTGTATACTCAGGGCTGCAAGAGAGGCCAGTGCCCTGCACTATGCTTTGGTATTTGAAAAGTGTTCCATCAAACGTTAGAGGATGGGCCAGAGAATCATAAAATGACCATTAATCCTGACTATACACAAAGAGTGCAGGCTCAGAGAAAATTATTTCTGGAAGTGAAACTTAATTTAAAGGCCATGAATCTCACGTACATGCTGCTTTATCCCCAAGCCTGTGGGTGGTGGCTAATGCCAAAAGCCAGAGGTATCCCCATGCAATCTAGGGAAATGACAGCAAAACCCACTTATGACATAGAATATCCTGTGTCTACTAGTGGTCTCAAAGGGTGTGCTTCTGGGTGGGACACTAGTACCAGAAGGGTTAGTGACAGATGAGCAAAGGGGATTCCTGTGGATTTCTGTCTTGAACTGTACATATGAAATACCCCTTGCTAATGGGCACTGCCTAACTGAAATAGTGAGTGCATGGCCAAAGAGGGGAATGGCCAGGGTACCTTTATGTTAAACTGTGATGTAAGCATTAGTTATTTGTGTATCAATGTTACAGAGGGGCTACTATCAGAAGTAGAGTAGGTGGAGTGAGACCATCTTGGTTTTCTTCTGGGGGGTCACTAGTTCTGGATGATGCAAGAGGGAACTGATCTCCTGCATATTCTTAATCATCACCATGTAGGTTAGCAATGCAGATATAGGGTTGGTTGTGCCTTGTTCCTGTATTGTTGTGGTGCCATACTTGATACCTTGACATATTTTGTTGTTTTACCTGGGGTAGGATTGCGGGGGAAAGGGTTTAAGTTTAATTCTCTGTGGGCTGTTTCTCACAGACAGTTGGTTGTCGCACTGCTGCCTCCTACTGATGGTGTGCGCCCTTTCCACATCAAGTTGCCAGATGGCCACATTATTACTAGGGGGGAGGGGGGAGGATTGGCAGTTACTTTTTCACTTGCTGTATGACATGAGGAAACAATATAAAATAATTACAAAGAATGAACGTGGTCTTGGAGAGTTAAAAAATGACACAGGGTATTATCCATTTTGGGGTGTTGTGGAAATTGCGGAAATTACCGTTCGCATAAGCTGAAGCCATTTTGGTTGTGGCAGCCATTTTAGTTTGCCACATGCTAGCCATGTGCTTCTTCCGTCTTCACTGTTGCCCGCTTTTCTATTCTGCTTGAGTCATCAACTATGGTTAACTCCTTCAGTAGTGAGCCAGAGCACTGTGCATGCTCAGAAAGGCATGTAGCTGCTAGAATGCACCTGTCTTAGACTGTAACTGTCAGGCTATTCCAACTGAAGTAAGCAGTACATCTCCCCTCCCACTTTGTTGACCAAGCAATTTCTGTATGCCCATGTTAGTCAATAACTATTCTTGTGTATGCCTGTATCTTACATTTGAGTCTCCACGCTTACTCAGCTGTAAACTGGGTATATAAGATGTGCCAATCTCTTCTTTGTTGGTTTAAGAACCAGTGGACAGATAAGGGTGAACCCCTGCACCGGTGGGCCTCTAAAAAGGCTCATTTCCACAAATTGGCACCCAACTCGTGGGGCTCATCGGAGACGCGGCCATCCGAGGGAGTGGTCTAGACAGAAGACAGGAATCTACTGAGGAGGTACCCTGCAGACCAACGTGTTTTCCGGTTTTCCCGATCTGACCCTCCAGGTGTTGGCCGGTCCCGCCTGAGATCTCCCTTGTTGTAAAAAATGTTCTAGAGACCGTTAGGTCAACCCAGAGCTTGTCAGGTAGAGGTTGGAGACTTTGGTAAGGTCGCTAAAGTGACACTCTTTTTTTGTATTTGCTTGGCCAAGATTCTGGTTTTGTTTGATTTGTAGATTGCAATGTACAAAGGCAAGTAATTAGGAGATGTTCTGTCTCTAATTTTATTTGGGATAATTACTATATTTGGGATAAGTACTACTTTAGTTATAATATTATATTTACTATAATATTTTTGGCATGCCTGCTCCTAGCACACTTCGTAGAAAGTGTTGCTGTCTTGGAGGTACTCATACGGATCTAGAAAGTAGTCAGCCATCTCCCTTAGAGGGGACACCGAATAGGTTTATGTATATTAAATATGGTATTTTTTCCATAATGTATAGTACACTGTGGAACAAATATATAAAAAAAGGATCCTGATCTACGCACTTAGTCTAGTTTTGGGTGGATCTGTGGACCACTGTAATAGGCATGCCTTCTGGAATAAGTATGATTTGGTAAAGACACAGACTGTTTGCGAACACTCTGACAGACCAACTGGTAAAGCGGCGTATTTTGGAAAAGGCCTGTCTTCTTGAATATGGAACAGTCTTTGGGATGTTTACTTGTCTTGCTGCAGTCTCTGGACTGCTTTTGAGAGCTCTTTTGTTTGTAAATATGATTTACAATTGGTTTGGTTTGAGTACAGTCTGTGGGCTGCCTCTTGTTTTTGTCCTGGTGTTGACTTGTGGTTTGATTGTGTGTTTGAGGATTGTTGACTGACACCAGTGGCGATGCTTGTGAAGTACTTGTTTGAGTGAGTAGCGACTGTGCTCTTGTGTAAGGGTGGCTTGCCTTTGCAATCCGTGTTGTGTATTAGGAGTGTGTGGCCCCCTTCTTGAAAATGTCTGGAATTAGCTCAATTTGGTTTGTTGTCATCATTATGTTCTACAGATACCATTGGTAGAACAACACTTTCAAATTCAAAGAATGAATTATATAAAATATGTTAATTAGCTGCACGTTACTATTAAAAGTAAAGCAGCAACAAAGTATAGATGTGTGAACATTCAATGATTATATTGCCACAATGGTAAAAAATTTGAATTAAAACTCAATAGGAGAGGGGGCGTGGCTAGCAGCCAATGAAGATGGCCGCAGCCTCGGATAGCTCCGCAGCCAAAGCTCTATCCCCAGTCAATTCGGTCATAAATCCAGCGAAAAACCACACAGATTGTGTGCCGCAGCTACGGAGCACCGGGGAGACAATTACTGAAAGCTCCAGCCCTGGGCGAGAGACCGGAGAAGAACACAACGAGGCGGCGCAGCGGAGGCCCAGATCAACAGTGAAGCCGGGTCCTCACGTAAATCGGGTGCCGACTGCAGTGGGGGTCAGCCTGCCCTGAGACTTCTGTGGGGGGCTCCCCCCGACTGCCGATGTTCCCTAAGAGATCCAACACCTTCATGACGGAATAAACCTGCGAAAAGCAGTACGCCTTGCAACTAACCTTGAGTGCCTGCACGTGGGGAGAGGAAAGCGCTGGGCCATTGCCCTGGGGACCGGCCCTTGTATGCGCGGTGGGGCTGAGTGGCAGATAAAAGCATGTAGCAGAAGCCAATTGTAGAGAGACCCCCCCGGTGGCCTGCTGGCCCGGCCGCGCTTGCCGCGCTGACTGCCTTCCGCGTATGGCATAGAAGATTGCAACGTGAGAACGGGCGGACTGACGCACTGACCCAGACAGCAGGCGGGTCCCCTGCTGCATAGAATCGGGAGCCAGACCCCACCAGACGGTCTTGAACAATACCCCGATGCATAAAGGCGGCGGACAGACAAGGCCAGGAGCTGCACATTGGAGGCTCATCCCGGGAAAGAACTGTAGCGGCTCTACATGATACAGAAAATCACACAGGACCCACCAGTGCACATCGTGAGGCACCGACGGCCAAACAATCTGGGGAGGAAACAACCAGATATATAATTCCCGAAGGCCTTATTCGACTCCCGAGCGATAGGCCTATCGAGGGAGACGCACCACTGGGACCAGGAAAACCGAAAGGCCGCACGTGGGCGACACTCCTGTGGCAGGCAGCGGCGATTACTGGGTCCCCCTTCACCACCACCCCCCAGGGTGCCCGGCTGCAACACCGCCCGCCTCAGCTGCCATGGGAGGCAGGGGACAACGTACAGTGCCCAACAATAAACTTGACAAATATGCCTACCATAAAGAGCAGACGGACACGCCGTCTCCACCCACAACTAGAAGCACGGACACACCATCTGAAAAACCGAAAGAGGTCACCCTCCAAGACGTGATGGGCGCACTAACTCAGATGCAAACATCCATAGGGACAATCTCGACAGATATCACGCTACTGCGTGCAGATGTATCCAAAATGAGCACAAGAATAAAGGAGGTAGAATCTACTACAGCGTCTCTCTCCGTCGACACAGCAGCACTGAAAAAGAGGGTACAGACATAAGAGCTGGCACAGAAGCAACTACTAGACAAGCTCGACGACCAGAAAGGTAGATCAAGAAGGAATAATACACGTCTAGTCGGGGTACCGTAGAGTATGAAGGAGCCGGCCCTAGATCTTTGTCGAAGACCTTGTCAAAAACCAGCTGCAACCACGTGGGCTGTCCAGCTTCTTCTCGGTGGAGAGCGCACACTGAGTGCCCGGAGGGAGGCCTCGGCCGGGAGCCACCCCAAGACCGATATTGGCGCGCATATTCAACTTCCGTGACCGGGACACCATTTTACAGGCAGCACGCATAGCCCCCCCAATACAAGTGGACAACTGCAATGTAACCTATACCCGGACTACACTGCAACAGTGACCAAACAACGCCGTAGCTTCATGGACGTTAAGAGAGAACTCCGCAACCGTGAACTTAAGTACGCAATGTTATACCCAGCAAAGTTTAGAGTAGAGGCGGAAGGAAAAACCTGGTTCTTAAGGAACCCCAGAGGAGGCCTCTGACTGGTTGGAGGGTTGGCGACCAGCGAGAGACTCAAGAAGACAGGGACTAAGACAGAAGCAACAATCCCTGACAACAGCTTCACAAGACAGAACAGGACTAGAAGCTGCGGAAGGATCACAACAAAATGCTGCAGAGAACTCAGACTGATCCAAAGATAACGGAGCCTACCTAATCGCAGCCTCTCACTGCAAACCCCGTGTGATGATACCATAAGATACTTGAAGACTAGGCCTTAACACTTGGAAGTACAGTTTGATCGCACTGAACTATGAGCTATCCGGGGAATGAGCAGAGAATGCGGAGTAACTCTTACCCCACGCAAGTACAAAGTTATGGGGACTAAGCACTCTGCTGAGTTGGGGTGGCGGGTAGTTTTAAATCCGCTGTGCAGGGAGGCAGGGAGGGGGGATGGGTACAGTTTCAGGGGTTTCTCTCAGTTCTAATTTCAACTTTGATGCAAGATGAAATATCAGAAGACATACACGGCATTGACACAGTGGGTAATATACGGGCAACTCAACATCGCATTACAATAGATGACAGATATGATGCAAATAAACGAAGTAGCTGACGATTTGGGCCCCCAGATAATGACCTCCCGACCATCTGGCCTTCCACTTAAAGTGCAATCATGGAATGTTTTGCGGGGATTGGTCCTACAATACCTCAAACGTAAGGGTCCCGCAGTGGCACTTCTCCAGGAATCCCATTTGACTGGGTCTGCTTGTAGAGCCTTAGATAGATGGGGATTCAAAATGGTAGTACACTCAGACTTTAGTTCTGGTTCGCGAGGAGTGGGGGATCATAGTTAATAAACGTTTCCCATTGATAATAACTGGATCCCGGAAAGACGACCAAGGGCGATTTACAGCGATAACATGTCAATGGGATGGTAAAATCTATAACTTGGTGACAATATACATCTCTCCGACACTAAAGCAGACAACCTTCCCGGCCCTGGGGAAATTCCTCTTGTCACTCCCACACGGCAAACTGATAATGGGAGGAGATTTCAATACGACCATGGATGCGTCTATAGACAGGAAACCCCCTTGAGAACCCAGTAGTGCAAATCTTAAACTGATAAAGTTCATTGAGGCTCTAGGCCTAATAGACGTATGGAGGACCAGATACCCGACGGAGCAGCAATACACATTCCATTCTGGAGTGCAGCCTCTCCAGGCTAAACTACATCTTCACATTAGCGACGGGGCTAACAGGGAAGACAGAGATCGCACACTTATCTAGGGGTATATCAGACCACTCCCCAGTGCTCACTACATACACAGCCCCCACCCCGAGACAGCGTAGGCTGTTTTCGCTTCACCCCGGGTACCTTAAAAACTGCAAGATTGGTAAAGATCTCCTTACAATGACAAATAACTACTTTGCAGAAAACCAATACTCAGTCACATCCCCAACAACACTGTGGGAGGCCTATAAAACAGTACTCCAAGAGCAAGCTATCTCCCTAGTTGTGGGTCATAAACAGACTCCGCAACAACAAATTGAAAGTCTGGAGCAGAAAGTATCTCTGGCAGAGGCGGAACATGTTGCAAACACAGATGAGGACACGACACATGGGGTACACTTGGCACAACAGGAGTACAAGGCTTACGTATGGGAAGAGGCAAACACTAAGCTCACCAAAATGCAACACACTATATACGAGCTGGGTGACAAAGCGGGTAAGCTATTAGCATGGCTAGATAAGAAGGAAAGGGCTAGCAAATGGGTGGCACAGATCAAATTAGAAGATGGGAAGTTAACGGCGGAGCCCCAGCAAATATCCAAGGCTTTAGCAGCAAATTACAAAAAGGTATACACCTCAATGGCAATAACCATGATAGTAGAGAATCTAGAATTTCTCGAAGACATAAACATGCCCACACTGGCCCCTACTGCGGCTGAGGCTCTAGAGAAAGACCTGACTCCGGAAGAACTAACGCTGGCAATAGGTGCACTACACACTGGGAAGGCATTGGAGCCAAATAGAATACCGGTGGAATTCTACAAGAAAGCAGCAACTCAAATCATACCACACTTATTGAATATGTACACAGACAGTTTAGAGAAGGGAGTCCTGCCCAGAGATCAGCGCCTGGCTACTATAGTGGCAATTCACAAACCTGGCAAACCACCCCACAAATGTATGTCGTGTAGGCCGATCTCAATCAATGCCGAAGCGAAAATACTGGCAAAAACACTAGCCATGAGGCTACAGCCACATCTTGCCACAGTGATCCACCCGGATCAGTCCGGACTTATGCCAAATCGGAACACCACCCTTAATCTGAGACGACTGCACAGTGTCATCGTGCACAGATCTACTATAGAGGAAGACGCAGTTATTTTATCACTCGATGCACAAATGGCGTTCGACCTAGTTGAATGGCCCGTCTTATTTGCAGTCCTCCGACACCTGGGATTCGGTCCCAAGTTCTGCGCATGGATCCAATTACTCTATACACAGCCACTGGCGCAGGTTGTGGTGAATCGCCATATATCAAGTGACTTCCCGTTGGGTAGGGGAACACGGCAGGGCTGCCCTTTATCGCCTCTTCTCTTTGCGCTAGTATTGGAGCCTTTGGCCGCCTGGGTACGTCAGGACCCGGTTATCCATGGTTTAAAATGGGCCATGGGGTGGGAAGACGGCATCTCGCTATATGCGGACGATATATTACTATACCTGGCATCCCGGCGCGTTCGATTAACTGCCTGTTGGACAGATGTACATCATAAGGGCGAGTCTCCGGCTATACCATCAACTGGGCAAAGTCGCTCCTTTATGTGCTCCACGGCTCCCATGGGGATGCGAAATACAAATAACGAATAGAGGTTTTAAGTTCCTAGGGATATACATCACACATAATAGAACACAATTAATTGCTGAAAACCTCACACAGCCCCTGACGTGATTTCGTTGTGACGTCAAGCATTGACGTTCACTGCCACTAACACTTCTGGGGAGAGTAGCCCTCTTTAAAATGATGGTGCTCCCCAGATTCCTATATGCACTGCAGAACACACCGTTCCCAGTCACCCAGACATACTTTACAGCGATAAATGCAGAAGTGACCAGTCTGCTATGGGACGGGAAAACACCAGGTATAGCAACGCACAAACTAACAAGAAGCTGGTATGACAGCGGCATTGCCCTCCACAACATCAAACTATATTATTGGGCCTCGCAGCTATTTGTCATAAATCAATGGCTTCACGTACCCCAAGACAACCCAGCATATTGCATGGATGGACACCTGCAAGGATTATGGGTGCACTATACAATAAGGTTAGGAGAAGCAACCTCACAGGCCCAACGGTACACACTATCCAAATCTGGTTTGAGGCTCAACGAGCATTGGGATGGGAGGGAGTAATAATGCAGGCCATGCCATTGTGGGACACGAGGTTGGGAGATCTGTGAAAGAAAGGGGAAATAGTCACGTTTACCCAATTACAGGCCACATATGGGCTAGCAAAAAGGGAGGCGTTTGGTTACATACAGATCAGACACACACTCATGCCAGTAATTACACCAGGAACATAGCTTGCAGAATCTTCACCACTGGAAGATAGGCTCCTCACAGATCACCTTAATAAAAAAGCCATTTCCCAAACCTATCGGAAAATAATAAATAACCAGCCAGATCCCCTCTAAGCCCTTAAAACCAAATGGGAATCAGTGGGAGGTGAATTAGACACAGAATGGCAAGAAGCGCTTGCGTCCCCTACGGAGGTAGCGATATCGTCAAAACTTAAGCTAGTACAAATAAAAATCCCACATCGCACCTACTATACACGGACGCGCCTATCCAAAATCGACCGGACGGACACACCGCTCTGCCTTCGACAATGTGGTGCAGAGGGCACACTCATCCACACTCTCTGGCTCTGTCCAGAGATTGCACATTACTGGAGTGCGGTCATGCGCATACTCTCAAGTAACGACGGTTACGATTCTCCTAGAACCAAAAAGATGCCTCCTCAATATATGGGAGCCCACCGACATTAACCATACAGAACAAGACTAGGTGACGCTGGGCATGATGCTGGCGAAGCGTAATATACCACAACACTGGTGATCCCGACACACTCCTACTCTTCATCAATGGTGCAAAGACATGGATAACGCAATGACAGTGGAGAAGTCAGTCTATATTCACAGAGGGTGCCCCAAAAAACTGGACGCGGGTATGGGGAAGGTTGAACACCTACCGTGGAAATATATGTGAACCCCCACAAGAGGATTCAGAGTCAGCAAAAGACTGGCCCAAAAAAAAGAATGCAAGCTATTATGTATTTTGATTACCCACAAGCCAACACTAACACAGTACATTATCCAAAATTAAAGTCCGTCAGTAGACCATCGTATTGCATGTTAAACCAATGTATGTGTACCGTCAGATTAAATCTCACTGTATCCAATGCCTATATATATATATATATATATATATATATATATATATATATATTCATAATGTCAATACTTTTTTTTTTTTTTAACTCAAAAGGAAAAAATAGGCCTCACAGAAAAAAAACGAATGCGTGCGCTTTACACAACTAGGACTCAATACAAAATGTTACAGCATTACCCTTAGATACATTATATTGAATATTAAAAGGCATTCACATTATCTGAGTAATTGGTTGCTGCCAAAATAAAGGCGTCCTCCTTGTACCACACTGTAAACAATAGATTTTGATTGGCTTGGAATGCCTGGGTTTTAAATAGAATGACGCGTGCTCATTCCTAGCACCAGAAAGAGAGCTTTTTAACAGCTGCTCAAAGCTGTCTGTCCAAAGGAAGTTGTCTGTCAGAGCAGATGAAAGTAATGAATGGTTTAACAACTTTTGGGGGTTTCTGTGAGGACATTAGAATACAGCACATTGCTGTCATATTGGAAACAGATGGCATTATATGGGGCCCTGTGCCATTAAAAGTCAGACAGGATTTATCAGTCCTAGAGTACAAGGCCTTTTCGCCTGAAAAAGTGTAGAAGCTAACGCCTGCTGGTCATAAAACACAGCTGAATAAATAACACAGGCTTTACCCAGGCTCAAACTACAAATAAACGCTGTGGCAACTAGGTTTTAAGCTAGTACAGAATGGCCTAAAAGCACGTGCATTAAAGACTACAAATTTTGAAAGTTAGAAATACAGCTTCATTATTGTAGATAAAAGAGATAGGATAAAAAAAGTAAGGATTTTCTTTCTTGTTGCTTTCCTAAAAAACACATCTGTGGATCTGATGGTAAATAATTACTGCTTTTTAAAAGATAAAGTGAAACAAACTTTCTCTGTTTCAGTAAAGCTTCTGTGCTTAGTTTCAAAGGAAATTCTGTAAGTGTTCTAATGCATTTAAAGACAAAAGGAAATAAATTAGACTTGCTTTTCATATGTAGAAACCACAAAAAGGGTTAATGATCATTATTAAAAATCTGACCACATGTAAATAAATTATTAAAGGTCACTGCGCTAAAATAGTTTTTGCATTATGATCTTTATAATGTCTAATAACACAATTGTGACAATTCAATAATATTTAGCACTGTGGAAAATTACCCTGTGCAAAGTGTGCGTTAAGATTTCAATGTTTAAATGATTAAATATATTGTGCATCCAAATGAAAAAGGTGAGTATCCGTTTCTCTAACAATGACAATATTTCTGTATCTTAGTGACAAACTTAAAATATGATTTCTAGTATGGCCTAATGGCTGCAGTCTCAAATACAATTAAAAGTTATATATAAAAAAAAAAAAGAGTGCTGTACAGACATGTGAATTACATTGCACGCCTTAATGCACAATAGTTCTGAGCGCATTATGGCATTCTGAAAACTAAAATTTTGAGCCAGTTTTTTAGGTGCTAAAAAAGCACGGTGCACAAGAATTAAAAAAAAAAAAAACGAAGACACCAAAAGTTACATCCTACCTTTAAAATATCACCACCAGAGTCAGCCCTCAGTCATGCTTCTCGAGAGTTACTTTGAGCTGTGATGCCCACATGGAAATAGCCTTGCTCAGGCAGGGAACAACAGGTTTAAGGGTCAGAGGCCAAGTTCTGTATTTAGAACTGACCACCACTACTGAAAGCAAAATGTCCACGCAAGGAGTTTTGGAGCATTTTTTTATCGGAGGTTAGCCACTGTGACAGTGTGTGATTTCCACTTTTAGGGGTCTACAGTACACTATGAAAGCATCACAACGTTTCCCGATGTGTACATGTACATATATAATTGTGTAAATGCAAGTTGTGCATTTAGTCTATAGCCCTTGTAGTAATAATACACATAAATAAACATTTTTGATTGAACGGGGAACGTATTCCTTTTCAGGAGATTTGCTTCTATTTTTGTCTACAGCAAATAACACATGTTAAGCAAACGCACACTTCAGTGTCACTAGTTCTAAATAGAAAAAACATAGATATAATATCTGCTTGTAATGTTGAAGAGTAGTTTAACAAATTAATTCCTTTGTATTAATTAAATTTCCTGATTCTAACATTGTAGGATAAAACACTACAGGTAATGTAAACTTTGCTCTAATGATGTCTGAGGCTATAATGTGCCTAGGAAAATTAGGGTCAAATTAATTCTCAATCCATGTTAATAATATTTAGCATATTGTCATTAGTAATTTAACTTCATTTAAGAAATGGAAGAATTTACTTAGTTGTTTCAATAAACTTATGGCCTTGATTAAGCTTTCCTGGAACAAGATTGGACACCACAGATCTGTTTTAGGTAACATTAGCTAAAGGAAAAATTGCATATATTGTTAGGAGTAGATGGGGATATCACTGTTTTCTTGAGACTACTGAATACCGTTATCAAGGGGCAGGAGCGTATGTGGGCCATGTGCAGAGAACAGCTCTGCCATGTAGACTGAATAATGTTTTTTAAATTAAAATTGTTGTGCTAGGGCCAGATAAAAAGGTCATGAAATTAAGCTTGCATGAATGAGCCATCATGTTAAAACGGTACAAAAGCTAAAGGAATTGGTAGTTGGTTTTGGATTCATGTTTTCTAGTTCGATCAATGTGCTTGTACACCAAAATTTATAAAGTGGTACAGTCCAATAGTATTGGATATGGCCTCCTTGATATTGATTCCCCTAGCTATTTACTTCCTACAAGTCTGTTTGTGCCCAGCTGCCAAAAAGGGGGTAAATAATGTCGACAGGAGGTCACCTGTTTAGGTTACCTACTGTCGAAGGGGGGTAGGAGACTAGCTCCTGGGCAAATTAAGGGTAAGCAAAATTAAGTAACACATTGTCCTTTTTTCTTGGTTTATGTACCTATTATGTGTATTATTGAGAGCTATTCTGCGTGGAAAGTACGCAGAGCAGCTTATGTGTACTCTCTCCCTCTCTCTCTCTCGCGAGCCTGTCTAAGCTGTCTAGGAACGGCCATGAGATAATTAGATGGGCTCGCTTTAGTCATTTATTTCACAAGATGCTGTGAATATGTCCTTGAATAAATAGAGAGAAAGCACCTCACCAGTGCAAGTCTAATTGGCTATTAAGTAATACTGTTTGAACAAATTGTTAGAATTAACAAAATGAATAAATAAATACGCCATGTTACTGCCCATCCTGTCTGTAAACTGATGTAATATGGAATTAGATAAAGATGAAAGGATGGGTAGAATAGACTGATGTTTCCTTATTTGACCTTTAAGGGGAACTATATGTCGGTGGTTTTTGTTAAAAAATCTCAGGTGACATGCTCTATCATGTACTGTATTGGATGATTTGACCGCTGCCTGCAAACTGTTTTTTATCTTTGTTTCCCTGTATGTTCGGCAGGTGTTGATTATTATAGTGGTAATAGATTTGGCTCTACATATTGTCCACTTATTTGTTTATGCCAATGTGGGGCTTCGGCCCGATTTATTGAAAAAAGACCAAATAAAATTTGTTGTTAAAAAAAAAAATCTCAGGTGACAACACCATTATTGTTTATGTTATTCTCATGTCATATACAGTTTTACAGAAGCATCACTAGTCTCTTATTAGTTAGTCTGTGTAATTGAGCTGATAGCCCTTGCTAGAGCTGGTGAATAGTTTTTTTTTCCCTGAATATGATGTTACATAGTCCAGATCGTGAAAGGTAGGATGCACAGGGTTCAGTTACTTATGCAGTAAGGATCCCTGTTAAATTAGCAGTTTTTTGGATTTTCCCGCCGCGCCTATAACGTGAGAGCATGGTCATAAGCGCAAAATGTAGGTGTTTTTTACGTAAGAAAAATAATTCTAGAAGTGTCTGCAGTCCTGTACAGTAGTGGAAGGTTCAAAAGTAGAAGTGTTGTGAACTATATGACTTATGAAACACAAGACTGCTAAGACAAGAAGCACAAAAGAATAGTAATTTTAAATTCCCTTTTTTTTAGGTTCTTCAGATGAATAATATAGGAATATACAAATGTAAGGATTCAGAGTATGTACGTTTTTTTTTTTTTCTTTTTCCCTCAGAATTTAGGAAATAAACACAGACTTCCTTGGCTGCTTGGGATTGGGAGAAACAAATGAAATCATGTTACGTTTTACTCTTGTCAGTTCACTAAACGTTCCTTTTATACATGCTAATAGGTCCAGGGTGTTTTTTACTCTCAGATAGAAGTGGTTCTTGGGCGTCCTGCTAATGTATGGGGCACCCGAGACTAAAGAAGTTTTCTGAAATAGAGTATCCTCTCTGTTGATAGATTAAGTGTATGCCTTGTCTAAACGATCTTTGTTCTGTTCACCTGAGATACTGGATAGGATTGTTGAGGGTATTTGCCCTGGAGGGTGATTGCCCTACCCTGAAAGAGTTTTTTCCCTTAGCCTGGGCCGTGATTGTTTTCCTGAGTTGCAAGTTGTGCAGCTCCACCGTGGGAGAAGTGAACATTTGATGAACAATAAGAGCCGGCTCAGACGAACACAGGGAGAAGCCTCCCCTCTGGCTGGTTGTACAGCAGCTTCAATTCCCCAAGTACTTTTTTGTTAGCAATGTACCCCTTTGGTTGTCCCATTTTTGAGGTGGAGCAGCCCTTTGCGGCTCCTCGTCCTAATTCCCATGGCCCAGTTTGGTCCTCCTGGTCCCCCAACACAAGAATTGTTTTGGTGGACATATGTGTATTTGCTTTAATATTTGCATTTGGAATACTGTTTTTTCTGCAAGAGAAATATCTTGTGTACACTTTGATAAATACTATTCCGCCCCCTCCGAACATATCATTGGTACTCTAGCCCTCATAAAGAAGAACACCGGCAGGCCTAGCAACAAAATGTTTTTATTTAGACATGTGTTGGCTATTTTGAAACTGGATAAGATAGTCACTGACATACATTGGAGCCCTGAAACTTGGAATTGGACTGGGTGGTTTGGGGATTTACTTTCTGCTTGGGGTGGGAAAATATTGACAGTTCTGTTTGTGATAATAGCCATTATTTTCTCCTGCTTTCTGTGTGTTCATTATGGCCCAATGCTCTGTTCCCTTTGTGCTCCTACCTATACCCTATATATACCCGCTTAACGAAATGTCTAGAATGTAAATGCCCGACTAGTAACTGATCACGAGATTATTAAACTGATGTTAGTCAATATAGGAGATAACTTTTATGTTTCCTCTATTGCATAGCGAATGTCTTCCACTAACGCTAAAAGGGCCATCTGTGGAAATCACAGAAATTACCGTTAGCATAAGCTGAAGCCAGTTTGGTTATGGCAGCCATTTTAGTTAGCCATGTGCAAGCATGTGCTTCTTCCGTCTTTACTGTTGCCTACTTTTCTACTCTGCTTGTGTCTTCAACTATAGTCAACTCCTTCAGTACTGAGCCAGAGCACTGCACATGCTCAGAAAGGCCTGTAGCTGCTAGAATTTACCTGTCTTAGACTGTAACTGTCAGGCTATTCCAACTGAAGTAAGCAGTACATCTCCCCTCCCACTTTGTTGACCAAGCAATTTCTGTATGCCCATGTTAGTTTATTGACTTTGACATATATTTCTGTCTATAACACATGAATTTGAGCTGTGTGCTGAGCTATTTCTGTTTTCAACTATTCTTGTGTATGCCTGTACATCCCATTTGAGTCTCCATGCTTATTCAGCTGTAAACTGGGTATATAAGGCCCATGGCCTCTGTATTCTATGGACTACCTCCTACAGTGGCCTGAGGGTACTGTATTGACGTAGTCCCACTCATGAGAGGTTAATAAACTTATTTCTTTGATATTACAGCTTCCGTGCCAATCTCTTCTTTGTTGGTTTATGAACCAGTGGACAGATAAGGGTGAACCCCTGCACCAGTGGGCCTCTAAAAAGGCTAATTTCCACAGTGTAGTAAAGTGGACAATGAAATCTACAAGAAACAAACCTCTTAGTCCTGAGACCACAAAGATAGCCAAAAAATGGAAGGGTCAAATGTATTCAACTGCACACTCCAGGGGGTATCAGTATGGGTTTACCCCGGGGGTTCCCTTCCGTCTTACTTATTCTGAGGTACAGAACTAAGCATTTTTTGAGAATTTGGGTGTATTCTGTGGTATGGCTCTGTGGCCCCACAGTATAATACACCTGCAAAAATTGTCTTGGGTCCAGTCAGGTTTGCATGTAAAGCCTTAGCTCATCCCTGGGTAGCTATGGCTGCGAGAAGCAAAGGAACTAGTGCAAAGCATTTAAAAGAACCCAACAAAGAAATAAAAAAGCCACATGCCAGAAAATAAATCTCACAACAATTTATAAAAATAGATTGTATCTTTATTAATTTTTAGTCTAAAATTAGCATAATCCACTGGAGGGTTCCAGAGATACAAATTCTTAATGAAAACGTATATCTTAGTTCAACCACAAGCAAGCATTGGTAACCGTAAAGTTAAACTTTCGAAAAGTTTAGAAGGGTTGAGTTTGACTACTCTGGCCTGTCTTGTGCAACCAAATCCAACAGGGAGAAGGTCTGGAGGAAAAAGTAACTCCTAAATTGGAAAAACGTCCCCACTAGTCACTCCGTGATCAATTTATAAATGTAGCTTCTTTAAGTTAGAATACAATTTGATCCAGTGGTACATCCAATCTCATCAGAAGATATAGCGTTCATATGTCACACTATTTGGATGATTATAAATCAGATATCAGATATTCATATCAATACAGCCCAATGCATTTCGGGACCAGACCTTCATCAGGGGAGAGTGCCAAGCTGTTAGAAATGGTATGCGCCATACAAGATGCTGAATCCACGCTACGGCATAGAGCACTATATGTTCTGATGAGATTATATGAGAATAAAAGTAAATTGGATGTCTAACTGGATCAAATTGTATTCTATCTCAAAGAAGCTACATTTATAAATTGACCACAGTGTGACATATGCAGACGTTTAAAAAATTTAGGAGGACGTTATTTTCTTGAATTGTTTACGCCAACTGATCAGGTGATACCCACCTGCACCCTTTAAACATTTAATAAGGATTACAACTCAGTAGTGCAATTTCGGGAAGTGGAATTCCTATAGCCCGATGCCCAGGACATATTGTTTGGGGTCAAGGGCAATATGTTTTAATATGTATTTTTAACTTGGGACAAGTAGGCCCACCCCCTGCAGGACAAACCCTTTTGCTATCAGTTTGCGGTGCCACCTTATAGATCAGGGATGGACAATGTCTGCAGTTAAGGTAATATTTTTGTTCATGTGTTAATGCTGTTCAAACTTGTATTTATGGTTCATCATTGGAAAGACTTGATTATTAGGGTGAGTGCTCTAAGTAAATGTTGTAAGCTCTGACTGCACTACTCACGGTGGTTCCAGTATAAAAATGTGTACACACGTTTTCAAAGTTTAGCAATACGAGGCTATGTACAATGCTCCCAGAATGCTCTCTGACTTGACGCAAATATTTGCAGAAGCTTGAAAGCAAGATTGATCATTCTTTGCTTTCAAAATAAAATGTTCATAAAAAAATTAAAGCAGGAAAAAACACTTTGCTAAACTACTGTAAAATTTCAGGTACCATTTCTTTGCAGCATCATTTAGTAACGTGTGTTGATGCATGCTAGTATTTCCCAAAAATATTCATAATGGAAAATCAGTATAACCAGTTTCAATAAGATTATGGGAAACAAAAATAAACAAGCATTGGCAAAGCCAGTAGGTCGGATATTGGTGGCCAGTATTTTAGTTTTGTCAATGTGTGAATTGTTTTGGCATGGTTTTTGTAAAACCTTATTGGTGTGGGATCAGCCGGGCCCTCATCATTATAACAAACCTTGGCAAAAGCAAAACTTGTTTTTGGTCTCAAAAAGCACACACTGCCACAGTAGCTACTGGCACTGAACAAAACTACTTTGTGTGCCGATATGAATCTTGTGAAAGAGCAGTGTGCTGTCACTCACAATGAAGCCAGCTGAGAGAGAGAGGGAGAGAATTTTAATAAACGCAAAAGGTCATGCTCAACGCCAGACCAAATATTAGGGGCCCAATTATTAAAGAACGTCTCAAAAGTGCACCCATGGTATATGTCTGCGCATTGAGTGCAGCTATTTGGCTTTCATGAATTCCCAAGAATTTACAGAATACTACTCCTAGAAAATATTTGTGAACTGCGTTTTAGCATGAGCAAATATGCATGTGTAGATTTGCTCATTTGAAAATCTGAATGTTTGCATGTTCACTTTCCCTCCAACCACTTTTTTCCCAACCATGGAAGAAGGTTTACGTCTGACATTATCAGGAGAAAATTTCCAACATTTCTTACCATGGGAAAAGATAAGAGAAGAGTTGTTGAAAACCTTTAAAACATGCAAGTTAGTAGGTTTGCATAGACTCAAAAGGGTTCTAACCCTGGAACTATTGCTTACCACTACCTTCAGCCCCAGTATGTAGATCTGTGGAAACGTGGCAACATAGAGGGATTGCAAGTATTGAAACACTACTATGGTATGAGCCCTGGCATAATCAAAGAGGCTATATCAGTTCTCTTCTATAATGATTGCTGACATAATTTGTCACTGCACTACATTGCACCAAAGGGACAGCTGGATTTTGATACAGGACAAGTAGATTTATGAAGCAGCCTGCCCCATGGATAAGTAGATATTGTATTAAATTCCACACCCCTGGCGATTGTTTCTTTTTTCACATAAGGTCTGGGGCCCACTAAGGATTATTTAGACCGTTACGTGGCCACCAAAGTGTTTTCCAAACCAATTACAAACTTCACATGATGACTGCAATAGACTTCAAAGTACGATGTAAGCTCTAGATTCCCATTGTATTGATCCTAAATAATTGTGTGTGCTACTGAATAAAATCTGTTATAAAAAAAAAAATGACTGCTATAGACTTCAATGGAGTGGTCCTAATACTGTGGATGCAGGACATGGAAGATGCTCTAGGAGATGTGTGGTTGATGGGGGTGTCTTTGCGGTTATTCCTTGGTCCAGGGTGGTGACGTTGGCCTCAGAAGTCTGAGTTCCTCGAAGTCCTCTAAGATGGCAGAATGCCAGCAGCAGCTGGGCTACCAGTCTCCATATACAGCAGTCCCAGAGCTATCTTTTGGTAGGGGTTAGTGCCCCTCTTGGGTGATCAATATGGACTCCGATGTCACTCCCAGATCCACCTGAATCTGATGCAACTTCTGGCAGTCGAGGATCAGTTTCTTGGAGTGCAAAGCGGCAGTCAGTGGTGATTCTTCTGAAGTATCTACTGACTTGTCAGGTTGGGCTATTTCAGGTTTGTTGGTCCTGTAACTGGTTCCTGGGGGCCAGCCCACTGACCCTTGGAGTCACTTTTGGTCTGAGGTTCAGGAATAACATTTCCCCAAGCCAGGAGCCACAAGCACAGTCCTCTCTTCGTTAACCCAAGGTGTGGCAGTTGCAATCTAGCAGACAGTGAAGCCTCTCTTTGCCATGTCCAGGGATCAGCAGGGCAGTCCTTCTTTGGTACCTTATAGTAACCATCTAAGTAGTCCCATTCAAAAGTTAGCCCGGCTGAGGGGTCAGTCGGTAACTCTGTGTTATTCAATGGGGCTACTTCCTCTCCAACAGCAAAACAACAATTTAAAAGAGTTGCTGCCAGGACATACATCTAAAACACATGTCCTACTTAATAGTATACAGTTCCCTGCCTTAGGGCTCGATAGGCCTTCCTTAAGGGAGACTTACATATATTGTCAAGGGAAGTGGGTGCTTTGCCATTGGTTAGAATGGCAAAGTCACACTAGCAGTGTTGCCACTGCTCTTCCAGTCTGCAGTGGAAGGCTGGGAGCCATTTTGTACTTTGTCACACGCAGAGTGGCACTATCAGTGCTGCATCTCTAGGTGGACACTCTGCCTTACATGACTGGCTGCCCTAGGTACCATATACTAATGACTTCTAACTAAGCCAGTCTCTGCCAATTGAGAGTAGACAATTCGACATACAATTTGCAAAGGATTAAAACACTGGCACTGAGGTCTGATTAGCAGGCCTCACTGCACTCTCAGTCAAACAACCAGCAGCATACGTCCAAAAATGTGGGGGTGAAAATGTCAAAAAGAGGCAGTTCCCCATCATCATATATGTGCCCTAATCACTGATAACTTTTTTCCTATCAAATGCAAGATTTGGTGTCATGATACATGGATGTTCCTATGTTCTGGGCTGAGGATTTCAACTGTGTGTTCGATGGCGTAGTAGATAGGTTCCAACAGAGGACAGGGGATGAATGCTGCATTGGTGGAGGTGATGTTGAACTTGGATTTTGTTGACATCTGGAGGGCTTTACATCTTTGACGTAGGAGTATTCCTGCCACTCATTAATGCACAATACCTACAGTCTTCTTGACAGCCTACTAGGATGACCAACACAGGGTCAGTCTCTGTCAATTGCATGAATTGGGAACTATATTGAGCTCGGGATTAATTTGGAGAATGTCCCCCAGATATTTTTTCAGATCTGATGTGTCTAGATGTTTTTACTACTGCACTTACTACATATATGGGGGACAACTGGGGATCCACAGGCTTTATATTGAATGAATAGGAGGACATGAAGGCTGTGAAAAAGGGACGAGTGTCTCAGCAAGGTTTATGGTGTTAAACACCCATTACGGAAGGGTCTGGGAGTACAGAAGTCTAATCTAGCTAAATTGCAGCAGAAAATATAGTCTCCTGGGGTGCGAGTGGAAGTGGTGGTAATATGCATGTTGGGTGCAATCTGGGATGGGTTGGACAAACTCACAATTAAGGAATATCAGCAGAGATTATACAGGGAAGGCAACAAAGCTTGTAGGCTACTCAAATCAAATCCCATTTGTAGAGCACCTGGTTACACCAAATGGTATGTCCCCAGGCTAGAATCTGAGCATCAGACAGGAGAAAAGGTAAAAGACACAGCAGAATCAAAACAAAAAGCAGAGGCTAACAATGAGCTGAAGCTAAATATCATACAACTAAAACCCGAGTTAAGGTGCGTATAGCCAGGTTATTAGTTGTTTACTTAAGGTTCGTTCCACGGATTCAGATCTCAGATTCAAAGGCAAAGTGCTCAAGTTTTTTGCTGTAAGGTACCTGAATGATCGAGCTCCCATTCTGGCACTTTGAATTCTTGGAACCTTAACCAGATGGATCCCTCGCGATCTTAGATAGGGTATAGGTGTGTAGAGAGTGATCATGAATCGAAGGTAGCTAGGACTCTTATTCCACAAAATACTGTGGCAATAGCACATGGCCTTGTAAATGATTTACTTCTCCACGGGCAGCCAGTTAAGTGTGGACAGGGCCTTAGAGGCAGAGGTTCTTCTTGGAATATTGAGAACCAGACGAGGAGCTGCAATCTGAATGCGATGAAGTTTATTTAGACTAACTTTGGATGCTGCCAAATCTTGCCATAGTTTCATTGAGATGTGACCAAAGCATGCACAATTGTTATCCTGGCCACTATAGGTAAAAGATCAAGAAGTTTCCTTAGGACTTTAAGAGTTCCGAAGCACTTGCCAACGACTTTCCTAATTAGATTATCAAATGTGAGTTTCGGATCAAACCATACCCCCAGATTTTTTGTTTCTGCTTTAGGGATAGGAGTTTGCCCCAAGGTCTCAGGCCACCAGGCTGAAGACCAGATAGAGGGAGCTTTCCCAACTATCAGTACCTTAGTTTTATTGTCATTAAGTTTTAGGCAATTACTGGAGAAACAGGAAGCCGCTGCCTCGGTGCCCTGAGATAGAGTAACAATACGTTGCGTATCATCCACATAAGACACAATTGTCACATTGTGTATTTCCACTATCTTTGCGAGGGGACCAATATGAAGATTAAATAAAGTATGGCTCAATATAGAGCCCTGTGGAACCCGTTGCATGAGGGGAATGCTTTTTGACAAAAAAAGAAGCTGAGCAACCTGAAAACTACACTCAAGAAGAAAGGATAGCAACCAGCGCAGAGCTAGGCCCCCCAACGCAGCATTGGCTTAACCTTTGAAGAAGTATATTGTGTGATACGGTGTCAAATGTTGCACTTAAGTCCAATAATACTAGTGCAGTTGTTTGTCCCGTATCCGCACACCTTCTCAGTGTTTCAGTGCCCAGAAGAAAGGCAGATTCCGTTGAGTAGGAAGCTGTAAAGCCTGACTGAGTAGGGTGATATAAATCACTTGTAGTAATGTATGTAGTAAGTTGTTTATTCACCACTTTCAAAGGGAAAACTATCGCCTGTTTCAATTTCAGAGGAACCTCACCTAGGCAAAATGAAAGTGTTATGAACTGTTGAATATATGGGAGGATAATTACCTTTCCTTGCATCAAAAGTTTAGGCAGGGCAGGATCTGAAGGGGAGCCTGACTTAATACCTAAAGCTAAGTCCTTCAGATCATCCAAATCCGGGGTCTCAAATTCATTAAGGCAGTTCTCCCTGAAAGGTTCTTCCAAGAGGATGTCTAGGTTGATGGGAATGCACACTTTTAAAAGAAAAGTATTGTGGATCTTAGCTACTTTAGACACGAAATAATGAGCAATCTTATTACATTTCTTAACGGATGATGATGTAGGCAATGTAGTTCGATCCAATAAGGACAGCAATTTCACATCAGAAAAAAAGTTCCTTAGAACAGTAATAAGCATTCTCTATTTTTTTCATACAAAAGTTGCATCATCTAGTTTTCCTAATGAGTGCATAATACTTTTCAAGTTCAGTTTTGTAATTGTCTCTCCTGATGGGGAAGTAATCTTTCCTCCAAATTTGTTCCAAACGTTTGCATGCTCTTGAAGCTAAGTCAAAATCTTCTATAAACCAAGGGGCAGAATTCCGCATCCTTGGAGGTTTTCTTTTCATTGTCCATGGTGCTACTTCGTCAAGAGCTCCAGAAATCCATTTTTCGATATGAGAATTGGCTAGAGTGACATCTTCCCCATACTGAGAGTACCTGCACGAGAGGGATTTGGCAAACGTTTTTGGATTAGACTTATCCCACTTTCTTCCTCTAGCCATCTAATTAGGCTTAATATTGGGAGAGGTCCTAGAAAAAAGTACAGAGAAAGGCATCAGATAATAATTGGACCAAGGGACTATTAGCTGTGTCTCAACTTTAATCGTGTGAAAGTTGATAAAGATCGGATCTATGGTGTGGCCCAATTGGTGGGTAGAAGCAAGTACTTTTTGAGTCAAATTCATGATTTCAAGTTCCCTGCATAAAGCTTGTACTTCAGGATTGGAGTTATTATCAAAATGTAAATTGAGATCACCTAAAATTATCAGATTGCTATGGCGCAGTACATGTTCGACAATATACTCTGCAGTACATACTTCCTGTATGGGAGTATCATCATTTTGTACAAGGCTGTTTTCACCAGTGGGAGAGTTTGCCTTTTCCGCATATCCTCTTTGGACTTTTTTTATTAGTGGAGTCAGATTGAGGGACCTAGTTAACTCCAGGTGCAATGCCACCCATATTCCCAGGTACTGGAAACTGAGGCACCATATGGGAACGTTCTATTTGCAGTCTATAAATTCCCTGTGTGAGAAGTTGGCCTGGCATATGCTGTCTCCTAGTTATAGGGACACCTTGCACCAGTCCAATTCGACTCTTATTGATGATAGGTTTAAGACAACCTTTAAAGAAAGCTATCCTAGTGGTAGCTGTGGAGAGCAGCCTTCAGGCTAAGTCTTGAAGGAGTGTTAAGCTTATTGTTTTACCATAATAACCTCTTGAATAACCAAATGAAAGAGTAGCCCACACAGGTATATATATATATAAAATATATGTATTTATTCTAGGCAGAATCCCACAGTCTCTTTATGAGGCTAGTGGCAAAGTTACAATTCAAACAAGCATTTATAAACACAATAAATAGCACAGGAATCAATGGGCCCCAGGGGGGGACCAAACCATATATCAAAAAAGTGGTATAAGAACCACGACAATTCTACAGACAATGCCTAGGGCATTTAGGATCGCTGGCCCCTTAAGAATCCACCCCAGGTTATGAGGAAGGGGACCCACGGGAGGCGCGTGCAGTGGAAATAGCTGCTATCGGGATCTCTATTATAGTCTATGGAGAATGTCGCGGTTGAAATTACACAGATTAAAGTCACTTCTAGCAGGAGTACAAAGTTAAAACTTTAGACTTAAGCTTTTGAGGAGCCCACTACCACGAGAGTACCGAGGTACCACTGTTACCTGCCCCAGGGAATCCGGGTGCATAGGTCGATTCTGGTGTCGGGTCGCGGATCAAAGATGTGAAGATTGTAGAGAAGAACCTGAAAGCAGAGGGGACAGAGTCTGGGTCACGGCAAAGTGACCAGGAGGCTCAAAGCAAAGAGCCCTTCGATGTCGGGTGCTTCAGGTGCAAAGTGGTGTAGCTTGGATCTGCAGCCACGGGCTCCGGGAGGCTTCAAGGAAGGCCAGCTTCGGGAGGGCGACTGTCCCACGTCGGATGAGGGTCGCTTCGGTGTTAGTGTCCAGATTATATCCACTAAGCCTTGGCAACCGCAACCCACGAAGAATTAACAAATCGGCTACAGTGCAGACCCACGAGGTCTGGGAGAGGTCTCCTTTGGAGAGACTGTAAAGCAGGCCTGGAGCAACCAGGGGAACTCTTGATTGTAGAAATAGACCTCCGCTAGGGCCCACAAGTCGAGAGATAAGGGACCGTGGGAGGCGGCAATTTGGCGTGCGTAAAAGGGCACCCACGGGCCACCGGAGGGGGCTAGGGCGCTGGTCTTTGGCACAATTGCTGTAGAGTGGTTGGCTCGAAAACGGGCCAAAGCACAACTTCCCCAATGGTCAGGGTCGTGTGCTACGCAAGAGGTGGCCGGTGTCCTGGGGTATTGGGGATCTCGGCACCCACGCGGTCCACGGTGCCCAAACTCGTTAAGCACACTCACTGGCCTCTGGGATGTGCTGGAAACCCACCTAAAGTGTGCTGGAAGTCGTCGAAGTCCGTAGGAGCAGCGAGGTTCCAACCGGGTCACTTGCAGTGTTTCAGGTGCCTGCCAAGCAGGGGGATAACTCCTTTATCCCAAGGGAGATTTCTTCCGTCAGCTGGGCAGCAGCAAGTTGAAGGTCAAGACTGTAAAGTTCAAGATTAATCTGAGGCTCTGGGGCCACGTTATTCACCTTTATCCCCAAGATTAGGGGAGTGTCCAGAGTAGTGTCCACCAATGAGTGGTGAGGCGGGAAAGGGTGGCTACACCCTCTCCCCTTTCTGTGTTTCCCGCCTGGGCGAGGGGCAGGATGCCCCTGAACCGGTTCCAAGCGGTGTATGCAGAATTAGGTCTCTGCAGCTGCCTACGTGCAACTCTGAAAGGACATTTGGTGCACCCACCCTGTTCCAATCCACATTATCCTGTCTGGGGAGATGCTAGCACCTCCCTGCCACAGGAGCCCTATTGTCCAGCTGGCGAGGCTGGGGTTTTCCCCAGCAACAGCCAGCCAGGGTCGTGTAGGTGGCGGGCAGTAGCCATTTTGTGAAACTTGTGCACTTTTAAATTGGTGTCTAAATTCTACCGCTTTTCCCGTATCGCCCCTCTAGCAGGGGGTAATCGTACCCTCATGCCCATGGCTGGACTGGGGGTATGATTCCTACATGTTTGACACCAAACACGATATGGTTCTGTGTAGCCATTCTCGAGTTATCGCGGTATCGCGATAGACTTATAATGCGGTTAAGAGTATATGGTATGGCTACACTACAAACAACCCAATAACGATTTTACGAAGGTTGCAGAGAGGCCCTACTCATGTAGGGGTCCCCCCTCACACATACCTCAGCAACCTGCCCTGTAGGATTAGCAAGGCCTGCTATAGGGGTGACCTATGAGAGTACACGTGTTGTAATGGGGTGGGATATAGGGTACCTATATCCCTGTAAGGGGTGCTAGCACCACCTTACCCAGACTACAGTAGTGGTTTGGTGGTGTCAGTTTGTATGGCTGTCCCAGGGTGGCACAATAAGTGCTGCAGCCCTGGTAGGCCTACTGGGGGACCCATGCCCTGGGTACCTAGGGTACCATCTACAAGGGACTGGTAGGGCATGCCCAGCATCCAATTAGGTTTGTACCTAGAGTACTCACATCAGTTTTAGGGAGAAAGCAGATAGGCTGGGGTCCTGGATAGCAGGATCCCAGCCAGACTAGTTAAAAACCACTCAAATACCAGGCAAAAAGTTGGGGGCAACCATTAGTCAGATTCCACCTTCCTACACCCTTGATGTGTGAAGAGAGATCGAAACCGATTGGTTTGGATTAAGCCTCAACCCTGATGCTTCCTCAAAGCTTTCTACAAACTGGAGCACTGTATAAGCAGGATATGCCATGAACAAGAGGACATTGTCCCCGTAAAGGGTAATGCACTCTTCATGAGAGGTACTCCAGTGCAATCCCTTGACTTGGGCATCGCCCGTAATAAGAAGAGCTAGTGGCTCTATTGCTAAAGCAAAAAGCAGGGGGAATAGGGGGCAACCCTGCCTCGTCCCCCGGTGAAACAAAGTCTTGTGAGAGAATTCCGCTGATCAAGACTAAGGCTGTAGGATTAGAATACAGTACTCATATCAGCCCCCTGAAATATGGCCCGAAGCCCGTCTGGATCAGCACCTCGTCCATGTAATGCCAGTCCACCGTATCAAAGGCCCTTTCGAAATCTATCAGAAGCAAGGCCAGATAGGGTGAAAGATGATGTTGATGTGTTAGTACGACACGTAGGCGCCTTAGGTAGCGCCTTATTCTGCTGCAGGGCATGAATCCGCACTGATCTGGGTGTATAAAGGCGGTCAGGACATGTTTGAAGCAAGTAGCGAGGATCGTGACATAAATGTTTACCTCCGTATTAATAAGCGAGATTGGAAGGTAGTCCGTGCCGGAAGTAGAGGGCGGTGCGTTTTGGCTATGACCACGATTTTGGCTACATTGATATCTCATGAGAAACCTTCTCATTTCACTGCTTCCCCATAGAGGGCCTGTAATTGTAGTACCAGGATCTCTCTGAATGCCAAGTAGTATTCTGCCGGATAGCCATCCGGGCCAGGAATTTTTCCCACTGCTATCGCCGATATGGCCTGATCAATTTCTTCCTGTGAAATGGGTTGATCCAGCATCTGGATGTCGGTTTCTGACAACCCCAGAAGCGAGGCATCTTGCAATAAGACAGAACTTCTCCTCGCCTCTAGAGTCAGGGTCTTGGAGTAGAGTTTTTTTTTTATCTGTTGCACAAGTCTGAGCTATGGCCTCTGGCTTCAGATGCTCACTTTGCCACTGGATTCCAGCTAGCCTGGCTGATGACGGCTGATTAGCCAGCAACTGGTCCCAGGATGCTTGTTTCCGGTCCAGGGAAGACATGACTTGGCAGTTCGGGCTGGACTATTCCCATGTGGCACAGGGTCAGACTGATTTGCATATGGCCATGTCTGAACTGGAGTGGCGGAGTGAGCTAAAGAATGATGGACTAAACCCAGATCAGTTGAAAGGGGGTGAGTGCTTGCAATGTTCAACACTCCGTCCATCATCCCCTCTGGTTTTGCTCTGGCTTCAGATGAACGCACCCCTCTGTATCTATGACTTGGGGAATTATTCGATTGGCTAAGGGAGGGGACGCTAACCAGTATAGAAGCTTTCAATTTTTATCGCCCCATCCGCAGACACCGGCAATAGAAGATCGCCACATCTGCATTGACAATTCTAGGGAGAAATTGCGAATTTCTTTGTATATGAGCTCTAGCTGGCGAGATTCAGTGTCTCCCTGTGGGGCGTCTGTAGAGTACTCCAGCCGGAGCCCGCAGGCTTCCAGGCGAGAGAGGTGTTCCTCCCAGGATCGATAAATCGTTTTGATGTATCCCTTGGCGAAACCTCTGATGGTGGCATTTCTAGCCTCCGATAGCATGCTCAGTGGACCGACAGTCACTTTGTTATGTTGAATATAGAGCCTAATTTCTTCTTTCAAAGCCTTTTTGCAAGCCTAGTTTTGAAGAAACCAGGCATTAAGCGGCCAGATTAGGAGAAGCGCGCCACTAGGGCTCCCCAGGCAAAGGAGTAGAGGCGAGTGGTCAGAGATGCCTTGGACAAGTGTTTGGATACTGGCCACCATACGACAGCCAAAGGCTGGCATAAACATCAAGTCAATACGTGAGTGGGTGTGGTGGGCCGCTGATGTGTGAGTGTAGTGGCAAATCTGAGGGTTCCATGTCCTCCAGACATTACAGAGCCCAAGCTGCAAGGCCCAGTCCGAGAGTCGTCTGGCCCCGAGAGCGTCGACTGTTGGAGGGGAAACAGGTGGCGTCGCTAGTCGGGTATGACTGCATCCACCAAACACTGTCACTACTTGAGGGAGAGACGATAGCAGAGCTGTAAGGTCCCAGAGGGATGTCTCGAGGTGTGTTGGCGGCATATAGACCGCAAGAAGATTCAGGGTGTATCCCCACCATCGTCCCTGTAAGGGCTAAATAGCGTCCCTGTGGTCCTTGGGTATCTCTATTGACTGAAAGTAAGGGAACATCAAAGGAGAATGGCCACCCCCCTGGAATCCCGGGTGAAGCCCGCATGGTAAACCCTGTCATTTCACTGCTTAGCTAATGAGCATTGGTTATCTAGTAGTTGGGTTTCCTGTAACATGACGACACCAGAGGCAGAGCACTGTGCGAACTTCAGGATCGCCACGTGCTTCACCTAATCCAGAAGCCCATTAATATTCCAGGACAGGACGCGCAAGGACCCCATGTAATTACAAGATTACACCATCTGTGGTATTATTGAATAGGTGGTGGCTGCTGGGTTTTAATGCCCATGGGTTTGTGTGGACTGGGACTGCAGGCGGAGAATAGTGGCGCCTCTCTAATGCGTGGCAGCTGAGTGAGTAGCATGAGCACGTCGTGTCTGGTGTGAGAAAGAATTGAACAAAAGAACAGTACTCCAACTAGTCCCCCCCCCCCCAAGTGCCCCACTCACCATACATCCTTCCTGGAGCATCTGTCACCCTAACAAGAACACCTCAATCAGGGATAACCATCATGATTGTATAACAAAGTAGTGGACCCCTCCAAGTTGTAGGATTCAAAGTCACAGAAGTGTAGAAAATCTGTGATCACTGAGGCAGTCATAGGACCTTGGATTCATATTTGGACGCCTCACTTTATATTGTAGGACTGAGGGAGAGAGATGTGTCTTCGGCTACATTCAGCGGTCGAATCTGGGAGCTCCTCTGGCCTGTCTCCTTGCTTTGATCAGACTCTTGTGACATCGCTAGCGGTTTCCTTTCGGCAGGGGATGTGGACATGCTCCTTGCTGTCGATCCGGAAGGTCTTTGTCGGGTATTACGACCCCTTCGGGACCAGGTGTGTCTCCGCTGTGCAGGCCTTGAAAAATCATTAAAACAAATTTACTAGACCTACAGGTCTAGTGACTTAAATAATCTACTCGACCTATTTGTCATGCTCTTGACCCATAAACTAGTTTCAAATTATGTGAACGTGAGTAACTATTTTAATTGATTGAGCGGTCATTTTCATCATTAACACATATGAGAGCACCTTCAAATGTGCAAGTTCAAAATGTCTGCTGTACAAAAAACTCTTTTGTTTGATTTATTACACTAAACTTTTTTTCCATATGTAATACAAATCTAGCCGCAGGATACACATGATCCTGACTTGCCTCTGAGATCATAACATCATTGTCATCAGGGAGGGGCAGGAATGTTTCTCAAATCATGTTTAAAAACAATCACTTTAATAAATACATAATTAAAGCATGAAGTGGCAGCACGTCGTCTGTAATCAGCAGGTTTTACATTGAAATGGCCACAAACTTTTCCACTGATGTACGGTTTTACTGATAAAACTATACAGTGTACAAACAATGTTTGGAAATAGACTTTATGCAAATGTGTCATTTTCCTATCACTAAGTAAAGTTTTCTGGTTTGTTTTGCTCCTATTAAACTCTTTGTCTACATCAGACTTCTTAATTACAAAAATTGTGCTTTCATAATTCCTGATATATTTTGAAGTATTTGTAATATTAACAGGCTATTTATTTAAATGTGTTCGAGAAAAATAACTGACATATTTACGCAATTCACTTGAGAAAAACCTCCAACTGTAGAAAGAGTAAGAAAAATAAACTCAATTTTCCAAGTAGCAGTTAATAAAAAGACAAACTGACATTGGACATCTTTCCTTGAACAGACAGCAATTGTGTCAAGATAAAAACATGATTTAATGTCATCTTTAATGCTCATTCATTTTCTGAATAAACAGAACACCTGCTCCTTTTCAGCCTAAAGTTACTCGCCAGATGGGACTAGTATGTGCAACAAATAGCTCAACCTGACAAAATTTAACTCGCAATTGCAAGTGGGCGAGTAGATTTTTCGAGGTCTGCTGTGGTTTCAGTGCCTTGCTCCGTGTGCCGCCGTTATAGCCCTGTCGGGAACCCAATTGTTGCATTGTGCCTGGCAAGGGGCCGCTCTTATGTGGCCAATGCCCATCCTGCTTCCGGGGTGTCAAAGAAGTAGCTCTTGTTGTTGAGGATTACTCTGAGGCGCACAGGGAACTAGAGCCAGTAAGACAAGTTGAGCGCACGTAGTTTCTGCTTGACCACAGTATGGAATCACCTCAGTGCTTTAACTTCTTTGGGATAGTCTAGGAATATCATCACCTTGTGCCCTTGGCAGGAGAGCTGGGGAAGAGAGTGCGTCTTCTTTAGTATGGCATCCCTGTCCTTGAAGTTGAGGACGTGTGCTATAATTGGTCTATGTGGGGCCCCAAGTGGTGGCTTGGGCACCAGGGCCCGGTGCGCCCGCTCCACCACGAACCATGGTGAGGGGTGTTCTAGGGGCATCCATGACTTAATCCAGTTTTCCATGAAAAAGGGTGACCTGGATAGGTTCTGTCCCTCCCGGGACACCCACAAGTGGAGAACGTTCCTACAGGAACCATTCTCAGCGTCTTCCGCCCTTCTGTGGAGTTTAGCTGTACGGGTTAAAAGTTGGGATACCTGCTCTTTCATTGTCGCCATGTCATCTTCAATAGTGGATACTCTGGACTCAGCCTCAGATCCTGGCTGAAGCATTACAGAGGTCTTGCCGGATGAGTACATCATCTACGGGCACCTCTCTGATCTTGTTCTCCACTGAGTCTTGTGAGGTGCATATTGCTTGGAGAATGGCAGCGAGATCGCTTTCTGGCGGAGGTGCTTTGGTTTAGGCCACACCACTAACCTCACCATTGCCCGCAGTGTACTATTCCATGCAAGTTTGGGAGGGAGGTTTCATCCTTTTGTCTTTATCCATGATTGTCTTTCCAGTCACTTCAATCGTCTCCAGGAGTGGGGAGGGCAATCCCCAGGGGCGGTAATCACCCAAGTTTCAAATGTTTGCATAGTCTGGATTCCCTCCCGTCTTTATGTCTATGTGGATATGCCAACTGGGTCCACCCTTTTTAGCTGCCGGGATAGGGACTGGGTTACCGTTGCTAGATTTGTATCTCGCCTCCAGACAGGATTTTGAATGTCCCCGTAATGTCCCACCGGTCAGTGTGCATCTTCACGTGGGCCAAGGTTTCAGGTCTGACTCACCGCTGAGACCAATGCCCTCTCTCTCTCAGCGGGACCAAGCGCTGCACCACCCCCTCTCACCCACCTCTTTCCACATGGGGGGATGCAGCTGTGTGCTGGGGGACACCCCGGGATGAGGTCCAATCTCTCTATTCTCAAGGCCCTCCCCATCATCCAATACGCCTGCAGTCTCCTCCAGTTCGGCTGAGGCAGGATCTCACCTCCTATGTGGCCCAGGCGTCGAGGGGGGGGGGTGGGGGTTGTCTTCATCTTGCATCCCTAGGGGCCCCAGACCCAGTCTCCCACTTCAGCTTCTGCTCCATTCTTTCGGAATCATGTAGCTCCGCAGTCCGGTGGAGCCTCATCTGCTCTCTGCAGGGCATGCCTCTTCTCATCTGCCTTCCAGGCCCGCAATCAAGCGAGTGCCCGAGCCTGCCACCACCGTGTCAATGGACATATTCCCAGCCGGGGATTAAACCTGCAGTGGTTTGGCGCCTCACGCTCCGAGGGACTGCCAAGGCTGCACAATTGGCGGCGACTCTGGCATCAACAGCTTCACTCTCACTGGGCCGGTCGGTCTCAGACCATCCCAGGGCTCAGGAGCACCACAGCACTCCTGCAAACATTCAGGCCAACAGACCAGAGGCCCCTGCGATCTCCACTTGATACTTTCACAGGGAGTCTGCCATTTTGTCTAGGGACAGACTGGCAGCTCAGCCCAGGAAGATCACCCTCAGCACTAGATTAAAGTGCAGGATTTCTGGAATCTGGTCACCGGTAGACACTGGGACCATCAACTGCGTTTAAGTGTCCTAGGCCCTGAGGGGATTCGGGTGGATGACAGAGGGGTCTGGAGCACTGTTAGAGTGCGACCGCCAACTTGACGCTCGTGGCCATGCCCCTTAAATCCTAGATTTAGGCGAATTTAAGGATGTGGTACCAAGGATCAATAGGCAGATAGTCCCAACAGCTAATCCACCCCTGAAGTGACCACATCCGGGGGTGTGGGTCACCTTTTCTAGACAGATTTGACCATTTCCACCACTTTTCAAGATGGCAGAAATCTTCCTCAGCTGAACAGACCAGGCTGCTCACCCAGAGGTGTGGCCAGCCCTTTACGGGTTGTCCTGCTGCTGCATAGCTAATTTCCTGCTTGAACAGGAGCAAATGTGCCTGGGCTGTTTTCTCTTTTGAGAGTCAGCCTTGATGCATATTAGAGGCAGTGTAGCCTTTGAAGCCCACTGCCTTGATGTGCCCCTTCACTAGCCTGCTTGGAATGAGAGAGATCTTCCTTAGAGGTGACTGACATACATTAAAAGGCAGTGTATGGGCTTGCATCACATGGTGTGAGCAAAGCTGAAACGGAACAGTTTACATTGTTCCTGCAGTCTACAATGGCAGACCTGCTGTCAGTAGTATTACTTGGGTCACTCCAGGTGGCACAAAAAGTGCTGCAAGCCCTCGGGACCCCTTTACCACCCATGCTCTGGGTACCACAGGTACCATTTACCATGAAATGACAGCGGGGTAAAGTCCCTGTTAATTGGGAATGCCAATTTTGACATAACAGTTTTGGGGATAGAGCATGGACACTGGGACCTGGGGAGCAGGCTCCAGCGCACAGGTAGAATCGTTTTCAGCATTGGAGCACAGATAGGGGAGTGACCATACAAAAAGGGCACTTTCCTACATGATCTCTACTCCAGACGTAAGATGATCAGCAACTAACCTATACCCTGGTAGTTCTCATCGTCTAAGTGAAAAAATCAGCAATGGCCCTCGGCATGGTCAGTTCCTGGTCTGTGTTCCACTGTAAAGTCCATCCCCTGTAGGAGAAATGGACCACCTCAACAGTTTGGGGTTTTCCACTCATCTGCATGAGCCATCTGAGAGGCATGTGGTCGGTTTGAACCTTGAAGCAAGTCCCAAACAGGTGTGGTTTCAGCTTCATCAGGGACCAAACCACAGCAAAGCCTTCCCTCTCAATGGCACTCCAACACTGCTCTCTACGGAGGAGTTGCCTACTAATATAGGCAATAAGCTGATCCTAGCCCTTATCATTTGTTTGTGACAACACTGCCCCAATCCATGTTCAAAAGTGCCCCTTTGAACAATGAACTCCTTTTCATAGTCAGGTGGCTTCAGGACAGGTGCTGAGCAGGGTCTCAAAGGCATTTTGGCATCCTGTGGTCCAGATAAACCCTTTAGGCTGTTCCTTGGAGGTACGTTCAGTGAGTAGCCACAATGGCCCCATAACACTTCACAAACCTCCTGTAGAACCCAATAAAGCCAAGGAAATTCGTAACTTGAGTCTGGGTTTTGGGAGCCTCCTACTTCAGAATAGTCTACGTACTGGGTACAAGTTGGCCCAAGTACACAACAGATCCCTGCCCTATCTGGCACTTACTAGCCTTGACAGTTAGACCTGCCTGATGCAGGGACTGTAAAACCTCCTTCAGGTTGACCAGGTGATACTAAACACAGCTATATTATCTAAATATGCTTCACTAAAGTCCTCCAGACCTGAAATACTCTATTCAACAACCTTTGGAAGGTGGCATATGCATTTTTTAATCCAAAAGGCATTACTGTGAATTGGTAATGACCTATTTGGTTAAAAAATGCTGACCTCTCCTTTGCTTCCTGGGTGAGTTCAATCTGCCAGGACCATTATGTTAAATCAAAGGTACTCAAGTATTTGGCTGCACCCAGCTTGTCAATCAGTTCATATGCTCTTGGGATGGGGTGTGCATCAGTTTTAGTGACTGCGTTTAAACCCCTGCAATCCACAACAAACCTCACTTTAGGTTTCCCATCTTTGGAATGAGGCTTGATGTCCAGCACTATTGGGCTAGCCCAGCGACTGTCAGAGGGTTCAATCACCCCTAGGTCTGGCATCTTGCTTACTTCAACTTTGATACAGGCTTTGACTTGATCTGAATCTGTATATTTTGTTTTAAACAGAGAGCCTGTCACCAGTGTCCACATCTTGAGTACATCATGTTGTCTGACATGGATTCAAAGAGCTCAGCACAATGACTTAGGGCTTGCAGTCAGCTTGTTGATGGGCAATGAGAGTGTCAGAAAAAAACAAACCCTCAACTGACCCATCCTGTGGGTTAACAGTAGGTCAAGTAGGGGTTTACTTTTCTCCACCTCGCCTCCATCAGTGACCAGGAGCATGGTCATTACAGCTCTGTTCTGGTGGGGATTTGGGTGAATCACATGAAGGACTCTATGAGGACTCCTTGGGGTGCCTAAGTCAACCAAGTAGGTGACACCCCCTGTCGTCTTCAAGACTGGATAGGGCCCAATCCACTTGCCCTGGGAGCCACAAGCTCAAACACACACCCAAAATGACCTGGTTGTTACTTTTCACCAGTGCTGACTTAGGGTCATACTAGGGCCTGATAAGCTGCTAGCTGGCCTCTACGTTCTTCTTTGCCCATTTCATATACTCTTCCATAAGTGAATGCAGGACTAGTACCATACCATAGAATTTTATTTCAATCGTAATGGATCATGAAAGTATAAACAAACAAGACAAGCACATTAGACATATACATAGAATTAACATTTTAAATATGTCAAAACATATCAGTTAAGAAACAGTGTAAACCACTAGAATTAATATTCATACTAAAAATTTAAGAGTATCAAAATCAGTTAAAACCTACATCTATAAAATATCTCAGCACAGCACCTCGCACACATTAAAAAAACTTTATCAAAGATTAGAAAAACGTTATCAAAGAAAGGGAGAGGAGTTGGCCTAACAGCTAGGTCGGTCGACCTCGAATCTGGGGAACTGGGTTCGAGTCTCAGCAATTACGCTGCACATCCTGTGATTCTGGGCAAATCACTTAATCTCCCCATGCCTAACAAAAAAAATAATGTGTCCTCATGTAATGCAACTGGTGCTCGTGTAAAGCGCTCTGATACCCAATACCTTCGGGTCAAGTTCGCACTATATAAAACTCTGTAAAATAAAAATAAAATAATCTCTAGCAGACTGTGTGAGTTTTGCTCACTTAATCCAAAAAGCCTTACGAAACAAAGCCACACAAAAAACTACAATCTGACTGGCATCACTCTACAATATTCTAAATGTTTCCGGGAGCACCCAACAGCCCAGGTTGTATGCACAGAGAAACAATCCATTTTACATGTATATATTTATAAAAAGGGCAAAAGAACAGAACATGGATGGGCGTTTCAGAAAACTCCTCACAGCCTGGAAACAGATCACCGGGTTTACCCTTTTGCTGATGCCATTGACTGATAAATGACTTTATGGGTAGGGTACCATAGCTAAATTGAAGATAAAGTTTCCTTGCCAGTGGGTGGGGGCAATTTTTTTTGATGGTGCCTTCATAGGCGGCCATTGGTTTTCGGTCAATAAAAGACACAGATAGAGAACCCTGACACTGCCTAACATTTTTAACTGGCACATTTTCACAAAAAAGTCCCTTTATACTGGCCTTGCCAATCAAGCATATGCATTTTGGAGTGTTCCAATATTCATCCAGTTTCAGTCTGTAGAGTAGGGCCTTCATAACACAGAGCCATGGTATTTTCCATGACTGGTACATAATACACTATGTCCTGCTTGGGATCTTTCAGAGGTCTCTTCCATCCATCTCTTACAAGACTCAGTGGACCCCTTACAGCATGGCCAAACAAAAGTTAAAAAGGGCTGAATCCATCCTCCTTTTGTGGCACCTCTCAGTAGGCAAGGTAACAAGATATCCCATCTCCTTCTGAGTTTTTCAGGGTAGCCCATTATCACACTACATTAATACCACATACTATTAACGTATGCAGACATGAAGTTAGTCCCTCTATCAGAGACCACCTCTTTAGGAAACCCAACCCTGGTGCAGATGCCAAAGAGGGCTTTTGCCACTGCAGAGGTAGTGACAATCCTGAGTTGAATTGCCTCTGTGTACCTAGTGGCTTGGCACACTACCACTAGAATACATTTGTTCCCAAATGCTGTTTGAGGGCCAAGGGGACCAACAATTACAATCCCTATTCTCTCAAAGGGAGTCCTAACCACTGGAAGTGGAGATAAGGGAGGTTTGGTTGCATGCCTGTCTTGCCACTGGCTTGACAAGTCACACAGGTGTAACAAAACGCCTTTACTTTTTCAGACATCTGGAGCCCAAAGAAATAGGGGAACCAACCTGTCCCAGGTTTTGGTTTGCCCCAGATATCCAGATAGGGGGATGTCATGGGCTAACGTAAGGATGAACTCTCTGTACATTTGGCAGACCGCCACTCTCCTGGCGGACAATGGTTTGGGGTCCCTGGCCTCAGTGTACAGAAGCCCGTCCTCCCAGTAAACCCTGTAGGTACCACTGACATCTACCTTTTCCTGTCTGGAAGCCTGCTGCCTAAGGCTTTTAAGAGAAGGGCACTGCCTTTGCCCTTGAAGTAGGTGCTCTCTGAAGGCCCCCCTGTACTTAAACAGTTCTGCCAGGTCAGGCCAGACTCCATCAGCTGCTGATCCCTCCTCAGGCACCAGGGCTTCTGCCCCAGGAAAACTCTACCTTTGGTCCTGAGACCTCTTAAAAGCTACCATAGCAGTCCTTTCTCTTGCTATTGGTCCATTGTTTCAGAATCCAAGCTACCCTGACATGCTGCCTATGCTCTTATGGTAACACACTCCACTCTAAGAGACCCAGCATTTCAGCAGGAGCCTTCCTTTCAACATCTGCATATGCGGAAGCCTCCAGATCATTACCCAACAGATACTTGCTGGGATGGCAGGGGGCACAACCACTTCTTTGGGCCAGTAACCCCTCACCATCCTAAGCTTACCAATGCCATTGGCTGGAGCTCATACTCATTGTAAGCATTAGTTATCTGGTGACTGACACCGGGTATCAATTGGTCTGGGGAAACCATTCTAGCTGCCACAATAGTGACACTGGCACCTGTATCCCTTAGAGTCTCTACCTCAGTCCCATTTATCTTTGGCCTTTGCCTATACTTCTCCAAGCTTGGAGGCAAGACAGTTATGGCTTCAATATCCATCCCACCCAATGAACTAAAGTAGCCTCTGTGTATGCTCTGACCTCTCAAGAGTACACTTCTACCACCACTCCTATGCTAGCCAATCCCTTGAATTGTCCATCAGTGGGGTTCTTTTTGGAGCATGCTGCATCTCCTTTCTTATGATCTGCCTGAAGACAGTCATGACATAACCAAGAAGCCTTTGCTGGATTCCAGTTTCTACCCTGGCATCCCTTGCCTATGGAGTGGGAGAAGTCTCGGGGCTCACCCTTATGAGAAGCATTTTGTGGCACTTTACAGAACTCCTTCTTATATACGGTTTGTTGCCCACCTCCTACTCCTGCTGGGAAGTCTGAGAACCCTTTTGGGGTCACCCCCACTATGGGTCTTCCTGGACACTCTGGTTCTGACCCATTTTCCAGCTATCCTCTCCAACTCTCTGGAAAAAGACAGCTTGGAATCCACCAAGAGCTGATGCAATTTCTCTGTGGTACAATTAGTTAAAATATGCTCTTTCATTATCAAATTATACAGCCCATCATAAGGGAACACCTCATTGCCTTTTATTCAGCCCTCTAATGCTTTGACTGTAGAGTCCACAAAGTTGACCTATGTATGGTTTTGTACCGTCATTGGTGTCTCTACACTTCAATCTGAATTCCTCAGTAGTTGAGTCCAACTCCTTCTATCAAGGTTTCCTTCAGATGGTGATCGGTTTCAGCTACATCCTCATTAAGAGTCAGTAGTCTCTATCTCTGACCTTTACTGAGAATAACTCCCAAAGTAGAGAGCCCCAGTGTTGGCGACCTATCCTCCTCATTTTGCAAGCCCTCTTAAAAGCTGCAAAGCTAGTAGTAGTGAAAGCGGGCACCCCTGTCAGGTGCCTCTTCCAATACTCCAACTGTCTATGACGGTTTGTAGGAAAGTGCCATTTTTATGGTCACTGCCCCAATTTTTGCTCTGGTGCTGATGACAATGACTCTGTGCACTGGAGCCTGCTGCCCAGGTCCCAGCACCAATACTCTATTCCCAAAACTGTTGAAAAGGACTTTACCCCCTGTATAAGTCCCTAGTGAATGGTACCTTTGGTACCCAGAGAATGTGTGGTAGAGGGGTCCCAGGGGCTTGCAGTACTGTTTGTGAGAGAAACAAGTCAAACTACTGCCAGCAGGCCTGCCATTGCAAACTGCAGGGACAAAGTAAACAGCTCCATTTCAACGTTCCCACACCATGCGGGACAAGGCCCATAAACTACCTTTTAATATAGGTCAATCACCCCTAAGGAAGGTCTCTTGAGCCCAGGAGACAGGGTGCCTTATATTTAAGGTGAGGACAAGCAAGTGCAAGCTTATATGTCCCTAATGTGTCCCATTTCCATTACAGTGCACTATACGTGTTAGCCAGTCCATAGGATAACATGGGCTTGCAACTGGGCAGACCCTGGGTTGCTAGCTATATTATGTTACCACCTAAACCCATCACGTTTGGCATCAAACAACGTTCTGTCCCACCCCTGACATGATTCTGGAGTCAAGGGCGAGCTGGCCTGCACCCAGGTGGCTACCAAGGAGGTTGCCCATCTGGTTGCCCCAGTTCTCTGTGCTCTGGCTGACAAGCGCTCATTTTCCCACACCTGCTACTGCAAGATAGGGTTCTGACGTCCTGACAGACAGTATGATCACTCACACTCACAGGAGTCAGGAACAAAGGTTTCGGCAGTAAGAAGGTCACACCTTCCTCCTACCAAGCAGGCCAGTAAAGTGGTATATCAAGGTCTTGAGCTTCAAAGGCTACACTGCCTTTGATATGAATCAGGGCTGACTTCCAAATGAGGAAACAGTCCTCCCCCTGCGACAGGCACATTTACTTCCAGACAGGCAGGAAATTAGCTATGCAGCAGCTGGACAACCCCCAAAGGGTTGGTCACACCTCTAGGGTGAGCAGCCTGGTCTTTTCAGCTAAGGACGACTTCTGCCATTTTGTAAAGTGGTAGAAATGGTAGGTTCTAGATAGAAAATGTGACCCACAACCTCAGGGAAGATTAGCTGTCTGGACTAGCTGCCCACCAGTTACTAGGTTCCCCACCCCTAAACTCCTCTAAATCCAGGATTTAAGGCCCCCCCGACACCGAAACAGAAGATCTGACTGACCTGCATCGAAGAGGACACAGAAGAGCTCCGCATCTGTAACTAGACTTTGCCCAAAGCAAAAGAAAGATACTTTGTCCCTGAGGCAACTTTCTTGGAAATGCTGGAGACTCATTCTGGGCCAACTCTCAGCTCCCCAGCCACTGGACTAGTGGCACTAGAACCCTGCAAACTGCAGGTAAAACAATGCTACGGATCCAAAGATTCGCTGGCCATTGCCTAAATCCATATGGTCTAGTGCATTGTGGGAACTGTAGCCCTGCCCTCCAAGAAGTTTCAGGAAGCTACAGTGTTCCCTGGGACCACCTGACAGCAACTAACCCATCTGCTACTTTTACAGGAAAGCTTGTTGGTCACCAGTCCAGTAAGCGACCCCCCTAACTCGACGCTGCATCATGAGGACATTCCGCAACACATACGACTGAGATCTGCAATGACCCCGCTGCACTGTTTAAGCAGCAAAAACAGCTACCAAGTGGCTCCCGTTCAGCACCAAGGACAGCCACCACAATTCTGCACGCGGCCTCCCAGGGCAGGTAAAATTGAACTGTCAAGTCTTGGTCCAGAGCCCCGCACCACCCTTAATCTGCAAGCGTATAACACAAATCAACCCCTAAGTCACCGATTGTAACTAATTGTTTTTGTCATTGACCATAATGCTAAATAATACTATATTTTACTGCACTTATTTTCTGTTGCTTCAAAAGTCTGTAACTCCTGGTTATGATGTATGCTATACTGGTCATTTTGGTGTCTTAAAATAAGATAAGACACTTTATTGTTATAAATTGGTGCCGGATTTCTGTCTAGTCATGTCAATTACTTCTCATCCATGTTGGAAATCTGAAATACTTAACATGTTCCTCTAGGAAAGCCTGAATGCTCTTTGCAACTCTTCCAGGACTGAGCTAAGGATTTATTAGTGTGAATCCAGGAACCATCTTTGGGATAATATTACATCGTGAGACTACCCAGCCTCACCACATAATATTCCACTTTCCTACTAGAAGCATGCTTATAATTTGGGGAGGGTACTTAATGGGCTACGTTCCTCAATAGGACACTGGAGAAAGTTTCTACTCTCCATTATGGGCCAGTGGCCATCACAAATATGGTCCTCCTACTATGATTTCTATATATCACACAAAATTATTTGTGCCCTCTAAGACCAGACACTTCCAAACAATTGAATAGCCTATTAACCTCAGAGGTATGGTCCAACAAACGTAGCGGAGTGGCATTAGACACTATGAAACTAAATAAAAAAAGAATGATTTGGGGCTTCCTGACTTATAACTGTATTATTACTCTGCACATATACAACACACAACCAAATGGATGGTAGGGGACCACAATTAGGAAAAACACCTAATCGATGGACACATCGGGACGACACACTAGTGGCACTTCTTATAAGGGGCAGCAAATTAGGGAGACAGACTGCTGTAGTGAGGGAGGGAGAAAATAGTGAGCAGGGTCCTGAAAAGACTGCAGTTTTAAAGAGATCTTAATATATGGAACCTGAGCCTCTTCTGCATTATCACCTTAAATAACAAGTTACTTACCTTGGGTAACAACGTATCTGTAGGAGACATATGTAGTTATAGATTCCTTACCTTTAGATTACCCCAGGCGTCAGACTGGATTCTGAGAATTTTTTCGTGGCAGTACTCCTGCGCGTCGGTAGGTAGTGTTGGTCGACTCCGCGTCCATCGTTGGCGTCGTGGTTGCCGGGATGATGTAGCTGGTTAGGTCTCGCTGAGACAGCGAAAGCTGTCTCTTTGAGACATTTTGTAAGTGAGTTTTTGAAAGTGCTTCCCCTGGCATAAAGCTACAGTGCACGAGGCGTGCACGCGCGCAAAGCAGCCATATGGCTTTACGTCGCTCTCCCTCGTAGCCCCTCTCCGCCCCCTTCCCTGCTGATATTTCACACCAATTTATCAGAACTCGCGCTTCTCTCCCCCACCATCGCGTCTCGCGCGTCCAATGCTTGAACTCGCGCTTCTCTCCCCCACCACCCCCACCATCGCGTCTCGCGCGTCCAATGCTTGTTGGCGTTTGTCATCTGCATTTTATGCTTCCCCCCACCATCGCGTCTCGCGCGTCCAATGCTTGTTGGCGTTTGTTATCTGCATTTTATGCTTCCTCAACACTACTTATTGAAGCCATTCCTTCAGTTTTCCTACATTTCTGGGACACGTTGGCTGCTTTAGTACATTTCAGTGCAAATTCGGGTCTTTTTTTAAAATTTGCAATTTGCTGCGGGATGTCTGGTGGAGTTAAATACTCGCTACTGAGGTACATGGTGAACTGCAGTCAGAACTTTGAATCACGACTCACTTTTCCGAAGTTTGTAAACTGAGTGCCATCGCAATGGGCAGTACCAGCCCCTTTTATTTACAACACTGAGAAATAGCAGAGACGTGGTAAATTGGCCCGAGAGCATCAAAGCGCTTTAGCCGAGCACCAGTTACATTACACAAAGTTATGTCACGGGGAGATGAAGTGATTTGCCCAGGATCACAGAATGTTGAGCCGAAACCGGTACTCGAACCTGGCTCCCCAATTCTAAATCCGACAGGTCCTTCTCTTAGGCCACATCTGCTCAGTATTTACTTGAAACACTAAATTAATAAAAATGTCATTCTAAGATGCTTGGCAAGCCTCACAGGTCGGTTAACATCAGGGAGACTGTGCAGGCCTGCCAAGCCTCTCTGGGGCCCACAAACATCATCCTTCTGGAGGACACGACATGGCCACACCCCATTCGGTAAATGCATTTCTCACACAAAGTACACACTGTCCTCGCGTGTGATCCTCTGCATTAGAAGCCACAGTTCATGTGACACTTCTCATTCTGTTGGCTGCATGGCCTCAGACGAGAATCCGCCCCCAATCTACACTCCCTGCTTCACACTTCCAAGTGCAGATTTTCAGTTTTTCGGGAATCCCAACGCTTACTGGAGTGTCCTTGGAAAACTAGGGTGAACTCCCTTTACGTTTCTGCCAAGCCATGTCCTCAAATCCAGACCGGTGAGCATCATGCACACAGAAGTGACCTTGCATTGGTGCAAATGCACGTCAGGGTTTCTCTCAAATATTTATGACCTATGCAAAAACCCTCCCCTTTATTGTTTTGTGTTGTTTTTTTTCAGCTTTCAATAGCGCGAACTCGACCCGAAGGAATTGGAGCGCTTTGCACAAGCACCAGTTACGCTACACAAGAACACATTCATTTTGTTTGGCACGGGGAGTGATTTGCCCAGAATCACAGGATGTTGAGCGTCAATGCTGAGACTCTAACCTGGTTTCCCAGTTCCAAAGAGAGCTGCTCTGGCTGTTACGCCGGCTTCCTTTTTGTGAGGTGGTTCCTACCCATTCCTACCCTGGATAGGGATTTACTCCTGCTTCAGGCGGATGAACTCTCCATCACCAGGTTCCAAAATCAGCACCTCTGGCCGTTATGCCACAAACCAGCCCCCCCATCCCCCTTACCTCCCCTCTTTCATGTCTGTTACCTCTTCTTCCCTACCTTGCTATTGTCTCTGCCTCTCTCCCCCACATGCTTTCTCTCTTTTATTTGCCACTCTACCTTTTTCCTCTTTTCATTCTCCTCTCTGTCACCCTCTGCATATTGCTGCATCTCTTTTTCACGCCTTTCTCTGCCCCATCTTATCTTAGTCTTTTCCCTCGTTCACCATCTTCTCTTCCTCTCTCTCAGCTGGCCTACCCTTGCTTTCCCCTTCTCTCACTGTTCACTCTCACTGTTCCAACACTCTGTCTCTCCATCTCTGTTTATATCCTTCGGTCCTCCTTTCTCACCATCATTTCTCACTCAGTTTCACTCTAGTAGTGCAACAGACTGTGAACTATAATTCTACATCCACTAGCACAGTGCTGCTTCTGGCACTATCATTCAAGGTCAGCTGTCACATTCTGATGGGGAGTGTAGGTTTGCTAGTTTTTTTCATCGTTAAATACATCCAGCTATATGTGAATGTTTGCTCAATACTCCAATGTGTAATACAACTACAGAACATAAACCTATTGTGGCTTGTACTTCTGTCAGCGGTCTATTTTATAAATGTGAAGCCTCCGCAGAATGGTATGTAAAAATTATCTTTTGTCCTGAAATTTGACACTTTGGCCTGAATTTTTATTATCCATGTCCAGAATGTGCCCTCTTGCCAGATGGTCACCCTAGTCCCTAAAGGATAGGACTCTGGGGTAGTTTGCTTAGCCCACGGCTCCGAAGGACAGCAGAAAGGATGTATGAGTGACAGGCCATGGAGAACAAGTGGGCGTGCACGAGAGGTCATCAGTGAAGGGTCACAAAACAGGGGGTGTCAGGGCACTGAGCAGTCCCGTTCCAAGTCTTTCAAAGTTACTGGCTTTACTCCAGGGTAAAACTGTACTTATCCTGCTGAGGGAGCTCCCACTACAGGTCAGAAAGCCCCTGATTCAGTGTCTGCACCCACCCCCATAAACAGAACAGAATGTGTAGTTGTAAAGCGTACGTTCACCTAGAAGGATATCTTGGCGCTGAATAACAGATGTTTATTGTCACCCAACTCAATGATACTCATTTTATCGACCTCGGAAGAATGAAAGGCTGAGCAAACCCACCAGGATTTGAACCTGTGACCATGATAGGCGCATTAGTCAACTAAGCCCCCTTCCCGGCAAAACAAACATTTGCAATGCAATAGGTCTCGCATTTTCGTAACTTTGACCTATTGGTATTGTAAATGACAATGCCTTTTATTATTGCAGGTTTTTTAAAACACATAAATAAAAGGCATTGTCATTTACAATGTAAAAAGCCAAAATCTCGCAAATGAAAGACCTATTGCATTGCAAATGCTTGTGTTGAGTCTGCACCCATGGACCGCGCTGAATATTATCCGGATGGGTATGCAGATGGAGGCGAGAAGAAAGGCTCCTAATTATGGGGGTTCTAGGGATGTACAGGTGTGTCTTCCAGCTCTGACAGGCCTGGGGCAGGGAATCGGAGGTCGGGGGCAGCATCGATGCGCATCTGTTAGCGCCATCACACGAGAGTTTCTCTTTTCCTCACTCTTGCCGCGACGTGAGTTGACATGTTGTGCGGTTCAGGCATCACCCTCCTTACACTTGAGAATGGCCCAGCAGGAGGATATCAGGACGGGGCTGCAACCTTTGACCCTCTCATTCTTTAGGAATGTAGTAATCTGACCCTTTTGTGCTTTTGAAAACAGTCAGGGAACACATGCACCAGGCCAAGTAACTCTTAACCCAAGGGCTGTTATTTACTCAGTGAAAACTGTACTTTTTCAATCTAATTTCAAAGTACACCGTGTGAGTATATATGTTCGTTTGTGTGTGTGTGACCATATATGTGCGTCTATATGCATGCGTGTATGTCACTCTCAGTCAGTTCTAAACTCAATTATCCCAAAGGGTGGAACATGTAAAAGCAGTTTACAAAAGTGAAGCTAAAATGCGACATGTTGTTGTCACGTGTTTACTTGAAGCGGCATCGCACTCGGATTTAAATGTAAACAAGTCTTTGCAAAGCAATAGGTCTCGCATTTACGCGAGTTTAAGGTATTGGCATTGTAAATAACAATGCCTTCTTATTTACATTTCATGAAACAAAAATAATAGGCATTGTCATTTACAATGCCAATAGCTTAAGCTCGTGTAAATGCGAGACCTATTGCATTGCACATGCTTGTTTTACTTAGATGCCGCTCCTGTGCACCAACATCAGTTCTGACATGACCTTCCATGCCAGAAGCGGAGAGACATGCAAGACACTGACCACTGGTGCACAATACTTTGGCCCTGGAAGGGAGTCCCTATCCCTAGAAATCAGTTCGCAGAACGGGGAGGATTAGTGGGGCGCTAAGGAATCTATAACTAGATATGTCTCTTACCGAAGGTTGGTGATTTGTTCATCTGAAAGAGACTGAGGTTATAGATTCCTTACCATTATAATATATACCACAACAATGCCAACCCCATTCACAGCAGGAAGTCCTGCAGAACAGACCGGCCAAATAAGCAGTCTCGCAGGACTTGCAGTGGAGTCTCTCCTGCTCTTTGGAAGGGTGTGGAGGCGGGAAGAAGGTGGGCAATGTGATTGTCTGACCTATGTGGAAAGAGGTAACCACTTTGGGCAGAAAAGAGGGTCTAGTGCGAAGGACCACTTTGTCCGGATGAACAGCAAGAAAAGGACACTTGGAGGACAAAGCCTGAAGCTGCGGGCAGAGGTGATGGCGAACAGGAAAGCAGTCTTTAAAGTAAGAAGACAAAGAGGACAATTATGTAGTGGCTCGAAGGAAGTACACATAAGATAAGAAAGGACAAGATTCAAGTCCCATTGGGACATTACGGAAGAAGGAGGAAAAAGCAGGGTAATGCCCTTCAGAAATCTATTTACAATAGGGGACTTGAAAAGAGAAGGCTGATCAAGAAGGTGAAAAAAAGGCTGAAATGGCCGAAAGATAGCAGTTAAGGGTGCCCATTGCAGAGCCCTGCTGGGCCAAATAGAGAATGAAGAGGAGAACCTCTGACAAAGGGGCAGAAAGGGGATCCAGAGCCTTTGATGTGCACCATGCCACAGATTTGTTCCATCTACAGGCGTTTACCGTTTTAGTGGATGGACGCCTGGCTGCCAAGAGGACGTTACAGACTTCGGGAGGAAGGTCAAAATCTGTCAGTCGCCGCTCAGTCTCCACAAAAGAAGGTGGAGGCTGGACAGGTTCAGGTGGAGGACCGTCTCCTGTTGTTGCGACTGAAGATCCCCCCAAAGAGTCTGGTCATGCTCAAGAGCTCGAGGTACCAGACTCTTTGTGCCCTGTCCGGAGCCATAAGAATGAATTGGGCCCGGTTGCGCTTGATCTTCTTCAGCACACTGGGTATCAGTGGTATAGGCGGAAAGGTGTACAAGAGGCAACAACTCCACTCGCAACGAAAAATGTCGCAGAACGAGTGCCGCCTTGGAAATTCCAACACGCAGTACTGCAGACATTGCGCATTCTCTTCGATGGCAAACAGATCTAACCAAGGCTTCCCCCACTGCTGGAAGAGACCTTGCACCACCTCCGAGTGAAGACGCCATTCGTGATCCATCAGGCACCGACGGCTGAGCTCATCCGCCCTGGTGTTCAGGGAACCTGCCAGGTGTTGAACCACCAGGGATATGCCCTGATGTTCCAGCCATGTCCAAAGGCGAAGAACCTCATTACATAGGGTCCACAACCACACCTGCCCTGTTTGTGAACACCTGCTCTACTCTTCCTTTGACAGAAGGAAGGAATGCCTTCAGTACAAGACGGATCGCCCGAAGCTCCAGAAGGTTGATTTGGAGCCCACACTCCACCGGAGACCAGAGACCCTTGATCTCTGCCTCTTCCATGAGGCCACCCCATCCCAGGAGTGACACATCTGTCACCACTGTGAACTCTGGTTGGGGAAGGGAGAGGGATCTGCCGTTGACACAATCCTGGTTTGTTAGCCACCACTGCAACTGATGTGCAGTCCCCTCTGAGATCTGAACGACATCAGAAACATTCCCCTGATGCTGCGCCCACTGGAACTTCAGGTCCCACTGCAGAGCCCGCATGTGCCATCTGGCACGATCCACCAGCAGGATGCGGAAGGCCATGAGGCCCAGCAGCCTCAGGGTCGTTCTCACCTAAATCTGGGATAGAGGCTAAAACATCGGTATCATAGCCCGAATATTCCAGACTCGCTGCTCAGGAGGATAAGGCCAAAACTGCGCTGTATTCAGAACTGCTCCGATGAAAAGGAGCTTCTGAGAGGGAATCAGGTGCCACTTCGGGACGTTGATAGTGAACCCCAGCGAATGCAGGAGGTCCACCGTAGTCTGGAGGTGGGAAACAACAGCCTGGGGCAAGCCCACCTTCAACATCCAGTTGTCAAGATAGGGGGAAGACTGGAATCCCTGATCTGCGCAGATGAGCTGCGACCACCGCCATCACTTTCGTGATCACCCGAGGTGCGCTGATAAGGCCAAAGGGGAGTACGGTAAATTGAAAATGCTTGTGGCCTACCAGGAACCATAGGTAACGTCTGTAGACTGGCAGGATGGGGATATAGAAATAGATATCCTGCAAGTCCAATGCTACCATCCAGTCTCAGGGATCGAGCGCAGAGAGGACCGGAGCCAACATGAGCATTTTGAATTTCTCCTTCAAGAGGAATCGGTTGAGGGCCCGGAGGTCTAAGATAGGACGCAGGCCTTTGTCCTTCTTGGGTACCAGAAAGTAGTGGTAGTAGCAACTACGACCTACTTCTGGCACAGGGACCCGTTCGATAGATCCCTTGGCCAAGAAAGACTTAACTTCCTGGTGGAGAACGGCCAAGTGATCATGCGCTGGTGTGCTGGTGGTATGGAGGGAGGGGTAGTCTCGAAGGGGAGGGAGTAGCCCCTTCGGACTATCTGCAAAACCCATGTGTCTGACGTGATGTTTTGCCAGTGGGGGAGGTGATGGCAAATCCTGCCGCCCACTGGCCTCTGGTGGCCCTGAAAGGTCGGACCAGGAAGGTTTGAAGGCTGCTGCAGGGGAGGTATGGGAGGACTGGCCCACCCGTTGGCCCCCAGTACCGGGTCCCGCAGCCGCACATAGCCTGGGTAGCTTGCATGGTCCTGTGGCTCGATTGGGTGGAACATGGTGGGGTACCCCTTCCGTAGCCACAAAAGGGGCGAAAGGAAGTCTGCATGGGGCGAGAGGTTGCTGTGAGGCCAAAGGATCTGGCCATAGCCCTAGAAGCCTTGAAGCGCTCGAGATCCGAGTCCACCTTGTCACCAAACAGACAACGGCCATCAAAGGGCATATCCAAAAGGGTGGATTGGACATCCCGCGAAAAACCAGACATCCTCAACCAGGCGTACCGCCTCAGGACTACCGACGTGGAAACCGTTCTGCTCAGAGTCTGCGGTATCCAGCCCACACATGATGGTTAACTTAGCTGCGTCTTGACCCTCAGCAACAGGGGGGGGGTGAGAACGGCACGGACACTGTGGCAGCAATTGCGCAACCGTATCCCCCACCATATGGGTATAACGCCCAAGTGGCATGCGGTGTTCACTGACCGCATCCCTAAGCTGGCGGAAGAAAACATCTGCTTCCCAAGGTGGTCCAGCTTCTTGGATTCCCTATCTGGGGGTGTAGTAGGGAATGCGCCTTTAGAGGATGAGACTTGGACCACCAAGCTCTCTGGGGTTGGTTGTTGGTAGAGGAAAAGTGGGTCGCCCGGAGTGGGGTGGTGGCGTCAGGCAATCATCCTGTCCACAGGAGCCCCTGTGCTGGGCTTGGACCAAGTGCCCAGAAGGATGTCTGTGAGGGCTTCATGAAATGGCAGCAGGAGCTCCAAAGAGGCCGCTGCCGGCTGAAGCACCTCCGTCAGGAGGTTAATCCTGACTGCCACCATAAGAAGCTCGAGGTCCAAGGCCTCAGCCGCCCTACGCAACACCACTGCGTAGGAAGCTCCCTCCTCCGTAGCCACAGTAGGGCAGGGACAGCATGCCAAGGTCTGGGGAGGTATCCAAACCACTGGCATCACCTAACTCATCTCGCCAGTCTGGCTCTTCAAGCTGATCAGCCAAGGGGTCAATAGACTCCTCCCAGTCTTCCTAACCCTCCTCTGGCTGCCACTCAGGGCGATAGGGAACGCCTGGGATGAACAGTGGTACAAAAGTAGGCTCCAGCATCGGTACCGAGATCAGGCGATGTCGGTCCGGCACCGGGTCCAAGTTGAGGGTGAGGTCGGGGTCGACGCTTGACGCACTAGAATAGGCACCGGGGAAGGTACAGTGAGGGCGACCGACGCCAATCCAGATCCAGGCCTGGATCCTCGGGGGCCCTTCAGAGCCGGGGCAGGAGCCAATGGCATAGAAGGCCCAAGGCCCCCAGCTGAGCCCGTGGGGCCTGAAGGCGTTTCTGCGGAGTTGGCCTGCTCAAAAATGCTATGAACCACTTCATAAAAAGCTCAAAGCTGGGCAGGGGAAGCTCCGGGAAAGGGAGGGAAGTGTGTAGCTGTCCGTGGTGCGGGCTCCGAAGACTGAACTGGAGAGCAACGACGCTCTGGGTCACGCGTCCCATCCGCCGACGGACGAGGAGAAGGCGATGACCTACGATGCTTCTTCGCCTTCTTCTTGTGCTTCGAATTACAAGATGAGTGCGAAGACTTCGAAGACCAGTGGTGATGGCTCCGCGACCGGTCCCGAGGCCTTCCTCTCGACCAGAACATCAAACAACGCGGAGCAGACTGCCAGGCCTTGTGAGAAAGTGCCCTCTTTCGTGCATGAAATGCCCCCACTTTTTTCTGAATTGCTGATGTTCTTTGACTGAGTGTGCCCTGGGCTGCTCCTAATCAGGTATCCAGGGCCTATGTTCCTTCCCTAGAATAGCATTAAAGCCTAAACCCAATTGGCATCTCTGGCCACATGTCAGCCCCTGGTAAATGGTACCATAGGTACAAAGGGCACTGCGACCAGAGAAGGCCTCTAAGGGCTGCAGCACTTATTGTGCCACCCTTAGAGGTCCTGTACCCTGACACACACACACAGTGCCTTTGCAGGCTGTGTGTCTTGGAGCAGAACAAAGTGAAGAGTCGACATGGCACAGGTCTTTGTGTGCCATGCCCACAAACCACTGCCCTGGCATTGATCAGTCACCCCTCTGGCAGGGTGCACTATACCAGTGGTGAGGGTACAGGTCCATTCTTGAGCATTGTAAGTGCAGTGCTGCCATTAAGATTATATGGTGCTGGGAGTTTGTCATTACGAACTCCACAACACCATAATAGCTATACTGAAGACTGGAAAGTTTGGTATCAAACTTCTCAGCACATTAAACCCACACTGATGCCAGTGTGGGATTTAATGTAAAATGCACAACATAGGGCATCTTAGAGATGCTTCCTGAAACTCGACCAACTTCTAGTGACCTGACTGAGTGGCTGCTTAGGCTGCCACCAACAGACTTGTGTCTGAACCACTGGGTCGAGAGCCTACTGCTCTCAGGGGCCTGAAACAATGCACATCCTGGGACGAGGTGCCATGCCTCCTCCTCCAGGATGGGCAGGGTTCACAAAGGGGAAGCTTCAAAGGCATGCCCCCTTTGTGAGCCTTCCCAGACCATTTGCTGCTTTCAGCAACTGGTCCCCACTGGTTCTACTCCCCACTTTGAGCGGGAGAGCTGGCGGGAAAAACAAGTGCGGGAAAGAGGTGTGCGCACCTCTGCCAACTCCATCCCTCCGGTGGGGGAGGTGAGGTGAAGCACAACTCTGAGTCCCTGCCATCTTGAGGATGGGGGGACCCAAACAACCAGAGACAGGCTCCTGCCCCCCTCCCACGGGAGGGTGGCACAATAGGGGGTGTACCCTGGCCTTACCTACCTGTAACTCCCCTAAATCTAGTATTTAGGGGCACACTGAACCATGCTTCCTCACATCCAGCAACAACAAGAAGAAAAGAATAAGGACCGAACAGCCGTGCAGCCAGCTAACAAAAGGAAGACGCCCACAGGCCTGTCTTTCCTCGAACATGCTCCTGCAAAATCCCGGTGTGTCCTGCAGCCAGCAACCTTGAAAAACCCGGAGGACCTGCCTGCTTTCACTTCCAAAGACTGCTTCTCCCGTGAACACCGGATTTGTTCAACTGCAACCTCTGGCAGCAGCCAGAGACCGCAAATCCAGCCCACTCCGCGCCCACTCCGCACCCGCCGAACCCGGCCCGAACTCGAGTGGAAAAACACCACGAGGAGGTCACCCCGGTGATCTTGACCCGGGATCCGGCGACCCCTGACCTACCTCAAGCCGACGCCTGCAGTCTAACTCCAGAAGGCCCCCCTAACGGCGACCAGGAGCTGGTAAGAAGATCCGACCCCAAAAGGCACACCTGCACCCGATGCCCCACAGCCTTGTATGTCCAAACCGACGGTGCCTAACCAACCCTTAACTTCCCAACTTACCTCTCCAAGTGGTGGTCGCACCCAGAAGTCCTTCGTCTCCCTGACTGCAGTGCTTTTGCAAACCGGAGGTTCTCCATAGAAAACAACAGGGCGCCCGACGTCGAAACAGCACTCTGCACACGGCCGTCCCAGTGCCGCTGAGGGTGCACCTTTTGTGCTAATTTGTTTCCCCATTTGCCCTGACCTTAGCCCTAGGAGCTTTGCTCACACAACTCAGTGGCCTTCTTGCCAGCAGCCACCAACCGGAGGCCCCCTATTCCCCATTGGATAACATTGGGCCTCAACACTCTGCACCCGGCCGCCCTAGTGCCGCTGAGGGTGCAACAACAGTGCATCACTGAACCTGGGGGACCCCTGAGTCTAACCCCAGAACCTTAACTCCCACAGTCGATTACTTACCTGTGAACCGATAACCTGTTTTTCCTCCTTAGGATAACATTGACAATTTTCTTCCAAAATGTTTTTAAGCGTGGAGTTTTGGAATCTAAAAATATTCTTTAAAAATTGCGCAAATAACCAAAACATATTTACTTACCTATTTGCAGGAAATGTCCCAGTTCTGAATCTAGGTATCCAGCACTGAGTTAGAAAAGTAACGTAAAAAGTAACTTACCTGTAATTTACTGAAAAAGCCTATTCATTTCAATATACTGTATTTGCTAAGTGTTGCAACCTACTGCATCCCTGTAAATTAAACCAAGTACAATTTCTATTGCTTTTTAAAACTGTTCTACATTCAGTAACTTATTACTGTAAAGTATTTAATGCTTTCCTGTGCCAGGCTTGCGTGGTTCTAAAAATAAAACAGTATATTTTTTTATATACAAAACAATTGGCCTAGAGTTCAGTTCTTGAGTGTGTGAATTCATTTGCTGGCTGAGTGTGTATATCAAATGCTTAACACTGTCCTCTGATACTGCCTTACTGCTCGACCACTCTACCACAAATAGAGAGTAAGGTTCCATCTAACTTTAACCTCTGCCTACCTCTGGGATCACCTGGACTCTATACACACTATACCTCATTTTGGTGTAGTATATAGAGCCAGTTTCCTACAGGCCTCCAAGAGCTATCGGGACCGCTGCAGCAAACACTTCTGATTCATGGTCTGGCAGTTGGAGCACGACTTCGGGTCGGGGTCGCGGGCCAGGCACCAGAGGCACACGAGGTGCGGATCGGTGACTGACATCAGCATGAGACAGGAGTCACAAACCTTGAAGCCAGGGCATAACTCGTGAACCAGGAGTCGAAGACTCAAAAAAGATGTCGACAAAAGTTGAAAAAGTTTACTCAAAAAATTACTAAGGGGCACGCTCTTTCCAGATCTGCGCTGGCTGGTGTGGAAAAAGAAAGAACTGACGTCAGCGCGCAGAGGCAGCATCTAACTAGACACCGCAATGTCATCCTGGCGACCACAACGCAGTCAACGGACTCTGAGTCGATCGACGCCACCTACCGACGCGCAGAGGTACTACTAGAAAAAAATTATCCAGATCCAGTCTGACGCCTGGGGGTAATTCTACAGATAAGGAATCTATAACTACAGTCTCTTTCAGATTATGTCAATGGCTATGTGCAGTAAGTGGAATTGTTAACTGATCGGTGACCTGTACCCAGGATAGGCTTTCATTAATTTTTAGGATGCTCAAAATTTGTTTGGTATAGAAATGGGTCAGTTTCTGCACTATCCCGAATTGGCCGGAACGGCTAGGGAGATCTGGACGTGCTTTAAGGGTGTTCCTCTTATGTCCAGTACCTTGGAAAGTATATTTCAGTTAGGAATGAGTGGGCATTTGATTACTTCAATGTGTAAAGTTGTGAAATCCAATATAAGTATACCTATACTAAAAGCCCTGCACGCATAGGAGACTGACGTAGACGGGCAATTTCCTGAAAAGGATTAGATGGTTGACTGTGAGATGGTGAAAAGAGTCTTGAGTTACACACAATTAAAGCTGATTCACTTCAATTTCCTGCATCGCACTTACCCGACTACAAATACGTCTGAGCAAAATCTACCCAGCCACGTCTGTGGAGTGGAAGGGACTTCCTTTTACCATTTAGCTTGTACTTGTCCGAAGGTGTTGGAATTCGGGGTTGATGTAACTGAGAGGCTGAAGTGGATCACAGGGATTCAATGAGCTTTTCAAGCCTAACATTAATTACTGGGTATTATGACAGATCCCCCAAAAAAGGGAATACAAATTCTTACAGTTAGCTTTGCTGCTGCCTAAAAGACATGTAACAATAGGTTGGCTAGGTGCAGAGACCCCTAATACTGAGTTGTGGATTAGGTATGTGATGGAGCAGGCTCTGCCAAATACATTCACATTCAACACACTAGGAGGGTTGAAAAGCTGGCTGAGGACCTTTAAGTCTAGGCCAATGTAACTCAGGACTTTTAGATTTGAGGATCATAACTCGTAGTGGAAATGCTGTACATGGTTATTTTCCACCTATAATGAACAATAGAGTGGATGGACTGTTTGTAGTTTGCTGAACAGTGAGTCCTAATAATTTCCTGCTATGATATAAATTGTGACTACGGATTGATTAGCTGTTAGTAAACAGATAAGACTAAGAGGCATGAGGGAGAGGTGTCCATCAACCTGCAACCCAAAACCCATCCACCCCACCCGCAACCACCGCACTTAATGGCTCCAGTCCCCAGCAGACCTTGGGATCATGAACAGCATCCACATCTTCAACAGAGGCGGCACCTCCATCGCCCCCAAACTCTGCCGTACCATCAACTGCTCCATCAAGTCCACTACTTCACCGAAGACTGGAAACATGCCTAGATCAACCCCCTGCTGAAGAAACCCTCTGCTAACTCGAAAGACCTCAAGAACTACAGACCCATCTCCCTGCTCCCCTTCCCAGCAAAAGTCATTGAAAAGGCCATCAACGCTCAACTCTCCGAGTTCATCGAAACAAACCACATCCTGGACCTCTTTCAGTAGGCCTTCAGAAGCAACCACAGCACCAAGACAGCGCTCCTTGTCCGCTACAGAGGACATCCACGCCCTCCTCGACTAAGGTGAAACTGCAACCCTTAACCTACTGGACCTCTCGGCAGCCTTCGACACCGTCTCCCATCACACCCTCTGCACAAGGCTCCATGACACCCGCACCCATGACAAAGCCCTAGAATGGATCCGCTCCTTCCTCACTGGTCGAACACAAAGAGTCAGACTTCTACCTTTCTACTCATTACCCAACAAGATAAGCTGCGGAGTGCCCCAGGGATCCCCCCAGAGCTTCACCCAATTCAACATCTACATGGCACTGCTTGCGGATATCGTCAGAAGCCACAAACTCAACATCGTCTCCTACGCCGACACCCAGCAGATTCTCTCTCCCTTAAAGATGAACCCACAGCCGCCAAGATGAAGCCACCTGGATGAAGGGCAGCTGCCTCAAACTCAACACAGACAAGACCGAAAACTTCATCCTGGGCTCCACGCCCTCCGCTTGGAACGACTCCTGGTGGCCTACAGTGCTCTGACCATGCACATAGCCTCTGCATCATCCTGGAATCTTCGCTCTCTATGGACCACCAAATCAATGCAGTCTCGTCCTCCTGCTTCAACACACTCCATCTTATCAGAAGATCTTCAAGTGGATTCCAAAAAACGGTCACCTATGCACTAACCAGTAGCAGACTGGACTATGGCAATGCACTTTAAGCCGGTACCACCAAAAAGCTCCTAAAGAAACTACAGAACCTCCAGAACGCCTCTGCCAGATTCATCCTGAACATCCCCCATTGCAGCCACATCACCGGTCATCTGAGAGACTTCCACTGTCTCCCGATCAACAAAAGAATTACCTTCAAACTCCTCACGCACGCCTACAAAGCCTTCCACAACACTGGACCTGCATAACTCAACCACTGCCTCTTCCTCAACCAGACATCTCCGCTCTGTCCAACTGGCCCTGGCCACCATCCCATGGATCCGCAAGACAATGGCTGGAGGAAGATCCTTCTCCTACCTCGCTGCGAAGGTCTGGAATTCACTGCCTCTACATCTCAGGCAATCACTCTCTCTGCTTCAATTAAGGAAGGAGCTCAAGACCTGGCTCTTTGACTGAACCAGAGATGATCGCCCCCCTCAGCTCCTTGAGCCCCTAACCAGTGAGTAGTCAAGTTTTAGAAAACCTGCACAGGTGGCCCTCCTTTTTCACCATTATCTTGTTCCTCAACTCTACCACATTTGCAGACTCTCCATGCTTCTCAGACCATCTAGGTACCTTTTTGATATCATACGCTTCTCCCCCATTTGTGCTTTTTACTGCAACTGCATTCACCTTAAACCAAAAAAATAAATCCTCTGTCCTATCTATTGCCCTTGGAGACTCTTGCTACCCTTCTCACTAACTATTGCCTTCTCCCCAACTTTTGTCTCCTGCTAACTTCTGTTCTGTCCGACTTTTGCCCCCGTTTTAATTACTGCCTTCTCTCCGACTTTTGCCTCCTGCTAACTTCTGTATTGTACAACTTTTTAGTTTTATTTACTTCTTGCATACAGACCTCCGCCCACCACTAAACCGGGTTAACTCCAATGCCTCCTGATCAACTCCTGACCGCTCTGCAAACATGTGACCGAGATTTAGGCCACCATCACCTGCTTCACCCTCGACGTCGGATTCCTCATTGAGACCTGCCTCAACCCCTCATCAGCTCCCGACATTTCCAACGCCACACCGAACAGATGCAAGATCATAGACCACATACAAAAAACACGGAGGTGGCATAGCCATCATCCATAAAGAACCGCTCCACTGCACAGCCGCCACTGACGATATCACCCCCATCATGGACCACCTCAACTTCCAACTCAACACAGACAGCAAAACCACCTTCAGAGGCACCCTTGCATACAGACCGCTGGGGCCAAGCCCAAATTCTGTGAGGCTATCTCTGACTTTGACACATAGCCATCAACTTCAAGAACTTTATCTTCCTCAGAAACCTCAACTTCTACATTGACAACCCAGATGACGGCAACATAGCCAACTTACTCGAGAGCATGAATGACCTCGTCCTCCCCCAAATGGTCACTGACCACATGCACACCGCCAAACATACACTGGACCCCCTCGTCACAGCCAGTAACAGAATCAAGTACAGCCACGCATCCAAAATCACTTGGTTAAACCACTCGAACATCCACTTCATCACAACCACTAACCCAACCAGCACCTCCTTTAGTTGCCGGAGCCAGGTAAACCAAAAAGTTAGTATCAAAGCCCTCAGCAACCCCTTTAACCCCCCCCCTCCCCCCCCGGACACCACCTCCAACCTCGAGGTGGCCATAAAAAATGTCAACGCATGGGTCACCCAGTGCGCCAACATAGACGTTCTCCTAGAACCTGCCAAACCAGGCAGATCCACCATCCACACCAGCTGGTTCACCCCAGAGCTTAAAATCAACAAACACAACTTCAAACGTCTGGAAAGGAGCTGGGGCACCAGCAAAGAAGCCAACCACCGAGCCACCGTCTAACTGGCTCTCAACTAGTACCCCCTATAGTACTAGAGGAACTCTTGTGGTCTGACACCCTGTGATGACCTTTAACTACCATTATTTTAATTGCCTTTGGTATGTTATTTTATCCTAGCCTGAATGTACGACGTCCTGCATATGCTTTGTTTCTCCTAAAGGTTTCTTTCTTGTAATATTGCAGTCTTTCGGTGGGAGCTATCACAGAGTAGGACAGCCTTGCCAAGAACAGAACATGTGGGATGTGCATTTGAAAGCATGAGAGAGGTGCGGAATGTACTTTTTGGTCTCAGAGTGCAGTGTTATGAGCAATGGTGCACAAATGCGCACTGTGTTGTACATTGGGAGATTAAGTATGTGATGCTATATGCAGTGGTGCACAAATGTGCACTGTGTTTTACACTGGAAAGAATTATTAACTTCTCACTATTGGCTTTGACATGGCCTCATGTCATCCTGAATTCTGACTCTGCCTGCTTGAGCTTTATCATGTTACAGGAATCAAATGATGGACAGAATGCTGACAATGCAAATATTCTCCCCCAGTCAAAAGATCAGGGTTAAATCCATCGTTCTTTTGCCCACTACACCACCCCAGTTTGGACCCAGCCCCATGGGAACAGTCCAGACCGAACGGCCAGGCCAGGTCCTCCCTGTACCGGAAACAAGCATCCTGGGACCGGTTTCAGGGTATGTCACCCTTCTTCAGCCAGGCTAGCTTGAATCCAGTGGCACAGTAAGCAAGGGACCCACGTCTGGGCATACCCATCCCACTTAGTTTTTTTTTGTTTTTTTTAAATTGTTTTATTCAGCAAATTACAGATTTCATTGTTATCGCATTACAGACATGTCTTTATACAATGCAGATACAAAACTGAAACAAAACAAAAAGCCCATTAAGATGTAGTTGATTCACTATAACATTTAGTCAAATCCAGCCTGTTATTGGGGCCCATAATTGCTCACCAAAGATCTTTCTCCTGTGGCCTTTCAATTTATAAAGAGCCATTTCCATATTATACAGAGCGAGAATCCTAGCCCTCCATACAGAAAAGAGAGGCGGATCCGGGCTCAACCACTGCGAAGTTATACAGAGGCGCAACACAGCCATACATAAAAATAGAAATCCCTTCTGTGATACTGCCCGTTACCTACTCATTGTACCAAATTCGATACCGAGCAGAACAAGTCCTACATTAAGGACTACCGGTATTTCTAAAGAAAGATTCAAGAAAGAACTGCTGTAGGTTGCGCAGGAAGGGGGCTAAAGACGGACATAAAGAGAACATATGTGGAGCATCAGCTGCTACCACCCCACACCGAGAACATTTATCGCCCCTTCCGGTCTTCCATCTTGCGATCTTAGCAGGAGTATAATATAAATAAAAAATCGCCATATAGCACTGGCTTTTAAGACTTCTTGACAGCAATATAGAATTGGCCATTTCCAAAGTCTCCTGTAGGTCTATATTCAAGCCTGTTTTCCCATTTTTGTTCCTGTGTTAAAAGGTCATCCTGCTGCCCCCGAGTGGCTTCGCGGTACAGTTGCGCCAGCTTACATCTACCCATTATTAACTCAAAAATGCATATTCGCTCAAATGAGCCAATGCCCTTTATAATAGCTTTGTCTAGGAGACTCCGCAACTGTAGATATTTAAAAAAGTTGCCCCTATCAAGATCAAACTTCTCCCTCAGCAGAGCATAAGACATGATTTGGCTATTATCACAAAGATCCCCTATAGTCCTAATGCCAGCCGCACGCCACTTTCGCGCAACAGAGTCCTGAAAGACTATAGAGAGACCCCCCGTCAGACCAATAGGGGTATATCGATTATAATCCCTTATTTTAGACAACACACAGATCTTTTTCCAGACAAGATACGCAGCCATCAAAATTTTAGATCTAGTTTTCTAATAGTAGCTCGGCTCTATAATCCTAACAAATAAATACCGAGCTTCTAAACCCAGAATTAATTCATAGATAGAAGGGGAAATAGCCAAGTCCAGGACAGCTCTTTCTCCAAAAATTAGAACACCCATATGCTGGAACAGTGATATATAATAATAAAGACGAAAATTAGGAATAGACCACCCGCCACGGATTCTAGGTGCGCAGAGCCACTTCAATGCTCTTCTTGGCCTTTTATAACTCCATAAAAACCGAGAGCACATCCTTTCAATTCTCAAGAATAAAGAGTTTGGAAATCATAACGGAATAGCTCGAAACAAATATAGAAATTTCGGGAAGATTGTCATTTTAATGACATTGCTTCTACCATAAAGGGACAAATGCAGATGATCTAATTTCTCCAAAATTTTATTAGAGACTATGGACAATAGGATCAGCATATAGAGCCGGAATATCTTGCACCTTCGCAGAGATTTTTATACCTAAATATACTGCCTCAGCAACTATTTTAGGATCAGACGGACAGCCCTTGTCTGAATGTAAAATCTGGGTTTTAGCTAAATTCAATTTATATCCTGAGATCCTGGCGAATTCCTTAGTCAGAATCTCTATTCTTCTTAAGGCCACAGTCACATCACTTGTAAGAACTGCTAGGTCATCTGCATAAGCCAATACTTTGACATCGTGTGACTGGGGTTTTACTGGAATTATTAGTAAATCATGTTCCAATTTAAATATTAGCGGCTCGATATAAAGAGCAAAAAGAAAAGGTGAGCAGGGGCAGCCCTGTCGTGTTCCCCTGAACACCCTGAACTCCTCCGATTCCACCCCCGAGACCCGGACAGTAGCGGCTGGTTTCCTATATAGAGCCTGGACAGCCTTCACATAATCAAGAGGAAATCTCTTCCAGATAAGCACCGGCCATAAATAATCCCAGGAGACCCTGTCAAATGCCTTCTCGGCATCCAACAGGGCCACCCCCCATCTGAGAATCTGTCGTCTGTGCCCAGTCGAGCAGAGATATAACACGTCGTACATGGTCAGTAGTGCCTCTACCGGCAATAAAACCATGCTGGCGTATTGATACTATTGAAGTGATGACTTTGGCAATTCTCCTAGCAAGTATTTTTGAATAAATCTTGCTATCACAATTAATTAAAGATATAGGTCGATATGACCCAAGCTGAATCCCATCCTTCCCCTTCTTAAATACCACTATCGTCGTTTTAGACCACGAGTCCGGAGGGGTACCTTCAAAAGCATGTTGGAATAGAGACAATAGCTCTACCCCCAACACCGCCCTGAATGTAGTATGGAACTCCAATGGGATTTTATCAGGACTCGTCGCCTTACCATGCGGAAGTGAGAGAAGAGCCGCCTCCACTTCTTCCCATGTAATCATCCCTGATAGAATATCTTTCTGTGCTTCTGTTAAAGAAGAAGTCACAATTCCAGCAAGATAACTGTCCGCCTTATCCATCTCCTCATTAGAGTACAAATCCTCATAAAAGGCCTTAAAGGCTTTCCGCACCCCTTGAGGAGACTCCTGAGTTATTCCCAGAGTATCTTTGATTTTAGTAATTTTACTTTGTATCTCTTTGTGACGCAGCCGATTAGCAAGAACTCTACCAACCTGCTCACCATATTCATAGCACTCCTTCTTATGGAGCTGAAATTTGGCGGCAGCCTCATCTGCAAACTGCTGATAGACTAAAGATCTTTTAGTAGCAAGCTTTATAAGTACCAAAGTCAAATCCACTCCCTCTTTTATTTTTTTATCCAGCTCGCATTCCACAATACTAAGGTCCAGGATGCGCTATCCATAACCTTCTTTGTGATTTTGCGTTTTTGCACCGCAAAGCTCAGGGTCTCACCCCTGAGTCCCGCCTTAAACGCGTCCCAAACCATCTCTTCTGAAGCAGAATTCCTATTAGTCTGGAAAAAGCCAGACAGCCAGTCCCTGATATGGTTACGGTACTCCGAGTCTAGCAGCAATTTCCTATCAAAAGTCCAATTAAAGACAAATGGGGCAAGCCTATCAAACTCAATCTCTAAGACTAGAGGATTGTGATCAGAAATAAACCTCGGCAAAGTAAATATGGACACCTTACCCAACATAGAATAAGAGATAAGAAAAGAATCCAATCGCACTAGTTTTTTTATGGGGAGCTGAATAAAACGTATATCCTGCCTGACCAGCATTAAGCCTGTTCCAAACATCAGAGTCTCCTTGATCCAAAGCCAGTCTATGAACACTTTTATAGACTCGAGACTTTCTACCTTGATAAACCTGGTTAGAAGTAACATCAAAATCCCCATCCAAGTGCATGTTCAGATCCCCACAAATTATAAGAGGTTGAGGCCAGAGAGACAATTCTAAGTTAATCTTATCAAAAAGTTCTGGGTCATCCAAATTTGGGCCATAAAGAGTGAAGATAGTAAACATCTTTTGATTATTGACAATGACTTCTGTAATGGCCCACCGTCCCCACTTATCCTCCTTAGATTTCTTAGATGTAACTCTTCCCTTTTTGCAGAGAATAGCAACACCCCTAGTGTTGGCCGACTGCCGTGAGCATGCGAGCAGATCCATACCCAACGCTTTAAGCTAGCCCCTATTTGACCAAGAAATATGCGTCTCTTGCAAGCAGAGAAGATCCCAAGATAACGCCTGAATTACCTTGGCCAAGACCCGTCTCTTATTTGGATTATTCAAACCTCTTATATTGAAAGTACAAACTACCAGTTTGTCCATTTATATAGAAAAAATGTATCAAATTTATCACTTCGAGTGGACCACTGCCCCTCCTCCCATGCTTCCCCCCACTTGCCCTTGTCATCCCTCACAGATTTAATATCAAACAGATCTAGAAAGATACAACCATTAGATCTCAAATTGCCACTGTGAACAGAAAACCCCCGTGCAGATACAAAAGGAAATCATACAATGCTGAATTTTTCACCCCCTGCACCCCCCTGCACCACCCCTCCCAAGAAGCCCAGCCCCCACCGCAAAAAACCCACCCTCGCCCACCCCAACCAACCCCACCCCACCAACCCCATGAGGCAATGGGACCAGCGTCCCTTATGATGTAGAGTCGGGTACATAGCCCCCCCCCCTCGTCTCCAAATGATCAATAGTAAACCTACTTATCCTATTTATCCTCTCATAAATGCATTTACTAATTACCGATTACTAGTTGCTGCACAGCTAAAAAAAAAAAAAAGATCAAGGCTCGAATCCAATTTGTAAAACAAAAAAACCCACAATTTGAGAGTCAGAGTCTGCAAGAATTCCTTGGCTGAAGACTCGGCAAAAAACATCTGGGTTCGCCCTTTTACAATAATCTTCAGCTTAGCCGGATTCTGAAGATAGACCTGAGCTCCCTTTGCCTGAAACTGAGGAATCAACTGCCGTAATCTTCATCGAAGATCGACAGTGGATTGGCAGAAATCCGGTCTAACAAAAAAATTCAGAACCCTGCGCTTGCTCTTTCTTAGTAGGGCGTGCCGCATCATAAAGTGCCTCACGAGCCAAAAATGTATTTAACGAGATAAGAATTGCCCGCGGAAGAGGAACAGTCTGGCCCACATTCTTTCTTTGATTAGCTGGAAAACAATGAGTCCTCTGTATCTCCGTCTGCCAATCCCACTGTGAGAGCTCAGGAAAGGCCTCGCCCAACAGTTCCACTACAAACTTGCGGGGGTCAGATCCCTCTTTGCCTTCGGTAACGCCCAAAATTCTAAGGTTATTACGTCTTGAGCGGTTCTCTAAATCAGATAATTTCCACTGCAAATCATCACGGTGGGCTTTCAAAGAGGCTGTGGTCTCCTTCTGTAAGATAAGATCATCCTCCAAAACAGAAATCCGGGTCTCGGCCTCATTGATTCTATTAGAGATATCGGCGCACGTCTTCACCACCCTCCATATCGAATTTTGCAGCTTTTTAGATGCACTCTGTGTGCGTATACTTTCAGCCTGAGTTTCTGCCCTATGTGCCACAATCAAATCATATATTGTTGCCAATGTTATCTCTCCATTATCACTCCTGATAGCACCAGCAGGTGCAAGTACAGATAGTTGGGGTACTGAGGGGGGAGCCATTGTATTTGGAGAATTCTGATAATCCCAGGAGAGTGATGTATCTGAGCCCGGCGGACTTATCCCTTCAGCCAAATTCGTGCCACAAGATGCAATCTCCAGTGCCCCGCCAGCTGATGCCATCAAGATCTTAGCCTCGACATCCGCTTCCTTTCCCTCATCGTCAGAACTTGCTCCCACCAGCCAGTCTTTTACAAGACTCTCGGTTGAGGAATGGTCTGACAGGGAGAAGAAGTCATCAGCGTTGGATACTTTGTCAAGTGGCTCGCTTGGCTCCGGATAGTTCCGAACGGATCGCTTCGTGAGCATCACAGCGCCAGCCCTTTCATTTTCGGCAGTTACTATGAGTGCAGAATCAGACAAGACATCGCCATTAACAGCATCGCCCCCCGGGGTAGCACTAGCACTGGGTTGCACCCTTGTAGCTCCCGGCAGATCTTCAGCTCCCAGAATACCCCTGGATACAGGCATAGTTTAGACTCACTGCTCTGCTGAGCTTCAGACTGTGAAAGAGCCAGAGTGTAAATGCCACATTCCCCCGTCACTTCACTCAGTTCGCTTACCCCACTCTCGGCAAGAATATCATTTTCGGCGCGCCCCTGTATTGTGCCTTCAATATGTTCAGAGAGAGGCGGTGCACACTGATTTTGTCAGAAACATCGCTGTCTCCGAGAACCCGCATTTCAGCCTCCTGGTGCTTCTTTTTATTAATTTTCTGCTTAAACATGGCTGGTACAGCCTGAGTTGCAGTTTTGAGTATTCCAGGGCCTACTGCCGATGCCGATGCCACCCGGTCACCCACCCCCGATGCAGGAGCAGAGGAAGATCTGTTATGCCTCTGGATAACTTCGCTGTCGCATGGTATTTTAGGCTGTAAGGCGGCGGTAGCAAGGCGAGTCTTAGCTGGAGTCCCGGTCAAACATGCAGATGCAGCCGCCTTTGATCTCGCTGAGCGAGCTGCCGCTTTGGACGCCATAGCCCACGCTCCGTGCTTCCCGGACCCAGGCACCTGAAAGCGGCTGCCGTTGAATACCAAGTGAAACAGCCGGTAAGGGGGATCGGGTAAAAGTAATAACCGCCAAAGCATCCGGCTTCTGTTTTCTTTTTGTCCTGGTTTCGCTCCCTTAAAAGCTGATCGCAGCGTCCTTAGCGAGTCGAATCGAGGAGAGGAGGAACCCGCTCAACCAGCCATCAGCGTGGCCGCCATCTTTTGCCGTGATACCCATCCCACTTAGGGCGAAAAGTGTTACAGCAAACAAATGACGGACGGAATGCGGACAATGCAAACTTTCTCCCCCAGTCAAAAGATCTGGGTTAAATCCATCGTTCTTTTGCCCACTACGCCACCCCAGTTTGGACCCAGCCATATGCAAATCAGTCGTGACCCTGTGCCCTTCATGCCACTGGAATCAAGCTATCCTGGCTGATGAGGGGTGAAAGCCCGAAACCGGTCAAAGGATGCTTGTTTCCAGTCCAGGGAATACCTGGTCTGACAGTTCGGGTTAGACTGGTCCCATTGGGTGCAGGGTCAAGACTGATTTGCATATGGCTGGGTCCAAAATGGAATGGCATGGTGAGCAAAAAAACGATGGATTTAGGCCCAGATCTCTATACTGGGGTGAATGTACAACATTGTTCTGCATTCTGTCCATCAACTGTTGGCTTTGCATTTGTCACCCCGAGCGGGACGGGTATGCCCAGACGTGGGTCCCATGCTCTCCATGCCACTGTAGTCAAGCTATCCTGGCTGATGAGGGTTGAAATCCGGAACCCGGTCCTAGGATGCTTGTTTCCAGTCCAGGGAGGACCTGGCCTGGCAGTTTGGGCTGGACTGTTCCCATTAGGTGCAGGGTCAAGATTGATTTGCATATGGCAGGGTCCAAACTGGCATGGCATGGTGAGCAAAAAAACGATGGATTTAGGCACAGATCTCTGTACTGGGGTGAATGTACGATATTGTTCTGCATTCTATCCATCAATTGTTGTTTTTGCTTGAGCTTTATCTGCGCCCACAGACACGCTTGCAATTTGTTTGGGTTAATCAGCTTCAAGGATTGTTTTTGTGAGAGATTGTTTAATGTACCCTGGAAGGCTTTTGTGAGCTTGGTCAAGATAAAGGCTGAAACATAAGAGAATGTAGAGGGGACGTGAGAACTCCTTTTTGCTGTGGAATGCTTGCCTGGAGGCTGACCAGTTCCAGTAAGTTTCCTTGTGGAGGGAGGAAGACTCTTGAACCATTTAGTGTGGGTTTTGAGACTATAAAGCTGAGTGTTGTTGACAGCAGAGTTGGGAGCTCACTTACAGAGTAGACATACTGCTGTAAGACAAACGGAACCTGAGTCCCGGTTGAGAGTCCAAGCCAGCTGTGGATGGGCCACCCCAGCGTGAAGTGGCAAGGGTGTCGAGTGAACGATCGGGTGAGGTGACTTGTTGCTGACTAGTGCCATCGTGATGCGTGGTTCCAGTGGCTATGGTCATTTAAGGTGTTTTCTTTGTGATGTGTAAATGAGTCATCGTGCACATCCAAAGTAATCGTTTGAAGAATTCAGTGTATATATCTTTCTAATCTCTTGCAGGACATCCAGTATATTTGTTTGAGTTTTATCTCATTTTTTGCTCGTTTATTCATATTATTCATGCATTTAAATGTTGCATCTATCAAGTGTATTATTATTGCTTGCATATCAATATATATCTCTATGTGTATTTGAATATACATTTCGTTTGGCATCTGGGAAAGCCTTTCTGTTAGAAAGCATTGCATAAATAAAAACCCCAAGTCTTATTCTAAAAAGAGAGTTGTTGTAATCTCCTCTATTTCGGTACATTCCTTCTCCCCCCTGTACCTTCCTAGTTGGTTCCTCCCATGCCCTTCTTTGCCAACATTCTACTGTGCCCTGCAGCTGACTGGAATCTGTGGTGGTGTGAAGACAAAAAAAGAAGAGTTCTCTGCTTACCAGCGCTTTGTCTTCTTTATAACACTGGCAACTATTCCACGTAGTCACGAGGTCCTTATCAAAGGTGTGAGTTCTTTCAGCGTTCTTGACCGGTCTACAGCCTACCACCAAGTAGAGCTCCACCCTGACTCACGTTACCTTACCTCCTTTGTGATGCCTCTGGGGGCATTCCAATTCCTTCGCATGCTGTTTGGGTTGGCATCTGCTGCTGCAGCCTTCCAGAGGATCATGCAGCACGTTCTGCAAGACCTTCTTAGAACCCTCTGCTTTTAGGATGATATAGTCATCTATGGGAAGGATCTGGAGGAACATAATACCACCCTCAGAAGGGTGTTAAGCAACTTGGGAAAAACTGGTCTCACTCTCATAAAGGATAAATGTCGTATTGGAGTGGGATCGGTTGAATACCTTGGGCACACCATTTCTCAAGATGGTATTAAACCCAAACTGGACCTGGTGGAGGCTATTCGCAATACAGCAGCCCCTAAGTGTGTTGAAGATCTTAAAACCTTTTTGGGCCTATCCGAATATTCCAAGTTTGTCAAAAATTACGCCTCCATAGTTTAACCCCTACGGAAATTGCTCAAAACCAGAATTCCCTTTGTGTGGTCTGATGAAAGAAAGTATCATTGCTGCCCCATCCCTGGGTAGATTCGACCCCAGCAAACCTACGATCCTTTGCACCGATGCCAGCAAAAAAGGTCTAGGAGCTAGTCTCACCCAAATAGTGGATGGTAAAGAACAGATTGTTGCATTTGCGTCCCGTGCTCTAAAGAGTGCGGAATTTAACTACTCGGTGGTGAAGAAAGAGGCACTTGCTTGCTTTTGGGCGATCAAACACTTCCGGTTCTTTCTGTGGGGTATTCCATTTACGGTAAAGACCGACCACAAACCATTAATGTTCGCATTTACCACTAAAGGGGCAAATAAAACCACCCTCAGGATCGCCAGGTGGATCCTAAGACTTGAAGGGCACAATTTCTGTGTTAAGTATGTGCCTGGTTCTCAAAACACTGCTGCTGATTTTTTTATCACGTTCTCCACTTGTGGAGGAAAGCAATTCTGTCTCTTGTGATTGTGACGATGTGATACTGCAACTTACCTGCTTGAACAAGGAGGTATGGGACAGTGGTATGCAAGCAGATGCTGAAATGAGTTCTATCAAAGAATTAATCAAAAATGGTTGGCCTGCTAATAAAAGTGACGTTCCAACATCTCTGTGTAAGTATTGGGATGTAAGACTTGAATTAAATATACAAGAAGGTATGGTTTGGCGAAGGGAAAAACTGATCCCACCGGAAAACCTAAGAGAGAAAATCATTGAATTGCACACATGGGACATTTAGGGCGCAGTCTTACCAAGAACAAAATCCGCTTGGACTACTAGTGACCAGGCATGGATGCCATGACCGAGAACGCAGTGAAAAATTGTTTGGACTGTAGCCGCAGTGACAAAATTCACCAAACCCGCAAGCCTCCCCTTTCTCTAGTTGAGTTTCCTGACTGGCCATGGTCCAAGTTGGCCTTTGACATAATAGGTCCCCTCAACCTGAAAACATTGAATGAATGCTTTATCTTAGTTTCAGTGGACTATCACACCCGTTGGGTGGTTTACAAATGTGTTCATCAAATCGACACAAGAGTTCTCACACAGTTCTTAGAAGGTGTTTTCTTTGAGGAGGGCATACCGGACACCCTTATAACAGACAATGGAGTGCAGTTCACTTCGGGTAATATGAAAGAGTTTCTCTCTGACAGGGGCATTACTCATCACAAATCAGCTTTGTATTGTCCCCGTGCCAATGGGTTAGTGGAGCGGATCAATAGAGTGTTCAAAGAATATCTGCAGCGGGCAGAAGTGATGGGGACACTGGCAAGTTCTGCCTTAATGGAGACAATTTGGGCTTATCGCTCCACTCCCAATAGTGTGACAGGAATTTCACCGTTCACTTCTCTCAAAGGTAGGATTACTAAAACAAAACTTTCTCCTCCAGTATTGATAAGGAATGGCACAGGTGTGGTCAACGGCAGTGAAATTTCAAGAAGGGTCGACAAACACCAGGTCAAATACAAGGACAGATATGACCAGACCAAACACGTCAAATCTCAAATGTTAAAAGAAGGGGAATGGGTCTGTGTGGACTTGCCCAAACCACGCAGAAAAGAAGCGTCCAGGTTTTCTGAGCCTTGCAGAATATCAAGGGTGGGGAAAAATGTAGTCCACCTAGATAATGGACAGACCTAGAGCATGGACAGAATCATTCCTCACAAGCAAGAAGTTGACGTAGGGAATAAGTGGAATCCAGAGAGAGAGCCAGGGGCACTCTGTCCCAGGACATCTCTGAGAACCAGAAGCACACTGGTGCGGATTAGAGACTATTGTGTTAATTGATGGGTTATTGCTTTTGTATTACTCACTCCTTGAATCTTTATATGTAGTTAAGGTTCTTGTACTGGTATGTTCACGCTTCATTTTTCTTTCCTCCTTTCCCTCTTCCCTTGCTCTCTTCTGCTTTCCTTCCTACTCGTCAGTTCTCCTCCTCTTTCTTTTTGCAGCTCTGTCCTTTTCCGCCCTATGCAGGAAGGTGTGTTGTAATCTCCTCTCTTTTGGTACATTCCTTCTCCCCCCTGTACCTTACCAGTTTGTTCCTCCCATGCCCTTGTTTGCCATTTGTAAAATAAAACCCTTTTCTAGGTGTTGTTGTGTTTTACGTTTTGCTTCGCCATGTTTGAGCCACAGTGTGGGAGATTCTGTATTATCTTAAAGGCGGAGCAAGACACCTCCAACATTTGAAAGAAGCCAAAAAGGACGCCCTGACTGCCCACTTCGAAGCCAGCACCAACGACATCAAAGAACTCTTCAGCATCACCTCAAAGAGTTTTCCAACTCTACAGTAACCGAAAACACCATCATCCCCTTGCAAGAACTCTGAAACAGCCTAGTAGACTTCTTTCACAGCAAAATCTCCACCATCTACGAAAACTTCAACCCCAACCAACCATCACTAGCATCCACTGCCACTGCAACCCCTCGGACTCCCACTCTAACCCAAGAACCACAACTTGGGGCCAACTCACAACGTAGATCACCTCAACCATCATTAGCTCCATCCACTCAGGAGCACCCAGGGACCCCCACCATGTGTGTAACCTGGGGAACAGAACCATCAGCATTGTGAGAGGCTGGCTTAGTATATAGTGCCCACTTGTGTAAGTATAGCACCTTGCACTAATCCAGACAACCCTTATGGTGATTTTAGTGGTCTAGGACAACCTTAGAAAGCTCTCGCAGTGGTAGCTGTGGAGACCAGCTTTCAGGTTTAGTTCAGAAGGAGTGTAAAGCAGCTTGTTTTACCAGTACTTAATATTATGGTATAGGTTAGACGAAAAAGAATCACACAATGTAGTTATAAAAATATGTACTTTTTTACACAGACACTCACAAACACAATTGTACTATTTCCTACCCGGAGATAGAAACACAATACTTAGGAAATAGAGAACGTAAGTTTCACAAATACACAGTGATCTCCAAGGGGAGACCAAACCATATACTGAAATAGTGGTATGATTGATTGATTGATTGAGATTGTATTTACAAAGCGCAAACTATCACTCCGCGAGGAGTATCTTGGCGCTGACGTCGTATGGTGATGATAAGGAAAGGATATTGACCTGCTAAGAGCACTTAGATCAAAGCAAGACAACAGTCCTCCGAGATGCCAAAAATCCAAGTTTTAAGAGCTTTCCTGAATGAGAGTTCAGTGTTACAAAGTTTAGTCTGGGCTGGGAGCTTATTCCAGGCTCTGCCACCCAGGAATGCCAGGGTTCTTGCGCCCTTTGATTTGTATCTAAAGTTGGGCAATTTAAGAAGGTTTGCTGAAGAAGACCTAAGCAACCTGGTGGTAGTGTATGGAGTGAAGCGTGCTGAAAAAATTTGGGACCAACACTCATTTTTGCCCTAAACGTAATAATAAGAATCTTAAAGAGAATTCTTTTGGGGACCGGAAGCCAATGAAGTTTATTCAAGGCTGCAGAGGCTGAAGACTTTCTAGGGAGTTTAAGCACCAGGCGGGCTGCGGCATGTTGTACCACCTGAGGCTTCTTTAGAACTGACCTATTAACTCCAGCCAAAAGGCCATTACAACAGTCAATACGAGAGAGTATCAGAGCTACTGCAACAGACTTTCTTGCAGGCAAAGGGAGAAACTTGAACATTTTTTTTAAGGTTTTGATTAAACTAAAACACATGCCAGCAACCGCTTTGGTGTGAGGGAGGAAAGAAAGAGTTATCAAATTGGACTCCTAAATTCCTGGCGACCTTCACAACCTCAGGTGGTGGAATTGCTCCATCAGGCCACCATTGAGATGGCTGGAAGAGGACATCCGTCCCTATAGGGAGAATATCCGTTTTGTCCGTGTTGCATTTCAAATGATTATTCAGCATCCATTGAAGGACCGCAGTCAAGCAAAGTTTGAAATTAATTTCAGCCTGCGTGGAGTCATTCTCCAAAGAGATAATCATTTGGGTGTCATCTGCGTATGACATAACCTCAATCCCGAAAGAATTATTCAGGGTAATGAGGAGGGCCGTATAGACATTGAAGCGTAGCGGGCTTAGGGAAGATCCCTGAGGGACTCCTGCTGTGATGGGGCGTTCTGAGGAGAGGAACGTACCTAGAGTGACCGCCTGTCTCCGGGAGACCAGGAAGGATTTGATCCACCTCAACACCATACCAGAAATGCCGCTGCATTCGAAACGCCTCAAGAGAATGTCATGGGAGATCATATTGAATGCAGCCGACAAATTCAAAAGAATCAAGACCGCCCTCCTGCCTCTATCTGCAATCATTTTCAAGGAGTCGGAGACTTCAATGAGGGCTGACTCTGTGGAATGTTTAGGCCGAAATCCGGCTTGACATGGATGAAGAATATGTTGCTCTTCAAGGAATTTTGTCAGTTCCTTTAGAACAAAGGTTTCTGTGATTTTGCCCAAAATTGGAAGAAGTGAGATGGGGCGAAGGTTTGAGAGCACAGCCGAGTCAATATGTTGTTTTTTTTAAGTGGTTTGACCAGCGCCAGCTTCCAGTCAGCTGGAACAACGCCTGTCCTGAGAGACGAATTGACAATCTGATTAATCATAGGATTTACTACCTCTAACATTTTGTGTAGAACTGACAGAGGGCAGGCATCCAATGGTGATCCTGATTTGCATTTTTCAATGGCCATGAGAGTCATATCTAGTGAGACAGGTTCGAAAGTGTAGATAGAGGCCGAGCTGTACGTCAGGAGAGGGTCGGGGATAAGATTACCGCCTGGAAAATCTCTCTGAATTTTTGGGATTTTTTCCTCGAAAAACAGGGAGATCTTATCACATAGTGACTGAGAGGCTGGAAGCGCCCTTTGTTCCGCCATAGGTTTGGTGAAGGACTTCACAATTTGAGAAATCACTTTCTGATTGTCTTTAGCTGTATTAATTTTATTTGTAAAAAATTCCTTTTTTGCCAATTGAACCTGGAGAAAGTACGCTTTTCTACCATCCCTGAACATTTTTTTCCCCCTCCATATATCCCTTTCTCCACTGTCGCTCCAGTTGCCTGCAATGCAGGCGTGCTCGGGCCAGTTGGGGCGTAAACCAGGGAGTATTTAGGTTTTTTGATTTTATCGGCTTGCTCTTCATGTCTGAGAGCATGAGAGCCTTACCGACATTGGTCAGCCAGGATTGAAATAGACAAGAATCTATCTCTGTTTTGCCTATCAAAGTTGGAGCAAGAGCTTTAGCCACCGTCAGTAGGTTGGGGTTTTTAGCAATCTGTGCCCATGAAGGCCCCTGCTGGGGTTTATTAAAAAATATGAGAACAGCAACTCAAGTCGAGACTGAACCACCCAAGGTAAGTACCCAGGAACCCTACGGAGGCCGTATGCAGTGTGTGAACACGACCACGTGATCAACAAAAGTCAGCGGATAAGTCGCGGTTGCAGTTTGAAAGGAAAAGGACCCTTCTCGGTGGATCCTGAAGAACCCCCGTGGAAGATGGAAAGTTGGAAAGTCACCCCACCTGTGGATACCCCAGGACCCAGGATACCTATACCAGGGGAGCCAGGTGCATAGGTGTCAATGGATGTCAGAAACCACCGAAGACCACAACGGAGGACACCAGGAAAGTGGCCTCTGTAGAAGAAGACGAAGGAGTCCGGTGTAACCCAAAGGTGGAATTAGAATGAGAGGTAGCTGCAAGCAGAGGGGACAGAGTCTATTCCACTCAGGAGTGAACAGGATGAATGCCCACTGATGTCGATAGATGCAGGATGGTTGACGATGCCCTTGGAAATGAAGCTGTGCGGACCAGGTGATACTGTGGAAGACCAGAAGCCGTTCACGAGCTGTCCCATGTCAGATGTGAAGAGTCAGGGGGTCAGTATCCAGCAGAGGCGCCAACCCCTTTGCAATGGCAACAGGCATAAAAATCAAACAAGGTGCAGTGTCAGGACCAGCAAGGTCCAAGTGACTCACCACAACTAGGTAAGTCAAAGCAGGCCCCAAGCAAGCTGGGGAACCCACTGGAATCAAACAGTCCCTTGAAAGGATCCGAAGATCTTGGGAGACAAGAGTCGCCAAGCCTTAACAACATCCAGTAGACCGTGCACAGAGGCTCTTTTCCAGCGCTGCCAACAAGGGATACTGGTCACAGACTGGGTCTGAAGAAAGTGCAAGCCTCGAGGGAGATGGAAAATTGTCACCTGTGTTACTGAGCCTGCTGGAGTCCATAGGCGCCCAGGATCAGCAAACCGATCAGCTACGTTGTGGTGCATGCAGATGCAGGGGAGCGATTCCTTCACTCCAAGGGAGATTCCTTTGGGTGTCTTTGTATGTCCACAGGCCCTGTGATGAACCTGTATGGAGCACTGTTAGAAATGGGGGTCTCTAGTTGGCAGAGGTAGGTACCTTTGTCCACGTAGGGACCCTTCTTCCAAGTCAGGGCAAGGGAGATCACTCCTAAAATAACCCCAGCTCACCTCCTTGGTAGCATGGCAAGAGCAGTCAGGCTTACCTCAGAGACACTGTGTAAAGCATGTGCACATAACCAACAGTAATACAGTGAAAACACTACAAAAGAACACCACACCAGTTTAGAAAAATATCCAATATTTTAACATATCCAAAACAATACTGAAAAGAACAGAATCCAACAGCTCCTTCTGACCGTGTTGGAGCGGGTCAGCGGTTGGGTCGACAGGCGCTGTGGTGCTGACAAGTCGCGGTGCAGGCAACCGAGCTGGTCGAAGAGCAGCGATGGCCTCGGGGAGACCGGGGCAGTGAGGTGAAGCAAGGTGGTGCACTGGTCACAGGTCATGGAGCAAGCAGCAGCTCGGTGGCGACAGCGTCATTTGTTGATGAGACTAGGGTTGCAGTGTGAGATGCGTAGATGCCTTCAGGACACGGAGCCAGTGACAGAGTCGGTGACGGAGTCGGCTGCTTTTCCCCTATTGCGGCAACTGAAACCCACGGTTCCAGAGACGGTGCCAAGAGGTGGGTGAAGTCTTTGCTGTCCCTGAGACTTCGTGAGCAAGAGGCAAGCTCGGTTACAAGCCCCTGGAGATACTCAGCAACAAGTTAGAGAAAGTTTGGTCCAGTCCTTTCACTGCCCAAGGCAGAAGCAGCAACTGCAGGCCGACCCAACAAAGCAACAACACAGCAAAGGCTCAGTACTCCTGGCAGCTCTTCCAGCTCTTTTTCTTGGCAGGTTCCTTGATTTCAGCGAGTTCTAAAGTTCTGGGGTCTGGGCCCCAATATTTATACTCAAAATTACTTTGTTCTCTCAGGCAGAGTGTGTCTGTGCTTAGTCCAAACCAGTGTGGTCCTCTCAGGCCCAGCTTCCTAGAGGAGGTGGAAACAGCAATGTCTAAAGCAGACCAGGCCCACTCAGGTACAAGGAAATCATCTCCCACTACTCTAAGGGCAGCCCCGGTTTATTGAGCCCAGCCCTGACTAATCCAGGAAAGGCAGGACACACCTTGACCCCCAGTGGCTGTCTGCAGAGAATGCACGTCCCCAGCCCCTGTCCCCTCAAAGCCAGACAGTCAATCCACAAACCCAGCAGAGGCACACAGGATGGCTAAGCAAGAAAAGACCTAGTTTCTAAAAGTGGTATTTTCAAACACAGAACATAAAATTCATCTTTACTTAAAGATGCATTTTAACATTCTGAGTCCAGGCATACTACACTCCATTTCTCTATCTTGTCCCAATGGGTAGTTATGCTTATAAGATGGTTTAAGAAAAACTCCCATTCGTTCCTAAGGGACAGATAGCCTTGCTATGGTGAAAACTGAAATAGACTAATTCACCACCAGGACATGTCACACACACCATTACATGTCCTACCTTTAACATACACAGCACTCTGGCCACTAGGGTACCTTTGGCCTACCTTAGGGGTGACATATGTAAGAAAAGGGAAGATTAGGGCCTGGCAAGTGGGTGCACTATGCCAGGTCGACATGGCAGTTACAAACTGCGCTTAGACACTGCCGTGGTAGGTCTGAGACCCCTTTTCAGGGCTGCTTGGGTAGGTGGCACAATTCGTGCTGCAGGCCCAATAGCAGTATTTGATTTACAAGCCCTGGCACTCTCAGTGCACTTTACTAGGGACTTACTAGTAAACCAAACATGGCAATCATGGAAACACCAATCCATAACATAATTCACAACAGGAGCACTTGCACTTTAACACTGAAACAGCAGTGAGATTGTTCGCAGAGACATAAAACCAGCAAAAACAGAGTTAAAACCGAGAGGTCAGAAAGCAAAAAGCGAGGAGAAACATGCCAAAAGATGGAGGTTCAACACATGCCTCCAGGTGAAAGTAGGGAGAACTACCCATGCTCTTTGGAGTTCTCTTCACTAAGGCAGAAGAACCTGGACAGACAATCAGCGTTGGCGTGTTCTGTGCCAGGGCAGTGTTTCACTGTAAAGTCCATTCCCTGTAGGGAGATGGACCACCTCAACAGTTCTGGGTTCTCACCCCTCATCTGCATTATCCATCTGAGGGGCCTGTGGTCTGTCTGAACTCGGAAGTGAGTCCCAAACAGGTAGGATCTTAGCTTCTTCAGTGGCCAGACTACAGCAAAAGCTTCTGTTTCTATGTCATTCCACCTCTGTTCCCTGGGAATTAGTCTCCTGCTAAGGAAGATAACAGGCTGGTCTAGGCCCTCATCGCTCAGTTGTGAGAGCACCGCTCCCACACCATGCTCTGAAGCGTCAGTCTGTACTACGAATTATTTGGAGAAGTCAGGTGCCTTGAGCACAGCTGACGTTCACATGGCTGCCTTCAGGGCATCAAAAGCTTTCTGGCAGGTCTCAGTCCAGATCATTTTCTTGGGCTGCTTCCTGGAAGTCAGCTCTGTCAAGGGGGCAACAATGGTGCCATAGCCCCTAACAAATCTCCTGTAGTAACCGGTGAGACCTAAAAAGGATCTCACCTCTGTCTTGGTCTTGGGGGGCACCCAAGCCAGAATGGTGTCAATCTTGGGCTCTAGGAGCGCCACTTCACCACTTCCGTCCTTGTGCCTTAAGTACAACACAGAGCCCTGCCCGATCTGGCACTTGCTGGCCTTGACCATGTGGCCTGCTCTCTGCAGAGCCTACAACACTGCACTGAAAAAGTCCAGTCCAGATAACATGTGGCTGACCAACCTCTGAAAGGTGGCAGTGGCATTCTGCAACCCAAAAGGCATCACCTGAAACTGGTAGTGCCCCTCTGGGGTTGAAAATGCTGACCCCTCCTTGGCCCCCTCGGTTAACGCAATCTGCCAGTACCCAGACATCAAATCAAACGTGCTGAGGAACTTGGCAGCTCCCAATCGATCATTGAGCTCATCAGCTCTGGGGATGGGGTGCGCATCAATCTTGATGACGGCACGGAGCCCCCGGTAGACCACAGAGAACCGCAGTTATGGAGTGGCACCAGGTGCAGCAGCTTTTGGGACCCAGACTACTGGGCTGGCCCAAGGACTGTTGGAGGGCTCCATCAACACCAACATCTTAGAGACCTTCTCTTTGATGCTGGTTCTGACCCGGTCAGTCAACCTGTAAATCTTGTGTTTTACAGGACGGCTGTCACCTGTGTCCACGTCATGGGTACACAAGTGAGTAACACCTGGGGCCAGAGAGAACAGTGTGGCGAACTGCCCCAACAACTGGTGACAGTCACCCTGCTGCTCTGGGGTCAGTGTAGAGGAGAGGATCACACCTTCCACTGACCCATCGTGCTCCTTGGTAGACAGGAGGTCGGGGAGAGGTTCACTCGCCTCTTACACTCCTTCATCTGTCCTCAAGAGCATGCTCACTTCAGGCCTCTCAAAGTGAGGCTCGAGGCGGTTCACATGGAGGACCCTCAAAGGGTTCCTGGGAGTCTGCAAATTCTCCAGGTAGGTGATATCACTTTTGTGCTCCACCAGCTCAAAAGGCCCAAATCCACTTGTCCTGCAAGGTACAAGGTTCCACTGGGGCCATGAGCCAAACTTTCTGGCCAGGCAGAAACTCTACCAGAGTGGCATTCTGGCCGTACCAGCGTTTAATCTTCTCCTGCCTTGCTTCCAGGTTCGCCTGAGCAAGTTTCCTAAAGCAGACTGTTTGGTTCCTGAAGGCCAGCATGTAGCTATATACATCCTGAGGAGTTTTCCCAAGAGCTGTTTACCAGCCTTCTTTGACCAAACTGAGAGGTCCTCTCACAGGGCGCCCATACAGAAGCTCAAAGGGACTGAACGAAAATGTCTTCTGTGGTACCTCCTTGTATGCAAAGAGAAGGCATGGTAAGAGGACATCCCACCTACGCCTCATGGGGTTCTGTTAGACCCTTGATCATGCCCCTTAAAGTTTGGTTGAACCTTTCCATCAAACCGTTACCTAGTGGGTGGTAAGGATTGGTGAACTTGTAGGTTACACCGCACTCCTTCCACAGGGATGTCATATACTTGGTTATGAATTTGGTCCTACAGTCAGAAACCACCTCTCTGGGGAAACCCACACGCGAAAAGAACCAAATTACCGCCTGTCCCACCACTGGCGCTGTCTTTGTTCCGAGAGGGATTGCCTCCGGGTACCGGGTGGCATGGTCCACCAAGACCAGGATGTACCTGTTGCCCATGGCTTTTTTTAGGATCCAGTGGCCCCACAATGTCCATACCAAACCTTTCAAAAGGGGTTCCAACAACTGGGAAAGGCTGGAGAGTACCCTTACACTTCCTCTCACTCTTACCACTCGCATGTCAAGTTTAGCAAGACCCGCAATGTCCATCTGACTGCCTTCCTAGTTGAGGCCAAAAGAAGTGTGTGACAAGCCTGTCAAAGGTCTTGTCCCACCCCAAATGTCCTGCCAAAGGCACATTGTGAGCCAGACCCAGTAGGAAGGGCATGAAGCGCTGGGGTAGCATCTGCACATGGGCTGACCCAGGCCAGCGACCCTAGGCTCGTTGTACAGGAGACCATTCTCCCAGTAGAGCCAGTGTGATACAGACTGATCACCAGCTGCCTGGTTTGCAGCCTGCTGCTGCAAACCTGCCGGAGAAGGGCACTCTTTCTGCTCCCTGCAGAATTCTTCCCTGGTGGGAACACCTTCTTTCTGCCAATGGGTCAGCTCAGATCAGTCCCCAGTTCAGCTACCTACTCCCTTGTAGGTACCAGGGCATCCTCCTCAGGGTCAACCTCCTCCCGGAACTTGGGAACCTCAGGGGCAGGTTCCCACACCCCCTGCCCTTTCTCTTGGCAGAAACCTGGACCAATGTTTCAGGCTCCAGGTCGTTCTGATCGCCATTTCCAGCTGCCATTGACCGGGTGGCCACGCATGCCCACTCTGGCAACCCAAGCATCTCCAAGTGAGACCTGAGCTCAACATCCTTCCACAAGGACTGCTCCAGGTCGTTTCCTAGCAGACAATCTACAGGCATGGTAGGGCTCACAACCACCCTCAAGGGACCGGAGACCTACCCCCCCTCCATTCATGGGGAACCTGCGCCACCATACTCTGGCACTCTGAGTTGTCCACAGCAACTACTTGGCAGAATGCCCCAGGGACTACTTGCTCCTCAGAGACCAGGTGACACCGGACTGAGGTCACACTGGCTCCAGTATCTCTGAGAGCCTCTACCCTTTTCCTATTGACAGTCACCCAGGCGCTGAATTTTTTTAGTGTTAGCAGGCACCTGGTGTCCTGAGACCATCTCACTGTCCCCTAGTGAGACAAGGGTCATTTCTGCGGGATCCCCACCCTCCTGTGGGCACCCCTCCTCCCCAAGCACTACACTAGCCAATACCTTGGTTGCCAACCGGTGTCTAGCTGTGCCCTCTTGGGACATTTGGGGTCCCCCTTAAAATGACCCACCTGCTCACAGGATTAGCACTTGCGGGGGCCGGTCTCTGCAGGCTTTCTTGAAGAGATCGCTGCTTTTTTGTCTCCTGGGGGATGGGAACCTTTACCCTGGATATTAGTTTGGGGCCCTTTAGACAACTCCTGTGCTTTACCCTTGTCCCCCCCATTCTTCGCCGGGAAGCCTGCCCATCTTTGGCTGAGTCTTTGCTTTCTTGTGGACTCTGGCACACCCAGCGGTCCACCTCCATAGCAAGATTCCTGGGGTCAGTCAGCTTACTATCACCCTAGTGCTGGCGCAGCTCTGCAAAACATAGACTATGTTATGTTACGTGATTTGTAAAGCGCATGGCTGTCCAAGCAACGGGGCATCCCAGTGCTGATCCCAAAAGACCAAACGAGAGAAAAGAGAAGGTGTCAGGGCGAGGATGGAAGGTTTATCTTGGAAAGAGATAGGTCTTTATTGCCTTTCGGCAAGCGTCATGGTTTTGGACGCTTCTGATGGTACTAGGGAGGGCATTCCAGAGTGCGGGGGCGAGGGCACGGAATGAAGGGGCGAGGGCACGGAATGAAGGGCCTCTGGCCCGTGCTCTTTTGACACAGGGGACACATGGTAAGTGTTGGTCTGAGGAGCATGCACAAGCGGTTCGGGCTGTAAGGAGAAATAAGATTGGCTAAAATGGTGGGAGCTTGGGCATGCAGAATTCTGTGGGAAATGCACAGTACCTCGAAGGGGAGTCTTTTCTATACTGGAAGCCAATGGAGCTTTCGTAGGAGGTTGGAAACTGTGCAAGATTTGGGAAGAGCGAAGAGCATCCAAGCTGCAGCGTTTTGTGCCCTCTGTATGCGGTGGATCCCTACTTTGTTGGCGCCCAAATACAGAGAGTTAGAATAGTGCAGTCTCGAAAGTAAAGTAGACTGGATGATGACCTGGCGGGTATGAGCATCGAAGAACCCAAGCAATGGCTTGAGTCCACATAGCAGCCGAAACATGCACCAGCTACTGACTTTGTCTGTGCCTGATACATCAGAGCAGAGTTGAACCAGACACCCAGATTTTTTACAGTCTGCTTGAGTAAAGGGGAGGCCCCTAGTGTGGCAGGCTACCAACGCTCACTCCATAGGTGGGAGTTTCTTTCTAAGAGAAGAATCTCCGATTTATTAGAATTCAGCTGTAGGCAGTTGGTTGTCATCCAATCTGTAATGGCCACCAGATCATCTTGAAGCCTGGCCACATTTTGATCAGATTTTACATAGAACACTAGGGTGCTTAGACAAGGAGTCCACCTATTTTATTGCCATAACCTGGGTAATACATTCACTGTTTATTTTCCGCTTTCGTAGATGTCAGACTTATCGGAAAGCTGTTTCTTCTCGCTACTCTAATCATTGTGATAAACCTCCGGTGTGAGTATAACCTTGTTTACATGCCCACCACGTCGTTTGCGTTCATTTTCTTTTTCTTTCACGTCACGCGTCTTCCCGCCTTTTCACTTGGTACTGCTGAGTACCGATTAAATAACATGTTTCCTTTATTATTCACACAGTATCGGGGCACGTATTTCATACACTCTTGTTTCACCACTTCACATGTATAACGCCCTGCACCACACTCTTCGATCACGGTAGCCCGAGCATGTTTTTCATTTTTGGCATTTACCCACTCTATCTTCTAGTCACCCACTACTGAAGTTTATCACAGAGTGCAAATCCTACTTAGAATCTTTCAATGTATCAAACAAACGAATACAATGTGATTTTTTGTTCTGTTGTAGCTTTCATTACGGTGGACCCTTTGGAAATTGACTTCGCTCTGATCATGTGTTTCCCCTGAAGAAGGGTTGAAAAACCCGAAATGCATTGGGACTTTGCTTAACAATGAAAACCACACTGTTCAGTTTTACACATGTTGCTTGTGCATTAACAGGACTTTAAGGAGAGAATGTTTTGTAAAACCTCAATTTTATTTGTTCGTGTTTAACCAATTGGTATATTGGTATTTATCTTGAATAACAGGCAAAGTTAATCTGTTATGTAATTTTGTGTTTAAATAGTTCAGATGAACATTAAAATATGTTTGAAACTTTCATAGTTCTTAGCAGTGCGTCATGCAGGTTTGGGTCACCCCATTCCTCTTCACTTGACACATTTTGATCAGAGCCATTAGATCAAGAGATCACAAGCTGAGTGTAGTCAGCATAAGAGACCACAGAGAAGCCCCTACTCTTAGCAACAGCCGCTAGAGGTTGAATATAAATATTGAATAAAGTGGGGCTCAGAGCAGATCCCTGACGCACGGAGTGTAGCGGAAAGCTGGAGAGAGGGGGGGATCACTTGGAGGGATCTCTCAGCTAAAAATGATGAAAACCAGTTTAAGGCAGCCCCTCTGATACTCATCTCCTGTTGGCGCCGCAGAAGAATCTGATGCAATACAGTGTAAAATGCGGTGCTCAGGTCAAGGAGAATCAGAATTGAGGTATTGCCTTCGTCCAGGGAACTCTGTCAATGTTCGGTAACTGCTAATAGGGCAGATTCGGTGCTATGGCGGGGTCTGAAGCCATGAGAGGGGGTCCAGAAATTCATTGGATTCTATGAATGTGGTAAGAATAGACTTGATGTAGGACACTGTAATTTTAGCTACAAAAGGAAGGAGTGAGATGGGACGGAAGTTCTCTGGCTTGGAGTAATCTAGGGTGGGTTGTTAAAGCAGGGGGATGTACTTGGCATGCTTCCATGCGACGCCAACTTCTGCAGAGGACAGAGAAAAGTTTATGAGGTCACAGAAAATGGATAGAGGCGGGGGGGGAAGACATTTCTGGAACTGATCCGGTTTGAGAAGGTCCGCTGGGGATCCTGACTTAATTTTATTACAGAGGGTTGTCATAGCTTCCTGGGAAAGTGTAAGGAAAGCGGGTAGTAAGGGGCCGATAAAGCTGGTGGGGACATTAGGGCCTCCATTGTCAGAAGTGGGGGGGGGGAAGGTTTTGTAGATGTCCTCGACCTTCGTAACAAAGAAGGAGGCAAGGGCCTCACATTGATAATTCGAGGTAATGGTGTATTCATTGGATTGTGCCACGGTTTTAAGCTCAATTTAGCAAGGTAAAAATGCTTGGAGCTGGATTGCGGCTATTTTTATTTTTTTCTGCAAAGTAGTCAGCTCTTGATTAACGGATGCATTTGGGATAGTCCTTGACGGCAGTGCAATACTGTGTTTTGAAGGCGGGTCACAGTGCCGCCTCCACACGCGTTCAAGAGCCTTGCAGTTTTTTCTTGCCCAGGTCAGAAACTCATTGAACCACGGACTGGACTGAATTCTACGGCTATAGGTGAATTTGGCGGGGATGCATTTATCAAGAGAATGCAGAAGCCACTCAGACAGAAGGCTGTTTACAATTTCAATATTCCTAGTAAGTTGAGGCATCTGACTGAGGAGGAGGTCTCGAAAATAGTTGACATCTAGCTTGTGCCAGGGGCGTTTCAGGATGGGCTTCAAGGGAGGGCCTTCACCCTGTAGTCTCATTAAAAAAAAGTAGTGGTCAGACCAGATCATAGGGAGAGGCTGACAGACTTTTAGAGCAGGTATGTTGGTGAAGACGGGGTCTAAGAGATGCCCTGCAGCGTGTGTACTACTAGGGACACATTGTGTTAATAGATATGCAGAGAGATCCTCTAGAAAATTGGCACTATCCTGGTCTCTAGGGTGGAGGTTAAGATCATCCACTATATCGAAGTTGCCAGACCTAATTGCCAGTATGCCTACCAAGTTTGTTAGTGCTTCCCTGAAAAAATATTTGATGGACTCGGGGGGCGATAGATGAGTAATCCTGATAGAGTAAAGTTGCAATTTAGTGTGATTTTAAAAAGTGCGCTTTCACAATCAGCAATAGTGTCTCTGGTAATATTACATGTGAAGAAGGTTTTAAAGAGGACTGTGATGCTTCCTCCTTTACTGCCCATTCTGTTCTGTTTCTTTAGAGTATAGCCCTTTGGCAGGGCGAATAGCGGTTCAGCCTCCGTGTCCGGGGTGAGCCAGGTCTCAGTTAGAAAGAGAATATCAGGTACGTCATCCTGTATCAAATCGAATACCTCAGCGTAGTGTTTTATACGCGAGAGGCAGATGAGACTGAGAAATTTTAAAGTGTGAGAGGGGGGGACATCGTAAGAATATCCACATTAGCTTTAAATCCACATTGTTCGCAACAGAGTGCACTGCGCCGGGGCCCAGTCCTGGTTGGTACAAGGATTAATCAAGGCTCTAATGGAGAGGAGCTCCTTTTGTGAGTATGACTGCCTGTGGGAGTCTGAACAGGCAGAGTGCCTGGTAATGTCCAGGCAAGGAGGGGCTTGCCTTTGGCGTTCTGGGCGCATCTACTGCACGTCCGCATCTTAGTTAAAATTATTTTAAAAAGAAGCCTAAATAACACCTAAGAGCATCAATACTACTAGCACACTGGGCAATTCTCATCAGCAACAAATGGAATCACTGTGTCCGTGCCATGGCAGGCATAAAATTGCCGGGGGGCACAACATGTTCCTACCGGGCTTGCTACTAATTGGCTAAGAACCAGCCAATCAGCGCAATGCCAGGCCGTTCGGAAAGAGGAAAGAGCAAACAAAGTAAACAGCAAGAAATTGTTTAAAACTTATTTTAAAAAGCAGCCTAAATAACTAAAAGCAGCTGTTAGAAATGGGGGTGTCTAGTTGGCAATGGCTGGCCACTGTCCAAGTAGGGACCCTTCTTCCTAAGTCAGAGTAAGCAGCCTACACCCTTTGATAACCCCTGCTCAACCCTGTGGTAACGTAGCACGAGCAGCTAGGCTTATCTCAGAGGCAGTGTGTGAAGCATTTATGACCATACACAGTAACACAGTGAAGAACACTACAAAGGGACACCACACACGTAATTATCAAAAATAAGTCTCTTTATATATAGACTTAACACAAGATCAATAACAGTAAAAATCCACAATACTAGAAAATAGGGTTACTCTCAAAATGCTGCAAAAATGGTTCAAGGTGTGCAAAGAGGTGTTCAGTTCAAGGCAGTGGTCTCTGCGACCCTTTTACTCACAAGGTACCTGGATTCTATAGCAAGGCAACAAAAATGTCGCTAAGGAGTTGTAGCGATGATTTTCCTCACGCTAACCAGCGATGCGTTGAATCCTTACCACAAGGGAGGATGATGCGCTGATTTGCGTGCAGGACAAAGCGACAAACTTCTGCACGCTAAACCGGCGATGCAATAAAATCCTTGCCGCGAAGGGAGGATGATGCGCCTAGCCTGTTGCGTGTGCGATCTTGTTGCGATGAAAGAAAATGGCGCTCTGTGAGGGAGTGACGATCCTGATGCGATACGATGAAATGGCGAACGCTCGGCGTCCGCTCTGCGATGTCGTGAAGCGATTAACTCGATGCGATCTTTGGTTAGCAAGTGTTTTGAGGCCCGCTAACAGGCAATGCGATAATCTTCGGGTTAGCGAGCGGTTGGCGGCCCGCAGACAGGTGATGCGATGATCTTTGGTTAGCGAGCGTTTTGGGGCCGGCTAACATGCAATGCGATAATCTTCAGGTTAGCGAGCGTTTGGCAGCACGCAGACAGGTGATGCGATGATCTCCGGTAGCGAGCACAAAGCGGCAGCGAAGCGACGATTTTCCTCACGCTTTGCAGCTGCAGCGGCTCGCTAACGGGCGTTAGCGACGATTTTCAGCACTCTTCTCCACAGTAGAACTAGAGGCCCTGGAACTCACAGGAGCCTCACCTGCAGATAGAAATCCTCGCTGGGATGAAACAGGAGGCTGGTGGTGGAGTCTGATGTGCCTGAGACTCCTGCAGGAGGCTAGCTCTCTTCTAGCCCTTGGGTGATTGCTGTAGCAAAAATAAGAGTTCCTTCAAAGTCCTTTTCCTCTTCTTCCAAGTCCAGTAGTAACCACTGCAGGCCAGTCCAGGGAACAGTACACAAGCACAAGGACAGTCCTTCTCCTGCAGATTCCTTTAGTTACACGGACAGAGGTTCTTCTTGTTGTCCAGGAGCAATACAAATTGTAGGGGTTTGAGCACAGATATTTATACCCCAAAAGTCTTTGTTCTAAGAAGCTACAAGTCACTGAACCCAGCCAGAACCAGTTCTGGTCAGTCCTGGAGCACTTTATTTACCAGGCTGCATCCTTCCTTTCAGAAAGAGGGGGTCTGCCATCAGACGCACAGTGTGAGGTGGAGCCAGCATTCACCTTGCCAGGCACAGCCCTATTCAGGTCTAGGAGCTACCCGTCCCCATACTCCAATGCAGATCTCTCTATTCAACCCAGGTCTGACTCAGCCTGCCCTGTCCCTCCAAAACCAGACAGCCAATACACATAACAGCAGAGCACACTAGAAGGCTTAGGCAAGTAAATACCTACTTTCTAAAAGTGGTATTTTCAAACACAGACTATAAAAATAAACTTCACTAAAAGATGTATTTTAATATTCTGAGCTCTGGCATACTAAATTTGTTTTTCTACCATGTTCTGGAGGTCAGTTAGGACTATAGAATGTAATAGCCAAACCTCCCATTCTGGCCTATGGAGAACAGGTAGCCTTACAGAAGTGAAAAACGAAATTGGGTGTAATTCACTCCCAGGACATGCTACACACATCAGAGCATGTCCTACCTTACACATACAATGCACCCTACCATAGGGGTGGCTTACATGATGCCAAGGGAAGGTCCAGGGGCTGGGAAGGGGGTGCCCTTCACAGCCAAGATGGCAGTTCTGGACTGCACGCAGACTCTGCAGTGGCAGGTCTGAGACACACTTTACAAGCTGCTTCTGTGGGTGGCGCAAACCAGCGCTGTAGGCCCACCAGCAGCATTTGGTTTACCAGCTCTGGGCACACACAGGCCACGCTACTAGGGACTAACAGGTACACCAAATAAGCCAATCATGGATGTACCAATTCACATGTCATCTTTACACAGGGAGCATACACGCTGTGGCACTGAATGGCAGTGGCACAGCGCCCAGACCATCTATTACCAGCAAAACCAGAGGAGACACAGCGAAAAATGGAAGGGAGACTCACGCCAATGGTGCCAGGTCTAACAGCAGCGATACTAGCCCACTGGGGCAATTCTCATCAGCTGTAAATGGAATCACCGTGTCTGCACCATGGATGACATAAATTAGCTGGGTGGTACAACAGGCTCCTCCCGGGCTTGGTACTGATTGGCTGAGAACCAGTCAATCAGCGCAAAGCCAAGCCGTAGCGGGAAGCAGAACAAATAAAAAAAAGTAAGCAGCAATTTTTTTTTTTTAAAAGCAGCCTAAATAACCGCGATACCAGCACACTGGGGCAATTAACATCAGCAGTAAATTAAACGGACAAGACAAGTGCTCCCATGCAATCAAATTGTAGAGCCCCTGACAATCTGTCACATTTCTGCCCTTCACCAGCCATCCAGTGACCTTCAAAACAAATCCGCACATTCCAACCAAGTGTTTGCATCAGTTTTCTTACTGGACATAAATTGATCTATGTACTTTTCAGGAGTGAAACCATACCTGGTGAGAAGGGTGTCCTTCGGGTCCGTATAGGCGAGGCTACACTCCTTACCCAAAGCCACTAACGTGTCCCTTGCTTCCTCTGGGAAAAGAAGCCACAATCATGCCCCCCAATTCTTCTCAGGTAGACCATTCATGTGGATAGATGCCTCATATACCCCTGAAACCACCTTTGTACGTCACCCCCCTACTTGAATTCCTTGCCTACATTCTTGGGGATGTGCATAATTCTATCTGAGTGCACTGAAGAATTGCTGCCATCATCTGTGCTGAGCCTACTCTTTAGCTCCAGCTCCTCAAGACCACGTTCATGATCCAAGATTATCTTTCTTTCCTCCATGGCTATTCTTTTCTCTTCCCTCTCCAGCCGCAGTTTTTCCAACTCAAACATCCTTGTTTCCCGCCTGTCCTCCAGCTCCTCTAGGGACAAGCCACTGCTGCCTGGCCTGGAGGGTTCCCCCTCCCAAAAGCACATCCACCCTAGGATGAAGCTTCTCCGCCTCTCCACTGAGATCTCCAGACTGCCCACTGGCATGTCTGGCTGATACCCAGGCCCTCAGAGCCTTTTGTAGCTCCTCCTACCTGGAGAGGCCTCTGACTTGGACCTTTAGGATTTTGCAAATAGCCTTCAGCTCTTTCATGTTGTAGGATTTCAACCGGTCCTCCTCAAAGGCCACTTCCAAGGATGCAACAGATGATGCTCTTGATTCAGGCATGATGAAGTAGCAAGTTCAAGTTTTCAACAAAACTAACAAGATTAAAAATAGGCCAAAAGAAAAATGTGGTACATAATGGTCTGCAATATGATAGTAGTGTACACCAATCACTGTAGTTCCAGTGCAACACAAGTCCGATCCCACCAATGCTAGAAACGGGGGTTTCTATTTGTTAGAGGTAGATACCTTTGTCCAAGTAGGGACCCTTCTTCCTAATCAGGGAAAGGGAGTTACACTCTTACGTTAACCCCTGCTCAACCGGACACCACACCAGTTTTGAAAAATATCCAATATTTGTATATATCCAAAACAAGACCAAAATGACAAAAGTCCAACATACAGTACTTAAAAATTTGCACTTTGCAAGAATATCTTTAACAATTCAGTTCCTTAAAGTCGGTAGCTCCGTCCGGTGCTACAGCGATACTGTAAACGACAGAGTCAAACAGTTCCTGCTGAACCTGTCAAAGCAGGTCAGTAGTAGGGTCAACAGGATTGTAAACAGTACCTTTTTGTTGCGTCCGATGCGGCCGGATGTGGCAACCATCGCGGTTGTGATGCGAAGCGTAGCGGTGTGCAGTGTGGTGTCCTCAGGTCCCGCTGCAGGCAGCGGCTCAGTGACATCGTCCATCGGCATTGGTGAGCCCTGGGCTGCGGGGCAAAGCGGGTCGATGCTCGATACTCACCAATAGCATATGTTAAATAACTTGCTACTTTTTTACTTCAGCTACACCTTTTGTATAAAAGAACTATGGACACTCGTCCATGTGTTAGGCCACTCCCTTAGTTAGAGCCACTACACTTATTGCAATGTACCTTAGTTTTTATGCTTCTTAGACCATACCCAATTCTTCTTAGTCCACACCCATAACTACTAGTTGCTTGTGACATTTTATGTCTGCTCTTCTTTTTTCTTCTTTTTTGTTTAAAGCATTACATATATACTCCAAATAGTTGAAAGCAGAAAAGACAGGCAAGAGTAAAAACTGTCATTACAGTCTTTGATTCCTAGGTCCCAAAAAGGAGAGGCATGTGAAAAAGCTAGATCAAAAACTACTGGAGTGATAGAGAAATGAGAGCGTTCATACTGTACCTGACAGAAGATTATTGCCTGAGCAATAGTGATGCTCCCGTATATATTGCTCAGTGCTTTATATTTTTGCTCTTTAACCTCACAGGGGTCATAGAATTGTCTTATGTTCCTCAGTGTGAGCTCTTCTTTGCGCAGTTTAATGATGTTGGGATTTGGGATGATTCTTTCAGCAAACTGCCATACAGAGTCCTCAAACGTTGCAGAGAACAGCAGCATCTGACAGTCATTCCGTAGAGCTCTGTAAATAACAAAAGTAAGACTGTTGCTGCTTCATTATTGACTCGATGATGTATGCTAGAATGTTCTGAACAAGTAACTTGAATATCTTACTAGGATTAAGCTGCAAGCTTAATCTAAAATATTTCATTTACAGCTCAAACCAGAGGTTGGTCAACCCTTTGTAAGATGCAATCTGAATCCCTCTAGCTGAAAAAACTGGATACTCTCATAAGTACATTCACATCATTTACCCTTTCACAGTAGATATCTAGAAAATATACTCATATTTCGCAAATTTTAAAAGATTTTCAAATAAACATTCCGAATGCCAGGACCTACCCTCTGAACACATTTTCAATATGAACACGCTCTACCAAGTATACTGACTTGTTCAAGGGGTCAGTGAGAAAATAATGATATTTACAAAAGCACCAACTTCCGAGCAAGGAGAAAGGAGTGAGCATGATCACACTAGGGTGTACAGTGCTTTAAGTGAGATGAAAGAGTTATGATCCCCTAAGATATTGTGATTTAAAAAGAGTTGGTCAAAGCATATTAGGGGGTTGCTTGGATCCGAATTTACCTTGAAAAAATAAAACAAAAAGAGGCGTTTGGCAAAACAGGAACAAGTTGGTTTCATTAAACGCAGCGGTCGGGAGATCAGCAACAGAGTCGTGTTTGAAGACTGTCTCAATGAACAGAGGTTTTGGCCGGCATTATCTGTTCTGCCCCTGGGGGTCAAATCCCACTAGATACCAGGGCTATTTGTGAGATAACTGCAGGGAGCGGCCCTTGGGCAATGGTGGCTTCCTTTGAAGGATAATATTTAGGTGTTGCTTAGACAGTGTAAGCTCTGTCTCTTCAAGACATTTTGTTTACTTGTGGTGGGCTTGGAGCCCTCCCATTACTTACCATTGGTGGGCTTCAAAGCCACTCTCGATTGCTTGCTTCTTGCTTGTTATCACTGATGTCGACACTTCTATCTTCCTGCATTCAACCCTCCCCTAGAGCATGGCCCAAGTACTTATGTCCTTTCACTGCTTGTACTTTTGGAACCTGTTATTTTCTTTTTGTTGAGCCACTCTACAGAGTGCATATTGTCTAGCTGGCTCCCTCATCTGCTCAATCCCCTTGTCTGTGTTTGCTTGTCTACTCACCCTCCCATTGCCGTGCCCCCACACTTGTTTATTTATCTTGCACCACTATTTGCAACTGCATCTCGGCCACATACTTACTGTGTTTTTTTTAAACAATTTTAATTTGCCTGAGATTACGTTTCTTAGGTGCGACTAGGAGGGGACCTTGCATGTGAGGGTTTGTTTATTCTTAGCTCAAGCACACTTTTTCACATTATTGGGATTGCTTGCCTGTTATACATACACTCTGTTGCATTCAGTTTCCTTTGAGATAAGAAAAAGTGCCCCTAATGCTCTTGTCACTTGCAGTGTTAGGGGGAAATATCTCATTCATCTATTTTACAAGTTCCCCACCTTCAAAGGCCACTAATCTGCATATAACAAGACCCCACATAGCAGTGTGTTTTGTTATGTGCAGAGCTGTGGTATTTAAAGCTGGGGAACCCCATTCAAGTCCCAGCAGCACCACAACTTCTTGCGATTGTGGTACAAATTAGCTAATCCAGCCCCCCGCCCTTTAACATTGCAAGTAAAAGCAGTATTGGAAGCACACTTTCTTATCACAAATGAAAGGGACCTTGCATGTGAAGACGTATTTATTTACCTTCATTCTACCTCGGACATGCTGCCTTACATTTGTTAAGTTAGACAGCCTTAAACAGCATTTGTGACTGCATGTCAACCACAACCTATGTTTTATTCCTGTTGAACAATGCTGCCTTTCAATACTTTTATTAGACCGATTTAAACAATAGTTGTGGCTGCAAGATAAACAGGATGCGTGCAAGGCACATGTGAAAATGTTACCCTTCATTTATTTTAGCTTATGGGTGTCCTAAAAGCGACCAAGAGGGTAACATTTACATTCACCTTTAAATTTACTTTAATTCCACCTCGGACTCTGCTGCTTTTATTTATTTACAAAGTTTTATATAGCGTGAACTTGACCCAAGAGGGTATCAGAGCGCTTTACATTTAGGATCATTACAATAAGAGTTACATCAGTTACAAGAGCATAGAAAGGTACAGTAAACAAAAATAATGTTGCAATAATTCGTAGGAGGAATGGAAGGAAGGAGTCTGTAGTGGGCAGACGAGGAGGAACTGTGCCCAATGTCCGGCTGGGTAGGTGACGGTCAGGGGGAAACCAGGGCCCATCTCCTTAATAGCTGTCTAGCAGCTCCACCGGATATCAGCCATGTTGCTCAGGTCTCAACGATCAGGGGAACCAATTTTGAGTTTATTTGATTTGATAAGTTTATTTAGCGTTGGCTAACCCCAGAGGTATCAGAGCGCTTAACTAGAGGATCATTGCATTACAAGGTACATCTAAAAAGATGATATATAGCACTGGCTAGACCCGGAGGTATCAGAGCGCTTAACCAGAGGATCGTTGCGTTACAAGTTACATCAGTACCATAGCATGGTAACATAGTAAGGCACAATAGAGAGGAAGGAGCCATAGCAGGGAGACGAGGAAGAACTGTGCCCAATGTCTGGCTGGGTAGGTGACGGTCGAGGGGGAAACCAGGGCCAATCTCCTCATTAGCTGTCTAGCAGCTCCACCGGGCATCAGCCATGTTGCTCAGGTTTCAGCATTCAGGATTAAAATAGCTTAGACCCCCCGAAGGTATCAAAGCGATTTACACGATATCCTAATTGTTCCAAGATTACATCAGTTATAGGTTCCATCGGTTGCAAGGAGAGCATATAGAGATCTTTGAGGATGAGGTCAGAGGAAACGTAGAGGGGTAAGGGGTGGGGTAACAGGGTAGGGGGGAAGTTATGACAGAAAGACGAAGGGAAAAATCAGCCCAAAATCAGCCCAAAGTATATACCTCTTACTCTTCAATTAACGATAAATTAGCCACGACAAAAATGATGACAGGCCTTGAGGAGTTGTTGGTTGAAAGGTAGGTGGGTGTTTGGGTTATGAGATTTATATAGCGCTGGCTAGACCCGAAGGTATCAGAGCGCTAAACATGATGTTCCAAAAACATTACAAAATTTACATCAATTAAAAAATTACATCAGTTACTAATATAACATTTAAAGAACATAGATTAATCACATTCATTGTCATGATGGGTGATCTGAGTGGGGGAGGATGTTGGGAGTGCATCACTGGCCTCGCTGGTGTGAGCTCGCAGAGCCAGTCCATGTAGTCCGGTGTGGTTGGAGGGGCTTCTCTCTTTGCTGCAGTCCAGTGGAGGGACAAGGGGGTGGGCGGAGGCCAATTTGATGGTGGTAGATTGCCGGTAGGTCTGCTATATTAGTCAGGCACCTGAGGCAGGACTGAGGTTGGTGAGGTGAAAGGGCTTGATGGGATTAGGCAAGGAGGATAATTATGGGCTGTACAAGGGGCCCCACTGTATGTCAGAAGAGCTTTCGATTTTAATTACGATGAGGTGAGGGCCGCCATCTTGGGGTCAGGCACATTCCGGCGCAGAGTCACCCGGTGTCAATCTCCCGCTCTAACGGCCTTCAGACCGTGTCCCCAGGGGTCCCCTCCTCCACACTCCCTCCTGGCCGGTCCACTGAAGACTCTACCTGTCTGGCGTGGTGGGAGGCTACATCCAAAGATTGCTCGGTTGGGTTCCTGCTCTTCACCGCATCTCATCAAGCTTCCGCAGTGTCGGGAAGAGCTCCCTGTTTCGTGAGTACCTCACTTCCGGGATCGCAGAGGAGGGTAGTCACAGCAGTAATTGAATCGCCTCTCACAGTGGGACAGTCAGCGCTCAGTAGCCTCCCCGCGTTCCCAGCTCGGCCGCCGCCATTTTGTAGAGTTTCGGAGCTGGCAGTCTCGAGCTACCGAGGTCAGGCTCGCATGTTTTCAGCCCCACAGGGGTCTCGTGAGCTCGCCAGCAGATCCGAAGCAGATATCTTGCTTCATTTGTTATGTTAAACAGCTTTAAACAATATTTGTGACTGCACCTCACCCACAAACTAAGTTTTATTATAAACTTTACTGTGCCAAAAAGCTAGCTTCAAGGACATACTTTTGCTGTGCTTAAAAACAAGTAGCATTTATTCTTAGCTCAAGCACACAATATTATTACATTTGGGGAACTGCTTACTTGTTAGAGAGACACACTGTTGCATTCCAATTTCTTTGAGATAGGAAAATGTGCTTCCTGTAGGAAGGTGGAATCTGACTATATGGTCGCCCCCAATTTTTTCCTGGTGTTTTGCTTGTTTATGACTTAGTTGGACTAGGATCCTGCTATTCAGGGCCCCAGTCTATCTGCTTTCTCTGTAAAATGGTTTCCATGTACATTAGGTACATATCTAATTGGATTCTGGAGTGCCTTATAAGCCTCTAGTATATGGTATACTATGTACCTAGGGCATAGGTACCTCAGAGGCCTACCAGGGGCTGCAGCATATATCACGCCACACCTAGGAAGCACTCCAAAATGACACCACAGGTCTGCTACTGCAGCCTGGGTAAGGGTGTGCTTGCACCCCTTACTGTGGTATAGGCTACCTATATCACTACCCTACACAGACGCATATAAACCTATAAGCCACTCCTATGGCAGGCCTTGACAATCCTGAAGGCAGAGTGCTTGGTTTTATGTGAGAGGGTGCCCATGCATGAGCTGAGCACCTCTGCAGCTTTCGGAAATATTTCCTTATGGCTGTTCTGTGATACAGACATACCATATACTCTTAAGTGCATTATAACCTCGCGGTAAAACGCTTTGGAATGCTACCCTCCCGCCAAGACTGGCGGCGGGGGTAGCATTCCACCCTTCTAGAGGGAGAGACATGTTCACACTGGCTAAACCCGGTAGGACTTTCCTGAGCCCTGGCATCACAAAATGGATGCCTCTGTCACAGACACGGGTCTGGCCTCCTGCTGCTGACCGAAACTCCGACAGGGGAGGCCGGGACAGTAGGTTTCCTGTCGAGGGGAGGTGTAACCACCTCCCCAGACAGGCTGATGTGTATTGGGGCTGGGCGGGAGCACTCTCTGGTGCTTTGAAGTCCTGCACTGGGGGCACACTTGGTGTCCCTGTGCATACTCCAGTTCAAACCGGTTGCAGGGGCTACCTGCCCCTGCTCTGACGCGAAACTGGACAAAAGAAATGGGTGTAACCACCCCTCTTTCCCGGCCCACCCATAGGTGGGGCCTTAGAGTTAGTCCATCCCCTAAACTTAGTATAAGTATAGGAATCCAGTCCCTAGGACTTTAGATTATCCTGGACGAAACTCTGCAACTTACATCCTGGACCTTCGACGTTCTATCCTGACTAGAAGACTGAAGAAATCTCCCTTGGGGTCAAGGAGTGACTCTCCTGCTTGGCAGGCACCAAAGAAGCAACTGACCTGTCTGCAATTCTGAAGCTCCCGCTGGACGCAGAACTCTCTGCATCCCCAGAGGTGGATTTCCAGACTTCCCTGAGGCTACCCTGAGTCCACAGCAAAGCTGAGGCCCGTGGCTATCGTGGGTGACGTGGAACCATGACCGCTGGACACCGTGAACTTTTGCAGCAACACTATCTTCCTGGTCCTTCTTGAAGTTGTGCTTTGGGCTCCGAGTAGCCCCAGCCTTGAGCACCTCCTGCTCCGAAGATTGTTGGCCTCCACTCCACGAGTGACCCGTGGGCCAGCTCGAGGCTCCTTCGCGATCACTAGCCCGTTGGTTAGCAGGTCCTCACGAAGGCAACTCCTTTTCTGATTGGGCTTACCTGGTTGCTCCAGACGTGCCCTGACTTACCCTCGCTGGGCGAGTCCCCCAGACCTTGCTGGTCTGCACCGCAGTCCTTTCTCTGCATTCCTGTGACTTGCCGTTGCCAAGGCTTTTTGGATCCATTCTGGTCGCCGACACCACAGCACTCGACAGGCTTCGTGAGACAGCTCGAATCCGGCTCGTGGACTTCGTGAACGCCTCCTGAACCTCGTGGCTGAAGAGTCAAGACACCCATCAACTCACCTGAAGCACCCGACATCTGGGGGCATTGGTCCATCCTGCCCTCGGTCACTGGCTAGTGACCCAGACTCTGTCCCCTCTGCTTTCAGGTTCCTTACATCCTAGATCCAGGCTTGGATCTCTTCGGACACTTCTCCTCTTCGCAGCAGAAGCAGTTCTTTGCGGCAGAAGCAGTTCTTTGCAGGCTTCCATTGGAATCGACGACGCGACCCGACACCAAAAGACACCTATGCACCCGGCTTCCCTGGGTGAGGTACATCGAGTACTCCGGTACTCTCGTGGGTGCTAGCCCAAGAACTTCTTAAGACCAAAAGGGTTTGGTCCAGAGTCGATTAGAAGTGTCCCTAATCTTTAAATTTCCAACCGCGACATTGCCCATAGAAGATAATAGGAACCCGCGGTTGTGTTTTCACACTGCATGCAGCTCCCGTGGGTCCCCTGTGTCACTACCTTGGGTGGTTCCTTGGGGTCCCAGCGATTCTAGAGGCAATAGGCCTAGTGCCTATTCCAGATGTGTTTCTTATACCACTTTTTTGGTATATGGTTTGGTATGCCCCTAGGGCCCAAACGTGTATTTGTGCTTTTACTGATGCTTGATCACTTGTAACTTTAGTACTTCGAACTCCAGTCTCATAAAGAGACTAGAGGGGTGTGTGTGAACCTAAATACATATATTTTAAATATATACCTGGTGTGGTTGTCTTTTCATTTGATCATTCAAGAGATTATAGACTGGTAAAACAAGCTGCTTTACATTCCTTCAAGACTTAGCCTGAAGGCTGCTCTCCATAGCTACCACTAGGATAGCTTTCATATAAGGTTGTCTTTAACCATTCACCATAAGGTGCCCACTAGAACTAGTGGACAGCATATATCAGGCCACCTTCTCACACTTCCCACCTCTCTTTACTTGCAATGTTACAGGCAACATGTCAATCTTTTTTTTCGTATCTATGTTAATTAATTTGCACCATATACATCAATTTAAATAAAATAATTTCATAAGTGAAAATTAAACCGTTCTTTCCACTAAACATGAGGCTGATCTGCCCTCGGGGGTGGGAAGCCACTAGACACCAGGCAATAATGTTTTAAAGGAGAGCAACCCCTTAGGCAAGGGTTGCTTCCTTTGGGGGGAAAATTATTTTTTTATTTTGAACCCCTCCCCTGTAGGGACGAATGGATGTTTTAGGCCGATCTGCTCTCTGGGGAGGGGGTTAGAAACCTCAAAGACACCAGGAGTTATGTTTGGACGGGGAGAGACCCCTTGTGCAAAAGGTTGCTACCCTTGGGGGATAATTATTTTTAGATATATCCCCCCCCACCCCCCCCAAGAAGGGCATATCGGACTTTTTAGGCCATTCTGCCCTCTGGCGACAGAGGAATCCCACTAGACACCAGAGATAGTGTGCAGAAAGGTCGCTTCCCTTGGGAGCCTTAGATTCCTTTTTGAATCCCCCCCCCCACACCCCCTGACCGAGGGCAGTTCCGGAATTTTTAAGGCCTCCGAGTGGATGGCACCTGGGAATAAGGTTATGCATGTGGTGGGGACCTGTTTCTGGGTAAGGTTTGCTTCCATCTCGGGGTGTCTTTTTTTGCCTTTGTCACTCCTCATTTAGGGGGAATATCATTGTTTTTTGTTTGATATTTTATCATCTTTATTCGTATTTTCATTTTCTTTTTATTGTACAGCCAACCATTTATTTTGTATTGGTCGTGAATTCTGGGTGAAACTTTGGCAGATGTGTATTTTGTAGAGTTATGGTTGGTAAGTGTTAGGTGATGCTTGTTATGCCTCACCATGCAATACTAACATGATACCCCAAAGATGGTCCTTGGATTCACAATATTAAATCCTAAGCTCAGTCCTGGTAATGTGGCAAAGACCAGTCAGGCTTTACTTTATCAACATTGTGTTAAGCATTTCAGAGTACCAACATGGACGATAAGTAATTGGCTCAACTCAAATCCGACACCAATTTATAAACATAAACCAGATTTTTATATAAATTTAGACACCAAAGCGAACACAATTGGATACATATAACCAGTGTTATGAATTTTAGAAGAAATCCTAAATCAGTGCAATTCAATACTGTAAACTTCACCATTGCGGTCAATGGGAAAAAGGCTCTAGTAACAATCGGTCACTTGAAGGTCGAGTTACATGGAACCCACGGAGGGGTACGGTGAAGAGAGTCCCAGGACCAAGACAACAGTCAGCTCAAGTTTACCTGGTGCAAAGTTGGACTGGCTGCCCTTGGTGCTAAAGTGGGAGCCACCGGACAGCTGGGTTTACCACTTAGCGGGTGCTGGCGAGGAAATGGGATGCTAAAGGGCGAAAACAGGGCCACTGTCATGGTCAGTTGAAGGTGTTGTGGGGGTTCCCTCTTGATGCAGCGTTGAGTAAAGGGGGTGGTAACCAGACAAGTCACCAACAAGCCATGGTAGTGGTAAGGTCAGCAAGCTGACACTTCAGTATCTGGAGGAACATGGTAGCCGTCTGAAACTTGCTGAAGTCCAGGACTATTTTTCCCACAATGCACTGGACCATTTACTTTGGGCCATTCCCTTGGAGGGTCCAATGGCCAACAATTCTTTGCTTTCGGGATGTTGTTTTTACCTGCAGTTGCAGGGGAATAGTGCCACAAGTCCAAGGGAGTGTGGAGTCGCCTTTGACACTCTCAAAGGGGATCCTCTGTCTGGGGGAGCCGGTGTCTGGTCCACCACGAGTTGCAGTTGTGCAGTTCCAGTGGCGTTGTCACAGGTGCAGAGTATCCCGCCTTTGGTTTGAGCAACTTCTGTTGTTGCAGACTTGGGTCTCTTCTTTGCAGTCTTCACAGATCTGATGTTCTGGTGTCATGGGTGCCCCTTAAATCCTAGATTTAGGGGCATTAGGGGTGTGGGTGCAAATGGCATACTTGCTCCAGCGGCTAATCTGCCCCTGAGTTAATCACATACTTTAGGGGGTGGGGTTGTCGCATTTTCTACCCAGAAACCTCTATTTTGCCACTTCTAAAAATGGCAGAAACCTTCCTTGGCTGTACAGACCAGGTAGCCCACCCTAGGGGTGTGGCTAGCCTCCTGAGTGTGTACGACCTTCGACTCATTTTCCTGCCTGCCCGGGTGCAAATGTGCCTGAGGGCACATTTGCAGAGGGCCGCTCCCTCCTTTGGGAGTCAACCTGTGTGCATGTCAGAGGCAGAGCATGCTTTGAAGCTCACCGCCTTGATGTGCTACTTCACTAGCCATCCTGTTGGAACAGAGGTGTCACCTCCTTCGCAGACAGGCCAGTTTGTCTGACTTCTGGGCGTGTTCACACTGCCCGGCAGGTCAAATTCCTTGCTTGGCAGTGGCATCTGCAGGCTGCCAGCCAGAACATTGAAAAGGCTGGGGAAACCAGGACGGACATCCTCTAAGGTCGTCACCTGGATGCATGTCAGATCATGCCCAATACTGGAATCATGTTAGGGGTGAGGAGGCACGTTGTTTGATACCAAACATGACTATATTCAGTGGTACCATAATGTAGTTGGCGACCGCGCAGGTACCCTGGTGACTGGTCCAAGCCCTTATTATCCTACGGACCACTGATCGCTTACAGTAGTCCTCAATGGAAAGGGCTACTATAGGGACATACAAACTTGCATTTATATATCCACTGTGGAAATGTGCCTTTTCAGGTTCCCCCTTAAGTTTGTCCATGGGTCCTTAGACTAACAAAGAAGAGATTGGCACCGACGGTGGAATTCAAAATAAGTTTATTAATCACTCATGAGTGGGACTACATCAAAACAATACCCTCTGGCGCTGTGGGAGGTAGTACATGGAATACAGAAACCATGGGCCTTTTATACACAGTTTGTTGCAGAGTAAGCATGTAGTTACAAATAGAAGGTACAGGCCTACACAGGAATAGCTATCGACTAACATGGGCAGATGGATATCACTTAGTCATCAAAGTGGGAGGTGAAACAGAACTGCTTACATCATTAGGATATGATAGTCAGTTACATTCTCAAACAGGTGCATTCTAGCAGCTACAGGCCTTTCTGAGCTCATACATTGCTCTGGCTCAGTACATTAGGAGTTAACTAGGGTTGATGACTCAAGCAGAATAGAAAAGCAGGCAACAGTGAAGACGGCAGAATCACAAGGCTAACAAAATCAATGCTACAAATAAGATGGCTTCAGCTCATGCTAACAGCAATTATTTTCGATTTCCATACCACACCTTTAATGTACTGCGTCCTGCCCCTGGGCTTGGGAGGCCTACCTTTTGGGTGACTGACATATTAAAGATAGCGCTTTGACCTTGCCACTCAGGGGGAAGGCAAAGTCAAGTTGGAGCAGTTTTCATCGGTAAGGCAGCTTCTTCATAATAGTGAAATGTTGTATGTTAGCGTCTATTGCTGGAAAAATGACCCATGAATAGAATACTTCAGTTCTATAAGCACTGTGGGCCTTACCCCCATTTTGTAGTTGATGTAATGTTAAATGTGCTGTAGCAGCAGGTCTGCAATTAGTAGGTATAATTATTTGGTTCGCTGTTATGTTGAATGGAATTCAGAGAGGGGACAATAATTGTGGGGTATATAGCTTGAACAACCTACAGATGGAAATAGGTGTGGGGGATTTATTCCTAGCACGATGGACGTCTCCATTAAAAAGAGGCTAGGGGTTACTTAGGCACAAACAAAAACTACGCAGGAGACCTGTTAAATAAGCACCTGACCTAATAACATTAGACGCTATGTTATACAGTTCCTACTAGAAAATGGAAGACTGCGTATTAGGACAACAGGACGTTAGAATGCAGGGACGGAGTCCATCTACATCATCAGAAACTGTTGGCACAATTCAAACGTCTACTTCGCAAAAGTTAAGGCCACATCATTTTGAAACAGCAATGCTTTTAGTTTGCTCAGCGCATCAAAGCTCACGTTGGTAAGATTAATCAAAGGCCAAAGCGCCTCCTCCCAAACAGTACAGGAGTCAAAAACAGTACATGTGTACAACAAGTAACAATGGAAGAAGCCTTCAACAGATAGGCAAGATCCAGTTTCATTCCACAGCAACCCTGACTGTTCTGTATCGGTTAACTCCCGTTAGAGAGCCATCTGAAAACTGGTTGTATAACAGCTGCTGCGGAACACTTCAAGTAGCAAGATACATTTGCCACGGAAGTATTGCAGGCCCTGTACAGCAAAACATCCTTGCGCATTAAGGCTCCACTTATCTATCCATGCAATCTGAACCGCTGAAAAAAACGTGAGTTTCCCTACTTCAACATTGAAATCTAAAAGGCAGTTTCCAATGCTCGTGTACAAACCCTTCCCCCAACACTTCATATTTGCCTACATCAGAGGTCTTCAAACGTTTGGATGCCGAGACCCCCCTGTCAAAATTTTGAGGTGTAAGGACCCCCTCCTGATAAAAATTTCTAAACCTGTAGGCAGGGCTACTGGAATTATGAGGCAGGTGAGGACCAAATTACGTGACAGGCTTGACTAAATTGTGTGGGAAGAAAATGTAAATGATGTTATGTGATGCTGCGTATTTTGGGACAGCAATGCTTCATTATTTTGAAATACATTTTTTACACACAGTAACACTGAGGAAACATTTTACCCCATCAGTACCTCTTTATAACCAAAATACAGCAATTAACATCAGAAAGATTTCTAGTCAACCTTTGTGAAGGGTCTTCCACTCAGCAGGAAAACATGCTGCCACATTAGAAGCTCACCTGGACCTGGCCGGGAGCAGCAGGGGTCCCTTAAAACCCTGGCAGTCTTGTGCAGAGTTAAGCAGTTTACCCATGCCACTTTCCTCTCACCCCCTCCCTTCCATCCCTCTCTCCTCTCCCAACCCCGGATCCCTCTCTCACTTTGCAGGCCATTTTCTTTCACCCCATTTTACAATTTCTGAACTCTCCCCATTCAACCTCTCACTTCACCTTTAATCACCTCTTGCCATTCTGTCTTTTCACTGCCCTCATCTCTAACAGTCTCTTGCATTTATCTCATAGCCTCTCTGGCCACTCACCTCCCGTGCCCCTCATCACTTCTCATTCACCTCGTCTCTCCATTCAAATTTTTGTCTATTGTATCTTAAACCTCTCCAGTACCCCCATTCATCTTTCACATCTCCCCTTTCTTCTAACAGAAGCCCTCACGTTTGGTTCACACTCACTTCTTGCGTGTCCACACTTCTCTTCGGCAATTCACATTTTCCTCATCCCTGACCTCTTCAATCAAATTTTCTCACTACCTTGCTGTCCTCTCTCATCGCTCCTCACCAAGCATACGGGTCGGACCCGTATGCTCCTCTCGGCCTTTGCCACTCTGCTTATTGTTCCCTAATTCAAGAAGGCATGCGCTGTCTGTCTCGCTGTTTTGGTGTAGGCCGTGCAGTTATGGAACTTGCACCCTCCTTTGCTTCGCTCCACCAATAATCTATCATCCTTTAGGAAGATATAAAAACCTTTCTCTATGCTCTGTAGGTTACCCCTTTTGGCAGGTTCTCCTTCTGTGTGTTTCTCATTTGCCTTCAGGCAGCAGATGGTTAATAGCCCCAGGACACCTTTTGGTAACAGTAGCGCACGACAAATGTAAATGATAATAATAGGCAGAAGCAGGGGAGCCACTAGACCAGAATATTGGGGGGTGGGGGGCTAACACTCCCCAGCCAGGGCTGGCCCTAACAATGGTTGCACACGGTGCAATAGTCTTTTTTGGTGCCCCACCCCCGTTTCTTTCTTTTCCATGAAATCCCTCACTACCACCTACCACAAATGCACCTCATCTCTCTATAGCACCTTTCTGACAAACATTTCATTTTTTTATAGCGCTACTATAGTTTACTCACACTCATTTCTGTAATCTGCATGGTACATATTCTTTGTAGCAGGCACATTAACCCTCTGCACTGTGTGGGTGGCAAGAGTGCCCATGTGAGTGCATGGTGAGCGATGCAACAGTGTGAGAGTAGGGTGAGTGGAGAGACTGCAGGGTGAGTGAGGTGGCCATACGAATTTGGGTGCGGATGCAAGTTCAGAATGGGACGAATAATAATACTGGAGCTTGTATAGCGCAAACAGCTACCTCAGCAACAGAGGTGTCCGCCAGTAGCTCTAGCAGCAAGCATTGCGTGCAGGGAGGTTTAGCACTGGAGCCAGGCCTAGTCAAGACTAAAGAGCCATGTCTTCAGCGCTTTTCTGAATAGAATGAATGTATGATTACTGATGGGCTTGTTTGAGTGAGTTGCATATTGAGCAGTGAGGGGGACAGGTGAGTGAAGTGTCACATGAGTGCAGGGTGAGTAGTGTGCTCGTGTGACTGCAGGGTGAGGTATAGGGTGAACAGTACAAGTGCATTGTGAGTGCAGAGTGATCACTGTGAGTGCAGGGTGAGCAGGTGAATGGTGTGAGTGCATGGTGATCGCTGAGAGTGCAGGGTGAATGTGAAGGGTGAGAATGAGGAGTGAATTGTCTGAATGCAGAGTGTATTCCGAGACACTTGAAGTAATTCAGCATGTTATTGACGGCGGCGTAGGGTTTAAGATCTAAGTTAAACTATTGCTATTATGGCATTAATCGGGGATCGAGGGTGGAGGAAATAAATCTTGTGCTGATCCTGCAACAAACTTCCAGTCCTATGGTTAGGGTTGCCAGCAGATTAGTTTGATGGCCCAGTCGGTACAAAAATAAGCAGTCACCTAAAGCTGTATATTTTTTTTTTTTAAATTGTTTTTATTCGTCAACAAACACATAAATTACCGGCCCCTGAAGATCCAGGAGTTCCGGCCCAAGCATTGCCCCCATGATGACGTTGACATTTTACCAAGGAGGATAGTTGAAAATGCATTTCAGTTGAAAAACAAACCCCCCCCAACACTCCTCCTCCCCCCCCCCACATCCCGGATCCCCCCCGACCGCACCGTACCACATCTAACCAACAACATCCGTAATGGGCAGAAGCCCGATACTTCCAACCCGAGTCCCAGCACATGCCCACTCTCCCCGCGGGACCTAGACAAACACCTCCTCCCGCTCCTCCGGGGCCGGCTCCAGGGGAGGGCCTCTGTAATTCGCCCAGCGCTTCCATATCTTATAGTGTTTACGGGGGCACCCCCTAGCTGCAAAAATGGGGAGTTCCAGGCCCATGCTAAAATCTAGACCCCTCTTCCATACATTCATAGAGGGAGCCTTAGGGGCCTTCCAAGCCCGCGCGATGTCCCTCTTGGCCAGGGTAAGGCCCAACAGCAGTAGGTGTCTCTTGTATATGTTGCCGCCAATATCGTCCATAATTTGCAGCAGTGTCAACCTAGGATCCGCGGGGAGATCCCACTCCAGCACCTCGGATAAGCATGACAATACCCCTCTCCAGAACCGGGAAAGCGACCCACAAAGCCATACTGTATGAAGAAAAGAGCCCTCCTCCCATCCACATCGGAGACACTCCGGAGAATCTATCAGGCCCGCCCGCCACAACCTCCTTCTGGTAAAATAGGCCCGATGTAGGTATTTAAATTGTATGAGGCGTAGTCGGATAGCTATGGCTGCCCCCCGGGGCGAGGCCAGCGCCTCCGTCCAGTCCGTCTCATCAAGGGGCCCAACGTCATCTTCCCATTTCCCTTTGAGACGCTGGAGCGAGGGGGAGCCATGAATAACAAGCGTTCGGTAGATCTTGGAGATCTTCCGCTCCTGAAGGTCACCCATGAAGAGCTTCGCTTCCACTGGGCTAAAGTCTGGTTAAGAGTCTAAGCCCGCCAAGCTTGGGGAGAGTGCATGGCGAAACTGTAGATACCTATAGAACTGCGTCCGCGGCATGCTGAATTCCTGTTGAAGGTCCTGGAAGGACTTCAAAGCGCATTCCCGCACTACATCGCCTATGGTGGATATGCCTATCCAGTTCCACCCCTCAAACCCTGACAGGGCCACCATCTGTGGTAGTCCCCCATTGTGCCACAGGGGGGTTTCCCGCGTGAGCACGTTCCACCATCCAATGCGTACCAGCGCCTGGCGCCAAATCCGAAAAATTACCTGCGTCACTGGCGGCAAGCGCGCCCGATGTACGGCGGAATAAAGCAAAGTATGTACCGTGTGTGGGAACATGAGCCGCCGTTCCACTGCGTATGCTGGGTCCCCCCTATCCCCATACCACCACTCATTCAAGACAAGCAAGTGGGAGGCCTGATAATAAGACAGCAGGTCCGACGTAGCCAGACCCCCGTCGTACTGTGAGAGGAAGCACGTCCGCAGGGCCACCCGAACCGCCCCACCCGCCCACAGGAACTGACCCAGGATCGCGTTCTACCAGTCCGGCGGAATCCCGTACGAATGATTCTGCAACTGGTACAACAGGCGGGGAGAGCCACCATCTTAAAAATCGCGGACCGGCCAAAGATAGTGAGCGGCATGCGGGTCCACAATTTAATGTCCTGACACACATGCTCCCACACGGGCACCACGTTTCGCCCCCAAGAAACCGCCTGGGTAGGTGACAGGAACACCCCTAAGTAGTGAAGCCCCCCCACCGCAATTCGCACCGGGGACGCCCAGCCCTGCAACTGATTCGGACCCCCCAATACCCACAGGGTAGACTTCTGGGGGTTCATGAATAGACCAGACGTCTCACCAAAAATCTGCATAATACGGAGTATCCGGGGCCTCGTGCGGTCCAGATCCGTGAGGAAAAATAGGACATCATCCGCACAGAGGGCTATACGGTCGGCCAGACCATGCTCCCACTCAAATCCAGATATTTGCGCGTCCATCCGCACCCACACCGCCAAAGGTTCCATGGCAAGGGCAAACAGATACGGGGACAGGGGGCACCCCTGGCGTGTTCCACGTCGTACCGGAAACGCCGATGAGGACGCCCCCGCCACCCTGACCGACGCCATAAGTTCCGTATAAAGTAGCCGCACGTATGACAGGAACCGCGGCCCGAAATTCAAGCGTTGCAGTAGCAGGAACATATAGCGCCAGCTAAGGGAGTCGAACACTCGGTCCATATCTGCCGACAACAGAGCTGCTGGAACCCCCAACCGCTGCACTTCAGCAATCGCCACGTGAGCCCGCCGAATGTTATGTCGCGTGGCCCGCGAGGGCATAAATCCCGCCTGGTCCGTGCGGACCAACGAGGTGATGTATGGCAAGAGACGATTAGCCAATGCTTTCGCCAGGATTTTGGCCTCGACATTGAGGAGGGAGATCGGACGATATGAGGCGTGCTCCTCCGGGGGTCTGCCCGGCTTGTGGAACACTACAATCTCAGCGTGCCTCCAGTCCCCGCTCCCGGGCCTCCTCCACCACCGACGTATAATGCGGACCCAGCTGTAAGAAATATTTCTTAAAGAACTCACTCGGGAACCCATTCGGGCCCGTGGCCTCGCCCGGGTTCAGGCCACCCAACGCCTCCCCTAGCTCTTCCACTGTCAGCGGAAGGTCCAAGGCCGTCTTAGCCACCTCTGATAACGTCGCGATAGGGTGATCGCGCAGAAACCGCTCCACGTCCGCTTCCGCGAGGCTGTCACAGGGACTGTATAGACCAGCATAGTATGTAGCGAAGCTATCTGCTAGCGCCCCCGGCTCCACGATCGGCATGCCCCCTGAGTCCACTATCCCCGGGAGGTCTTGACTGTGGTACACCCCCTGACACAGTCTGTGCAGCATTGCACCCGACTTGTCCCCCCATTGGTACACTCGACTCCTAGTGGCCAGCCACGCCTGACGCGCCTCATCGAGCAGTAAAGAGCCATATGTCTGCTGAGCGTAGAGCAGCTGCCGACGAACCACCCCGCCTCCCTCCTCCCGGCCCCTACGCTCCAGTTCCATGACCTCTGCCTCCGCCCGGACTAACCCCTCTCGGCGCTCACGACGGGCCGCCACACAGTATGAGATGTCCGCTACGCGTAGTGTCGGCTTCAGCGCCTCCCACAACATGTCCGCCCCCGGCACAGATCCCACATTCCGGGACAAATATTGGTCCACCGCCGTGGTCATATGCACCCTATAGTCATTGTGTTGCAGATGCCACACCGAGAGCCGCCAGCGAAATGGCCACCCCACGCCACCCATCCGTATCACCGCGGACACCGGGGAATGGTCCGACAACCCTCGCGAAAGGATCTCCGCTGCCTCTAACCGGAAGATATAATCGAGTCGAGAGAAGGAACCAAGCACCACCGACAGATGTGTACACACGGGCAGCACCGTGACATCGCCTCCAGGCATCCACCCACGCAAGGCCGCCTACCAGCGCATTGAGTTTCGTCCGCCCACCCTCCCCTCTCGCCCGGCCCTCCGACTGTCGGTCCCTAGAAAGATCCATCACATCATTCCAGTCCCCCCCTATAATCCCCGGAACCTCCGGAATGTCCGCCCAGCGGGCCATGAGTTGTTCAGCAAATGTCCAGGACAGGGGGGGGGGGCATACACACTACCGAACACCACCTGCTCCGTCCCTATCCGTCCCAGAACAAAGATGTACCTCCCATGCATGTCCGCCCAGGTCCGAGAATGCACGAAGGAAACCCGCCTGTGTACCAATATACCCACACCCCTAGAGCCCTGGACAAATCCTGAGTGGAACACTTGTGTGTATCCATAGCGTTGGAGGCATAGCACTTTCGTCCCCAGCAGGTGCGTCTCCTGTAGGAGCAGCACATCTGCCGAGGCCCTCTTTGCGTATTGCATGATCACCCCCCTCTTAATCTTATCCAGGGCACCCCGGACATTCCAACTCAACACTTTAATGGTGGCTAATCGCTCGCTAGGCCCCCGGGAATGTGCCGCCATAGGGAGCAGAACGAAAATATAATGGCCACGGCAGGACACCGACGTCCGGCCCCACCCAAGCCCAGCTCTGTACTAAGGTGCGGTCAACCCCTAACCTAAATCCCCAACTACCCAACTGACCCCCCAACCCCCCCCACCCCATACCTCACAAACATTGAAGTACCTGTCGCAGTGAGAGACTTCCCCAGGCCCAAACCGTGAACCTCAGGAGTTCCCATCCAATGAATCCCAAACTTGCCCCACACCACCAACCCCCAAACTCCCCACCCGCAACTTGTTACAGGGGTACCTGCCCTCTACATCAGTCCCCTGGGACGAGGCTACCCCACACACAAAAGATGATGACGCAGCCAACGGCCAGTCCATGCCGCAGAGGCCAGTAAGAGCCGAGCCCAGGGAGCTCCCAGGCCCTCAGGATCCAACCGGCGGGCCGCCTGCCTCCGGACCAGCCCCCCGCCGGGCCCCCCTGGACTTATTGCAGCGGCGGGATCTAGAACGTCGCTGTCGCTTGGGATTGTTTCCTGCCGCCTCGTTCTGGGATGAGTCCGATTCCCTACCCGGGAGTAAATGGGGACGCAGCGTTGCTGTCTCGTCTCTCCATTTAAAAACTTCCTCAGGTGCGGGGGTGCGTTCTGAAGTCCTTCCAGGATCTTCAACAGGAATTCAGCATGCCACGGACGCAGTTCTATAGATATCTACAGTTTCGCCACGCACTCTCCCCTAGCCTGGTGGGGTTAGACTCCATAGCGGACTTTAGCCCAGTGGAGGCGAAGCTTTTTATGGGAGACCTCCAAGAAAAGAAAATCTCCAAGATATATTGATTGCTCGTTATCCACAGCACCCCTTCGCTCCAGCAGCTCAAAGGGAAATGGGACGACGATGTTGGCCCCCTGATGAGACGGACTGGACGGATGCACTGGCCTCGCCTCGCCTCGGGGGGCGGCCATAGCTATCCGACTCCGACTTATACAATTTCAATATCTGCATAGGGCTTACTTTACCAGGCGGAGGTTGTGGCGGGCGGGCTTGATTGTCTCTCTGGAGTGTCTCCGCTGTGGACGGGAGGAGGACTCCTTCTTCCACACGGTGTGGCTTTGTGGGTCATTGTCTCGGTTTTGGAGAGGGGTGTTGGCCTGCCTATCCGCGGTATTGGGCTGGGATCTTCCTGCTGACCCCAAGCTGACACTCTTGCACATTATTAAGGATATTGGTGGCAACATATACAAGAGACACTTATTGCTGCTGGGTATCACGATGGCTAAGAGGGATATCGCCCAGGTATGGAAGGCTCCGGCTGCCCCCTCGCTAAATGTGTGGAAGAGGGGCTTGGACTTTAATATGGGCCAGGAGCTCCCCATTTTTGCAGCTAGGGACTGGGGGGGGGGGTACACGCAGGGACTGGGGTTGGATCTGTCCGGCTTATGCTCATTCAAGCTGTTGTTGGTTGGATACAGTATGGTGCGGTCGGGGGAGGGAGTCTGGAGGTGGGGGGGGGGGGAGAGTTGGTTTTCATCTGAAATGCATTCCAAGTATCCTATTATGATAAAAATGTCAATGTCATGATTAGTGCGCTGCTTGGGCCGATACCTCTGGGGTTACAGGGGCCGGCAATATATTTGTTTATTGACAAATAAAAATAATTTTCAAAAAAAAAAAGGTGAAGAAAAAAAAAAACTTCCTCAGTCGATTCAAAGAACAATGTTCGGGACTCGTAGATGACCCTCAGGCATGCTGGATAGAGAAGAGCGTAGGATAGATGAAGCTCTCGCAGCCTGGCCTTGGCCGCCAAGAAAGACTGGCGCTGCTGCTGGACCATGCGCGTATAATCCGGGAATATGAGCATACGGGAGTTTTCAAACTGAAGGGGTTCCTTCTCTCTGGCTTGACGGAGAATGACATCCCTGTCATGATAGTTCAGGAGTTTAGCTATAATTGGCGGAGGACGGGCCCCCACCGGCGGTTTCTGGATAAGCGCCCGATGCGCCCGCTCCACCACAAAGCAACGGGACAGCGAGTCAGGCGGGAGCCATCCCTCCAGCCACTGAGAGAGGAAGCGCTCCATGTTGTTCCCCTCGCAGCCCTCCGGAAATCCCACAAAGCGCAGGTTATTCCTGCGGGCCCGCCCTTCTGCGTCCTCGACCCTGCCCGCCAGTCCCCGCTGCATTGACTCCAGGGCCTCAACCCGCTTCCTTAGCGTCACCACCTCATCCTCCACACCAGACAACCCGGTTTCAGTCTCCGTGATGCGGGTCACAGCGTTGCGCAGATCCTGGCGCAGCAGCATCACATCCGACCCAACTGCCCCAATCTTGGCATCCAGCATGTCCCGGGACTGCGTTATAGCTGCTAGAAGTGCCGCATTATCCGGCGCCACCACCGTGGAGCCCCCGCGGCCGTCCCCACCTGGCCAGAGCCCGTGTATTTATCCATTGGCCCCTGCTTCGCAGCGCCCCCGCCATGTTAATCCTTGGTCATCGTCACAGTCCTTGACACCAATGCCACGACCCTGCTGGATTAAATGGGCCCACCGGTAGACTCTCACACCCCCTGTGTAGCCACTTCCAGGATATTGCCCCTAAAGCACGTCTGCCAGCCCAGCTATCAGGGACGAGTCATGCAGGCAGGGCCCCAGCCGCTCCGCTTGCTCCCGGCCCGTTCCGGACTAGGCCTGATCTCTGCCCGAGGGACCCAGGCGCCGCTCCACCAATGCTGCCCCGGAGCCGCCTCGACATCCACGCCAATCCAGCCGGCCAATTCAGACGAGCCCCATCATCACCAGGGTCCAGATAGCTGCAGCCCTTACCAACAGGGCCAGACCACCGAGCTGGTCGCCGACCCCCCAATTCACTGGCACGTCTGGAGGTCCCCCGGAGCGCGGCGCACTGGGGACCGGGGTGCCGCGCCGACTCCGGGCCCACCGCCTGACCGGGACACTCACCGCCACGTGGGCTCCCTCAGTCCGGGGAGCTCCAGGATGCCTCCGTCGGTCTCCACCAGGGCTGGGCTAAGTTCTCGTCCCCAGGGCGCCGTTCCGCCATCTGCCACAATCGCCACCGTCAGGGGCTCCGCCTGCCCGGGGGCGCCGCGCTACCACCGCCTCACGTAGGCAAGCCCGGCCCCGCCTCTCCTCTCACGCGAGGCCGTGGCTCGCCACGCTGCACCAGGCCGGAGCCGCCGCTCGGCCGCCCCGCGGGGGCTCCGGGCCTTCAAAATCGCCCAGATTGCCGCCGCCGCCAGCCGCCCTCCACTGCATTCAAGCGGGGCACCTCATCACCGGGGTACAGGATAATTTCAGGATAAATGCCGCGGGCGGGCGGGAGCCGGCTCAAGACGCGTCCGCCATCTGGGCTCACCAAGCCACGCCCCTCCTAAAGCTGTATTTCAAGCACTTATCTGTGCATAGAACAGTAAATATAAATAGAAAGCACTTTTAATTGTGTTCTAGGGCTGCCTCAATGATCCAGGACTGATAATTAAAGAGAACAAAAGACAGAAAAGTGACAAAATAAATTAATACATTCTTTTTTATTTATAAGTCTATTTAGTGTGACGAGGAGGCCTTTGCAGGCTCTTTAAACATGGCAAGCCTACGTTATATTCCTTTTCATGAAATGCATTCTCACACTTCTGCAGTAAATGTAATATACAAATGTAAGGAACAGGAGTGGGTACCCAGGGGGTACTGGAACCAGGAAAAAACACTAAGCCTCTGTAACCAGTTTACAAAGGCATGTAAATATGCAAATGGTCTTTAAAGACTTGTGAAAAACTCGGATGGGCGTGCCGTAGAGAAGACTCCAGACACTGCCCAGCTGTGCACCCAGCAGCTCGAGTTGCACTGCAGCAGCCCGGGCTGAGACACAGGATGGGGAAGAGGGGGGGCTGAAGCCCTTGGTCCTCAGAAGTGTGACTGGGAATGCGCGACCCCCTTTGCATCACTCCATGGCCCCCCTGGGAGTCGCGCCCCACAGTTTGAAGACCCCTGGCCTACATGATGGTTTTGCAGACAGTACTGAAAATAAAATGTCTAATTTGGCAGGGTGATGTGCCCATGGATTATCCAATACACAGATGGTATTTCTGCTGTGGAGAAAGGTAAGTTCTCAAGTTTCTCAATGTGTAACAATGTGTATTTTGCATCTTTGCGTGCCATCAACACGTGGCCAGAACAGTGTTTGTAATGTCCAGCTCAATAGCATTATAGACCCTAGCTGTGACTGCCCAATGTGGACATATTATGTTGAACAACGTCTATTGCTAATTAAACTATTTCCTAAAGAGTATATCCTAGAGGACAAGGTGGTCCTATCGTTATCAACCACTGCTAGAGCTTTCTCTATATCGGTCCTGTACATTTTGCAGAGTCTTTCAACAGCTTCCTGCTGAGAAACCTTTATTATTTCATTATATTTTGCATATAGGAAACATTTTTTAAGAGACTTATGAGGACCTAAAAAAAGGTTCTGGAGTTCCAGGTCATCAGATAAAAGGGACAAGCATCGGTACATCTGGAAGAGTGTTGAGGTTTTTAGCCAATCAAGGCACAACTTCTCAACACTTTGTCACCATCTCGAAAGTTCAGACTGCACATACAGCATGTCAGGTCTGTTTGTTTTGAATCCCTCAATGTTATTTAGGAATCACGCCTGACATCCATTCGTGTCTAATGGCCAATCTAACCATACTTCCAATAGAGGTCTGATGAATTGTATGTACAATTACGCTGAATGATATTCAATGTAACCTTACTGTATTTTGTGAACTGTTGCAGTTTTCAAAAAGCGCAAATGTGGAGATTTGTGGTGTGTTCAAATCCTTCATCTTGGCTAATGAAAGACCGGTTTGTTTCACAGTTTTGTTCAGGAAAATGGTTGTGGTGTTAGACATGCTCTAAACAAAGCCTCAATTCCCTGAAACTGCCAGTCTTTTGTCCACCAAACAGATTTTACATCTATTGTGTCCTTCCAAAAGCCAAAACATTGTACGGACAGCTCAGAAAGAAAAAAAGCTGAATATATCAGTTCGATGTCAGTTCGCATATTTCCTTAGCAGGTGAGAGTTCAAGCCTATAATAAGAGGCTGGGTCAGATGTATTGTAACCAGAAAATAAGCAAACTTCAGTGCAAATGTTTTTTAACTACCCTGCAGTGGTGTGTAGGGCAATGTTTCATTGTTAAAGCAGGGTCTAGTTTTACCATATAGTGCCCCAGGCTCATGCTGTCCACATCTGAAGCATGAGAGTCTCAATTGGCCCTGCCAGTCCATAGACAGGGCTGTGCTACAATTGTCCACACTGCCTTGAGTGTCTACAGAGGCAGTAGGCCTCACGACCTCCTATAACCTCAGATCTATTTATCCTATGAAGGCCAATAACCTCACGTCACTGTCTTTCTAATGAACAAATCTCCGAGCCCCTGTCCTCTACGTGTACATCTTTCTGAACATCAAGAAGATGTAGCAATAACAGGATGCATCTGTCATCTAGAAGACAAGATGGGCTAAGAGTAGGAGTGGGGGCCAACTGACACTTTCCGCAGCTTTGGAAACTAAAATATCAACAGGGCTTAAAATAAACAATAGCCTTGAAAGGAGCTTCCACACTAAAGCTTCCAAGTGGTGACGCAAAGTGCTTTTGATAAAAAAGTAAAAAGTTAAAACTTTTGTTATGTTCTACGGTTAAGCACCTGCCAAAATTAGATCTTGTGGTCAATAGTTCCTCATTAAAACTGTATAAAAGAACTTCTTACTCTCCAACTCGTCGACCACCTGGTGCAGTGTATTTTTCACGTCGATGGTGCTCCTGGTTAACCGTTTATTTAACATTTTGGTACTTTGATATTCATTTTTTTCCCTCTCTCTTTTCTTTGGATTGCCTTGATTTTGAACTTACTAAATTGCATGTTTTTGTTCCTGACCTGCCATATGTCTTTGACACTTGTTACTTGCTAGATTGCATGCTGTTAGTTTTGATTAATGATGTATCTTTGACATTTATTGTATAAATTGATTGAATAAATAGTGCCACTCTTGACTCAGTTCCTCCATTTCACACGTGTCTTGTTATTTTCGATAGCACATTTCTGCGCTAAATTATGTGGAAAAAACCACCCTCTAACATTGTGTATAATTGAAAATAGCACATAGAGTACTAGCTTTGTGCAGAACATGATAACTGTAATGTTGAAAACAGAACATTTCATCCTAATTTGAAATACCATCATACAATTCATCAGACGAAAACACAGCAGAATGCTCTAGATCGTCTAGCATTTCATGCGCCGTATCAATGTCCCAATCATCAGAAACAGTACTAGGGGTAATAAGATATTTTGAACAGATATGGAATTTGTCAAAGTTCAATGAAACCATACACATCATATGATACCCTATCCTAAACAATCCCACTGGGAACTGGAAAAACTGAAATGTTCAACAATGAAAGTAACTTCTGAGTAACCGCACGTCTGCAGTTCTCAGCGTTTTTAAGTGCTGCTGCATCTTCATCGGCAGACACTGTGAAAAACTTAATAAAGAATTACATAGAGGGTAACATAATGGAAAATAGATCCTTTGATAAGTTCAAGCTTGAACAAAGTACAGCCAATACATAGGAGTGGCGGACTCAGCAGAGGAGGATAGTCTACCACCTCTGATTTCTCAGTTAGGAGGTAAGTAGGGGTCTCTGAGAAAAGTACCATAGAACTTTTAAGACAATCAAATAAAAAACAATTTTACCAAAGTTGGCGGCACCATGTAGTGTAGTTCCCCACTTCCCAGTAGAAACAGTATGTTTGTTGGGCAACCTAAAAATAGGGGTGGTACCAGACTGATTATGTACACAACCACAGATATTTCGTCCTAGAGACCAGCTAGCCCACAGTGCCACCATATGCACCCCTAAATCGAGATAGGTAGCAAATAGTTTTGGCAACCACAGAACACGGCAACCCTTAGCTCTCCCAAGGATCGATGTAACAGATCTAGAATCCTTTCACTCAGTCACTTCTGCTCTCTTTGTCTCAAGAGGTATTATACAAGAAATACACAGTGGGGCGTTTTCAATATTTATTGAACCATTGTGATTATTGTAGAACATATATGTGCTACATTGATCAATAGACAGAACCAGATGGAAATGGTTAGCAATATAAGAACAGAATGATAAGTTCCACCATCTTGCTAAAAAAATGTGTATATGCAGGCATATAAAACAATATTTAGATATGTGTAGAGAGTGTGCTCCTACATGCGTACCCTAACTTAAATGCCTAGGGTGTATTTATATGTTCTGCCAGGAATCCCCATTGGATGATCCAATCCCATTACCTGAAGGGAAAGAATGTAGGTCCCCCCTTGTGGTCACAAGTTGGACTTCCCTCGCCAAGGGATCAGCTTACAGCTGGGCTGAGGTTTCAGCGTGTAGCGACCTTGCAAATGACAGCAAGTGTTCCTCTCCCTAACCCATTAAATGCTTTTTATTTATAACAGAAAGCATCCTTGCCTTGGGCTGAGATTCTAGTCAGGCTGCCAGTGTTTATGTACTATAGATAGCTGTGTCACCCTTGGATGAAAACAATCAAATTTGCACAATGTATGTATAGACCTTGTACGTGATTTTTTTTTTTTTTTTTACTTTTCAAAAACCTTTATTTGCTTATAGAAATTGTACAGGGCAGACAGCCTACTATCCACGTAGCAGTGGGAGGACTCTGCCGTCCAGTCGGGCAGTTAAGCTATCTCTTACACGGCCATTTAGCCGACATCCCGGAGGACCGGCGGCTTCTCAATAAAACATCATATACAATAGCCCGGTCATGGTTGCAACTTCGGATGGAGGTTCCACTAGTCCCCAGTCTATGTTACAGCCATACGTTTATGATTTAGAAGTATAAAATTATCCACCTGCGACTGCAAACCTGGCTTAGTCCCTGTAGGTTCCAATCCAATCACTAACCCCAACCACCCACTCCACCCACCGCACGCTAGCTGTCTCATCCTTCCGCCCATCTACATGTACACGTGTCCTCAGTCCTTCTTTCTAGTAGCAACCAGTGATAGCACCCCCCCGCATTCAGTCTATATACAACCTTGCGTTACTCATTCACCCTCCGAGTGACCCCTATTAGAGCGTAACAATCAGATCTGAAGCGTACCTGTTCACCCTCTCTACATGCGGGCATCCGTCCCAACTGACGCTCCAGAATCCCTCACAATCGTGCGCCCCTAGAGTCCTGATCTTGTCCCGTGCCCCCCTCGGCCACCTTGTGCGTATTGAGTTCCTCACTCTGTGCCTCTCCCTGGTCAGCCGTCTCGGTGACCCCGGCAGTCGAATACATTCTGTACAACCCCCAGAAGTTCTTGGGGCGACTTTTCGGAGGTAGCAATTCGCTATATGTCTCCGCCTGTGTGCTGCAATACAGCATATCCCTGGCCCATCGTTTCTTAGTGGGAAGCGGCCCTCTCATCCAACATGTCGCCACAACTCGTCTAGCTATTAACAGCATTATATCAGTCAGACGTCGCAGTGCTAGTGGGAGCTGCCTGGAATACCCCAGTAACGCCAGCGATGGGTTGGGCTGTATCTCTGTTTCCAAAATCTGGCTCAGTTCCTGGAACACCTCCGTCCAAAACTTAGCTATTCCCGGGCAGTACCAGGCCATATGCATGAAGTCCGCCACTAGGAAGTGACAGCGCTCACACTCCGCTGTTTGGCGGAGCCCGTACCTATGCAATCTCTCCGGGGTATAATAGACCCGCTGCAAGTACTTAAAGTGCACCAATCTGTGTCGACCATTTAGCGACACCTTCTTGGTGCTAGCGCAACAGTATTTCCACATCTCATCAGTGATATCCATTTGAAGGTCGCTCTGCCAGTCTCGCCTCACTGTGGAGTACTGGTGCGCCTTGTGCTGGTCCCCAATTTTTTTTAATTCGTAACCAGTTTGGACGGCTCCACCGTTTTAATGACATAGGTAAGTTCCGGGATTTCCGGGGGTTCTGCCATGCCCGGCCCCAACAGGTCTGACAGTGCACTACGGACCCTATGAAATTGAAAGCGTTGTAGAAGCGTGGACTCAGGTCGTGCCAAGCCGACCTGATCCCACGTCTTGACTACCCCATCCAGAAACAGATCCGCCATCCTAGCGATGCCCAGAGCGCCTAACGCCTGTAGCACTCCTTTCTCTCGCAGTGGGGGGAGCCAAACCGCCCACTCCACCTGCATCAGTGGGGAATACAGTAGTGCACAGTCCTGCGCTCTCATCAACGCATGCCAAGCATGATTCGTGGCCTTTAGAGAGTCCAATCTTCCTACGCTGCGATCAACTGTCTGGAAGACAGTCGCCGGCAATCGCTCTAAAATCACATGTGGGACATCAGAGTTGGCATGTATCCACGTGCGCAGGTGAGCCGCCTGCGCTACCCTGTAATATCTTTTCAGGTCCGGGGCTCCCAGTCCCCCCATCTCATACGACAGCGTTAACACCTTCCACTGAACTCTAGGCTGTTTACCTCCCCAGGCCAGCTTAATAAGGGTTTGGATCAACTGCGTGAAAAAGGCCTTGGACAGTACTATAGGGATGTTATTGAATAGGAACAAGAATCTTGGCAAAACCACCATTTTCATGATGGCTATTCTGCCCAGCAAAGACAGGGGAAGCCGACTCCACACCTCTACGTCCTCAACTAGGTTGGCGTATACCACTCCGTAGCTTTCCCTGAGTAGAACCTCCGGATCCTTGTGGAGCCGAATCCCCAAGTATCGGATTGAGTCAGTCGTCCACTGCAGTGGATATTCCATATGAAACGGCAAAGTAACCGGCATCAGCGGGAACGCTAACGACTTGTTCCAGTTCACCTTAAGGCCAGACAGGGCCCCGAATTTGACCACCCCCCTCAATATAGAAGAGAGATTCTCCTCCGGGTCCCGGACGTATAGCAGCGTATCATCTGCGTATGTTGAAATATCGATCTTATAGGTGGGAAAGTTAATACCCTCGAATCTATGGTATTCTCTTATTGCGCACGCCAAGGGTTCCGCTACTAGAGCATATAGGAGGGGGGAAAGGGGACAGCCTTGCCTGGTTCCCCTGCCAACTTCGAAGGCCTCCGTAACCTGGTCTCCTATTCTCAGCCTGGCAGTGGGTCGGTAATACAATGCTCCAAGCATCTGCAAAAAGGGCTCTCCCAGTCCGAATTTCCTCAATACCCTCACCATAAAGGGCCACTACACAGAGTCGAACGCCTTCTCCATGTCCAGGAAAAGAGCTAAGGCTTTGCGCTCTGGGCGCACATGCTGCATGGTTCCCAGCACTCTTCGGATATTATATGTGAGATTTCTGGCCGGGATAAATCCCGCCTGCTCCGGAGCCACGAGCTCCGGCACCAGCAGCGCCAAGCGCGTAGCTAGGACCTTGGCGTACAACTTGGCGTCCACATTAATCAAGGAGAGCGGTCTGTAGGATCCGCACAAGTTAGGGGGTCTCCCGGGTTTTAAGATGGTGACTAGTAGAGCCTCTCGTATAGTACCTGGCATACTACCTTCCTGGCATATATCATCAAAAAGAGTCATCAGATGCGGGAGGAGCTTATCCTTAAAGGCCTTGTAAAAGGCCACCGTCAGCCCATCAGCCCCAGGGGCACTGCCTGATCTCATTCCCTCCAGTGCCTCCAGAATCTCATCCTTTTGTATGGGGAGCATCAGAAATTCCCTCTGAGAGTTGGACAAAAAGGGCATTTTAATATAACTGAGGTAGTCCTCTATTTCCTCTTCCATCTGAGAGGACTTAGATTTATAAAGCCCAGCATAGTAATCCCTGAATTCGTCAATAATCTCTCTCTCTCCAGTAATCACTGCCCCTGTGGAGGTGACAAGTTTGTCAATGACCAGAGGGCTCCTGTTATTACGAAGTATCCTCGCTGGTAAGGAGCCCGGGCGTTCACCCTCCCCATATGTGCGGGCCGTAGCATACTTGCCCATATGCTGCACTTCCCTATCCGCTTCACTATTGTATTCAGAAACCAACGCTTGGATCCTAGCTACAATATCAGAATCCGCGGACATCCGATGTTGCTCTTCTAACTGAGCCAGTTGCGTCTCCAGAGCCTTTAGCCTTTGTCGAATGGACTTAAGCACACTAGAGTTCTTGGCCATAGCCATACCACGAATATATGCTTTGAACGAGTCCCACACCGTTTGGAAACTCTGAACAGAACCCAAGTTATTATCAAAGAAGGTATCTATGTCCTCCGCCAAGTCGCCCCTGAACACCTCATCTAACAGTGAGTAGGGTGGCAGCCGCCATGTGAACGGCGGGATTCTTTTGACCGGAGTATCCAGTATCAGAAGAAGAGGGGAGTGGTCCGACAGTGTACGTGGTAAGACCTCGCACCCCTAATCACCGTAAGCAGCGACTGTGATTTTAGCCAGTAGTCAATCCTGGTGTGCACGTCATGAAATGCAGAGTAGTGTGTATATCCCCCTTTCCCAGGATGTCCATGTCTCCAGACATCCACCAGGTCAAGTCTAGTCAATTCCGCTTGCATGTGTAAGGCAGCAGCCGCCGGGCAACGTATCGGCCCCGAAGAGCGGTCTATGTTCGGGTTAAATGTGAAATTAAAGTCACCTCCCCACACCATTCTAGCGTGTATGTACTGCCTACAATGTGCGGCTAGTGCGACGTAGAACTCAGGATTATCATAATTGGGGCCATAAACATTAACTACCACTAGCTCGTGACCTTTCCCGACACATCTAGCAATTAAATAGCGCCCTTCCGGGTCAGCTTCCAGCACTGTTAATTGCAGTTTTGATCGTGGGTTTACCCATGTGACTACCCCTCTGGAGTGCGTAGTAAATCCTGCCGCTACACTATTACCCGCTAGGCCCCTCCCAGACAGCATTTTACTCGTAAGGGGGAGGTGTGTTTCTTGTATAAGTGCCAGATCGATGTGGTGCCTGTGGAAGTAATTCAGTACTTTTCGCAGTTTGCGAAAATCATTCAACCCCCTGACATTCCACGTCAGCGCTCTCAGAGCTGTAGTGCCACCGTCACCATTCGTAACTCTAGAGTCTGACATCCCTGCCATAACGTGTCATAGAATCAGCAGAGATGTTCCCTATGCAGAGTGCCACCCACTGGCAATCACGGGCAACTTAGTCCGAACATACAGAGATAGGTCAGAAGACATGCCTCTCAGCGTACCGTGCGTACCCCTGTCCCCCCACCCAAAACATCCCCCTATTGTCACTTCCCCCCACCCACCCCCAACCTGGCCAGACAGGACCCCGACCCATCCACCCATCCCCCACTACAACAAACTCCTTGAACATTCCCCAAACCAGCCCCCGGAGGGACCATGCGAACCAACAGCTTTAGGGCAGAGGTTACCGGGCAAAGTAAATCACAACCTGACAACAGCACACTGTATTGACGTGTCCCCGCACCATTGCCCCCATATAGTCATATGGCACGAGCCGCTCTCCTTCCTCCACCATTAGGTCCAGGGGCATCCCCACTATACGTATTGGGATCCAAGCCTTACGCCTAGAAATGCATTCCTGATAGCCCTAAGGGGCCTGTGCAACGAACCTGCCCATCGTCAAGTAGTCCCAGTCGCAGGCCAGCAAAGCAAATGGATGGAACAGACCCGGGGAGGGTCCTCCAGCTCCAGAAGGCAAGAAGCAATCAAGTCAGTAGCCAGCAAGAGCAAATACACCTCCTCCCCCCCCCCCCCCCCCCCGGGAACCCATGAGACTAGGACCACAGTTTCTATTCATACTCAATATATCAGAAAGGTCTCACCAAGTAGCAACTGCGTAGTCCTCATGTGGGACCACACCATCCGCTGTTGTCCATTCAGCTCCAGGCGCTCCGGTCACTGCCAGGGCTGCGAACACCCCCCACCGAACAAGCAATCCCAGACGGTGCGGCCGTTTGCAGAGTCAAGCCGCCAATAGCAAACTAATCCTGCTCCTCCAAACGTGATGCATCCGCAAGAGTGTCATTTTGGCCCCGTGGACTGTTCCGCTGTTCCTTAGACCATTCCTTCAAAGATCTCTGCAGTTCCCTCGGGTCAGTGAAGAAATGCGAATGGCCTTGCCTGTTGATCCGGAGTTTCGCCGGGTATACCTTCGCGTAATCCAGACCTAGGTCGCGAAGTTGTTTTTTGTACGGTGCAAAATGCCTCCGTTCTTCTTGGACTTTCGCTGTGAAGTCAGGGTAAAGGGAGATGTCCATTCCTTCAAATTGCAACCTCCCTTTTTCTCTAGCCACCCGCAGGGCCGTATCTCTGTCCCTGTAATTCAGCAGCTTTGCTATTATTGGTCTCGCTGGTGCACCTGGCTTCGGGCGGGGCCCCAGCAAACGATGAGCTCTTTCGACGACGAACATGGGAGAGAACACGTCCTCCCCCAGCAGGGCATGCAATAGTTTTTCCACAAAGAGCTCCATCCTTCCGGTGTGTGTTGACTCAGCCACACCCGTTATGCGAATGTTCGATCTCCTCGAGCGGGCTTCCAGGTCCTCCGACTTATCCTGGATGACCTGAAGCAATCTGCTGAATTGTTTGCGATCCGTGTCCCACTCCGTCTGCGCTTCCTCCGCTTGCGTGATTCTCTTCTCAGTCATGTCCAGTCGCTCCGCATTCTTGTCCACCCGCTCCGACATGCGATCCATGCGGTAGGAGAGTGCGTCGAGCTTGGTACCAATCGCTGTCACACTGCCCTGCAGGCCCTTTTCCATTGTCGCTAACATTTCTCTAATGTCCGCACACATAGAGCTCTCTGAGGCAGTACCACAGGGAGACGCTTCTGGCACTACAACATTAGATCCCTTCGCTTTACGTGGATCGAAAGATATTTTAGGCTGTGTCTTGTCGCCTTTACCCATGGTGATTCTATGGGTCTGCAAGTCCACTAGTCCAGCCGCGCCGAGGCGGATTCAAGCTCCAATCCGCAGGACCTTGTGGTTCTCGGCCCCAACGGAGCAGCCTAAGGGCCGCACCACCGCACCTCTCCGAGGTTTAATAGCTGGGCCTACTGCAGTAGCTGGGTCTGCGAGGTCCCAAGACCCTCACCGCAGGGTCGCACACCGGCTCCCGACTCTCCTTACAGCACACGGTCGGAGTCCGTCTGCTAGCACCCGATCAGGTCTCTGCCGCTAGCAGTCCTCGAAACCACCACAGGCCTGGGCAGTGCGCAGGTCCCACGGGTCAAGCGGCACAATCCACGCTCTACACTCTATCGGCATTCCTCCGCCACAGAGAAGGCTCCCTTGGTAAGTCAATCGGCAATCGCCAAGATCAAGGCCTGCTTATGCAAGACGGAAGCCAGTGCTGCATCCAGGCACAGACAACCACCCCGAGGCCCACCTGCAAGACACTCGATAAATCCACAGCCAGAGCCGAGCAAACGGTACCTCTGTGTGCTCACAGCAGTCTATGGCCCAGCTACCAGCCCTGTCTTCTTAGCATACTGGACTGTACTCCATGCAGCCTCGGAGCCGAGACTGGCCCCCTTCAGGAAGAAGTCAGCGTGCGAAACTGCACCAAACTCAGCGCACACCCAAAGTCTAGGTCAGATAGAAACTTGTTCCGAATGGTGACTCCTCGCGCAGGCCCGTATTCCAAAATGGCGACCCCGAGTGGCTGGGGAGGGGCTGTCGACGTCGAGGAAGCCCGCAGTGCTCGTCGCCACGAAGCTCCAGAGTCGCCCCACCGCAGCCCCCCGCAAGCCTGCACACAGCGCTGACTCCTCTGGCCTCTGGGGATCTTATTTCGGGCTATTAGAGGAGGGGTGCGCCAAGCGTAGCTCCACGGAGGCGCCAAGAGCCTCGCCTCCACCGCAGGCACCCAGTGCGCACTCCGCCATACAAGCCAGTGTTCCGTATAATGTCCCAGTTCAGAGGTGTTCACCGTGTGGGACCTCCCCGCATGAGAAGCTTGCCACTAGCCAGGGTTCCCCGGGTTGTCCAGAGCGGTGTGGCCGCTCTACCCGGTCCAATCCGCCGATACTGGCAGTCCCGCGGAACGGCCCCGCTGAGTAAGAGGGTCGCCTCGCTGTGATTGCTCCCTACCCCTTATGGAGCCGCTCGTGCTTGCACTCCCCTCGGGAGACGTCAGCGTCGCGACCCCACCATCTCACTCCAGGTATGTAGCTGAGTACGTTCGACCGGGCTGGCCACAGATGACCCTGCCGCACGCTGTGCTATGCACGCCGGGGAGCGCCTCAGGGCAGTTCGGTGATGTCGGCCTGGTCCGCCGAGGATGTTACTGCTCGCCGTATGTGTTCCGTCAGGCTCCGCTGCCGGCTGAAGAGGTCCGCACACAGCCCCGCCAGGTCAAGAAGGGATTCCCCCTTCTTATCCGCTATTTAGCTCTGCCGTGTAGGATCAATTGAAGGATTTTGTGAGGGCAATGGTGGAGAGCTCAGCGCTCACACGTCCGCCATATTTGCCGGCAAGCTCCGCCCCTCCCTTGTACGTGATGTTTAGGGTATCATGATAGTGTTATTGCAAAATTGATTTTTTAAGTAAGTATAATTTAATGGAAACTTATTGGTACTGTCACGTTGCAAATTTGAGTCAAAAGTCATTGCGTGAGAGTGAAGGTAACTGTGTGTATGTAAAATGGCTGAATTTCCTTCTAGTCCTAATTGTAATCTTGCCTAGAAAGAGTGAGCTGCGATTATCAGGCAGATAAAACAAAGCAAAGTAACCAGCATTATGAACATGGTGAAGAGAATGAACAAATCAACAATGGCAGTTTGAGTTCTATAAATATATATCTATATTCCTATCCAACTCTACCCTTACTCTGACAGCATAGTGGGTGTACCCGCTGCCCGATCTCTGAGGATAGCTGTAGACCTCATACCTGAGCGACTTGATCTGGAGTTGTATTGGCAAGACCACTCTGCAGGATCAGTGGGGAAGATCAGCATTGACAGAGCTACATGTCGAATACAACAGCCGTCTAAGAACCGTTATGGCTGGAGTGTACCACCTAACCCACTAAAAGACAGTGCCCTGTTTATATAATATAACCACTGTGTTAGAATTACAGCTCTGATGCAGTGATGTCTCTAGATGTTAGATGTTGTCTCGGAGTGTACAATGCATGTATGAGGATATTTCGTTCTATGTTCTTAGCCTTGAATGAAGAGTACAGATTGTATCGCATAAAAACCTGCCTTTAAAACAAGCAACATGTTCAGCCTTATCCAGAATCATATCATACAGAAATTAAATATGTAAAAGTTAACAGGGCTAAGACAATATTCTACTAAAATGTGTAAAATATAAAACTAAAAGGAAAACCGAAGTGGGCCGAAGAGGACTTCACCACACAGGCACAGTCCTCTCCTTGGTGGGTCCCAGGAATAGCTGGGAAGTCCTTCTTTGGTCCTCTCTCCAAGGCAGACGTGATCAGAGGTCTGGGTGCTGTTTTTATGCCCAAAACCTAACCTCTGGAATGCGGTGGTGGTGCAATGGGGGGTGGTGCAATGGGCTACCAGGTCCTCTCCTACATGATGATGACTTCCTGGGGTGTGTGGCATCTAGCTATCCCAGAGTGAAACATTCTTCCCACTCTCAAGATGGCAGAACCCTTCTATCAGTGTGTGGAGCTTGGTAACCCACCCCAGAGATGTAACTGCCTGAGGGCTACACACCAACGTGAAAACTGGTTTGGCATCTGTTTCCCCTTCTCTATCCCAGACACCAAACTGTTTCCCAGAACAAAAGAGCAGCCCCTTTCATGTGTGTCCATCATTTGTACTTCAAAAGCAACTTCCACTGTGAAGCTTCACTTTTGGATCCACACCCTATTTCTTTCCTGTCAGGGAGAGGTAGGACCTCTTACAATAGCAAGACTCTATTGTGTCCATTCCTGGGAGTATTACACCTCTAACTCAATTTGGTGGCTTTATACCCTCTGTTACCAGAGCCTTTTGCTTTAGCCTCTTCGTTAAGCCTCTTCCTCCTCCTTATGTCTTGTTTTTTTCTACACGCCTCAGCTACATCACATACAGCCGCGTAGAACTCAGCGTTCCACATGGCGCTTACCTTCCCTGTGGAAAACACTTTTACTAACTACCTGCTAGGAGGTATGTTATTACAGGTTCTTTGGGAGCTCTCACTACCTAATCACTTTTATTTTTGGGTTATTTTAGGCCATGACTGTTAATATGCCCTGACACTGAGGTTACGTGGATGTTGTTATTTTAACTTCCCGCATAGGATCGACTTGTTGGACTCGGGACACTCCACTTTTACAGTTCACTTTTTTAGGTTGCATGACCTGCAGTCACGTTACTTGCTTCGCACAGTGATGTATTTACATTTGTGATGTTTGGGCACCGAACCATCACTATATTCATTGTTAGACCTGGCAACATTGGCTTGGGTCTCCCTTCCGATTTTTGCTGTTGCATACTCCGTTTTTGCTGGTCTAGATGGTTTGGGTACTTTGCCACTGCTATTCAGTGCCAAAGTGCAAGTGCTCCCTATAGTAAATTGTTGTAATGGATTAGTGACTCCATGTTTGGCTTATTTGATTTACTTGTCAGACCCTAGTACAGTGCACCATGAGTGCTCAGGGCCTGTAAATCAAATGCTGCTGGTGGGCTTGCAGCACCGATTGTGCCACCCACAGAAGCAGTTTCTAAAATGTGGCTCGGGCCTGCAATTGCACGGCCTGTGTGCAGTCTGGGACTGCCATGTCGACTTGTGCCTAAACCTTCTCGTTTCTACATATTAGTCACTCCTAAGGTAGGCCCAAGGGCAGGGTGCATTGCATGTGAAAGGTAGGACATGTCCTGATAATGAATTACAGCCAATTTCGTTTTTCACTATTGCAAGGCTATCTGTTCCCATAGGCCAGAACGGGCAGTTTCATTATAACATCTTATAATCCTAACTGACTCTAGGAACAGGATAGGAAAATAAAGTTTAGTATGCCTGAACTCAGAATGTTAAAATAAATCTTTTAGGGTGGGTGATTTTTACATTCTGTGTTTGAAAATACTACTTTTAGAAAGTAGGTATTTTCTTGCCTAACCATCCAGTATGCCTCTGCTAGGTTTGTGTATTCCATGTCTGGTTTGTGAGTGAGAGGGGGCTGGAGAGGGCCTTGGCTCCAGCAGTCTGATGGCTCAGGGCTGGGCTGAATAGGACCTGCTTTGATTGGAGAGTAGGGGGAGGAGATTTCCCTTCACTCGCCTGAGCCTTCATAGAATAGAAAGTAGGGGGAGGAGATTTCCTTTCAGCTACCTGGGCCAGGTCTGCTTTCAACAATGCTGTCTCCACCTCCTGCCAGGAAGCTGCACCACGGTGGACAGAATTGGTTTTGGCTAGGCACAGACACTCCGCTTCAGAGAACAAAGGACTTTTCAGTGCAAATATTGGGGCCCAGACCCCACATCTTTAGATCAGTTCTGGGAATCAAGACGAACCCTTTGCCAAGGAGAAGAACCGGAGAAGCTGGAGGAAGATTACTGCCCCTGAGCTGTTTGAGGTTGGTCTGCAGTGGTTAATTTATTGCCAAGGAAAGGAGAAAATGAACTTTGTGTGTACTTTTACAATCTTTAGTAAGATCTCCAAGGGCTTGAAGCTGAGCTTGCCTCCTGTGCTGAAGTCTCAGGGATACAAAGACTTCACCACCAGCTCCCCCTGAATTTTCTGGCTGGGAATTCTACCTGCAGTGAGGTGCCTGCTGTTGTTTTGAGCCCTCTGGAGAATCTGTGTCGCTGGGAGCTGGAAGCGCGGCACAACAAGGAAGAAGCGTGTCGCCGCCGCAGCAGTTGCCGTCGCTTCGCCGAAGCATGTCGCCGCCGCAGCTGTTCGCTGTGTTATCACCGACGAAGCGTGTCACATCTGAGAAGCGTGTCTCCGCCGTAGAGGTTGCCGTCGCATCACCGGAGAAGCGCGTCGCGGGGCCTGTCGCAGCTCAAGAGTCTACTGAGTTCGCCGCACGGCCGTTGGGCGTGCACGAATCGCATCCACGTTCTTGCATCGCATCAAAGAAGCCATTTTGTCGCATCGCACTGGATCGTCGCATCGCATCGAGGCTCCATCTTGTCTCACCGTAACTGGAACGCATCACCTCCTCTCCAGTAAGGAACCAAAGCATCACCTCCTCTGCGCTGCAGTAGGGAACCGACGCATCACCTTCCCTGCGACCCTTTTGTATGTTTTGCGAGATGCATCCAAGGTACTTTGAGAGTAAACTGTCTCACTTACCATCTACATTGAACTAAGCTATTTCTACCATCTGAAAGTCATATTTTTATTACTGTACTGTGGATTTTTGTCGTTTGGTCTTGTGTTAAGTCTAGATAAAGATGACTTATTCTTCTAAACTGGTCTGGTGTCCATTTGTAGCGTTTTCACTGTATTACTGTATGTGTTCACAATTGCTTTACACACTGCCTCTGAGCTAAGCCTGTCTGCTCGTGCCAAGCTACCAAGGAGGTGAGCAGGGGTTATTTTAGGAGTGCAGCCCTCTTACCCTGACTAGAAGCAAGGGCCCCTATTTGGTCAAAGGTACTTACCTCTGCCAACTCTGCCAACTAGAGACCCCTATTTCTAACATTCATCATAACCTTTCATAAATGCGCAGTATTTGATTTTTTCAGCTAACGTACGTAGGATGGTTGGTACTAGTTGAATGCATTGTGAATAATTTTATGGCAGGACCGGAGGCTTCAGATTAGGCTTTCAACTTTCTCCATTTATTAGCACCAGCAGCTTTAAATAGACCACAATAACCATAAAAACTACATTTCCCAGGATGCAAAGGGGAAATGAAAGTCCAACGGAGGCAGCCAATCCGGAGCAAGGGTATCCCATAACTTCCCTCGAGGACGCTCTATCCTCCTCTTTCTTCGCTGCTCTGGCAGCATCAAGATGAGTGTTTTTTGATTCTTCCCTGAAATTGGTGTTTATATTGTGTTTCTACGCTAGTTTGCATGTTTGCCTGCACGTGCACTTTTTAAGTGTTTCTCTGATTGCAGTTTTTCCCTTTTCACAGCCCCGGGAGTGTCTCTTGCTCCTTCGTGGCCGTTTACTCGCTGTAAGGCTCGCGGCATGGTGTGGCCTCCTGCCGCTAGGGGACCGCGCGCCCATTGTCTTTCTCGTGCTTCGTGCGTTTACACCCCACCCCCCCCGCGGTACCGGCGAGTCATCCCTTCCGCTCAGGATATCGCGGAGAGCCTGACTCGGCTGCGCGCCTCTTCTCACACACGGGGGAGGTTTACTGTTGGCTGTGTTAGCATTTAACGCTTGGGCAAGATTACAAGTGAGAGCCCCTGCCTGGAGCTTGAACAACCGTACACCGGGTAAGAAAGACTGGCTGTCATGGGACCAGCCCAGGCAGGCTATTTCCCTCATTACCAGAATGGTGTATCGGTCCCAGGGCCAAGCCCTCTATATTTAAAGTATAAATATCTATTCTTTGCTCATACCACACTAAGGTTTACCTTAATTAGATCCCCTTTGTCTGCATAAGTTTAAAGTGTCAACAATGGCAGACTTTGAAGATTATTATGAGGAGGAGTAAGAAATTACTTAATTACTTACCTGCCTATTGACGAACACTTTTGCCAAGTGACGGACTCCTCCATCCTTAAGGCAGTTTCCCAAGTGGTTGCGCCCCTGGAGAGGAGATTAGACCGCCTGCAGACACAATGCAAACCGAGGGAAGAATTAACGGGGTCGAAGAAGCCCCTACCTCCAGGTGAGCCATCCACTAGCGCAGTAGACCCGAAGTGCAAGCACTCAGAGGACACCAGCGCTGATACTGAAGCTTTTGCGCATTTAAAAAAGGCATTTATGGATGCTCAGCCCCCATCAGCGCCCTGTAAACCGGTGGAGGATCTGGCGGGACCCTCTAGTTTCCCAGATGACTTGCCTACGGGCGACGCACATGAGTCCCCTCAGACCTCCGATAGTGATGGAGATGCAGGAAGGCTATGGCGCCCGGCTAAGGTAGATCAGGCGGCAACCACTGAGACAGACAGTGACATGCGCAACCCCAATGATCTCCTGCACCAGAGGTCAGCGGAATGGGTTCCAGCCCCTAAGGTTGCAGCCTACATGGCAGCTAGTTTGCGTAAATCGCTGGATAGGGATGTCAGAAACTGCCTGAGAGCGGAGTGTCCACGACCGGCCCTAAAGGGTAAAGTTGAAGTCACTCCAGAGGTGGACCCTAAGATGGGCACCTTCTTGGCCAAATTTATCCGTGATCTGAAAAAAGATATTCATCGCTCGTGGGGAGCGTGCCAGGATAAACTCCTGGACACGGCAGGCCCCCCGGCTAAAATTCTAGACATGGCTGAGGACGTCTAGGCCTCAGACACTCTTATTTCACCAAAGACAGTCTCTAGCTGGGCGCAGAGAATGATAATTTTTCTAGGGAACGCCAATGCGGCAATCTCTACAGAATGTCGCAGGTCTCTGCTGATTAAAATAGACCCCAAGTTGGGAGAACTGGCCACCTCAGAGGCTGGTCGAGTCGCGGAGGGAAACCTCTTTGGAGACCCCTTTGTGAAGGAGCTGGGCAAGTTTGTAAATACGTTTAATTTGTTGGATAAGGCCCAAACATACAAAAAAAGCATCTACACCCACGTGATTTTGGCGCAGCCCGTTGTGGCAGGGGGTGCTAGACCGGCCGTCCCTACAACAGAGCTTCCTACAAGTCGGCTGAGCCCCGTAGAGGGCAGTGACAGGACCCAAGGGAATTTGGAAACTTCTATCCTGTGAGAAGTTGGCCTGATATATGCGGTCCACTAATTATAGTGGGCACCTTGTATCAGTCCAAACAACCCCTTATGGTGAATAGGTTTAAGACAACCTTTATTGAAAGCTATCCTAGTGGTAACTATGGAGAGCAGCCTTCAGGCTAAGTCTTGAAGGAATGTAAAGCAGCTTGTTTTACCAGTCTATAATCTCTTGAATGATCAAATGAAAGGACAACCACACCAGGTATATATTCAAAATATTTGTATTTAGGATAAAACACACCCCTCTAGTCTCTTTATGAGACTGGAGTTCGAAGTACTTAATTTACAAGTTAGCAATCAACAGTAATAGCACAAATACACGTTTGGGCCCTAGGGGCGTACCAAACCATATACTAAAAAACTGGTATAAGAACCACGACTGAACTAGACACAAGGCCTAGAGCCTGTAGAATCGCTGGGACCCCAAGGAACCACCCAAGGTAGTGACACAGGAGACCCACGGGGACTGTGTGCAGTGTGTAAACACAGCCGCGGGATCCCGTTAGCTTCTGTGGGCAATGTTGCGGTTAGAAATTTAAAGATTAGGGACACTTAGAATCGAGTCAGGACCAAACCCTTTTGGACTTAAGAAATTCTAGGGCTAGCACCCACGGAAGCACCGGAGTACTCATGTTACCTCACCCAGGGAAGCCGGGTGCATAGGTGTCTTTTGGTGTCGGGTCACGTCGTCGATTTCAATGGAAGCTGGCGAAGAAGTGCTGCTGCCGTGAAGAGAAGTATCCGAAGCAATCTAGGCCTGGATCTAGGATGTTAGGAACCTGAAAGCAGAGGGGACAGGGTCTGGGTCACTTACCAGTGACCAAGGGCAGGATGGACCAATGCCCACAGATGTCGGGTGCTTCAGGTGAGTTGACAGGTGTCTTGACTCTTCAGCCACGAGGTCCAGGAGGCGCCGAGGACGACCAGGAACTGGATTCGAGCTGTTCCACGAAGTCTGTCGAGTGCTGCGGTGTCAGTGACCAGAATGGACCCAACAAGCCTTGGCAACGGCAAGTCACTGGGAATCAGAGAAAGGACGGCGGTGCAGACCAGCAAGGTCTGGGGGACTCATCCAGCGAGGGTAAGTCGGGGCACGTCTGGAGCAACCAGGAAAGCCCAATCATAAGAGGAGTTGCCTTCGTGGGGACCTACTAGCCAATGGGCTAGCGATCGCGAAGGAGCCTCGAGCGGTCTCACTGGAAACTGGCCCACGGGTCACTCGTGGAGTGGAGGCCAGAAATCTTTGTTGCAGGAGATGCTCAAGGCTGGGGCTACTCGGAGCCCAAAGCACAACTTCAAGGAAGACCAGGAAGATGATGTTGCTGCAAAAGTTCACGGTGTCCAGGGGTCACGGTTCTACGTCACCCACGATAGCCAAGGGCTTCAGCTTTGCTGTGGACTCAGGGTAGCCTCGGGGATGTCTGGAAATCCACCTCTGGTGATGCAAAGACTTCGGGGTCCGGCGGGAGCTTCAGCGATGCAGATCGGTCAGTTGCTTCTTTGGTGCCTGCCAAGCAGGGGAGTCACTCCTTGACCCCAAGCGAGATTTCTTCAGTCTTCTAGTCAAAGTAGAATGTCAAAGGTGCAGGATATATATTGCAGAGTTTCATCCAGGGTAATCTAAAGTCGCAAGGACTTGGTTCCCAAACTTATACAAAGTTTGGGGGTTGGACATACTCTAGGGACCCACCTATGGGAGGGTTTGGAAACAGGAGTGGTTACACCCATTTCCTTTGTCCAGTTTCGCACCAGAGCAGGGGCAGGTAGCCCCTGCAACTGGTTTGAACTCGACTATGCACAGGGACACCAAGTGTGCCCCCAGTGCAAGACTTCAAAGCACCAGAGTGTGCTCCCGCCCAGCCCCAATACACATCTGCCTGTCTGGGGAGGGGGTTACACCTCCGTGGGACAGAAAACCTAGTGTCCAGGCCTCCCCTGCAGAAGTTTCGGTCAGCAGCAGGAGGCCAGACCCGTGTCTGTGGCAGAGGCATCCATTTTGTGATGCCAGGGCTGTAGAAAGTCCTACCGGGTTAGACCAGCGTGAACATGTCTCTCCCTCTAGAAGGGTGGAATGCCACCAAAACTGGCGGGGGGGGGGGGGGGGGTATTCCAAAGTGTTTGACACCAAACACGACATGTTTCCCTGCAGCCATCCCTAAGTTAGCATTTACAGCGAGGTTATAATGCACTTAAGAGTATATGGTCAGGCTGCACCACAATCAGCATCACAGGAGGTACTCCGAACGCTGCAGAGGGGCTCTGCTCATGCAGGGGCACCCCCTCACATAAAAACGAAGCACTCTGCCTTCAGGATTGTTAAGGCCTGCAATAGGAGTGACATAATGTTTTATATGTGTGTGCAATGGTAGTGATATAGGTAGCCTATACCACTGTAAGGGGTGCAAGCACCACCTTACCCAGGCTGCAGTAGCAGACCTGTGGTGTCATTTTGGAGTGCTTCCCAGGGGTGGCATAATACATGCTTCAGCCCCTGGTAGGCCTATGAGGTACCTATGCCCTAGGTACTAGGGGCTTATAAGGCACTCCAGAATCCAATTAGAAATGTACCTAATGTACATGGAAACTATTTTAGAGAGGAAGCAGCTAGGCTGGGGTCCTGATTGCCAGGGCCACAGCCAGACTAAGGTAGAAAAACTGTGAAACACCAGTAAAAAGTGGGGGTACCCATGTGAATCAGATCCTACTCTCCTACATATCCCACCAGAACGTATCCACGCCGCAGGGGTGGCAGAGGAAGAGGAAACGGCTCCTATACTAATCAGCAAGGTAGGGGTGCCAAAATTTGGGGGTTGTGAACCTATGGGGCAGACTGCAGTTTTTTCTGCACAATTGGTCTTCGCTAACCTCAGACGCCTGGGTTTTACAGACTGTCAGAGGGTTCCAAATAGAGTTTTTCAACCTACCAACTCAATTGGTTTGCCCAAAACCCCTGGTGTTCCCACAGGAGCAGATGGTACTGATAGACAGGAAAATGTTGGAACTTTGCAGAAGGGAGCGATCCTTCCCTCAACCTTACACCTGCCGGGTTTTCTCAGCAACATTTTTCTAGTGGAAAAACAGAATCGGGTCTACCGCCCAGTAATAAACCTCAAGGAGTTCAACGAATGGCTAATTGATCGTCATTTCAAAATGGAAGGTATTCACCTTCTCAGGGACCATTTGCAGAAACAGGACTGGATGGTCAGCTTGGACCTCAGAGACGCTTCCAGTTTTCCCTCCTCACAGACGTTTTCTACAGTTCCAATTGGAACTCCCAGATTTTCGAATTCTCCTCCCTTTCTTTCGGTCTCTCCTCCGCTCCGTGGTGCTTCACCAAGGTGATGAAGCCAGTGGTGGAGCGCCTCAGAGCGGAGGGAATAAGACTGATAATCTATCTGGACGACTTTCTCATTATGAGCCAATGTCCCCAACTCTTGCTCGTCCAACTGCAACAGGCAGTAACACTTCTAGAATCCTTGGGGTTTGTGATCAACAAATCAAAATCGGACCTTATTCCGTCTCAGAAGATGCAATTCCTGGGTTTCATGATAAATTCAGGTGACGCGACTTTATCCCTTCTGTCTCGTAAATTATCCAAGATCAGACACGAATTAAAGCGTATGCTGGCAAGACCCACGATATCCTTACGCCAAATAGCCAGAGAAGTGGGCCTTCTATCGTCGTCAATACAGGCCATATTTCCGGGCTCCCTTCATTACAGGGCCCTTCAACGCCTCAAAGGCTATGATCTGCTCCAAGGTCATATCTACTCCCAATTCGTGCCCCTCTCGTAGGAGGCCAGAACAGAGTTACGGTGGTGGGTAGATCACATGGAGGCTTTGAATGGTCGAACCATCTTCGATTCCCAACCCGATCTGGTGATGGAGTTGGACGCCAGTGGTTCAGATTGGGGTGCCCGCTGTGGAGAAGTCTCTACTGGAGGAAAATGGTCCTCTGCCGAACCGGATGTTCACATCAATTGTCTGGAGTTGACGGCAGGCTACTTTGCTGTGAAATGCTGGACCAAGAGCAAGGTCCAAGGTTTCGTCCTACTCAAGATGGACAATGTAGCAGCAATCCGCTACATCAACCATTTAGGTTGGACACGGTCCACCGCTTTGTTGAATGTGGCTCGGGACCTCTGGGAATATTGTCTGTCCAATCAGATATCTCGGTCATCGGAACATCTGCCGGGTTCCTCGAACCAGGTGGCGGACTGGTGCTCCCGTCACTGGAAGGACACCAGCCTGTGGAAACTTCACCCCAGAGTATTTCGGAATATCCAATCTCGCTGGGGGCCCTTTTCAGTAGACCTATTTGCCTCCTGACTGGATGCCCAACTGTTATGGTACTACAGTTGGCATCCGGATCCGGAAGCATTGGCGGTGGATGCGTTCCTCCAGGATTGGAGTGCAGAGCAGTGCAGGAGAGTAGGATCTGCTTCTTATAGTTACCCCACTTTTTGCTGATGTATCACTGTTTTCGACTAAGACTGACTGGGATCCTGCTATCCAGGACCCCAGTCTTGCTGCTTTCTCCTCTAAATTGATTGCATGTACTTTAAGTACACTCCAGATTGGATTCTGGGGTACCCTTAACAGTCCCTAGTATATGGTTTACTATGTATCCAGGGCACAGGTACCCCAGAGGCCTCCCATGGGCTGCAGCATGTATTATGCCACCCATGGGAGACCATTCAAACTGACACCACAGGTCTACTACTGCAGCCTGTGTAAGGTGGTGTATGCACCGCTTACTTATATATAGGTTCACTATATCTATTCTAAATCACTGCACATATAAACCCATCAGTCACCCCTATGGCAGGCCTTATCAATCCTGAAGGCAGGGTGCTGGGTTTTATGTGAGAGGGTGCCCCTGCATGAGCAGAGCCCCTCTGCAGCCTTCGGAACCTATTTTCCAGGGTTGTTTGTGATGCAGCCAAACATATATATTCAAGTGCATTATAACCTTGCGGTAAATATGAACTTTAGAACGGCTGCTTAGAAACAAGTCGTGTTTGGTGTCAAACACCTTGGAATTATACCTCCACACCAGTAACTGGTGTGGGAGGTATGATTCTACCCTTCTAGAGGGACATATCTGAAACACCGGTACACCTTGTACCAGCTTTCTCGACCTGGGCATCACAAAATGGATGCTGCCAGCCACAGACACGAGTCTGCCCTCCTGCTGCTGAGCCAAGCTCGAGCAGGGGAAGGCTTGACAATAGGGTTCCTGTCACAGGGAAGTGTGACCACCTCCCAGACAGGATTTAGTGTATTGGGGCTGGGTGGGTACACTCAGAGTGTTTGAAAGTCTGCACTGGGGGCACATTTGGTGTGCCTGTGCATAGTCCAGTTCAAACCGGTTGCAGGAGCCATTTGCTCCTGCTCTGGAGCAAAACTGGACAAAGGGAATGGTTATAGCCACCCCTTTGTCCTGACCCTCCCATAGGTGGGTCCCCAGAGTTTGACCCACCCCTTCCTCGATATAAAGTTGGAACCCTCACAACAGGGCTTTAGATTTTACCTGGACTAAACTCTGCTACAGAAACCAAGTACTTCAACGATCTACGCTTCGCTGGACGACTGAAGAATCTCACCTTGGAGTAAAGGAGTTACTCCCCTGCAAGGCAAGCACCTAAACGCATCTGACCGGTTTGCATCTCCAGAGCTCCTGAGGACTACGAAAATTTCTGCAACACAGGAGGTGAGTTCCGGTGGTCTCTGAGGTCGATCTGTTCTCTCAGCAAGTCTGAGACCAGTATCCATTGTGGGGACCGTGCAACCCGTACCCCTATGCACCGTATACTTTTGCAGCAGCATATGCTTTTTGGTGACCCCTGAGGCTGTACTTTGAGCTACTTGTAGTACTGACTGAGCAGTATTTCCACCAAAGATTTCCGGCCTACACTCCACAAGTGTTTCGTGGGCTGGTATTTTGTGATTCAGCTCGAGGTCCCTTTGCGATCCCTGTTCCGTTGGCCTGTGGGTCCCTGTGAAGGTAACTTTGACATTCCTGGTTGCTCCAGACGTGCCCTGACTCTCCATTGCTTGGAGAGTCACCAGGACCTTGCTGGTCCTCACCGTAGCTTGTTTCCTCTGCCCGCGTGGGTTGCAGTTGCCAAGACTTGTTGGTGTTCGATCCGGACACTGACCCCCAGCACTCGACATCCTTTGTGGGACAGCTCACCCCTGGACTTTGGTCGTCGTCGATGTCTCCTGGTCCCCGTCGCTGCAGAGTCAAGCATCCTATATTCGCACCTGAAGCACCAGACATCGGTGGGCATTCGTCTATTGAGCCCCTGGTCACCCTGAACTGACCCAGACTCTGTCCCCTCTGCTTTCAGGTTCTTCTCACCTCGGATCCAGGCTTGGATTCCAGCGAACACTTTTCAACTTCCCAGCAGCAGCACTTTTTCGCATCACACCATTGAAAACGATGAAGGTTTTCGACATCACTTGATCCGGTAACAAGGGTATCTCAGTACTCTCACGAGTGCTGGCCTTAGAACCTTCTATGTTCCAAGGGGTTTGCTTAAAGTCCTCACCGAAGTGTACTTAAACTCTAAAATTCCAACCGCGACTTTCCCATTGAGTTGTACTGAGCTCGCACCTGTGTTCACACACACTACACCCGTCCTCAGTGGGTCCCCTGTGTCACTACTTTGGGTGGTTCCTTGGGGTCCCAGCGATTCTACGTGCTCTAGGCACTGTGACTAGTTAAGTCGTAGTTGTTATACCACTTTCTTAGTATATGGTTCGGTCTCCCCCTGGAGCCCGCTGTGTATTGTGCTATTTACTGTCGTTCTAGTGATTTATTATTGTGTGCTTAGTGCTCTAATCTCATAAAGAGGTTAGTAGTGAGTGTTTAGTAATAAATACATATATTTTATATATCTCTTGTGTGGTTCTCCTTTCATTTGGTCATTCTGGAGGTTCTGATCTGGTAAAACAAGCTGCTATACATTCCTTCGAGACTTAGCCTGAAGGCTGCTCTTCATAGCTAACACTAGGATAGCTTTCAATAAAGGTTGCCTTGAACCTATTCATCAATAAGGGTTGTATGGACTGGTACAAGGTGCCAACTTTAATTAGTGGTCAGCATATACCAGGCCAACTTCTCACATTGGTGTGCAGCGGTTGGGATTCAAGCTTGCTATTGTTTTACCGGATAAATCTCATTGAGTGATTAACTGAAAACCACTAAAGGTATTAGGTACATATATATCTAGACTAGAATAAGCAAGATCTACTGAACTTGGAGTTGGGTAGTCAAGGGTCTAGCACACCCTTTCTCCAACTCAAGAGTTTAGTTCACACTAGGTAGGACCTACACCTACACTAGGTGGGTCCTACACCACATAACACTAGTATGTCTTCTAGGCCAGAAGCCAGTGGCTCTCTGCCAACTAAGTATGACCATCTCTCATTTCAGGAATTGAGAAATGTGTGCATCTAGAAAACTGAGGACAGGGAGTAATGCAAGCACCCAACGTCTCATAGGGACTTTGCTTTTAGATGACCTCAGAAAGATCCCAGGGTCTGATGAGGCAGGCAAGTTGGGTAGGACAGGAGATGAGGACAGTGCAGGAAGTGAACACTTCTATGAGCTGGACTCTAACACTGGCCAGGAGGATCAAGAGGATTCTAACCTGGAAAATCCAAGACTTCCTTCAGGTGGGGGAGAAGGAACCAGTGGCCCTCTCTTTACTCCACCAGGGAGAGTACACAGTTTACCAAGAAGATCAAGATCTCCTTCTCAGGAATCAAATCCTTCTGGTGCTTCAGTAGGGACCTCTGCTTCTCATTAAAGGGACTCCACTTATGAGAAGAAGTGCAGTTACTTTTTTTTTTACATTCATTTATTGGCATTTTGAAAAGTTAAAAACATACAACACAACAAGCCAGCATAGTAGTGTTATTCGTTCGGGATTAAAATCAGCACAGTTAGTACATTAAAAAGACATTATTCAACAGGTGTCCCATCTGTGTGTACTCGGAAAAGATAGTGCCAGTCACAACCACTTTACGATGTCAAGTAGGACTAAACAATTCAGTAAGATACATTCAGAGTCCGTAACTCATTAGATGAGGTAGACCATTCTGGCCGGTCTCTAGTGGATGGTAAAAAAAAAAATCTGTTCCCTGCTTCTCTCGAGCTAAAACAAACGGTTCCCAAATATCTTGTGGCCTTGAAGAGGGGGGCATAAGTTTCCAGAAAGTATACAATTGGGTATGACCGTATGTAACGTCCCTAATCCACTCCGTCACCGAAGGAACCCTATTCCGACCCCAGTGCATTGCAACTTGACATTTGGCAAACTACATAGCTTAGTAAGCCCAGTGTGGGGGAAGGGGGTCAAAGAAATACCAATGATTTGATTGATGTGAAAATTGTGGACCAGAATGAGGCGAGCTTTGGACCGTCCCATGCCCTATGTAAAAAGGAGGCGGGAGTAAACCCAGAGCTCCGGCAACCAATGTTCCCTCTAATTTCTTTCCTCTGTGTGCGGCAGTGGGGGGTCTCTGTGCGCTACAACCATGGCTATGTGCGCCAGGAACCAGACCGCGCGTGTGCGCAGCGCCAAATGTCACTCAGAACGTTTACCTTAAAAAGTGAAAAGATGGTGCATTTTCACACATACAGTGCCACAATAAGTGTCTTAAGGGCAGTTTCCAAATTGGATAAACACGCCATGACATGAATTGGTTACACAGGCAAGTACACTTCACGTTTAGAAAAGCACAAGACTTAAACGGTGGTACCATCATAAGATTTTAATAAATATTCTTAACTTGAGCACTGTTAATTGGGGGGGGGGGGAAATGTTGGGAGGCTATACAATATCACATATAAACAATAAGGGAGACATGTCAAGTGGCATCACTAGAGGGGTGACAGGGTTGCTTCTCACGGCGATCTTTGGCATTTTTCGAGTGGTGATAAACTCGATCTAGGTCAACTTTTCCGTTCAGGAGGTAGGCCTTTGTCCTCATCAGCATATCCAAATGCTTCTGCTCTAGTCTATTCCTCAATTTACATTTGATGTTATTCATGAGGCTGAATCCTCGTTCACAATCTGCACTAGATGCTTGAAACGTTGCGCAGACATCAACAAGCTGAGACACCACACTATACTGAGCAGCATTGGGTACAGTGAAATTCACCATGTTTTGAAAGTTGGTATATAACCCACCCTTTACATGTTCTGCCACCACATATTTATAGTCTCTGTATTGTCGAACAACATCTTCTGGTGTTTCGCAATCACCCAGGACCAAGACATTTTTATACTTTTCTACAAGTCTTTGTATATTCTCAGTCCCAAAATCAAAATGTGATTGTGCTGCCATTGCCTGTGCTCACAAATAAGGGAAACAAAAGACAAAATTGGCCCACTATCAAACTCTTGCCTTTCCTTGTACAACACCATCAGATCTCTTACATTGCTGCTCCAAAAATCAGTGTCCCCCAAATACTGTTGCTTAACTTGGCCAATATTTGCTCTTGCATACTGTACAGCTTCAACAGTAGTCAGAGAACTTTTTGGGAATAGTTTGCACAAAGATGCAAATTCACCCAGAATGTCATTAAGTACTGCAAGTGAAATATGGTAGTTGTAGTTTGATAGCTTTTTATAACAATATTTAGCAACTGGATCATTCTCCTCAACTTTCTCATGCTCAAAGTACTTAAGAACAGCCTCGTAATTACGCATTAGTGCACCAACAGCAAAATGCCTTGAAAGCCACCGGACTTCATTCAGTGGTCGAAAAGAGACCACTTCACATTCAGTGACCGATGCAATTTCATCCAGCTTGGACTTCCTTGCAGGAGATCTGGAGAACACAGTGTAGACAGTCCTCAATAATGTCTCCAGCTCTTTAACCATTGGAACCCTTTTCCAGGCATCATCAACTCCCAAATCTTCTCGATGGGCGACACAATGCTGCTCAACTAGATGAGGTATGGATTGTTTAAGGCGAGTAGCAACACCATTATTCTTACCCAGCATCACGGACGCACCATCAGATGTGAACATGACCATTTTCATAAGGTCCAGTTTATTGGCAGTGTACAATTCTTTCACAGCAGTAGTGATAGCCTCAGCATTACAACTAGTCAGCTTCACTATGCCCCCAAACTGTGTTTTGTGCTCTGTTGATGTTACTGGTCGGAACTTGAAGTACAGGATGAGCATTTTTGAAACGGAAATATCAGTGCTCTCATCAATTATCAATGTGTGATACAAAGCATGCCGAAGTTCTGCCATAGCTTCACAGTGTATCACGCTATTGATGGCCTCAAGGAACTCAAAGGCATAGTTCTTGCTCCTCCAGCTGTCTGGTATCTTGACATACAAAGCTAGGTGGTCATGGATGTCTTGTACAGATAACATTGAAGTATTCATCTTGACTGCCAGCAATACGTTGTTGATGAGAATCTTTATCTCTTCAGGCAGAGATCTTTGGCGTTCAACTACTTCCATTCTATTTGCTTTGTCAGTGGCAGTTTCTGTCAGCATTGCCCGCACTCCATAACCAAACCTGGCAGCAGCACTTCTGTTACTCAATATCACCATGGCAGACTCGTGTACTTTGCGAAGTAGATGGCGTTTCATGTAATCCAGTTTCCAGCCATCACTCTATTTCTTCCCTGTGGAAAAGTCCCCAACAATCTTGGCTTCGGCACATGCTTTGCAAATCAAGCCCACGTCTGGACTGTATTGAAAAAGTTCCCCGAGTTGCATGCGAACCTTGCTTCGTGATTTCTGCGTCTCAGCCTCCACAATTTCTTTCATCCACTCTTCCTTGAATACAAGGCAACATTTCTTCCTTTGTGGTGAAGCACTGCACTCTCCCAAAGTGACAGCTTTGCGCTTCAACATTTCCGTGCCCGCCGGTTTGAACCTGCTGTGCCACAAAGCCTGCAAGATAAGGGAACACGGCTTACGTTGACGCCTAGCTCATGAATGCAATCCGTTATACTACAATGTTCAAGATGCACCACAGTTTAACTCTACCAAACAATTACCTCTTCTGCTTGAACTCACGTACGCCTGTGTGAATGTATGGGGTTCTGGCTGCGAAACCTGCAACAGAAGAAAGCATGGGTAAGTATATTATACTACTATGATCAAGATGCACCACAGTTTAACTCTACCAAACAATTACCTCTTCTGCTTGTACTCACGTATGCCTGTGTGAATGTATGGGGTTCTGGCTGCGAAACCTACAACAGAAGAAAGCATGGGTAAGTATATTATACTACTATGATCAAGATGCACCACAGTTTAACTCTACCAAACAATTACCTCTTCTGCTTGTACTCACGTAAGCCACTTTAAATATGTGGGGTTCTGGCAGCGAAACCTGCAACAGAAGATGCACTACTTTAACTCAAGCAAACAATTACCTGTTTGTTCTGCCTGTACTCCCGTCTGCCTGTGCAATTGTATTCGTAGTACGGTCTCACAAACCTGAAAAAGAAAAGGGGTGCAGATTGTGATTCTATTTACCCAGCAACCCCCAACCCAACGAGGAACGTACACAGAATTACCTTGTCTTTGTGGGTACTCGCACCTGACCACTCATATCCAAATACCTTACAGACTGGAAACCTGCAACTGAAGACAAGATAGTCAGCAAACGCTTGAAGAATCACAAACTATGAATGGGACCGGTCTAGAGACCCCAATAGAAAAAATTACCAACTAATTCGAATAAGAAAAAAAACCACACGTGTGTGCATCAAACAAAGCCTAGACATAACTTACTAAAGATTTTAGTATTTTTATATTAAAATATTTGCAAAAATAGAAAAATCCTAATGGGAAGGTTGGTGCTGCTTCTCGCGACTAACTTTCCATTGTTTGGTTTTATTTCACAGCCTGGGGCTCCTGCTCCTGGCAAGGCTGGACTGGAAACGTAAAGCTGCTCTGGCAAATGTTGGCAGACTAGTCCCTATACAGTGCACACCAAGTGAGTCTGACCACTACAAAGGGGGCATTGGAGGCCTCTCCCCCAAGAAAATATTTGGGGAAATTGTGCATTTTACAACAAATGTGTCATTATATATTGAATTGAAATAATGACCTCACTATGCACCAGCATACACCAATCTCTTGTCAATCTTCATCGATTCCCTCACTACTACCCTCCAACAGTGCCGCTCCTCTCTCCCAAGCCCCACTGTCACATGTATTTAATTTGTTTTATAGCACCTTTCATACCACTGTAGGGTGTCAGAGCACTTTACATCACACACATACAGAGAGAAAGAACCATACGTCTGTAAATCAGTGACTAGAAAATGTTACATAAAGCAAAGGGAACTACAAGGTGTAGGATTCACAAGTCATCCACACTGGTAGGCATTTTTTTTAAGAGATCTTGGTCTGGAGAGCACAAACTCAGGATTCAGAACATAACACAGGGGTTCGCATTGACTTTACTAATAAGGATTTATTTCTAACCAAACAAACCTTTTTAGCAGCATCGGGTTAATGAAAGACTGTGAAAAAGCATAATTTACTAACTTGTACCATGCAGTTTGCTTGCTGCTCTTTGATGTCAGTTCATAGCTCACTGTGCTAAATGCGATTGGGACTTGTGAACTGCATAATAACAAAAGAGTCTCTGTAGCAAAAGCGTAGCGAAACTGCTACATACAAAGGGGACTACAAGGTGTAGGAGTCACATGTCATTCATACTGGTAGGCATTTTTAAAGAGTGCTTGTCTGGAAAAAGCACAAATTCAGAATTCGGAACATAACACAGTGGTTAGCATTGACTTTCACAAAAAATATGTATTTCCACCCAAATAAACCCCTTTAGCAGCATCAGGATAATGAAAGACCGGGAAAAACATAAATTACTAACTTGTACCATGCTATGTGTAAGCAGATCTTTGATGACAGTTTATAGGTCACCGTGCTAGATTGATTGTCTCTTATGAGCTGCAGAGTAACAAAAGAGTCTATGTGACAAAAGCAGTAACCAACTGACCTATGCACATAAAATACATGGTATGCGTTCTTTGCAGCAGGTATATTAACCCTCTGTGCTACATGAGATAATTGAAACCTGCCCTATACCTCCCCATTTGTCCGTCTACCCCTCTGCCCCCACTTACTACTGTCCCACAGCTTTTTTTTTTCCTGCTGCATCACTGCTGTCCCTTCGTTGACTCCCATGTATAAAACATGACACGTCAATGACAGAATGATCTCTCGGCGTGTGTTGATAAGGTGTGGAAAAACATGAACTGATGCTAGTGCACCGGTTGGCATTTAAAATACTGGTCATCATGACCAGAGCCTGAGTTGGGGCTGTAGCTGCAACGTGCCACTTCAAGGCTCTGGGGAGCCATTGGTGGTGGGGAGAGATTTCAGTATCAGTTCGACACCTTGAGAGATAATTTGTTAAGCAAGGAATCTGTGGGAAAATGTATCATCAGAAAAAAAGTATTTTTTACTGAGTGAACATCATTTTTGTTTTAGCTGATATTTTGTGATATTAATAGCTAGATTTAACATCACTGCATTAATTTGACAGGGGTTATTTCTGATGTGCACTTTTTGGTTTTTGGCACTCTTCTTTGCATGCTTCATTGTGTTATTTGATTTTTGCAGCAATGTGTTGCTCTCTTAATTTAAAAAATTGTTACTCTTACCCCCATCCCCATGACTGGCCCAGATTTTCTAACAGTTCGATAGTGCTTGCCACAAATACTGACCCTCTACAGCTTATATAATATATTCAGCTGTACTTCAGGGGAAGCTCTACAGCATCAGTTAGGCGATAGATCTCATCAGTTTTTTATGATGCTTTTCCTCTAGAGAGAACTTACAAGCCTAGAAGCCAGAGAATCCTCGTTACTGTGCCCTGCTGCAATGTCTGAAGCTACACTGCTCTGAAAGTAAATTATCTGTCTGACCTTGAGAGCAACAACGAGGCCCAGCTAATTGAATCGTGCATGCTAATTAAGACCCTTTTTACAACTAACATATATTTTTGCAAGAAAAACACATTGTTGGCATCATAAACAAACCAGGTCGCTTTACATTGAAACCGGAAGTAGTACAACTACACAGAGTCAAACTGTGGGATGGATGAGAAGGAAGAATTACATTTAGGGGGAAAAGTAAATGTTTCCTATTTTATACTCTACGATGACGAGTAGAACACACAATGAAGCACATTCATCTTCCCTGATGTATCGCAGTAAACAGTCTCCAAGTGAGGGAAGTGACATTTAGTTTCACAAATAACAACAATTCCTATTTGTTTACTATCAACCGAGTAGCGATTCACACTATCCTAATTAAAATAATTTTGGGAACCTCGACCATGCTAATAGCCCAGACACATAAAATCCGCAGATTGCAAGCACTGAGTAATAGCTAGTTTGTTTCTGTACGGGGCTTCTTCGGGTACACGCGTGTGGCAAGATGAACGACTGGAAGCACAACATTATCGGGCAAAGTTTGATGTTAGCACAGTTCTGTCGGCCAGGGAGTATGCAGTTCGCAGAGTTAGCACAAGAGAAGGTGAGAGAGATCTTTGTCCTGCTGCATCGGGGTTGTAATTTTAGACTCCTCTATTGATATCAGATACAGTTCTTAAAAGCTGAAATACAACCAAGTACGATTGTGGCCTCTTGTTTAAGTATTGATGGTAATCACAGCCCGTGAAGGGGCTCCGATTACCATCAATACTTAAACAAGAAGCCACAATCGTCCCCGCACCGCGCTTTACTAACAAAAGAGTAGAGCCAGTTTAAAAACACAGCGTGTACTTTGGTACACGCTGTGATTTTAAACCGACTCTACTGTTTTGTTAGTAAAGCGAGGGGACGATTGTGGCCTTTTGTTTAAGTATTGATGGTAATCAGAGCCCCTTCACGGGCTGTGATTACCATCAATACAAAAACAAAAGGCCACAATCAGCCCCGCGCTCTGCAGCCACAGGCCCCCCCCAAGCAGCGACTAGCCGTCCCAAGCCGCCACAAGCGCCCCCCAAGCCGCCAGAAGCCCACAAGCCCACAAGCCCCCACAAGCCCCCTTACCTGCACTCTCCACATCTCCTCGCCGGCACCGCAGAAAAAAGTGCTTGGTTTTCGCGCCGCTCGCTTCTTAAAGCGGCGGCGCGGCCGGCGCCTCTCCGCCAGGACGTCCTGGAATCGTTGTGCGCGCTCCACATCCGGGACTGCGCGGCGACGTCGGGGAAGGTGCGCACGCGCGCGGCTTAAAGGGAACGTAGCCGGCAACTCTCATCTTCCCTGAGCCCCATGCGATGCAGGCCGATAGGCGTCCTATAATACCTGTGGAGGTATTTGAAATGAAGCAAACTGATTCTGTAGTTGGGAGAGAGCTCGGTAAGCTGACTGCAGTAATATTCCCATTGATCCTTGGATAAGGGGACAGGGAGCTCATCATTCCACCACTGGAGTGCTCTAGGTTTCACTACTGGGGCAGAGTTTTGCATGTGCGTGTGATAAGTTTACGGGGCAATGGGTAGCGTAACAGGTTCTCCAGGGCGGGCAGGGGTGGCGGGGCCGCCGGGAAACCATCATGTAAGGCGCGGCAGGCAGCGCGCAACTTATGATATAGGAACATTTTGGCGAATGGCACCCTCTGGCCTTCAGCTGCGACTGGAAGGGATCTGAATGTGTTGTCGGGGTACAGGTGTGCAAACATGTAAAGGCTCATCTTCTGCACCATTGCCCTACCAATCCCGTCTTGAATGCAAGGCAACATGGCATTATGTGCCAAAGGGATAGAGGGGGAGTAGAGTATCGGAGCACCCGCCCTCTTGCGCAACTCATCCCATGCCCATCGCAGTGTCTCCGAGGTGTCTATACCGTCACAAGGGCGGCGAGACGGATGATAGAGTGCCACTTTGAGGGGAACCGGCGCCACCGCATCAGTTTCTACTGCCACATGGGGTTGGAATGGCGTTGGTTGAACCCAGTAGTGCAAAAATTGGGCTTGAGCGCATAGGGCGTACAACTTCATATCTGGAGCTCCTAACCCCCCTTGTTTCAACGGGAGAGTCAGTAAGTCCCATGAGACTCTGGCCTGGCCACCTGCCCACACCAGGGAAACTAGCAGTGATCTCAAGGTCTTAAAAAAGTGATGTGTAAGGGGGATCGGAATGTTGAGAAATAAATACAAAAACTTTGGTAAAACAATCATTTTAGTCAGGGCAATTTTCCCTGCAAGGGATAACGGGAGCTTAGACCATATTTTAACCTTCTCCTTCAACCACGTGATGGCACGCGATAATTTAAATTCCACACCTCCTGCATGTCACGACTTATCCAAACTCCCAAAAATGTAACCGCCTCAGCCTCCCACTTCAAAGGGAACTCAGAGGTCAGAGTTGTAGTGGAGACAGGGTTTTGTCTGCATACATTGCTATGTAAGAATAAGCGTTTTAGATGTTAAGGCCATCTTGCCACTTTGCTGCTTTTGCACACGACACTACAGGTAGTTATTACAAGTAAAACTGCTTGCTTTTTTTTCACATGAGAACGGTCTGTTTTTCACATCCCTAGACATGCACCGCAACCTCAGTCTGAACACTGTGTGCAGAAACCGTCAAGCTCAAATAACAATGTAAGCTGTTGAGTTCAGGTTGATCGGCCCACGCTCTAGACACAACAAGCACACAGCTGCAAATATCTGAAACTCGGTTGCCTTTAATATTACATTTGCATGCATGATTCAGACACTTGGAGAAAACCTTTCTAGACACAGAGAGCAGTGCTGATCCTGTGATGTGATTCACCTAAGCTGATCTTTGAGGTATGGGGTTCCCCATTCAAACCTAGAAACCTTCTATTGCAGGGGAGGGTGGTTCACAAGGTGTTATAGGACCTGTTTACACTATCATTGTAATATGATTTCTCCCTTTGTTTTTTATGGTATTGTAACAATGCTGATGGTTTTATTTCTAATCATTTGTCTGCTTATGTTAGCCAAAGTACTGCACCTTAGAGCACGTAGTTAAAAATAAACATTTTAAACTTTTCTGTGTCTCCGATTACTCACGTTGTGGACTGATATGAGAATAATAACGAAAAGGTGTTTCTGATTCGCACCATTCCTGAGAGTATTCTAAATCGCTTGTTGTGGGTTGTCTAATCATTGGTAGCTTCGATATGATACGGAGAACGAATGAGACACTGATGCTAGTCAGATAGGAGTTCTAGGTACTGAGGTGAGGTTTTTGGTACAACACAATTCACTGAGGTCCTGGTTTCCTGCGCATAGTTCTGTGCATGGGCATAATCCCCGCAACATGGCGCAACTAACGTTTTGGTCTTATGACTGAGATGCCTTAATAGTGCTTATATTCGTCCACAACACCCTCACTCTTCTTTCCGGGAGTGATGGTTTAAACCTACCTATATAGTTGACTTATAGGTTCTTTCAAGCTTGACAATTAAAAAGGTTTAGTTTTGAATTACTGACCCTTTTTGTGCTACGGTTTTATATAGATTGTTTTTCTTCTCTGCGTCCTTATGGCTGAAGTTGCTATTGCAGCGCATAGTCGCGCACCTCTCCGGCGTCATTTGACGCAGTTTGGGGTGCCAGGCAATGGAATGTCTATTCTCTTTGTAGTGAGTGCCGATGCATCGTTCCCCTAGGAGCTGTTTTACTCTTGGGTTACATTTTTGGAGGTGAATGCGGATAAGACATTTCACGCATACACTCCTAAGGCAGTTCCGGCTAATTACACGCCGTATAGGACGCAGGAGATACCTATCTCCGCTTGACAGCATCTTATTTGGTTCAATGGCGCCCTCCCCCACACCGTAACTCCGGTTCGGTTAGGTCCCTTGTCCATTCCTGGGGCCACTTGGCCAGTCTTGGCCGTGTTCAGACTTCATCCATGACATTTGCAAGCCCCGGTGGATGACTTACGTCAACTCCATACCGCCTTGATTGCGGTACATAGGCCTTTAGTGCAATACGTCTCTCGCAATGTCCAGCTGGACCGGCCAGGATTACTATTAGTCCCATCATGGTTAATTCAGTTATGGGCAAGCGCCGCCAGAATAAGGACGATATGCCTTATTGGCTTGCTGAGAAATTTGACCAGCTGGAAGCAGTATTTCCTAATTCTACTCCTGTGGAGAAACACAAGATCCTTACAATTAGTTTGCAGAAAGACTTAGTCCCTGAGGTAACAGACTGTGAGAACTGGGGTAAAGTATTTGCAGCAGTCTACGCAGAGTGCTTCGGCACACCGTCTATGATTGTATTGCCCTCCGTGATTAAGCGTGTTCAGGATGAGCACGGTCCGGAGGTGGCAGTCGAGTGGTAATGACGTAGTTGCTGATCTCATCCTTGCTAACGTAAAGGGAGATGCGGTTCACTTTCAAGTGTCGAATGAGGTGCGCCTCGTCGCCGACGTCGATAAACCCCGGCAGTTACCAAGAATTATTGCGGAGGCTTATAAGACCATTGGCTGCAATAGTTTTGGGGTTAAGCCTTTTGCTAAAACAACAGCTCAACCGCAAACTAAGACGGTTAAGTCTACCAAGGACGAACGTCCAGCTTTTCCTAAACAAAATTGGAAAACTAAGAAACAGGGGAAGCAGCAACAGAAACAGGGATCTCGTCCCGCGTTACCGATACCAGTGACTACTGAGCGCACATATGAATTGCGCGATCGCACTAGAATTAGGTCTCCTGATAGATTTCAGGTTCCTGAACAACGTTCTCCTCATTCTTCACAGGAAACATCGGTCTCACAGTCCAGTGGTGGTGAACGTGGCAGAGGTCGGGGTGCCCCACAAGGACGTGGGCAGCCCCGCCCGACTGATGGTAAAGGCAAGCTGGACGAATTTGCACGTCAACGACCTCCGTTTCAGAAAAAGAAAGTTGCTGCACTAACAGCGAGGTATGCCACAGATAGTGAGAACACAGCTTCAGAACCTGACATGGGCACTAACGCTGCTAGACAGCACAGCAGAGGTTACAATAGTGTGGCAAGCACGGCGTCCATATCTGAAGGCGACAGCAACTGACACATTTATTACTGTAGAAACTACTGACACTAGAGTGGCTCCCCCTGACAGATTATATGACATAGTCCTTTTAATTGAAGGTGACATACAACGTACCATAAAATGGATTTTTGGGGAAAATCTGACCTCTGCATATGACAATCTGTTAGCAGAGGCTTACTGGCCCCCAGCTTTCGTTTTGGCCGCTATTAGAGGGGAGGAGGTAATCCTCCCATCTTTCGCGCACACAGAGCCGAAGGAGCAAGCTCAGAACTTTGCAGAACACTGGGCACAGGTGCTTGCTCCGGTGTTGTACCGTACACAGGTTGGGTGGGATAAATCGCGCACACAGTGCCGATGGAGCAAGCTCAGAACTCTGCAAAAGAGTGGGCACAGGTGCTTGCTCGGCGTTGTACCGTACACAGGTTGGGTGGGATAAATTATCACCAAGCAATGAGATTCCGTTACGGTCTATGCCACAGCCACAACCCCAATATCCCATGCTCCGCGAAGCTAGATCTCACGTCGCAGAAATCCTCGAACAATTGGAATAACAATGTGTAATTAAAACATGTGTGTCACCCATGAATGATCCTCTTTTCACTGTAACCAAACTGGATGGGTCGTACCGCCTAGTTTTGTATTATCGACATTTGAACTCATTGTTGGACGTGCATGGTACAAAATACCCACAGTTCTGCCCTCATTGATAGTCTCGTGAGAAAAAAGTTTAAGACCACACTTGATATCTCCAATTGCTTTTACAGCCATAACCTATCCTCTATTAGTAGTCAATGGACAGTCTTAACTTCTGGCGGCAAACAGAAACAGTTTAAAAGATTATCCATGGGCTATAAACCAAGTCCTGGTGTCTTTGCCGCACGTGTCGTCTCTCTGTTGGAGAGCATTGACCCTGATGCGTACTCGTATGTTGATGATATCTATCTCACAGACGAAGAATTATGGCCGCATCTGTGTCGTGTTGACCACATCATTGTTATGTTTGTGGACTTTGGTTACAAATTTAACTGTGCAAAATCATACATTGCAGAGTATACAGTGTTGTTTTTGGGCTATGAACTCAACAACGAAGGTTGAGGTTTAGCACCTCACTTACTGGAGAAATGCGCATGTTTGCGCGCTCCAACAACTATGAAAAAACTACAGTCTTTGCTGGGTTTTTTAAATTTCGGGCGTACTTATATTCCCGATTAAGCCCAGCGTATCAAGCCGCTATATGCCTTGGTACAACCTACTTTTTCCAAATCGAGCTGGCTGCCAGAACATTCAGCTATCCTGCAATCTTTGCAGGCTGATCTTCTTGCTTCTAAATACTTATTGATGTGTGATAACCACACAAACCTCCTGATAAGAATGGTGCCTGGCGCAGTGGGTTTCACGTACCTAACGTTTAATGAGGGAGACACAGTCCCTATTGCTTACAAGTCACACTTGAACACTTCGGCTGAAAAGCGCTTTTCAACTGTCTAAAGTTTTGACAGCAGTGCAGATGGCGATTCTAAAAGAGAGAGCGCTGTCGCAGGGGAAACGCATGTTGGTTGTCACACCGTATCTTGCCCTAGAGGCAGTGACGAAAGCCAGTGCACCGAATGCTAAAGCTTTGCATCCACGTTGGATACAATGGGCCACTTCTTTGCCCTCTCCGGATGTCACTTTCATCTTTGATGCCTCATTGCAGACTCAGGAGTATTTGCGGTATGACACAACAGGCAACGGTTCTTAGCACGCATATTCAGCAGCCTGCGCAATAGTGGCTGGAACGTTTGTGAATGGAGAATTCAAGTCTGATGTCATGCATACGCAGACATTGGCTGATTGTACCGCCCAGGTGGCAGAGCTTCATGCTCTGGTGCTTGCACTGGAGATTGCGGATCCTCGAGTGACTACTCTTATTGTGAGTGACTCTTTTTACTGTGTTCAGTCTTTCAACGACAATTTATTCTTGTGGTCTCAAAATGAATATCGTGATTCCAAGGGTAGCACAATCAAACATAAAATGCTTTGGGTTTGAGTCGCAGAACTTAAACAACATCTGCTCCTCGTGAATGTAATTCACACTCTTGGTCACCAGCGCGTCGGGGAACGCGCTGTTTGCAACTGTTTAGCTGACGAAGCAGCGAAAACAGCAGTGGCAACATATCTAGTAGCAGCAGTTACAAGACCCAAAAGTAAAATTGATGATGACATCTTGGCAGCCATTGCTGCAACAGAGAAGGGTGATAATTACCCTCGAGGTTTCCCTTCTAAATACTCTCATCATTTAAAACCTGATAAAGTTCCCTATGTGAGAATTAACGACGTTGGTGACAGATTGATTCCCAACGCGGACCGCAGGCTTTCCTTGATAACAGCCGCTCACGAAGGTATGGCCTCGGCTCATGCAGGCGTTTCAGCGACTGTCACTATCTTACAGCAACGTTACTGGTGGCACGGATTGTATAAACAGACTCATGATTATGTCCTTACTTGTGACATTTGCCAGCAGATTAAACCTTTGACTGCTGCGCGTCCACCTCAAACACAGTTGTACAAATCTAATAAACCACTTAGGTGTGTTTATTTGGATCACTGCGGTCCTTTCTCCTCTGATACTGCATACAAGTACATCTTAGTTTCAGTGGATTCGTGCACACGTTTTCTATGGGTCTGGCCACAACGGAGTGCTGACGCTCGAACTGTCATCAGGGATTTGCGTGCCTTTGTGGGAATTTTTGCATGTGGTACCCGCCATTCGGACCAGGGTCCAGCGTTCGCCTCTAAGGCGTATAAGGATGCCATGAGATCTTTGGGGTTCCAAGTCAACTTTTCGTCCCCATACCAGCCTGAGGGCAATAGTGTTGTGGAGCGAATAAACCATGACTTAAAGAAATCCTTGACAGCTAGGGTTTTAGGTACTGGCAGGAACTGGTTGGCCCATTTTGTATAGCGTTCAACGTGCACTTAATAATCTCCCTAGAGGTCTCTGGGTGGGCGGACCCCATGTGAAATGCTCTTTGGCATAAAAATGTTTGTCCCGGACCTTGAAGGTCTAGACATGGCGGCGTCGGCCACACCCTTTGACGTAGATGATCATTCTGCTGTGTTACAGAATCTGCAAGAGACTCGAGACAGTCTTGCAAAGGAACACTTGCCCTCCACAACTGATGCTGCACTTCAGATTCCGGTAGTTATCTGGCTACCTCGAGTTGGTGACCTGGTCCGTGAGAAGGTGGAGAACAAGAAGGAGTTCGGCCCCTCTTATCGTGCATCGGTTCCAGTGCTTGGCATGCAGGGTACAAGAACAGTCATTTTACCTCCACTTCCTGGTCGCAAGGATAACAGGTACATCTCCATTGACAATGTCAAGCTACAGCAAGTGGCCGATTCTTCTTAGTATGACTCCAGTGGTCTCTTGTCCAACGATGCTGAGAAATTCTGTTTTGGCTCCGGCAAATACCAACAGGCCTGACATTGCCACCGAGATGCATACAGTTACTAATCCTTTATTGCTTCCACCGCCTGGTGGTCCCCATGAAGATACTGCGTATACCTATCCCACAGATGTGTCGTTCCCTGGTGTGCAATCAAGTGCAGTTGACCAGTCATGTTTTCATTTGACACTAACTCTACAACATCAAATGCACCATCGAAAATTTCTATTTTTGCTGTTTGGTTTAAAAGGCATTTTTTAATTCCCCCTTGGACTTATGTTTGGCTGTTGCTCATATCTATTTTTTGTTTATGTCGATTGGATTTGTGGATGTCTTTTTTCATCTAGTGAATGGACACTATCTAACTGAAAGATCTGCAATTAGATTAATTGATGGAACTTTGGCACGCCACTCCTCATCACACATCATGAAGAGGGACCAGACTTTTGTTAATATTACTGCCTAGCCTGTGTTAGATGGGATTGTATTGGATGCTGTTACATTTCTAATTCATGACCCAACAGAGGTGATTACTGTTCCCAATGTGCTTTGTGGTTTTATGAGGGATGTTGTGGAACAAAACATATGCTCTGATGATTGGGATGTCCAAGCTTTTTTTCTGATTTGAAATATTATGCCGCTTTTGATGCTGAAGATTTGTATTTAGACTCAGCAAATTATGGAGAGTTGTTTTGCTACAACACTATGGCAATCATTTCCTGCATAAAGCCAATACATTTAGGAATATTGTTAATTATACACAATGGGAACATTGTCCAGCTGTCTGAAATGGAGGAGTGGAGTGACCCAAACCTACATGACGCACTACACAAGACTATAAAAGTCTATATCCTTATTTTAATATTCTTCTGAAGATTTCAAACATCAAAAATTCGTAAATATTTTTACATCTGCCAACTTACTAAAACATATAATAGTCAGAACATCGTGAGTACAAACAATCGTTGTGCAAAAATCATAAGAGTATGAAAAAACATAGACATGTTCAATCCATTTACTTTTCTGACTTTAGAAGCAACAAAATAATAATATTCTTTTGTTTTACAATGAAAATTCCCAATGCATTTCGGGTTGACGAAACCCTTCTTCAGGGGAACACATTGTAGCGAAGAAATCAATTTTCAACATGGTCCATCAATCTGAGAACTACAACGAAACAGAAAGTCTCATTCACTAAATGAGAAGTTGCAACAAGCTGTAAAATAGGATTTGCACTACTGGAAGATTCTGTGAAAGCAAACAGTTAAAACGTGCGTGGTTTTCAGGTAAGGAGGTAGTAGCCGAAAGATGCCCAAACGTGCCGAGAGTGTGCGTATGTCAGAACGCGATTAAAGCCAACCGGGGGTGTGATGCAAAACTAAGGGAAGTGCTGCTAGGGACTGAGTGATCTTGTGCTTAAAAGGTAGTATCGCTGAGTTATATACTTACAGCGAGATATGTAGTGAAAAGATGGTCACTGGAAGATATGTCACTTTCAAAGTAAGGGGATATCTGTGGAGCAGAAATGGTAGCTGTGAGGCGTATTCTCTCTAAGGTCATGTGACCTGTATTGCCGTTTAACGAGCACCAGAGTGTCAGAGATCTTACCTGAATGGTGGTAACGAGCCATACGTTCATGAAAAGGTCAGCTGTCGGGGAATCAAAATGTAAATACCATGAGACTCAGGGGAGAGATTAAATGGGCTGAAGGAACAAAGTTTTTGTATAGCACGAACGCCGCTTACCAGCTGATCCGTGCGGGCTCCGACCGAGTGCAAAGTTCGTCGTCTCCTGAGAACGTGCGTGATGACGCATGTGTTCCCGGGACTTTTTAAAGGGGCCTTCCTATCAATTAAACGACTCGAGTTGAAAAACTTTATGAGCATGAACAAAATGAAACGTGAAAATGAGTGAAAGTGGGATGAGAAAAAGATAAAAACGGAATTTAAGAGAGTGCAAATCCTTTACAAATAAATGAAAAGTGCCTCTACTGTGTTACGTATGTATTAGCAAAATCTCTTCATCTATGATGTCAATATTAGAGGGGTTGTTTACAAAAAACATAGCAATTCTACATGGTCATTGAGGCCCCCCGGGGTAAGGGTGCCAAGTTGTTTTATCCAAACAGTTTCTTTTCGAAGACCACCGGCCAAACAAAGCACCCAGATGGATAAATCAAACATGGAAACAGCATCAACCTCAGGGGTAAAACCGTTTTTTTTAGCCGAGGGACAATCATCCAACCTACCTCCAGACAGAAACATCCAACAATCAGACACCGCATCCGGAGGGGACAAAACAAAAAGAACAGCAGAAACAGGCAGACCACAGAGGAACCCGAAAAAGCCAACTCCCTCGTGAGAAACATCTCAAAAAGAAGTTTGAATACAGAAGAACTACGAGTACTCAACAGAGGTATGTCCTTTGTGCCCACATACACGTCCAACCCACTGGAGACCGAAATATCATTATTCAAATTCATGCGCAAGCTGAGACTGAGGTGGTTCTTTTCTCATAACACTTCAGATGAGAGACCCATAGAACGGTTTCGACCAAAGAGCAAATTCATGCCTCCATTTTCACACAAAACGTTGGACACTTTTGAACTATTGGTAAAAAAGATCTGCAACAGATCAAATACGTCAAGCCAAGACACAGCAATCTATCTAAAAAGGAACTCAGAACCCTGAACGCATTACAACAAAACACGGAAATAACCATCCAACCCGCAGACAAAGGGGGAGCTATAGTTGTTCTGGACACAGACTTTTATGAAGAAAGCGTGAACACACATGTACATGATGGAGACACATACATACAACTGGACAGTGATCCTACCAATCAATTTAAAGATCTCTTAGGCACAATTCTAACTAAAGCCATGGAGAATAGTCTGATTACAGAGAATACCAGAAAGTTCTTACTGGTTGAAACACCTAAAACACCTCACATATACATGTTACCCAAGATACATAAGAACGCATCTAAACCACCTTTTCGCCCTATTGTAGCAGGGTGTGGTTCTTTACATGAACCTATCGGACAGTTCCTGGATTTTCATCTACAACCACTAGTTCAATCATGGGAGACCTACGTCAAGGACACAACGGACTGCCTACTAAAATTGGAGACTGTAAAATACCATAATGAAGAGGATATCATTCTATGCACAATAGATGTGGTATCCTTATACACATCAATAGCCCACAATGAGGGTCTCGAAGCGGTTGAGTGGCGACTTTTGGAATCTACATTAGAACAGGACATGAGTGTGTTCCTATTGGAACTCTTACACTTTTCACTCTATCACAGCTATTTTAGCTGGAAAAAACACCATTACTTACAAAAAACAGGAACATCAATGGGATTTCCCGGGGCACCGTCGTATGCCAATACCTTCATGGCACACTTTGAATACCAACACATTCTTCAGAATCCCACATGGTGAAAACACACAATTCTACTGTTACGGTACATAGACGACTTACTGGTCATTTGGAAGGGACCAATTCAAATGTTAAAGGATTGCATTCAAGAATTGAACCGACACAATCCACGCATTCAGTTTACCTCAGAAATTCAAACAAATGAAATACACTTCTTAGACATTGAAATTTCCAAAACACCAACAGGGCTTCAAACAAGAGTATACAAAAAACCGACAGATGTCAACAATGCGCTACATTTTTTTAGCGCACATCCGTATTCCTTGAAAAAACATCTTCCGGTGTCTCAATTTATAAGGATCAAGAGGATAACTTCCGAGGAAACACAATGCACCAAACTTATAGAGGAGCAAAAAGTGAGATACATGGAACGTGGATACACGGAAGAAGTGCTTTCACAAGCCCAAAAGACAGTGACACTCAAAAAACGAAAGGAACTTCTTCAACCCTCACAGAAACAGACCAAACAACGCGAAGTGTTTGTCTTAAAATACTCAGCACAAACCTCTCAAATAAAGAAAATCATCCACAAACGTTGGGAAATCATTTCACAGGAAACGGATTTCAAAGAATTGTATAAAGGCCCTCCCTTATTTGCCCACACTCGATCTAAAAACATTCGAGAAATATTAAAACCAAAAGACTCAACCAGAAAACAAACCTACAAAGGCATGCAAAAATGCCACAATTGTGGCCAATGTGGTAATGTCATCGTGGGCAACTTATTCTCACACCCACAATCAGGACAAAAAATCACTCTAAGACACTCCTCGGACTGTAACACTGAAGGCGTCATTTATGCAATTCAATGCCCTTGTGGATTAGTGTACGTAGGGAGAACCTCCAGGAAAATAAAAACAAGAATAGTGGAACATAAAAGCACTATACGCAACAAAAATTTCAAGTCAAGCTTAGCAACACACTGGGTAAATACCTCGCACACAATACCACAATTACGCTTTACAGTGTTAGAAAAGATACAATCCAAGCCAGGCATTGATTTCAACACAACCCTAGCACGAAAAGAAACTGTTTGGATAAAACAACTTGGCACCCTTACCCCGGGGGGCCTCAATGACCATGTAGAATTGCTATGTTTTTTGTAAACAACCCCTCTAATATTGACATCATAGATGAAGAGATTTTGCTAATACATACGTAACACAGTAGAGGCACTTTTCATTTATATGTAAAGGATTTGCACTCTCTTAAATTCCGTTTTTATCTTTTTCTCATCCCACTTTCACTCATTTTCACGTTTCATTTTGTTCATGCTCATAAAGTTTTTCAACTCTAGTCGTTTAATTGATAGGAAGGCCCCTTTAAAAAGTCCCGGGAACACATGCGTCATCACGCACGTTCTCAGGAGACGACGAACTTTGCACTCGGTCGGAGCCCGCACGGATCAGCTGGGAAGCGGTGTTCGTGCTATACAAAAACTTTGTTCCTTCAGCCCACTTAATCTCTCCCCTGAGTCTCATGGTATTTACATTTTGATTCCCCGACAGCTGACCTTTTCATGAACGTATGGCTCGTTACCACCATTCAGGTAAGATCTCTGACACTCTGGTGCTCGTTAAACGGCAATACAGGTCACATGACCTAAGAGAGAATACGCCTCACAGCTACCATTTCTGCTCCACAGATATCCCCTTACTTTGAAAGTGACATATCTTCCAGTGACCATCTTTTCACTACATATCTCGCTGTAAGTATATAACTCAGCGATACTACCTTTTAAGCACAAGATCACTCAGTCCCTAGCAGCACTTTCCCTTAGTTTTGCATCACACCCCCGGTTGGCTATAATCGCGTTCTGACATACGCACACTCTCGGCACCTTTGGGCATCTTTCGGCTACTACCTCCTTACCTGAAAACCACGCACGTTTTAACTGTTTGCTTTCACGGAATCTTCCAGTAGTGCAAATCCTATTTTACAGCTTGTTGCAACTTCTCATTTAGTGAATGAGACTTTCTGTTTCGTTGTAGTTCTCAGATTGATGGACCATGTTGAAAATTGATTTCTTCGCTACAATGTGTATCCCCTGAAGAAGGGTTTCGTCAACCCGAAATGCATTGGGAATTTTCATTGTAAAACAAAAGAATATTATTATTTTGTTGCTTCTAAAGTCAGAAAAGTAAATGGATTGAACATGTCTATGTTTTTTCATACTCTTATGATTTTTGCACAACGATTGTTTGTACTCACGATGTTCTGACTATTATATGTTTTAGTAAGTTGGCAGATGTAAAAATATTTACGAATTTTTGATGTTTGAAATATTCAGAAGAATATTAAAATAAGGATATAGACTTTTATAGTCTTGTGTAGTGCGTCATGTAGGTTTGGGTCACTCCACTCCTCCATTTCAGACATTTTCCTCAAGGGGTTAGGGCAACACCCCTACACATGACAGCACACCTCACAATTAGTTAACTAGATTAGAGCTGATTAGAGTATCCGGCAAAACTTTGCTACACTGGTGTGCAGGCTCAACCTTTCCTTATTCTTCAACATTGTCCAGCTCCCATTAAAGGCAGCTCCGAAACACTCGTGAAAAAATGTACGTATTTTACACTGATTTCAGTGTATCTGAACCTGAAGCCTTTTATGTTAAAATGGCTGCTGAGTCAGCTTCCAAAGTTAGACTGACCCCTACTAAATAATTGTAATCGAAGTCCTTCATGGATGACTTCGCTATAGGGGGCTATGAGTTGTGGAAAGATACCATTGATCTTAAATATGTTTGGGGTTCTAAAACCTGGCAGGTCCAAGGTTCTGAGGCTTTGCATCGTGCATGCCTTATCCTGAACCATATGTTATTTTTGAATTCTACTGTTTTTCAGACCACCTGCTTTGGATTGGCTACTTCTAAAAAGATGAACGCTCCTACTGTTCCTAATCTGGATGCTTATCCGACCTGGGATAATCACACAGATATGTCCCTAGATGAACTGCAGTCCCTAATTACTAATACATCCTTTAATATTTCCGCCCTGGATCCTCAAGGATGGTTATTATGGCAGAAAAGTTCAGATTTGTGTCAACATCATTTTCTGGGTCTGAACACCGGTTTTACACAGGTTAGAGTAGATCCCGGTTTGAAACCTCCCATTCGGTTACTACCTATTCTGTAAGAAAATTATGTCAAAATTGGCTTAAACATTCCACTTTGGAGTCAGTTAAACTTCATTTGTCCAAACTAACTGACAATGTAGATTTGAATGATTTTGTTAAGGGCCCTGTGGGTGGCAGGTCCAAAAGATGGGTGTATGCTATTTACAACGAAGTTTGGAAATTATCTCAAATTGAAGCTGCTTCTAGATTAAGAGCAATTGATCAAGCAAATATGGAAAAAGTGCTTGCTGTCATTGACAATAGCATTAACACTTTTTCTTCCAGAATTTACACATTAGATAATATTGTTTCCTCTGTTGTGGATATTATGCAGGATGATATGTCTGTTTTATACCATGGTCAAAATCAATTGCGGTCTATTATGCAGTTTGGATGGACATTACAAACATTGAAGGCTGGGAAAGTTCCCTGGGACTACAAGAATACATCATCTTTATTCCTGCCGTTTAATCTGACTGATAAACAACAGTTCATTTCTATGAAGGATGCGACATATTCTCTATTGCATACTGAAAAGTTGGAACCTTTACCATTCTCTGTGGCCGAATTTAGCTTGCATTTTGAAGGGAAATCCTGTGCTGGCAATTACGCCAACTTTCACGTTATTAGCTAACGGTAGCTATTTGCTTTTAAATAATGAGGCGTGCTGCGGGATGCTTGCAGGGGTTCCGTACACTGTAACTGTCTCACAATGAGTAGTCTGTTGTAAGAATGTCCTTTTCCCACCCCCGCATGGGAGACTCGATGTATCCATCTGGCCTTCTATACCAACCTTGAAAGCAGAGTTCAACAAGATGAGCAGAATAAGGGCTCTGTTGTCTCAAAAAGTAGTAGCCCTGACTTCCTCTCGTGAAACATTTGTCCTTCACATAGCTAACACCCGCACCGACGTGCATGCTCTTTTAAATACTAATCTCCCCCTTCATTTCGGTGCTCTGATTCACACTATATTCAATGCCTTGTCAACAACTGGCTTGCCACACAGTTGTGGGCTCCAGCCTTGTGACCTCGTTCCAAACAATATTTGGTGTGATACCGGCATTTTTTCATTCTATTGTTTCCAGCGTCTTCGGCGGGCTTCCGTTAAATCTCGCCTTGACTGCTGGTGTGCTGATGTTGGTTTGTTTGCTTCGCAATGGCTGCACCATCTGTATCACACGGCAGCCTGCCCCGGCTGCTTTAACTGCGCAACCGGATGCTTGAATACTATGGAACACTACCACTGGCCACTTTGAGCGTAACCTATGGATTATCCTTCTGGTTTTCATACTTTACTTGCGTGCAATGTTTTCCATTGCCTAGATTGTTCATTCGAATGAGCTCTGGATTTGTGCCTGTTGAACACAGCGTCTCCTGCCCCAGGATTATGATCAACTGATGAGTCCCTTTGTGGCTCATGAGTTAGAATGTTCTGGTATCCGGATTATGGCCTGTGCAGCTGCACATGGAATCCTAGGCAATTGGGATATATATGCAGCAGCTCATGACTTCCTGGCGCGAAGTTATCTTGAACAACACTCAAGTTGTCCTCTGATGGTGCTAGAGGCTCCGGTAATCGAAGAACATGTATGTTCCTTTAGTTTATTTTGATTGGATGGCTGAATCGTTTACTGAAGATTACAACGACTTCCTCTTGGAGGCTGTTGCAACATACTGTGCCTATACGTTGATGGATTAAATTGGCTGTTGTCTATTTTCCTCACATACGAACTGGAATTTTTATTTTTTTTGCTACCGAAAGAGCTATATAGCGCCCCTGATTGATTTTTATTTTTTACTTTTTTCCAACAAACTTTTCGAACTTCCACTACCAATTATACGGATTGGCAATATATGAACTTGGTTCTGTCTCAGTCGGACTTTAACTCTGAATTCCTACATTGCTTCCCTATTTTGTCCGTGGTCTGATCAAGAGAGGGTGTAGTGGAGACAGGGTTTTGTCTGCATATATTGCTATGTTAGAATAAGCGTTTTAGATGTTAAGGCCATCTTGCCACTTTGCTGCTTTTGCACACGACACTACAGGTAGTTATTACAAGTAAAACTGCTTGCTTTTTCTTCACATGAGAACTGTCTGTTTTTCACATCCCTAGACGTGCACCGCGACCTTAGTCTGAACACTGTGTGCAGAAACCGTCAAGGTCAAATAACAATGTATGCTGTTGAATTCAGGTTGATCGGCCCACACTCTAGACACAACAAGCACACAGCTGCAAATAAACTCGGGTGCCTTTAATATTGCATTTGCATGCATGATTAAGACACTTGGGGCGTCCCGTCGTCCGGAACGGTCAATTGCTCCACAACCCAAGCACAGGACTCGTGCCAACGACCAGGACTCTTCTCAGGCGAAACATGATATTATGAATCATCTCCGCACCCTGAGCGACTCTTCCTAACCGGCCCCCTCTCCTGCGGCTTCGGACTGAATCATGCCTGACATATCGATGCCCATACCTTCTAATCCCTACGCACGGGCTCATGTCTCTGGGTTCCTAAGGAGGCCTATGCAAAGACAACGCCTTTGGATGCCCTGCTCCATGGAGCCCTTTCTGTCTCATACACTCTCGTTCGCCTGGTGGCCTCTTCAGATGATACGACTCTACTTGATATCCTAGCAAGCATCAAAATGCCTCTTTCAATATACAAAGGCGGACTGACAGCTGGTGACCTTTGTCACAACCTTAGACTGGCAGGGGTGTGAAATTTAATACAATTTCTACTTGTCCATGGGGCAGGTTGCTTCATAAATCTACTTGTCCTGTGACAAAATCCACTTGCCCCTTTGGTGCCATGCAGTGCAGCGGTAAATTATGGCAGCAATATCATTTTATAAGAGCTCTGATATAGCCTCTCAGATTATGCCAGGGCTCATACCATAGTAGTGTTTGAATACTTGCAATCCTCTTATTTTGCCACATTTCCGCAGATCTACATACTGGGGATGAAGGTAGTGGTAAGCAATAGTTTCAGGGTTAGAATACCCTTATGAGTCTGTGCAAATCTACTAATTTGCACATTCTAAGGGTTTCAAACAACTGTTTCTAATATTTTCCTATACTGAGAAATGTTGGAAATTTACTCCTGACAATGGCAGACGGAAACCTTCTTCCAGAGTTGGGAAATAAGTGGTTGGAGGGAACATGAACTTGCAAACGCTCAGATTTTCGCATGAGCAAATCTACACATGCCTATTTGCTCATGCTAAAATGCAGTTCACAAATATTTTCTAGGAGTATTATTTCTTGTCCTCCTGACAATGGCAGACGGAAACCTTCTTCCAGAGTTGGGAAATAAGTGGTTGGAGGGAACATGAACTTGCAAACGCTCAGATTTTCGCATGAGCAAATCTACACATGCCTATTTGCTCATGCTAAAATGCAGTTCACAAATATTTTCTAGGAGTATTATTTCTTGTCCTCCTCCTGTAAACTCTTGGGAATTCACGAAAGCCCTATAGCTGCACTTAATGCAAGGACATATACCATGGATGCTATTTTGAAACTTTCTTTAATAAATGGGCCCCTAATTTAGTCTGGAGTTGACCGTGACCTTTTGTGCCTATTAAAATTCGGACTCTCTCTCTGCATCGGCTGGCTTCACTGTGAGTGACATTCTGCTCTTTCACAAGGAGCATATCTGCACACAAAGAAGTTTTGTTCAGTGCCAGTAACTAAATGGGAGTGTGTGCTTTTTGAGACCAAAACACATTTTTTTGCTTTTGCCAGCCAGCCGTCGATGAGGGTTGGAGTTAAAGATGGGCATGAATCCTGGATTCAAGTTCGGATAAAGGGACTGCTTTGATATTTCTGGTCCAGTGTTTAGGTTTGTCATCACGAATAGGCTGGTGGAAGACAAGTGCATCAATCTTGAACAGAATTAGGTGGTGGTCGGACCAGTCAATGGGAGAAATCGCTCTGAGAGAGACCAGATCATTGTTGGTAATTATCGCATCCAGTGTTGCACCTTTGATGTGAGTTGGTTTATTGCAGAGTTGTTTGAGGTTATATATTTCAAGTAGGTTGGATAGGTTCTGGGTAGTGGAGTCTTCTGGGTCGTTCCAGTGGATATTGAGGTCACCCAGGAACACATCTTTAGTGTCTGTCATGGAGAACTGTGATATTAGGTCTGTTAGTTCTTCGGGGAAAAGGGTACGCTCTCCAGGAGGATGGTAGATGGTGTGGAATTTGATGGGTGAGGTGCCATTGGCAGTGAGTTCGACACCCAAGTATTCAAACGATAGGTATTCTGCAGGTTTAAGTTTGGTAATCTGTATTCGTGCCTTGTGGATGATGGCTAGTCCTCCCCCCATTTTGATCGGTCTGTCTTGTCTGATGATGGTGTACCCTGGGGGGGGGGGGGGTCGGGGGGGGGGGTGAGAATGTCAAGAATGGGGGTGGAGTGGACATTGAGCCAGGATTCAGTGAGGAAAGCGATGTCAATTTCTTCAGCGAGTAGAGCTTCAGCAATGTCTGTGGCGTGTTGTACTGGTGATCTGCAGATGAGGAGCATGCAAGAGAGAGAACGGGGTGCCTCGATGATGGGGGGGGGAGTAAGGTGGATAGAGAAGTATTGAGCAGAAGGTCTAGGCAGGGGCAGAGAATGACTTGGGTCTTTGGCGGGAGAGTGAAAAGGGGTCGGGGATTGGACGGAATCAGTGGGGTTAGGAGAGGAAAGAGGTTGGACGCGGGGAGCCGGATTAGTAATGCTCCCATTCAAGGAGTTCAAAGGAGGAGTAGAGGGTCTACTGCCCAAGTGAGGAGGGAGAGAAATTCTAGGTAAGAAGTCAGGGTGCCGGGGAATGTCAATGAGATTAGCGGTGGAGGCAGGTTGTGTATGTGGGTGTGCGACGGCGGAGGGGGAGCGTGTAGTGATAATAGGGGGGGGGAACGAGTTTATAGGATTGGTGACGACGTTGGCCATGGGGATGTCACGGGGGTTGTATGTGAGGTAAACAGTGAAGACCGGTTGTGTCTGTGGATGTGGGACCTCGGAGGGGGAGTGTGCAGTGGTAGTAGGGGGGAGAGTGACCACTGGATATGAGATGACGTTGGACATGGGGGAAGTAAGGGCCGGGGGAAAAGGGTCTGTGTTGGAGGAAGAGGTAATTTGTGAGGGAGGGTTCAGATTATCAGGTGTCGAGCGGAGAGTGCCTGTGGGGATTTCGGTTGCGGGAGGGCAGAGGTTAGAGTCAAGATCTAGATTAGTCTTGTGGTGTCTGTTGATTGCGAGTTTGTTGTTCCTGGTGTGCTCAGTAGATGTAATAGTTGTGGGTGTTTGGCGGCGGAAAGTAATGATAGGGGTAGTGTGATTATAGTGAGTGATGGAGGATGTCCATGAGTTGAAGAGAGGTTCTTCAGGGCAGGGCGATTGGATCAGTTCAACTTTATTAGTAAGGGTGATGGTGGGTTGGGGAGATATGGTTTGACGGCTCAGTTGAGTTAACGAGGAAAGAAGTGTGGGGAAGTGGCGGTCAAAAGTGGTGAGGTTCGGGTCGGTGGCCTGTATGAGAATGGTTCCAGTTCTGTAGATGGAGAGTTCCCCTTTGAAGGTCGGGGAGATGGTAGTGGAGAATTTTTAACCATAGGGAATGATTACTGACTTGGCAACTTGAAGGTGAAGAGAGAAGGTGGTTTTCCATTTAGCCAGGCGATTTGTGTAGAAAATGAAGTTAGTTTTCGTGTTGCCGTTGGTCGCTGTATGGTAGTTATCTACGATGAGTGTTTCCGGGTGTTGTTTTAGAGTACTATGCTTGAAGTTCTTTTTTGCATTCCTGGTCATTTTGTCTGGGTAGATAATGGACCAGGAGTTTGGTCCATAGCGCACAAGATTCGAGTTCCAGGTGGGGTAAGGTGGGCGCATGGTTGAACGCTAGAAATTCCGAGATACAATCAGGACTCAGGCTGAAGAAGAAATGCCGAGGCACAGTCCGGAATCAAGCATAAGGCAGGGTGGTATTTATCATACAATTATATGCAGTATATTAACTAAACTTTAAATTGCCATATTAACTGCAGTGTAAAACATTTATAGCAGTGTATCTCCTAAATCACAAGGGCCCCACCAACCATGTTTTTACAGTATCTGCTGTGCCTTCAGGGGGGTGAGGGTGCAGTGCAGGCCCCAGCCCCTCAAGCCTGGGCGAGAACCTCAAGCGAATTCCAGGTCCGCACCTGGACCAAGTCTCGTGGGGCACTCCAGCCAGCCGAGCCATCACCCATCGGCAGTGGCACCTGGGCCACACTCGAAAACAAAGGCCCAGCCTCACCTTGAGCCGCAGTCACCACCATCAATCCAGGGATGCGGCGAAAACCGTTTAGTTGATAGTGTGTGCTACACAGTATTTGTGGGCTGCCCGTCCCACATCTGAAATTAGTACAAAAGTGAATCAAGCAGCAAAGTTGCCTGAGATGACTATGTGCACTACTTGAGCAGTGTTTTAACACTTTTATAACAATATTGACTCTAATTATCACAATGATAAACAGTGTTCATCCAAAAAAACAGCGTAGTCAAAAATGTATATCTAAAAACATTTTCATTGTTTCACAGGAACAAAACAAATTTCAAAACAATTTCAATCGATTTGCACCATATATTCTAGTACACTTAATACATTGTACAAAAACATAGAAATGAAGTACATTCTTCTTATTTCATGTTCCCCTCAATTGTCTGATGCCCTATGCATTTTGGGACCGATCGTCCCTTCTTCAGGGGCCACTGTGAAATAAACAGAAATTAACCACTTGATTACTGCCTTGTTATAGTAACCAATCAATTCGACTTTATTCGACAGTTCTGTCATAAAAGCTTGTAAAAAACACCTAGCACCAATTTTACAAACGGATATGATAAAAATGAGACAATAAATACAATTATTTACATAATAATAAAACTTGTAAAAAGATATTAAATGGAAGACTTTTGTCGAATAGTACTTAAAAAGGTCTGGGTGCTCCCGTGGAGGTCGTGCGGGGTCTGCTGGGGGCTTCCCTCCTCCTCTGGGGGACTAGTTAGTACTTAGCTATGGGGCGACAGGCACACTGCACTTTGGGGGGGCTGTCTGGGCTCATGCAGGGGTGCAGGGAGGGGGGAGTTCTGTTGGGACCGGGGGGTGGGGGGGTGTGTTGTTTGTTAGCACCGCAAGGCAATCCCGCTACTGTGTTGTTGTTTTTAAGATACTCGGTGGGGGACGACCGATTGTTTCGACGTATGATGGGGGGTAGGGATTTGACTGTGTTGTCATGGAATGTTAACGGCCTGGGGGATAGGATTAAGCGTGGTGTGGTCCTGCAGTACCTAAAACGTATTTCACCAGATGTTGTCTTCCTGCAGGAGACGCACCTTATAGGTAACACCTTTCATGCAATGAATCGGCGGGGATATCGTTTGGCGGCCCATTCCGGCTTCACCTCGGGCTCGCGGGGGGTGGGTATAATGATCAAGAACTCGCTCCCGTTGGAGATTGACGAGGTGCGCCATGATGAGAGGGGACGCTACACTGTTCTGGTGGGACGAATGGAGGGTAGAGTGTTTATCTTTATATCAGTGTACGTCCCGCCTGGGTTACAAGCCACCACATTTGCGGACCTGGGGCGCCTCCTTCTGGACCTTCCGAGTGGCCTGCTGGTGGTTGGAGGGGACTTTAATGCGGTGGCCTCTGGGTCTATGGATCGCCATCCCCCTAGGGACCTCCCCCGGGCACAGGCGTGGCTGCCCGGCCTTTTCGACACGCTGGGCCTGGTGGATTGCTGGCGATTAAAGCATCCCGTATTGCAACAATACACCTTCCACTCGGGTGCCCATGGTAGCCTCTCGCGGCTTGATTACATCCTTGTCCCGGCGGCCCATGCAGAGAGGGTGGGGGAGGTGCGCCATTTGGCGCGGGGTATCTCAGACCACTCCCCATTGTTGTTGCATTTCGATGTCTTCCCGAGGGGGGATGGTAGGGTGGTTCCGATCAATGCATGGTATTTGCGCGACCCCACCATTCGTGCCGATTTGATCAAATCCTTACAGCGATATTTCGATGAGAATGTGGGGTCGGTCCCGTCGGCCATCTCCCTGTGGGAGGCTTTCAAGGTAGTTCTTCGAGGGGAGGCCCTCTCCTTTATTTCCCATGCCCGGCGGCGCGAGCGGGAGGAGGTGACCCGGGTTGAGGCCGAGATTGCAGAACTGGAGGGTGACCTGGGGAGCGGGGTAACAGACGCCAAGTTGCATGTTCTACACCTAAAGCAGGCGGCCTATCGGGCCCTCGTCACGGAGGCGGCCAGGGGCCTCAGTAGAGAGCAGCAGGGGCGATTGTATGATGTGGGCGACAAGGCTGGCAAATTGATTGCGTGGTTGGATAAGAGGGAGAGAGCGAGCCGCGTGGTGCCTTTGATTGAGAGTGTGGATGGTGCGTGTGTCACTGAGCCGGAAGCCATTGTCTCCTGCTTCGCGGATTATTTCCGCGAAGTCTACTCCCCGGTTTCTCCCTGCTCGGAGGAAGATTCCCATGCCTTGCTTCGGGACATCGCACTGCCCTCCCTTACGGTGGAGGACAGGGACTCGCTGGACGCCCCTCCCACCTCGGACGAAATCGCCTTGGCTATTCGCTCGGTTGCATCCGGCAAGGCCATGGGCCCCAACGGTATTCCCATTGAGCTATACAAGCTACGCCCGGATGTGTTGGCGCCCCACCTGCGCGCGATGTTCCTGGCGGCCCACTCGCGGGGTTCCCTCCCGCCGGACCAGCGCCTGGCCACAATTGTGGTGATCCACAAGGAGGGGAAGCCCCGTGAACGGGTCACATCCTATAGGCCGATTTCGCTTTTGAACGCGGAGCCCAAAATCCTCGCCAAGGTGTTGGCCAACCGGTTGGTTGGCGTGGTGGGCGATTTGGTCCACCAAGACCAATCGGGCTTTATACCACACCGCAACACGGCGCTCAATTTGCGGCGCTTACACGGGGTGCTCGCGCGTGTCCCATTTGTGCGGGAGCCGGCCATCTTGGCGTCCTTGGACGCCACCATGGCGTTTGATACGCTTGAATGGCCATACATCTGGGCGATGCTGGCGAAGTTTGGGTTTGGCCCGGGTTTCATTAGCTGGGTCAAATTGCTATATTCGGGCCCGTTGGCGCAGGTGGTGGTGAATGGGCGAGTCTCGGCCCCATTTGCGCTGGGGCGGGGCACACGACAGGGTTGCCCCCTGTCGCCTCTCCTGTTTGCCCTGGCCCTGGAGCCCCTGGCGGAGTGGCTGCGGTGGCACCCTTCTATCCGTGGTCTCCGCTGGACCCCCGAGCATGAGGACCGGGTGTCCCTCTATGCTGACGATATCCTTCTGTATCTCGCCTCCCCGCGTAAATCACTGATCGTCCTGGTTGATGTTTTGCGCTCATTCGGTCGCAACTCAGGCCTCGTCATCAACTGGGCGAAATCCTGTGTTTATGTGCTTTCCGGGGAGGCTCCGGTCCTACCACGGGACTGTCCGATCCAGATTGCCTCCCAAGGTTTTCGGTACCTGGGTATATATATCACTCTTGACCCGGAGGCCCGCTATGTGCGGAATTTGCTGCCCCCCCTTCAGCGTTTGAGGGAGGACGTGGTTCGCTGGCGGCGTCTGCCGCTTTCGCCGCTCGGTCGAGCGGCCTTGTTTAAAATGATGGCCCTGCCGCGCTTCCTCTACGCCCTCCAGAATACTATGGACTTGGTTCCGGCACGCTACTTCCGTGAGGTGGAGGGCCTCCAGCGGCGCCTGTTCTGGGACGGGAGGCCGCGTATTGCTCTGGCTAAATTGACGCTCCCGTGGTACGATGGAGGGGTCGCCCTCCCGGACATTAAACGGTATTACTGGGCCTCCCAACTAGCTGCAATTAATCATGGCCTTTACGGGCCCGCCTTGAACCCGGCATTTGAGATGGACAAGATGCTCCTGCCCGGTGGCGATTATAATCGAGCGCTCTACTCTGGCGCGCCCGACTCCCGTTTGACGGGACCGACGCGTGTCATGGTGCGTGTCTGGCACGCGGCTAATGCAGCTATGGGGTGGAAGGACCGTTTGACCCGGGCGTCACCGCTGTATGCGTCTGAGAGGTTGGGCTCCCTGTGGACGTCGAAGGGCTTCGAGAAGTGGGACACGATCGGAATCAGCACGGTGGGAGATCTCTGGACGAGGGGGGGATTCAAAACTTTTGAGACGCTGCAGGCGGAGTTTCAGCTGCAGGGCAGCGAGTACTTTCGGTACCTACAAGTCCGCCATGCGCTGGGCTCCGTCTTCCCGGATGTCGCATCCATTCCGGAGTCTTCCCCCCTGGAGGACAGAGTGCTAGATGGCCATGTCCCGGACAGCACGATCTCCCTCATATACAAAAAACTGATCAACGATAGATCGTGCCTGCTGACTAGACTCCGCGAGGCTTGGGTTGCCAACGGGCTGGAGCTGGACGACGAGGATTGGATTTCTGCGGTGGCCTCTCCGAAAGAGGTGGCCATCCCGGCTCGCCTTCGTTTCGTCCAGCTCAAGATCCTTCACCGGGTTTACGTGACGGGGCCAAGGCTTTTGCGTATGGGTTTTGCTGGTGATGGAATGTGTAAGCGTGGCTGTGGTGCATTGGCGACTTTCATGCATATACTGTGGGAGTGCCCGAAGGTGGAGCGATTCTGGCGTGGTGTGCATGAGGTTCTGCGAGTGGTGACGCGTGTCGCGCTGCTGCCTGAAGCGAGGAGATGCTTGCTGAATGTCTGGGAACCAAATGACTGTTCGGTCCCGCAGACGCGGTGGGTGACTCTGGGATACATGATAGCTAAGCGTGATATTGCTCAATTGTGGGGATCCCAGAGGCCCCCTGCGGTGTCGGCCTGGAAAGAGCATATGGATTGGTGTATGTTTCGTGAAAAGGTGGTGTATGTGGCGAGGGGTAAGCCTGGGGCGTGGGTGAAGCTCTGGGGCCCCTGGAACGCCTACCGCGGGGGTATTTGTGAGCCGCCACTGCTACCGGCTGACTCGCCTGCTCCGTCTCCCTAGACGGCCCCCCTCCCTCGGCCGCGGGCACGCGGTCCCCCAGTCCCTGATCTACTCCCATTCCCCTCCTCAGAGTTTTTGCTGCTGGTTTTGATCCCCAACTTATGGAGCACGTGTTGTCATTTTGGATTGCGGGTTGCCTTGCAGGTGTGGTTTTTTGGTGTTGTTTTGTTTTAAGAAAATGGAACCGTACTGTGGGCATGGAGCTGTGTGGCCTGCACCATTGATTACTTCTGTTTTTCTACTCTGCACTGCTGAGAGACTTTTACTGTATGTACGCAATATGCTTTTGATACTCTAGCGGCCGGCCGGGTGGTTGTAGGCCCATACCTGTAACTTTTGCAAACTGCAATAAACGGTTTCAAAAAAAAAAAAAAAGGTCTGGGTGCAAACCCTCAGACCAACACTGTTAAATAAAATACAATACTGTTAAATGGTAGCGGCAGTTGCAGTCGATAACCTTTCAAGGATTGCCCGGCGATAATCGCCTCTTATACCATTCGATGATTTAACCAACAAAAGAGGAAGGCGCCGGAGACTGGAAGGCAGGAAACAAAGTTTTATTCCGTCGGAGTAGAACACATCAGATCAGACAGCAAGGTATCGTCACGAGGTGCTCTAACTGCATCTCTGAGGCCTGGCCTCTTATTCACACATTTATGGCGATAACACCAGTTTATTGTACATGGCACATTCTTGAGATTGCTTTGAAACATGAAAGAATCCCCAGTTCAGATCCGCTCCCACACATGACTACAGTGGAAGTCCCCACCCCACCCGCAGTAGGAGATGGCTATCACACAGCAGGATATTCCGCCAGTTCCCGGGTGTGTGTGCAACCGGTCGGGTCTCAGGGGGTGGGGGCCTTGATCTACTGTAATCCCTTTGATGTGAGGTGTTTCCTTTACAGTAGGAGCAATATACAGCATCCGCAGGGCTAGGTGGTGGTCTGGGATCGGTCCGGACAATCGGGTGCAGAGGAAGGGGGTTATCAAAAGGATGAATGACCATGTACAGGATGAAAGGAGGTGTTGGTCAGGCACAGGGTGCGATTCCATGGCAGGGTTGCGCAGAAGGAGAGGTTTTATGGCCCATGTATGAGAGAGCGGGGGTGGCCAGCGCGCGGGGGATGTTCGCAGCGCCTGAGGGACGTGCTGGTGATCGGCAATGAGCGGGGAGAGAGAGCGGGGTGCCTAAAATGGCTGCCGTGCGTTTTCTGTGCGTGGCGCTGGGGAGAGGCAAGATGGCGCAGATAATGTTCCGTTTGCAAGCTAAATTTCCACAGTCCTCCCTTTTAACATATCTCGCCAGCTTGTTTAGTTCGGATCTATCCCCATAATACTACGAACTTCTACCTCGTACAGGGCTTTCATTCGTTCCGGTTCAAAGTTCAAAGTCTTAGGGCAGATGCAGTTCATAAAAAGCGAACATACAGGTGGCAGACACTGAATCCCCAAGCAACATCCACATAGTATCATGATCGGTATTAGGATAAACGAAAACAACCTCCACCCCCAGCTCTTTATTGTGTCCCCAAACCAACTCCCAAGCGACCATCCTTCCTGTTCTTGATGAATCTCTGAGGAAAGTCTGTGGAGGTGTTCGATCGCCTTGTAGACTGAGGGTGAGTTGTCCGGTACGTAGGTACAACAGCTGGATCCAATGATGCGGCATGCTCCTCCAAGGTCAGCCAGAACCACATCTAGAACAAGGCGGTTCTGAAGAGCCACCAGGCGGACGGCCTGTAGCTCGGCGGTGTTGTTGGTGAGGATGCCAGCCGTAATGTTCATTGTTGTTTCGACTGCCTGGGTTAAGTGGCGGATGGCACGGCTGTTTGCCATTGGGCCCCAAAGTGGAACAACTCCTTTTACTGCGTCCATGAACTGTGCTCCGGTGGAGTCGGCTTGCACAATGCCTTTGGCACGTTTCTGTCGGTGATGGTTTGCTGGAGCCACATATGTCGGAGGAAGGACAAAAGCGATGTAGCAGGTGCCTCCCCAACCTTTCGGAAGCCAGGTGTAGGCCTTAGTACCACAGACGAAGTACATATTTGGGGAGGTAACAAAGGAGGGTGGATCAACTGAGTCCAATGTTCGGGTGATGAGGCAGGAGCTGTGGCCCACCAGCTGCGCCCCCAGGCCTTCGAGGCACACAAGTCCAGTGATGTTGATGACAGATGGGGCCACTGTTAGGGTGGCGGCCGTTCGTTTCCGGAGGTAAGAGAAGGTGGGTCTGGCTGGGTTGTTGAACACCTGCATTTCAACTCGTTCTTTGGCAGGGATGTCCATGTGAAAGGAAGTGTTTGATCTCAGAGGACAGAAGGGAGCAGAAGTTTTTCCAGTTTTGTTCAGCCAGAACCCATGGTAGAAGTGTGACACAGTTTTGCCGGAAGTGGCATTGTCCTTGTAGCTTTCTTGCAGGAGGATTAGCCAGGCGAGGCAGGAGCCATGGACAGAAAAAGGTGAAGGGATGAAAGCGATAGAGTGTCCAGTGGCATGTGGTAGCAATCCACAGATCCAGCAATTAGTGGCATTGGCGGCAAGATTGTGTTGGTGGAGCAACTGCACAAAAGAGTTATTCCAGAACTCCTTACGCCTTTCTCGGAGTTGGGGTGAAAGTGAGATCAGATGGTGTTCTTTCATGGTGGTAGGTTGAACGGTGGTCAGCAATGTCTTATGAGCGGGTGCGCTCTCCTCCATGATCCAGAAGGTGACCATGAGGAGAAGGCAAAAGAGAAGGGTAATAAAAAGTGCAATAGTCTTTGAGCTGTGCATTTTGTCAGTCTTTGGGTTTTTGTAGTGGATCTTCGGACGTCCGGTTGCTTCCATCATCTTCATGTCGGGTGCTTCCATCATCTTCAAGGGACTCGGTAGCGGGCAGAACCACAGACTTTGTTTAATTTCTCTTCTGGAGGCCTTTGGGGTGATTAGGCTACCGTTTTGAGATTTCGACTTAGTTCGTGGTCTGCTTAGCCGAGGATCCCTCCTTTCGTCGCAGGTTATACCCTTCCTTGGATGGCACAGTGGGATCGGGATATTTCATTAATTCAAGTGTCTCTGTATCCGGGTAGCAGCTCAGGGATGGTCGTTTTTTGTCCAGGGGTTCCTCTTGGGCGGTGATGTTGTCGGTTGTCGTCAGGGTCGGTGATATCTTCTTACAATGGTGTGCGTGCAGCCAATTACGCTTCCCCTCCACTCGAAGAGCTGTTCGGGTGGTGATTAGGACTTGCAGGGGGCCCGTCCACCGGGGCTCCAGACTCTTGCTGCGCTGGAAGTTACGCACTAAGACAAAGTCACCGGGTTGGATGTCGTGCCCGGGGCCCCTGGAAGCATCGGGAATGGCTTGCAGCACCTGCTGATGGATAACAGACAACGTTTTAGTTAGGTTGTACAAATAGTCAGACATGAGGACGTCCGGGACGTCGTGGATGGATGTCGGTTTCGGTGCAGTCCAAAGGTTCATGGGCCGCCCGAAGACGACCTCGTAGGGGGTTAAGTGGTGTTTGGTAGGAGTGGAACGCATTGATAGCAATGCTAGCGGGAGAGCGTCTGGCCATTTTAGTCCTGTGGTTGCAACTATCTTGGCTATTTTGAGTTTCAATGTGGCATTATGTCGTTCAACCAAGCCCGCAGATTGGGGGTGGAAGACCGCATGAAATTTCTGTTTTACACCCAACCCTTTTAAGATGAGTTGGATAACTTCGGCTACGAAGTGGGGGCCGTTGTCGCTCCACAGAAATCGACATAGGCCGTAACGGGGGAAGAATTCTTTCAGCAATACTTTTGCGGTAGTCATAGCAGTGTTGTCGCGGGTTGGGTAGGCTTCCACCCACTTGCTGAAGGCACACACAACGACAAGTACGTACTTCAAACCTTGGTACCTTTCTAATTGGATGTAGTCCATTTGTAGGACTTCAAAGGGGTGATTAGGAACCCCAAACCCTCCCCGAGGTACAGCAGTTCCTTTCCCAGGGTTGTGTTGGAGGCATACCAGGCATTGTTGGACCAGACGTTTGGCTGAGTCTGGGATCTTGTCATTGTGCCAAACTTTGGAGATGAGTTCGATCATGGGGGCAGACCCTATGGGTGCGGGGGAGTGTGCCATGGTCAGCATGGGGATCAAGTATGACTCAGGTAGCAACCATTTGTTTGAGTCTTTAGTTCGCCAGCAACCGTCATCGTCCTTCAATCCCACCCGTGCCCATTCAGTCAATTTGTGTGGTGAGCTGGCTAATTGGATGTCCCTAATCGTTTCTCTAGCATCCTTCCACTTCTCAGTTTGTGACCTGGTCACATACATGCGGGTCGTGGACCTATTCTCGGCTGTGGTTCAGGCAGTAATGTCAGCCAGAGCATTTCCCTGTCCTATAATGTCTGTCACCTTCTTGTGTGCCTGGCATTTGATCACAGCTAGCCGTGTGGGGAGGAGGACTGCTTCGGTCAAAGCGGAGACTAGATCTCCATGTAAGATGGGTGTGCCATGCGAGGTCAGGAATCCCATCTCTTTCCATAGGAGCCCAAAGTGGTGAACTACCCCGAAGGCGTACTGACGAACAAGTTACTTACCTTCGGTAACGATGTATCTGTAAGAAACATTAGTTAGTTAGATTCCTCACCTTAGAATATCCCCAGGCGTCAGACTGGATCCGGAAGATTTTTCGTCAGCAATACCCCTTGCGCGTCGCTAGGCGTCGTCTGCGGCTCCGCGTCCGTCGTCGGCGTCGTGCGCCGGGATGACGTCGTCGGAGTACTTAGACGCCGCCCTCGCGCGCTGACGTCAGTTCTTGTACATAGCCTTCCGCGCCAGGAACGCAGAGCCATGCAAAGACCGACACTGGTGCCAAAAATAAAATCTAGGGGCCTGAAAGGACAACCTTAACCCTAGAAGTCAGTTCGCAGAACGGGGAGGATGGGTGGGTCGGTGAGGAATCTAACTAACTAATGTTTCTTACAGATACATCATTACCGAAGGTAAGTAACTTGTTCATCTGAAAGAAACACGTTAGTTAGATTCCTCACCTTAGAATAGATACCCAAGCAATACCATCCCCGGTGGTGGGTCTGAGAACCAAGATCACACCAGAAAGTCCTGGAGGACAGAACGGCCAAAGAAGCCATCCCTCCGGACTTGGCTGTCAAGGCAATAATGCCTGGCAAACGTGTGTAGCGAAGCCTGACAGATGTCCTGCAAAGGGACTCCCCGTCCCAAGGCAGTAGTAGCCGCCGTGGCCCGAGTAGAATGGGCGCGCAGCCCAACAGGAGGGTCCTTTTTAGCCAAGGAATAGCAAATCTTTATACACAAAACGACCCACCGAGAGATGGTCCGTTTGTGCACAGCTTTCCCCTTCTTAGCGCCCACGTACCCAACAAAAAGCTGGTCGTCCACCCGGAACTGTTTTGTGCGGTCCAGATAAAAGGAGAGCGCACGTTTTGGGTCCAGACGGTGGAGCCTCTCTTCCTCTTTGGAAGGATGCGGAGGCGGAAAGAAGGTGGGCAAGGTGACAGACTGCCCAAGGTGAAATGGAGTCACCACTTTAGGAAGAAAGGAGGGACGAGGCCGAAGGACAACCTTGTCCGGATGAACAGATAGAAAAGGGGGCTTTGAAGATAAAGCCTGGAGCTCACTCACCCGTCTAGCCGAGGTGATGGTCACCAGAAAAGCAGTCTTAAGAGTCAGAAGACGAAGAGGACAATTGTGAAGAGGCTCGAAGGGAGCGCACATCAGGAATGTCAATACCAGATTCAAGTCCCACTGAGGCATTACAAAAGGGACAGGAGGGAACGTGTGTGTAATGCCTTTTAGAAAGCGTGTAACCACAGGGGACTTGAAAAGAGAAGGCTGATCAGGAAGCCGCAAGAAGGCGGAGATGGCAGCAAGATAACCTTTCAGGGTGCCCAGGGCAGAGCCCTGCCGGGCCAGAGAAAGAAGGAAGAGGAGAACCTCAGAAAGAGGGGCGGAAAGGGGATCCACAGCCTTTGCTGTGCACCATGCCACAAATTTGTTCCACCGGCAGGCGTATACCGACTTTGTGGAGGGACGCCTGGCTGCCAGAATGATATCACAGACTTCAGGAGGCAAGTCAAATGGCATCAACTGCCGCCGCTCAATCTCCATGCATGGAGGTGGAGGCTGGACAGGTTCGGGTGGAGGACCGTCCCCTGCTGCTGCGACAGAAGATCCTCCCGAAGGGGCAGACGTATCGGGGGATCGGTCAACATACTGAGTAGCTCGGGATACCAGTATCTTCGTGCCCAATCCGGAGCCACCAAGATGACTTGGGCCCGGTCGTGCCTGATCTTCTTCAGCACTCTGGGCAGAAGTGGTATAGGCGGAAAGGCGTACAACAGACCGCAACTCCACTCGTGACGAAAAGCGTCGCCGAGCGAGTGCCGCCTTGGAAATTCCAACGAGCAGAACTGCTGACATTGCGCGTTCTCTTCGGTGGCGAATAGATCTAACCAAGGCTCTCCCCACTGCTGAAAGAGACCTTGCGCCACTTCGGAGTTCAGACGCCATTCGTGATCCATCATGCACCGGCGGCTGAGTTCGTCTGCTCTGGCGTTCAGAGAGCCCGCCAGATGTTGAACCACTAGGGTGACGCCCTGGTGTTCCAGCCATGTCCAGAGGCGCAGAGCCTCCTGACAAAGGGTCCACGACCCCACCCCGCCCTGTTTGTTGCAATACCACATGGCGGTGGTGTTGTCCGTGAACACCTGCACGACACTTCCCCTGACAGAGGGAAGGAAGGCTTTCAGTGCAAGCCGGATCGCTCTCAACTCCAACAGGTTGATGTGGAGACGAGACTCCGCTGGAAACCAGAGGCCTCTGATCTCCGCCTCTCCCATATGGCCACCCCAACCCAGGAGGGACGCATCCGTCACTACGACATGCTCCGGTTGGGGAAGGGAGAGGCTCTTGCCCTTGACCCACTCGCGGTCCGTGAGCCACCACTGCAACTGCTGTGCAGTGCCCTCCGAGATCAAGACATGGTCGGACAGGTTGCCGTGATGCTGGGCCCACTGAAACTTCAGGTCCCACTGCAGAGCCCGCATGCGCCGCCTGGCGTGATGCACTAGTAGGATGCAGGAGGCCATCAGCCCCAGAAGCCGCAACACTAGCCTGACCGAAACCCGGGATAGAGGCCGAAAGATGGGAATCAGGGCCTGTATATCCCGGACCCGCTGTTCCGGTGGATGGACCCGGAACTGCGCCGAATCGAGAACCGCTCCGATGAAGAGGAGCTTCTGAGAGGGACTCAGGTGTGACTTCGGCACGTTGATGGAAAACCCCAGCAAATGCAGGAGATCCGCCGTAGTCTGGAGGTGGGAGACGACTGCCTGGGGCGAGCCCGCCTTCAGCAACCAGTCGTCGAGATAGGGGAAGACTGGAACCCCTGATCTGCGCAGATGAGCTGCGACCACCGCCATCACTTTCGTGAACACCCGAGGGGCACTGGTGAGGCCGAAGGGGAGCACGGTAAACTGAAAGTGCTCTTGGCCCACCGTGAACCGCAGGTAACGCCGGTGGGCCGGCAGGACGGGGATATGGAAATATGCGTCCTGCAAGTCCAACGCTACCATCCAGTCTCCAGGGTCTAGGGCAGCTAAAACCTGAGCCAACGTTAGCATCTTGAACCTTTCCTTTCGGAGGAAGGCATTGACGTTCCGGAGGTCCAAGATAGGGCGTAGGCCCCCCTTGCCCTTCTTGGGAACCAGAAAGTAGTGGGAATAACAACCACGACCTACTTCTGGACTCGGAACGCGCTCGACGGCCCCCTTGGCCAAGAGAGCTGAAACTTCCTCGCGGAGAAGATTCAAATGATCCCCCGAGATACGGTGGTGCTGCGGTGGCATGGCTGGAGGGGTCGTCTCGAAGGGGAGGGAGTAGCCCCTTCGGACGATTTGCAGCACCCACCTGTCCGATGTTATGGACCGCCAGTGGAGCAGGTGATGGCGAACTCTGCCGCCCACTGGCGTGGTATGGGCCTGAAAGCTCGGACTAGGAGGGCTTTGAGGCGGATGCTGCCGGGGTGGAAGTGGGCTGACCACGTCGGCCTCCATTTCCGCCACGGCGGAAGCCACGTCCGCGACCGCGCGCAGGTTGGTTCTGCGGCTGGTGGCTTTGCGGACGTGAGGAGGCGCCCCTTCCTTGGCCACGAAAGGGGCGAAAAGCGGAGGTGTGCGCCCGCGGGGCCGAGAGGCCCAAGGACTTGGCCGTAGCCCGGGAGTCCTTAAAGCGGTTCAGCGCACTGTCCGCCTTCTCACCAAACAGGCGAGTGCCATCAAAGGGCATGTCCATGAGGGTGGTCTGGACATCCCCGGAAAATGACGTGGACCGCATCCAGGCGTGGCGGCGGAGCGCCACCGTGGTGGAAATCGCTCGACCCAGCGAGTCCGTGGTGTCAAGCCCACATCGTATGGCGTGCCGTGCTGCATCCCTCCCATCGGCCAAAGCCTGGTTAAGACGCGTCCGGACCTCCTCCGGACACAGGGGCAGCACGTCCTCCACCGTATCCCACAGGGAATGGGAATAACGGTCCAAGAGACAGGCGGTATTTAAGGACCGCAGGCCCAAACTAAGGGACGAGAACAGTTTCTTGCCAAACTGCTCGAGTCTCTTGGAATCCCGGTCCGGCGGAGCGGTCGGGAAGGAGGATTGGGAGGTAGAGGCCTGGATAACCAGACTCTCGGGGGTGGGGTGTTGGGACAGGAAACTGGGGTCGCCCGGAGCAGGGCGGTGGCGCCTGGCAACGTTCCTATCCACAGGAGGAACTGTGGAGGGCTTGGACCAGGTGCCCTGCAGAACGTCAGTGAGGGCCTCGTTGAACGGCAGCAGAGGCTCAGTGGAGCTTGCTGAGGTTTGAAGCACCTCAGTGAGGATGTTAGTCCTCACAGCCACGGCAGGCAACTCGAGCCCAAGGGCCTCGGCCGCCTTGCGCAGCACCACAGAAAATGCGGCACCCTCCTCCGAAGCCACGGTCGGAGGAGAAGTGAATCCAGTGTCTGGCGAGGTGTCCAGCCCACTGGCCTCCCCCAGTTCATCTGCCCAGTCCTGAGAAAGCTGTGACTGAACAGCCATAGGGTCCTCGAACCCCTCCCAGTCGCCCCCTTCTTCCGATTCCTGATAAACAGGAGGAATGATCTGAACCGGACTGTAGAGATGGTAGGACTCAAGCGGCGTCGGATGCGGCGTCGGTCGACGCCGCTGCGGCGCCGGGTCCGGATGAGGGCTAAACTGGGGCGGTGTCGGCGCCAAAGGCGTCGGCGGCGCCGGAGGTGTAGGCGTGTGCGCCGGCGGCGCTGGTGACGGCGTCGGTGGTTCAGTCGCCGGCGCCGGTGGAGGAGTGACTAGGTCAACCGGCGTCGACTGGGGCCCAGGCATGGGCCCCGCGGGGACCTGCGGCGTCGAGACCGGAGTCGTCGACGGCGCCGGGGCCGGAGCCGCCGGCAGGCAAGTTCGCCCAGTCGAGTCCGCGGGGCCCGAAGGCGCGCCAGCGGGCGTCGACGGCGGGGCCAGGCTCCTCATGGCCGAGAGGAAGGCACTGATCTCCGCCGGCGCCGCGTCAGTCCCAGGGACCGGAAGGTATGGGGGCGGACGCGGCACCTGCGGCTCCGCCGGAGCCGCGGGGGTGGAACCACCCTGACCCTCGGCCGAGTCGCGCGACCGGCGAGGGGAGTCCGAAGAGCGGTGTCGCCTCTTGGACTTCTTTGAGCGTTTGGACTTACCCGACGACTTGGAGCCGGACGATCGATGGCGTCGGCTAGGGCTCCGTGAGCGATCCTTGGACCTCCTCCTGGACCGGGATCGCGCACGACGCGGAGCCGAGTGGCGAAGCTCGAGAAGCTTGCGGGACCGCTCCCGCCTAGCCTTCGAAGTCAGGGCCTGGCAGTCGTTGCACGACTCCGCGTCGTGGTCGGGGCCTAAGCAGTAGAGGCACCGGCGGTGGTGATCGGTCACCGACATCAGTCGATGGCAATCCTCGCAAGCCTTGAACCCAGGCATACTACCGGCACCAGATGTCGACAGACAAGGATCAAAAATGATCAAAAAAGATTTAGTCAAAAAAGACTAAAAGGGGTAGCTCTCCCGGATCTGCGCTTACTGGCGCGGAAAAAAGAAGAACTGACGTCAGCGCGCGAGGGCGGCGTCTAAGTACTCCGACGACGTCATCCCGGCGCACGACGCCGACGACGGACGCGGAGCCGCAGACGACGCCTAGCGACGCGCAAGGGGTATTGCTGACGAAAAATCTTCCGGATCCAGTCTGACGCCTGGGGATATTCTAAGGTGAGGAATCTAACTAACGTGTTTCTTTCAGATTGTCTGTGTAAATGTTTGCGGTAGTCCCTGCTGCTAGGATGCATGCTCGTGTGAGAGCGATCAGTTCAGCCGCCTGCGCGGATCGCTGTGTGATGCGGGCTGTCTCTACAACTGTTCGGGCTGTGGTGACTGCATAGGCGGCTGAGGTGGTGCCATCGGGGAGCTTGATGCATGAGCCATCTACCCACAGTTCTCCGTCAGGGTCCGGGAAGGCAGTATCTCGGAGGTCAACTCTACTCTTGGTCTGTTCGTCGGTGAGGGTCACGCAGTCATGTATAGGGGACGCATTGGGGTCAGTGTCAGGGAGAGGTAGTAGAGTAGATGGATTCAGAGTGGTGCATCGTTTCAATGTGATGTGGGGTGCAAGCAGAGTCAGTTCATAACCAGTCAGTCGTGCGCTAGTCAGGTGCTGAGTTTTGGTCTGGTTCAGGAGGGTGTCAACTGCATGGGGCACTAATACAGTGAGGGGGTTCGAGAGCACGATCCCCTCACTTTGTCGGATAGAGACAGCAGCGGCGGCTACTGCTCGAAGGCAGGCGGGCAAAGCTCTGGCTACAGGGTCAAGAGTGGCAGAGAAGTAGGCACAAGGGCGTTGTTTAGGACCTATGGACTGGGTTAGAACAGACAACGCGCATCCCTCCCTTTCGTGGGTGAAGAGGGAGAAAGGTTTAGTGTAGTCTGGGGTTCCTAGGACTGGTGCTGAACAAAGGGCATCTCGCAATTCTTTGAAGGAGGACTGGCATTCGGGTGTCCAGGGGAGGGGGAAGGGGACGTCTTTAGCCAGCAGGGAAAGCAGAGGTTTTACAATGAGGCTGAAGTTTGGCAACCACTGTCGACAGAAGGAGGTGAGACCAACCAGGGACCGCACTTGCTTCTGCGTTTTGGGGACAGGGGTTTCTAGGATGGTCTGAATTCGGTCAGGTGTAAGTTTCCTCCCGTCTTTGGATAGTAGGTGGCCTAGATATGTCACTTGGGGTTTGCAGAATTGCAACTTCTTCCTGGAGACCTTGTGACCGTTTTCCGCGAGGAAGTGGAGGAGGTGAATGGTGGCTGTGACGGCAAGTGGAGTGGTGTCGGCCGACAAAAGAATGTCATCGACGTACTGTATTAACACCACTCCATCGGGTAGTTGGACTGCATCTAGTTGTCTCTTGAGGGCTTGGCTATAAATGCTGGGACTCTCAGTGTAGCCTTGGGGTGCCCTACAGAATCTGTACGAACGGGCTTTTAAAGTGAAGCCGAACAGGTAGCGGCTGTCTGGGTGGATGGGGTTGGAAAAGAATGCGTTCTTGAGATCAATAACGGTAAAGGTAGTGGCAGTGGACGGAATCAGGGTGAGGATGGTGGTGATGTCTGAGACCACGGGGTACTGAGGTATGACTACTTTGTTAACTTCTCGTAAGTCAACAATGAAGCGGTATGCTTTCTCATCTCCCTCGCCTTGCTTCTTTACAATGGGTAGGATAGGGCTGTTGCAAACATTACTGACTACTTCTTCTACCACTCCTGCATCGACTAGGGACTGGATGATTTCCACCAATGCCTTCTCGCCTTCGGGCGATATCCGATACTGTGGAAGCTTTGGGAGCACTGCGTCCGGTCGGACGGTTATGTGTACAGGGTCGATCACCATGCGCCCTACATCGGAGTCGGTTTTAGCCCATAGATGTGAGGGTAACGTGTCGAGTAGGGAGAGGTCAGCATCGGTTATAGAGAACATACGTTGTGTGAGACAAGGCCTGAACAGATCTGGGTTATCGTGCAGGATGACTCGAACTCCGTCTGGGGAACATCTGATGGTAGCTCGGAAATGTTTTAGCAAATCGAGTCCCATAATAGCATCGGGGGTGTTGGAGGAGAGCAGAAATGTCGCATCAGTGATGTTATCTTCTAAGTCAAAGGAGATTGGTGCGGACAAGGGATTAGTGGAGGGCGTTCCATCAAAGCCTATAAGGTTACGTGTGAGCCAGACAAGGGTGCCCTAGGAATCAGTCGTTTAGATAACGCACTACGTGTCGCCCCAGTATCTATCAAAAATGGAGACTTTGTGCCCAAGACCTTAGCAGTGACGTAAGGACCTTGCTGGTCAACACGGAGTTCGACTGGATCCCTCCCTTGCCCCTGGCGGTCCTATGCAAAGTCATGGGTGTTCTCGTAGTCGGACTGCTGGCACTGGTTCTGTCGGGGCGGTCAAAGGTGTTTGGTCTGCCTGGCCTGTCGTTTGTGGCGTCGTTCGTGTACCCTCGTCCCTGTCCTCTACTTCTGGGGTCATGTGCTATGTCTCTGGTGTCTCTATTTCTGTTCATTTCCAGAAGGACCGGGCACTGAGATTTCCAGTGTCCGAACCCTCTACAGAACGCACATTGGTTCCCGTCTAAGTCTCTTCGTCCAGCGTAGGGTGCAGGTGTATGGTCTCTAGGGGGTAGCTTTCTAGGAGCGGTCGGTTGGTAATTTCCTTTGGGAGGCTCCCTTCCTATGGTCACCCCTTGTAACTGAGCTATCATTACTCTTTCCTTCAGTTCCTTTTTCTTTCTTTCGGACGCCCTATCGCTCTCATTCTTTTGGTGTTCGTAGTATTGGGCCATCTGAAGGATAGCTGCGGGTTTGGAGGCTGCCCAACTACTTTCGCTGGTCTGTAGCTTCTGGGAGACTTCTTGTGACAGACCCTTCACGTAATTCTGGACAAAGAGGTGTTGTCCGGTTGCAGTGGTCATGTCCTGGCCACTATAATCGGAAAACACTGTCTCGAATCGAGAGAAGTATTCAGACACATCCTCCTGGGGTTTCTGGCGACAAGCCGTCACTATCGACCAGTCTACATTTCTTTCTGGGATTAGAGTCTTCAATTTCTGTACAATCTTGTCTGGGAGCTCCAATATGGCTTTTGGGGGTTTTTGTCCCGGTTCTCGCTGTTTATCTATGGTATCGAGTTGTACCCAGGTATATCCGAACGGCTCAGCGTGGTCGACTTTCCGGATTTGCTTCCACACATCAGCCGGCAGACATAACCCGAAGAACAAGTCGATATCTGCTAAGGTCATTATTGTTGAACCTAAGGCTGTACCTAGTTCGGTGTAGAAGGCAGTCGGGTTCTTTCTTAAGTCGGGTAGGGTTTTTCTAAAGGTCAAAATGTCTTGTCGGTCCCATGGCTGGTAGACCCAGTTATATACAACCCTTCCCTTCGCATCTTGGTGGTTGATGTCGTCGTGTGTTCCCTGACCTCATGTGGGGGGACCCAGTAGGGGGCGGCTTCTTTGATGGGCATCATGGTATCAGCCCTTCCTGCCTGGGGTTCAGTCGCTATGGGGGTCTCTGCTTTGGTTGTCTGTCTGTGTTCGTTAAGATGCCGGGAGACCTCGAGTGTACGAGTGAAGAGGTCCGTCACATCGCCCTCTCCTCCTTCCCCAATGTCTACCTTCCTATATAGGGTCGCTAAGCCTTCGGGACCTTTATCGTGGTACCTATCCTCATATGTATTCAGGGCGTGATAACAAAGTCGTACGACGAAGTGCCGTCTGTGGTTGTCGACATACGAGTTATACATGTCTGTTATATACTCCTCACTTTCCTTTCGCTCTACTAGTGTCCTTACTATCTTATCGATTCCGGCTCGTTCATCCTTTGTTAGTCGATTCACTCTGGCGGAATCTTTCTTTCTCATTTCAGGGTCATCTAACGTTATTGCTAACGTTGTGTTTAGTACAAGAGGCTCGGCCGGCGTGGAGGCCGTGAGGACCGAGGCCCTGGTACTGCTTTCGCTTGCGTTTGGGGGTTGTGGGTGCTGCACTACCGGTTGGGAGGGTGCGTATGGAGGGGGCATGTAGGTGATCGGGGGACCTAATAGCAATTCGTCATTCGTTCGTTGCTTGGAAGGTAACTCAGGGTAGAGTGTAGAGGGGGTCCTAACAGGGTACTGGCCTGATGTTTCAGACTCTTGTTTTAGTTTAGCTTCCTTTCTCTCCTTTATCTCTTCCTCTAACTTTCTAGCGGCAAGGTGAGCTGCCTTTCGCAATTCCTTTTCTGCTTTTACTTCTTCCCTCTTTTTCCGTTGCGTTGCTTCTTTGCGCCACATGCCGATACTGTCGAGCATAGTAGGCGTTGTTTTATTACTACGTAGAGCTATTTCTAACGTTTCCATTTTATGGTCATCGAAGGATCCCATCAGTGGCCACTGACTCTCGGGGTCCTTCTTTGTATATTTATGCCATAGCTTGCTATAAGCTACGGCGACTAGTCCGTATTTAGTGAACATGTCCTTATTAGGGGTGCCTTCCAGTGGAGCCGGATGGTTCACCTCTAATAAGCGGTCCGGGAAGAACCAACTACCAATCAGTGGGGAGAAGACAGGCATGACGGGTTACAACGGGGACAAAAGTCTGCACTACCTATCTTTTCACTGCTTGCAAAGACTAGACAGAATATCTCCGTTCCACGTTATTTGTAAGCAGAGAATACCTCCAAAGAACCAATATCGAACAACCAGTGTTCAGACAATCAATCAATCAATGGTGAGAAAGAGATAGGCACGACGGGTTACAATGGGGACAAAAGTCTGCGTTACCTACCCTTCACTATTTGCAAAGACTAGACAGAATATTTCTATTCTACGTTATTTGCAAACATAGAATATCTCAAAGAGCACTATTCTTCAAAACAATCAATATTCGGACAATCAATCAGTGGGGAGATAAAAATAGGCACGACGGGTTACAATGGGGACAAAAGTCTGCGTTACCTACCCTTCACTATCTGCAAAGGAAGAGAGAGTATTTCTACTCCTCCCCGTTTGTAGACAGCGAATATCTCAAAGAGAACAATCAATAAGCAATACTAGTATTTTCAATCAATCAATCAATTATTTAGCGATCTGTCGTATTTCACGACCTTACCGCGTGGACAGTTTCTCGTCTTCCGCCTCCAGCGCCCGATCGTCCTCTACTCTCCGTTATTGCCGCGGCACTCCTGATGGTTCCCAGTCAGGACCGTAGATCACTCGAGAGAGGTCTGCTCGGAACCAGTGAAGTTCGGATGATCGGCTGCCAGACGAGGGTCTATCGGGCAGGAGCTCTCCCGATCGTTGCAGTCGTTCACTCTGTCGTCGGGACCTCTCCCACTGGATCCACGTGTCGCTGATGGGCCCCACGCTTGGGACGCCAATTGTTAAATGGTAGCGGCAGTTGCAGTCGATAACCTTTCAAGGATTGCCCGGCGATAATCGCCTCTTATACCATTCGATGATTTAACCAACAAAAGAGGCAAGCGCCGGAGACTGGAAGGCAGGAAACAAAGTTTTATTCCGTCGGAGTAGAACACATCAGATCAGACAGCAAGGTATCGTCACGAGGTGCTCTAACTGCATCTCTGAGGCCTGGCCTCTTATACACACATTTATGGCGATAACACCAGTTTATTGTACATGGCACATTCTTGAGATTGCTTTGAAACATGAAAGAATCCCCAGTTCAGATCCGCTCCCACACATGACTACAGTGGAAGTCCCCACCCCACCCGCAGTAGGAGATGGCTATCACACAGCAGGATATTCCGCCAGTTCCCGGGGGTGTGTGCAACCGGTCGGGTCTCAGGGGGTGGGGGCCTTGATCTACTGTAATCCCTTTGATGTGAGGTGTTTCCTTTACAGTAGGGGCAATATACAGCATCCGCAGGGCTAGGTGGTGGTCTGGGATCGGTCCGGACAATCGGGTGCAGAGGAAGGGGGTTATCAAAAGGATGAATGACCATGTACGGGATGAAAGGAGGTGTTGGTCAGGCACGGGGTGCGATTCCATGGCAGGGTTGCGCAGAAGGAGAGGTTTTATGGCCCATGTATGAGAGAGCGGGGGTGGCCAGCGCGCGGGGGATGTTCGCAGCGCCTGATCGGGGAGAGAGAGCGGGGAGAGAGAGCGGGGTGCCTAAAATGGCTGCCGTGCGTTTTCTGTGCGTGGCGCTGGGGAGAGGCAAGATGGCGCAGATAATGTTCAGTTTGCAAGCTAAATTTCCACAATACATACTATGAAATACCTCCACGTCCCCAAAATTCTCAACTGAAAACAGCTATCTCTTAGGATATGGATAGATGTTGCTTTAGAGCCTTGGCTCGAATGGACCATGCCCAACCTAAAAACTTAGCCAAAGCTATAGCAATGTGGGGGGACGGGTCTGTTCGGAGAACTCTAAGTGCTTCCTCGTGCTTTCTGAAACCCAGTGATCTACATATAGGGATAACCCATACCCTTCGAGGTCCAATATAGATGGGACAGAAGAACAGGAGATGACTTAAAGATTCCTTGATGTCTGGACACCATGGGCATTCTTCTTTTGGGGATCCGACCCAGCTACTTGTAAACGACTTTAAAGGGAGGGTGCCAGCCCTCAACTGGAAATATAGTTTCCTATCGTGGGGTTTCGTGATCACATCCCAGTATTTTTCTAATGCCGGTCTTTGCTTAAATTCTAAAAATTGGCCTGTTAGGTACCTTGTGGATCTACTCGTGCAAGCCTCTGCCATTACCTAATCCCAATACATATTCTTCAGGATTTTTTTTGATGGGAAAACTGAATTATAAGGATCATTCCACAATTCGCTCAGACCCATCTTCACTAGAAGCGATCTAATCTCTTTTAACCAAGGGATTTTGTGGAAGGTATCGGCCACCATTACATCCTTGAGACCATTGGTGTATTGTTCTAGCTCTTCTGTGCACCATAGTCTTCGCCAATATAATAGTGGTCGTAGTTTTGCAAAGTCGCTTACAGCCTTCCTACCCAAATCTAACCGAAGTGGGTGCATTGGGGTACTCACTGGGACTCCAACCACTTTACGTAGAAATGAATCGCCTACCACAGTCAGTTGGTTCAAATTTGCGAATCCCCATAGCTCTGCTCCATAAAGAACAGAGCTCAGAACCTTTAGCCCGTAGATTTCTAACATCGGGGCAACAGGCTTATAGTGACCATTACTTATATCGAACAAGTTTAATGACACCCCCTCTCGGGATGGTCAACAAGGTCACAGTAAAGGATACCTGAACAGTTGAATATCTACATGACTGCCAAATTACCTATACAATACAATGAAAGACAGAGAATGGGTTGCCGCTGCAACTGGTTACAGCTGTAGTGCATACACAAACTCCATCGGAGTCTCACTAAAGGTGGAAGCCAATGACACAAAAATAGTAGCCATTATATGCCAGGAGTGAACGACTGACGTAAAAACAGACTAAAAGTGAATAATGGACCAGTGCTTGAGATTCTTTATAAGTGATGTGTATGCTAAACGTGAGTTCCATAACCTCAAAACAGTGCTTACTGTTAGGCAAAGACAACGTGAGTCATAGCGTGAAAAGTAAAATCTTGTCCAAAATTCCTCGTGTGCATGCTCAAAGCGAATAATGCGTTCAATATTGACGGTGTTCGATACTTACTGTCACACGATGACAGCGTGGAAAAGTTATGATTGAACGGTGAGGCTATGTCTTCCTATAAACACAACAGCAAGTATGTTAAAACTAAGTGTGATAGACGATGCAGTACACCATTTGTAGAGAGTCATACACAAAAATACCTGCGACGATAACTGCTATATTTGGTAGAGTCTGGAATGCGTGAAAAGAAAACTGCACATCAACACTATGAAATAAACAATTCCAAGAAGAAAGTATGTGGCATGGAGAGATAAGCTTACTAATCCTCCTCTAAAAACGGCAAGTATGCGAGCTTGAGAAGATGCTGACTGTCTGTCTTCAAAATATATACAAAGTGGTTACCGCGCCTACCTAGTGTGAGTCACATGCTCGTTGCTCTGTCCTGGTAGTGGACTGTCTCAACATCTTGACAATCGCGGCAGCCATGTTTGAAGAGATATCAAGAACCACAGTAATGGTGTATATTCTGAAGTGCTGGTGGCAAGAAAAGTAAACCCGTCTCCTGAAAAGGTCACCGGTGGTTACAATCTGAAATAATACAAATAAAAAACGTCGAGAATGCGAACGGTGCGGAAAAGGTGTCTGCTGCTGATACGAGTATAACACATATCAGAATGGAAAAGGTATAAATAAAATAATGCCAAAACAAAACCTTACAATGATCTCATTGACCAGGGGTATCACTGAATTATAACATACTATCAGACAACAATAATGTCCAAAAATAAAACACCATTGTATTGCTATAGGTACATTTGCAGTTCATAAGTGAATCATTACAATGAGTGTAATATCACATATAGACAAAAATTATTGCAACTGGATACTGATCACTGAACAGGTAACCGAGTCATTGGAACCAAATGTACAGTACTGTTGTTCTTAGAGATATCAAGGGTGTATGGAACTGTATGTATTGAAACACTGGGTCCTACTGTGTGTGATAAGGGACGTGGAATGACAAAAAGGATGCAATTCTGTGAAATGATGGGGAACAAACTAGTGTAGAGCATAACGAAAGGCATTAGACTACATTAAGATGTTTATAAAAAGCAACCTAGGTCCAATTTGTCGTTGAGACCCAATGGTATCATTGTGTTGAATTTCTTGTTCCAAAAGACTTCTTGTTGAGACAAAGTTTTACTTGGGTCTAAACTCTCTTTAGGCTGCACTTTTTCAAAGATCAAGAATTGAACTTGGGCTATATTGTGACATTTCTCCAACCAGTGGACTACCAGATTAGAATTTGTGTTCTTGGTTCGAATCATGCTTTTGTGTTCTCCAATCCTTATTTTGATTTTTCTTTTAGTTTTCCCGATATAAAGAAATCCGCAAGGGCATTTTATGCAATAAATAACATTGGTAGTGTTACAATCTGCTGAATGTTTCAAAGTGATTTTTTCCCCAGTTCTGGGATGTGTGATAAAGTTCTGCTGCATCACGTTATTGCAATGGATGCAGTTGCTGCATTTTTTCATGCCTACATGGTTGATGCTGCATTTGTTCTTTTTCACTACTAATAGCTCCTTGAGATTTTGGCTTTGAGTGTAGGCAAATAATGGCAGTCCAAAAAAATTAATTGCCAAAGTCGGGTACCAGTTGTAATAATTCCCTCCTCTTGTTGACCACCTTTTTGATGCTTCTGGATATGGTGGAATTTTAGATACAAAAACCAAGCGGTTGGTGACCGGGTTTTGTTTGGTGATCAATAACACATTCCGGTCAATGTTTTTGATGCGTCTTTCCACTTTCTGGACGATTTTTGGAGGATACCCTCGTTGTAGAAATTTCTGTTTGGTGCGGGTAATATCCTGATCGTATTTCTCTCAGGTGGAAGCAATCCTTTTTATGCGCAACATCTGGGAGTACGGTAATTCTGAATCAAATGCGGACAGTGGAAACTTTTAAATAATAAAATAATAGTTTATTGTTGCGATTGGTAGGATTGACAAATACACTAGTGTTGATTCCTTGTTCATTTTTTGAACCAGAACATCCAGAAATGGTAGTTGTGTGTTGCTGATGGTGTACGTGAATTGGATTCTGTTTTTGGTGTTTAACAGCATGTTGTTGTTTCTCAAAGATTCTTCTGTGTGGGACCAGATCAGGAAAATATCGTTGATGTGTCGACAGTACATCACTACGTGTTCACTCCATGTGGGACCATTTTATATATATTCTTGTTCGAAAGCCGCCATAAATGTGTTGGTATACATGGGAGCCCCCCTGAAACGCATGGAGGTCCCACTAATTTGTTATAAAAACTCTTCTCCACATCGAAAGTAGCTGTGTTGCACTCAGAATTGAAGTAGTTCATATAAGAAAACTTTGTGGATCCGAATTTGAGGCTGTTGCAGCAGGGTCCATTCAATGGCATCTATCCCTTCTTGTAGGGGAATGGAGGTATAGAGTTTAGTAACGTCTATCGTACATAACAACAATTCTTTGATGTTGGTGGTATCCAGGTTTTGTTGACGTGACAAGGAGTCAGTTGTGTCACGTATGTACGATTTCCAAGAGCAACCGATTGGCTGCAAAAATTGGTCGATGTATTTTCCCAAGAGTTCAAACAGTGACCCACACCCAGACCCGATGGGTCTGAAAGGTGAGTCAATGGGGTCTTTGTTTATCTTCGGTAGCATATACATATGCGGTCTCTTGGGAGATTATTTGATCAAAAAGCTTCGAGTTTTTGGTGTAATCCAATCCATCTCTAGGGCGTTGTCGAGAATTTTGATCTAAACTTCTCTGATCTTGATTGTAGGGTTGTGGTCCAATCTGAGATATGTGATTTCATCTGCCAAGTGTTCTAATACCTTGTTTTGATAGTAAGTATTGTCCATAACTTCAAGAGCGCCTCCTTTGTCCGCTTGCCGAAAAATAAAATTATAATTTTCAGATAGTTGCTTCAAAATGGATCTCTCTGATTTGGACAAATTCCATCCTTTGCGTGGTTTGAACTCTAGTTTGTTGAGATCTTGTTTAACCAGAGATTCAAATGTGTCAATCATTTTATGGGATACTGGTGCTGTGAAGGTGCTATTGGGTCTGAATTCCAAATACTCATGCTCTTCTTTGGGTCTTTGGTCAGTGAGAACGTTATCAAAAAAATTGCGTAATCTTACAGACCGCATAAACCTGTACAATGCGATCTCTGTTTCATGCATGTGGGTGTCGTATGTAGGTAGGAATGATGTACCTTTATTGAGAATTTGCAATTGATTAGGTGTCAGTGACTGTGATGAGATGTTGATTACGATGTTTTCTGACTCCGTCGGTTCTGCCTGCTCTTTTCTTTTTCCTCTGCGGATTTTGAAGCACCTCCAGTTGATTTTCCAGGTATTGGGTCTGGCAGTTGTGTTGGATGTTAGCCCTTGGATAAAAAAGACTCAGTTCATTAAGACGATAATGTATGATGTCTTTTTTTAACTTACTTAGTTTACGTTCTTGTAGTTCATTGCCGTAGCATTCCAATTTGATTTTAATCTGTTCCAGTGTTTTGGACCATTCTTCTGGTTCCATGCGGTTTGATAATTCTTGATGTATGTTATGCATTTCTTCTTCAAGTTCCCTTATGGATTTAGACAATTCTTCAACGATAAGTAGAATTAGGTCAAAGGAACACTTACTGAGCACCGCATACCATTGGTCCATGAACGATTTATTAAACTGAAAACGAAAAAGCATAGGTTTGATAGCTAGTCGTAAACCTCTGGAAATCCTTTTGTGCTTATGATACTGAATCAAAGTAGACGCGTGAAGCCTCTGATTTAATTCTCTTCGAGAAATTAAATCCAGATGTTTAAGATGTTGAGTGATTGACTCGTTGCGGGTGTCAAAAGATTTGGTAGCTTTGAAGAATGCGTAAATTTCAGTGGCTTGTTCGGAAGTGTAAGCTTTAATTTCAGCTGGATTTTCCGTAGTATTTGCTATGCTTTCAAATGATGCCATGTTTTGAGATTGCGGGTGCAATCACTAAAAGAAGGCAGTAACACTTGAAACAAATCCAAATAATGCTAGCGATGCACACTGCAAAGAGTAATGCAAAGATGATGATATGATATAATCAATATTAAACTAGTTTAGTTGATAGTGTGTGCTACACAGTATTTGTGGGCTGCCTGTCCCACATCTGAAATTGGTATAAAAGTGAAACAAGCAGCAAAGTTGCCTGAGAAGACTGTGTGCACTACTTGAGCAATGTTTTAACACTTTTATAACAATATTGACTGTAATTATCACAATGATAAACAGTGTTCATCCAAAAAACAGCGTAGTCAAACACCATTTATAGAGAGTCATGCACACAAATACCTGTTACCATAACCTCTACACTTGGCAAAGTCTGGAATGCGTGAAAAGAAAAGTGGGCGTCAACAACATGAAATAAAAAATTCCAAGAGGAAAGTACGTGGCCTGGAGAGCTAAGCTTACCGAAATGTGGGAATAATCCTCCTCTAAAAACGGCAAGTACGCGAGCTTGAGAAGACGCTGACAATATATACAAACTGGTCACCGTGCCTACCTAGTGCGGGTATTTTGACGACCGACAGTCAGCGTCTTCTCAAGCTCGCGTAGTTGCTGTTTTTAGAGGAGGAATATTCCCACGTTTCGTTAAGCTTAGCTCTCCAGGCCACATACTTTCCTCTTGCAATTGTTTATTTCATGGTGTTGACGCAGTTTTCTTTTCACGCGTTCCAGACTCTGCCAAGTGTAGAGGTTATCGTAACAGGTATTTGTGTGCATGACTCTACAAATGGTGTACCGCATCGTCTATCACACTTAGTTTTAACATACTTCTTGTTGTGTTTTTAGGAAGACACAGCCTCACCGTTCCCTCATAACTTTTCCATCCACACTGTCCCCGTGTGACAGTAAGTATCAAACGCTGTCTCTTATATGATGCTATTGTGTGTAGTATTAGTCTTTGGGAATATTGTTTTGAAAATTCAATACAAATTTTTCAACAAAAAAAAAAAAGTATCGAACGCTGTCAATATTGGTCACGTTATTCGCTTTGAGCATGCACACAAGGAATTTTGAACACGTTTTTACTTTTCATGCTATGACTCACGTACTCTTTGCCTAACAGTAAGCCCTGTTTTGATGGGTTATGGAACTCACGTTTAGCATACACATCACTTACCAGGAATCTCGAGCACCGGTCCATTATTCACTTTTAGTCTGTTACACGTCAGTCGTTCACTCCTGGCATATAATGGCTACTATTTTTGTGTCATTGGCCTCCAACTTTAGTGGGACTCCGATGGAGTTTGTGTATGCTCTACAGCTGTAAACAGTTGCAGCGGCAACCCATTCTCTCCGTCTTTCTTTTTATTGTCTAGGAAATTTGGCAAACATGTAGATATTCTACTGTTCAGGTATCCTTTACCATGAACTTGTTAACCATCCCGAGTGGGGGTGTCAATAAAACTTGGTAGATGTAAGTAATGGATACTATAACAAGGCAGTAATCAAGTGGTTAATTTCTGTTTATTTCACAGTGGCCCCTAAAGAAGGGACGAACGGTCCCGAAATGCATAGGGCATCATACAATTGAGTGGAACATGAAATAAGAAGACTGTACTTCATTTCTATGTTTTTGTACCATGTATTAAGTGTACTAGAATATTTGGTGTAAATCAATTGAAATTGTTTTGAAATTTGTTTTGTTCCTGTGAAACAATGAACATTTTTTGGGATATACATTTTTGACTACGCTGTTTTTTGGGACGAACACAGTTTATCATTGTGATAATTACAGTCAATATTGTTATAAAATTGTTTAAACATTGCTCAAGTAGTGCACACAGTCATCTCGGGCAACTTTGCTGCATGATGAACAAGTTACATACCTTTGGTTGCGATACATCTGTAAGAAACATTAGTTAGTTAGATTCCTCACCTTAGAATATTCCCAGGCGTCAGGCTGGATCCGGAAAGATTTTTCATCAGCAATACCCTTGCGCGTCGCTAGGCGTTGTCTGCGGCTCCGCGTCCGTCTTCGGCGTCGTGATCGCCAGGATGATGTCGGAGTACGCTGCCCTCGCACGCTGATGTCAGTTCTTGTACATAGCTTTCCACGCCAGGAATGCAGAGCCATGCAAGAGACCGACACGGGTGCCAAAAAAGTCTAGGGCCCTGAAAGGGATGACCTCAACCCTATATATCGGTTCGAAGAACGGGGAGGATGGGTGGGCCGGTGAGGAATCTAACTAACTAATGTTTCTTACAGATATATCGTTACCGAAGGTAAGTAACTTGTTCATCTGAAAGAAACACGTTACTTAGATTCCTCACCTTAGACTAGATACCCCAAGCAATACCAACCCCGGTGATGGGTCTGCGAACCAAGATCGCACCAGAAAGTCCTGGAGAATTGAACGGCCAAAGACGCCGTCTCTCCGGACTTGGTTGTCCAGGCAATAATGTTTGGCAAACGTGTGCAGCGAGGCCCACGTTGCGGCCTGACAAATGTCCTGCAAGGGGACTCTCCGGCCCAGGGCAGTGGTCGCCGCTGTGGCCCGAGTGGAATGGGCCTTCAGCCCTACAGGAGGTTCCTTTTTAGCTAAGGAGTAACAGGCCTTAATACACAAAACGACCCACCGAGAGATGGTTCGCTTGTGCACCGCCCGCCCCTTCTTAGCGCCCACTTAATCAACAAAGAGTTGGTCGTCCACCCGGAACTGTTTGGTGCCGTCCAGATAGAAGGACAGCGCCGGTTTTGGGTCCAGACGGTGGAGCCTCTCTTCCTCTTTCGAGGGATGCGGCGGCAGAAATAAGGTGGGCAGTGTAACAGACTGGCAGATGTGAAAGGCAGTTACCACCTTAGGAAGAAAGGAAGGAGGAGTCCTGAGAACCACTTTGTCCGGATGGACAGAAAGGAAAGGAGGCTTAGAAGAGAGCCTGGAGCTCACTCACCCTTCTAGCAGAGGTGATGGCAACCAGGAAAGCAGTCTTAAGCGTCAATAGACGAAGGGGACAATTATGAAGTGGCTCAAAGGGAGCGTACATCAGAAAAGTCAATACCAGATTCAAATCCCACTGAGGCATTACGAAAGGGACAGGAGGAAACATGTGAGTAATGCCCTTAAAGAAGCGAAAAACAACAGGGGATTTGAAAAGAGAAGGCTGATCAGGAAGCCGTAAGAAAGCAGAAATAGCTGAAAGATGACCTTTAAGAGTGCCCAGAGCAGAGCCCTGCTGGGCCATGGAAAGAAGAAAGAGGAGAACCTCAGAAAGAGGGACGGAAAGGGGATCCACAGCCTTTGCTGTGCACCATGCCACAAATTTGTTCCACCTGCAGGCGTATACCGATTTTGTGGAAGGACGCCTGGCTGCCAGAATAACATTACAGACTTCAGGAGGCAAGTCAAATGGCATCAACTGCCGCTGCTCAATCTCCACGCATGGAGGTGGAGGCTGGACAGGTTCGGGTGGAGGATCGTCCCCTGCTGCTGCGACAGAAGGTCCTCCTGAAGAGGCAGTCGTATCAGGGTGCCCAATCCGGAGCCACCAAGATGACTTGGGCCCGGTCGCGCTTGATCTTTTTCAGCACTCTGGGCAGAAGTGCTATAGGCGGAAAGGCATACAACAGACCGCAACTCCACTCACGACGAAAGGCGTCCCCGAGCGAGTGCTGCCTTGGAAACTCCAACGCGCAGAACTGCTGACATTGCGCGTTCTCTTCGGTGGCGAATAGATCTAAGCAAGGCTCTCCCCACTGCCGAAAGAGGCCTTGTGCCACGTCCGAATTTAGACGCCATTCGTGAGCCATCATGCACCGGCAGCTGAGTTCATCTGCTCTGGCGTTTAGAGAGCCCGCCAGATGTTGAACCACCAGGGTGATGCCCCGATGTTCCAGCCATGTCCAGAGGCGCAGAGCCTCCTGACAAAGGGTCCACGACCCAACCCCACCCTGTTTGTTGCAATATCACATGGCGGGGGTGTTATCGGTGAACACCTGCACTACACTTCCCCGGACAGAGGGAAGGAATGCCTTCAGTGCAAGTCGGATCGCCCTCAGCTCCAGAAGGTTGATATGGAGCCGAGACCAGAGTCCTCTGATCTTCGCCTCTCCCATGTGGTCCCCCCAATCCCAGGAGGGACGCATTTCACTACTACGTGCTCTGGTTGGGGTAGGGAGAGGGATCTGCCACTGACCCAATCGCGGTTCGTAAGCCACCACTGCAACTGTCTTGCAGTGCCCTCCAAGATCAAGACATGGTCGGACAGGTTGCCCTGATGCTGGGCCCACTGAAACTTCAGATCCCACTGCAGAGCCCGCATTCGCCATCTGGCATGATGCACCAACAGGATGCAGGAGGCCATCAGACCCAGAAGCCGCAGCACCAACCTGACCGAAACCCGGGATAGAGGCCGAAAGATGGGAATCAGAGCCTGAATATCCCGGACCCGCTGTTCTGGAGGATAGACCCGGAACTGCGCCGAGTCCAGAACCACTCCGATGAAGAGGAGCTTCTGGGAGGGACTCAGATGCAACTTCGGCACATTGATGGAGAACCCCAGCAAATGCAAGAGGTCGGCCGTAGTCTGGAGGTGGGAGACGACTGCCTGGGGCGAGCCTGCCTTCAACAACCAGTCGTCGAGATTGGGGAAGACTGGAACCCCCAATCTGCGCAGATGAGCTGCGACCACCGCCATCACTTTCGTGAACACCCAAGGGGCACTGGTGAGGCCGAAGGGGAGCACGGTAAACTGAAAATGCTCTTGGCCCACCGTGAACCGCAGGTAACGCCGGTGGGCCGGCAGGACGGGGATGTGGAAATAAGCGTCCTGCAAGTCCAATGCTACCATCCAGTCTCCAGGGCCTAGGGCAGCCAGAACCTGAGCTAAGGTGAGCATCTTGAACTTCTCCTTCCGGAGGAAGGCGTTGACGCTCCTGAGGTCCAAGATAGGGAGTAGGCCCCCTTTGCCCTTCTTGGGAACCAGAAAGTAGTGGGAATAACAACCACGACCTACTTCTGGACCAGGAACACGCTCGATGGCACCGTTGGCCAAGAGGGCCGTAACTTCCTCCTGCAGAAGTTGCAAGTGATCCCCCGAAATTCGGTGGCACTGCGGTGGCATGGCTGGAGGGGTCGCCTCGAAGGGGAGGGATTAGCCCCTTCGGACGATTTGCAGCACCCACCTGTCCGATGTGATGGAACGCCAGTGGAGCAGGTGATGGCGAACTCTGCCTACCACTGGCGTGGAATGGGCCTGAAAGCTCGGACAAGGAGGGCTTTGAGGCGGATGCTGCTGGGGTAGATGTGGACGGACCGGCACGTTGTCCCCATGTACCGCCTCAGCGGAATCCAAATCTGCGACCGCGTGGAGGTTTGTTCTGCGGCCTGTGGCTAGGCGGACGTGAGGGAGCGCCCCTTCCTTGGCCACGAAACGGGCGAAAAGCTGAAGTTTGCGGGCGCGTGGCCGAGAGGCCCAAGGACTTGCCCTGGAGTCCTTAAAGTGCTCCAGCGCACTATCCGCTTTGTTGCCAAAAAGGTAACTGCCATCGAAGGGCATGTCCATGAGGGTGCTCTGGACATTCCCCGGAAAAACTCGTGGACGCAGCCAGGCGTGGCGACGAAGCGCCACCGTGGTCGACATTGCCCTGCCCAGCGAGTCCGTTGTGTCCAGTCCACATCGGATTTCATGCCGTGCCGCATCCCGCCCCTCGACAAGAGCCTGGGCGAGCCGTGTCTGGGCATCCTCCGGACACTGAGGCAGCACGTCCTCCACCGTATCCCAAAGGGAGTGGGAGTAACGGTCCAAAAGGCATGCGGTGTTGATAGACCGCAACCCCAAACTAAGGGAGGAGAACAGTTTCTTTCCAAACTGTTTTGGATTCCCGATCCGGGGGGAACGGACGGGAAGGAGGTTTGGGAGGTAGAGGCCTAGATAACCAGGCTCTCGGGCGTGGGGTGCATGGACAGAAAACTGGGGTCGCCCGGTGCAGGGCGGTGGCGCCGGGCCACGTTCCGGTCCACAGGGGAAACGGTGGAGGGCTTGGACCAGGTGCCCTTCAGAACGTCAACCAGTGCTTCATTAAACTGCAGCAGAGTCTCCGAGGCCACGGCCACAGCAGGTAGCTCCAGCCCAAAGGCTTCGGCCGCCTTGCGTAGCACCACAGAAAATGGAGCACCTTCCTCCGAAGCCACGGTCGAAGGAGAGATGAAGCCAATGTCAGGGGAGGTGTCAAGACCACTGGCATCCCCCAATTCGTCTGCCCAGTCCTGAGATAACTGGCCCTCAGACCCCTCCCAGTCATCACCGCCATCCGATTCCTGGTATACAGGTGGAATGATCGGAGTCGGGCGGAAGATGAAACTGCCACCTATCGGCGTCTGGAACGGAGCCGGGCGGCGCCGCTCCGACGCCGGGCCCGGACCGGGACAAAACCGGGGAACGGCGTTGTCCGAAGGCGGCACCGGAGAAGTCGGCGGAGGGGTCGTGAGGTCGACCGGCGTCGACTGGGATCCCTCGGGGACCTGCGGCGGAGGGACCGAAATCAACAACGGTGCCGGGGTCGGAGCCGCCGGCTCGCTAGACCTCCCAGTCGAGTCTGCGGGGCCCGAAGGCACGCCGGCAGGCGTCGACGGCGGAGCCAGATTCCTCATGGCCATGAGGAAGCCACTGACCTCCGCCGGAGTCTCGTCAGTCCCAGGGACCGGAGGGTATGGGGACGGACAGGACTCCTGTGGCTCCGACGGAGCCGCACTGGTGGTGCCCTCCGAACCCTCAGCCGAGTCGCGCGACCGGCGAGGGGAGCCAGAAGAGTGATGTCGCCTCTTCGACTTCTTGCTGTGCTTCGACTTACTCGACCGGGACCTTGAACGGCGCGGAGCCGACTGCCGGAACTCGAGCAGCTTGCGGGACCACTCCCGCCTAGCCTTCGAAGTCAAGGCCCGGCAGTCGAGGCACGACTCGGCATCGTGGTCGGCCCCAAGGCAATAGAGGCACCGGCGGTGGTGGTCCGTGACCGACATCAGTCGGTGACAGGAGCCACAAGCTTTAAAGCCAGGCATCCCTATCGGCACCAGAGTCGAGGTCGACGAAGAATGGAACCAAAAGAGTTCAAAAAAGTCAAAAAGTAACTAAAGGGTATGCTCTTCCCGGATCAGCGCTTACTGGCGCGGAAAAAAGAACTGCCGTCAGCGCACGAGGGCGGCGGCGAAGTACTCCGACGATGTCATCCCAGCGATCACGACGCCGACGACGGAAGCGGAGCTACAGACGACGCCTAGCGACGCGCAAGGGTATTGCTGCCGAAAAAATTTTCCGGATCCAGCCTGACGCCTGGGGATATTCTAAGGTGAGGAAACTAACTAACATGTTTCTTTCAGATTGACTTTTTTACAAAAACAATGCAAAAACAAGTCACACATTGACAAAACTAAAAGGCTGACCACCAATTTCAGACCTACTGGGTTTGCCAAGGGTTGTTTTTTTTAATTTCCCATAATTATATCAAAACTGGTTACACTAATTTTCCGTTATAAATATTTTTGGGAAATACTAGCATGCATCAACACGTTACTAAATGATGCTGCAAATAAATTATACCTGAAATAGTACAGTAGTTTAGCAAAATGTTTTTTCCTGCCTTCATTTTTTTATGAACTTTTTATTTTGAAAGCAAAGAATCATCGATCTTGCTTTTAAGCTTCTGCAGATATTTGCATAAAATCAGGGAGCATTCTGGGAGCATTATACATAGTCTCATATTGCTAAACTTTGAAAACATATGTACACATTCTTATACAGGAACCACTGCCAGTAGTGTAGTCAGAGCTTACAAAAATTGCTTAGAGTGCTCACCCTAATAACAAAGGCTTTCAATCAATGAACCATAATTACAAGTTTGAACAGCATTAACATATGGGCAGACATATTACCTTAACTGCAGACAGTGCAATTCCCTGTTCCATATTGTACTGCAAACTGGCAGCCAAAGGGTTTGTGCTGTACAGAGTTGGGCCTACTTGTCCCAAGGACAAATACACATGAAAATTTGTTGCCCTTGACCCCAAACAATATGTCCTAGCCATCGGACTATAGGTATTTTACATCCCTGGACTGGTTGCTGGGGCATAGACCGTCCGACGGCTGTCATCGATTATTGCGCCCCCCTACAACTGCAGTGTCTTCTGGAAGAATGGCTCCTGTCTCGACTGATGAGCTGTACCAGGACGACCTTGAACGACATAGGCCCTGTTGGCCACTTCTTGTTGATTTTACAGTTTCCCCTCCCCCTTCTCCTCCCCTTACACTTCTCCAGGAGTATGTGCATTACGGGGGACTTCCCATAACTTACTTGACCCACTGTACACCTTGGGAGTGCCTCATCCAGGGAGACATATGTGGTATGTCTCTACAAACCTGTCCCTAACACCAACGATCCGCTCACAATCCAGCCTACTGACACCCTGCTCTGATGACGCTCATCACCACAGCCCCCACCATGATGACTGCGTCGCCATCCATTAAACTCTTCTCTCCTAATGTAAAGGGGCTTAACTTCCCTAACAAGAGGCAACAGGTCTGGCGCTATCTCCTCCTACAAGATCCCAACATGATATTACTTTAGGAAACTCACTGTGATACACGCCTCATGACGCACCCCAAATACCCATGTCATTATTGGGATTGCTCTTCCTCTAAATCTGCAGGGGTAGCAATACTGAGGAAAGCCATATTGGGAGGGAGGATCCACCGGGTAGTTCAGGACGCCGAAGGCCGCTACCCAAAGGTCCAAGTACACTTGGGCACCCAACCCCTGCCTCCTTAATATTTACAACCCAATCAAATGCAGGACATATTCTTGAGGTCCCACCTGGGCGACCTGCGACGCGCCCCTGAAGAACTATTTCAATCTGGTATTGGATTTGGACTTAGATCGCAGCACGCCCGCATACAAAGGCACTGCGGGCTATGTCAGCGGTCCTCAGGAGAGCTATCACTGACCTGGGTCTCATTGACACCTGGATATATTTATTACCCGACACCAGGGACGACTACTCCTCACATGTCCACTGCTCATGGATCGATTATTGCTTTCCCTCTATTTCCCTGATCCGCTCCTTGGAATCAGCCGAGATATCGGACATCTCTATATCGGATCATGCCGATGTAGCTGTAACCTTCCAAGTTCCAAGACATCATACCCCTCCCATTCGTTTGCAGCTCCCACCCCACATTCTGCGAGATCTGGTTGATTTAGCAGACATCCCCTGGGAGTTTGAGGCCCTTTTTTAATCGCAAACGACACCCCGGAACAGCCCAAACCCATAAGATGGGATGCCTTCAAGGCAACCATCCAGGGGAGTTAACTCATCTATTACCACTGCTCAATCTCGAGAAGCTCGTCTTGTTGAAAAAATCTGTTCAAAGACATTAAGGCCCTAGAGCATAGAGATCTTGAGCTGCCTTTGGCTCAAAATAAAAAGCAACTCACTATGCTTCGTGGACAGTTGTGTCTCCATCGCACCAACAAAGCTTAGCGCTCCCTGATGTCTCTTAAACAGAAAGTTAACGTGGGGGGGATAAAGTGGGTATATGCTTAGCGCATAACCTGTGAGAACAGGCAACAAGAGCTCATATCTCTAACATTAAGCGGGTTGGTGGCTCTTGGGCCACCTCTGAGCTCGATAAAGGGTTTGCATTCTGAGACTTCTACAAAGATCCCTATGCTGATAGCCCCCCTCCTTCCTTAGCACCTGCCTTTGGGAACCTCTTGGCTCTCACCATGCATGACTCCTAGAAGAGCCAATCACTCTGGACGAACTGACTGTCGTTTGCGATTAAAAAAGGGCCTCAAACTCCCAGGGGATGTCTACTAAATCCACCAGATCTCGCAGAATGTGGGGTGGGAGCTGCAAACGAATGGGAGGGGTATGATGGCTGCTCTTCCCAATTATGTACAGGGAACAACTAGACCACTCACGCCCCTTTGAAGCCCCGGTCTGGGCCTTTGAGGGCTCACAGGGACTAATCTCCCACACATATAAGATATTACAACACTCACACCAGATCCAACCCCACACATACCAAACGGCAATGGATTACGGATGCGGAGGAGATCCCATCAGAAAGCTGGGAACGGCTCTGGCATGATATTTCCAAAAGCTACAGAAACATTCCCCAATGCAAATTGGCTTACAAACGGATGACGTGATGGTATTATACCCCTGCCAGCCTACAGAAGATATCTCCAAACCAATCTCCAATATGTTGGCGATGCCAAACTGCAATAGACTATTTTATCCACATCTGGTGGACCTGCCCCAACCTGGTGATTTTCTGGAAAGACGTCCTCAGTCACATTAAGGGCACTGTAGCCTTTCTCATACCAAGCACTCCCATGGTGACCTTACTAGGCATTAGGCCCTCTCGGCTTGTTGCTCTGACCCACTCTGAATGACACCTCAAAGCACAGATGCTGGGGGCGGCAAGACAAACTATAGCCCTCTACTGGGAAAAAACCTTCCCCCCCACCTATTTCAACATGGCTCCTCCGTCTCTGGCATGTCATGGCTCTGGAACTATTAACTGCTAGTCTTAATCACACAGACACTACATTTCTCCACACCTGGCAGCTGCTTATTCAACACATCTCTCGGCTAGAGAACTCTTGGTTTGCTCCCTCTAGGATGCGGGCTCTGCAGCTGTTTGAGGACTCTTCTAACGTACACTAGGGAGGCCCCCCAAACAACCCCTGGACACATGGTTCTGATGAGACCTCGTCTTACCCCAAATCCTCTACCAAACCCCACTGACTGCACTCTAAGCATACTCCTTCTCCCTCCCCACTCCTTATCCCCTGGTATGGTTGCCCCTCTCCTGGTTACTTGGTTAACCCGAATGTTTTTCAACTTGGCTATTCTCAGCGAACTTCCATCACCTGCCACAAATGATCAACTCGTCTCACTGGTGCAAAGCTGAACTGTCCACCCCAAGTACGCCTTATGGCTAAACCTACCCAAATTCTCCATACGTTATAACTACTCTGTGTTGCTTGTTCCTTGCACAAAGGTACCTGTAGGAAGGTGGAATCTGACTAATGGTTGCCCCCAACCTTTTGCCTGGTATTTGAGTGGTTTTTGACTAGTCTGGCTGGGATCCTGCTATCCAGGACCCCAGCCTATCTGCTTTCACCCTAAAACTAATGTGAAGTAACCTAGGTACAAACCAATTGGATGCTGAGGATGCCCTGACAGTCCCTTGTAGATGGTACCCTAGGTACCCAGGGCATGGGTCCCTCAGTAGGCCTACCAGGGCTGCAGCACTTATTGACAGCCATACAAACTGACACCACCAGACCCCTACTGTAGTCTGGGTAAGGTGGTGCTAGCACCCCTTACAGGGATATAGGTACCCTATATCCCACCCCATTACAACACATGTACTCTCATAGGTCACCCCTATAGCAGGCCTTGCTAATCCTACAGGGCAGGGTGCTGAGGTATGTGTGAGGGGGACCCCTACCTGAGTAGGGCCTCTCTGAAACCCTCGTAAAATCATTGCTGGGTTGTTTGTAGTGTAGCCATACCATATACTCTTAACCGCATTATAAGTCTATCGCGATAGCGTGATAACTTGAGAATGGCTACACAGAACGATATCGTGTTTGGTGTCAAACATGTAGGAATCACACCCCCAGTCCAGCCATGGGCATGAGGGCACGATTCCCCCTGCTAGAGGGGCGATATGGGAAAAGCGGCAGAATTCGGACACCAATTTAAAAGTGCACAAGTAGTACAAAATGGCTACCACCCGCCACCCACACGACTCTGGCTGGCTGTTGCTGTTAGGAATTTTTATATAACAGACAATGGTCATACAATATGTGCTCTAAAGTTTGGGTTTTTATTTTCTTTCCCTTTCTTTTATCTTTTTCCCCCCCAACTCTTCACTTCCCTCATCTAACTGTGAGAAGGTGGCCTGATATATGCCGTCCACTAGTTCTAGTGGGCACCTTGTATCAGTCCAAACAACCCCTTATGGTGATAGGTTAAAGACAACCTTATGTGAAAGGTATCCTAGTGGTAGCTATGGAGAGCAGCCTTCAGGCTAAGTCTTGAAGGAATGTAAAGCAGCTTGTATTACCAGTCTATAATCTCTTGAATGATCAAATGATAGGACAACCACACCAGGTATATATTTAAAATATATGTATTTAGGTTAAAACAAACCTCTCTAGTCTCTTTATGAGACTGGAGTTCGAAGTACTAAAGTTACAAGTGATCAAGCATCAGTAAACGCACAAATACACGTTTGGGCCCTAGGGGCGTACCAAATCATATACCAAAAAAGTGGTATAAGAACCACGACTGGAATAGGCACTAGGCCTATTGCCTCTAGAATTGCTGGGACCCCAAGGAACCACCCAAGGTAGTGACACAGGGGACCCACAGGAGCTGTATGCAGTGTGAAAACTCAACCGCGGGGTTCCTATAATCTTCTATGGGCAATGTCGCGGTTGGAATTTTAAAGACACTTCTAATCGAGTCAGGACCAAACCCTTTTGGTCTTAAGAAGTTCTAGGGCTAGCACCCACAAGAGTACCGGAGTACTCGAGTTACCTCACCCAGAGAAGCCAGGTGCATAGGTGTCTTTTGGTGTCGGGTCGCGTAGTCGATTTCAATGGAAGCCTGCAAAGAACTGCTGCTGCCGTGAAGAGAAGTGTCCGAAGAGATCCAAGCCTGGTGGGATGTAAGGAACCTGAAAACTGAGGGGACAGAGTTTGGGTCACTTGCCAGTGACCTAGAGCAGAATGGACCAATGCCCACAGATGTCGGGTGCTTCAGGTGAGTTGATGGGTGTCTTGACTCTTCAGCCACGAGGTCCAGGAGGCGTCGATGAAGTCCATGAGCTGGATTCGAGCTGTCCCACGAAGTCTGTTGAGTGCTGCAGTGTCGGCAACCAGAAAGGACCCAACAAGCCTTGGCAAGTCACAGGAATTCAGAGAAAGGACTGCGGTGCAGACCAGCAAGGTCTGAGGGACTCACCCAGCAAGGGTAAGACAGAGCACGTCTGGAGCAACCAGGAACGCCCAATTAGAAAAGGAGTTGCCTTCGTGGGGACCTGCTAGCCAACGGGCTAGTGATCGCGAAGGAGCCTCGAGCGGTCGCACTTGAAGCTGGCCCACCGGTCACTCGTGGAGTGGAGGCCAACAATCTTCGGTGCAGGAGGTGCTCAAGGCTGGGGCTACTCGGAGCCCAAAGCATAACTTCGAGGAGGACCAGGAAGATAGTGTTGCTGCAAAAGTTCACGGTGTCCAGGGGTCACGGTTCCACGTCACCCACGATAGCCATGGGCCTCAGCCATACTGTGGACTCAGGGTAGCCTCGGGGAAGTCTGGAAATCCACCTCTGGGGATGCAGAGACTTCGGCGTCCGGCGGGAGCTTCAGAATTGCAGACCGGTCATTTGCTTCTTTGGTGCCTGCCAAGCAGGGAAATCACTCCTTGACCCCAAGGGAGATCTCTTCAGTCTTCTGGTCAGGATAGAACGTCCAAGGTCCAGGATGTACGTTGCAGAGTTTCTTCCAGGGTAATCGAAAGTCCTAGGGACTGGAATCCTATACTTTTACTAAGTTTAGGGGATGGACTAACTCTAAGGCCCCACCTATGGGTGGACCTGGGGTGGGGGTGATTACACCCCTTCCCCTTTGTCCAGTTTCGCGCCAGAGCAGGGGCTGAGTGCCCCTGCAACAGGTTTGAACTGGGCTATGCACAGGGACACCTTGTGTGCCCCAGGCAGTGTCTCAAAAGCATTCTCTGAATGCACCCACCCTGCCCCAATAGACATCTGCCTGTCTGGGGAGGTGGTTACACCTCCCTGTGACAGGAAACCTATTGTCTCAAACCGGTGGTTCGAGTGTTTATTTAACTACGCGGCATAGTATTGGCAGGTTTAACAGCGAGGATGGAGAAGGGGAGGTTACCGCGTTGTAATAAACTCTGGATACAGAAAGAATGGTTTTGAGGGTTAGTGATTACGTTAGCAGCTTGAAAGGGAATTTCACTTTCATTGGGATTACAGTAAGGAAGTTTGAAATTAGATCACGGAGTAGAAATGTGGAAGAATAACACAGGTTTTATTTTATTTAAACAGCTTCCCCTGACGAAGGGCAAGAAAGGATGCCCGAAATGCATTGGGAGTATGATGTTGCTGCATTTCATGAAGTAAATGTCCTGACATGAAGTAGTAAGAGGCCTGGATTGGCACAGCTATTTTACGTGAAGCATAAGGATATTTTGGATAGCTTTTTCGTGTATGAATCAAGTCAAGCTGGATTACATTTGAATATTCCTGAATAAAATTAATGAAAAGTTCAAAAGTCTGCGATGTAATTTTCCGAAGCTGTGCGAATGGGTATACAGCATAGTTGTGCTGCATGTTGCTGATTATCGTACGTGCAATGAGGCGAGGCACGATCCCAGACTGCACGCATATTAAGGAATAATAATGCAAAACAAAAGGAGTACATTGAGGAACAAAATGTGTGCAACGGCTTTCTTCAAGTGTGTATCACAGAACAGCCATAAGGAAGTATTTCCGAAAGCTGCAGAGGGGCTCAGCTCATGCTTGGGCTCCCTCTCACATAAAACCAAGCACTCTGCCTTCAGGATTGTCAAGGCCTGCCATAGGAGTAGCTTATAGGTTTATATGAGTCTGTATAAGGTAGTGATATAGGTAGCCTATGCCACAGTAAGCAAGCACACCCTTACCCAGGCTGCAGTAGCAGACCTGTGGTGTCATTTTGGAGTGCTTCCCAGGGGTGGCATAATACATGCTGCAGCCCCTGGTAGGCCTCGGAGGTACCTATGCCCTAGGTACATAGTATACCATATACTAGGGGCTTATAAGGCACTCCAGAATCCAATTAGATATGTACCTAATGTACATGGAAACCATTTTACAGAGAAAGAAGATAGACTGGGGCCCTGAATAGCAGGATCCCAGTCCAACTAAGTCATAAACCAGCAAAACACCAGGAAAAATGTGGGGGCAACCATAGAGTCAGATTCCACCTTCCTACACTAACGATTTCTTTTCTCCAACTCTTCCTCTCTTCAGTTACAATTGAGACAAGAAACAATCAATATCCTGATCTATATAAGACATCACACCAACATTATACGATAAAATATGATTACAATACATAAACTTTGTGGGATATAATGTGTGGGAGAGTCTCAACTGAATCAAGGACTAGCCCACTTGGGCATGACTGCTGTAGAACTAGAACTCTTCATGAGATTGCTTAAGATAAATGCATTTTTGACCTCTATAACAGAAATGGATTGAATGTATACATAATAGTTCCTATTGATCTGTGGACAAGATATATGAGAGATGAAGATAAGTCACAAAAGGCTCTTTTCACAATGTTTATGCATTCACTAACATATTGAAACAGTTGTTCTATTATGGGTATGAATTTGATTAGACATATTAAGAATGGCATTAATGGATTGCTTGATTCACTTTATCGACTTTTTGACAGAGTATATGAGATACAAGTACAAGTGTCTTTATTTACATAATTGTTTTATGGATTTACTGCTTATCGAAACAGTCTTTTTACAAATTCTATGTATTTGATTGGGCATGTATTAAGGATGATATATATTAGATCTATAATTCTCGATAATGATTTATTGAAAATAATATAGATATTGAATGAATGTCTCAGTTTGTAAAACAGACTTCTGGTTGGAAAGATTGTGATGTCTTTCTTCACTTACTATGAATTGTTTTTAAAGTACATCTCTGGTGGAAGGGCACTGTTTGATATGACAAACGGCAAGATTGCTGAAAAGCCTCATCAATAAACCAGGGTGTTGGAACTACCTCGTAGTGATAGTGTATATGTTTTTAAGCATTTATTTTATTTGAGCATTATTAACAATGTGCAGAATATGAATCTACATTTTAATTTACATTTATACGTGTACAGTTTTATGCCTTTGAAATAATTTTGTTATGACGCTTTTTAACGCCGAGGCATCACGCCGTCGGTCTTCTTCTCCCGGTCGTGCCATCCCCACTGGTCATTGCGCTTCGTGCTCAAGCCCTTTGCTTAGGATCCCAGACCCACGCAGCGGGAGTGAAAGAGGGTGTTTATAACAGGAGGGGCAGGGACGAAGAGTGTGGCTCGCTCGCTCCACGTCCTACCATCCGGAAGACACAAGCGTGCTTTCACCAGAGGACATCCGTGTGTCCCCAGCAGGGCTCGTGCGCTGCTGCATCTGACAACTCTACCGACCTCAGGACACCAGTGTGCATCGCTCTGCCTTATTCCAAAGAGGCAGGCAGCATTTCCGGAAAGGCCTGGGGAACTACACTTGAATTACAGCACTTGCTTGGATCCCCCAACTCTTACACTGTGAATGCCTGTGAAATCTGATTCTACCCCTCCCTGTGCCAGCGACTAGCCCAGGTTACCTACCCAGATATATGATACAACAAGCCGCTTCGTGTTTGGAGGGGGTTGCAGTGTCTCAGACAAGGAGTGCAAGTCCCAGGGGGCCTGTTGCTGTTACACATTATTTCACCGCTCGCCACTCCCGCATCGCGGGACGAACACAGGCGTGCGCCGGGCGAAGCCCGGGCCAAGGGCTGGCCCATTTGAGCCCGTTAAGAGACCGGATGAGGCCGGGCCCACTCTCTGCTCACCCCATAAGGTTAGTCCTCGACAGCATACTGATGTTAACTAGAGGAGTAACCAGAAGAAGCCTGCTGTGTTTTGTTTTAATTTTACTTCCCATTCTATCTAAATATACACCTTAGGATGAATCTGCGAGAGGGTAAGGGGAGAATTGGGCCTCCTTCAGGAAGTATGGTGGGGACTTTGGACCAGTTTTTAATCAGAGCCAGCACGGTCCTCGCTCATGAGAAAGCATTGACGGAGCGTCGTCTATCTCTTGATCCCCAATTGTCTAAACGATCATCTTTGGGCGTTATAGCGTCTGCACGTACTCCTGATCGTTCATTGGTTGTAGACGCTGACTCCCCTGATAAGACAAGTTATGCTGGTCAGTTTTCTAATGGGCCATTGGAAAAATGTTCATCGCTGGTCACTGATAATATATCCTACCATGTGAAGTCAGTCCAGACGGATGCAGTATCCACCCAAAGCAGAACACCTCCACGTGTTGCTACAAGGTCAGCACACCAACGTAAAAACAAAGTTCCCGCTCCAATCCCAGATCCACCGCTTAAAAAGAAGCGGGGAGGGGGGCCCCAGAGACAGAAACCGGCGAAAACCCAAAGGACAAACACTAATGGAGGAAGTACTGTTTCAACAATGGTAGCAACGGGGGAATCGGCTCTTAGTGAGCCTGGAATTTTGACCTCAGGGACCACGGGTGTTTCCTCTGCTGAAGCTAATGAGGCTATGTGGAATAAACTGGGGGATTTAATTACAACATCTTTAACTCCTATTATCCACAGATTGACTAAGATCGAGGAGAGACTCAATAATTTTGAACTGAAGGTCATGACAAATCATAGTACTATAGAGGGTTTACTGACACAAGCCAATCGATTATCTACATCTAAAGAGCTGAGAAATGCGGTAGTAACTAATTCCAAAACATCAAATCTACCACCAACCAGGCTAATGTCATTGTTGTCAGGGAACAATGGCACTGTGTCTATTAACCATGCAGTTGGGGTAACAAATGTGGGAAGTGAAGTGGGTGAGATAGAGAATGTGCCTAGTGGTTCTAGTCTAGTTAATCAGGGTGCTCGGGGAGGGGAGAATAGTAGACCATGCATAGGGCTAGTAGGTGAAAATGTACAACAGCCAATTACCCGTGCATCAGTAAATCGGGTTAGCTCTATACCAGGGCCTTATGGCCGAGGGTACCCCCGGATGTGTGAGGGACTGGATAATAGCCCAGCTTTAGTGGGTTCTCGAGTCCTACATCTTCCCCCAGCCGCAGCCCCTTTGGTGGTGGTCCTGAAGAACGTCCCAGTATTACAGGAAGGCCAGATTGAAACCACTGATCAGTTGATGGCTAAAACCATGCACTGGCTTACAACACAACTGAAGGAGGTTGGGGTATGGGACTGGGATATCTGTAACAAGATGATTATGGTCAGACGATCTCCATGGATAGGTTATTCTACAAAGGATGGGGGAGGGGACTGTATAGTTGTTAACTTTAACAATGAGAATGTGGTCAGATTTCTCTTAGACCATCTAGGTAGTACCAACCTAGAGTATTATAAAAGGAAAATCTCTCTTTTGCCACTAGGGTTCTTTTATAGAACCCGTCATACTCCTATGATGGACTGGGCTCTTTCGCGTCCAGTGAACCACGTAAGGGCACCCCACAGAATCCAACATAGACCACCTGTCTTAAATTTAGTTAATAGATTTGCTTCTCTCTCTGGTTTAGATGCCTGTGATTGACTACCAACTGTAAACTCGCCCCTGTTAGAGAACACTGCTGTTCGGACCGCCTCCTCTTCTGTGATTGATATGAGCCCCCAGCAAGCTATACCACCTTCCCCACAAAGCAGTATGATTAGGTCTTTTTCAGATAGGAGGGTTAGCATTGCTCCCACCTTATTAAATATAATATCATGGAACATTACTGGTCTTCAAACAAAAACTACCTCTAGTGAATAGCCGTGCTTTATAGAGAATCATGACATCATTATGTTCCAGGAGACTTTGTCATTGAATGCGATTTTTCGCCCTGGGTATTTGGCTTTTGGTAAATCGGCTATTGCAAGTCATAAAGGGAGACCATCTGGGGGATTGCTCATATGGGTTAGACAGCAGGCATGTTGCCAGGTGGAAGAGCTAATAATAGATAACCCTGACATCCTGGTTATTAAAATTCGATTTGAACATGGGCTCGATCTTATTTTTGCCAACGTTTACGCAAGAGGGTTAGGAGGAGGGAAAGCCTCTCCTACAATTTCTAAACTTGATTCATTTATTAAACCACTGAAAGGGGCAAACCATCTAGTAGTAGCGGGTGATTTTAACTGTACATTTGAGCCCCTGGGCATAGAAGATGGAAGATTGTCCAGGGAGGAGGATGCGATCTGGGGTATAGCATCGCTTGAGCTTTCCCCGATTAATAAATAGTCAGAGGTGGTCCTCCAGATAAAAAGTTTATCTCTGGAAATGGGCCTGAGGGCTGTAAATAGAAGGTCAAAATCAGACTATGAGGGTACCCATACTTTTAATAATGGGATAAGAAATAGCAGAATTGACTACTTCCTCATCAATTTGGAACTGTGGACAAGGCTAGAGGATATGAAGGTCCAGAATAGACCGGAGAGTGACCATAACCCCCTAATTTTAACTCTTAAAACTATTGGGCAACCTACGGCAAGGGTAGGTACTGAAATAGCCAAAGCTGAAGTGACTATGTCCAATGATTGCCGTAGATTAAAGTGGCCACTGGTCTTAGAGGATGAGGGTACTATGGACCTGATAAAGCTAACCATTGAAGATACCTTATTAGTCCTCTCACAGTTTGATCTGCATGAGGCCTCTCTTTCTGCCCTTACAAAGGTTCACGAAGAGCTATTCACAAAGTTGAAAGTTTTTGTTTTCCACAAACAATAATAGGAGCTCCAAGCAGGCCATTCAGAAATCTCCAAAATGGTATGATGGGGCATGCAGGGCTGCTTTTAGTCACCTCTCCCAAGCTGTTAGGTCAGGATTGCCGCGAGAAGTTAGGGAAGCTAGGATTGCATATAAGGAAATCCAGCGAAGGGCAAAGAAGACCTTCGATGAAAAAAGATGGCAGGATTTACTAAATGCAAGTAAAGGGAAAAACTGGGTGCGGTTCTGTCAAACAGTGAAATGGGGTGATATAGGGGCGTTACCAACTAATAATGTCCCTCCTGAAGCATGGGTCATGCATTATCAGACCCAGTTTGCTTCAATGAATAGTAGTATAAGCCATTATCCAAAAGTAATGTGCGATACCGTGCTAACTTTTGATATAGGGGAAATAGAGAGAACCTTGGATAGTGTGGCAGCAGGTAGGGCTCCGGGTCTGGACTGCATCCCAGCGGACATTTTTAGATTTGATAAGAAAAACTGGCTCAAATATATACATCATATGGCCAATGGACTTGCAAGAGGTGCTCCCCTGCCAGAATCCTGGCGCGGGGCAGAGATTAGCCCCATTTATAAAAAGGGGGATTGTGCCGGCCCAAGTAACTACAGGCCCATAAGTTTCATAGATACCATGCAAAAGATTGTGGCTAGACTTGTGCTGACAAGGGTAAATACTTGGATAGATGACCAAGAAATTCTATCCACTTTTCAAGCTGGCTTCCGTCCTCATTTCAGTATGATTTATTGGAAGACCGTGGTTTTAACAGGGGGGGCTCTCTACGCTGCAATTATAGATCTAAAGTCAGCATTTGATTTGGTGCCCCGCTCTAAGCTGTGGGACTCACTTAAGGAAGTAGGGATGCCCCCTGAGATTTTAAATTTTATCATTAAGCTTCATGAGTCTAATTATGCCTGGGTTCGGTGGGGTCAACAGGGAGAGATAACAGATCGGTTTCCTGTGACTAAGGGAGTACGGCAGGGCTGTGTTTTGGCCCCCACCCTCTTTTCTCTGTTTATAAATAATGTTATCTCATACTACTCTGAATATCCAACTGATGTTCCTACTCTTGCTGGCGTGAGGGTTCCACTTTTAATGCTTGCAGACGACACCCTAATCTTATCCAAAACACAATCAGGTCTGCAACGAGCCCTCGATAGATTCACTTTATTTTGTAATGACCATGAACTTATAGTTAATGTTGATAAGATTAAGTTCATGGTGTTGAATAAACATAAAGTGAAAGGCAGAGTTGTAATGAATGGTGCACCGTTGGAGCAAACTGACACTTTTACGTACCTGGGCGTAACGATGGGCAAGAGGATGAATTGGAAGCCACAGATAGATTTATTAGCCCTTAGGCATAATCAATTAGCAGGGGCCCTTCTAAAAGAGTACCGGCTGTCTTATACTAAACCAGTAGGTCCAGCTCTTGTCATATACAATGGGAAAATCCGGGCTTCCATAATTTATGGTGCAGAACTTTGGGGCTTTGATAACCTAGGCCCCTTAGTCCTGGCCCAAAATAAGTTTTTGAGATCTTTGACTGGCCTTCCCCAATCATCCACCCTCAATCCCCTATTTTTAGATCTGGGATGTATTTCTATTGAGGAGGCAGCGGGCTTTAGACCTCTCGCGTATTGGAGACGGCTTTGGACAACCCCTGAGTTAGTACCATATGCCAAAGCAGTTAAGCACATCAGAGAAGCTGATATGTCTTCAAAAATAAATTGGCTGAAAAAAATCAAGAGCACGCTGGTCGACATGGGGCTTAGGCATTTGTGGGAGGACCCAGAAGGGAATCAGTTTCCATCTAAAAATGATTTTAAATCTCTTTATTGGGACATGGTTTGTCTTAAGTCCCTGTCACTGGTGGATAGTGCATCCCTGACGGGCCTCTTTGTAGATCATAAGTACGAATATAGGTTGGAGGCCTATTGGGATGTCATTACGAGACCTGGTGACAGGAAACTGTATCACCAATTTAGAGTGGGTACCCTTCCCCTTAAAACCTTTACGGCAAAAGGGGGAGATGGAGACACAAAATGCACTGTGTGTACATCTCAGGATGAGTCCCTACTCCATGTATTGTTTGTATGCCCTGTGTATAAGGGCCCTCATAATAAATGGATTAAGCCGATCTGCCGTAATATTGGCACAAGATCATCCCAAATAGCATTGCGTATCCTAAACACAGATACAAGGGAATCTGTAGTCATAGCTATGCCAAAAGTTTGGAGCTGGTCATGGGCCCTTAGAAGAAGTAGTTTGGCTGCTAATGCAGGCTCCATTTTGCATTAATGAAGAGGATAATATTATGTTGGATGTCTTCCCTCTGATGGCCATGTGGGAATATTGTCTCTTCTTTTTATGTGGCTCCCTTTTGATATATATATATATATATATATATATATTTTTTTTTTTTTTTTTTTTGTTTTAATATAACAATTAATGTATTTCTTGTGGTACACACAAGAAATACCGGATTTGTTCCTTGTCTGCCCCTGTCTCATCCCTCCCCGCTTCCCGCCACCGCCGCTAACCCCGCCCCTTTCTTCATTCTGTACCCTCCCCGCTCCCGCCTCCCAGCTGCTCCGCCCCCCCTCGCACTTGGCCATATATGGCGACCGTGCGACGCAGGTGAGTGTGACCTAGTCTAGGACACCCCCCGCGCCGCACGGCCACCAGCTGCTGCCTGTGCCTCCCCGCCTGCCTGCCTCTGAGCTCCGGCTGCCGCCGCGTGACCACGCCCCCTGCCATCAAGCGGCGTGGTCTGTGCTCGCTTCCTGAATTGTACCGCTGTTTTGTGTAATTGTATCTTGCTGTATATTGTTATTTTGTCCCCCCCTGTTGCCTTTTTGCCGGATTTGTTCCTTGTCTGCCCCTGTCTCATCCCTCCCCGCTTCCCGCCACCGCCGCTAACCCCGCCCCTTTCTTCATTCTGTACCCTCCCCGCTCCCGCCTCCCAGCTGCTCCGCCCCCCCTCGCACTTGGCCATATATGGCGACCGTGCGACGCAGGTGAGTGTGACCTAGTCTAGGACACCCCCTGCGCCGCACGGCCACCAGCTGCTGCGTGTGCCTCCCCGCCTGCCTGCCTCTGAGCTCCGGCTGCCGCCGCGTGACCACGCCCCCTGCCATCGAGCGGCGTGGTCTGTGCTCGCTTCCTGAATTGTACCGCTGTTTTGTGTAATTGTATCTTGCTGTATATTGTTATTTTGTCCCCCCCTGTTGCCTTTTTGCCGGATTTGTTCCTTGTCTGCCCCTGTCTCATCCCTCCCCGCTTCCCGCCACCGCCGCTAACCCCGACCCTTTCTTCATTCTGTACCCTCCCCGCTCCCGCCTCCCAGCTGCTCCGCCCCCCCTCGCACTTGGCCATATATGGCGACCGTGCGACGCAGGTGAGTGTGACCTAGTCTAGGACACCCCCCGCGCCGCACGGCCACCAGCTGCTGCGTGTGCCTCCCCGCCTGCCTGCCTCTGAGCTCCGGCTGCCGCCGCGTGACCACGCCCCCTGCCATCAAGCGGCGTGGTCTGTGCTCGCTTCCTGAATTGTACCGCTGTTTTGTGTAATTGTATCTTGCTGTATATTGTTATTTTGTCCCCCCCTGTTGCCTTTTTGCCGGATTTGTTCCTTGTCTGCCCCTGTCTCATCCCTCCCCGCTTCCCGCCACCGCCGCTAACCCCGCCCCTTTCTTCATTCTGTACCCTCCCCGCTCCCGCCTCCCAGCTGCTCCGCCCCACCTCGCACTTGGCCATATATGGCGACCGTGCGACGCAGGTGAGTGTGACCTAGTCTAGGACACCCCCTGCGCCGCAAGGCCACCAGCTGCTGCGTGTGCCTCCCCGCCTGCCTGCCTCTGAGCTCCGGCTGCCGCCGCGTGACCACGCCCCCTGCCATCGAGCGGCGTGGTCTGTGCTCGCTTCCTGAATTGTACCGCTGTTTTGTGTAATTGTATCTTGCTGTATATTGTTATTTTGTCCCCCCCTGTTGCCTTTTTGCCGGATTTGTTCCTTGTCTGCCCCTGTCTCATCCCTCCCCGCTTCCCGCCACCGCCGCTAACCCCGACCCTTTCTTCATTCTGTACCCTCCCCGCTCCCGCCTCCCAGCTGCTCCGCCCCCCCTCGCACTTCGCCATATATGGCGACCGTGCGAACGCGCAGCGGGCGCGCCGCTTGTGCGCCGAAGGCGCGCCAAAGGTAAGCCCGTCTGCGCCCGTCCGCGCCTGGACCGCGCCCAGGGCTAGGACCCCTGGCCCTCGAGGACCCCGGCCCACCCGCCTGACGTACACCGCCGCCACCCTCAACGCACTCAACACCGGCCGATTCCCAGGATGCCACCAAGCCACCCCGAGACGCACCCACGGACCCTTCAGCTGCCTCACCTGCAAGTTCACCTGCATCCGGACCTGCCCCACACCAGCGCCCGCCAAGCCGAACACCAGCAGCAACCACCTCAAGTGCATCCTGCTTAACACCCGCTCCATCCACAGACACGCCATCGAACTCTGGAACCTCCTCGACACCACAGCCCCTGACGTTGCCTTCCTCACGGAGACCTGGATGAACGCCTCTTCAGCGCCCGACATCGCCATCCCAGAGGGATACAAGATCACCCGGAGGGACCGCACCGCCAACCAGATGGGAGGAGGCATCGCCGTCATCCACAGGAACACCATCCGCATCACGACCAGCACCGACGACACCTTAACGTCCGCCGAACACCTGCACTTCCAGATACACACCGACCCGAAGACCACCCTCAGAGGCACCCTGATCTACCGACCCCCGGGACCATGCACACAATTCAGCGAGGACATCGCCGACTTCATCAACCCGCACGCTCTCCCCTCCACTGACTACATCCTCCTGGGGGACCTCAACTTCCACCTGGAGAACAACAACGACCGCAACACCACCACCCTGCTCGCCAACCTCGGACTCAAGCAACTGGTGTCCACCCCCACCCACTTCGCCGGACACACACTCGACGCCATCTTCTCATCCAGCAAAGACATCGCCTTCAGCCACGCCACAGGACTCCACTGGACGGACCACAGCTGCGTCCACTTCACCTTCAAAAGAACGACGATCCACCACCACCAACGACAGGTTGCTCGTAGAAGCTGGAACAAGATCACAGCCGACCAGCTCGCCGCTTCCCTGAGCCAGCACCCGCCTACCAGCTCAGCGAACCCCAGCCAGGCCGCCGACAACCTCACGAAGTGGATCAGCAACTGCGCGGACGAACTCGCCCCTCTAAGGACCCCGCCCAGCAGACCCGCCAGCAAGAAAGCCCCATGGTTCACCGACGAACTCAAGAGCTCCAAGTAGATCTGCCGAGCCCTCGAGAAAGTCTGGAGAAGGGAACCAACGCCAGACAACATGGCCACCCTCAAGATTGCCACCCGGAAGCACCACCAACTGATCCGCGCCGCCAAGAAAACTGCATTCAAGGACCGGCTGGACAACAACGCACACAACTGCAAGGAACTCTTCAACATCGTGAAAGAGCTCTCCAACCCCAACGCCGGAAACAACGACATCACCCCATCGCAAGACCTCTGCAACTCCCTCGCCTCCTACTTCCACAACAAGATCGCGGACATACACAACAGCTTCAGCTGTCAACCGACGCACGCCACGACCACAGCAACGCCGCCCACCACCACCCTCCGCGCCTGGACTCCGATCAGCACCGAAGACACCGTCCGCATGATGAACTCCGTCCACTCCGGATCTCCGACCGACCCCTGCCCTCACCACGTTTTCAACAAGGCCGACGCTGTCATCGCACCCCACCTGCGGGACATTATCAACACATCCTTCGACACCGCCACCTTCCCTGAGAGCTGGAAGCACGCCGAACTCAGCGCTCTACTCAAGAAACCTACAGCGGACCCCACCGATCTCAAGAACTACCGCCCCATCTCGCTCCTCCCGTTTCCAGCCAAAGTCATCGAGAAGACCGTCAACAAACAGCTGGCCGCCTTCCTCGAGACGAATGGGTCCCTCGACCCCTCACAGTCTGGCTTCCGAGCCAACCACAGCACAGAGACTGCCCTCATCGCCGCCACCGACGACATCCGAGCCCTGATGGACAACGGAGAAACAGCGGCCCTCATCCTCCTAGACCTCTCCGCGGCTTTCGACACGGTCTGCCACCGCACCCTAGTGCAGCGCCTCAGCAACATCGGAATCCAGGAGAAGGCACTGGATTGGATCGTCTCCTTCCTCGACGGAAGAACACAGAGAGTCTGCCTACCACCGTACAAGTCAGAGGCCACCGAAGTCATCTGCGGCGTCCCTCAAGGATCCTCGCTGAGCCCCACCCTCTTCAACGTCTACATGAGCCCCCTTGCGGCCATCGCACGCCAACACAACCTCAACATAATCTCCTACGCCGACGACACCCAGCTGATCCTCTCCCTGACCAACGACCCCGCCGCCGCCAGAGCCAACCTGCACGATGGGATGAAAGATGTAGCCGAGTGGATGACGACCAGCCGCCTGAAACTGAACTCAGACAAGACGGAGGTCCTCATCCTGGGCTCCTCGCCCTCCGCATGGGACGACTCCTGGTGGCCCCCCGCCCTGGGCACCGCACCCAAACCGACGGACCACGCACGCAACCTGGGCTTCATCCTGGACTCCTCCCTCTCCATGACCAGACAAGTCAACGCCGTCTCCTCGTCGTGCTTCAACATCCTGCGCATGCTACGGAAGATCTTCTGGTGGATCCCCACGGAGACCAGGAAGACGGTCACCCAGGCCCTCGTCACCAGCCGACTGGACTACGGCAACGCCCTCTACGCCGGAACCACCGCCAAGCTCCAGCAGAGACTCCAGCGGATCCAGAACGCCTCAGCCAGACTCATCCTCGACATCCCACGTAACAGCCACATCTCCGGACATCTGAGAGACCTGCATTGGCTCCCCGTCAACAAAAGAATCACCTTCCGTCCCCTCACCCACGCACACAAAGCCCTTCACGATCAAGGCCCGAGCTACCCCAACAACCGAGTCAACTTCTACGCTCCCAAACGCCACCTCCGATCAGCCAGCCACGCCCTCGCCGCCGTCCCCCGCATCCGAAGAGCGACAACAGGAGGAAGGTCCTTCTCCTACCTGGCCGCCAAGACCTGGAACTCCCTCCCGACCGACCTGCGCTTGACCCAAGACCACCTCTCCTTCAGGAAGAAGCTCAAGACCTGGCTGTTCCAGCAGTAACGGCACCCCACCCCCCAAAGCGCCTTGAGACCCTACGGGTAAGTAGTGCGCTCTATAAATGTCTTTGATTGATTGATTGATTGACACACGGTTTTATATACACATGGTTTTATGTAATGTTATGTTTTTATAGGTGTCTTTTATGATTGAAAAATTAACGAATATAGACAAATTGAATTGAATTTTGCTATGACCTGTTAAAGTCCCTTTTCTTGGTTTATGCTAAATAGGCCGTAGCTAGGTCTTGAACGCCATCCAGTTCAAAATGGATGTCTCACTGTGCACATTCACGGTTTATTATTTCTGATCCATGTTTGCATGCAGGTTGTTTATTTCTGAATAACATTCTCAAAGACATAATTCTAGCATGGGTCAGTAATGTTTCAACCTTCAAGGTTTCTTCCGCTGCTCACTGTATTGCATTCATTTACAACAGTTCACTGTTGCTTTGTAATTAGTTTGTTTTACCCTCTCCAGATAACATTAGCATTAAGGGGGCTAAATCAATATTCAAGTAGTGGGATAGTGCTTAGGTGGGAAGGCACCATGATGCTCTATTTTTTAATGCTCTGACTTGCTGAAATTCTACTCCTTTGCTCACACAATGATAAATTTGCACTTTTCCTTCTGCTCAATGAAAAGATTTCCTATATAAACCTTTGAATTTGGAGGTATGCCAGATGTCTTTTGGATGCTACTAGGGATGCTGTCCTATTTCCTACTAATTTTACAACTAATCTGGGACTTACAATTTCTGTATTGTATCTTTTGAATTTTTGTAATACATCTTTATAAATTTTCTAATTACACTCTAAAACCCAATTGCTGTCTTTCTTTAATTGACTGTATATTTAATATACTGTATTTTGTTCTATCAACTTGGGACACATTGCCTCATGGAAATGAGGTTTACCACTGCCCCCGGTCCTCCCACCCGTTTGCGTGCTATTGAGGGTGACATTTGAGATGTATGTTTTTATAGTTTGCCTGCACCAACATAATTTTGGTGGCAGAAGACTGTTTAAAGATAAAGGAAAAGCTGGTGTTTTAGAGATTTCTTTTTTTGCTCTGTTCCTAGTCTGGTTTTCTTTCTACATTCCTAAGTCCACTGTGGATTTTCCCTTTGGACTATTTGCTAAGTTCCTAACATTGCAGTTGCTATTTGTAAGCAAAAAATGTTTGAACTATTAATAGGGCACAGTCATTATTGAAATTGCGTGTTTTGGTGTGTTAGTGATGCATTCTGGGAGTTGTAGTTGAGTGCAGTTTTGGTTGAGTAATTGTAAGGAGCCGGAGGACACGGCCCGGCGGAAGTGTGGCAACACGAATGACGACGAAGAAAACAGACCGGAAGCAGCCTGTATCCTAGTCGTGCTTGAGAGGCGTGGCGAAGGCGTACAGCAACGTATAGAAAAGCATGAGGGCGGAACCAGGAAGGAGGGCAGGAGTAGCGTGGAGAAGGAGCCCGGCGGAGGAGAGAGGACGGCGGAATCGCGAGCGACCAGAAGAGAAGAGGCCAACGCGTGCGGGAGGAGAGACGGAGGCACCGACGACGAGTCAAGGAGGAGAGCGAGACCAGCGACGGAGGACGTGACCCCAGCGGAAACTGAGTACACCGCGTCCAAGCCCGGCGGCCTACAAGAGGGAGAGGACGCCCCGGGTCCAGCTGCCGCGGCCCGGTTCACGGGTCGTGGCCCCAGGCAAGTGCCATTACGGGGGTCCTTTTGGTGGGGCTGCTGGGGTGCCAGGGTGTAATCACACGGAGGCGTTAGCACTGAATCCGACAACCCCACGACCCTCTCACACCTACCACTTCCTCCCTGACCCCGGTCTTTCCCTTTCCCTCACGACCGACCGGTGAAGGTGGCACAACCCCATAATAGAGTACAGAGCCTAACCAGGGCGTGTCTTTCTTTTTGGCTTCCCCGGTTCTTGGACCCCCCCCCACCCCCCCCCCCCCCGGAGAGAGCGAAATCGGGAGGCGAGACAGGAAGACCAGAACAACTCCGAGGACAGGAAGAAGCAATAGGGAAATCAACCCCCATCCACGCCCTAAGCGATGAACTGGGTCTTTACGTGGAGGCTGCTATGATTTATTTCTTTAATTGTTAGCCCTGTTACATCCTGCCTCCCTGACACTGTGACGCACAATAAACAGTCTCCACCTGGAAAATCCCTGACACTGCCTGGTTTCTGTTCACAATCATAGACTGCCCGCAGGCATTCCCTACAAAGTGGTGTCAGAAGTGGGATTCTAGTGTGCAGAGCCATGTCACAGCCCGTGCCTCTGGAGGACATGCTAACCCAATTGGCCGAAGGCCAAAGACACTTGCAGTTGGTTTTTGAACAACAGTTACAGGCAGCTAGACTGGAGAGAGAAGCACTGCAGGGTGCCCTTAAGGACCAGGCAACAGTGGTTGCCTGGAATCAACAGGTGCAGGATACAGCCATACTACGGCTTACTGACGCCATAGTACATACCCGAGTTCACCCCACGGTCCCAGGAACAGTCCTGCAGAAATATAAGGAAGGAGAGGACCCTGATTATTTCTTTCTGAACTTTGAGCGGGTAGCATCCACAGCAGCTTGGCCACAAGAGAGATGGGGCCAATACATCGCCCCGCTCCTTTCGGGGGAGCTGCAAGCCGCGTATCAGGCTGCCAATCCAGATGGGACGACCACCTATGTGGAAGTAAAAAAAGCGATACTTGAGAGACTGGGGTTCGACCAGGAGCATTACCGCGTCAAATTCAGAAAAGAAAAGTGGACTACCGGAGATAATCCCCGGGCTTTGTACTATAAAATAAGGGATTTAGGAACGAGATGGCTAACACCCCACGTATCCACGATAGAAGAAGTGGTTGAAAAAGTCTTTCTAGAACAGTATCTGGATGCCCCACCACCAAGTCATGGGTGAAACAACACCCAAATCTCACCACTGCTTCTGCAGTTGAAATAGCTTGTGCCTTTCATCGGGGACCCGAATTTAGAGCAGGCACTGTACGACCCCAGACTCCGGTTCCACTTTCGCGACCCTCGTTGCAATCCTCCTTTAGACCTACTCCTAAACCCGACCCACGACCAATGCCGTCCCTCCGTCCCCTTCAAAAACCAGCTCCAGTTTCTGCAGGTGCTAGCGGACAGGGTCCTCAATGTTTCAGCTGCGCTGAGTGGGGCCATATAGCCAGACAGTGTCCTCACCGTGTACCCTCCGCTGAACCCATGGAGGTGGGGTACTCTCGTGGCAGAATCATGTTAACCAGGGAGGGTTCCCAACGGTACAAAACGGAGGTGTTTTTAAATGGAAAGAAGCGACAGGCGCTGTTGGACACTGGGTGTCATGTTACGGTGGTTGACGGGTCCTTGGTGGGGAACCACCAGTTACAAACCACAGAACTAGTGAATGTGACCTGCGTCCATGGGGATACGAAATCGTATCCCACGGCAGAAGTCCTATTAGATGTGGATAACGACCCGCACCTGAAAAGGGTGGATGTGATTCCCTGTTTACCCGAACCCATTATCATAGGGACCGACCACCCAAAATTTGAAGCATATATAGAGGGAACAAAAAGACATAAACCCACTTGGCTAGACGAGGCTCCTTTTGTCTCTACCGAGATAGAGACCCAAAACACCCGAGAAAAGAAAAGTAGACGAGAAAGAAGAAAAGATAAGAAAGAATTTGTTTGTTCACCACTATCACGAACTGCCTTTCCCCTTTCACTTACAGATACTGAGGAAACACCCCCGTATAGTTTCCGGACTGCCCAACGGGACGACCAAACACTCGTACACGCCTGGGAACAGGTCCAGGACGAGTCACCAGACAAGGTAGGACCTTATTTCATACTAAAGAAGGGATTGTTATATAGAGCCGAGAAGAGAGACTCTGTAGTAAGGACCCAATTACTGGTTCCCCAATCCTTCAGAAGCCATGTACTTCAGTTGGCCCACAACAAAATGGGGGGTGGCCACTATGGAAAGGAAAATACTCTGAAGTATATCTTAGAGAAATTTTACTGGCCAGGTGTATATAAGGACGTAGCCAAACACTGCACAACATGCACACGATGTCAATACACCAGTCCAGGGTCAATCACCAAAGCTCCCCTACTGCCTTTGCCCATCATCGACATCCCCTTTAAGCGAGTAGGGATGGATTTAGTTGGGCCCTTGGTTCCTTCAGCCCGTGGACATCGTTACATACTCGTCATAGTCTACTATGCTAGTCGATATCCTGAAGCTTTCCCATTGTCCCGCATGAAAACCCCGGCTGTGGCCCAGGCCATGATCACCCTGTTTTCACGAGTCGGTTTTCCCTCTGAGATCTTGACCGATCTGGGTACCCCGTTTGTGTCCCGGATGATGAGTCAGATCTGTACCCTGCTCGGGATAAAGAAAATAAGGACATCGGTGTACCACCCCCAAACAGACGGCCTTGTGGAGAGGTACAACAAAACCATCAAAAACCTACTCCGCAAGGTCGTCTCTGACACAGGGAGGGATTGGGATCGGAAACTACCCTTGGTTCTCTTCGCCTTAAGGACACATGAGCAGAGGTCCACGGGATTTTCTCCGTTTGAATTGTTGTTTGGGAGAAAACCCCGCACTTTGTTAGATATGGCTAGTGAACAGTGGGAAGGGGAGGAGGAAGAAGGGAAAACCCTGTTGAAGTACACCACCGATCTGAAATCCTCCCTAACACATATATGGGGGTTAGTACAGGAAAATATGCAGGAAGCTCAGGAGACACAAAAACGGTATTATGACCGCAATAGTCGTCTTAGGGTGTTTCAGCCCGGGGACAAGGTTCTTTTGTTACTCCCCTCTACAGACGACAAATTGCTAATGAAGTGGCAGGGACCGTATGTAGTGGAAAAAAAGGTTACACCTGTAACCTACAGCATTCTACTGCCCCATAGAGCCGGAGGTAAACAAATATATCATGTGAATCTCCTGAAGAAATGAGAGGAGCCCGATGTAGAACACACCCGAGCTTTACTGGCCTGTCATTCACCACAGTTAAAGATCCCTCTCCTATCAGTCAGCGACTTCACTGTACACCCTGTTCCCTTCGGAGAGGTGTTAACTGCTGAACAAAAAACCCAGCTGGGTACATTAACAGATTCTTTTCCCAACCTCTTTTCCACAAGCCCAGGGAGAACCACCTTGGTCCAGCACGAAATAGTGACCTTACAACCACAAATCATAAAACAGAAACCATACCGCATTCCAGAAGCGCGTAGGGAGGCAGTGGAAAAGGAAGTGGTAGATATGCTCCAGGCAGGCATCATAGAGCCATCCCAGAGCAACTGGTGTTCTCCTGTTGTGATTGTGCCAAAGCCAGACGGCAGTCTGCGCTTTTGCATTGATTTCCGACAGGTGAATACCATCACAAAGTTCGACACATATCCCATGCCGCGGATAGACGAGATGGTGGAACGACTGGGCCAAGCCCACTACATGTCAACCCTAGACCTGACGAAGGGCTACTGGCAAATACCGTTAGATCCCGCTTCCAAAGAAAAAAACGCCTTTTCCACACCGTCAGGCCTATACCATTTCAACGTACTCCCGTTCGGGTTACATGGGGCCCCAGCCACATTTCAGAGGCTAATGGACCAAGTGCTACAGCCGCACCAGAAATATGCCGCGGCTTATCTTGATGATATTGTGGTTTTTAGCCCCACATGGGAGGACCACCTCGTGCATCTCCGATCCATATTTTCAGCATTACAGGACGCGGGTCTTACAATCAACCCCAAGAAATCCCTCTTAGGAACCAACACCATAAAATACCTGGGGTATACCATACAGGAAGGGCATATCAGACCCCAAGTGGATAAAGTCTAGGCCATCCGTATCATTCCCAGACCCCAAACTAAGAAAGAGGTCCGTTCCTTCTTAGGCTTTATAGGTTATTACAGACGGTTCATTCCCCACTTTTCGTCCATAGCCAGTCCACTCACAGACCTCCTGTCTAAAGCACATCCCTCACACATACAGACATGGACCATAGAACAGGAAGCCAGCTTTGAGGCCCTCAAACGTGCTATTTGCACCGCCCCCGTGTTACGGTGTCCTAACTTCAGTCGCACCTTTGTGCTTCAAACGGATGCCTCTGGCCACGGGTTGGGGGCGGTCCTGAATCAACCAGACTCCTGCGAAGAACTACGACCCCTGTTGTATATCAGTAGAATACTGTTCCCCCGGGAATCGAACTACTCTACTATAGAGAAGGAGTGTTTAGCCATTAAGTGGGCTATAGAGTCCTTACAATACTACCTCTTAGGCAGACAGTTCCTTGTCCTTACCGATCACGCTCCCCTGACACGGCTAGCACAGAACAAAGACTCCAATCCCCGCATTCTCAGATGGTTTCTTAACTTGCAACCCTTCTCGTTTCAGACTATCCACATGCCGGGTACGAAGCAAGTGAGTGCAGATTACTTGTCCAGGCATCCGTGCTATGAATGGCCCCAACGTCCATTCCTAAGGGGGGGCGACTTTAAGGAGCCGGAGGACACAGCCCGGCGGAAGTGTGGCAACACGAACGACGACGAAGAAAACAGACCGGAAGCAGCCTGTGTTCTAGTCGCGCTTGAGAGGCGTGGCGAAGGCGTACAGCAACGTATAGAAAAGCATGAGGGCGGAACCAGGAAGGAGGGCAGGAGTAGCGTGGAGAAGGAGCCCGGCGGAGGAGAGAGGATGGCGGAATCGCGAGCGACCAGAAGAGAAGAGGCCAACGCGTGCGGGAGGAGAGACGGAGGCACCGACGACGAGTCAAGGAGGAGAGCGAGACCAGCGACGGAGGACGTGACCCCAACGGAAACTGAGTACACCGCATCCAAGCCCGGCGGCCTACAAGAGGGAGAGGACGCCCCGGGTCCAGCTGCCGCGGCCCGGTTCACGGGTCGTGGCCCCAGGCAAGTGCCATTACGGGGGTCCTTTTGGTGGGGCTGCTGGGGTGCCAGGGTGTAATCACACGGAGGCGGTAGCACTGAATCCGACAACCCCACGACCCTCTCACACCTACCACACCTAGCACCGGAGAGAGCGAAATCGGGAGGGGACAGGAAGACCAGAACAACTCCGAGGACAGGAAGAAGCAATAGGGAAATCAACCCCCATCCACGCCCTAAGCGATGAACTGGGTCTTTACGTGGAGGCTGCTATGATTTATTTCTTTAGTTGTTAACCCTGTTACATCCTGCCTCCCTGACACTGTGACGCACAATAAACAGTCTCTACCTGGAAAATCCCTGACACTGCCTGGTTTCTGTTCACAATCATAGACTGCCCGCAGGCATTTCCTACAGTAATGGACTGTTATGCTGCATGCAAAGTTTTTGGATAAGTGTAGGAAAGTAGGATCTGCTTTTCTGGTTACCCCCACTTTTTGCCTGGTACTATGCTGTTTCTGACTAGTCTGACTGGGATCCTGCTAATCAGAACCACAGTCTCTGTGCATTCTCCCCTAAATTGGTATGGTAAGTACTTCAGTACATCCCAGACTGGACACTGGTGTACCCTTATCAGTCCCTAGTATATGGTACTGTTAGACTTGGGGGTCTCTAGTTGGCACAGGTATGCACTTGTGACAAATAGGGACCCTCTCCTCTAGTCAAGGTAAGGGGGCACACTCCTAAAATAACCCCTGCTCACCCCCTTGGTAGCTTGGCACGAGCAGACAGGCTTATCTCAGAGGCACTGTGTAAAGCATTTGTGAACACATACAGTAATCAAGTGACAACACTACAGATGGACACCACAGAGGTTTTATATCAAAAATAAGTATTCTTTATATAGATTTACCACAAGACCATTAAACGACAAAAACACACTATACGGTTACTTTAGATGGTAGAATTTTGCTTAGTTCTCTTAAGTTCTTCAATGCAACACTTTAAGTCAATGTACCTTTTAGATGCAACACTCAGGGCAACGAAAGTGTTGCAACGATGTTGATTCAATTAAGTTTTTGGTGCAAAGAAATAAAGACGTGAAGATCTTTCAGATGCGGCACGCTTCTCCGATGTTGCGAGAAGACTCGACGCTTCAGCTGCAACGGCGACACTTTACGCAATGCAATGACAGCGGCCTTGGCAGGGTCACTCTTCTCCGACGTTGCGAGACGCTTCCGCTCGATGCGATGTTGCAGCGGCGACACCCCTTTACGCGATGCGACGACAGCAGCTCCGACGGCGGCACGCTTCTCCGTGGATGCGAGGCGCTTTTCTTGATGCGGTGCAATGCGACAACTACGATGGCTGCGATGGCGACACGCTTTTTCCTCGATGCAAGACTCTTCTCTTGATGCAGTGCAATCCATCAGCTACGATGGCTGCAATGGCAACACGCTTCTTCGGCGTTGCGAGACGCTTCCGCTCGATGCAATGCTGCAGCGGCGACACACTTTACGAGATGCGACGACAACAGCTCCAACGGCGGCACGCTTCTCCTTCTTGAGTCGCGCTTCCAGCTCCTTGCGACACGCAGTTCCTCAGAAGGCCCAACAACAGCAGCAGGCACTTCCAAAGAATTCTGGGGAGCTGGGGGGTGAAGTCTGTTGTTCCTGAAACTTCAGCAGGAGGCAAGCTCTTTTCCAAGCCCTTGGAGATCCTTCACAAGTTGAGCAAAAGTACACACAAAGTTCCTTTCTCCTCTCTTTGCCAGTAGGCAACCACTGCAGGCCAATCCCCCAGGTTCAGGAATAGTTTCCTCTTCAGCTTCTTCTGGTTCCTCCATCAGCAGAGGTTCTTCTTGTTTTCCCAAAGTGATCTAAATTCTTGGGATCAGGGTCCCAATACCTATACCCCAAAATCCTTTGTCCTCTGAGGGCAGAGGGGCCTTTGCCCAGTCCAAACCAGTTCCTGAGCATTCCGTTTACCAGACTTCTCCTTTCCTTTCACAGTGTAGGGCAGAAACATTAGACGCCCCACAGGAGGTGGAGCCAGCATTGTGGAAGGTAAGTACAGCCCTGGAGCACTTTGTTGACATGATTCCTTCTCTCCTTTCACACTGCAGGGTAGAGACGTCAGACGCACCACAGGGGGTGGAGCCAGCACTGTGGGGGGCAGGCACTGTCCTATTCAGATCCCAGGTGCAACTCCTCCCTCCCATCTAGATGCAGATCTCTCTATTAACCACTGGGCGGACTCACCCTGTCTCCTGGAATCCTCCAGCCCTGTCACTCAAACTCCAGACAAGGAATACACAACCTAGCAGAGGCAGGTTTGAATGGTTAGACAAGGAAATACCTACTTTCTAAAAGTGGTATTTTCAAACACAGAATGTTAAAACCAACTTCATTAAAAGATGTATTTTATCATTCTGAGTTCAGGCGTACTAAATTCGAATTTCTACCATGTTCCCTGAGTCAGTTAGGATTATAAAATGTAATATCCAAACTGCCCATTCTGGCCTATGGAGAACAGGTAGCCTTGCAATAGTGAAAACGAAAATGGCTGTAATTCACTATTAGAACATGCCACACACACCAGGGCATGTCCTACCTTATACTTACAATGCACCCTGACCTTGGGCCTACCATAGGGGTGTCTGATATGAAGAAAAGGGAAGGTTTAGGGACTGGCAAGTGGGTGCACTTGCCCAGCCAGCACGACAGTACCAGACTGCATGCAGGCTCTGCAATGGCAGGCCTTAGAAACACTTTTACAGGCTGCTTCTGTGGGTGCCACAAGCAGTGCTGCAAGCCCGCCAGCAGAATTTGGATTACAAGCCCTGGGCACTCCTGATGCACTGTACTAGGGTCTGACAGGTAAACCAAACCAACCAATTATGGAATCACAAATCATACATTAATTTACAATAGGGAGAGCATATGCACTTTAGCACTGATCAGCAGTGGTAAAGTGCCCAGAGTCATAAAACAGCCAATAACAGGTCAGAAAAAATATAGGAGGAAGGCAAAAAGTTCAGGGATGACACTGCAAAAAGGGCCAAGTCCAACAGGTACTGAGATACCCAGTGGGGCATAGATGCACCAGGGGTACCCCATGGGCTGAAGCATGTATTATGCCACACATGGGAGACCACTCAAACTGTAAATACAGAACTGCCATTGCAGCCTGTGTAAGCTGGTGCTAGTACCATTTACAAAAGATATATGTTTCCCTATATCTAAGGTCACTGCACCTAAAACCTATAAGTCACCCCTAAAGCAGGCCTTTCAATCCTGAAGGCAGGGTGCTTGTTTTGAAGTGTGAAGGTGCCCCTGCATGAGCAGGACACCCCTACAAACTTCGGACTCCATTCTCCCGGATTGTACGTGCGTCAGCCCTTACGATACATAGAGTGGCCATGCGTCATTACATGATGACCATCTCTAAACTGGCTGTAACGAACCCTGCCATGTTTAGTATCAAACATGTTGTAATCATACCCCAACACCATAAACAGTGTGGGGGGTATGATTCCATGCACTGTGAAGTCCTCTGGGAGGCCCTCAGTGCTCCTGGTACCAATCTTCTAGACCCGGACAGCACAACATGGCTGCTGCCAACCAGAGGCACAATTCTTCCCTCCTGCTGCTGAGCCAAGCTCGAGAAGGGGAAAGCAGAACAATAGGTATCCTGTCAAAGGGAGGTGTGACCATCTCTCAGACAGGGTTTTGTGTATTGGGCCGGGTAGGAGCACTTGCCAGCGCCACTCAGTCTGCTTTAAGGGCACACTTGGTGCCCGCCTTACTAGTCAAGTTCAAACCAGCTCAGGGAGCCGTTGGCTCCAGTTCTGACGCGAAAATGGACAAAGGACATTGAGGTATCGTCTCCACTGTTCGACCACTCCCCTTGGAGGGAGCCCTGAATTGTCCCAACCCTTTCCTTAGGGTACGTAAGGGCCTTACCTGAGGGTGGGTTCCTTGATTCGTCGAGGGACAAGATACATTTCAAGAAACCACTTCTTTTTCGACCGCCTTGGCACTCCGGACTTTACTCTGGTCATCAAGGCTGCCACTGGGAAGACTCATGCTGCTCCTGATCTCGTCGCCCTGCTTGTCTGCTGCAACGTCCATGCCTGTGCTCCATACAGAAACCTTCCAAGGTCTGTGGGCATCCAAGACACCTGAAGGAATCTCCTGTTGCGGGGATTCTGCACATACACTGAACTATGCACAGGATAACAGGACCTCAGTGTGTAGGAGCTGAACCTTCCTACTACCTTAGTACCCTAAATCCCTAAACCGACTAGCTATAGTGGCTTATTTGTTCTCCTACATAATCATGAAGCTACAAATGATTAGACAACCCAGAACACAACACTCCCAACTCTCCCAGGAATCGCGGTAGCAAGACGTACCCTTTCGCTCACTCACTCATATCTGTCCACAATAAGAATTGTCAGAGTCACTGTCATAGTTCAAAATATTTATTTTAACTATTGTGCTCTATAATGCAGTATACGACCCACTACCAGCAGCGAAACACAAACCTAAAACAGTTAGCGTTGTTACAATTCCATAGAATATAAAAGGGGATGACATTGAATACAGACAGTGGAAAAAGGACTATAAGGCCTAACCACCCTCCCCTTGATAAGATTAAGTTTATTATATAAAGGAAGATCTCTGGGCTTTGTCAGCAGACCCCCATACCTTAGTGCCTAGATGGAAGTTTTACTTCATAGGAACAGCGTAGCTGACCTGATAGGACCCTGAGGCGGAAGCCGGGGTTTTCTTCTGTCTAAACTGCTTTTATTCCTTGTGACTGCACACTCGTTTTCTGTGTTTTTTTAAAACTGCACATTGTTTAGAGAGCGAGCGCCTGGAAGGGAAGATCAATATCCCTTTTCAGTGTTAAGCTCCCACGTGACTTGGGGCCACGCCCATCGCTTTTAGCCTCGCCCACCCAGGAAGTACAAAATGCCGGGCTGAGCAAGCAGCCGGTGCTGACCTGATAGGACCCTGAGGCGGAAGCCGGGGTTTTCTTCTGTCTAAACTGCTTTTATTCCTTGTGACTGCACACTCGTTTTCTGTGTTTTTTTAAAACTGCACATTGTTTAGAGAGAGAGCGCCTGGAAGGGAAGATCAATATCCCTTTTCAGTGTTAAGCTCCCACGTGACTTGGGGCCACGCCCATCGCTTTTAGCCTCGCCCACCCAGGAAGTACAAAATGCCGGGCTGAGCAAGCAGCCGGTGCTGACCTGATAGGACCCTGAGGCGGAAGCCGGGGTTTTCTTCTGTCTAAACTGCTTTTATTCCTTGTGACTGCACACTCGTTTTCTGTGTTTTTTTAAAACTGCACATTGTTTAGAGAGCGAGCGCCTGGAAGGGAAGATCAATATCCCTTTTCAGTGTTAAGCTCCCACGTGACTTGGGGCCACGCCCATCGCTTTTAGCCACGCCCACTCCTCCTCCACCTCATTACCATGCACACAACTCGACAGCGCAGCGGTCGAGCGCAGCGGGCACACCTTCAGCACGCTGAAGACACGCCAAAGACTAGCCCGTCTGTGCCCGTCCGGGCCCAGACGGGCTTAGAGCATACCACTCTGCTTAACTCTTCTAGCCCTCGGACCCCCTTTCACAGGTATTCGCGGGACACACTGCTTACTCTACGCACGGCCAGACACCCCAGCTGTTGCTATTATTGGATTGAGGGTTCCGCATTTAAACATTGTCTTGCCTGTCGCCCGCATAACACTTGCAAGGACCCTGACTCACTGACTATGGCTCTGCTTAATTGCAGATCACTGCCTTGTCATGCCACGGAGGTTCACTCCATCCTTTTGGACCATAGTCTGGATGTCTTATTCCTGACGGAAACGTGGCTGACTACAGGTTCCGACCCCGACATTGTCAACGCTCTCCTCCCGGGATACCTCATGTTCCATCTTGATAGGCCGGATGGGAGAAGGGGTGGAGTGGCCATTGTCTACAGAGACACATTCTTATGCAAAGCAGTAGACTGCGGCATCAACAACGCCGAAAGTTGTCAGTTTACCCTTCGCGTCTCCTCTACTGTCTCTATTGCTGGCCTCCTTGTGTATCGGCCTCCCGCTACGCTAGGGAACTTTGTGGATTCTTTCATGGAGGCTGTTATCCCACTGGCTGCTGCCTCGTCCAACGTTGTCATTCTTGGGGACTTCAACTTTCATTTTGACGACCCCATTGACGTAGTAGCAAGGGATTTTCTAAGTTCGCTCGGGGCACTGGACCTACATCTCGTTAATATGGGAGCTACTCATATTAGAGGTCATCAGCTTGATGCGGTTTTTGCTAATTCTGCGAACCTACAGGCTCTCCAGATGTTGGCTCTCCCCTGGACCGATCACCATCTCATTCCGTTTAGCTGGTTGCTGGGGAACCGGAGAGACCCCGCACCAAGACAACATATTGTGGAACGACTCTGGTCGAAGCTCCCGGTGGACAGTTGGGCGGAAGAACTAGCTAGAACCTGTCCTCACCCCGTAGATGACCCCAACACCGCTGATCAGCTCTTGGGCGAATGGCTGACTAACTCTCTGGACTTACTGATCCCGAATAAAAGGAGGCTTGTCAGGGAGAGAAGAATTGGCTCTGCCCCCTGGTATACTCCCGAACTTAGGTGCATCAGAACCTCTTGTAAAAGGCTTGAACGTGCTTGGAGGAGAGAGCAGACGGAAGAAAGCCGGGCCAATTACAAAAGGGAGTTGAGGAAATATAAAAGCGCACTGAAGGACGCTAAAAAGATTTTCTTTAGCGACAGGATTGAGAGAGCAAGCAATTCTTCTGGAGAATCGTTTAAAATCTTCAAGGAACTTCTGAAAGCCCCGGTCCCTCCAGTGTTGCATGATAATCCCAAAGAAAAATGTGAGGAACTGGCCAGCTTCTTCCATTCAAAAATAGAGAAAATCTTATCCTCCTTACCTACTATTCCTCAAAGCCATGAACCGGTTACTAGCCTCACAAGTCGCTCGATTGAGCTAGCATCTTTAGGCCCCTTCTCGGAAGAGGAGGTGATAAAAGTCCTGTTGGAGATGAAGAGTGGCTCCCCGAGTGACCCAGTTCCCATAAAACATCTTAAGCTCGTGGCTAACACCTTGTCAACTCCTCTGACTGATCTCTTGAACCTTTCACTCGCTCAGGGCACAGTGCCCCAGAGATGGAAAAAGGCTGTGGTGAAAGCCCTATTGAAAAAACCAGGACTGGATTCATCCAATTTGACCAACTTCAGGCCAATTTCACTTCTGCCTGGATTTTCTAAAATTGCAGAGAAGTTGGTCAACCGTCAGCTTTCTCACCATCTTGAGTCTAACCACCTGCTAGGAGATTCCCAGACTGGTTTCCGCCCCGGCCATGGAACAGACACTGCCTTGCTGGCAGTAGTGGAGGAGGCAAGGAGCACTCTAGATACAGGAGGGTCAGTGGCAGTGATCCTCCTGGACTGGAGTGCTGCCTTTGACACCGTGAGTCATCAGGTGCTCCTCCAACGTCTGTCAGAGGTAGGTGTCTCAGGGACGGCCCTGAAATGGTTGGGATCTTTTCTTTCTGACCGTTTCTACCAAGTCTGGGAAGGGTTAGAGCAATCTGCCCTAATCCCTCTTCAATGTGGAGTCCCGCAGGGCTCATCGCTGAGCCCTACCCTATTTAATATATATATGACTCAACTTGAAAGAGTGGTCGCCCCTTCAGGGGTGAAGATCGTCAGTTACGCTGATGATACTCAGCTGGTGGTGGGCCTCACTCAGCTGGCGGAACAACCTGAGGTGTTACACGACTGCCTTGCCAATGTTTATCGTTGGATGTCTATCTCCGCCCTAAAGCTTAATGGAGGTAAAACCGAGCTGATGCTCCTGGGCAATTCCAGCCCCTCCATTATTGCGAGCTGCTGGCCCCGGTCTCTTGGTGACCCACCATCCCCCAAGAAGGAGATCAAGTCCTTGGGAGTATGGTTGGAAGAAGACCTGTCCTTCAGGACTCATGCCAGGAAGACCGCAGGGGTTTGCTTTGGTTTACTGAAATCAGCCCGAAAGGTGCTACCTCTGCTTCCTGATCCAGCAAGGAAGCTGTTGATACGTGGCCTGATTCTATCGAGGCTCGATTATGGGAATGCGCTGTTTCTCGGTGCTCCTGAAGCGACCTTCAAAACCCTCCAACAGGTGCAAAACGCAGCTGCGAGAGTCCTTATGGATGTTTCCAGAAGGCAGTCTGCTGCTCCGGCCCTCAAAGCGCTTCACTGGCTCCCCGTGAAGGAGCGGGTGAAATTTAAAGCGCTATGTACAGCCCACAAAATTTTACATGGCAAAGGCCCCCCCATCCTTGCTAACATGGCCCGTCCTTACAAACCCCCACGTCTGCTGCGCTCGGACCAAAAACACCTTTTGCAGTTAGCGAGAGTAAGAAGAGCTCGTTCTGGGGGCAGGCGTTTCTCTGTGCAAGTGGCCTCTCTTTGGAACTCTCTGCCCCTCAAGATTCGCTCAGAGCCCAAGATCCTACCATTCAGGAAACTTCTTAAGACCCACTTGTTTCCATAGTAGTGATTAGCTGAGTCTCTCCTTCTGGTCTGTTGCGCCGGGATGCCCCCGGGTAAGCTGAGCGCATTATATATTTCATATTATTATTATTATTATTATTATTCTCCCTGGAAAGGTGTGTGTTTAGAACAACATGCATCCCCGTAATACCAAAGCATGAGTTTCCAGCAGCGCAGCTTTGTTAGCATGTTTTGTCTAGGTGCTAGTGACTGACCAGAACAGAATAACAAGGGACATTGTTTATTGACCTTGCACAGCGTGTTCAGACTAAACTCCAGGAACAAGCAGAGAACGCAGAAAGCAGACAGTTCACATGTGAAAGGCACAAACAGAGTTTTGCAAAATAAAGTCATGTAGTATTGTGCGCAAAGGCAGCATCATGGCAGCAGAGCTCATGCTAACTTAGCAATGTCAACAAAGACCCTAATGGCCATATAACACCCTCCCCTTGGTAAGGTGATAGTATATAGACAAAAGACCTAAGCAGAGTTCAAAGGTAAGCAGAGTTCAAAAGCGTTTGAAAAAAAACAAATTGGAAAAATTCAACAACAACAAAAATCTTGAATGTCATGTTAAAATTTTGTTTCGCGAAAAACGTAATTAATATGGAGATGGCAAATCCATCATAGTATGTGTGCTTATGAATGCAATTCGTTTTAAAAGGTCATCTCTATTGTTAGTAGAAAAAAGGGATGCTATCCAATCAAGTAGACCGAAGGAACAGACGTGTTCCTCATAATCCGATGCTTCCAAGAGCATATCCGGGCAACGTGCGTGATTTCGATGAAGCTCCATCGCAAGAGGTTCTGCGTAGCGTCACAGATATTTCATTCAGCCAAGACTCCAAGTGCAGCCGCACGCGCCATACGTCCCTGCCTTGAACAGGCCTGCTCATGGGACACTAAGGGACCCATCAACTGGTCATAATCCAGATCTGAACATGACATATTGGACAGGCATAAATCCAAAGCCCGTAGAAGGGGCACCACTAACAGTAGAACATAGGTTGCACGCAGGTGAAGTAGGCGAAGCCAAAAGTTAGTTCATAACTCACGCTAAGCGTTGCTAATGGCAAGCAACCAAAAAGTTGTTGCATTCGGTCACGGTACAGTTGCAATTGGCCTGGTCTGTGCATCACCACAAAATGAACAGCCATTGCGTAGTAGGAGCAGAAGGTTCAGGATTCCACCAGCTAGCGCCAGTAATAATGGGAGTCCTCCAAAGACGCTGGAAAAAATAAAATGAATAAATGCCGGTATTACTCCAAATATCATCTGAAAAGAAGTCACAAGGTCGGATCCCACATATTTAAAAAAAAAAAGAGCAATGCCTTTGGCATCAGACGCATTAAATATTTGATGTATCAGCTCCCCAAAGTTAGGTGGGAGGTTCGTGTTCAGAAGTGACTGAATCTCACTAGAGGTTCTAGCCACCTGCAATTCAAAGGTCTCTCGAGCCGAAGTGAGAGGCACTTCTTGTTGAAACAATAGCACTTTGAGTCTGCTTAATTTGTTGAAATCTGTTTTCAAAGTTGGAATGGAAGGCCAAATGAAACTATCTATTTTCCCATGCAGAGACAGAAAAAGCACATTACTACAACAAGTACAACGTTGTGAAACTGTTACTATATACAGGATTCCTGCCTGTAAACCACAGCAGTCGTGGTTATTCAAAACAAGATACCTGCCGTTAGTAAGCAATGTAAAATCGGGAATTATTGCCGGGACAGAAGTTCCTTTAAAAAACACAAGCAAGATTAGGTACTAATGGGGGCGCTAGAGGGTACCAAGCAAGATGGCCGCACTTACGTGAGGCTCTTGCGGCTCGGGGCACAATCCACCGGATATCCTCCTCATCTCCTGCCCCTCCAAGCTGCTCACCTTACTGCAGGGGTGGCAGAATCCCTGTGCTATCTTTCGAAGTGAAAATCACCGCAGAGTCAGCCTCGTAGCCACTGGGAGAGACCCCGGAGGGACTCAGCCTAACCAGCCCAAGATGGCGGCTGCGTGCGCAGGCTACCTCTGAACCTGCCTCTGCGGTGCAGAGAACCTGCCTGGTGACCCGCTATCCACCCCCACTGCCGCCCGCCCCTAGGGGCCCCTCTGCGGCGGCTGCTGTTCCTGCCCGATGCGGAGGCTGCATTTGGGGACGGTGCCTGCTGTCGACCCGCCCCGGGAAGGCCTAGAAGATCCGACCACTGTAGCCGCTCGACATCGTGGGAGCTGCGGCGTGGACGGGGTCCTGGGCCAGGCTGTCTCCGCTGCGGGGAGGTGAGCAGGAGGGGCTGGGGGCTCCGGTCCGCGGTGCGGAAAGCCTGACTGTTGGTGCATCTGGTGGCTCGTTGTGTGCTGAGAGGTCTGCTTCCCCCTCCACCACGCACCTCCAGCGCTTGCTGAGACGGCTCTGGGCGTCCCTACAACTACTCCTCCTGGCATCCGGTGAGTCTTCGCCTGTGGAGGCGAGCGCGCATTGGCGCTCCCCATTGCCTGCTCCTTCCCCGCCCGCGCTGCTCACCAGGGCTTTATCACCGACATATACCGCAGCCCCCTGGGCCTACTGAAGACCTGCACGGCTGCGCCCCCGAAGCCTGCTTAGGAGCATCGGCGTCACCGGCCTGCACTGGGATACTGGAGGGCCCCGTCTGTTGTGTCCGCTCCTGGGGGAGAGGTGGCTCCTGGCTAGCCCAGGACCCAACTGACTTTCCTGCTTGACAGCACCTTACTGCACCTGAGGGGTCGATTTGCCACCACTGCCACAAACTGTATGATGCTGGCGGCCTTGCGCTGTTGTAGCCAGTAGGACCCGTTGCCTCCTTGCTGCTTGGCGTCTGATGGTGTGTCCCACCCTCTGGAGGCCGGCCTCCCTCCTCGACTAGCACCTCTAATCTCTGGAGGTCCGGCTACGGATGATTTTGCTGCCACCAATGGCACCCCCCACCGGTCCAAGCAACGGCCTTATCACCCACTTGGGCGCTAACTGACACCTTGAGCGTGGGGGGCCCGACTCCAGGTCTATCTCGTCCCCACACGGCGCCATCTTTGTCCGATCAACAGCCTGTGATTGCCTGCGGTGCCCCAGGTTTCCCGTCTTCCGCATGCGCTAGCTGCTAGGTCCCTGGGATAAGTGTTGTATGACTGCAGACCTCATCTAGCACGCGCCGATCTCAACTGGCCCACATCTGCCCTCTTGTTGCGCCACATCACTACCCTATAAACCTGCCACCTGCCTGCTCCCCGCTGGGCCGCAATTCCACCATGGAAAAAACGGATGGCAAGCAGCCTAAACTTAACTTCGAGGCCCGCAAATCCACAAGAACGCAGGCTGAAATGGAGGGAGAACACACCGCCACCCCTGACCAACCCACGTCCACGGACGAATTGAAAGCCCTCTTCCCCGCCATACAATCCAGCTTGTCCTCCATTGAAGCCAAAATGGACACTATGAATGCCCGCATAGATACTCTAACGCATAAAAGCGACCAACACATCAAGGAAGCGGAGCAACGTATTTCTGACCTGGAAGACACCTCCACCACGACCGTGACCAAAACGCTGGACATGGAGAAGGTTCTGAAATTCATAGCCGCAAAAAACGAAGACATGAACTAGCGCTCAAGACGCAATAATTTGGGAATTCTAGGCATGCCGGAGTCCGCCGCCACTGTCAGGACGGAGGAGTACATGGAGCGCATGCTTACTACCGCCTTTGGCAGAGAGGCGTTTTCGTCGGTACTCATCATTGAGAGACATCATCGCTCACTGGCCTCTCGCCCCGTGCCCGGCACCCCTCCTCGCCCCATCATTGCGAGGCTCCTTAACTATAGGGATCGTGACACCGTCCTGCGACTCGCCAGGGAACGCAAGAAGGTGCTCTTTGAAGGTATAGAAGTCTCACTATACCCGGATTTCACTAGGGCCGTCCAAGAGGGGTGCAGAAAGTTCCTTCCAGTGAAGAAACTCCAACAAATGAACATTGAATACGCTATGCTCTTCCCTGCGCACCTCAAAGTCACTCACCAGGGGAAACAACACTTCTTTACTAACCCTTAACATGTCTACGCCTTTCTTAAAACCCTGACCAAGGACTCGACAGGCCGCGCCTCCTCTTCCTTTCGACCTACTGACAATGGGGACACGTCGGATATAGAGTAATGACATTGCCCCACCCTGAGGCCTCTGTGGCTATCTCTACTTGGTCACTCTCATGGTCGTGGACCCCTCTTGACCCACGGCCTGAAACACTGAGCCCCGCACCGCAGACTGCTGCACGACCCCCGCTGGGCCTCTCCTGCGGATGGTATGATTGCTCCCCTCGCATGCAGTTCTTTACCGCAAGCTTTCTGGGCTGATGAGAATTTCTACTGATACACATTTCCCCGCCCCCGCTCCCTCCCGAGCGCCCTCGCTGTAACTGTTTCGCCCTCTTCGTGCTACCCACCCAGGAAATCCCTACACTGTTCTGGTTTGGAATGTTCGATACCTTGCGTCCACCCTTCCCAGTTGGGAGTATGGAACATGGAGTCTTTGGGGAAGGAGGGAGGGATACACGACACGGCAGGGCAGGTTTGGGCTGCTGTTGCGGAAAGGGGGAGGAGAAGGGGACTGTTTTATACCACTTCTCACTGAATTGACTAGCACATGTACACCCTGTTTATTTGACCAGCTCAGTAAACATCCATTACCCACCACTGCAACTCTGTTACACTGCCATTGAGACCCGACCTTGTCCCCCTCACTATAACTTCCTGACATGGAACGTACGAGGCCTGAGAGACCCGCGCAAATGCCAACACATCCTCTCTCACCTAGATCGCCATAATGTCCACTTTGCTATGCTCCAGGAGACACATATAGGCCCCACCGCACCTGCTTCATTCGCGTCCCGATGGGCGACCTGTAGGTGCTTCTCAACTTACTCCTCTAATGCCCGGGGTACGGTTATATTGGTAAAACGCACACTCCCTCACACCTCCATCGGGTCTTACGCTGACCCACAAGGCCACTACAGTATTCTACGGGGCAGGTTGGCTGCTCAGTCTATAACTTTTGTCTCCTGCTATGGACCGAACACTGACGATTTTGAATTCTTTCGGGTCCTCTGGGGTAAGATACTTGACATTGGCTCAACACATTTGATGAGGGGAGGAGATTTTAATGTTACCTTGGATCTGACGATAAACCGTTCACACCTGCAACCCTATCACTACTACAACACACATCACACCCTCAACCACATTATCAATGACCAATGTCTGATCGATGCCTGGCGTGCACTTCACCAACACGTTCGGGAAGGCTGCTGTTTCTCCACTGTTCACTCCTCCTGGTCGCGAATAGATGGCTGGCTTCTCACTAGAGTTAACCCCATGGTTGTTGCGCGCTTCTCACCTCTCTCGCACATACTCTGACCATTCACCGGTGCTCATGACTCTTACACCCCCTCACAAATAATCGCCATACCGGTCCTGGCGCTTGACCCAGCAGGCCCTGTTAGACCCTGTAGGAGAGTAGGATCTGCACTTATGTTGCCCCCACTTTTTTTCTGATGTATACACTGGTTTCTGGCTATAGTCTGGCTGGGTCCCTGCTAATCAGGGCCCCAGTCTCTCTGTTCTCTCTAAACGACTTGGTGTGCATATTAGATGCACTAGTGATTGGATACTGTGGTACCTTATGAGCCCCTAGTATCTGGTACCTAGGGCATTGGTACTTCACAGGCCTACCAGGGGCTGAAGCATGTATTATGCCACCCCTGGGAAGCAGACTCTATCTGACACCACAGGCCTGCTACTGCAGCCTGGGTGAGGTAGTGTTAGCACTCCTCACTGAGATATAGGTTCCTATATCTCACCATACACACACACATAAACCTATCAGCCATCCCTATGGCAGGCCCTATCAATCCTGAGGGCAGGGTGCTTGGTTTACTATGTGAGGGGGTGCCACTGCATGAGTAGGACCCATCTGCAGCTGGCAGAGTCTATTCTCTGTGGCTGTTTGTGAATGTGGTTAAACCATATACTCTTAAGTGCATTATAACCTGTAAATGCTAACTTTGGAATGACTGCATCAAAACATGTTGTGTTTGGTGTCAAACAACTTGGAATCATACCCCCACACCAGTAACTGGTGTTGGAGTATGATCCCACCTTCCTAGAGGGGACGACATGTACCTATTGTGGTAACACGGTAGAAATCTGAAAGAGCCCTGGCATCACAAAATGGATGCCACCAGCACAGACACTGGGCTGCCCTCCTGCTGCTGACTGAAACTTGCAGTGGAGGAAGCCCAACAATGGGCATCCTGTCACAGGGAGGTGTCACCACCATCCAGACATGATTTAGTGTATTGGGGCTGGATGGGTGCACTTCTAGAGTGCTTTGAAGTCCTGCACTGGGGAAGCAGTATGCTCCTCTGTGCATATGCCATCTCAATACGGTTCAGGGGTTACCTGCCCCTGCTCTGGTGCGAAACTGGACAAAGGGAAGTGGGTGTAACCACCCCCTACCCTGGCCCTCCCAGAGGAGTGGTCATAGAGCTAGTCCCTCCCCTATCTTCAGTATAAGATAGCAAACCTGGCCATTGCAAAGTATATAACCCTTGACGACGCTCTACAAAGAAGAATCCTGGCGCTTCGACGTTCCACTACCTTTGGAAGACTGAAGAATCTCCCTTGGAGTCAAGGACTGACTCCCCTGCTTGGCAGGCACCAGAAACTCTAATCAACGGTCGCAAACTTTCCGCTCCCGTCGGAGTTTGGAGTCCCTGCAGCCCCGGAAGTGGATTTCCTGACTTCTCGACGGCCATTGTGAGTCCCCAGCAAAGCTCAGGTGAGTGGACCCCACAAGTGACGAGGAACAGCAATACCCGGGTACCGTGCACTATTGTTGAGTGCAACCCCTTCACAACGTTCTACGAACTTGTGCATTGGACCATTTGTGGCCCAAGCCTCCAGCAGGATTTGCAGAGAAAATCAGAGGCCTACCCCGTCCCGAGTGACCGTGGGCTCCTGTGAAGCATTTCCTCAAGAGGCGTCTTTGCGATCCCTTGCCCGTTGGCTAGTGGGTCCCCCGAAGACTTTATCGATTCAAAGGGCTCCCATGGTTGCCCCAGGCCTGCCCTCATTCACCCTCGCTGGGTGAGTCCCTCAGACCTTGCTGGTCTGCACCGCTGACTTTATTCACTTTCCACGAGACTTGCTGTTGCCAAGGCTTGTTGGCTCCAATCTGGTTTCCGACACCTCAGTAAGCTGCAGACGTCGTGGGACACTCCGAATCCAGCTGCTGGTCATCGTCGATCCTTCCTGGACCTCGTGAGTGAAGAGTTAAAATACCCTTGATCACCTGAAATCACCTGACTTCCGTGGGCAACCAGCTTCCTGGCCCCTGGTGACTGGCAAGTGACTGTGAACACTGTCCCTTCAATTTTCAGGTCATCTGCATCTAGAATCCACCCTTGGATTCCACCGGACACTTCTTCAGTCGACGTAAGCAGCAAATCTTCTCAGGTCTCCATAGAAAACAGCGACCCGACCCGACACCAAAAGACACCTATGCACCCGGCTTCCCTGGGTGAGGTCACTCGTGCACTCCGGTGCCCTAGTGTGTGTTGGCCCTCGAAATACTTACCTTGTAAGTGGCTTGCTTGTAGACTTCCTCGAAGTACCCTAAAACTTTAAAAATCAAACTGCGACTTGCTCCATTGTAATCAATAGGGAACCCGCGGCTGTGTTCACCCACTGAACGCGTTCCCCGTGGGCCGGTTACTTACCTGCTTTCACTGCAGTAGTGAAGCCCCAGCGATGCTACAGGCCCTAGGCCTTGTCATTTTGCAAGACGACATTCTTAACCCATTTTTTTAGTGTATGGTCTGATACGCCCCTAGGGCTCCAGCCATATTTGTGCTTAACTTATTGTGAAACGTTGATTTTTGAATGTGTTCCTGGCTTCTAATCTCATAAAGAGATTAGTAGAGTGTGTCTAGTAATAAATACATATATATTTGATATATATACCTGTGTGGTGTCCTTTCATTTGGTAATTCAAGAGAATATAAGGTAAAACAAGCTGCTTTACATTCCTCAGAGACTTAGCCTGAAGGCTGCTCTCCACAGTTACCACTAGGATAGCTTTCTTTAAAAGGTGGTCTTAAACCTATCTACCATAAGAGTCGAATTGGACTGGTGCAAGGTGGCCACTACAACTAGTGACCAGCATATGCCAGGCCAACTTCTCACAGACCCAGTATTCAAGGCTGAACTTGAGCATGAGATCACTGATTTCTTTCCCTGCAACCAAAACTCAGTCACACAATAATCCACGATCTGGGAGGCCTTTAAGGTCACTGTACGCAGAATTTGTATCGCCAAAAGTGGGGGGGTGGTCCCGAAAGACATCCGCTCTACACTCCGTAGGTTAGAACTGGAGATCAAACAAACACAGATACAGACTGCACCCACCCCAGAGTTGAGGGCGCGCCTGAGAGACCTGCTCACTGACTATCAGGAGACGGCCGAGAGGGAATGGAAGGTCAGGGGGAAATACTACCAAGCCCACCGCTATGGGGAGGGGGAAAGACCAGGTAAAGCGCTCGCATCTCTGATTTGCCCCGCCTAGATTTTCCAATACCGTTCTTGAAATCGCTGAGGAGAATGGTCAGCTACACAGAAACACCCCAGATATAGTGGCCATCTTTAAACTGTTCTACAAAACCCTGTACACTTCACACAGGACGCAACCCGATGATTTCACTCCTTTCTTTGAGGACACCGCAATAGCTTGGTTGGGAGGCAATCAGAGGGAATTTTTCCTTGTGCATGATGAGGAAAAGGAGATCATAACCGCTATAATGCAACTACAATCTGGCAAGGCCTCGGGACCTGACAGCCTCCCGGCCGAATTCTATAAACCATATCGCCATTTACTCATCCCAGTGTTGCGACATGTCTTCGAGAAGGCTCATGAAACAGGCATATTGCCCCAAACATTGCGAGAGGCGCTAATAATATCCCTGCCGAAGCAGGGCAAGCCGGCTACGCAATGCGAATCATACAGGACCCTCTCCCTGATAAATGTCTATGCTAAGATTTTAGCAAAACTAAAAGCGTATCGCATTAGCCCCCTCATGACTGCCCTGGTCCTTCCCGACCAGTTGGGATTTGTGCCAAGCTGAAGCACATCTCACAACTAGCGCACCGTTTGCTGCCCTCCAAGACATTGACCCCGATATGAACGCTGTGGCCTTCTTTCTCCCCTAGAATGGGATTACCTTGCATTTGTCCTGGGGTTCCCCGCTCCCTTTTTAGCCTGGATTAACCTGTTCCATACTAGCCCACAGGCCAGCATCATGGTCAACGGTGCCCGAACCTCCTCCCTCACAATAGCCAGAGGTACTAGACCAGGGTGACCTCTTTCACTCCTCCTTTTTGCCCTGGCTATTGAATTGAACCCCAGGCTGCCAAAGACCGAAAGCACTTCTGGGACCACGCCCTCAGCTATCCAGAGAGACAAATACCAATCTCCTTATATGCTGATGACCTCACCCATATTTACGCAACCCGGACGAAAGTCTCAAACCTATTCTCAGATTGCTCATTCTTTTTGGTCACTTCTCTGGGGTCAACATAAACTTGGGGAAGTCCCAGATTTACCCCCTCACTGACGCCACTACGCAGTTCATACCCAACTATCACCTCACATGGTGCGAAGATACAATCACATATCTCGGCATAGTCATTACTCGCAATCGGAGCGATTTGATGACAGCCAATTATGGGCGAGCACTCTATCTACTAACTGAGAAAATCACCAGATGGATTGCCTTGCCAATCTCCCTGGCTGAGAGAATCTCCCTTATAAAAATGGTGGTTTTACCCAAATTGCTCTATCTTTTCATTAATATCCCCTATGCCCCTGGACGACATTTCTTTAAAGCCCTAAAAACTCAACTCATTCGCCTTATTTGGGGTTTGAAACAATCCAGGTTAAGCTGAGACACTCTCACTCGGCCATCAGTGCCGGGAGATTCGAAGTACCAGACCTGGAGTTATACTTCAGCTGTGCTCAGGCTCACTTCGCAGCGTACTGGATAAATCCCCCACTTACATGACACACCTGGCGATAGAAGACGGATATATGGCCCCAACTCCGTGCTACGCCAACTTGAGCTCACCTACTGTCCCGAGGCGCATAGCCTCCATCATTGTACAATGCACCACCAGCGCTTGGCGTGATCTAGCCAGCCGACTCCACACCACCATCTTATACTCCCCCCTGCTGCCCCTCCACGGAAGGCTTGACCTCCCCGTCACGCAGGAGGGAGGCTGCCGCCAACTCCTCCAGAAACTTTCCATCGAGACCTTGTGTAAACTATGTAAAGGGCACATTTTGCACCAGTGACAAATTCTTTGGCACTTCGCTTCATGCCCCCCCTGGAGCATTTTTTCTATGTCAGGCTGCGACAGGATGTGAGGGCCCTCACCCCGTGCTTTCCGCAGGAGCCCCCCCATCATGTCCCCCTTACACGCCCTCCTATAGCAAACTGCCCCTACACATGTAGTGTCGCTGCTATACCACACCACTCAAAGGGACCGCACATATGACCCTCAGCCAGGACACGTTGGAAGGAGGACCTGGGCTCCCCCTTACTGATGACCAATGGTCCTTCTGCTGCTGCCAAACTGGAAACATCTCCGCTAGCAGTAGATTGCGCATCATCAACTACAAATACATTCACCACCTTTATTAGACAACTGCACGCTTGAAACACCTCCATCTTTGCAACAATGACCGTTGTGATCACTGCGGTAGTGAAGGAGTGGACTTTCGACACTTAGCTTGGGACTGCCCGCCCATACGAAGCTACTGGACAGAGGTGTTGACGGCACTTGATCGAATGACTGGGTTACACGTCCCCAACGACCCCCTAACTATGCTTCTAGGGTACACTAAGGTACTGGTCGCCAAGGTGCGGAGATATGTCTCCCTAGCGCTCCTTATTGCCAAGTGACGAATCGCCTGCAGGTGGGGAAGAGGGAGAGCTCCCAAATTCAAGGATTGGCTGCAAGATCTTATCTATTGCCAAGGTCAATTACACACTTATGCCGAGCTCTTGCCACCCTCCTCTCGTCCATCCGACATATGGGCTCCCCTTCAGACATATCTTCTGGAGCAGACCACCACTACAGACAGAGCCGCTGAGCCTCGCACTGGCGACGATGGGGTACACGAAAGAGATGCGAATTGATGCATATGAATCTCATTCTGACCAGAGTACAACACCCAGGGAGATCACAGGGTCTATGGTAGAGTCGCTTGTGGGCCTAACTGCAAGTTTATGTCATCTGAAAGGTCAACTTATAATGTTAACAATGCTCAAGTGGTAACGTTTCTTTCTTATGGTTTGTCTAATATACTCACAACCCTTTAAAGATATTCGCCTCAAAATGTCAAACTTGTCGCGGCCGGCCCAAAGCGGTTGTAGGCGGCTTGCTGTGTACCTTTCCCCCACCTATACTGCTATACATAATCCTATTTTGAGTTACCGGCCCATTCAGGGATGTAGGCACCATGCTGTGGTCAATAACTCTAGCCTTCAATACAGGTTTTTTGAAAATCAAAAAAAAAAAAAAAAAAGGTTTGGCACTAATACATTACAAGCGCTGTGCAACTTAACATGTTTACAAACTAGGGAATGTTCTACTGTGGAATCGCAATTCTCCCCTGTTAGGAAAACTTCCTTATCCTCCCGTTGACATCTGTAAGTGAAAGGTAGAGACCATAAGTCATGGAGAAATGCACTACCCAGGGGTTCAAAATGGCCAATTGGGAAATGTTTCATGCAAGATTTAAATTGAAACAAGGAAAATGGGACAGAGATAACCCCATGAATTAACCATACAGCTGAATCTGTTTCGGCCACAGAGAATGGCAAGTGTTCTAATTGTTCAATGTGTAGTAGCATCTTTCATGGACATAAATCTCTTTTTATCAATCAGATTAAATAGCAAAAACAAAGCAGAAGCATTCAAATAATTCCAAGGGACTTTTCCCATTTTGAGAGTCTGTAACATCCATGCAAACTGAATCACTGATCGGAATTTATTGTGACCACGATATAACACAGATACATCATTCTGAACAATATCAATAACAGATAAAACAATATTATCCAAGGTATAAATGCGTGAAGATACTATTGTCGACCACTGCAAGCACTTTTTCTAAATTTCCTTAGTCAATTTGGCACAGACTAAGTGCTGCTTCAATCTGCGAAAGTTTCCATACTTCATTGTAAGCTGCATAGATAAAACTCTTTGTTCTAGGAATTATAGGACCTAAGATAAAATCAGCCAAATTGATTTCGCTCGACAAGAGCGACAGGTGTTGTTTTACTGATGACAAAGTGGAGTGTTCCAACCCTTGTTGGCACAATTTACCCACTGAATATGTGGTGACCAAATGTGAATGTGGAAAATGAGTATCTGGTCTAGTCTGTGTAAAACCAGGCATTGTATTATAAAAACGCAGTTGACATGCATTTGAATAGGTTTGCCATAACAACCATCCAGACGGGTCAATATCAGACATTGAATGTGTAATTTCGAAACAGAGCTTGTAATACATTGATCGTATAATTTGTGGAGTATATGCCAATTGTCATACTCCGCCAATGATGGGATATTTAAACTTTTGGCAGTTGCTAGGCCAAAACAAGTAGTTTGGTGCACTGTATCATTTAAAAATAACATTCAAGTCGGAATTAGCCAGTTTCAATGCAAAGCTTCAGTTCCCTGGACCTGCCAAGCCTTAGTGCCCCAAATTGATTTCAAATCAATAGTATCTCTCCAGTGATCATAACCCTCTATGGCCAATTCAGATCTAAAGAAATTGGAATAGATTAATTTTGTGTCGGTCAGATTAAATTTGGATTGAGGTGATAATTGCAATTTAAAGAAATAGGATTCTGGATTGGACGTGTTATAATCTGTGAAATAGGTAAATTTATCCCCAAGGCTTTTAGAACTCCCCTGTAAGGGAGTTGGACAATGTTCCCACTACGTGTAATTAAAAACAGGTCTTAACGTCTTTGTTTTGTGTAAGAAATGATGCTCATAGTGTTGATAACAGAATAAATCAGCCAAATTGGCATAATTTAAATATAGATCTTCAACATCAAAAGCAGCATAATACTTTAAATCAGAAAACAATAAATGTACTGCTTGTACGTCCCAATCATCGTAATGTACGTCTGGTGTTACCACATCTAATAAAACACAAAACAACCAAAGTATCTTGAGGACTTCAGTCTGGCTGTGAATTCCGAATGCTTCTTTATCCCAATCGATGCCATCTGCAACCGGGACAGCTGAAATGTTGACAAGAGTTTGATCACGTTTCATTATATGGGATGATGTATGAGGGGCCAGAATTCCATCAACTAACTTCACTGCAGAGCGTTCTGACAAGTAATGACCATTGATGAGCAAGACAAATACTGTCACAAATCCAATCGACATGAAGAGGATAATCAGGATAAGGACCAACCAAATGTAGGTCCAGGGCGGGTAAGTCTTTTTGAACCAAGATTTGAAAATACTTGTCTTTGTCGGTAAAAGTGGAAGACTAGGAGGAAGAGTCATAAGAGAAGCTGGTACGGTTCCCAAAATAACTGCTTGCACCCATGTTCATTAAAGGTGGCAAGGCAGCATCAGCGTTATGTTGTAGAGGACTGTTTGGCACTTCACTGTGGGAATCATCCGCCAAATAAGTATACTTGACTTCTGCGTTGGAATAGGATGGAGGCAGAACAGGCAAAAGGTCAAAAGTAGTTTCCATCTCACCCTCAATGACACGGGGATTAATCGAAGAGGCTGAATGCACTGGATTAAAAGAGATAGCATTGCATGAAACTGAAGGAGTTACACTATTCAGAATCAGCCAGACAGTGTAGTTTGACATTGTCCACTGAAATGTATCTGTTTTCTTTGCGACCAGGCATAGGTGGTAGGATTACTGTATGAGTACCCGTTAATCCAAGTCCTGGGACCAGTGCGCGATAAGAGAGACCATTTTTTTTTGTTCTCCAGCTTTTCTCGTACCAGAACTCCAATCTTAGGAAGCCAGCCGGCGACCGGAATCAGCAGTGCTGTGCCATTGGAAGAGGGTAAATGTTCAGTTACATAGCTGTCATGGGTCTTTTGTAGGTCCTGCAACATAGTAGAATGATTATCTACATCAAAGGTTGTGGCAGTCGCCACAACGTCTACACCATCAAGGTCTGGCACAAACATTTTAATGACAAATGGAGTCCGCCCACCCAGAGATCTTCTAGGGAGATTGAGTGCATGTTGAACTCCATAAAAATGGGCAAGACAGTTCCTGCCAGTACCAAAGACCCTAGCTGTCAAAGTTTGCTTTAAATCACGGTTCGTTTGCTCCACTATAGAATTGCCCTCTGGCCTGTGTGGAGACAAAAACTGCACCAGCACCCCCATCGACTACATTGCTACCTTGTACGCCTTAGAGGCGAACGCTGGACCTTGGTCAGAATGGAAGATGCCACAGGCAAACATCCCAACTAAGACACACGAATCTCATTTTGAGCGTCAGCACTGCGTTGTGGCCAAACCCATAGGAATCTAGTGCACAAATCAACTGCAACAAAAATTTATTTATATGCAGTATCAGAAGTCAATGGACCGCAGTGATCAAGATATACACAGCCAAATGGCTTATTGGAAATACATACTGTGATTGTGGTGGGCATGAGACCGTAGACTGTTTGATTTGCCGACAAATGTCACAAGAAAGTACAAGATTACGGGTTTGTTTATATAAACCCATTAAACCAGCCACAATAGCGCAAACCGCTAAATGAGCATGTTCAAAACCGATGGCCATTGAGCCGAGCCATAGGTATAAATGATACATTTGTACTCATCCAAAGGAAGCAACGACAAAGGAGGAGGATGAACATGTTCATACTGTAAAAACTCCTGTGTCTGAAGAGCAGGATCAAAGATAAACATGACATCAGCCAATATCAAAGATGTAGCCCATTGTATCCAATGGCAAAGTAGTGCCTTAGAGTTAGGTACACTTGCCTTAGTCACTGCTTCTGAAGCAGGGAGAGGCGTGAGCATAAGAATGCGTTTTCCTTGTGTCAGAGCGTACTTTCAGAATCACCATTTGGATCGCCGTCAAACATTTTTCAACATTCGAAAAACGCATTACAGCCGATGTGTACAAATGTGATTTGTATGCAATAGGTACTGTGTCTCCCTCATTGAATGTTAGGTAAGTGAAACCTACCATCCCCTGTACAGTACGTATGATCAGGTTTGTGGTATTAACACACGTCAACAAGTAGTACGTTGCTAGCAGATGTGACTACAAAGATTGTAGAATAGAGGAATGTCCTGGAAGCCAGCAGGCAGATGAATATGTTGGTTGTATCAAAGCATAGAGTGGTTTGATATGCTGGGCATAATCGGGGATGTAAGTCCTCCCTAAATAACAAAATCCCAGCAAAGACTGAAGTTTCTTCAGTGTTAGACGGCGGTTGCAATTGTGCACATTTCTCCAGAAAGTGGGGGGCTAACCCCCACCTTCATTATTGAGCTCGTAGCCCAAAAAGAGCACCGCAAAACAAGCGATGTGTGATTTTGCAAAATTGAATTTGTATCCATCGTCAGCAAACGACAGAATGATGCAGTCGACTCGGACAAGATCGTCATCCGTCAGATAAATATCATCTACGTACGAGAACGCATCTGGATCTATGTTGTGCAATAAAGACACAACACGTGCAGCAAAAGCCCCGGGGCTGTTCTTATACCCCTTAGGAGAGCGCATACATTTTTTCTGATTTCGGACGGCAGTAAATGCTGTCAAGTCACAGTTCTCTAGAGCCAAATTATCACTGTAGAAACCATTGGATATATCTAGGGTAGTTTTGTATTTTTTTTCAAACATAGCTATTTAGCAGTGCTGAGCTGTGTGTGTTCTGTACCGCAAATGTACGACAATGACTATTCAGGGACGCTGAGCTTGTTGTGGGCTCACATTCTTGCTGACAGGTGGGCCGTGTCCACTGCTCCATCTCCAGGTCTACTTTACCGAATGCCAGCGTTATTTCCCGGTTCCATCAACTATCTCCCGATGACTCTCTCACTCTGGTGGAACTCTAAGTCCCAGAGTGCAACGTGCGGCCATTTTCGATCTCAGCTGCGAGGGAGGCGCAACCCCAGGCTTCAAAAGCGCCGCACATATCCCGCGGCGTGGGACGCTGAGGAACTTCGATTTTCGATCACGATCGAATCGACCCGCCATTTTGTGACCCGCCGCCATTTTTGTGTTGCCATCACTCAGGCAGTACGGCGAACGAAGTCTATTCTGCTTTTCCCGTAGCTTGGTGTCGGAATTCGTCCTCGGCCTTATTTGCGAAGCTGGTGTTTGGACTGGCCGAGTACACTAATCCTTGTCTGGCTTCCTAATCCCTGTTTCAACTATCTGTAGGCTCACACTATTCTTTCCTGATCATATCTTATCAACTGGCCTTCACTGTCTCCTGCTAGCATTCTCTCGTGTCACGACTGTCCTCTAACACACACAAGCGTATCTCACCACCTGCAAGTTAGTTATAATCTGTTAATGAATTAGTTCGGGGGTGGGATGACAAACACAGTTGGAGGAGAGGTCTCTTCGAGTCATCTGATATTTCTGTTTTCGAACCTTTCTTATTGGTTCCACTTTGTTTTTCCACTTACCCTATTGGCTCTTTCCTTCTATGCTTGGGGAGTGTCTCGTTAATAATTATGTATTGTATAGTATTTAATCTGATGCGCCACAGAGTGAAGTGGCAGTCTCCTGAGAACCTACTTTGTGTACTTCTAGGATAACTGTACTAGCTGCAGCTAAATAAATCCAATCTTCTAACGCCGACAGAGTGTCCCGTGTCTCTGTGTAGCGAAGCAAGTGAACTCCGAGGACAGAGGGCGTACCCTGCGCCGCCAGACCCAAAAGGTTCTGGTTCTTCAACGCGCGCGGGCTGTGCCCGGGCGAAGCACGGGCCAAAGACGGGCCAGTCCTGAGCCCGTCAGTGCCAGGAAGAGGCAGGGCAGGGCCACCCCCTTGAGCTGCTGATACTGCCTCTCATCTTGTTGACAACTGATGGGGTAAGACTTTCAGCAACCTGGTGACATTGCTATAAAAGACAAAAACAACTGCATGTTTGCTACCTGCCACATTGCTGTGTGACTTTCTGGATACCACTATGGAGGGTGTTTATTTGCTCTACACTACTGCACCAATTGTCCCGTCGGGTGGCTTGTCCTCTGCTCTTGGCCCTTTTTTTGAGGCCCAAGGGTGTGTACCCGCAGCCTAGGCTGCAGCGGCACGCAGTATATTGTGAAGGAGATCTGTACCGACAACAGTTGGGAGAATGGGAAAAGGGGCAGTTGCTGGCAGAAACAAAACCATAGGAGAGCCTCCCACAACCTCTATAGATAAAATGCTACAGAGGGCTATTGGGGTGTGTCAACGGAAATAGAGCGTATGGAAAGGCCGCTATCCCTCACCCCTGATATATTTTCACAAGAGCCCGAGACGATCCCTCCTCTAATCACCACTCACACACAGCAACATGTACAAACGCTGACATCCCCCTTAGGTCAGTCCCTTACATCGCAAACTCCGGCCCAACAACAAGCAGCACACACCAAGACGCCCCTTCCACGGGCCGTTCCATCTGAGAAACCCCCGCACAAGGATAACCCACAAACAACTGTCCCTAAGAAGGGGAAACGTAAACAACCACTTGCGGTTGGGCCAAAAACTAAGAGACCCTGTGTGAGCAATGAGATCGACCTTGAGGGAGGTGACGAGCCAGATTTAATCAAGGGCAAATCACAAACTGACAATATAACTGTAGAACAACCTCTGTGGGTATCCAGTTTGTTGGCTGACCTTTTAAATAAATTGAGAGCTACGATTAAAGAAGAAATAGCCCCTTTAGTCAGTGGGGAGGTGCCCAAATAAGGTCCCCTCAGCCAGTGGTAAACCTAGGGAAACAAGTACCAACATGGAGCCCAGAAACCGGATAGACAGCCAAGAGCCCAGTTTCATGAGGTGCACCCCCGCAGTGAAGGGATGTGTTAAGGCCAATCCTCTAACCCGGGAGGACAATAGTAAACAAAGTTCATTATCAGCCCAGGACTCCAATAACGAGAGCAATGCGACCCCTTTGCCTAGCATAAACCTTCCCCCAGGCTATGCCCCCTACGTTGCCATAATGACAGCTACCCCCCCCCCAACTGCCCATAATGCTAAGGAATCTCAGCTTGACCTTAGGAATAAACGCTTATTCTGGCTTGCAAGATATAAGCACTTTGAGTATGCCAGAGCTGGGGAGATAATCATGGTCCGTAGAGTAGGATGGTTGGGTAATGGCCGAAAAACTGAAGTGGGGGAATGAGTTATCAATTTTAAAAATTCCAACACTGTTAGCTTACGGAACTCATCCATTTCTTGCCACTATGCACCCACAGGAATAAGCCTCCGCCAGCTGGATTTCTTCTACCCCCAACAACATACTAATCTAAGAGGCAATGCATTTGTGCCAACCCAGCCCACGGTCCTTGGTTCCCTTATGGAAGGCAGGTGGGGAACCCATAGCAGGCACCCTCTGGTCAACATTGCAGTGAGCAATAGATTTGAAAGTTTGGAGGAGGTTTACTGACTGGGGGTGGGATCTTCTATTGGCTATAATTGTGATAAGCAGTGCCTTGTTCAAAAGAATGAGGAAGTGGGAGGGGTGGGGGTAGTGGCGTGGCCTTTGACCAATTACCCAGCATTCAAACAGATGTTCTCCAATCGAGCAAGGATGATGCCCCCATTTTCCGTGTTGTACAACAGGGCTATAATCCTGTGGGAGAATCAAGTGGAGTTTCTGCAAGATCACCGAGGGTACATCAGGATGTTCACCCCCCCCCCCCGTACTATCTCCCTGGAGGCATCTAGAAGGACAGGACCCAAGAGTAAGGAACTATGAATTCTATCATGGAATTTAGCAGGACTAAAAGCAAACTAGCATGCCCAGACTGGGGGTCTTTTGTAGACAATCAGGACATTTGCTTATTCCGAGAGGCCTGGGAAAAACATCAAAGGGTCAGCTTTGCGACATTTAACATTCTGGCTACCAAGGGGGGGAGGGGGCACCCGTTTGGCGGACTCACGATCTGGGTAGGCACACATCTTGGGTGCAGAGCTGAGCAGTTGACAACTCCCACCAACGATATTCAATGTGTTCTGCTGTCCTTTCCTGCTAAGATGAAATTAGCCCTAATAAACGTCTATTCAAGACCTGTGACCAACAGACACGAATTCGCCACTATAGATCATCTAGGACGCTTTATTCCAACCTTGGACCCAGCGTCCTTGCTGATTCTAGGAGGTGATTTCAACTGCCAATTCGAGCCACTAACCGATCAAACCCAAGAGGCCCCTTCAGAAGAAGACCTATACTGGTCAATTCCTGACCCGCAGATCACCCCTATCAAACTATGGTCCCCCTTGGCCATGCAAGTCCACTCACTTATGTTTTCCCATTCTCTGAGGGCATGCAATGGGAGGACCAAGTCTGACACCCCCGGTCAATTTACGTTCAATAGAGAAGGCCAGGCCTCGCTAATTGATTACATCTTGGTGGAAACTAGAACCTGGGAAAAAAACTTGGATTTCTACGTTCAGCAGAGGCAGGACAGTGATCACAACGTCTTGATTGCAATTTTGAAGCCGGGGAATCTCGGTGGGTCCACCATTTGTCCCCTCTCATCAACCGGGTCCAGCACTCTAAAGATCACTAATAATAGAAGGAAAGTTAGATGGAGCCACATCCAACACTCTCCCCTTAAATTGGCTAAAGTTTATCAGCTAGTAACACCTATGGTAGCCATAATGTGGGAGGTTAGACAGGTGGAGGCATTTGTAGAGGAAAGAGACAAGATCAAGAAAATTCATGAGGAGCTAATTGTAAAATTGACCGATGTTTTCCATCCGGTGATATCAAACAGAGTAACTAACCGACCGAAACTCTCATGGTTCAACAACAAGTGCCACACAGCAAAACAGGAGCTAGTGTATGCTGTGAAGGATAAAGATAGGCCAAATATCAAACTAGCCAGAGTTAGGTAAAGGAGGATTATACTGCAGGAAAAGAAAGGATGGGAAACAGAGAGGTGGGAAGCCCTCAGGTTTGCTTTGAGGGATAATGATCTGAAATTGTTTTGGGGGATAGTGAGTACTGGAGACGGGGAAGGACGTTCGGCAATATAGCCCAACATAGCGCCCGAAGTGTGGGAGTCTCATTTTGGGTCTTTGTACGACTGTGAGGATGATGGTTCCATCGGCCCAGATATCCAGAGTTTAACTCCGGAGTTTTGCCAAGAGGGGGGCTGGGATATAACCATGCCGGAAGTTGGAAATTCTATTAACAGTCTGCACCCCAATAAAGCCCCTGGTCTTGATAAACTCCCGGGGGACCTCTTTCGGGAGGAACCTAGTACATGGGTCCCTTATCTGTGTGCTCTATTTAATGCTATCCTGAAGGGCACAAACCCCCCCCGATACTTGGAATGGCGCTGAGATAGTACCCATATTTAAAAAAGGTGGCCCTCTGCTACCCTCTAACTACAGGCCCATCAGCCTAATCGACATCTCTCAAAAACTGATGGGCAGGGTCCTTTTGGCCCGGATACAGGGGTGGATTGAGGAAGAGGAGATTTTGAGTCTCTACCAGGCCGGCTTCAGATCAAATATGTCAACCGTGGACCAGATTACAGCTACTATTCTGGAAAACAGTGAAGATGGAGGGTGGCAGCCTCTATCTCATATTTGTTGATCTGAAGTCGGCCTTTGATCTCGTTCCCAGGAAGAAACTCTGGGAAGTGCTTAGCGATCTCCTCAATGTGTTAGTGAGGCTACATACTGGCGCCTACGCACAGGTGAGATGCAGTAAATATGGAGAACTCTCTACACGCTTCCCTGTCAAAAAGGGGTTGAGACAAGGATGCGTTTTAGCCCCCACCCTATTTTGTCTCTACGTCAATGGGCTTATTGACTTTCTTAATAATATAAAAGACACTGATGCCCCAAAGCTAGCCACTGGGAAGATACCCGCATTGATGTTCGTGGACGATACTCTGTTCTTGTCCAAGTCACCCCTTGGCAATCAACGTATCCTGGATGGGTTTGCACAGTTTTGCAACAAGAGAGGTTTGGAGATTAACTTAGCCAAGACCAAATTTATGGTCTTTAATCCCCCGATGAGCACGCGCCCAAACCCCTCTCTCAATGGTAACCTCCTTGAAAAAGTGAGGATATCCGATGATCTGGGTATCACACTAACTGAGCAATTAGGGTGGGGCCCCCAGATGGCCAAAGCTAGACTTAGGCTAACTCAAACAGTGGCCGGGATTATGAAATTGTTCAGAACATCTGTACACATGCCAGCAGCTCCTGTGGTGGAGATATTTAAGGCCCAAGCAAGGGGGGCTACACTATATGGGGCGGAGCTTTGTGGGCACTGTTCTACCTCTGATCTCGTCAAGCTGGAAAATAATTTCATGAGACAGCTTATAGGCCTTCCATGCAGCACACCATTAGTTCCCCTCCGTTTGGATTTGGGCATAAGGCCAATTGATGAAGAGATTGCCCTTAGGCCTCTGACCTTTTGGCATCGGTGATGGGTAACCCCAGAGTTGTCCTCCTACAAAGCCGAGCTGAAGGAGCTTCTCCCAAGATTAAATCCCAGTAAATTACCGTGGCTGGCCCACATATGGAACCTATCCGCTAGGCTTGGTAGGTCAGAGCTATGGTCATCCCCAGAGTTTTCCTGCGCCTTGACATCTAGGTCGGTCCTCGTAAAACAATAGAGGCAATCCAACCTACTGTCCCTACAAAAAAAAAGTGCCAAAGAGGGCAGGCTGACGATGGAGTTCCTAAAAGAACTCTGTTTGGATGTAATCTACCCTCCATTGGATAGGAAATTGTACTTAGTTTAGATTGGGGAATTTACCACTGGTAGTGCACACCAGCCTATGGGCCCCTGAGAACTTGAGTGTGTGTCCTGTATGTAAATCAATGGCTGAGACTGAAACCCATGTACTGTTTTTCTGCCCTGCATCTGTTCTGCCCCTCAAACGTTGGACTATCCAATTATGTAAAAACCTAGGGTTTGTCCGCTGTCAAGAGGCCCACAGTGTGTTAAAATATGATACTGATCCTCCAATTGTATTTGCTGTACCGCGTTTTTTATGAATTTTAAATCCCTGTGTAGTTGTCAGTCTTTTTATACAAATGCATGGGATGTAAATATTGACTAGTCTGTGTAAATATTTGAAGTTTTTTATCTTTTAATGTACTTTTATTGCACGAGTGACCAAAATAAAGTTCTTTGACTATTCAAATTTCGACAATATAATACAATGCGATATGAATCGTCAGGTTTTGATACCGGAAAAAGAAGATTATTCATCGGTGATATACAGGAATCAATCCCTCCATGATACTCCAACTGAGTTAGAATGTCACAAACTGGAGATTTAGCCTCTCGTCTGATTGGATATTGAGGCTCTGGAATAGACCGTAATGGTATCTCATGTGCCAGTGAATCTCTATCCCAGCCCACCTGATTATGGTACACCACTGGGGCAAGGGACAAAGCCCACTCAGATGCGCAAGCCTTTGCATGTTCCTTAGGGACGTAACGCAAACATCTCTGAAGTATCACGTCCTCCCCTCTAGAAGAAGCTAGCACAAATGGTGGAGACCAGTCTGCCTCTGCCAATAAAATGTTGTATGTGGAGGTGAGATTTTCCCAAACAACCGCTGTGATTGTACGCTGTATTTCACCTTCAATTTGGATGACAATTTCACAGAGTCTATCTGGGGGAGCGAACCCTGTATCTGCTGTTTCCACTGTAATAAATATATCAGTGGCTCTCGCCTCCAGACAGGGACGCAGTGTCTCCCGCACTATGGTAACCTCCGCTGCGCTGTCGAGCAGAGTCACCGCCCATGTCAAATCTAAAAGCCACGTTCTCACCATCTGAGGCATACTTCGCCATTAAAGCCGCAACCTTTTTCTTCTGATACGGGGGTCGAAAACGAGACAGTTCCTCTTGTTTGGCTTTAACGTCAAACTGTCGGGGGTGATCCCGTCACCTGCTGTGTGGTCGGACCTTTGCCAAGATCCTGGCATTCCCCACTACCGCCTTGAGAGTCTGATGTGTCCTTTAAAGAATGAGGAGAGCGCTGATCAGGGACTTGAAATCTACCAGTAGTCTTAATTTCCACGCAGTCGTGCAAGTCATAAGTACGCTCAGAAGACTCAGGTGTCGGTGAACCTGCACGCACACCCTGCTTCTGTTGTTGCTGCCCCTGTTTTTTATTTCTCCAGTTCTTTTTAGGAAATAATGGGCGTCCATCCTTATCAGTCTGGGCTTTTTGTTGAATTTGAGCCCGAGTTTGCATTTGAGTAAAAGGCTTAATTCCCAGACTAGGCGCCCTAAGGTTTTACAAGCTTTAGCAATAATCTTTGGCAATTTGCGGTGTTTGTCTGCGTCTGCCACAGCCTCCAAACATTGCGCCACTTGCAAGCATACTGCATCACCCTTATCAGCAAGGATCATATTGCAAACAATATTGAACACTCCCCCCAGTCTTATTCCCAACTCCAGGGCCGCCTCGGCCCCATGTTCATACTGAACATGTTTATCACGGAAGTACGGTCATTGAGGGGGTGCCGAAACACATTGAATAAACTGCTACAAACAC